>NC_062223.1:51445997-52695997 GCF_902686445.1 Sciurus carolinensis | reverse complement strand
GTTGTAGGTCCTACTGCTTGTCACCAGAGAGGGTCAAAGGCACTTTAACAGTTTGCATCTCCCGCCTAAGAGAATTGTTGTAAGATTTGGGCTCAGACATCCTTCCGGGAGAACAGATAGCTTTTCTAATTATCCCAGTACCTTGGAGAAAGTCTCAGGATTGCTTCCAGTAAGGGGCCAAAAGCTTCCCTTCAGAGGGAAAGAAGACATTTTTCCTCTATGGTTCTAGTAGCAGTGATCAGAAAACATGCGGAATAGAACAAAATAAAGAAAGGAAATAGAGAAACAAGAAGAGGAATTGTCAGGAGGCAATGTCTTCATTGCCAGAGCTGTTGTAATAGTTAAAGAGCTAACCGCTTCCCTTCCATGTGCTTAATTTTAAGATATAGGGAACCAGGGCAAACAGAAGATTGTAGAAGATGGAAGACTTGTGCAAAAGTTCCTGGATTACTGACATGGCCTGTTTTGACTTCTTGGGCAGGCTTAGTGATAGGTATTTTGTTTGGGCTGTCTTGTGAACAGGTCTAATTAAAGAGCACAGAAGGCAATTAAAAGTTAGAAAACATTCTCAGAGTGCTGATGCAAAGACCTCAGTCAGAAACAATTAAACACTGTACTCCATCCCTGGATATAGATGAGACTTTAAGCCCCAGTACAGAGGAGCTATTTTTAGTGGAGATTTAAAATGCAGTGATTGAGAAGAGTTTTGTGACTTGCTAGTGTTGATCAAGTCCCAAAGTTGTTGAGGGGATTGCTTTCTTCTTCCGCAAGCATAACACAAGGGTGGACTGTTTCATTGCCCAGGACTGAGTCTTTATTCTGCATGCCCTTAGCATCATATTGGCAGAAACCTCTCTCCTTTGGCTACTACAAAATAAAATAACACCCACAGGATGAGGCTTCTTTCAAATCCACATGAATAGAAACATTGTCTGATTGTGCATTTGATAGAAAATAAGGAATATAGAATTGCATATAATTCTGAAAGGGGGAAAGATAAAGAAAACTCATTATCACTTTAAAATGAAAATGATAAAATTCTTAATTCCATTCCTAATCTATACACCTTCTCCTTCTCCAAACTTTTGTGTGTGTGAGTGTGTGTGTGTGTATGTGTGTGTGTGTGTGTAGAACTGTTTCATTTCACTAAGTAATGAATTTAGTCTTTCCTTGCACACAAAGCCCAGGTGACTTTTTCAGACTAAAGCAGAATTTGAATTTTATTTCTTTTAAGGTTTGCTTGTCACTTCAGTTCATAAAATGCACATGGTTTTAAAGAATACCACTTTGCTTCTGAATATTATCAAAACTTGCTCCAAAAGCAGAACCTGTTTTAATATTTGTGGTTAGCTTTAAACAGACTAATGCAAATTATACATTACAGTGATTCTTTGAATTCTTGCCATTCACTCTTATGTTCTAGTTTAATAATTACTTGTGTAGTCTTCTAGAGAAAGGAAAATTCCAAAGTTTGTGCACTTAAGTAGATGTCAGTCAACATATGCTTAAAATAGTAAACATTTAAGTGATGGAAACCCAGTGTACAATGATTTTAAAGGGAGTAAGAATCTCCAGAGTTCCAAAAGTATATTCACATTTTAAAGATGCTATAATTGAAATGACTGAGAAAACTGTCCATTCTCTATCTCCAAAATTTCAGTAGTTAATAAAACAAGGACAAAGAGCCATATTCTTCTCTGACATTAAAGTGTTAATTTCTATAAAAACAAATCTGTAATAAAAGTCAGCACACTTATAATAAGAAATTAAAAGTCATTCTAGTTCTCTTTAGATACAAAACTTCTGCAATGTTTCTTGTATGCAAAAATTGTGACATGTCTTTAAATTTTACAAAAGAAAGAATACTAGGCTTGAAATAGCAAAATTTTCGTAATCAGGACCACATGTTGTTCATGTGAATGCATTGTAGGAATTTATTTTAGTGGATATCCAGATTACCTCGTGACAGTGAACACATTCCAAAATGAATGTGGTACTATCAGTATGTCACTTTGCAAAAAGAGAATATGTTTTAAAGAAGTCTAACAGAAGGCCATTCTCATTGCAATATTTGACAGTTCCTAAAGGCCTGTGGATAATATGCAGGTTAGAAACCAACTGAACAGCTTTGTGGGAATAGTTGCATTAGTAGGGGTGAACTTACTGTCCTGCTGTGAAAAACTGTGCAGCTCAGTCATGGCCACCTGTGACAGTGAGTTTTCAAGCCAAAGACTACTGTTAACTTTGTTTCTTAGTGAGTGGTCCTATATGTGAAGCAAATGGCATTTCACATTCTTAGACTATGTTGAATGCATTAGCAGAGGTTGGTAATTACTGGTTTTACCTATAACCTTTGGGTAATGTCAATTGTCTTTTAATGTCAACTTCTTGTAAAGTGTGGGGAATGTGGAGCTGAGACCCTTTTGCATAAAAAAGCATTTGTTTCATCTCCTACTCTGGATTTAGCTGCTTAATATTTTAGTATTTTTTCCCAATAAGAATAAAGTTGATTCTATTTTAAAGTAAGGCAAGGAGTTACTGAAAGAAATGCTACATTTAGAGAAAGTTACTATGTGATAGTATTTGTGCTACAGGGATGGCAGCTCTAACATAATTCTGGATTTTAAATACAAACTTTCGAATAGCGTTGTTTCTATTTGCTCCTCCTCTTCCTGTGATAGCTTTAGACTCTGAAGCACAAAAATCGCCAAATTATATCAGAATGAACAATGTAAATATCCCTCAATTAGAGTTACTTTATTTGTCCTTAAAGAAAGATAAATGTCACCTTCAACAGTAGTCAAGCATTTTTCTCTGTTCCATAGAGTCAAAAAGAGCTGTTTAATTTCCTGGTATATTGTCTTTCTTGTTTGGAAAGTACACATAAATTCAAAACGTCAAGTTAATAATATGAATAATGTAGCTAATGCAGAGACCCATTTAACCTGTGCACAAATAAATGGGGTCTAAGAAAGCAAACATATGTGTTGGTTTAATAGTTTCAGAGTAGAATGACTATACTTTTTAAATAGCCTCATTCTGTAGAAGTGTTAAATTGCTATTCCAAGGCAGCCAGTAATTCACTTCAGAAAGAAGTGTGGGTATTAAAAGGAATGGTAGGGTGAAAAATTCTTTAGAAGTTCTTGGTGAAAAGGGACCCATGGGGCCCTGGAGAAGGTTTGTGCTTTAGTCTCCTGAACCTCTGTTCCTTTATGCTGTGGTTATACTCTTGATGCCTTTGGATTTTTAAGTTTTAAATGACTTAATGGGGAGAGACATAGCAGGGAGGAGTGAAGGTCTACCAACTTCTGGTGATTTTCCATCAAGGAAGAACTCTGAGCAGATGGTTGGTTATAGTCTTCCCAGTAGGAGTCACCTTAGAGGTCTCTCATGGGCCCTCTGATCAGCAGTCACATCAGGTGTTTGTTTGGAGTCTATGTTTAGATGGTATAATATACTGAGAATGTCCCAGGTCCCCTGTTTGTTCTGTGACTTACTCCGACCTCATGATCAAGTTCAGACAAGGACAAATATCACGATAAGCATGTGATAAGTACACACATTCACACACAATTATTTTTGGAGATAGCATCTTGTTATGGTCCCAGGCCTAGTCTTGAATTCATGATTCTCCAGTCTTAGCCTTGTAAGTTGCTGGGATCACAGGTGTGCTACACTGCCCCTGACTTCACTCACAAAATATTTTAAGACATTAGAGTTGATGTGGGAGGCAGTCTTACTCTAATTCCCTTAGAGTAGTCTGAGGCAATTTGTTTTTCCCCCCAGTTCTTCACAGAGTGAGCTACACATGACTCTTTCTGTGAAACTACCTAGGCTACATTGATGAAATTCTTTGTGAAAAGTATTAAGACATTCTATATAAATGGGTTAGAAAAATAATTTTCATTAGATGATATGAAAAGAGAAAATATTTCAACTTGTTAAGTTGCAATTCTATCCCTGAATTGCCTGTTAGTGAAAGAACTTATTTAGGGATTATTTTTGAGAATTAAATTCTATTACTAAATGTTAAGGACCCCTCAAACATTTATGTGTTGGCCGTGCAATTGTCCCAAACTAAGTGAGTAGTTGAAGAGAACTTGGCCTTCCAATCAGGAAGCAAACATCAATGGAACCACTAAGGAGTGTGTGAAATGAAATTTTCACATGCATTTTGAGACACGTTGTGTGTGTGTGCCTGAGTGACTTCTAGAAGATTTGTTACAATCACTTGAGCAAATGGGGCTAAACCATTTAAGTAATATGATTAAATGGACCCTGTTGAAGAATATGTTTTCTTCTCTGAGAAATTAAGAATAAAAACTATTTGAACTTATCTTTATCCCTTTAGAGTTGTCTGTTATGTTTTCATTATCATATAATTAGTGAGCTCATAATCAGTTGCTGATTCCTTGGGGCATAAGGACAATAAAACAATAGATTAATGGCAAATATATATTCCCATAAGTAGTCATACACACAAAAAGTATCTATAAGAGAAAAATGAATGAATACCAACATCCAACATTCTAAGTGTGAATGGAAAAGAAAGGGAATTATGCCAATTCAGAAGAATCAATAGTAACTTCTACTTTTTGAGGATGATGAGGTGAATAATATTTTGTAATCAATGTCAGCATCATGTAACAATTGCTAGTGGTATGATATTAGGGAAATTGCTTTTCCTCTATAATCATGGTACCCATATAGAAAATGATATGACTTATGGAACCTTCCTGAAGAGGTTGCTAAAAGACTGAGTGAAGGCTGGAGTGGAGCAGCATTTGAGCATGGCCCTCCATTTGACCCCCAGAACCACAGAAGAAATATCAAAATGAAATAAACCTGAATGACTTAACTTTTGAAAAGAGTTTAGCTTATTCTGGGGAACACATGTGGAACACAGTAAATATTCAACGGGGTTAGTCTGTCCAGCTATCACTATACTATTATTATTATTTTCATGAATTCTTTGAACCTCTGATGAATCTGGGCATAGAAAAACAAAGGAAAACTTGACTGTAAATCAATTGAGTGACACAAAATTAAAGAGAATCACAGTCATGATTCAAAATAAGGAAAAATTGGCAGAGAAGAAAAGCAGTAGAAGGTATAATGGGGTCACTTGGTAGTTCTGCTAGTCCTTCTTAGTAGTGTGTTGGTGGTATTTTACCTGAATGGTTGTGTGCCCTTTGGTGAACATTTTGAAAATTAAAGATATTTAATTTAATTTATTAGAATGCAATTTAGCACAAAAGTGTATGTTTAGCTACTTGTGCTCCTATTTAAAATGTAATTGCATTGATGCTGTATATATCATGATATCAAATCAAAGCCATGAGCAGAGGTGTGGATGAATAATTGAAAAATGGAGTTTCCTTAGCAAATTGACAGAGTAGATTTAATTTATTTTCACTGTATTTTCTACTTGCTTATAAGTTTCATCATCTACTAGCATTCTCTAAAACTTACAAAAACTTATAAAAATTAAAGGAAGAAAATCTGACTACAGGACTTGTTCTACTATGGAAAACAATTTAAGAACTACTGGTAGAGGAAAAAAAACGACTGTTACATGTCTAAACAAATATCATCTGAAAGGAGCCTTATACTAAGACACAATTTGGCAAACAGCTTTAGAGATATTCTAATTCAATTAGTTTATATATATATTATCATAACTTCTTTAGAGGTAAGCCATGAAATGCTGACCATTTCATAAAAAATGCATACTTTTTCATAGGTTTTGTGTGTGTGTGTGTGTGTGTGTGTGTGTGTGTGTATTGACAATGACGAATGTCAGCTAAATGGACCATAGAATAGGGTGTTATTTGTGGCTACAGGGAAATAAAGGGTTCAGATCATATTCAGTCTGCATTACAAGAAATGCACACATTTATTAAAACTTCCAAGAACTTAAAAGAGGGGTGGGAGGGGTGGGAGGGGTGGGAGGGGTGGGGGGGAGGGGAAAAATATAATAAACATCATTACCCTATGTAAACGTAAAAAAAATAAATAAATTAAAAAAAAATAAATTAAAAAAAAGAAAAAAAAAATAAAAAAAACTTAAAGGAAAAAAAAAAAAAAAAAAAAACTTCCAAGAACTTGACTTTAGGATGATAGAAGGCAAAGAAATATTGGAAGTAGACCATTCCTCTCAGACACAAGCTGAAGGTCAACCAAGTGATCAGTGTGCTTTTGGAATGCCATCATGAACACCAGGAGATGCCATTATACCATAGGTGGTGATTGCTTTGCAATTATGTCTGACTTCTTTGGTGTTTCTTTTGAGTATTTTAATCTCTTCAAGTGTACTTTAAAGAGCCTACTTATTGGGAAACATGCTGTGAATACAAGGTTGTGTTCTAGTCCAAAGACTTACATTTTGGAAATGAGAAAACTGAGGCCCAGAGAGGTTGGGACTTATCTAAGGCCACTGAGGGAGAGCAAAACTAAAACTCAGAACTTTCTACAAGGTTCTTTCCATTCTATTATGTGACTGCTCTTTAGGATATATATCTTCTCTTATTAAGCAATGTGTAAATTTTAATATCTGCAATGTATCTAGAATTATTCTAGTTATTGTTAAATACAAAGCACTTTTAAAACAAAGTCCCTACGTGACATCATGATAGAACAACAAACTATAGACAAAGGGCTTTATAAAATGAAGAAGCAAACACCATTTGTCACCTTGTGTTCAGGTGATTTTTGAAGAGTGAGCTGTACTAAAAAAGGATTCTAGGTCATTTTCAAAACCCAATGCAGAGTCATTAATGAGTTCTCACCATTGCACACAATTTACCTCTCAAAGGACACACTAAAATGGTTTGTATTGACCTTTCAGTTCTATTGTAAGGTGATATTTTTAGTGCCTTTGAGATCTAATCATTGAAACTTTCCTGTAAGTGTAGTTCCTAGGTACTTGCTCATATATTTCTCACCTGTTAGATATATGCTAAAACTCTGCATGTTGTTAAATGGGCAACTACTTACATTCTTGAAAAGATAATCTCCTAAATATATTCATAGCCAGCATTTATGTAAGATGATGGTACATTTGGTTTGGTTTGTATTTCTGTATACTTTCCTCATATCTTATGTGTTATTTCAAATTATATAACATCTTTAGGGTCAAGTCTCTGAAAAATGTCCTCGTCCCAGCTCATACCACAGATTTTTTTTTCTTTTGGATAGGTTACTTAAACATGATGATACTTACAATTTTCTTCTAGCAAATGGAAATCAATAATATATATCATTTAGGATTAGTAGGATTGAAGAAAATATGTATTTTCATATGTAGCACATAACTGTACCTTGAAGTCAGTCAGTAAATGCTAAGATACTTTATGTATTATTATACATAGATTACAATTTAGTGTGTTGGTTTTCTATAGGACACCACAGGCAATCCAGGTGCAATTTAATAATTTTATTAAAAATCAAGAAACATGAATTGTTTCATTTATTTTCAACATTTTAGACTAGTATATCCCAAATTATAAAATTAGGGTTCTTTTTGGGGGAGTGTGGAACAGTGAATGTGTTTCACGTATTGCAGAATATGTTTTAGAGAGTCCTCAAAAAGAAAATGTTGTTTGCTAAATTCTAATCCTGTTTGAAAATAAGTAAGTAAATGTTATAGGCTTTGACCTCTCGTTTTCAGATTGCTTTTTCATTTTTCCCTCCCTTGCTTAGAAAACACTGGGACTAAAATTGTAGCCTGAATTTCTGCCCTTACAAACTTGTCCTTGCAACTGAACTAAGACATTAGTAAAGGTTAATGCAACTTCATTTCATGTCTGCTATGGAGAGTGTAACTTCCCATGACTTCTTCCTAGCTTCAAGAGACTCTAAGAGTTTCTAATTGTTTCCCTTTCAGCCTCTGATTCAGAACCTGCCCCTATCATCCAGATGCACTTACTGTTAAGTATGTGTTTAATGGTTTAGAGGGTAGAGGAGGAGGTTGAATATTGCCAGAGATATTTTGCCCTGCTCCATGTGGTTAAATCTTAATATTACAAAAGCAGAGACTTGGAATTACATGAATTTAGAATAGTCAATTAACATCTCTTCACCACATTTTCCTGATCAGTGCAAAGGTGATAACAGTGCCTCACTCATAAATTTGTTAAGAGGATTAATTAAGCTAATGTATATAGAGAATAATGTCCAGCTTGGGGAAATGCAATTCAATATATTGCCATTCTTATATTATGTGATTAAAAGAACTAGACATGTTTTAGCCTCCTAGAGTGAACTTGCACTTCAGAAAAAGTGATCCTAATTACATCTCTTCTTATACTGTATAAGCAAGTAAGAATTTTTGCAGAAGAGATATTCGGGCTTATTCCTATTCTTCCTTATTGTAGAAAAAAAAAAAAAAAACTGAAAAGAAATGTTTTTTTTTTTTTTTACCTTTCAAGTTCATGTACATAATTTGAAACCAATGTGGAAAGCAATTCACCAACATTCAAACCAATCCCAGTTAGGAACATTAATCAAAAAACCTATAATATCATAAAGGGAAAAAAATGGAAATGAGTGTTCCCTGGTCCTTTTGGAAGGAATCTGAAAGCTCCAAATTATTTTGGAAATATGATAAAAAATTTGAAATAGTTATTAAAATGGTGCTTCCATAATATCACTTTAATGCTTTCACAGAAGTTTCATTATCCTAAGTTGCAAAAAATAGTAAAAACAAAGGCATCCATCTTAAACTAGGAAAGCATAAACACAGAAATCTTCTGACAGGTTGAGGGTCCTGGACTCTAGAAATTAAGCAGTCCCACAATGGGGTAAGGTTGGTGCTGACCACTACAGAGGGATCCAAGAGAGGTACTGGAGTGGGCGGAGGAAATGAGGAATGCAGCACACTCAGCTCTTTGAATGCAATATGCATGGCAAGAGATGGTAAGAATAGAGAGGAAAGTTCCCAGTCAGCTGCCTTCCTGCTTTTTGTTCTTTTGTAATTTCCTTTTTCCCCTAATGCTTGCAGTCATTCATTACTGATCTTCACAGTAAACTAAGCCTTTAACTCTGGGCAGCAAAGTAGGGAGACTATCTGAATTATAAAAGGAACAAAAAATGCATGAAAAATTAAAGTGACATGTTGGCAAGAAGCAGAAGTGGTTGAAGAAACTCCATATTGTTGAGAACATGTGGGTTTTGCCTTCAGATGCCACAGAGAGAAATGTGAGCTCATTTAACAAATAAGGTCACCCAAAAAATGGGGTAAATCATCCTTTTCCTGACAACTACAGTTAAGAATGATACTGAAATATATTGAATCCTTTTTGTATATTCTATATGTATCTTTATTTCAGCTGGTTATCTTATAGAATTGTAACCTACAGTTTAAACCAACAATTTGGAGACAAAATATATCCCTGGAACTGTGGTAGCTATTTACCTTCTGTTAGTTAGACCTCGTATCTTAGCATTACATTATATTAATACATGTTTTATAAAATAGGGAGAGCTGAGTTGTGAACACATTAAATGATTAGCCCATATTCCCTCAGCTAGAAAGTGAACAGATATCAGGCCATCATTTTGAGAAATACTTTGTGAATTAAATGATAGTGCTGGCTATACAACTTAATCTATTCATTAAAGCATACAGAAAAAAAAAAAAAAACTACAAATAAGGATGCTGAGTCTAAACTGTGTTGGCAAATAACAACTTGCCATGAGATGGTACATGCTACATTAAAATATTCTTAAAATAAATCAGCCCAAGAAATTCATTAGTTTGAAAAGCAGCCAAGTTGAAGCTTTTAATGTAAATACAAAAGTTTGCCAGCTAATTTAATCATTCCTATATAGAAAACATGTATGTCCTCAGATGAGTGTTTCTCAAAATATACTCCTCAGTGTATCTCATTGAAAATCTCCTGGAATGCTTCTTATAAAGGCAGTTTCTAGTCTTTATGCTAGGTGGATGAGATTAGATTCTCTGAGGAAGAGGCCAGTTAATTTTCCTCTTAATGTGGAACTTGGGTACACCTAACCAAGTAGCTTGGAAACCATTGATCCCATATTGAGAACTGTGGAGTATGAATACCTTTTTGGCATTGACTCAACAGAAAAATTGCCTCTGATGTCCAGAGGACAGGAATTTGGTGATGTTTTGACAATGAATAAATATATTTAATAAGTCTTCCACCAGGTTGCATTTATGAGCCAAGTTACATGAAAACCACTCTCTGCCTTATAGACTTTTCTGCAAAGGACTGAGAAAAATAGTCAAATAAATTAAATGATAGAAAATAGTCAAAGAATTGAAATGATATTTTACTGTGTTACATGGATTCACCTGTGGGCATACTCCAATTAAAAAGTGTATGAGAGCAAGGGGGAAATATCTGAGGTGCACCTAGAAGAATGGTAAGTTGACTGCAGCTCTCCCGTGGCTTTTATCACTCCAGTTCACGTCATCAGTAGGCAGTAAAACTGGGCCTTGCCCATGAGGCCATAGAAATGCTTATTGTCTTCTAATAGAGGCAGAAGGTCTGAAAGTACAGAAAAAGTGGAAGTAATATTTAGTCTGGTGAAAATAAGTTTCATCAGCTCCCCACCACTTAGTGGCAGTCAGTTTTTCATGATGTGGAACACAATTTTGGGGGATTAATTTTCTATGTTACATAGAAAGTGCATTTGTGTTACCTGTATTTCCTTACCGTTTTTCTCTGGAATCACTTAGTCTCCTGGAATAAAGAAGAAAAGAAACAAAAGATAATATGATAAGGAATAATAGCTAGTAATTATATGATAATTACATTCAACTAAATCCTTGCAACAAATTCGGTAGATGTTTACTGATGCTTCCACTATTTGCGAGAAGGAAACTAAGGCACACGGGTGAGATTACTTGCTCAAATTTATAAACTGTGGCATAGCGGAGCCAGTTCAAGTTCAAACCACAAATAACTCTTGGTCTCATGCTTGGAATCAATATCCTACAGCACCTCCTAGTGTATAAAGTACAGGAATGAGTTTGTATTGCCTTTCTTTGCAGGGGATGGATTTCTAGTTTAATTTGCATATTCTTCTAAAATTAATGGGTAGCTGAAAATTTTGCATGCATTGAAAGAATAAAAGAAAAGCAAAATGTAGTGTTTTCTCAGATGAACTCTAAGTTCTCAACTACACATGACAGAAGATACTTTCCTTAACGTTCTAACAAATTGTTTATTTGTTTTGTTGTGAAAAAAAGTAATATTATTCTCACAAAGAATTGTCTTTGTAAGGTGTTTTAAAATATGCTAGTGAATTGCATTGCCCTACTGCTTGGCTCCAGATGTCTTGCAAGTGTTAACTGTGGGGCTTAGGAACAAGTGTGTGGGAATCAGGTTGATCTTTGTTCAAATTGCAGCAGCATCTTTGACTTGTGTGATTCTGAGAAGCTGTATCAACTGCTGAAGCTTAAACCTTAATTTTGAAAATAATTTGTAACACTAACTAAAGGCTACTTTTTCATTGTGTAATGATTCACCAGTGAATTTCTCTGGGTTTTATTATATTTAATGCTTTCCAGAACCTCATGAAGGTACCTTATAGATTAAGATGTTAGGGATTAGAGAAGTTAATAAATCTAGGGTCACAATAGTAATAAAAAATAGAGATGGAATTTGAAACCATGATTTAAATGGCATTAGCCTGAAGGTCAGAATTCTGAGTCAATAAAGGTTAGCACAAAAATTCGTGAGTTCTAGGAATTTGGGAAATAATTCAGGAAGTGAAGGACCTGTTGGAAACCACATGCAAATTGGCAGGGGAGAGAACCTGAGTCATAGGTGTTCATGAATGCATGAGCTGAGTGGGAGTTCAGAGTGCAGGAGCACAAGCTCCCAGTTTGCAAGGGAACTCTCAAGACATCCCATGTGGTTAGAGTGTCACCTTTTGTTTTGCAGATGTGAAAAGCAACAGAGTCTTCATCTGAACAGTCTGTCTTGAGAGCCTGAACACATAATAACAATAATAAATAGCAGCCAGATATCCCTCAGGAAACTTCAGTGCTGTTTTACTGAAACTGCACTTCTACTGATAATCAGAAGATGGCACTGTGAAGTACTGCAGTCATATCTATTCTAGTTAACTGACTTAAGGACATGTTTATTTCAAAAATGATTAAAAAGGAAAGGTTGATCTCACATCAAAATTATTGCCATACAGGTGTATATGTGTGCATAGTATATATAATATGCATACATATATGTTATATATGAATTGCATACAATTTTAATAAATGTATATTATACATAGGTATCTTTTCCAGTTCTCAGGTAACTTGTTCTTGACAATAGGTTTTGTTTAGTGACATACTACCTTCCATTTACTTAATTCGATGAATTGCTACAATGTCTCCTACATGCTGTCCTTCCCAAAGGGGATTTGTAACATGCAAATTTAATAATGTAACTATTTCCCCCCACATAAATTTTTACTCAAGAAGCTACATTATGGGCTGGGGATGTAGCTCAGTTTAAAGAGTGCCTGCCTGTAGTGCACAAGGGTTTAATCCTCAGCACAATAAAACACAAAAAGAAACTACATTATAACTTCCGTGGTGCAAAGACACTTTTGCCATCATCAGCCCTTCTTCAGTAAAATATATATACACACATAGCTGGTCTTGGCAGGAAGGTATACTTAAGATTTTTTAACTTCACAAAGGTGCCAAATGATACACATTCAGTATAAACTGTTCTTTAATATACATTACCCATATGTTCATGGTGAGTACCTGTACAATTTTTCTGTTCCTCACTTTCAATATAACATTCTCATAGATATTCAATGTGCTTTATTATAGATTGAACCTGCATAGATGATTTTACCCTATCAAAGGCCAACATAAGTGTTCTGAGCATACTTAAGATTACAGGCTGAGCTAATAAGTTCATTAGGTAAATATATTAAGTGTATTTTTGACCTAGGATATTTTCAACTTAGAATGATATATCAGGATATAATCTCATTGGTAGTCAAGGAGTATCTGTGTATGTGTGTGCATAAATCACGCTTAATGGTTATGTTGATATGCAGGTGAATGCATTAATATTACAAACATAATTCAACCTAAAAGTTAATTTTTAATGCTAATTCTAGAAGAAAATGTTTGTGAGCTCTTAAGTGTATTGTGGTGCAAACTAAAAAAGTGGAGACAGCTGGTAGATGTTTTCACTGGGTTACCTAAGGATGTGCTGGTAGTCAAAAGCTGAGCAAAGTACATGCTGCTGTTGATGGAGTACTGCTAGTATAAATCTTAAGATCCTTCTCAAAATTCTATCATTTCATGTGTTTGTGAGTCTTTGATTTCTACTCCAATTTATGAATAAATAGAATGAGGTTCCTAGATGTCATAGGCTGCCAGATTACCAGAAGTGATTTAATTACCTTATAATATAACCAAGACACAGGGGAAAATAGAACAATACTCACATACACAGTTTGTCGTTCATCCAGCAAAGATCTTTCATAAAAACTGAGAAACATTCCTTAAAATCGTGAGCTTCCCTAATCAATGTGAGACTTCCTGGAAAAATTATGAATAGCTCATTGGTAGTTTTCATTTCAAATCTCCAAATTGTTCTTTTCCAAATGGGTGAAGGTTCAAAAATCTCAATGATTTTGTGTTATCTTGTGGTCTTAACAATTCATCCAAAGTTTAATATTAATTTACCTATAAAATACAGCTTGGCTTTATCAAATTGGACTTTTATGGTTATGTTTTCTCCCATATGACATAACTTTATTTTTGTTCTACTTTTCTTTTCCATTATTATCATCATTTTAAGAAAATAGAGTGATGATCTTTTTTGTCATTTGATCTATTAATATGGTTTTCTCTCAGTTAATGGAGACTTACCATAAATTTCTTTTAAAGATAAAAACATCTAAATTTTTATTTTTTGACATACCAAAAGCCAAAAATGAAGCAATTTTTGCCTACTTTGAGATTCATGAAAATTTTGATCATATCTCATCCACAAAAATATCTTCATATAGAAGAAATTTCTAGTCATAAGATGGTTAGCCTTCATTCTTTAGTAATTATTGATAAATTTTCATTTTACTTTATTTTTATAATTAATGTAGCAATTAAATCAAAAAAGAGATGAGAATTTTGAGTCAAGACCTATATCTCAAAGGATTTTTAGATATTGGGACAATATAAATTTATCAGTAGCCACTTTTAAATTGTATTGCTACTTTGTCTTTTAAAATAATAAAGGTGAATATTATTATTTTTTTAGTATGCTCAGGATCAATACAGGACCCATATTATTTTGCCTGTGACTCCTTCCTGCCCCTCACTCCTTATAACTATATTAAGTTTCAGGGCAAGGATTTGAATCCTAGACAAATTCTACAGCCTAGGATATACAATGAAAGATCAGTCAATTAATTCCATTAGTACCAAGCAAAGGTTAAATTCAGGCAGAAATAAGTGAATTACTTTTGCAGGAAATCACCAGGCTTTGTCTCCCTATGACCTTTCAGAGGCTGAATGCAGACAGTGTTTATTCCAAAGAAGTGATGAAAAAATGATAGGATGGGAAAATAAGGAGTTGCCAAACAGAATGCTAAGTGGAGGAGCGAGTGAGACCAGAACTGATCTTGTGTTCTGATGTCAGCAAGGTAGTCAGGATTCACTGGCTATGTTTTATAATGAACTCATCGAACTGGGGAAGAAAAGCAGACCTATGGAAAACAGAATGATTTAAAGATGAGTGGTGAACAAAGTGCCCATCAATAGACACATGTTTTATATCACTGATAGTGAACAGGATCTGAATTGGCAGCAGAGAAATCCTCCACTGAGTGCTGAGTGACTTTTTCTTTTCACTTTTTTTCAGCAATAAATTGACATATAAGACAAACTGGGAGACACAGAGAGAGAGAGAGAGAGAGAGAGAGAGAGAGAGAGGGAAAGTCCTTAGTTCCTCATCCATGGTGAAACTAAGAATATAGAAGAGTGAGAATAATAATGTATTGATCTGTTCTGCATTGTTATAACAAAATGCCTGAGTCTAGGTGACATCCTAAAGAAAAGAGGTTTACTTAGCTCATAGTTTTGGAGACTGGAAGTTCAAGCTTCGGCAGGAGCACGAGCAAAAAAGATGAAGGTCACATCACAAACCAGGAAGCCAGAGAGAAGGGGAAGGGTGCAACTCATTTCTTTTATAAGAACTCTCTTCCTGGAGATGTGATTCAGTAGTAGAGTGCTTACCTAGCTTGTGCAAGGTCCTGAGCCCAATCTCTAGCACCACAAAAATAAATAAATAAATAAATAAATAAATAAATAAATAAATAAAATAAAACCCTCTTGCAAAAATTAACTAAGGTGTCCCTTTTGTGGGGCTTCACCCCACAAAGTACCTAAGTACCTCCTAAGAGGTCTCACTGCTTAAACATTCCACACCACCTCTATGTAGTCAAATGTAAAAATGGACACTTCATAGGATCAGTTCAAAGAGATGAGTAAAATTCCCCACCTGGGAATAGTAAAGAGAGAGTACTGTGTGCTATAACAGAAGCACATGACTTCTTTATGGATTTCAGAACTTAAAAGAGTTTTCAGTCATTTTTTTTTTTTTTTTTTTTTGGCTGGGGAGTCTTGGGAAAATAAATTCCAGGCAGAGAATAGCAATATGTAAAGGCACTAAATAATAGTGTCTGACTGATATGTAGGTAAAAACAATGGACTCCCTCTTGGGGTAGGTTTAGGGTGAGCTCATGTCTGAATTGCATTTGGTGCTCCTGAGTGCCCCTGGGTACTAGGTGAGGTTGGTTTCTGGCAGAGCTCTCTTCCTTTCTAAGCTCCTGTGTCCTATCATGTCATTCTCCCGTGTTCTTTAGAAAGTACTCATTCATCTCTGGTATATCACATTTCCAAAACAAAGTTTCATATTAGAAAACTAACCTGAGGCAGAGATTGGTTCACCCAGTTTTGAATCCCAATGCTCCATATCACTAGTTATGTAATTTGGATGGGCGATGGAAAATTACTTAGGTGAGATCTTCCTCTAGTTGAATTGTGAAAATAATGAAGTGAAGATTAAGAGAAATAGGCTTAAAAAAGGTGGAAACTTGCTTGGTATATGGTATCATCATTTACCATTGAACAACAAACACAATGTAAAATGCAAAAAATGTTTCTGTGGAATGAGTCTTGAATGAATATAAAATACAAACAGCTCTTGGGCATACAAATTATGTGACCATTCAAGGTAGAAAACATTTTTTGATAAAATGTATGTTCCAATACCCTCTATGTGACTTTTGTTTTTCAGATTTGAGATTTCTTGTTACTTTATGTATTACTAAACTCTATTAATCATTCTTGATACAAAATACAGTAATTTTTCATTATCATATATTCCATTCTATGTTGAAATATAAACACGAAATCTTGTTTGAAAACAGCAGTTACCTAAGGAATTATTACTAAAGTTTAAGATTACTATACATGAATAAAATCTTTCAGATAAAATCTTTAACATTTTTTCAATTTTATACATACTATTTATCTATATAAATGATGACTCTAGACATATGAACAACATGAATGAAGTCATCAATCAGATTACTTATGGGGTTTAACTTATTTGAGATGATATCCATAACTTATTTTCTTGAAAATTCATTTAAAAAGGTTGAATTTATCAGAAGGCTTAGGTCACTAAATGAGAACTTTGTCTTGATGTAATGAAGAATGTCTATGTTGCCACCCAATGTCATTTTCTTGCTGTGACTGGAGAAAGAAAAAAAAAAATTCTTAATGTATCTAATGTGTACGTGTGTAAAAGTGGTCCTTTTCAATGATACAGAAGATCTGCATTTGTATCACTGAGAAAATAACTTCCCTCCTGTAAAATAACAATTTCCTTTGCCATTTGATTTCTAAAATAACATATTCCAGGAATTGTTTTCAAATGGGAGATGTTTACGTGCTCAGTGAACACTTTTTATCCATTAAGGTTCTACTGACTTGAGGACTGAAATAACAAATATTGTAGAGGAAATGATTCTTTGAGATGGAGGGAGTAAAACTTTTCTTTTTATACTTTATTAATAAATAAATTAAATAGTTATTTAATAAGAAATAAACAGAGAAAAATAGGACATTACTTATGTGTTAGCTATTACCTCATTTAATTAGTAAGTTAGGTAATTTAGCTTGCTACAAAGCTTGCATTAGTTAAGAGAATCACTTCACCTACTCAATTAATGGCAGAATCAGAATTTAAGCACAGAGCTCTATGAACCTAACACTAAATTCTTTATCACTTCAGCCATAATTGTATAAAGTTTTGAATGATTCTGAAGAAAAATCTGATATGATTTTTCTCCATGGCTACAGTTTGGGTTAGCACACAAAATAAGTAGATATCTGAAAATATCTTTGTATACATATTCACTGAGAAATATTTCCCTTCCCCTTGAATAACTGCGAGAGAAACTGCTTAGAGTTATTAATGATAATGCTGATAATGTTGATGTTGATTATTGAAACACTGGAAGATGAATGTGGTTTTTATGCACATTTATTAGGATTGGTCTTTAAACTGTTCCTAGTTTAAAAGTAGTTAGTAGAGCATGGTTTCATAAATTAATTTTCTCTCACAGACTAGTTTCTTTTCTGAGATCTTCCTTCATATATTGACTACATTTTTTCATCAAACCTTTAAGATCATATTTAAAGACTGTAATGGTCTGGATCTTAAATATCCCTGAAAGCACATATATTGATCCTCAGCTGATGGTGCTGTTGGGAGGTAATAAACCTTAGCAATTGGAGCCTATATGGGAAAAGTAGGTCATTTGGGCCATGTCCTTGAAGGGTATTGGGATTCCAGGCCCTTTTTCTCTTTCCTGCCAGCCACCATGAGGGGAGCAGCTTTGCTGTGCCACCCACGCCCCAACATGATGTTCTGCTTTGGCGCATGCCCAGAGTGATGGGGACAAGTGACCATGCACTGAAACTTTTGAAAACGTGAGCTCAAATAAGTATTTTCTCTTTTCAAGTTGTTCTTTTTTTCTGTCACTTTTTGTCACAGTGACAGAAAGCTCACTGACATAGATTCCTCAAACGTACTTTATTCTGAATGAGTTTTGAGTTTGATAGAGTCTTGCACTTCATTGAAAAATACACTCTGGTATCTAGAAAGATCCAGGAACTTAAATGTCAGTTCAGGAAGAAAGACAAAGTTCTCAATGAAATATTTTTTCTTTGAGGTTTGATTGTTTTATATATTTATAATGTTTTGTGATCAAGTCTTTGAAAAAATATGACAAAAGATGTATGAGTTTTCTATAATTGTGATTGGGTGGTGAACATATTAGAATAGACCTACTATTTCTCCCTCTAAAATTATCTCTTTGAAAGGTATTTGGGGAGCTTTCACGTTCATTTCAAAGAGAGCGAGGCAGTTCTGCACATGTCCTAGAAAGTTCTCTTTTCTCAAATCTTGATTTCTTCAGAAATGTTATTTATTTATTGTCTGTAATGTGATGGATATCAGTCAGTTTTTCATAGAACTTTGGTCTTATTCAAATGAATAAATTCTAGTAACTATGCATTTCATAAAATACAAAAATAAGAAAAAAACAGCCCTTCATTTTTTTTCAAAACATTCTGACTTATCTTTTAATAAACCTAATTTTAGTATACCTAATTACTAGGAATGTTTTAGTTCAGAGAATATATAAACATGAAGTAATTAACACAAGACTGGAACTATCTCCACTCCTCTCTACTGACACGTTATAAAAACAACATCAACTATTAGTGTCATGTGCTGTCACAAATGCTTTACTTTTATTATCTGAATTCTTTACTTTCATTAGCTTCCTTAGCTTATTATCTGATTTCAGAAACTATATAGTTATTTGGTAAAATCCCTAATATTTGCGATTTTTAATTTTGGAGAATTTGAGAAGATGGTGGATATTGGTCTGAGGATACTGCAAGAGACAATCTGGAGGAAAGATGGCTTTCAGGATGCAATGGAATGACTGTCCACACAATTAAATGAGTATTACTTCACAAAATGTTGCCATCTACACCAGAGTTCAATGTCTATGACCAAAAGGAATGGTTGGGAAGTAGAAACCATAATAGAAAGATGAATGAAAGGAATTTCATTCATATGAATGCATTTGTACATGTTCTTGAAGTGTACTCTGCCATAGAAATTAGCTATGATTTCTGAGTTTCTCTCCAAAGGAAAACACATATAATAAAAGTAGATAAAATTGTTATAGTTGCACAGAAGAGTGTCTGCAAACTTAAAATTTCTATGAAGTGCTGAAAAAGAGTTAATAGATTATTTACCAGTAGAATGCTTACCTACTATATTTAACTCACTTTGAAGAAGATTCAAGTGTATCCCACACTCTTATTCACATATTCACATATAGCTCAAGACAGCTGTGGGAATTGAAATAGTTGAACTTGTCTCCCACCCACATACCTTAATAGAATGCTAATCATTTCTTTTGGGAGGGAAAAGAGTATAATGACACAGTCCAGCACAAATTCTACTTATATGAGGATTGATATCTGGGTTAGATTAAGTTTAAGAAACCTTGATACTACAGTTCAATAGATAATAGACATACCAGTGAAGCACCAGATACTTAATTTTTTTCAGCACAGGGCAAGTTCATTTATTAACAGTTCAAAGAGTGGACTCTCTCTGCACATAAAATTACAAAAGTCATCATTACGGAAAACACCAGAAAAAAAGAGTCCATATACTCATGTCTATAGCATGATGGCATGCTGTTAATTTAACTATGCACTTGGAATCTATTTGTCTGAATATGGTGGGACAACATGCAAAAAGTTATGTGAAATGGGTTTATTATGAACAGGTATGTAGCAAGGGAGGGAGCAAAGAAATCCTGGATCATTTGTGAGCAGGTTCCATTTTCCCCACATTCCCACCAACATTTATTGTTATTTGAATTCTTGATAATTTTCATTTTAATGCAAGTGAGAAGAAATTTCAATATAGTTTTAATTGGCATTTCCCTGATTGCTGATGTTCTTTTTTATATATGTATTGGCCATTTGAATTTCTTCTTTTGAGAAGTGTCTGTTCAGCTCTTTTGTCCATTTAGTTATTGGGTTATTTGGTTTTTTGGGTCAATTTTGGGGGGGTTCTTTATATATTCTGGATATCAATGCTCTGTCTGAGAAACAGGTGGCAAAAATCTTTTCCCATTTTGTAGGAACTCTCTTAATGATCTTATTACCTTTGTGGTGTAGAAATTTTTAACTTGATGCCATCCAACTTATTGATTTCTGTTTTTATTTCTTATGCTTAGGAGTTTTGTTAAAGAAGTTCGTTCCTGTGCCAACATGTTGGAGTATGGGTCTACATTTTCTTCCAGTAGGTGCAGGGTTTCTGATCTAATTACCAGGTGTTTAATTTACTTTGAGTTGACTTCTGTATGGGATGAGAGATAGAGATAAGTAGAGATCTAGTTTCATTCTTTTACATATGGTGGGACTGCAAATTAGTGCAACCACTTTGGAAAACAATAAGGAGATTCCTCAAAAAACTAGGAATGGTACCATCATATGACCCAGCTATCCCAATGTCAGTATACATCCAAAAACTAGAAAATCAGCATACTATAGGAATACAGCCACATCAATGTTTATTAACAGCCTAATTCACAATGGTCAAGCTATGGAACCAACCTAGATAAATAGATAAAGGAAATGTGGTATGTATACACAACAGTGTATTATTCAGGCTTAAAGAGCAATGGAATTATGGCATTTGCAAGTAAATGAATGGAACTGGAGACAGTGATGCTAAGTGAAATAAGTCAGACACAGAAATTCAAAGAGCAAATGTTTTCTCTGATATGTGGAAGCTACTACAAAATAAGAAAGAAAAAAAAATGTCCAATGATGTGGTGCACACCTATAATCACAGCAGCTCAGGAGGCTGAGGCAGAAAGAGTACAAGTTCAAAGTCAGCTCAGCAACTTAGACCCTAAGAAACTGAGCAAGACCCTGTCTCAAAATAAAAAATAAAAAATTAAAAGGGGTGGAATAATTGTGGTCCAGAGTATAAGTGCCCCTGGGTTCAATACCCAGTACCCCCTCCAAAAAAGGAGGGAGTTTAAATTCCATCAATATAGAAGAGAAATCTGCAGTAGAAGGGAAGGGAATTGAGTTGAAGGAGGAAGGAAAAATGGGAAAAGAGAAGAAGAGTGGAATTAATTTGAACTAATTTTCCCATACACTTAATATGAATATGCCACATTGAATCTTAACTTTAGGTATATCCACAATGCACTAATTAAAAAAAATACTGTAAGGGAATAGCAGAAAGATCAGTAGACCAAGGGAAAGGAAGAGGGGGAGATAAGAGAATGAAAAGGGGAAATACTGGGACAGAATTAGAATGAATTATATTACATGTTTTCATAATGATATCAAAATGAATCATATTATTATGCATAAATAAAAATAACTAATAAAATGGATTTCAGAAAAAAATAATATTGATGGATAAGGTGGGAAAATTCACTCAAATTCTTGATTAGGTTGAGACAGCATAAATAATATTCCTTTAAAATAACCTCACATAAAGAAAATTAAGTGATCTGGCATAAAACAAAACTGGAATTCTTCTGTACCTGTTTCAGGCATTGCCCTGATGAAATCTTTTTTTTTTTTTTTTTTTATTGTTATTGTTTCTTTCTTAAACTGGGAAACTGCTGTGATCTAAGAGATCTATTGAATGGATTTAATTTTGGAAATAAAATTTGTAATGTTAAAAGAAAGAAAGAAAGCTCTCCAGGACAGTAGGAATATTGATTGCACATTCCCTAATTCACAGGAGAGCTGAGGGAGTACGGCTTCCTACCACCACGTTATAGTTCATGGGCTGTATGAAGCACTGGGAAAAACTTTGGAAGATATTCTGTTTCCAGGGGAGAGGGGAATAAAGCATGTGTTGTCCTGGGTAGCTCCTTCCTCACTCAAGATGTTGCATTCCCTAGGAAGGACAAGAATAAGATCAGGAATGTTTGAACTGGTGCTTCCCTGTCTCAAAATATAGCATTTAGAGCACATTCTACTGCTAGTCTTGAGAACTATAAGCAAAAATGGGAGAGAACTAAGTCAGTCCAAGGTGGTCTACGGAATTTTCCAGCAATCAGCATACACCAAAATAAACCAGATCACCCAAGATCTTCTTTTAAACCTAAAAGAAGTTGAAAGATAAACCAAAGTTTCAGTATCACCATTGAAAAGGAGAAACAAAAATACAGTGATAATAGATGCTAAGGTTTTATATTCATTGTCTTACCTCCCTGTGGGGAAATAACCATGGATAATAAAGTCTTTATTGGGTCATAGTAATGATGATAATAATTATTGTTATTGTCAACTGTTATGTTAATACTAATGACTAAAACTTCATTGGTCTCATCACTGTAGTAAATTCTTCACACATTTTATTCTCTTAAAAACTTTATGGCATAATTGACTTTTTGTAAGTTTTAAATCATTGTCATTTTAGAGATGAGGAAAATAATGCTTGGGAAGGTAAAGAATTTGCATTAAGTGTTGCTGCTGATCAAAGGCAGGGAGGAGATTTACACACACATTTGTCCATCAGTAGACAGATTAAGAGGATCTTGCCCACAGTACATATGAAATTTAATTGAAAGTAGGATAGTTGGCAGTTCTGAGAAATAGTTCAGACATTCATCCATTTATGTGGAGGACATCTAAGTAGTAACTGGTTATTCACATTACCTTTCTCTCTTTGTCCAGTGAATCTATTCCTTTTCATTTGGCCAGTGAAAACTATTCTATTTATTTTCTTTTTCCTTCGCTTTAGACAGAATGATCCATTGATTTTCTTGCTTAGTTATAGTCTGTTTCTACACATCTTGCTACTCTTTTCTGTCACCTTGAAGAAGTGTTGTGAGGACCCCACCCTCTCATTCACACATTTGAATATGGCTATTTGTCTTTGTCATGCACAAACTTCACCAGCCTGTCTCTGAGGGGACCCTGTTGCCTCTTCTTCTGAAGTTAGTTCAGGGTGGCTCTCATCATCAGACCCAAGTCCTGCAGAGAGTAGTTTGCACAATCTTGGATGTCTTATTTTAAATGAGGAATCTAGACTAACTATACTAAGGTAGCTGTGCTTAAAAAGGGATTGACCTGGTCTAGTTTGAGAAAATTCTACTTCCTTTAGAAGTGTATATATTTTCATTTGGAATCTACAATGTCCACTTCATAATCATGGCACTCTCAGAGTAGATTTTGTCAACCTGCACTCCTGAAGTAATACTCCTAAACTTACTTGTTTGGAGTAATTGAGACTGCTTCCCAATAATGACTTATTCCTTTAAAATTTGAAACTTTATATTCCAACCCAAACTCCTAATATATCAAGTATATATCCATTTGGGTTTTGATGAAATTAGGGATTATGGCTTAATAATCTGTATCCCTCAAGGTTCTCCAGGGGAAGAAGAACTAATATGGTGTGTGTATGTGTGTGTGTGTGTGTGTGTGTGTGTGCGTGTGTGTGTGTGTGTGTATGCACATAGTTTCTTGTGCACATGTGCATGCATTTGAGAGGAGGAGATTTAATTCAGGAATCCACTTACATGATCATGGAGGCCAATAAGTTCCAAGATCTGCCATCTGGAAGTTAGAGAACTGGAAAAGCTCACTTTATTATGCAATACGATTCTGAAAGCCTGAGAATTGTGGGGCAGATTGCATATATCTTATTCTGATGTGTGCAGTTATACACTTATTCTAAGTCCAAAAGTCTGAGACCCAGGAGTACTGGTATCCAGCGGCACAGTAATATGATATCAAGCAAAGAGTGAATTGTCTTTCCACCACCTTTTATCTGATACCTCAGAGGACTGTCTAGTGTCTGCCTACACTGGTGAGAGCCATTTTACTCAGATCACCAAATTAAAATGCTAGTCTCTTCTAGTTACACATTCAAAGACACACCCAGAAATGATGTTTTACCAGCTGTCTGGGCATCCTTATCCCAGGGAAGTTGACACATAAAAGTAGCCATCTCATATTCTAACCTTTAACACTTAATGCAATTGCATTTTACCTGAAGACTTCTGAAGAAAATACTACTTGTCATGGTGGCACTCTTGTAAATTGCATTCGAAACAGCATAATGTGGTCTAACCCCTGCAGGACATAGCTACAAACTCTGGACACCAGACTCTAAAGTTTTGTGGGCAAACGTGAAAAAAGAGGTATTATTAAGATAAGAATTTATAGAAAATTTAAATTGAGGTTATCCATATATGCATAAAATTAAAAGCCAGGATTGGTACTGAAATATACTTGCAAAACCTTGAGTTATCAATATGAAAGGAACTTTATTCTTGCTAATTGCAAATTCATATGACAGAAGCCATGATTTACTAGGTAGAATTTTATAAATTGCCTTTTTGCTCCCTATTTTCTCCTAAGAATTTGTGGGGTACACTGTTTTCCCCTAATGGAATGTTTGTGGCATGAAAAAGTTATTAAAATTACTCTTTTGACTGACAGAATGAGACATGATTTGCTAATCATGATTTGGGTTCACAGATGAATTGTATATGGATCCTGTATTCCAAGAACATACAAACCAGAAACAGATTTTTTGGTAACAAAATTTTAATAAATTGCAAAAATGTGGAATATCCAATAGAAACATACATTCGAAGTGTCATAGAGGTTAAAAAAATAATGCTTGTATTCTACTATGGTAAAGAGAAAAGAATAGCCAACAAATGTCTAATTAAGAATTATCTTTTGCTACATATCTATATTTTCTGAAATTGTATTATATTATTGAATATATTCTTCTCCCAGATTGCTGGAGTTCTGTCACTAAAATGATATCCAACTTGGGGATTACAGGAACCACCATACCAAGGTTTTCCAGGGTGGTGGTGAAGTCAAGAGTGTGGCAATGCTGGCTCTGTCTACACCATGATTAGCTCTAGAAGGAAGTAGAGCAATGTTTCCAATATGTTTTCAATCCCCTAGCTTTGTGTTTCTGTACTTGAATATATTTGTGAATATGTACCGTATCAGGGTGTACCTTTTTAAGAATAGCAATGTAATTGCATTTGATGATAGCAGAATAATAAAGGGAGGCTAAGCTAAGAGTCTAATTTAGGTCATGTTTCCTTAGGAAGCAGAAAAAGAAGCATCACATTTCAAGGCTAAGGAAGGACAAATTTATTTTAGATTCTCTAGATTTATATTATACCTACTTCCTGCATCAATTTGTCATTCCCCACCTTACTTTTCACAGAGTAATGAGACAACTTTCATAGAAGTCACCACACTTAGTTTAATTAAGAGGAAATATATTTGGAATTGCAAGTTTAATAACTCTGGTTCCAGTGAAGCAGATCACAATGACGGAGCAGCTGCTTTGCAATTCAAAACAGATGGTGCCTTTCTTTTTCTATTCAGATTTCCCTTTTCTAAATGGCATGTCCATTGAATACCAGAAAAGCTAGGACTTCAAGACTTCTAGTCATGAACACACTTATGAAAGATCCATGTTTGAAACGTCGTATGCATGGTTTCTTTGACCATTGATTTGTGACCAAATACTGGAAGTGACTTTTGTTCCCACAAAATTGTAAGATATTAGATACTGCAAACAAAACTGTTTTGAATAGTTAGTAAGCATAAGTTGCCAGGAGGTTTTCTACTGTAAAATAGCTGATTTTGAAGGTATATTATCTGAGGAGAGGAACACCAAAAAAAAATCTGGTAGAAAGTGATAGAGTCAACTTGTTATTCCTGATACTTCATCAGAAGGGCACGTTTTCTTAAAACTCGTGAAGGAACTATGAATTCTGTGTCAAAAGACAAAACTTTACATAGTTTTATAAAATTAATTCTAAAAGTCACCTCTTTGTCAAGACTGGCTTAACTTATTGAGTTATTGTATTTGTTTTGCATATTTTTCTGAAAGAAGCAAAATCTGTTCAAGCCATCTAATTATACAATACAAAGATGTGAATATGGCTATGGAGCCTCAGTGTATCTATAAGCAAGTCTTGGACATATAAGCAAAGTGGAGGTTCCTTGCTTTGAAAGTCGTCTGAGAGCAGGGTCCATTGTTTGGTATGTTGCATAACCCACAGTCTAAAGCCAAACTCAGGTTTTAAGTGTGTGGTTTGATACTTTGTCAGGTTGGCTTTATTTGAGCTGACCTTTAAGTCTTATTGGCAATCCTAAAATATTCCACATTGGCTTTTATATAGTTAACTAGGAAAAGTTCTGAGATTAAATGAGCAATCATCTTTTTGACAATAAGAAGCTTGTTGAGCTTTTAATTAGAGTTTTGGTCTTGATGCTAATCAGAATGACCCATATTTTAAAGCAAGAATTTTATTTTAATGTATTACATATTTATGATTTAGAGCAATAAATACACTTTAAAACAATCTTTCTACACCCAATGTCTACATGGGAAAAGAACATTTTTATACACACCCACAAATACACACACAATTATGTCCAAATGTGTTCTCTTCACTCTTGTACTAATTTATTGTGTAGATATTTCATCAACTATCCTCCATCAATTCATATCTGATGTTTCAATAAGTAATTCATCTCAAGGTTTCTAAGATATTAGCCCTGGCAAGTTTTCCCAGGACAAACCTTTCTTGACCTGCTTTCAATCTCTTGTCTATACAGTGAGAATCCTTCTAGAATGCTCTTTCATTATCTGTTGCCTTGAAATTGCTTTTGAGTTTATGAAATATAAGTGTTTTTCATATACTATGTCCCTCTAAATTTACATCTAGTATTGCAGTTTAATTTTCAAAAGAAAAATATTTTCATAGTACTGTAGACCATGTGGAAAATCTACAAAAGCACTAAAAAACTCTACTCAATTATACATTTATATAAATTCTTCATGTAAGAGATCATGAATAGTGTGTTTTAATGGTGCTAATTGAATAAAGATATATAACCATTCACTTATAAAGTCTTAAAATGAACTATCTTAATTAACAAATCTGGTGCATTGCAGACATTGGTAATGATTCTTATTTTGACAAGTAGCATGTTTAGATTGACTACTTAGTCTTGGGTCAAGAATTCTGGTAACCAATATTCACAGATAAATGAGCCATAATAGAAGACAGCATTACTTTAATTTAGGTCCTACCTAATCTCAGTGAATAGGTAAAGATTCAATGTTCTTGGCCTATATTATAAGCCTGCATCATTATTTTGTAATATATTAACTCTGACTACAAGATATATATATTTAAAGCATAAAAGACAGTGAAGCATAAAGCATTACCTAAAACTAAAAATGCTTTTATCTAATTACAACAAGATATATACCTTTAAAGCATTAGAGACAGTGAAGCATAGAACATTACCTAAAACTAAAATTCTTTTATCATATATATATATATATATGAATGTACATATACATATATACATATATATACATATATATATTAATAGAAAATGAAAATCTCTTAATAGAATTTTTTTGTCAAGACTTTTAAAAATATCTTGAGGGCAGGTGAGGTATAAGGGCAGTAAAATCTTGAATTGATACTTCCATTCATTTTTCTCATGAATGAGTCAGAATTTAATTTACCTTAAACAAGGATGTTGGACAGATGCTGATATGGAATAAAAGTCTAGTTCTCAAATTAATTTCTTTGGATACTGGAACTGTTTCAGAAATTGACCTGGCTAGTTCTATCATATTCTGCCAAATGATAATGTTAAAATTCTACACTTCATTACAAAAATGAATGTATTAAATTATTTTAAAAATAAAAAAAATTTATTGGATGTACATCATGCCAATTCAAGTTACAACTCCTAGTCTATTGCACTCATCACCCAAGGTGATATAATGTGCTAATGTAAAAATTCATGGCCCATTTATAAGGAGCTGTGTCTTCATGAGGACTCATGCTGTGCTGAAATATACAGGCTATAGGACCTAGACAAGTGCTCTACTTTAGAAAGAGTTCATTCTATTGACTTCTGAGTCATCTAATTGAAAGAAAAAGTAACTTTTCTTCTTTCTAATCGAGAGCTCAAATCAACCTTTTCTCTAAAACCTGCTATAAGCCAGAGAAATGTTATTGTTATTGAACCCAAGAAAAATATTATTTATACTTCAATAGATAAACTCTTTCAGACTCTTTGACCCAGCACCTGTAGCAGAAGCACCTAATGGAACAGTTGAAATAAAGTGAGATGAGTTCCTTACTTATGAGATGTTGAATACTAAATTTTAAAAAAGAGAAAAGTGGGGGACAGTGTTTCTAGGTTTAAGGAGTATATCGAAGTTCTGGCATTAAATGTCTTGTCATTTAAACTCAGTCAATAATAATTTTTGAGATCAAAAATCTATATTTGATCCTTTTCTGAGATGCCCACATCATGACCTTGAAATAATTTAGTTATAAACATTTGACTCCAAATAATCTACAGTTTACAAGGCTTATTGATTAGTTGAGGGTCACAGAACAGGTACAATGGATGTATCCTCAAAAATTTTAAGACTCTTTCCCTTTACTCAAATTTTTATATGATATTCAAAATTTTATACAGGGCCTCCACTGATGAAACACTGCTGTAGAGAAATTACCAAAAGTCCTGCACTCAAATTCCCTCTGGTTTGGTATGCTGTTGTGATGATGTCATTTTCAGAATTATGTAGATGTAGACTTTAAAGGAATCATAATGTTGAGTGAGTTTCCTTAGTTCCCAACTCCACTCAATCATTTTAGTAATTCAGCCACCACATTTACTTTAGTTCTACTTTTATGATTTAAGATATCTCAAAGACACATTAGTACACATATATACATGTATATGTATACGTATATACACCTTGTGCGTATAGAATTTAGAGAAAAACATGTATAAAAATATGTCTA
Source organism: Sciurus carolinensis (assembly GCF_902686445.1). Lineage (NCBI taxonomy): Eukaryota > Metazoa > Chordata > Mammalia > Rodentia > Sciuridae > Sciurus > Sciurus carolinensis. Next base: position 52,667,020 of record NC_062223.1, on the reverse strand, counting down.
CCTTATGAAGAAAAACAATAATTAAGCTTAAAATTCTGAAGTTAAATTCATGATCAAATGAGGGCAGCAGAATAATGTGGATAAACATGCAGAAATATGGTTTAAAACAGAAGATTAAACTAGGCAGGTTGTTAATAGTTGGCCAAAATTTGGTACTAAATATTTAGTTTGCTGCATATACACACAGACACACAGACACACAGACAGACAGACACACACACACACACACACACACCCCTACACTCAGAATTATGTTGTAATTTTGTAATTCACAACTTCTATGTAGTGTGAGAATATTCATTCATTCAGAAAAGTACCCTATTGCCTGTAATTGAGGTTAAAAGAATGTGCTTATATGGATTCCCAGAGACAGTAGTATACAATAGAGTAAACAGAATTCTCTTCAATCTTCTTAAAAGGAATAGAACAGCATATTGTGTATGACTATATTTTTATGATATTCAATATTAACTGCATTTGTTTGAAGCAGAATGTCTTAGATGTGGCATCAAAAACAATCTGAAAATAAGGAACTGATAAATTGGATCTGATCAAAATCTAAAACTTTTGGTCTGCAAATGCTCCTGTTCGGAACAATTCCAGGTACAGAAACGGAGTAATATTTGCAAATCACACATCCAATAAAGAACTAGTATCAAGAGTATATAATGAATTCTCAAAACTCAATGTTAATATAGGTAGAAAAAGGTTGGAGGTGAGTCGTATCTGTATATTATTGAGTTTAATGATTCACAGGTGCATATCTGATGCCAAAGTTGTATACATTAAATAACTACAGTTTTATATGTCAATCATATTTCCATAAAGTTGTTTTAAACAGGGAAAAAATTCAACAGTAATAAAACAAACTTTCCAATGAGAAAATGAGTAAAAGACATGAACTGACAATTTACCAGTGAGGACAGATTGTAAATAAGTGCAGGGAAAATGTTCAACATCATTATCCATCCATGAAATGTAAGCTAAAATCACATCACTATACACATACTGAAATTGAAGGAATAAAACACAATGACAACCTCAAATGCTGGAAAAGTTACAGAGAAACTGGATCACTTGCACATTGGTAATGTGAATGTGAAGTATTACAATTATTTTGGAAAACTGCTTATGAGTTCTTTAAATAAAATTCACATGCAATTATCAGCTATCATATGACCCAGAAACTGCACAATTGTGTTCCTGGGTATATTACAAAGAAATTAAAACTAAAGTTTGCCCATAAACTGATACATATTTGTTCATAGAAGATGTATTTAAAATAACAAAGAACTGATAGAATCCACAACAGTGAATAAGTAAGCAATACTGGCAAGAACACAGAATGCATTTGTATAGAGGAACAGAGTGTGGATACATGCAACAATTGTAATCAATCTCCATGGAATTTTGCTGGTTAGAAAATGCCACTTCCAAAAGTTTATATACGATCTGATACAATTCATACACTATTCTTGAAAAGATAAGTTTATAGAAATGAATAAAGGATGAATGGTTTTCAGGTGTCAACAATGGAGTAGAGGCAGCAAGGGAAATGGGTGAATGGTGATGGTGAGGCCACCTGAGGAATTTTTAAAATTTGGAGGTGATAGAAATGTTTTGTACCTGGATTGCATCAATGTCAATTTCCTGATGCTTATATTTTACTGTAGTTTAAGAGTGTGTCATATTTGTAGGAAAATGGAAATTACAAGATCTCTATAATTTCTAACAAATGCATGGGAATCTATAGCCAGTTGAGAATCATTGACAAAAGGAAAGAAAAAAGGAAGGAAAGATAAGAAAAGAAAGGAAGGAAGGAAGGGAAGCAAACAAGTTTTTGTGGCATTCATTATTTTCATTAGTGGTGATTAAGTGCTAAGTTTTATGACTTACTGGAGCACTATCCTATTTTTCTGGTCATGTTTCTTTAAATTCTGAGGGACAGTAATTTATGAACTAGAATAGCTCTCAAAACTTTGAAAAAGATGCTTTGGAGTACATTATAGTACAAAATTCCAAACTTGTTTTTTGCTTTAAAAATTCAGAGAGAGATTCTCTTATATGCATTTGATAAGCATATTGATATCTATAAAATCCTAAGTTTTCTACCTTTATTTCCACAGTTCACCTAACACATTATTAAGAAAAGAAGAAAGAATAAATCAGAAAATTAAGTGCCAGGGAAGGTGATTTTAGATTCTCACTCTTAACCATCACCTTAGGAGTTACCACCTGAGTTCATTAATATTATGAAATGGTAACACCAAATCTCAAATACTATAAATATTTAAATTTTATCTATTCTGATAAAGAGTAAAAACATGGGATATTGACATACATGTTTCATAGAGGCACACCTTTAGTGTCATGCCTCTTTAACAAAGACGATCTATTTAATTAGCTTAATGCAATAAAATGCAAAGGAGGCTCACTTGTCAAGTACAAGCATATTCTTTCCTAAATATTCAGGGAGGGGCTATGTAGGTATTCAACAGAAACATACTACGATTTTCTTTCTAAATTTATTTTAATATCAGATCCCTTTTGTGAGTCTTATATTAATTGTCACCATAGAAGCATGGATTTTACAGTATAACAAAAGTGTGTGTGACTAGCAACTTTTGAGAATGTTAGTAATGGACATGCCAAACCATCTTCCCACATTTGCGAACTTCTCCAAACGTTATGAACATTATACTGTCACATACTTAACCAAAGGTATGACAAGCTGAAAATAATCAGAAAAGGAGGATTATGATTGCAAATCATCCTACTATACATCTCTCAGAATATTTGAGCATCAATATTGTTACTTAATTCAAAAATATAATAATAGGAATGACATAACACATTTTATTTTTATTTATCAACTATTGTGCTGAGAATTTTCTACATGAAATCCTCAAAAATTCAAATATAGGCATTATGGTTTAATGAATAAAGAACTTAAGAACAGAGAGGAACAGAAAACAAGCATTGCAAAGTCATGGCATGTCCCCAGCCAATCCACTTCTGATATTCTAGTTACTGGGGTTCCCTGAGATGGCATGTGATGACTGAGATTTGCAGTCCTCCCAGTTATTGCTAGTTCCCCTTCCTCCCCTTAAGTCGTGGCTGATGCTTATGGGAACAAACTGAGGATGAAGTCACACAACAGTTGATCTTGGTCAACATTCTCCTTATATGCACTACCTAGGATGGGAGAATTGGAATACAGAAGAGAGAACTGGGAAAAGAATTTGGAAAAAAAAATGAAGGAAAGCGAGCAAAAATCTATGTTCCTCCCCAAAAGATTTCTTACTCTTCGATATCCAGAACCACAATTCTCCAGCTGTTGCTCAGGTCTCTTCCTCTTCCCAGGGCTGCTCTGCCTGCTGAGGTGCCTGTCTTAACCAACAGCAAGCATTTTGTTTCTTTCTCTTTCCCTAACTCTTTACTGCTGTGTCCCAAACACTCATCTTTCCTATATACATTTTTCCTTGTAATTTATTCTTAAAAATAATGCTAATGGGTTATATGTGTAATGGGGAAGAGTGTCATGTACTTCTGGAAATGAAGTTACGTTGCTTTTCTCAAAGATGAAGAAATCACCTTCCTCATAAAATCCTAGAAGACACAGGGGTTTTCTTGGTATTTCAATTTTCATAATAGTTTTGATATTATTCCTTGTCTCAGAAGTGACTTTGGCCTTGAAATGACTTCCAGGCAGAGTATACGGCTTGTGGAAAATATTTACTTTCAACTCTGGAAGCAAACTTAACTTCAAATGACTGTACCTTAAGGAAGAAAGGTGTGGCCAGAAGTGGAAACACATTAAAGGTCTTCAAATGTGATAAAGGAGAATTAGGATTTAGGTTAATACTAGTGAAAACAGGGAAAGATTATAATAATAGGTTTAGTATATTGTTTGTTGTTTTTTTTTTTTTGTTTGTTTGGTACCAGGGATTGAACTCAGGGGCACTCGACCACTGAGCCACATTCCCAGCCTTTTTTCTTTTTTTTTTTTTTTTTTTGTATTTTATTTAGAGACAGGGTCTCACTGCTTAGGGCCTGGCTAATTTACTGAGACTGGCTTTGAACTCCCAATCCTCCTGTCTCAGCTTCTAGAGCCCCCTGGGATTATAGGTATGCTCCAGTACACCTGACAGTAGTATATGGCTTTATTTTCCTGATTTTCACACAATTCGAAGATTTTGGTCTGCAAATTTTCTGATGTATTACACACACACACACACACACACACACACACACACACACACATATTCCTAAGTAGCAAATGTGTATTTAAGAAGGCCCTCTAGGAAATCATATATGCGTTTATATATTTTGGTGACAGATTTAATTTGACCATCTTTAAGGCAAAAGCTTGAATTAAAATAGGAAGCAAGTGGGTGTCATTCAAAAATATAAGGGAAGTGATTACAAGTGACCAGGGCCAGTCCCATTTATTCTTGAGTTTTGCTTTTGTGCACAGTGATGATTTTTATTCCTACTCGTAATTCTAATGAGGGTTGCCAACCAAAATATCATAGATATTTTCAAACACTAAGGGGTAATACATTTCACTTAAAATGTGTTTCCTTCCTTTCCTTTCTTCCTTTTCCTTTTTCAGCCCTTTTGTTTACAGAAAATGCTATTTTAAGATATGTATCAGTCACTGGTATTGATTTGATCTGTTTCTCTTTGTGTTTCCTAAAGCAGTCATTTGGCTGTGACTGCCTCACTTCCTGCAGAGCTCCAAAATTAATAAATCAATTAACACCAATTAATCATTTATATAACTCATGACAGGGGAAAAATCAGCTCACAAGTGCACATTGCCTCTGTTACAAATAGCATTCTTAAGTAAAACCTAAGTCATTGAGGTTTGTTTAGATGTGATTTATTAACTCAAAAGTTTTGGTTTTGCAGGTTATGGTCTTGCAAAGTTAATGATCAAATTATGAGGTCTAGCCTTGGATTAGGGATGCAATTTTAATTCTCCCCCTGCCCCACTTTTTTTGTGTGGGTGTTGATGTGTGTGAGTGTGAAATCAGTGGTGGATGACAACTTGAGAAATATCAATTATAACCCTTTCTTGCTTATTTTGGTCTGCATATAATCAGAAAATAATATTTTTCTTTTATTTGTTCATTTTCTACAGCATTACATTAAACATCTCAAGCTTACAGAGCATTCAGCCAGCTTATTTTAGTATGTGAAAATGCTTGACCGTTAAAATTGTGTATTTAAATCTTATGAATAATCTGAATTTTCTTTATGTTTAAAGACAGATCAAAATTAAATATTCATTTTCCCTTTTTGATATTGAGATAGAAATTTCTGAACTGCAAGAGAAAGGAAACATTCTGTCAAAGGTTTCTTCTGTCATTGTTCCCCATCACAGTGGAGCAGTACTCAGACAACACTGGAAGAGAGCTCACCATCAGTCTTGAAGAGGGACATTCTGCACTGCTCTGAGTGCCTCAGATGTGAAGTCTTCTGACTTGCTTGACCTTGGGAATGATAATCCCAGAGATTTTTACAACAGTTAAACACAGTGGAAATTTTTCATTACCTTCATTGAAATTAAAAAATAAGACAGTGATGACCCCAATCATAGTTCTCATCACATTTAGGATTCTAGGAACCAAGTGTTTTCTTTGACAGGAAAATTGAAATGAATTAGTATAACTGCCCTTTAAAGAGAATCTGAAAAATATCTATGTATTCTGAAGACATTGTTTTTCTCTTTTCTCCATGTGATTTATCTTTCGGAAAATAAATGTTCAGATCTTGGGGTACCCTGATGAAAAAGAACAGACTTTACTGTAAAGACTTTTCTGAATGTCTCCATAAGAATGTAGATTGAAATGAACTTCTAATTGGGAGGCAAAAAGGCACTGATTTTAATTAATTGTATATTAGGTTTAATTACATTTATATATTAAAACATTACACTGTTTACAAGATTCAAGGATAAAAGATATAATGACTTTCTCTCTGACAAGTAAGGGTACACTTGGGTAGAATTTTTAATATTTCAGACTATAATAGGTTAATGTGTAGTACAGTGGGAGTCTCTCATTAATATTCTTGAATAATTATCTCTCTGTGCATGTATATATGTGTGTGCTCTGTCTGTCTGTTTCCCACTGTTTGGTAGTCTGTCTAATGCTTGCCTATCTCTCTTTCCCTAACAATTTATTATTTGTTGCCATCTTCTGAAACTTTCTTTCTGTTCTTACAATGCCTCTATTCTTTAATTCTTCTCTCCCTCCCACACACAAACCCCACTTAATCCAGCCTTGAGAAAAGCAGACCTTATACTGAGCATATTCTTCTTTTCTTATAAATTAGGTCACTCAACAGTCTGCTTTTGGGTCATTGCCTCATTTTCTTTGCAAATGCTTCACTTTCATTTAAAGCTTTAAAATTTTCCCAGAGAAGTGTTTTAAAAATCTTTCAAACCCAAATTTCAGAGTATAAATGGAGCTGAATAGAGGGCAATTTATAATTGGTCGTGCTAGAGGATTTGGGTTGTGGCTATAGAGATCAGCATTCTATGAAGCAGGAAATTGCAGATTCACAGGGCTGGACTTCCGTTGCTGGTTAGATATCTTCACAGAAGTCTTTCTGAGAGACTGTTATTGAAAATAGGGGTCTTTCCTCAGTTCCTAGTAGGTTCAGGAAGTTCTCTTTTGTTGACAAAGTATAAAATTTTTCTTTCATAACTTCTGAAGGCTAATTGAAATTGCAAATGGAAGTAAATATTTTTTTATTCAAAATCAGTTTTCTCAGCATGTTTCAAGGGACACTAGTTTCCTAGACATTAATAGACATTAAATGAACAAAATAATCCTCTTGGGAGAAGTACTGGCTTTAAGAAAGTTAAGTTTCTTTACTGCACGAGTTTCCAAAATCTTTGATATACTAATGCATAAAATCTCTGAGGAATGAGTATGTTTATGTTTATGTTTATGCTTAAACATAAATTACCAGATTAATTTAGCACGAAAGAACATCTCATGGAAGTGGAACTCTTTGAAATACATTTGAAAACACTGATGAAATACTTTTCTTTGTTTGTTTTATTTTTGTGGCACTGAGTATTGAACCTAGGGCCTCATGCATGCTAGGGAAGTGCTCTACCTCTGAGGTACATATCCAGCCATTATAAACAGTTTTTAAACGGTGACTCTAATCTGAAGTAGAATCTCTTTTTTGGAGACAGGTAGTGATCTGTTTGAGAATAAGTGTACTTCTTGTTAATACTAATTCAAATATCCATTTAATTTATCTCCACTGCCTGATTCTTTTCTATGGAATCACCATAAAAAATGTGTATTGGGATTTTCCTTTCTAGAAAGTTTATCTAAAATTCATTGAGAATATCTTCTATCCAAACTACCTTTCAGAATTCTCTAGAGGAAAAAGCAACAGGGTGTGAATATATGTATAATTATAAAATGGGAGTTACTATACTGACTTAAATTATAATAAACTGAATAGTCTCACAATTGTCATCTTCACACTAGAGAGCCAATGAACCCCTAAGACACTCAGCCCAAGAATCCAGAAGTCTGAAAACAAGATGATCCAATGATGCAGTCCCAATCTGCATCTAAATGTCTGGAAGCTCCCTAGAGAATAACTGATGAGGATCCATATTGGATGACTGAAGAAGATGGAATCTGGTGCCCAAAGAGTATGACAATAGCAATAGACCCACCTGCTCAAAAAATATTGATCTTGTGTCTGCAGAAGGTTCCTCCTTATTCCACTTATTCCGCTTTTAACTGTATCTGGACCCCACCATACTGGACACATTTAAGGCCTTTTATCCTCCACCAGTTTGCATTCCAGGATGCTAATTGTCTATGGAAACACCTTCACAGATACACCCAAAAGTCTTATTCCTAGGCATTTACTAGACAACTTTCAATGCAATGAAGTTAACAATCCATATTAACCATCACAACCCCAAATTGTGACAATTACCTTACACACCTTTCCTAGTCAGATTTTCCAAAGTTCTTAAAAAATATTCAGTGGTTCCCAATTGGCATCAATATAAAATCCTATCTTATATTACAGTGAATTCTCCTTTCTGAGTTTGGCTCTTAAGTGTCTACCAAAGGTCCATGTTGTAAAGAACAAATCTCTAGTCATGCTATGGGGAGGTGGTGGAGCCTTTAAAAGATGGAACCTCCTGGGAGATGTTCAAGTCATTGGGGGTTTCTTTTAAGAGTATAATGGGAACTTAGCTCCTTATTTTTCCTTTCCTTTGCTTCTTGGCCATGATATGAGTATCTGTGCTCCACCATGTGCTCCCCAACATAATGTGCTGCCTCTCCATAGGTCCAAAATCAACAAGAACAACAAATCCTGGAGTAAAACCTCTGAACCTGTGAGTTAAAATAAACTTTTTATCCTTATAAGTTGATCACCTTAGGTATTTATTATAGTAATAGAAATTTGACTGTTTTATACACATAGTAGGTGACCAATTGATGGGGAACTGAGTTACATCAAAATTAAGCTTCAGACAACCTATCCATTCTTAGATTTAACACAAAACATTTCTTTTCCCTGAATACTTCTTCAGAGATGCCTGCTCCTACCCTCCAGCCCAAATCAGGTACTACTGGAATTTTAATTTATTATACTATGTTCAACCTCCATACCAAAATTTAATTCCAGTTTGCAAATTGTGTGGGGTTTTTGTTGATATAATTTTGATGTTCATATTAGTGAATTACAGTTATGTATAACAATGGTGTTCATTTGGCTGGACTGTAAGTTGCCTAAGACAGGATGTATTTTTAGTACATCATCTTTACACAGAATTCCTGGCATAGTAACTGGTATGTTGCAACTATCCAGTAATTACAATTAGTGAAGAGATGCTTATATGCTTTGTCTTCATCTGTGTACCTAGTAAACGAGATCAAATTGCTGAGATCAACCATGCAACAATAAACCCATTATGTACTAGCTTTCCAAGGGGAAAAACATAAGTGCTAATCTACAATTACTTATCATAATCTACCTGAAAATATTTGTCACAGTCTGAAGTGTGTATTATAATGGAAAAAAGATGTAACCACAGTTACTGAGAAGGAAACAAATTACAGTATAGGCACATTTAATTAATGAGCATAATGAGAAAGAGACTACTTCTTCCAACTACTTTCTATCATCAAATAGAAGTTAGTGTACATCAGCTATCAGTAAGCATATGGTTTTTAATTACTTAATATTAAATTGTAGGTAAGTAAAAATATTTTGTTCAAAGACCACTGGTGGTACTCTAGAAGTTCTCCACTAAGGGTGGCATTTTTTCCCATTTAATAGAGCAAATGAGTTAGCTTTCTTTATAAATTTAGTCTAATACAAAATTGCCAGTCATTAAATATACATAGCTTGTCAAAATCTATATAAATGTAATCTCTAAACCTTTAAATTTTTGAAGATTCCATATTATTTTTTAAAAATTAGCGATTTTTTTCACACATATACATATCTATAAATAGGTTTTTAAAGACTATTAGCAAAAATCTCCATTTAATCTTCATTTTACCTTTATAATGCTAATGGTTCCCAAATGTCTCCGGGAAGAAAAAACGAATTTGAAGTATATTTTCACTGAAAAGGAAAAAAGAAAAAAAACATTTTGTTTTTACCTTTGGCTGTTTCCTTGTGAAAGTTTTAGTTGAAATGTCTTACAAGACTATAAGACTTGACCAATAACTTTCTAACTTTCTTTTTTTGTTTGTTTTTGGGTACTGGGGATTGAACTCAAAGGATTCAACCACTGAACTTCATCTTCAGCCCTATTTTGTATTTTATTTAGGCATGGACTCACTAAATTGCTTAGCACCTCACTTTTGCTGAGGCTGGCTTTGAACTTGCAATCCTTCTGCTTCAACCTCCCATGCCCTCGGGATTACAGGCATGCACCACAGTTCCTGACCTAATAACATATTTTAATTCTTGATTTTTTTATCATTTTCATTTTCTTGTTACAAATTTTAGTGTTGGTATCTTTCTTCAATTAATTCAATCAAAAGTATTCTGATTCTAATATTAAGGCATCAAAAGTTTTCAAATGCAATATTCATGATTGTGCATTCACCAAAGTTAATTACTTTATGCTCATTACTTTGGGAATTCAGGGCAAGTTAAATGCATAATGTTAGCATTTGCATATTTGACCTGACAATTTTTCTGCTTGACATTTGTAACAGTTTTTAGGTGGGTCTGCAAATTCATTTTTTATGAAATTATTACAAATGTGCTAAACACTGGTCTGAGTCATCATACACACACACACACACACACACACACACGTACATATACACACAAAAATACATATATACACACAGGCACATATACATAAATATACATATACATATACATGGGAATACATATATATGCACACATATGCACAATACATACATATATATATGAAATAAATGTGTCTAGGGTATTATATAGTAAACAATAAGTGCTGTTTGGATTTTGCATTCTGTCTAGATTCAGTCATATTTTATAATGTTTTATGACATATTTGTAAGAAGAAAAATCTGTATTTGATTTTGTCTCCTATTCTTTTCTACTAACTCCAATGTGACTTCTCTTATTGCCACTATTGAACTTGTTCTATTCAATGTCAGTTGTTTTCACTCTACCGTTTTTTAATATTTAACTTTCATATTTCCATGTTTATCAGCAGCAATTAACCTATCTGACCATTTTATAGGTACTGTTTTTTTTTTTTTTTTCCTTTATTTTGGAGGGGTGACTGAAGTGGACTTTTATAATTCCTTATTTCCTCATTCTGACCCTAATTGGTGGTTTTCTTCTTTACAGATTTCACTGATGGCTCCTTCTTGTACATTTTGTATATCAGTGTTTTTGCATTTTCCTGAGTTAAATTATCCAAACCAAGTACATGACTTTCTCTAACATCTATATTTTGATTACTTCCAAATTTAATTTCCCTTGACCTTTCCCCTTAGGCACAGATGGCTTATTATACTAGCCTCTTAAGATCTCAAATTGGATTCCCACCAGGAATTTCCAGATTAGCTGACCAAAATATGTTGCCATTTCAATAAATTGCAAAAGCATGTACACTGTGGTTAAGGCAAAAACCAAGGATTCATGTCTTTTTCATATTCTCATCCTCATATTCAGTGAATCAGTAAATCTCTAATTTAGCTTCCAAAAGTTATACCAATATGTACAGTTCTCTTAATTCCCACCACTCTCAACATATTCCAAGCCACTGTGATATTTCAACTCATAATTTTCTTTTACATGGTGATTATGAACACTATCAACAATCACAACAAAGGGAGTAAAAATAATATAATCTTACAAATCGAGTTTCTCTAGAGAGACAGAAACAATAGATGTAGGACAGAGGATTTGTTAGTGGCATTGACTGAGATTGTGATAGAGACTGAGATATCCCCCACCAGCCTACCTGCAAGCTACAGACTCCAGAATGCTAGTAGCATGGCTCAGTCCAAGGTCAAAACTATCAGACCAGAGAAGCTAATGGTGTGACTCAGTTTGAGACAGAAGGCCTGAGGACCTGGCAGGGTAAAGGGGCACAGGTTTCGACTCTGAAGTACAGTAGCTACAGAACCTTAAGCTCTCATGTCCACAAGGATAAAGAACATATCCCAGACAAGAGAGAAAATCATCTTCGTATATCTGAACCCCCAAGAGTTTGGATGGTGCTTTCCCACACCAAGGGAAGATTTTTTGTTCTCAATCCCACCAATTCATCTGCCTACCTTCTTGGGAGACTTCCTCACAGACACACCTAGAAATGATCTTTTACTTGTTTTCTAAGAAATACTTAATTCATTCAAGTTGATACATAAAATTAATTATCTCAATAATTAACTCCTATGTGTCTATCATTAGCTTTAATAATTATCAGTGTTTTACTATTTTAAAAATATTTACCATTCCCACCTATACAACCCTTTCTTCTCCACTAGAATAATTTATTCCAATCACCATGCACTATAAGATTTGATCTGCTAACACTTCAGAACTTTTAAAATAGGCAATTACTATACTAATAAAATTAACAAATCCTTTGATATAATAAGATCTATGTTTAAGTTTCTTTATTATATGAAAGCATGCATGTTGATTTATTTAAACAAATGAAACATTAAAGAGTTCAAACATTAAAATTAGTTAATATTCATTTTTTTTAACATATGAGTTCCCTCATATCTTTCTTGGATTTTTATAACAATGACTTACTTAAGAAAACACTTTTTTTGTGTGTGTGGTGCTGGATTCAAACCTAGGGCCTTGAGCATGTTATACAAACACTGTACCCAAAGCAATAGCTCCAACCCCAAGATATTGTTTTTATTTGTAAAAATATATACATCTCAGATTTTACTGGTTTCATCCTTATGATGTCAAGGACTTTTTGTAAGTTATTATATTTCCAGAAATAGTAAATTCAGAACCAAATTTTTGTTAGCTAACATTCACACATGGGAAATGACTTTCTGTAACCATTTTCTATTTGTTTATTGAATACAAATCTTTATAATTCCTTACTGGGAGGCTAGTTTGGGAGTTTTGAGGTGTTATAGCATGTTCATTTTTAGGAAAAGCATTTCTCTGCATATTGCCCTGCCTTGTTGAACACTTCTGTGGTGTGTCATACTGAACAACCATGTTTTGTCCTACTTAAAGTGATGTAGGGAGTTATCAGTGGGTTATTAGGTAACCTAGTCCATCCATTAAAACTTCCATTTACATTTAATCTAATTGTTTTGGTAGCCATTGATTCTTACTTTGATCCATTATTTCATTAGAAATATGAAATGGAGAGTTTTTTTTCCACCCTTCTCCCATGATATATTTGAAAAACAGGTGGGAATCTAAAATGGAAAAGGCTTTTTCTCTGATTACTTGTGTACTTTGTAACAGCTGTAATGAAAAGGTAGGATAAATTCATGATTCTTTTCGGTAATCATTTATCAGTATAATGCATGAATTTCTAGGCTACTTCCAAAGGTCAGTGTTGATAAGAGTTAAGCATTATAACAAACGTGTGGAATTTGAATGTATTTGATGATTTTTAATAAAACAAAAAATATTTTCAGTCCTTTAAGGTGTACACCAGCCTTAGCCAGTTGCACTCATTTTTAGTTCCTTTTATCTTCTTTGGTCTTCTATTATAACTACTCGAATCTTTAAGAATAACCTTGTTTTGTGACAAAATAAAATTTTTGCAATTATTCATATGCATTATCTTTGTAATTATCAGTTATTTTGTATTAATTCAACTTTTTATATTGCTTTGAAATTGTCATTTTCATGTTCATTTATTTATTGGTGAAAATATTGCCTAGTTTTCTTATCCTTCTTTTTGCTTAAATTGAAAGCTCCAAGATCCTAAATAATTTTGTTTGCCTTACGATCTGATACCCTAAATTGTTTCTCTGATGTATTTTCAAAAGAATGTGCTTTCATTTAAAATATTTTGAGTCAGGCATAGTAGTGCACACCCATAATCCCAGCAGCTCAGGAGTCTGAGGCAAGAGCATCTCCAGTTCAAAGCCAGTCTCAGCAATGGAGAGGCGCTCAGCAACTCAGTGAGACATTGTTTCCTAAATAAAATACAAAATAGGGCTGTGGATGTGGTTCACAGGTTGAGTGTCCCTGAGTTCAATTCCAGTACCCAAAATAAATAAATAAATGAATAATTAAATAAAAATAAAATATTTTACTCTACTGATGAAAAGTCTATAAACATAAAATTTGTTCTTGCTGATTTATCTTATTTATGGTATTTAGTACTTCCTTCCTTTATTGTCCCATGGTGCCTGGCAAGAGCCTCTTGTAATACTTTTGAAAATAGTAATCATTTGCTGTTGTATGAGTTAAAAAGATACCACTTATCAGCTATTTATGGAAAATTATCTTAAATTATTTGTCTCATTCTTGTGTACATATGCAAAATTCAGTTTATCTATCTCACTGAATATTAAGTTTATATTATATGGTAGATATACAGCACATAGTAATATAATTTATTTGAATATTTCCTCCCTATCTTCCCAATTTGCATCCTGCATTTTTCTGCTGTGCTGTTTTGAAACCATGAGGACTGTAATCACTCCTTAAGCTACTTGGAAAATGAGTGCTTATTTAAATAGAATACTACAAATAATATTGGTCTAAATCTAAGCAAACCAGCTCTCTGGGGACAAAAAGTAAGTGAGTTTCTTTGATAATTTTCTATTTGTTTGTTGAATATAAGTCTCATAAGCCATACTTTCTTAATGCTAGCTGAGCGCTGGAGTTTTGGGGTATTGCAACATGTTAATGTTTGGAAAAGTATTTTTCTGTCTATTGTACCTCTTCTTAAACACTTTTGAAGTTAAACACAAGTTAAAACATGTTCACATATTCATAGTTGTATGAAAATAAGCTTAAAAATAGAGCAAATATATATTTGCATACACATATATGTAGAGAGAGAAAGAGGATGACAATGCAGCAAAATCTTATATATAATTATATAATAGAACTGATTCTATTAATAAAGAAATATCTATAAATACAGATATAGATAGATATTAAGAGTGTATGTACATTGCAAAAGAATCTAGGAATAACTAAAAGGAAGAGGTAAATATTCTTGACTCTGAAGGTAACTAAATATTAAATATATTTCTGAATTTCTTGGAATCTAGGAAAATTAGGGAAACTACCTATAAATCCCTTAACATAATTATTACAGGGAGAGATGTATTGATCTCTGGAAAGGGAGAATTTTATGGTATTTATTTATAAAAACAATTCTCATGTAAGACCTTTAGTGGTTTTGAACAGTACAATGAACCATATTGTCAACAAAATATTTGCAATGAAGATATAACCATTTTATGTTCCATGAAAATAGATGCAACTAGCTGGTCTTGTCTCTGTAATCCTGTTTAATTTGTTTGGACTAAGCTTCTTAAAATAAATTAAATCATTGACTTATGCATGCCTATTAAATGCAATCAAATTCTGGAATCACAAAAGGATGTATAGAATAAAGATATCCAATTAGGTACACATAATTCTACTCTCTAAAATTCAATGAGTATTTAATTAAAAATAAATCCTTTGCTGCCTTCATATATATAGTTTTTTCAACATTGGTCTTTACTTCAGGCATTCTAAATTTAGTTCTTGTAATGTTTTCCTGAGTAATCTTTAGAGTGTATAATGAATTTATCCCAAGACTTCTGTACTAAAATACAGATTTAAGATTTAAAATACATAATATTTAAGTATTTAAATATTTAGGTAAAATACATAGTATTCCAATCAAAGATTGTTTTATTTTTTGGTAGTACAGAATGATGACTACCAATTAAAAGATCATTTTTTTCCTGTAAATTTTCATAATTCCTGAAGCAAAGTGTGTGTTAAATTTTATTGATATGTTTCAGAAGTTACAGTTTTACTTTTAATTTTTTACTTAGACTTTTATGATTATACATAATAGTTGGGTTCATACCAAAAACTCATACATGCATGAGAATCAATTTCAGTTCTGTTAATTTTGCTTGAGTCTATGGAACTAGAGTGAAATGAATTTTTATACTAGTTATCCTGGCATTTTGATGCAAGAGTCTAGTCTGTATATTACCTATGACAAAATCTGATGAAATAGTTTTATGTTTAAATAAATAGGATCTGTAAAGGTGTGCGTGTGTGTCCGTGTGTGTATGTCCGTGTGTGAAATGTTGCCACTTTGCTTTAATTCAAACATTTATATATTCTCTGTTAGCTGGCAGAAATATGCTATTGAGCTATTTGTGTGCTTGTTTTCTTTGAGTAATTACTCATAATTAATGAGTTTGTTTTAGATTAATTCTTCAAATAGAAAGGACTGGTAAATTTCCTGCATGACTCAAAAAATTACACACACACACACACACACACACACACACACACATCAAATATGAATACACAAGTCAAAAATGAAGAAAAATCTAAAATTAAGCACATACACATGTATAACCTCACAGTATGAATGAAATAAATAAGGTCATAATTCTCCAATATTAAGATAACAAAATTAAAAGAGTAATACTGCCCTACTGGACATCTACATGTAAAATAATGAGATAGGAATACTGTGTATAATATTCAAAAATTAACTTTAAATGGATTATAGATCTAAATATTAGTGTAATATAAAATTCTGAAAAGACAAGAAGAATAAATCTTCATGATCTTGGGCTGAGATGGTTTCTTAGATGACACAAAATTCAGAGAAGGTAGTGACTTGCTAATGAGAGCTGTGTTGCTTTTTGAGATGACACATTTTTAAAAATATGCATATGCTAAAAAACACTAAATTGTACTCTTTAAAAGTGTGAATTTTATAGTATATATATTTTATCTTAATGAAGTTTATTTTTTAAGTGAATAATGTTTCTGATGACTGCAGTTAAGGTCAACTCAATTCCCCTAGAAAACTGGAATCATAAATAGGTATAGAAGCATGAGTGCTGGGTTTGTTATTATATCATTGACAACATATCACTTATATTTAACATATGTAATTTCAACAAAACAAGTTTACTCATGTAGAAATAGTTGTGTGAAAACAAGAGTGAATAAGTAAGTTTCCACAGAACTGTTTGTTATAGTTAAAGAAAGAGTGTAAATGCCCATCAGTGAGAATTGATTACCTATGTTATATTATGAACAAAGGACATATCTGTTTTACAGAACTACTAATTTTATAGGTTCCCACTTGAGGATGTTCATGATGCATGTTGAAGAATTAAAGCAACTCAGGTAGTATCTCTATGAATGCATAGATTATAGAGAAAACACATACACAAACATATTGTTAAGATTATGCAGAAGAATATGTCATAGGTTATTAACAGTGCTTACCCATGGAATGGAATTAGGTAGGCATTAGTGCAACATTTTACTTCTTATATATTTTTAAAATGTTAAAAAAATTGCACATAGCTGTTTTTCTTTCTTTTAAACAATGTAAATACAAAACACGGAAATCATGTTTGTGCCTTATTAGGAAAAAAAAAACTTTCATCATTCTAGAACCAAACGTTCAGATTTACCTATACATATTTTTTTTTCAATTTTGTGTAATAATAGTCAAGAGCATGTAAGCAGGACAGCAATTGGTTCTTGTGGCCATACATAATCTGAATTTTTACATGCTGTCTGTTGTAATTATTAGTGCCTCTCCATTTCAGTCTGGAAAATGACTTGGTTTTAACAAAACATGATAAGGTAGTATGAACCATTTTAACTACAAAACCTGTCTGACCATCCCTAAGTGTAGATGCACAAGGAAGGAGGTTCTGAAATTTTAAACCATCTCAAGTCACATATTCACATTGCTTTCGTAAAAACCATTCTCCTCTCAACAATGATGAGGAAAATATTGGCCCTCCTGGAGTACATATTCCCATGCTACCCTCAAAATCATGTTCGATATTGTTTATAATACATATAAATACAACAAGAAAAAATACCATGTAATTATTAGTGACAGAAGCATAAGTACTTTGAGAGTAAATCAAGATATTAGCCCAAGATGCCTTGGAGCTATGACTGATACCACCATTTTGGGTAAGGAAGTATTCCCTTCATCACTAGGTACCTAAATACTTGATAGCTAACAAGCCTCTGAAAATCATTTGATTGCAATAAATCCATATAAAGTTGTTAAAGGCATCCTCTGTCACATATGATATCACTCAATTAAAAGTAGCTTTTGTGTTCACATTTTTTCTTCATCTCACCTTCATCATCATCCTTATTATCAATAAGTTAGAGATGTGTGCATGTGTGTGCATGCAACTACAGGTATATATAAATATATACATGTATTCTCATGATATGAATTATTTGACATTTTCCAAGTTAGGATCATTTATATAGTTTAAAAGGACTGCTTACAATCTTCTCATGGAAACCTACATAAATATGCAAGCTTTATTACCATAAAAATTAGTATTTTGTTGGAAATATAGCATTTTGGATTTTCAAACTTTTAAATAAAATGTAAAAGATTATCAAGAAACAAAACTGGAAAAACCATTACTCTGTTTCCAATTATAGCCCTAGATTTATTAGAAGTGCCCCATAAAATTTATGTATGGAAGACTTACCTCCCCTCATATGAATATATTTGGGATGAGACATTGGGGAGTAATTAGAGTTAGATGAAATCTTGAGAGTGTTTCCCTCAGAATGGTTTTAATGCCATTAAGAGAAGAGAATCAGAGAGCTTTATTTCTCTCTTTGCATTCTGCAAATCAAAAAGACCTTCTCACCTGAAACCTATTAGACTGGCACCTTGACCTTGAACATAGCAGGTTCCAGAGACATGAGAATATAAATTTTCATTATTTAAGCCATCCAGTCTGTGGTGCTTTATTATGGCCACCTGAGCAGACTAACAGAACATCTTGATTTCTCTGTGTAAGAATTCTAAAACCATTTTTCTCTTGTTAAAAAAAATAATAACTTTGGAGCTGGCATGGTTTCGCATGTCTGTAATCCCAGTGGCTGAGGCAGGAGGATCTCAAGTTCAAAGCCAGCCTCAGCAAAAGTGAGGCACTAAGCAACCCTGTCTCTAAATAAAATACAAAATAGGACTGGGGATTTGGCTCTGCTGTTGTGTGCCTCTGAATTCAATGTTCAGTACCAAAACAATAATAATAATGATGATAATCATAACTTTGGGAGTTTAGAAGATGAGAGAGGATGGACTTAAAATACATAACTTCCAGCAATGTATTATGTAGGATGATAGTTACAGAATGGTAGTAATGGGAAACGAATGCAGTTATAAAAGAGGTTTAAATATGTCATAAAATAACACACACACACACACACACACACACACACACACACATCCACACACATACAACCAGTTAAAGAAAACAAAGGTCATTTAATAATCCCTTTTCTATACCAAAGAGGCCCACTCGAACTTCAAGTAGTGTGTTAACTGCAACCACGTACAGCCTTTTTAGCCCAAAGTTTTAGCTGTATGATCATTGTTGATTGCTTGAAGAAGCAACATTAAATAAGGTATGGCTTAGTCATAAATTAGAAGGGTTTCTCTGACAGTAAACCTGTGCGTGCCTTCTGGTTTTCTGTTCTATTGAACACTTAATTTATATCTACTAGGAAACCATCTCGGATGTTGGAATTAAGAAGTAACTATTTTCTCATCTTTTAACATCTTTGTTTTAAGTCTAATTTTATGTCCCATAAAAGTATTTAATTTTTTGACTCACAGCTTAAGATTTCCATAGGCCTATCTATTTGTTCAAAAACAATAGATTTCTCATGATAGGGGACTCTACTAAGATTAAGAACAAAACTATTTATTATTCAAATCAGCCCATGTCCTGTGATCTAGGGCATTTCAACTGACTCTTGGCAATCAAGTGACAAAAATAATAATAATGAAGGTAGGCTTAGCACAAAGATAAACGTAGTGCAAAATTCTAAAATTACTGTTAGCCAGCATCACCATAACTAACTTTGTATTTCTTTCTATATAAGAAAACAAACAAGTTAAATTATCATAAACAGATTTTCTGTTATTTATAATCAAACACAATTTTGAGTAAGAGAAATATTTTTTTCTTTTAGGGAATAATGGTGCATCCAAGAGATTTATTCATTTTGAATTCAGTGACATAAATATGCCAAATGCATGTAGAGTATAATGAGTCCTTCTCAACATTGCATAATAGAAAGGGGGAGTCCCTTAAGAAGTTAGTGAAAACATGAATAGGAACTAAAAATGATAAGGAGGGAAATTGTTATAACAGAGAAAATTAAATGTGATGTACAAGGATCTACTCTACTGTTTTCTCCACCCCTGCCTAATGTACACTCCATGTTCTCTGTACAGGAAGGGAGAGACTTGGAGTTAACTTTCAGAACCTCAGTGGAGTTGTGCACCTTGCAGAGAGCAGAACATGTCTAAGAGTCACCACTGCATTTCAAAGGCAAAAGGTTATGCCCACAAGTTTCTCAAACTTAAGACAGCAGAGAGGAGAAAGTACATTTGCAGGAATTGAAACTTGGCTTTCATGTGCCATTCACCACAGATAACTATAACTGAATGTTAGATGAACTGGAGAATATTCCTAAGTGTGAAAAAAAATTCTAGTTGAAGTTATTATAAGGAGAATGTGGAAGGAGAGGCAGGAGGAATAAACAGACAATTTTCTAAGTTAGATAATCTGAATAGTGTGGTAACACTTGGATAAAGACCTTATTTCATGTTCATGATCATAGAAAAGTCTTTGGAAATTTGATAATTTGCTTGTTTAATAATGACAGCTAATCACTTTATTAATAAAAACAGATAGTCCTTCATTCTTTAGAATAGCCGTGCCATTTTTAATGATATAACTGTCACTCACTCACAAATTTATGGTGTGTATCAATGCAAAAAAAATCCTTTATTGATCAGTGAGACTTCTGGAGGTAATTGTTTAGCTAGGTCTTCTTAAGAAATCTGTTTTCTTTCCTTTCAAATAAGAGCAGCCATAACAACACAAATACACATGCATACACACATATACACACATAAAACCAAGCAAACAAAACCAAAATAAAAAAAAAAAATATGAAATGGAATTTTGAAGGTGAAGTGATGGAATGAAAAACACTAAGTTCACTATAAGCCATCTCTGACTTTATATACTCTTCCAAAGCTATATGTCCCAAATAAAATAAAGGGTTTCTCAACAATTATGAGCACACAAATAGCAAAAGTGAAAGATTGTAATAATGAACTGCAATTATTTTGCCAGTGTTGCTGAATATATTCTTTAAAGTTTTTTTTTAAGTTTTTTTGGTGCCAGGGATTGAACTCAGGGGGGCACTCAACCACTCAGTCACATTCCCAGTCATATTTTGTATTTTATTTAGAGACAGGGTCTCACTGAGTTGTTAGTGCCTCACCATTGCTGAGACTGGCTTTGAACTGGAGATCCTTCTGCCTCAGCCTCCTGAGCTGCTGGGTTTACAGACGTGAGCTTGAAATATATTTCTGAGTGAGACAACTTATGTACTGCAGCTATCTACAACTTTAACTAAAGTTGCTGTTGATGGTAATTTTGGGTATATATGTTGGAAGATTCAATAAAATATAAAGAAATAAAATTACTACAGTATAGAATGAAGGAATAAAAAGGAGCCTTCATTCTCTAGGTCATAAAAATTTTAACTGTACTTATAAAGGTGGAAATCCACCCCCTTATTAATGAATTCTAAAAGTGTACCCTGACTGCCTGTTCATCAAAAATGTTCTCATAATTATGTCATCTTTAAATGGAACCAGGTTTGAGAACGTTTTTGTATCTACTGTTGTAGAGAGTAATGTGTCAGTCTCATTACAATGATTCAGATGTGCTAGCTATTCTGATACTAATTGCTATAAGTGGCGGTGTGCTAGAAATATTTTAAAATAGAACCTGCCTGCATTTGTATATTAAAAATAAAGCAAAGGCATAATTTGGAGAATAATTTTGAAGTTCCATTTTGTCTTACTTTTAAATTTGTCCCTGGAAAAGGTAAGAAATAAATTTCACACATTATTTCAGTTTTGACTAGCACAATTATAAGAAGAAAGACTCATGCTAGTAACTGGAAAGAATTTTTTCTGGTTTTTTTTTTTTTTTTTTTTTTTTATCATACAGGGATAGAACTCAGGGGCACTTTACCACTGAGCCATGTTCCCAGATCTTTTTATTTATTTTGTAAAAAAAATTTGAAATGGTCTTACTAAATTGCATGGGGCCACACTAAATTGCTGACACTAGCTTAGAAGTCACAATCTCCTGCCTCAACCCTGAGTCACTGGGATTAGAGGCATGAGTCACTGTGCCGGATTGATAGGACTTTTTCATATAATATTATGTTCTATAGTTGAAAAAGTGTTTGGATATCTTACAGTCCAGCTTCCTACCTGGGTTTGAGGCACCTGAATGTATGATAGAGAGACATATAGCTTGGTGCCTTCTAGAGGCTGAGAAAATGTCCTACTTTTGAAAATTACAAAATGGAACTTTTTATGATGGGCTACACTAGGTCCCCCTCTCTCATTGGTTTTACCTCTGGTTTCTGGAACAAGATTTCTGAATGTTATTCTCTATGTGACATTAAAGATACAGGTACAGCTGGACGCAGTGGTGCATGCCTCTGATCCCAGCAACTTTTGAGGCTGAGGCAGGAGGATCACAAGATCAAGGTCAGACTCAGGAACTTAGTGAGAATATTAGCAACTTAGAAAGATCTTGCCTCAAAATAAAAAAATAAAAAGGGATGGGAATGTAGCTCAGTGGTAAGCACCCTGGGTTCAATCCTCAGTACAGAAAAATAAAAAGGAAAAGAAAAAGGAAAAAAGATGCAGGAATAGAAAAAAAAAATTTATATATGGTGTCTTGTTCCTGTATATTGAAGCACATGATAAATCTCATGAGCCTTAGTGATTTAAACCTAAATATAAGCTAGTTTTATCCACATTTGAATAAAACAGTAAACAAATTGAGGGCAGTTGTGATTTCTGAGATTTTTGGCTGCAAATTTTCATGAAACTATTTCAAGATTTCAAAATATTCTTGTTGCTACTTAGGGTTAGAAAAAGATGTCGTAGAATATGGGACATACTAATTTGTGATTTCTGCTTTGTCTAAGAGAATTTTTTAAAAATCAGTATTAAATTTAGAACACTAATTTGTTTTTTTTGATTTTCAAATAAATGTGTATTAAATGAGAAAATATGTGAGTGAATGATATTCCTATAGTAGAATAAAGTATATCTGTGTGTATGTGGGGTGTGATATCTATTTTTATTTTTTATTTCACATATATAAAAGGTAAAACCAGATATTTATATATAATGGAAATATGTGTGTATATATATATATATATGTTACATATTCATATATATATAAAATGAAAGGTTCACTGAAGTCCAGTAAATTAACACATTCATCACATCATATACGTAAATTTGTATGAATGTGAGCATATAGTAAAAGCACTTAAAATATATTCTATTGGCAAATTTCTAATATACAACACAATTTTTAAACTACATAATTCATATTTTACATGAGATCCCCAAACTTATTATTTCTATATAACTGTAGCTTTGTACCACTTTACCTACATGTCTCCATTCCCTCCTCCTCCCCAGCCACAGTTACCACCATTCTAACTACTCCATTTTTATGTATTTGATATTTTGAACCATACATGAGTGAGATCATGCAGTTTTTTTTCCTATGCTTTTCTTATATCAGTTGGTATAATGTCCTCTAGGTTTTACCCATATTGTTGCAAATAGCACTGTTTTCTTTTCTGTAGCTGAACACACACACACACACACACACACACACACACACACAGATATTTATATTCAACTTTTCTTTGTCTATTCATCCACTGACATACATTTAGGTTGCTTCCACATCTTGGCTGCTGTGTATGGTGAAATAATAAGTACCAAAGCATAACTTCTCTGTTTCTGGTGTTGGGTCATATAAAAAATTAATAGTAAATTGTGGGGGTCCTCTCTGCCATGTCCCGTGTGGAGGAGAAAAGAGTTAACCACAGCAGGATGATGTTGGTGGTATATCACTCAATTACCCAGAAACCTATCTACTCAATAAACACACAAGAGCCCATACGCTTTCTAAATGAGAGGGGGCATGATGGGTCTGACCCTACCAGCTCTGGCCTCTTAGAACAACTCACCTAATATTCTTTTATTTATAACATACAGGTAAAGGGGGGCCAGGACTTGGAGGAGCTGCTTCTGTGATGGACAGGATAGGGTGAAGTTAGGGAAGTCATTCTCTTAGGGGGGAAATACCAGAAGGAGACCGGAAGCCACTCCCACATGGTGCCACAGGCTTCCGGGCAGTTCCTGGAAGCCAGGCATCTGCATCCCATGATTCAACCTAGTCTGATTCTGCTAAATAAGGACAGCTTCCCACAGTAAATAGCAGAAAGATCAGTAGGGTAGAGGGAAAGGAGGATGGTATCGGGGAGGGAAGGGAAAGTAGAAGTACTAAGGAATGAATTACAGCAAATTATATTCCATGCTTTTGTAATTAAGTCAAAATGAATTCTATTATTATGTAACTAAAAGGGACTAATAAAATTATCTCTAATTTTTTCAGGAGTCTATAAACCACTATCCATAATTACTGTACCAGTAGATATCCTCACCAATAGTGCATAGGCTTACCTTTTCTCCACAGCCTTATCAGCACTTGTTATCTCAATTTTTCTTCATAATAGAGATTTAATAGTTATAAGATGAAATTGTATTGGGGTTTCAATTTGCATTTCCCTGATGATTAATGATGTTAAACACATTTTCATAAACCAGGTGGCTATTCCAGGCCTTCATTGGAAAAATGTCCATTTGTATTCTTTGTTGTGTGTGTGTGTGTACATGGGCGTGTGAGAGAGAAAGGAGGGGGACTTTAGAACTACGTTTTGGGTATTAACCTTATAAGTTGTGGATATTATCTGATATATGGTTTGCAAATAACTTCTCCTCATCTAAGGTCTCTTTCATTTTGTAGGCTGTTTGCTCTACAGAAACCTTTTAGTTCCATCCAGTCCGGCCTATGTATTTTTGCTTTTGTTGCCTGGTTTTTCATGTCATATCTGAAAAGTCACTGCTAAGGCCAATACTCAAGGAATTTCCCCCAATTTCTTCTAGTTTGTAGTTTCAGATCTTATATTCAATACGTTTTGAGTGGTTTGAGTTTATTTTTGTGTACAGTAAGATAAGAATTCAAATTTACTGTATGCATATGGATATATACTTTTTCCAGCACTATTTATTAAAGGGATTATGTTCTCTATTACGTCTTCTTGGTGTTCTTGTTGAAAATTAGTTACCTCTATATGCTGGTTTTACTATGTCTCTCTACTTTTTTCCATTGGTCTAGTGTCTAAGTGTCTAATGTTTCTTTTCTTTCTTTCTTTCTTTTTTTTTTTTTTTGACAGTGTCTAAACCAGTCAAAGACACAATGAGAAAAGAAAACTATAGGCCAACATCTCTTACAGATATAGGGGCAAACACCTCAAAAAAATAGCAAAACTGATTTCCACAACACTTCAAAAAGTGTTAAATTCATAATTAATGGGGAAAACCAGGAAATTTTCTTCTTAAATCTGATAAGAAAACAAGAATGCCAACATTAGAACATTAGCCACATAATAGTAAAAGTACTACTAAAAGCAGTTAGAATAGAAAAAAAATTAAAAAGACATCAAAATTTGAAAGGAAGAAGTAAAACTATTATTTTTGTAGATGTCATGTTTCTTATAGGAAACTCTAAAGTTTCCCTTCCATTAAAACTGCTAGAACTAATAAATTCAGTATAGTTGCAATATACAAAACCAACATACAAAACTGTTGCACTTCTGGAGACCAATGATGATCTATGCAAAACAGAAATTTAGCAAATGATGCCATCAAAGATAGTGTAAATAAGAAATAAATATTTAGGTTTCAGTTCAAGAAAGGTGGTTAAATATTTTAAACTGAAAACTACAAAATATTGAGAAGAAGCTGGGAGTGGAATGCTGGCCTGGCATGTTCAAGACAGGTGTGCAGTCCCTAGCCCTTCACAAATGGGGTAAATTAATAACTAAATCGACATCAATGAAAGAAGTTATAGAAGAAAGAAATAAATGCAAATACAATCTTCATTCGTGAACTGGAAGAATTAAATATTTTTATGTATCCATATTACTCGGAGCCTTGTGCATATTTTCTGTATTCCTTATCAAATTTCCAGTGGAATTTTTCACAGAAATAGAAAAAAATTCTAAAATTCATGTAGAACCACAAAATACCACAAATAGCCAAAGCAAACTGAAATGGAAAAACTAAATCAAAGTTATACTTTTTGATTTCAAATTATATTACAAGCTATGATGTCAAAATAACATGGTACTGGAATACAAACAGAAACACAGATCACTAAGTCATTATTATATGGCACTGTATGCACTGTCAAACTTTATGCTTGAGGATATCCTCTTATTCAGAATGATGCCTGCAAATCCCACTACTTAGTTTGTTTCTTTGTCTGGTTTCAATGTTTCTAATTGGGAAAGGGAGACTGACCTTCCAAATGAGTTAATTTCCTACCAATATTCCATTGGTTCATATTTTGAACATATCATAATTAATATATTTTATTTAAATTTTTGTGATTGAGGTTTATACATTTGGAAGAGGAAAAATGTCATTACATATAATGTAATGTCATTACACCCAAATATTATGTAGAAGTATAGTTATATTTATTCACAACAGATCAGAATTCTTTTAATCATGCTTTTGTAACCTACAATATATAATGTTAAATAACTTTCTTAAAATAGAAATCATAAAAATATAAAATTTTAAAACAAAATTGCAAAATATATATGTCATAAAATATTATATGTCAGTTTCAAGAAAAAATTACTAATATATGTTACATAGATGGACCTTGAAAACATTATGTTAAGTGAATGAAGCCAGTCATAGCCCCACATGGTGGCACATGTTGTTAATTCTAGCTTCTCAGGAGGGACACCGAGGCTGGAGGCTAGCAAGTTCAAGGCTAGTCTCAGAAACAGAAGACTCGGTTTCAAAATAAACAAGGGCTAATTCAGTGACAGTGCACTTGCCTAGCATGTGGGAGGTACCTGGATTCAATCCCCAGTACTTCCAGTCATAGATTATCATATATGTTAATAATTCAATCTATAAAATGTTTGGAATAGCCAAATCCTTGAAAGTATAGATTATTGATTCTCAGGCTCTGTAAGGGAAGGAGAATGAAGAAAGGAGTTAGATTATGGTGATGGTGGCACAAATCTGTTATATCAAAACCCACCAAACTTTATATTTTACATGAGTGAATATTATAATATATGAAATATATTTCAATAAATCTTTTAAGTCCCTGAATGACATCAAACCACCACAAAGTTTAACACAGTCACAGTTGTCTGTAATTGGAAATGGTTTTAATTACTTTCATATCTATAAATATATTTAAATAAATCAAACATGCAATTCAAGAAATTTAATTAAAAGTAGTATAAAATCTCAAAAAGTAGGACCAAAAGAAATTAAAAACTCAATAATTAAATAAGTGCAGGAAAGAATAAATAGAGAACAGCAACAACAAAAGCAACTACCTTTATAAATTTTAAATACCTAGGGAAACATATAATACTAAAATTAGGCTAAGAAGAATTAAAAGTCTTCAATAAATTATATGTGTAGAAGACTGGAAATAAGAATCAAATGTGTCAACTTCCCACACCCATTAAATTCTCCTAGTCAACAGTGCAAATGAAATTCAGGATTATGCACATATATTAGATAACTTTATGCATGAGTTCTAACACACTCTTCAAAAGTAGAATAATATTTTATAGAGTAAGATCATTAGTATCTCTTTTTAACTATTGCAAAAAGGGAAAGATAATTAAGAGTAGTATGATAAGAGCATTAAAGACATCCTTATTAGACAGCTGATTGAATGGGAACATATTCTCTAAATATTTAAAACCAGTAATATTTATATCTAGATAAGATTGGGCACACACTGAGCAAATTAAATAAGTCATAGCTACAGGATCTATGAACAAGAGTCTTTCTTTATGAAGTTACTTCTCAAGTAATAAATAAATATGTAAAATGAAGTTCATCTCTGTTCTTTCTTTCTTTCTGGAGTTCAATTTCACTTGGAGTGCATTTTGTCCTAGACTAAGACACAGGAAGACAGAAATTATTTTCTTGAGCCAGGTTATATTATTTTCATGATTACAATGTCTTTGGCCTGTGTTTCTTTTTAAATTATTATAATTCAAATCCATTTATGTATGCTTCACTTGTGCAAACATTCTTCTTAGTGGCAATTTCTCTTTTTGTGAGAAGATATAAGTAAACCTGCCATCTGTATGAGTGTCCTCTATCCCTCTCGGGGCTTTGAGGACCTTGAAAGTATTTTTCTCTCTGGTTCTGAGGAAGTGTGCCTTTGTGTGGATTATGCAAAGGAACTGTTTTTCCTCCTGGCACATTTGCTCTGAAGTTCATGGAAGAGTTGGAGTTTGATGTTTGTTTGTTTGTTTGTTTTGTAAATGTGATGCTGAAGTGTTGATGACTGAATTTCAGTTCCTATATACAGAAAAATGTGCCAAGAAAAAAGATATGAAATGCTTAATTTGAAAATTGCTACAGCAGAAAATTAGAATTATGTAGGTAGGTGCAATCCTAATTCTTGATGAGCTACCTTTGTTCTTTATTATTCTAAGAATATTTGTATAATAGAGTGTTTGAACATGCCCTTGGAGAACCATGCCAATTAAAGGGAATATTGTCTTCCATATTTAGAACAATGAATGATTTATAAGATGTCCTTTTACATTAAAGTATTAATATATTAGTTCTAAAATATATTTTTATCTGGAGTAAAGCGATGTTTCTCAAATGTTACCCTGTAATATGTTCCTCTGGTTTAAAGTTTCCATTTAATTTGGGGAGGATAATTATTACCATTTTATTTATTATGCAGGTTGATGAAGTCTACTGTGATATTTTCACATATGTATACCATGAATTTTTCATGTCTATCTATCATTCATCAATAACTTTTCCTCCTCTTACACCCTTCCAGTTTCAAGTGATTCCCATTCTACTTTAATTCTTATAATTTTGAGAAAATTATTTCTTTCTGTTTTCTTTCACTTTCAATTTGGCCAATGTGAGGTCATTTGAAAACAGTATTTACTTTCTAAATATTTTTTATAATTACTGAAAAAATCTAAATTTTTTTGTTGCAAATTACATTAGTGACTACTTGTAATCACTGAGTGTATGAAACACAAGGAAGAAGTTTGTGGTTATACAGCATAATAAACTATAATTATCCCTGGACGTTTAATGATTTTTTATTTGGTTAAGGACAAAGAGATTAAGGATCTAGAAAGTGTGTAATAGACTATAGTTAAAATGAAGCAATCTTAAAGTTATCCCTAAAGTTCATTTTGTTCATATCCTATAAGGGATGTAAGTAATACTAGTAGCCCAATTAGAAAATTGGAAAGATGCAATTTTGCAATTAGCAGTTTAGTAAAACACATTTTCAACCTTAGCCATAAATGTGGAAAGACATTAGTGAAATTTGGTTTCCCAGAAAACTATAATGGAATTATAAGAATGAATTATTGTGTTCAGAGCAAATTAAATAAAAGTCTTTCTTGACTGGTCAACTTATCATTAGTATTCGGTGTTGATCTGATTGCTAGTGTGTACAAGAGAAACTCAAAACTGAGCCCAGTCACAACACTGAGGCAACTTTACATTTCACCTACAATAAAGAAGATTCAGAAGTGATATATAAGAAAGCACTAAGTATTAGAACATAGTATTTAGAAGATTTTTTCTCATATGTAACATGAACCATTAAGGATATATAAAAACATAACTTTTGAATGATATGAAACATGTGAACCTACTGTTAATATAATACTTTCATGGATCCTTTAACTTTACTCAAAAGAACAATCCTACAGAGAAAAATTCTTAATTCCAATAAGCCATCTTATGAATATTGTATTCATATTATAGATGGAGAAGTAATAACATATGTTTTATAAAACTGAAATCCAACTCTCTGCATCTCCTCCAAATTATCGTGGGCTAATTGAGTTACTGGCATCCAATTGCACACAAAGATCAATCAGAATCATTTACAACCAATGGACTCCAGTGCATAAAAAGCAATATACTTGATTCAAAAACAAACATTACAAAAACTGGCAAGCTCACTCTCCTGAGAAAGAATTGTTTTCCCAAATTGGTTAATATTATCTTCATCTCAACCTGTTTCCTTGGTTTTCATGTTTGATTCACCTACAAGTAACTGCAGAGCTCTTTAATCTCTATGTGAGTTGTTACCGGACTTCTTCAGCTGAAAATCATCTACATTGCAGTTCCGTAGCATCAGCAAAATAAACATTATCTGTTTGAATTCAACAAAAAATCATGGATGCATTGCCACCCTTGACATCCCACATAGTGTTCAAAATTTGGAAAATAATACCTCACTCTTTCTGTTTGTTTTTATGACTATAATTTTTCTCTGAAAAAATATTATTCATTTTCTTAATTTTCTAATGTGAACATACTACATTCTTCAATTTATTAATTAATAACCTGTATATAGTATGATAAAATAGCACCTTCCCTTAGAAATCTGATATAGAGGGGGAAGTTGAGTTTCCAAATACCCATATGTCAAAGAGAATTTTATTATATTACTTCAGAGGAAAATAATGTTATGCAGACTTGGGAATGGGGGAAAATGAATTCACTTAAGAAATAAAAGAAAGATGTAACATGTGAAGGAATCATAAGGAAGATGTAGAATAAGGCAGAGAAGGAAACAGCATAGCAGAAACAGAACAGTACATAGTATTTTTCCTTGACAAGTACACTGGTCATTTGTTTGCCTGGAGACCAATAGTTAGCCTGCAATTATTAGAATCCAATATTGACTGAGATCATCTTCATCTTTCTCCTAAACATGATTTACAAGCCTCTAAAATTTTTTCTCCAATAGAATATTTTGTCATTTTTTTCTTTTCTTATTTCTTCAACACAAATATACTCAGAAATATTCAAGCATTCATGAGAAGCTACTTACTCTGATGTAGAGTACCAATTCACTCCCCCTATTATTCCAAAATCTTTCTGAGCTCTATGACTTTTAATTTGCTGTTCCAGTTCCCTGGAATGTTCCATATTTTCTTTCATCCCCTACATTTTGCCTTTCCCTAGTTAATTTTCTATGCTTTTGTGTCTCATTTTAGTTCTCATTCCTCTCAGAACACTGTCTCTTCAGTTCCACTTAATGAATATAATGTGGGTTCCAAGGATATTTTGAATTTCTTCAATACATCATGAGTCCACTGTGTTGTAACCATTTCCTTGTTTTTATCTTCACTCAGAAATTAGGTGCCATCTGCAGCAATAGTGTTCTGAAGACAACAGGGGTCCTATCTCTCTTACCTCCAGGACTCAGCACTGCCTTTGCCAGTACTGAGTAAATGACGATATGTATTATTGAATCAGTGATTGGAGGAGTAAATATGGGTGGGAGATGTCAGAGTCTTACCATATTGTGAGTTGATAGAATGGAAATATAGTGTGATTATGGTTCCGTATCAATTGACTCACAGATTTGAATTTTTTTTCTTATAACTCTCTTTAGAATCTGATTGGATAGAAAACTTACTAGGATTTCAGGTAAACAGAAGCAAACAGAAGATATAAATGTGTGAAAAATATTACTAAATAACGTAATTGAAAGAAAAAATTTATTTTTATACTGAGTACTTAATAAGAGTATAGTAAAATTCCAAATCTTCAGCAGAAAAGAGATAGCAAAATTCAAACTCAAGGAAAAAAATAATCAAGATTTTAATATTATTTCATATCATTTGAAGATATATTAAATTGAGTAATATGTACTGATAAGTATGATTTTAAATTAATGTGTTTTTCTTATCATGGTAGCTTCTATTGACTATTTTGATAATTTTTAAATATTTGTGAAAGAATTCCTGCTCATTACGTTTGCAAATAGCACTAAATTAGACATGCTTACTAATGTCCTAAAACAAAACATAAAAATGTCAATAGATTCTTGCAAATAGGAAATTGTTTGTTCTCTGGTTAATAAATTTTGGAAGGAGCCTGGCCATGATAATAGGTTCAAATAAGCAATACAAACATAGCACTGTAAATAACTGCCTGAAACACACACACACACACACACACACACACACACACCACCCACACACACACACACACACACACACACGCAATGTGTGTATTTAAATGTGTGTGATAGATCAGTGAAATATCTGTAGATTATAGTTGATAGCAATTGAAATCAGAACATAAAGATCACAAATGCATTATGATATTTTAATCAGACTTTCCTCAATAGAGATAAAAATAATAAAATATACTTAAGAACTTTTGTGCGCAATTTGTGTTTGATTGTGAAATCCTATTAAGCCTAGTAACACCAAAACAAGTAAAAAGAAAAAAAGGAAAAAAACAAACAAGACAACAATTGAATCCCAAACTCACCTAGGAAAAATGGTATTCATTTGCAATGTAAAATAAACCCAGTTATTAAAAACCTGGTTGTCAGGTATACTTTCCACTCCTTTCCATGGCTAATTGAACTTCATGTATTTAGAGTTTCCAACAAGTTTCATAACCTTGTTCATAAATATTCTAAGTAGTATTCCTTTTATAACTACTGGTAAAGGGCATAAGTTTAGAGGCAAATTCTGTAGGTAGACAGGAATCATGGTCAGAATGCATGCTCACATCTTTCCATGCTAAATTATCAGCAAGTAATTAAACTTTTTGATGGTGAACTATTCTGACATTCTGAGCCAACTGGTATATGGATATACTGAAGTATATCAAGTAGCTTTCCACAACCAGTCAGAAACTATGAACTTGTCTTGAAACTTTTATAAAAAATAAAGATGAAATATTTTTGTATTTCAGAATAAAGAAAAATCA
Organism: Sciurus carolinensis; assembly: GCF_902686445.1. Classification (NCBI taxonomy): domain Eukaryota; kingdom Metazoa; phylum Chordata; class Mammalia; order Rodentia; family Sciuridae; genus Sciurus; species Sciurus carolinensis. The sequence goes on along the minus strand of NC_062223.1, from coordinate 52,634,325 downwards.
GAGATACATTAAAGTGAGTTAAATAATAATTGAATTTTGTATGAGGAAAGTCACGCTTTTTGACTTATCAGACCTTGTCTCAAAATGAATAATAGAAAGGGTTGGGAATGTAGCTTAGTGGAAATGCACCACTGTGTTTAATCCCTAGTACCAACAACAACAACAACAAAAATAAATATATAAATAAATGAATGAATAAATAAATAAAGCAGAGTGCTAGCTTGACATTGTGACTCACATCTGTAACCCCAGAAGCTCCAGAGGCTAAGAGAGGCGCATCATAATTTTGAGGCCAGTGTCAGCAGCTTAGTGAGGCCCTATGCACCTTAGAGAAACCCTGTCTCAAAATAACAAATGAAAAGGACTGAGGATTTGGCTCAATACTTAAGTGTCTCTGGGTTCAATTCCTGGTTTAAAAAAAAGCAGAATTCTAATGGAATAGCTTCATTTTAAGTGTAACAACATTAGAAAATTCAACTAATTTATATACTTTTGTTGAAATCCTATTGTATATTTCAGGAAATATGTTAGATTTAAATAAATAATATACAATTTTATCTCTTGAAAATCTTGTAGCATTATTGAGAAAGAAGACACAAGATCAGAACATTTTAACATATCATGTAATTGCTAATAATTACAGATATATCGAGCAATAATAAATTTAACTACATTATTTTTGTAAGTTGGCATTTTTATTTTGTGTCTTCTGGTATTCTAAGTCCTTATGAGAAATACATTATTAATATTATGCAAAATTGCTATGAAATTGGTTGTAGAATTCTCATGTTACACAAGAAGTGATCAAAGATAGGAAAGAAAGTCCCAAAAGGGGAGTAAGAACCAAAAAAAAAAAAAAAAAAAAAAAACTACAATGTTTTCAGATGGCGCAATTAGAATGATGTGTGGCTGAGAAGAAAAAGAGAATTCTCAAAAAAAGAGTGTCATCCTCCCTCCCTTTCCCTGACATTCTGGAGTAGATCCTCCATTCCTTAACTTGTCTTCTCCCAAGACTTTCAGAATCAAGTCAATCCTGGCTAAGAAAGAAAAGCAAAATCAGTTAATTCCCCAATGAATTCAGATAAAAACTGATAATAAAATCAGGTATAACTCCAAGAGTAGAGATTAGAGAAGAACAATGCTGGGTCTGTCATATTTGCAATGATATGACTGTTTATGTTGTGTGAAGGTAACTCTCATCTTACCATTATCATGTTGAAAATTTTTCCAAAAATGTGGAATGTTGGACATCATCTGTTGGAAAAGTAATTTTGCTGTTTCTATGTTCTGCACAAGTAGGCTGGTTCAGTAATAAATATGTGAGACATTTACAAAATTACAAAATTTTTAAAATACATAAAATGTAGAAGTGTTTGTGAGAGGTAGGTAATGGAGACTTTGCATAATATCTCTACATTTGTTTTTTGGCATTGAGACAGTGAGGGTTAAAAATGCAAACATTGATAACATGGTAAGAATTAGAACTGTGGTAAATGAATGTTTTACAGAAAACATTTGGAAATACAGAAAGACATTGTCATTGTATATTTAAATTATAGGGCATGCCTTATAACATATCATAAAAGATGACTAAAAAACTGAGAATGGAAAGTATAATCTCTTGTCTGATAGGTCAGGTTTCTTGGCTGTAACTCAATGATAATTTCTGAAACAAAGTTTTATCCATTTGATTAAAAAGTGGGATATACTTCACTTTAATTTTCATTTCATGGGTAGGTTTTATTCTCTGATATGACTCTTAGCAAAAGGAAAGAGGAAAACCAGGTAGAAGTGAATTTTGAGGTTAGTTCTAAGCCTACCTGGCCAAGAATCCACTAATAAGAAATGGTGCGTAAATTAACAGTGGATAACTGGGTCAAATGATAAGGAATAATGGAAGGTTGTGATTGTTGAGCCTAGAGAGAAGGTAAGATGTTATTATATTTAGGATAGTTCATTCTTTCCAGGGAGTTGTAAGGACTGCAGATTTTCTGTTGGTGATTGTCTTTGCAAAAATAAAATGCAGTAAATCTATTTAAACAACTAGCTTCACCCAAGCAGAGGACAAGAAATGTGAAACTTGGGACAAAGATGGATCTTATGATTTCCTCATCCTATTTGAAATTGACAAAGAATCATTAGAAGTGTGAGCAGCAATTAAAGGATGTGAAGGAAACAAGAAAATACCCTTCGCAACATTTGGTTTATATCAAGAACCAACCAGTTTCTTTCCATAGAAGATGACAAAGGGGTCACTCGTGATATGACACTGAAAAGTTTCATAAAAAAATTATTTATTAAATTCATGTTTATTGGACTACTGTTTGCAGATGCTTTTTAAATTCCAAAGACACAGTTGAGAAAAGCAGTCCTCATGGATCTTACATATTGGACTGTTTCTATGTCTTCTGTTGTAAGAGACGTAATTTTTTGCTATGTAATTAGAGAGATGAAGTTGGACTCTGTAAAACATCATCGAGTTTCAGGCATTTTGTCATTTATTTTATAGTTCCATCCATACTTCTGAATGTCAACAGTTATATGGCAATATGGATCCTTCAGGTAGTTGTTTGACTTAAACCCAATTTAAGGATAATCAACTCATCTTTCTTAGCATATGGAAATAGAAGATGAAGGGGAAAATGGCATATGTACATAAAAGGATTAAAAATAATGTGATTATAAAAGTAGTCTGCTGTGCAAGTTTATTCTATATTCATTTTGTATTGTTTCAGTGTTTATTATGTGCTTTGTAACTCTGTTGTAATTCGTGTGATTTTCAAAGCAGAATAATGACTGAAGAGAAAGTACCTTGGTCTCAAAAATTATCTCCTTTCCACAGAGTTACTTTAGTTTAGGTAGAGGGGAGTGAAGGCAGGGGAAGGGTTATGAGGGCAGGAAAGATAGTAGAAGGAAACAGACATTATTACCTCATGACTGCATGGTCAATGCGATCCTACAACATGTATGATCAGAAAAGGGAGAAATCATATGCCATTTTTGTATGATTTACCTAAGTGTATAAATGCATTCTACTGTCATGTACAACTAATTAGAACAAATAAAAAATTTTAAAAAGACCTAATTGAAGATACATAGATGTCTATATATATATATATATATATTTAGATAGATAGATAGATATAGATAGATAATTTCCTAAATTTTTTTCCTTAGGAAAAAAATGAAAGCCTAGAGAAGGTAAATTGAGAGTTAAACACAAGAAATAGTTCATCTAGTTTGACTATTAGTGCACTGAAATGTCCCCTTTATCTGAATGTCTCCTCTTCAGATTTTTTTTTTTTTTTAGGAGTTGAAAATAAATGGAGCTTGATATTTGAACATATAATTTTCCATCTCAAAGACAGGTATTCAAAGAAAAAACAAATTCTGCATTCCAACTATGAGGTCTTTCAATGAACTCTTCAGGCTTTAATATGCAAATATCCAAGTTTTGAAAGGTTTTCTCTGTCCTCTCTCAAAGAATAAAACCAGTATTGCATGACACCTGGATACCTGATTTTAGAATGTTAGCACAAAGTGCACCACTAACAAAGTAAAGTTTGTTTTAGTACTGCTGAAATTGTGATATGGGTTTATACAAAGGAGATAAATTTATATTACAAAAATACTACATTATTCTTTGTGAGCCATTAATGGGGGGGAAAAAAAGCCTTGACAGAGCATGGAAATAATTCCTTTTTGAGATGATATTTTCAGGCACATTTTACTATTGAACATTTTACTCTGGTCTTATATAAGACATCAAGAGCGGCATATTTCCATTCCCCAAGCCAGAAGCCTGAGAAAAAATAGGACAGTTTTCCAAAGATGGTCAGTCTAATTTGTCTTGAAGCTGCAGTACAGCATCTGAGGGATAACCAGGGCTTGCTTCTAGGTAACAAGTAAATGGATAATTATGTGTAACCAGCTGAAACAAAGTTATCCACAGTTTTAAAAATGATACTTCATCTTCTCAGCTAATAATATCCCTGAAGGTAAAGTAATCAGGACAATTCTTTTCATTTTTGTTATCATGGGTATGATTTGCTAGGTGATTCTTATGACTTTGAAAATACGTATACTTAAGACCAACCAGTCTACTGTTCCCAAAAGAAATGAATTCCTTAGAGAAGCCATGAAAAACTCTATTCAGGTCAGCTAATTTAGCATGCCATTGTCTGACAATAGGAGCAGGCATACAGTAAATGGTGACACCATTGAATCCACAAAATATTATTTTTAGTAGTATTGGTGTATTTTTGTGGTACTAGGGATTGAACCCAGGAGTGCTCTACCACTGAAGTACATCTCCAGACTTTTTCATTTTGTTTTATTTTGAGATAAAGTCTTTCTAAATCAAAGAAGGTGGCCTTAAACTTGTGATCTTCTGCCTCAACCTCCCAAGTCACTGGGATATATACAAGGTTTGTGCCATGGTGCCAGCCATATATTATTTGTAATTTTATGGAGCTGAAGATATAGCTCGTTTTGGAGAGCGCTCACCTAGCATGCGCAAGGGCCGCAGTTGGAATTCCCTGCCTCTCAGACGGGGGTGTTGGGGAGGAATCTCTTTATTTGTAATTATACTGTGTTCTTCCCTGAGCGAGGTGGAAAAAAGACTGAAGCTTGGGTTTGTTTTTATTGGCAGGTAAAGACATCCCCACCTGGAGTTATAAATGCTGTGCAAGGCAGGGGACCTTGGAAAAGCCTGGGTCTTATCCTTCCCTAAACTTTGTATATTGAAATAATTGATGAAAAACTCAGTTCTCATGCTGGACCATAGGAAAGCAGATCCATGAATAGAAAAGATGACCAGAACACAATAATGTTTTGAAAGTGTCCTTCATGTTTAAGAAAGAAATCCAAAGGAACTATGTAAATAGAGTACATTCCTTTTGAGAATATGTGACTTGAAGGTAATTTTGGGGGGTGGGGTTAAAAACCAAAATGTATTCTGAGAAAATTTATAATGGTTTAGAAAAATACTGTGTACTCAAGACCAGTAAAACTTCAATCATAATGGAATGGAAAATACCGACACAGATATACTAAAGTATAAATTTACTGAGGTTGCACTTCTAAAGACTTCACTGGTGGTTTAGTCAGCTTTTTCACCACTGTGGCTAAAAGCCCAAACCACAGCAATGATAGAAGAGGAAAAGTTTATTTGGGGCCTCTTGTGTTTCAGAGGTCCAAGTTCACAGCAGCCTCCAATCCTCCAGGCTCTATGTGAGGCAGGACATCATGGCAGAAGAGTGTGGTGGAGTGAAGTAGCTCATATGATGATCAGAAGGCAGAGAGAGAAACTCCACTTGTCAGATATAAAATATACACCAAGGCATGCATCCAGTGGCCCACCCGCTCCAAGCACATCCTACCTGCCTTTGGTAACCACTCAGTTAATCCCAACAGGGAATTACTTCACTGATTGGGTTAAGGTTTTCATAACCCAATCATTCTACCTCTTAGTCCTCTTGTATTGCCTCACACATGAGCTTTTGGGGGACAACTCACATCTGAACTGTAATAACTGACTTCAAGATAAATATTTGTATAGGACCAAATAGATAATACAGCTGAAAGAAAAAAAAATTTCAATAATAAACAATCTTATATATACACAGACAGAAAAATAGCAAAAGCAAAATAAAACTAACATATACTGCATCAGGAAACAAACACAAGGAGTAAACACCTTAAACTCAGGTAAGTGAAAAAATGTACAATACAAAATTTCTCTACAATACTAAAATGTAGAGGATTAATAAGTTTCTATTCTTAAAATGATAATTCTACATCTAACAAACTTAGTCAATCAGATTTGAAGGAAAAAAGATTTCAATTATCAGAATCTATCAGTATAAGACAAAAGAACTGCTACATAAATTGTATAAAATATCCAAATATTTGTTGTTGTATTAGCAACAACAAAAAGTTTTAAGAAATAAAAAGAAATATAAATATAGAATGAGTGAAACCCATGAACAGAAAAATAAAGCAGGCAAAAATCAGGTCTCATTATTGGGTCTGAATATTGGGCATAGAAGTCAAAGACTGAAAAAGGTGTTTAAAATAGATTGAGAGAAGCAGAAGTAATCAGAGTGAAAGAATAAAACTTTTCATGACTTATTAACTAGTCAGTAACACAATGGATAGAAAGTATTTTGTAAAAAAAATAATACTAATTAGAGAAGCTGGAAGTAAAATAACAAACTGCAAAATCCCTAAAAAGACTCAAGAGGACATTTGAAAAAAATTAATAAACTTGAATATAAACAAAGAGTATGGAAACATAATAAACAAGAGAAAAAAACATAGAGAAAAATATACAATGCACAAAGTGTTTAGGAACATGGGTAAGCACACTGACACACTATGGGGTGCTAGAGAAGAGGAATGAGCAGGATTCTTTTTTTTAAGAAATAATGACTAAATTCCACAATTTTGATGAAAATGTTAATCTACATGTTCACTAAGCTGAATGCATTTCAACTAGGATGAATCCAAGTATTTTCACATCCAGCGTATTGTAGTTAAAAACCCTGAAATCCAAACTTAAAAAGAAAATCCTAAAAACAGAAATAAAAAAGTAATTCATTATATACTAGGTAATTCAACAAGACAAACAAAGAAGACATCTTGTTAGAATCAGTGAATACCTGAAAGTTGGGCAAAACATTAAAATGACTGAAAGAAAATAGAGCTATTGATCCCGAGGTCTGAGGATATAACAGTAATAGCTACTTGCCTAGTATATGGGATGCTCTAGTTCAATTGCCACTGCATGCAGCGTACACACACACACACACACACACACACACAAAGAATCTTTAGCTAGTAAAATATTAATTCCAAAATGAAGATGAAATAAGCTTATTCTATGTTAATGAAAACTGAAAAATTGTTTTGCTACCAAACATGCCTTAAAAAAAAATTCTAAGACAAATTCCAGCAGTTCTTCAGACTGAAAAAAGTTACACAACCCAGGAATTTCAATCTATAAACACACTCACACAGATACACACACACCAAACATTTGTAAGATGGGCAATATAAAAGACTGAATAATTATATATCTTCTCCTTTTTTTCTCTTCAATAATTTAAAAAAGAAATTACATAAAAAGGTGTCTCTAGAATTGTATCATTAGGCCTGTAACATATGGAAATGTCAGTATTTGACAATAACAACACAAATGAAAGGAAGGGAACAAAGTTTTGATATATTGAAGTGAGCAAATGGGACCAAATGATAAATCTACCAGTAGACATGAAGAAAATACTGGAGAGTAAATAAGTTTTAAAATTATACATATATATTTTATTCTCCTTTTTCTCTCAGTTGCTTTAAAAAGTGTAAGATTATAAGAAGGTAACTTTAATTTTAGCCCAATAGTTCTAGTTCTGTGACATACAGATAGGAGACAGCACACAAAGTGGCAGTGGGGGAGAGAATGGAGCCACGTAGATGTGAAGTTCATATGCCTCACTATAATTAGGTTAGTATTGATGTGAGATCATGATAAAATGTGTATCCTAAACCTTAGATGTATACTATAAGAAAATAATTTAAAACATAGGGAATAATCATTGAAGGAATCCACACAGATTCAGCTGGACTGTTAAGATGATTTTGAAGTCATTAGTTTTCTTTGATGGAGCTAGTCAACAGATTATTTTCCTTTTTGAAATTGTTACTTAAGAGCAATTCTACGTACAAGTAATACTATTTGCGTGTTTTGTTTTAATGACAGCCATTATTAGCATTAAAAACAAGGTCCAAATTCCAGAGAAAAATAAATCTAATAAAATATATTGTTAACAATAGATGTTAAAGAAAAGAAGAAAAGCACAAGTGAAATTCCTAAGAATAAAAACAAATAATAGAAATGACATCAAGTACTATAATAAAAATAAAATAATTAAATGTTAAAAGGTCACATCTTTTAAATCAGTTAAAAATATTGATATCAATTGTATATTGTCATCATGGAATACTGATAAAGCATGATTAAGGAAATCTTTATCTACTTTTATATCAACTATTTAATCTATTATCTACCTACCATATATATCCTGATATATGTAAAGCAAAAAAGAAACAAAAATAAATCCAATGTTTCATAGCAGGAATTCAAAGCAAAAATGATACATTGATCAAATTCTTATTTTATATTCATAAATGATCTAGTAGGTTTTTCTCAATGTCTTAACACATGCACAAAGCACTTGAACACCATTACAAAATGTAGGCTTGAATCCAGTAGGTCTAAAACTGGGTATGAGTGCTTGTCTCTAATAGACCCCAGACAATGTTGATCTGAGATCACATATAAAAAGCATATACTTAATTCTTTACCCCATGAGAAAATTCTCTTGTATATATTTCAATAAAAAATAGAAAAAATAGTTTTTGATATAGTATGAAGTAGATCAGGAAAAAATTATTCATAATTCTGATCACAGATATATTGCTTTGCTTTTTTGTTCACATTTCACATCCTATCTACAGACTATTACTTGCACACATTCTGAAAGATTTAATAGAATACAATACATAATGAAATAATAGGTGTTGAAGGAGCATCTAAATTGCTGACATAATTACTTTTTGTGAAAAAGAAACGATTAATACAAGAAGTCAGTATAAAAATATGATTTTAAAATATGAAACTTATACTAATAATTGTTTTTATGTTTTTGAAAAAATAAACATAAGCACCCTATCCCATCCCAAAATTGGATATTTTCCACACAGTATGTCAAAATTTTTTCCCATCATCACACACTACCATGTTACCACATTCCAATTAAAATTGCTACTTTCATACAACTCTATCCTGAGATTATAGTACTTAGCAGAACATGATTTTTTGCATGTAAATTTTTCTTTATTTTGAGTAAATAAAGTAGGGCAAAAGTTCACATCTGTACTTTGCTCACTGAATCAGACTACACAAAACTAATGGTATCTGGTTTACTCAGTATTACATGGGGGGATCTATTAAAATTGGGGTTAATATTTTTAAGAATTTTTAAAAATTTGAGAAAGAAAATATCTTTCTTAAAATTATGTCTTTAATATCCCAAAATAGATATTTGATTACATCTCACACCTAACATTTCTATTAGTCATTGTCCAGTTATTGCATATTAGGTAGTTAACTGTACTACTAAAGGGTTAATGATTTATCATATTTTCATTTTTTTAACCCCCAGCAAGGATAACACAAGGGCCTTCATTATAAAATAGAGAGCAAATGTTTATTTTGAAGTTGACTACTATTTAAAATGAGAAATTTGAAGACTATTTCTCCATTTCAACACAGTAGGGTAATCTCCAGAAGATAGAGAGCTGGAGTTTAGATATTTTCTTGAAGAAATAGTTCAAAGATTTAGAACTACAATATTCAGCAGTCACGTCTTTGTGTTTCTCAGTCTCTTTTATGAAACTCTTCATTTCCAATGATGTATGTTCCTGATTGGTTTCTACAACAGTCTGTGGGGAAGCCAAGAATCCATGTTCCTTTTACTTTTCATACATAAAACATTATACAACTAAATGTTTTAAACATATCCTTTAAAAGTTTAGGAAACTTAGATTGAAAGGGTTTATCTGAAGCAGTAGAATCAAATTAGAATTGAAGGGTAACATGGAAGGTAAAATCCTATGTTTAAATATTGAAAAGGTATACCATGTAAATGAGATGGAGGTCAAAGAATTCTCATAGGACATGTGAAATCAATAGACGGAAAATGGAAGCAGTATAAAGAGAAATACAATTCTCTTCCATGAAAAATGTTTTCCAACATAAATTGTCTAGAGGTCAGATGGGATGCTCTAGGGGATTGTGAATTCCCTAGCTATGGAGATAATAAGAAACGATTTTGGAACAGTAGTCTTGGTGTTGATATTGAAGGGTAGATGCTGGTCATCCAAGGATGGGTGAGGTGTCTCTCTAGAAATCTTCTCCTCTGAGTTGGTGATTTATTACACACAAAATAGTGACCTGCTTTATAATGGTGCTTTCAAGGTTACAGAAGACTTTCCCTAGAGCAAATTTGAAAGTGACCTTGTGCTCCTTCTTGTCCTGAAAGTCATTCAGTGTTTTTCTCTGGTGAATAGGTTAACCTCCCACCTTGCCCTTGCCCTAGGAAAGTCAGGTACATATCCTAAAATGTGCATCTACATATTGTCGTGCCCACATTTTGTGTTTATCATATTACATTTAATAGAAATTACAGTCCAAATTAGAGTTTGTGGCTGCCTCCAAATATGTATTATAAATAATTCTGATAAGTAGTTTGGTTTCAAAAATGGAAGTAAAATATCTTAAGCTGGATAACAAATATATCTTATGTAAAGCAACACTAAAAAATTAAAAAGTAGGTTTGTTGGTTTGTTGACAAACTGGACATTTGGCTTTATGGATTAAAATGTAAAAAAATCACCTCAGAAATGTATTTTATTCTTCAGCTATGATTATTATTATTTTTTTTTTTTTTGTAGCAGGGATTGAACCCAGGGGCGCTTAACCAATGAACTACATCCCCAGAATTTTTGTATATTTTATTAGAGACAAGTTTTCGCTGAGTTGCTTAGGGCCTTGCTAAATTGTTGAGGTTAACTTTGAACTCGTGATCTTCCTGCCTCAGTCTCCTGAGTCACTGGAATTACAGGTGTGTACCACCATACCCCACCAGCTATGAATTTTGAAGCTCAGAAATTATCTTTTAAAAAATTTTTGAGAAGTAACAGTTTCTATCTCTATGTATCTTCTGATTACACCAGGCTTATGAAGGCTTATTCTTCTGTTGATACAGAGAAACCATCAGGTGTGACTATTTTATCTAACCTTATACTTTCCCACAAGAAGAAAGGGCTTCTAATTTTTCTATTGGAATTATTCTATTATTTCTTCCTGAAAATTTGCTTATTGCTTTGTTTTATTTCCATATTAATAAGTGAGGAGAGTTATATGTTCTCACTCTGGGTTCTATTGAGCTATATGTATTAAACCTAACATAAAATAGTCATGGAAGGAAACTTATGAACATAACTAGGTGTGAATATCTAGGATGGAAACTCTGTAAGTAAAAATCTGGTGATGTCAGACCATCATGCTTAATCTACTTAAAACAGGTATATAGCAAGATACTCTGTCAAATTTAAATTATACTAAATGAATTCAAAGTCTAGAAATTGAAATTTCTAAAACTTTCAAATTTTGGAATATTGTAAAAATCTTATTTATGTTCTTGCAAATCCATTTAAGATATAATTTATGATTTAGATTTACAGACTTTATCAATCTTCTTTTCATTGTGTTCATCTTACATAAATTGTGACAGTAATACAGATATTGAATGAACAGTTTTTATGCCTTATGTCTTAAACACAGAAATTTAATTCTGAGGACTCATTGCAATCCTGCTTTCCCACGTCTAAATATAAGGTTCATTATTCTTTGTGTGATACAAAATGGAAAGGGGGGATTATATTTCCAATCTGACTGCAAAAATTAGGAACAGTCAATTTTATCTCAGATGAAAATATTTTTGTGCTTAACCATTCATAATTTAGACTGAGTGGTTCTTAAAATAGTCTAAATGCTCATTTGCAAAATAATTTCACATTAACTAAAGCCAAAATATTCTCTTTTTCATAAAAGGTTAGGCACAAAATGTGTTTTTCTCTTAGTAGAGATCCATTGTTTTTAATGTATTCAAGCACAGAGATACAACTGAATTTAAGATTCAAACTAAGATTATCAGACACATGTTTATAAATACTTAAACTCAGAAGAAAGACTGCTATATTCTTTAGTTGGTTTTCACCTAATATGTAAGTAGAAAACAGAAATAGGCCATGAGAGGTGGATAAAAAAGTAAACAGGTAAATTAATGAAATCATTATAAATAAAAATATATTATTATAAATAAATTATTATTTATTATAAAAATATATTATTATAAAATAAATTATTATAAATAAAATACATTATTTTTAAGAGAATTATTTAAACCTGAGAGATGTCAAAGTGATAACAAAGTACTCATATTTAAGAGTAAAAAGATCACCCCTAGGGAATAATTTTTTAAAATATGGATATTTGTAAATATTTTTAACCAATCATAAGACTATATTTTATCTAAATAACACTCACACCCATTCCCTATAGCTGCCCCAAAGTTCAACAAATTTGTTACCCACCTCATGTAGCAAATTGACTGTGAATAAATAACATGGAAAAAGAGAAGAAGATTAGAAAGGTCACTGAAAAAATACCTTATATATTGCAATGCTCATTCTTTCACACTCCTGGAGCACATGAGAATATTAAACACTCTTCTTCATGTTTTTTTTCAGGAAGTACAAAATTCTACACTAGCTCAGCTTGGACATCGATCTCACCTGTATTTATATTCCACCTTAGCAAGTGACAAGGTCTTTGTCCATTTCTATACTTTTGTTTAATACTTGTAAAGTTGATAATACTAATTAGGGCTTCCCACAGTTTTTATGTGAAGAGACTATTATAAACCTGAAGAGCTTGTCAGGGGCATTCCAAGTGTAGTTCTTCAACAAAAGTTATTATTATTTTTCTATGGTATATTATCATGTTAATTAGAGTTCTAAACCCACTCTCTATTTGAAGCTGCTATGTTATGTTCCTGACATATTCAGAGAGCCACTAGTGTATTGCCTTAGGAAGAGAAATTTAGAGGTGTTGAGAAGTTTGAAATAATTATTTACTACAAGGTGAAGCTCATACATCTCCTCATCTTTCATGGTGTAAACTGTCTCAAACAACATAACTTTTCTTCTTTGTGCATGTTTCTAAAGATACACATACACCAGACATAGAAGTTTTAGAAAACTCTCAAGTTACCTGTTCCTATATTTTATACATCTAAGAATATTAAATTTAATTGAATTATTCTTTTCACTTGTGTTTTATTCCTTCCTTTTCTTCCTTCCTTCCTTCTTTCTCATTTCTGCTGTGTGTGTGCAGGGGTGAGGGGGGAGTGGAAAAAAGACTTAAAATATAAGCAAAAATTTTGCTTCTCAGGAAAATAAATAATGTTTATAATCTTGGGTGTGAATGAAATTATTGTCAATGAAAACTATGTTAAGCTAGTTATACTGGCAAGGTAGACTTTACTCAAGACTGTTGAAACCACCTTGAAATAAAAGGCAAGAATCTTCTAGTACTGAGGTGAACAACTCAAGGAGTTCTGAGGGAAATTAGTAGGGAGCTAGATCAATGCACTTCAACCATCTGCATTTCCCAGAAGGCACTTAGACTTAGGTTCATACCCTCCCACAGGGACAGGAATGTAGGGGTTCTTTCTTCTCTATGTTTTTTACCATAAAATTCACCTACTGATTTTGATTTATTTCATTGTAAATTGCATTTTATAATTGTATGCATATGGAGCACAGTGATGTTATCAATGATGCATACAATATGGAAAATTTAATTGACAATAAAACATTCATCATCCAAAATAATGAACATATTTGTAGTGAAAATATTTTCAATTTACTTTTTAAGGTATTTTGAAATGTAAAATAGTCAATTTTAAACTATATTTACACAATTATACTATAAAATTATAAAATATTCTTCCTGTCTATCTGGGGTTTTATACTTCAAGCATTAAATTATCAATTTTCCAGATTTGCAGTCTCTGTAATTACCATTCCATTTTGTACTTCTATGAGTTTGATTGTTTTAGATTCCACATGATAAAATGTGATATTTGACTTTCTGTGCCTTGACTATTTCCCTTATAGTGTTCTCCAATTCCATCCAATTTTCACAAACAACAAATTTTCCTTTTTTAAGGTTTAAATATGTCCCTTGTGTGTGTATCTATACCTGTAGATACTAAAGAAAAACATACAATTGATACCAATAGCTATAGATACACAATAGAACACAATAAATACCTGTCTATCTATATATACATACCCACAATGGAACATAATGGATAAAGAAAATGTAGTGTGCATAAATTACATAAAATGTAGTGTGTATAACAAATATATATATAGTACATTTTCTTTGACCATTGCTGTGTTGATGAACAATTTATTTGAACCCATAACTTGACTATTGAGAATAATTCTGCAATGACCACAAGTGCAGTTACTCTTTAACAAATTAATTTCAAATCTTGGACAAACCCAGTCATGAGATTGCTGGTTCCTATGTTAATGCTATTTTTAATGTTTTGAGGAATTTCCAAACAATTTCTAATGTCTATATTAATTTACATTCCTGTCACCAGTTGTTATGGCTTAGATGTGGTGTCCCCCAAAAGCTCAATGTGAGACAATGTAAGGAGGTTTGGAGGTTATAGCCTTAACCTAATCAACAAATTAATCCTGATAGGATTAACTGAGTGGCAACTGGAGGCAGGTGGGATGTGCTTGGAGGAAGTGGTTCACTAGGGACAAGGCTAAAGGGTATATATTTTGTATCTGGACAGTGAATTCTCTCTCTCTGTGCCTCTGATTGTCATGTGAGCTGCTTCCCTCTGCTACACACTCCGCCATGATATTCAACCTCACCTGGAGCCCCTGGAAAATGGAACTGGCTGTATATGGACTGAGACCTCTGAAATCGTGAGCCCACAAGTAAACTTTTCCTCCCCAAATTGTTTTGGTCAGATCTTATAGTCACAAAGCAAAAAAAAAACTGACTAAAACAACAGTATACGAGGATGTCTTTCTTCCTGATCTCACCAACACTTCTGTCTTGTCTTTTGTTAATATTCATTCTGAAAAGATTTGAAGTATATGTCATTGTGACTACAGAGCATCTCCCTAATGATTAGTAATAGTGAACTTTTTTTTCATTTATTTGTTGATTTTGTATTTGTTTGCTTTGGAGAAATGTCTCTTCAGGTGCCTTGGCCACTTTTTGTTTTTTTTTGTTTTTGTGTCACTAGGTGTCCTTGGTCACCTTTTGATTATAATATTTTGAGTTTATTTTCTTGCTATGAAATTGTACAAAATCCCACATATTTTCAATGTTAACCCTGTATAGAATATAAGCAGATACATTCTCTCAATGCATAAAACATCTCTTCATACTTCTAGTTGTTCATTGAGCAGTTTTTTAGTTTGAGGAATTGCCTCTCATTTGTCTGTTTTTGCCTGTGTTGTCTTAACTTTGGAGGACAAACCAAAAAAATCATTGCCCTATATTTGCTCCTCATAGTTTCAGTTGTTTAATTTGTGTATGTCTTTCATCTATTTTTAGTTGAGTTCTCAGTGTAGTGTGACAATAGAGTAAAATTTCTTTCATTTGAATGTGGCTACACAGTTTTCCCAGTATTATTTACTGAAGAGATTATATTTTCCTATTTTTTATTCTTGGCATCTTGTTTGAAAATCATCTGACCATATATGTGTCCCCGAATAATGGAGTTGGTTGACCATGAACTCAGACCTCTGAAATGGCGATTCCAAAATAAACTTTTTCTCCTCTAAGTTTTTCTTGTCAGGTATTTGGGTTACAGGAGCAAAAACCTGTCTGACACATAGGGATATCTCAATCATATTAATTCTTCTAAACCATGAACATGTGATAATATGACTCCCAGGTCCTTGAACTATTCTTTCTGGCTTATAACTCTGACTCAAAGATAAAAGACATATTTTAAAGAGGAAAAGAAATAACTTAAGATTACAAGTTTGTAAGTAAAAACTTTTAAAAAGGGACATCAGGTCAATATATTCAGGAAGAAATCTATAATTTCATCAAGATTAGGGGAAACAAAGTCATCTTGGTTCTTACATTTTTAAATTTGTTTGCTAAGTTAAATGTCTTGTATCATTTCTGTTATTCTCTCATGAAATATTCTTTCCATAATTATGGTAGCCAGCTTATGTTACTGTGACAAAATACATAAGAAAATCAATTTAAAAGGAGGAAAAAGTCATTTTGGCTTATGGTTTCAGAGGTTTCAGTCCATGACCAACTGATTCTATTGCTTTTGGGCCTGTGACAAGACAGAATATCATGGCAAGAAGCACTTGGTGAAGAAAAACTGCTCACCTCATGGTGGCAGGAATCATAGAGAAAGAAAGATACCTGAGTCCCAATATTCCTTTCAAAGACACTCTCTAGTGACTCACTCAGCTTCTTCCAACCAGGCCTCCTGCAGTCTCTACCACTTCCCACCAGCATAATCAGTCTGCAATACATGAACTTCTGGGGTATATTTAAAATGAAAACCCTAAGAGTCATGATTGTTTATATTTTAAGTCTTGACCATATTACATTCATATTTTATTTTAAATAAAAGAAAATTTTGAAAAAGGGACTAAGTTTCTATTCAAGTGTGGAGGAATTAAAAAATAAGGAAAGAAAGAATAAAGATTTGCTGATATTTAGGATGTATTTATCTGTATCCTAACATTTTTCATATAGCTCAAGACTACCCGAGAAAAATAATACAAAAAAAAAAACTAAATAAATATATGTAAAAAAAAAAAAAAAAAAAAAAAAAAAGAAGACCCTACCTGTTTGCTTCTCAATATAATTGGGCTATTCTTCTTCTCCTGTATTGGGCTGATTGCTATGCTAGAGGCCATTACTTGAACCTACATTTTGAGTACCTCGGAATTTATAACAATAAAGTGTCTTAATTTGATATTATTATTATATTTCATTGATTTGGTCTTGATTTCTTCATTTACGTTTTCAGAACCGGTTTAGGAGGGAATGCAGCCTATCATATGTTCTGCCACATTAGCAGTTGTCATGCATGAGTGTTCCTTCATCAGAGCAATATCAAGCACTTTAGTTTGACTACGTATTTAATCTCTAAAGTTTCCATGAAAGCACTTTGGTTTTCCCCATCTAGATAAGAAAAATGGTTTCTGAGACACAAATATCACTTGGTGTTTTTGTGTAAAAGTATATATATTCTAGATCAGGTTTATCCTCAACCATATTCGATGCCTCTCGTCACTAATTAACTCTCCCTTCCTTTCCATCTTTTTCTCTTTCATAAAGGTAAACTACTTCTTTATTTATTCCTTTCCCTTTTCCCTCATTATTTTCTCTTTGACCTTTTCCTTTCTCTGTAATATTCAGTTGAACAGGAAATCTGCACTACAGTAATTCACAATCTCCATCTTTGTTTTTATCAGTGTATATCCATTGTTTTGGATGTTTAATTAGATTTTAATTAAAGTCCATGCTTTTAGCATTTATTTTCTCAAATCATTTAAACATACACTAAAATCTCAAATTAGTTTTCACTCAACTCAATTGTTTCTGTATTCTGATGTTTACTTAATACTACAAATATACTTTCACAATTTAAAGTGATAGGAAATGAGTTATCAAATTCAAGAATATCATAAATAATTGCTAAAGAGAAAACACATATGTACAGATGATGCTAATTAACATCAAAACTACTGTTTTGAAAGCAATTGTCAAGTTGAAAATCATAGTGTGCTTAAACCACACACTTTTGAAAAATAATCATCCAAATAAATAAAGGATAATAATTATCTTTTCAGTGATTTATACAGAACTAACTTTTGGAGTCTATGAAAAAAAAGACAAAACAGTAGTTGAAATAAGAGGAAATTGCAGTAAACCTACTTATTCAACAAGTTAATTTAATTATTTATACAGGGTGTTTGATGTATTATTTTGAATATTTTAAATAAATTTTCTATCTCTAACTGCCATGGTTACTTACTCAGAATTGTAATTAAAATGAATATAATTAATCTTAAAAACTTAATCTTACACTAAATCAGAATTATTTTGTTCAAACAAATACATTCCACAACTAATGAATGGATAATTTTCCTTTTCACAGTATATGAGTTTATGCTTTCAATATTCATTTTTTCAAATGGGTTTTATTTTAATTTGCTTTTAAAACAATTAGCAAATTTTATGGTGAATACTTTATGTGATTGTTTTCTGAGGAAAAAAAGTCAGTCACTGCCTAAAATGAAACCACTTCTGCCTTTTTATACAAACTTGGAGACATCAAAATATGATGTAATTGTGACATTATTCATGCATGAGACATAGATTCACAAATTGAAGTTATAATTTTTAAATCATAACTTCATGAGCACTTTAGTGTATCCTGTTCAAATGCAAACATTATTTTTTTTTTCTGTATTTTGAGGTTAGCAAAGATGTTCACTTTGGGGACTTCTCAAGGTTGTACTATCAGGGCAAATTTTAGAAAAACAAGCTTTTTAAGTAAATGCATTGTGTATTCCTCCCATGTGCCAGAGGCATAGTGTGCCTTGTAAATTCTGCATTTCATGATTAGATGTATTGCTAGTTTTAAAAATGAAAAAGAGATGTAACAACACAATATTAACCATGTTTTTTTTATTTTTCCTTTTTTAATGCTAGGGACTGAATCCAGGGATGTTCTACCTACTAGTGAGCTACATCCCCTTTCCTTCCTTCCTTCCTTCCTTCCTTTCTTCTTTCCTTCCTTCCATTTTGAAACCAGATCTTACTCCAAATATAACTAATAGGAATGTAATTACTTTTAAAAGCTTATTCCTACACAAAATATGATTTAGTTTCCCAGGTTAGTCTTGAATGTGTGATTCTCTAGCCTGAGCTTCCTGAGATTCTGGGATTATGACTGTGTATTACTGAATGCAGCAACATTAACACTATCTGATAATTAAATTATTACTTATCTGAATATCTGTCTTGTTCTGTTAGATGTCAAAAGGAAAAAAAAAAGTAAGAAGGATGGCACTTCCAAGTATTATGTAAAAACATATAATAAATTAAAGTCAGTTTTGAGTCAGGCTTTGTAATAAGTAAGTCAGTCATGTGCATTTCTTTTTCTAATTCAATTCCTCCCCACAAAAAAAAAAAAATCTCTATGAACTAATTATTGCTGTCACATCTATCTTATGGATAAGGAAACAGAAATTCAGAGGTATTTTTATCCATGGTTATACCTGGGGAAATACAGTTAGTATACATTAGAAATTGCACTAAGTTGCAATTAAGACATTTAGAACAGGTTTTAGAACAGGCAGGTTTAACAAAAAGAAGTGTCATTTTGCTCCTTTGATGAGAGGTCATTCCACCAAGTCCATAATTATGGAATACTTTCTATGAGCTCAGTCATCTTTAGCATCTGTGTTTATCCTTATCATAAAATTTTCCATACATTGCTTCTTTTAGACTTGGAGAAAGAAAAGGGGGAAAAAAAATCAATGCATATGCCATTATGTTACTCCATTTTAAGAAGTTTTCTCAAAAACCTCAGGCAGCAACTTCCACTTGGATTTAATTATTCAGAAATTTATTATATATGTTATGAGTTTTTGTATTCATTCTTTGCTATTATCAAGCATGATCTGATAGTTTTATAATAAGGTTAAAAAGTGAGAACATATTTTCAGGTAACCAGAAATCTTTTTTTTTTTTTCCTTAAGTGTTACACCTAGGATTTTAAACTGTTTGTCTCATTTCAAAACTAGTGATCTTAATCTTTATTTTATAGAATGTCCTTTCCTTTTTCTGGTCTTCAGTAACATTCAAAAACTAAGATATAATGTAGCAGAGTACAAAATTAATGCTTTGTTTAATGTTTTATTACACAAATTTTAAAAGTATTATTCATATTGATAAAATCAAGAGGAACTAGAAGGATCTAGAAAATTTGTAAAAATGTGTTGATACACAGGATTATGTGAATATTTTGTTTTTAATTTTATTAACCTTCATAGTCATAGTTCATGACTACAGGCAACTTCACAATTTACTTTTTTTTTTGAGTGAGTTGCAATTTATATTTCAGATGGTCATTTTGAAACTTCAAGAATGTCAAACTTCAAGAATGTGTGCCTGGTGTTGTTTTGCACACCTGTGATCCCAGCAATTTCAGAGGCTGAGGCAGAAGGATTGCAAATTCAAGGCCAACCTTGGCAACATAGTGGTAACCCATTTTCAAATTAAAAGAAAAAATATTTAAGGATTGGAGGTGTGGTTCAGTAGTAAAGGGAACCTAAGTTTAATTCCCAGAACCAAGAAAAAAAATGGGAGAAATAAACTATAGGCATGGCACAGTTGACTCTAGATACTTAATAATGTTAACCTTCACTATAGCATTTTGTTTTATTATTATTTCTAATTTCATATTTTTGTAGAGCAAAGAAGACTATCTCTTCGAAATTATAAATGGCAAAGTTATTATAATATTTAATCTGCTTCTGGTTTCAACTTTTGATTCTTTCCTTTCAAAATATATACTCTATATATCACTTACTTAAATATGAAATTATGAAACAAATGAAATAATTTTGTGATCACAATAATGGGGATTATTGTTCTCAGTCCTTGTTTGGAAATCATATAGTTCAAATAACTTATTTTTTAGGTACACTGAGTGTAATTAGAGACCATGTGGATGTGATTTTGAAATTTCCAAAAATACAAAGATAAATGCACTTAAAAGTGAATCATGTAACTAGAATATGATGATGTAGAGAATGGACTTAATCAATGTATCCTTCAAGGAAACAGTAAGAGTATATTTTGGCAATATTTGTAAATCTAAAACCAGGTTAAAATAATCATCAAATTGCATACTAGATTTTATTTTTTCATATGTACTGCAAATACTAATTGAATACATATTTTATATGAGGCAGTAGCATTTTGTCCCAGTAATAACTATCTTTGAAAAATTGCTGAAACAGCCCTAATATTTACAGGCAAGATCCATGTCTGTTCATATTTATATTCATTGCATTCAGTTCCGTGGCCACTGTGAAGTAGGGATAAAATGTAAGTGGAAAAAAATAATGAATGAAATTTATTAAAATAAATTGCAGATTGTTTATGTATTTCAATTTTTTTTACCATTTTTAAAGAAGAGCAGAATAGCCTAGTTGTTGTGTCTGTTTTGTAACTTTTAAGATTTCCTGAATTCCCTGATATTTAATGATGTTGCAATATATTCCACAGATGTTAATGCGCACATCTGCAAATTCTTTTTATTCAGTTCTGGGAGATTAGTTAACTTATTGAGAAGAAACTTTCAATTTTATTACATTCTGCTGCTGCTTAAGGACATTGTTTAAATCCTCTCTAATTGTTTCAAAAGTTGTAGATCAGGCAATTAGAAGTAAAACAGCTGTGTATTTGTTGCCTACAGTACTGGAAGGATACATTCTCCTTCTCTGTTGCTGTCATATTATATAAATAGGCCGAGAGTTTATCTGTGATAAATGCACTCTGTTTAATGCAATGGGACAATCCCTTAATTTGAGCACCTAGCACAGTGTCAGCCTAAATCTCCTTCTGCTGATTTAATTAGCTAAAGCTCCATGTTAATCACTTTGCAATTAAACTTTTGGAGTTTCACACTGAAAAAATATAATCCTCTCAGAAAACAGGAAAAAAAAAATTAAAATGAGCTTGGTAATAAAAGTAATTTGCATTTTTTGTAAATGTGTTAAACAGCTGATGAATTATTCAATACTTAGTGTTGGTTCTGCAGACTTAATGAGTCTCTCTAATTTGACTTCCATACAAAATTATAAATTTTATTCCATGTTTATGAATTGAAAACTGTTCATTAGCAAAATGCATGCATCAATGTACTATATGATGCTAATAAGAAAAGCTTTTTTTCAATTTGGCAGGAAATTTTATTGTAATATTGCAAGCAGAATTCATTTCACTGATAAAAACTTTTTATAACAATTGTTCATTTAACTTGGCAATATACATATTTTGAACAAAATATAAGTGAATATCTACTGTTTTTTATGATTTTGTTTTTTCTTAGATATAATGTGCTGAAAAATTACATAAAAGTTAATTATCCTTATTTCTCAAAATTCTGAGGCTGTTTTTGTCTACCTAAATCTTGAGCAACATGGTTGAAGTTCTAGCAAAATAGATTCCTAAATATGTAAAGCCTAACTTTGTAACATTTCTTCCAAAGGAAGGAAAATGTTTTAGTTAGCATTTTGTCACTATAATCAAAAGCCCTGACAGGAACAACTTAAAGGAGGAAAAGTTTCTTTTGGCTGGCTCACTATTTAGGAGAGATAGTCCATGCTTGGCTGACCCCTTAGGTGTTGGTCCATGTTGAGGCAGAATATTATGGCAGAAGGATGTGGGGAAGAAAGCTCAGTACAAGGCAGCAGGAAGCAGACAGAGATCAACTTACTAGAGTCAAAATACAAACCCCAAGGACATGCCCCCCAGTGATCAACCTCCCACCAGAGTTGTCATTATCTGAATGCAGATTATCTAATCTGCATCAGTGGATTATTCCAGTGGATTAGTTCACAACTCTCATTATCTAATCTTTTCTCCTCTACAAATTATTGCATGATCTTATACACGACCTTTTGGGGGACACCTCATATTTAAACCACATCTCATTCCTTCCATGTATATTCTTTCATTGCAAAAATAACAGTTCTGCCTATTATTGAAGAAAATTGTCATTCAAATTGCAATATAATAAAAAAATTAACAAAACAAAAAACATTGATACTTATTTGTGGGGTTTAAAAATAATTCACTATTGCATTTAAATTGCAATGTATAAACTTTAGTAATCAAATAACAGGAATATATAAAAAATAAGCACATATATGTATATATAACATATATATATATATAATTTTTTGAGCATTTACTCTTTATGTACTTAACATTTTTCTTTTGATTCTCATAACAAACTGTTAGGAGTTAGATGCTATTATCTCATCTCATTAATAGGAAACTGAGACTTGAGTGAGTGTACCTGATAGTCATTAGGTCACTGCGGGAGCTGATAGATATTCAAACCTTGGACTTCAAAGCCTAACATTGGTAACTCCTAACTCTACTCCATTCTCTACACTATGCCATGCCTGCTTCTTTCTGAGGTGTAGCTGTTATACCTTGTTGAGTGATTTTGTTTAGGGAACACAAATTCTGTGCTCTTCTAGCACATAATGAAATGGTTCTTAAAAGAATGAAGCCAGTTTTAATTTCTTCTCATTAGCATAATGTTGGTGACCTAACACATCATCTAATTATAGTTTACTTGTATGCAGTAAAACCTTTGAGCCTTTTTGGTCAAGAATCTTGGAGTTCAGGATTCTTGAAACAAGGCTTAGAAAGGAGAAGGTTGACATTCTGGTTGTACACATACCTTAACCCTTTCAACTTAGTGACTGAGGTGGACAAATCATGTAAACAAGTAGTATGAAGCAGATCCTAGAAGACCTGGAAACCAGGGAAAGGAATCATTTGCTGATGTCTAAGAAAAATTTCTAAGCAATGTTCAAAGTGCTGGAAATAGGAATAATGCAAATAAACAAAACTCCTTGGGCACATGAAGCTTTAATTCTAATATGGAATAGAAACAGTAGATACTGTAGGTTACATTATAATGCACAGTATATTAGAAAGTGTAAATTTCAAAGTTAAAAATATAAAGGTTATGGGTTTAGGTAGAGTGACTAGGGAATACTTTTAAATTATTTTTAAAAGCATAAAACAATTCTTTCAAATTAATTCAAATTATTAATGCTTCCAAATTACTTCTGATTATACTGTCTTTTTATTTATATACTGAGAGCTTACCATGTCCCGTGTATATATTGGTGAAAAGTTTGTGATCAAAAGAAGGTTTTGTCCCTATTGCAGTAACAATCATTTCAACACCACTGTAGTTTAGAGGTTGTACCTCTCCCAAAGATACATGTGATAAAGGGTTGGCTATTGGGACATGATTTTACCTTTGGGAGATGGGATCCTCTAGGAGGTCTTCAGGTCATTGAAGGTATATCCCTGAAGGGGATTTTGGAACTCCAGCCCATTTAGTCTTTCTGTTTTTCTTTCTGGCCATGAATTGAGCAATTTGTTCCATGACAATACTCTTCACTACTGATATCCAGTACACCCACTTTTGGCCCAAAGGTGTAGACCCAATCTTAAGACTGGAGCCTCCAATACTGTGAGCTAAACTAATCCTTTTCTATTCATAGACTAATTATCTCTGGTATTTTGTTATTGTAATGGAAAACTGACTAACAGAAAATAGATGCCAATAAGTTGGGCTGTTGAGTATAGCTATAACTGATGATGTGGAAAAATCTTCTGAATTGGCTCATATAGGATGAGATAAGAAGAGTTTGGAGGAACAGGCTGTAGAAAGCATGAAATACTATAATCAGAGCTTAATGTGTAATTCTGGTGAAACCTCATAAGACCAAAATGCTGAAAGAAATGTGAATAATAAAGGCTATAGTAGTGGAGTTTCAAATGGAAAGGAGAACTCTGCTGGAAATTGGAATAAAAATTATTCTGGTTACAGTATGGCAAAGAATACAAGTGCATTTGTTTATGCCCTGTGTTTTAGTTAGCTTTCCTCACTGTAACCAAAATTCTGATAAAAGCGATTTAGAGAAGGAAAATTTTGTTTTGTCTCTTGGTTTCAGATGTTCAGTCCATGGTTGACTGATTCCATAGCTGTGGGCCCAAGGTGAAGTAGAACATTATGGCAGAAGGACAAGGCACAGGAAAGAAGCAAAGGGCATAACAACCAGGAAGCAGAGAGAGCTCTTTTTACCAAGGACAAAATATATACCACAAGGGCACATCCCCAGTGACCTACCTCCTCCAGTCACATCCTGCCTGCCTATCATTACCACCCAGTTAATCCGCATCACTGGATTAATTCTTTGATTAGATTGTAGCTTTCATCTTCTAATCATTACATTTGTGAATATTCTTGCATTGTCTCACACATAATTTTTTGGGGTACAACCCATGTCCAAACCAAAACACTCTGAAAATTTGTGGGATGGAGTGTTTAAGGTTATAGACAATGTTACCTAGAGGAGGAAATTCAAGGTAACAAAGCATTCAGTCTGAAGCAGGGACATTACTGGATATTTTTTGCCATATTTACTCTAAGTCAAGAACAAAGTAGAGCAGAACAGAAAGATTTGGAAAATTTGCAGTTTAGGCACAAAAATTAACATCTATAAAGGTGTAACCAAAGAGATTAGGGTTGCTAACACTAGTAAAATAAGCCAAAGGATTTGCATCACAAAACTGGGAAGGATATTTCTAGAAAATAGCTAAAATAAATGCAAGGGCACCTCACATCACAGGATCTAAAGTGTATAAATGCTAATTAGTTTCAGAGACTTTATAGAGTAGAATATTTATTTCCTTTTTATTGGTTGTTTTTAGTTACACATAACATGAGGATTCATTTCTACAAAATTAAAAAGGCATGGGGTATAATTTTCTCCAATTCAGTCTTTCCTTGCCCTCTCCTCCTCTTTCCCATCTTCTTCCTTCCCTCTACTGATTTCTTTGCTCTTTAATTTTTTTTTTTGTTTACTTTTATATTTGTTAGTGTCTTGTGGACATAGATGATGGTGAGATTCACTGTGGTATAGTCTACTCCATTGTGTATATATACCACATTTTCTTTACTGATTCACCTATTAAAGGGAATCTACATTGCTGTAGCCTGGATATTATGAACTGTCCTGCTATAAACATTTATGTGGCTATATCACTGCTGCATGCTGATTTTAGATCTTTGGAATATATACTGAGGAGTAGGATAGGTGGATCATATGTGATTCCATTTCCAGTTTTTTGAGGAATCTCCATACTGCTTTCCAAAGGGGTTGCACTAATTTTCAGTACCACCCACAGTGTATGAGTGTACCTTTTACCCCACATCCTCCCCAACACCCACTATTATGTGTTTTCCTAAAAATTCCATGCTGACTGAACTGAGATGAAATCTCAGTTTAGTCTTGATTTATATTTCCCTAATTAATAGAGATGTTGAACACAATTTTTATACATTTGTTGACCATTTATGTTTATTCTTTTGAGAAATACCTGTTTAGTTATTTTGACCATTTATTGATTGGGTTGTTTCTTTGGTGTTAAGTTTTCTGAGTTCTTTGTTTAATGTCCTATCTGAGGAACAGGTGACAAAGATCTTTTCCCATTTTGTAGGCTCTTCTTCACATTCTTAATTGTTTCCTTTCCTATGCAGGATATTTTTTTTTTTTTGATGCAATCCCACTTATTTATTTTTGGTTTTATTTCATGTGCTTTAGGAGTCTTGCTAAAGAAGTTTGTTCCTATTCCAACATGTTGGAGTGTGGGGTCTGCATTTTTTTTCTAACAGTTCCAGGGTTTCTGGTCTCAATCCTAGATCTTTGATACACATTAAATTGACTTTTTTGCAGGACAAGAGATAGGGTTAAAATTCATTCTTCTACATATGGATTTCTAGTTTTCCTTGCACCATTTTTTGAAAAGGTAATTTTTTCCCAATGTGTGTTTTTGATACCTTTGTCTAGTATGAGTTAACTTTATTCATGTGAGTTTATCATTTCATCTTTTATTCTATTCCATTCTATTCTATTCTATTCTATTCTATTCCATTCTATTCTATTCCATTCTATTCTATTCCATTCTATTTTATTCGCCCTGCCTGTTTTAGTGGCAGTACCATGCTGTTTTGTTACTATAGCTCTGTAGTATAATTTCAGGTCCAGAATTGAGATGCCTTCTGCTTCACTTTTCTCATTAAGGATTGCTTTGTCTATTCTGAGTCTCTTATTTTTTTCAAATAAATTTCAGAACTGCTTGTTCTAGTTTTGTGAAGCATGTCATTGGTATCTTGAGGTGGATTGCATTGAACCTGTATAACACTTTTGGTAGTCTGATCATTTTGATAATATTAATTCTGGCAATCCAAGTACATGAACTTGAGAGTTCCTTTCATTTTTTAAGGTCTTCTTCAATTTTTTTTTTTTTTTGTCAGTGTTCTGTAGTTTTCATCATAGAGATTTTTTACATTGTTTGTTAGATTAATTTCCAAGTAATTTTTTAGGTTATTACAAATGGTGTAGTTTTCTTAATTTCTTTTTCAGCAGGTTCAGAATTGCAGTATATGTTGATCTCATATCCAACCTGAATCATTTTAGAAGAGAGCCCTGTGTGCTCAGGAGCAACTCAGGATTCAATTCCCTGTAGTAAGCCAGGAATGTTCTAAGAGGCCATGGTTCAAGAGTGCCCAGGTAAAACTTAACCATAGTGTCAAATCATGGTATGATCCATGCAGTGCTGGCCCTGCAGGCATAGAGAATGGAAGGGCTACAGATCCATGATGGCTTCTACTGAGATTTCAAAGAAAGCACAGGATGCAGCAGCGTGCTGCAGTTTTAGAGTGCCTGCAAGAAGTTCTATACAGGGCAATGCATGAAGTTTTGAGAGTGAAGCCAAAGTTGCAATGGAGATATAAGAAAGAAAGAGGTGCTAGCGATGAGGAATAGCTGCTGAATAGGGAGCAAAACCTTTTCCTGAAAGTAACCATGTGGGTTAAGGCCAGGAAATCTTAGGCATAGTGTTACCCAACTTCTTGTGACAAAATGTATCAGATTATGAGCATAGAGTTTCAGAATTTAAGATTTGGTCCACAGGGCTTCTCTATTTCTTTGGCCTGATCTTTCCTTATTACTATTCTATTCTTCCCTTTGGTATAGAAAACTTTATTCCATCCCTGTTCCACCATTGTGTCTTGGATATATTTAACTTTATTTTCAGTTTTTAAAAGGGCTAATGGTTTAGTTTGCCCTGAGTCTTAGAGGAGACTTTAGACTTGGACTTTTGAGCAATGTTGGATTACTGAAGACTTGAGACACTAAAAAATTGAATAAATTCATTTTGTATTGTGAGATTACATGAAACTTTGAAGCCAATAAACAGAATGCTACAGTTTGGAAAACTGGAGTTTCTCTACTTTTTCTGGTGAATGGGGTCTATGAAAACTGCAGAACTGCAGCTGAGAAAGTTTGTTGTAGTGTTAGCAGTCAATCAAAGCAGGGGATGCCTGCTGGTGTCAGCTCTGAGGATTGCCGCTGGCAAAGCTTGGTATTTCTCCATTATCATTGAGTGGCTTGTAACAGCTCTGAATGGCAGGCTAAAACCCGTGGTGTTGGAGCAGACACCCCAAAACTCACCACGCCCTTCCTCTTTCTAGGTTTATTTACTCATGAATTTGAAGAATGCAATCCACTGACTTGGAAGAGTGAGTACAAAAGAGTAGTATTTATTCATATGTAAAGAAAAGAGAGAATTCTTGAATGGCAAGAGGGGAACTGATAGGAGTTGCCATTTAAGAGTACTAGTCTAGGGATTTATATAGTACTTGGGTCCAAATTTATGCTAATCAGGATCTGGAAATTATCAACACCATTGGTTATCCCTTGAGTAGCTCTCCTCAGTTCAGGTCTGACTTTTCAAGTCTGTCCCCACTTTCATTTTTCCATGACTCCTGAGGTCAGACCAGGTGAATGCAAGGTAACAGATGGACCTGCCCTGGCCTGCCTTAACCTTAACTTGCTGCTTATCAGGTCCATGCTGCAGGGAAGTCTCTGCATGGCCATGGTCCATGCTCCCCAGCCACACTATGCCCACTTGGGCTTCCTTTCCAGAGTTCTAGGACAAGGGCTTGGCTTCATTTAGATAGGGAATTCTCCACAAACTCCATATGTTTAAGCTTAGTTCCTAAGGTGGTGCCTTTGGGTGGTAGTGTGAGAGACAGAACTTTGTTGGAGATCCTTAGATCATTGGAGGAATATGCCCAAAGGGGATTTGGGCATCCTAGTCCACATAGTCTTCGTTTTGCTTCCTGTCCATTAAAAATATTGCTCCATCACATGTTGCCTCCATTACCATCCAACACCCCAAACAGGTCTCCATGAACTTGGACTGGAATCACAAAAATTTTGAACCAAAATAAATGTTTTCAGTCAACTAACAAGAATGGACTAACACACATACCAACTGTTGTACTTGTCTGCAGTGGTCATATTAAGTTCACCACCTTCTTTGTCCTACCCTTATCCAGGAATTGCTCAATCTTTGAGATCTTATCTTCAAACCACCTTTCACCTACCTTAGCCACTGATTAACATAAATTCTGCCATGATATGTAGTTTTCCTCCAGGATTTACAATGTTTGAAAATTGTTCATTTTTATTTAATTGTCAATGCTTGTATTGAATTTGACAGCCATTTATTTCTATGCATCAAAGAAAACAGTTGGATACTTTCCATTCTGTAATTTTACATTTGATCTGTTGCTTACCCAAATGATTTAGTATAGCTAATAACTTACTACCTCACAAAATTCTCAGTAATGTCTTGTTGTTGCAACATCTTTTTCTCTGTTGTTTAGATAACCTACAATAAGTGACTACATTATTCATTTTAATAATTAAGCTGGGCTATGATTGTATGTGTGTATGGTGTGTGTGTGTGTGTGTGTGTGTGTGTGTGTGCATGCATGCCCCATCATGGTAGGTTCCGCAATTATAGTAGTATCTGTAGCAATTTCCTTACTACCTACCATCTTACAAAGGTGAAAATGTCTTAAATAAAACCTCTGAGGAAAACTTAGAGCACTTGCAACTACAACTGAGACCACAGAAAGACATGAATCCTATATGATTAGTAACCTCACAACAATATTTAGTGTTCTAGATAGAAAAATAACTGTATTTACAGAAAATTAAATGAGCTAAGCAGTCATATACATGCCAACTCTATGATCTAGTTTTATTCTCCTACAACTCTGTGAAGTAGTTGCTGTTATTCCTCTTTATCTATAAGGACATATTCTCTCTAGGTCATACCCAGTAAGTGGCAGAGCCTGTGTCTAAAGGTTAATAAATGTTGTCTGTGGTCAGCACCTACATGGAACACTTAGATGTGTAGTCTTAATGGTGAAAAATTACAAGGACAGTAAAAACAGGGGCAAATTTTGTGGAGTCCAAGTTCATGGAGACCTGTTTGGGGTGTTGGATGGTAATGGAGGCAAAATGTGATGGAGCAATATTCTTAATGGACAGGAAGCAAAAAGAAGACTATGTGGACTAGGATGCCCAATCCCCTTTGGGCATATTCCTCCACTGAGCTAAGGATCTCCAACAAAGTTCTGTCTCTCGAAAGATCCACTACCACCCAAAGAAAAGAGAAGATGCAGACCTTTCTTTCCCCCATCTTGTATTCAGTGTTTATTCAAAAGATGCACACCTTGAAAGACAATAAGATCACTTCAATATTACTATTTCTCATTGAAAAGTTCTGCTCCACACATCCAGTGAAACTGGGTTTGACTGGACTTAACCAGCTGCCATCAGCCAGAATTCAGGACTGAGGCTTGCTTGTGAATCAATAACTGGTGTCAGGTCTAAATTGAATTTTATTGCTGTTAGTTTCGTGAGTCATCATTTTATGTCTCACTGCATTGCTTGAATCAACAGAAAGGATTTTTCCATCTTTGTTTTTTTCCTTCCACTCTCATCTCAGCACTTCATTAGCTGTTTTGTTCATCACCCTTCTTCTTAAATAAGTGGGTAGTATTTTTCTCTTTTTTAATTGAGAAATGATTTTTTTTTTTTAAATTCTGTTCTTAGTGTTCTATGGCCTCTGCTGAAAAAGTATTTCTTAAGAGTCCTTGTGAATATTTCTAGGCTGCTGAATGTAGCAGTGACATACATCTAAGAAGAGAACACTGAACAAGCTGCTCTTGGATGTATCTTTGCCTATGTTTTTCAAGGTTTTGTCACTCTCACAGAAGACTGAACCTTTATAATGTGATTTCAGAATAATATTTTAACACTAAATTGTATAAAGTTGATGAGTTCAAAAATTAGCCAATTTATAATTAGTCATGTTCAAGAGGAGAGAAATGAACCACAGAGAAATTTTAAATGCATTTTTAAATAACTGACCTATACCCTTTGCAATAAATGCATGCTAACCTTTTATTTAAAAAAATTATGCCAATAAATTCTATAATATTTTCTATCATTATCCTTCTTTTTCTTTACTTTTTTTTTGCTCAAATATCTTTTGTGGAGATACAAAAGGGACCAAAACCTAGAGATTTAATGTCAGAAAAGAGGTCATTCTTTAAAATTTTATTATCTGCACTTTCTGTGGCAAAGGAAAAACAAATTGGTGAAAGTTTTCATATTCCATCATACTTGGTAGAAGCAATGAATCTAGCATTTTTCTTCCCAATCTCAAACACGATGACCTCATGTCATATTACCCTCTCTCACTCCTGCTTTCCACTCATGAAGCCATTATGCCTTTATTCTGTTTCGTAAGGTCATCCTATTTATGAAATTCACATACATTTTTACTTCTTCCTAAGGCATATGATGATTTTCTAAATAAGCACTAAGAAAGATATATCTGCTACTTGGGAATAACATGAATCTTAATAATATGAATGCTGACCTCCCCCTCCAATGAGTTTATTATCATAGTTTTAGTGACCTGAATTTCAAAAAAGTCATAACCATTAGAAAGTCACAATCTTTATTAAATAAATCTTCACCTGTTTTTCAGCTTAATAAAAGATAAATGAAATTATTTTTGATTCTTGTGATTCAGTACTCTATTTTGAATTAGACAGAAAACTATGAATGGAGCCAGCATGATGCCCTAGTGTTAAAATTCAAATGCATGAAATTCACAGAGAATAGTTAATCCTCACTAGGGAATCCAATTCTTTATTGCCTGTATAGAAAAAATTAATTACAAATATTCTTTGGGGACATATGATTTTTAAATTTATTTCCTATAATATTATTAACCCCAGAGCGAATTCTAACTAGTTTTAAATCATTGATTGCATTAAATTTGTTATATGTGTTGAGTTTGAATTCAACTCCTGTCACTAACTTCTTCATTTAGATAGCAAATAGAAAAATGCAGTTATTTTTATTCATTGTCCTAACTATTCTTTTGAAAAATGAGTGGAAGGATATTTCTCTGTCATGAAATGAACAATTCATAATATGACTATCACTTTTTCTTGCAGTTAGTTAAGTGGGCAAGAAATAGGATCTTATTCTTTTGTTTTTAATCTTACAATTAAAACATGGACTTACATCTGTGACCAGACTCAAATGGGTTTTGTCATGGTTTTGTCCTTGATAGCATGCACAAAAATCTTTCCCTTGTGAAAAGACCCAGGGAATCTTAGAGTAAGAGTCAGTGAAAAGGGAGAATTTGGGATTGTACAGAGGAAAATCAGGTGATGATTTCACCCAAATATCTCACTTCAGACTCTCTTATCTGAAGTTATCTTTATTGGGAGCAAACACTCTTCCAATAAAAAAGAGAGACAGAGACTGAGGTACTTAGAAAGAAGAGTCAGAAAGAGATGACAGCTTCTGGATGGTAGTCTGTCTTCCTAGGCTCATGACTCCTAGAGAAACTTTACGGTCAGCTTATCCCAAAGGGCTTCCCCCTCTATAATTGCTGCCACTAAGGGGAGATTCTCTCTTAATTTCATGAAGGCATCTGTGAAATATAATCATATAAAGTTAGTGGAAAATACTTAGAAAAGTTTTAGAAACTGAAAGCATCTTTTGATAATTTTAACATTCTGTAGCTATTCATTGAGTCTTAGTAGGCACCTGGCACTTTACTTAAAAATAGAGACAAAGAAATGAGTATTATATTCTCTATACTTAAAAAATCCTCAGACTGGACATTTTTATGTAAATGAAATATATATATATATATATATATATATATGATAATTGCAACAACTATGGGGACAGAAAGGAATAAGCAGTATGGTTTGCAGAACTGTCAGGGAGGGTTTCTAAAATATTCCAGGGATTCTGGATATTATAGGTTCACCTGGGCTTCACTTATAGGAATGGAGGAGATAGCATCTAAGACAGATGACCACCCAGATAAGTGCAAGTTTTAATGTGGACAGAAGCACAGGGAACATGTGTGTCAGGATAGAGGATATCTTTGATTTTAATGTTTTAACACCTTTAAAGTGTATTGCTTGCTACTAAAAAATATATTTGCAACTTTGCTCTACCTTTCTTGGCTTCAGTTAGAAAGTAATTTTTGCTTCAATCATTTATTTTTCCTGAAAGAAATAAAACTCCCCTTATCAGGTAGCTCTGCATTTATACCTTAATTTTCTGTGCCATCCTTGACTCATAGATCATGCAGTTTATATAGATCAGAAAGTGAAGCATTAAAAGAATAAGTGTCAGAACTTACAGTTTGTCAGTGAATTAGAAATTGCACCTTGAACAATGGCAGAGCTAGCTTAAAATTGAAAGTGACAGTAAGGCATGGTCTCTGTGGTCCCTTGTGGCTTCATTTAACTGCCCAATTTGAAGATGTCAGGAGCACTGGAATTTTTCTTTAAATGATAAAGTAATTGCCAGTAAATATGGATAGGAAAAGGAAGAAGTATAGCTTTCAGAAAAGGAAACCACCTTTCTACTCTGTCTGTATTGACCACAGATAGTTAAACCACCAGGAAAATACCCCAGTCTATTACCCATTCTCAAATCCCAGGTTTAGGATTATTTAAAAACAAAGATAAATAAATAAATAAGTGGTTGGTTTGTTTCAAGAGAAGCTTATATTTTAAAATGATGATGATGATGATGATAACATCAATAACTTTGTTGTGTTGAATGCTTATGGAAGTCTAGAGTCTCCTTAATCATTACCTACATTTTCTCATTTAATTCCTATAATTCTGTGGAGAAACTTCCTTTAGAGGTCAAAAACTGAGAACTAAAGAAGTTAGAAGACTTTTCTGAAGCCAACAATTGAAAAAAGAAGAATCTTACCACATTTCTATGTTCTTTTAGCTTGCTTTCGAAAACATATAATGTTTCCTAGCCAACTGGAACTTGAAGTAGCAGAGAGCCCTATTTACCATCTTGCTGGTAGGCTACACTTCTGGGCTAACTTGGATATCATTCATTAATTTTGGCATTTGTCCATTTCATTTCTCTCTCAATTCATGAAAATAAATTTATACTCCCAGAAATCCTGAGACCTCCAATGTCACAGCCTTGGACATGCCATCTGATTGTCCTTTGAAATTGTCTTCCATCTCTCTACTCAGTTCTATGTCTCCAATTTGTCACCACGGACATCTGGGTTTTCTGTGTTTGTGTTTAAGATCTCAATGTCCTCGGGTCTACTCTACCTTCCAGTGATTTGCTGTACCATTCTCTCCTTTACTCTTTCTCTAGTTACTTTGTCCTAACTGCATAAAGTTGCCTTGAGAATAAGTGAGGGGACACCTGTGAAAGTGCTTGAAAACATTTAGCACTCTTAATTACAAAAGTAGAGGTTTGCACTTGGTTTTCCCTATAGTTCAAGCAGCTCAGGGATTCCATCATCTGTGATTTGTTAACTTGCTACTTAAGGTACCTCAATATCAGACTCGAAATATTTTAGTTTTGCTGAGACTGATTCTAGCAGGAATTATATAAACTGATGGGAGGGTAGAATACACTTGAGGGATTGAAAAGACTCTTCATATCGATGTTTCTTTGTGGAGTGCTTGGATTATGACTTTGAAAGAGGTAACTTCCCATTTTCTTTAAATTGTGTGGCACAGATATAAAACAGGTCACTGCTTCAAATTATATATGGCATAGAAATTCTTTCTTCTTATTTACTCTGACCTTGACATGTGACTTCATATATTTTTACAATTTGGTTTATAATTGGATGTTGAATAAGAGCCCTTTTAACTCACCTAATCTAAAAGTGAACATTTTTAATTCAAACACTGAATCTTGGGTATAAATGACAGTAACTATGTTCACAACTGAAATGTTGAAAAAAAGTCTAGTTCTTTCGTCTAAAGTTTAATATTCTAACTTGGGTGTCAGTATAGGGACTATTTTAGTTTGATTTATGTGCATTTAAAATTGTTCTATTTTCTCTTTTGATTCACAAGTATAAAAATTTACACTCCCAGTATGTATGCTTGGCATTTAATCTTCCATCAAGAACTGTGAATGTTTTATAGAATATCGTTACAGTAAAATCACCTACTCACTCCTTCAAATCAATACTTATTTGTGAATAACTGCAGCAGAATACAAGACTTAGTAAACTGTGCCTTGTCATTTTTAATAGGGTGCTATATCTACTGCTTACACAAACATCTTTGTTTTTCACAGGTGATAATGTTTTATTGCATATCATTAATTTGTATAAGGATTGTTAGCTTTTTGTTCACAATTTAATTAATCTTTATATTAATGGTTCTGTTACTACCTTTACCTTGCAATATGGATGAAACAGCAATTAATAATTTTCACTAAGTAAGATTGACCTGTCTCTTTGCTTCCTGATCTTGTGAACTGCTTCTCTCCACCATGATGTTCAGCCTCACCTCTGGCCCTGAGGAATGGTGCTGACTGTCTATGGACTAAGACCTTAAACTGAAAATCATGTGGCCCAGAAGCCTGGGTTAGGAAGTTGCCTGTGCTGCAGGAAGTCCAGGTGATGTGTGAGTTTAAGGCAGAAGAACATCATTCCCCTCTTCCCTATTTGCACAGAACCACATAACATCTGTATTGTTACCCAGTATCTCAAAAGAGGAAGTGTTAAGGATATTTTGAAAAATTCAGATAATGAAATGGATTGGATAGCCAAATTCTCATTTGCTAATGATATAGACAGTGCATCAATTTCTGACTGATAAAGGGAAGGGCAGGAAGAAGTGCCCAGAACAGCTCTGGGAGCTCCAGAACTTCAGTGATTCCAGGCCTGGAAGGTACATGAAGCCTCCTGTTCTAACCTGAGTTTTCCTTACTTTTATTTGAGTGCATTTCGCTTTACAAAATTTAGAGTCAACAGAACCCAAAGATAAGAGCAATTCCACATGGGTTCACTAAGTTTTTATGTAAGTAGCATCGCTGAGATTTCACATCCATGCTCCCCAAATTCCATGTGTTCATTCTCCACAAGCTTCAGCTGCGACCACGGGAAGCTCTTGGGTAGGGAGGATGCATGGCATTGTGAAGCACATAGACACTGCTGCAGGAAGACCTGCCCTTACCCACTGGCCCAGCTCTCCCTCCATGCACATGGATTAAGGAGATGAAGTCATGGAACACTTTGGAGTCTCCAATGACTTGTCAGAGATGTCTTCAACAGTTACCACCTACCCTCCCTACACTCTCCAGGAAGGGGCCTGAAGACAAGGAAAAGGATTCCTTCTGGCCAAAATGACAGCTCAAAGTGAATCAAGTCTACACTGGCTCAAGGGGAGCATCTTCATCTATACTCCATGAACAGAGCAAGTACCCACCTACATTGGCTAACGACAAGTGAGTCCCCATCTTCCCTAGCTCAAGGTGAGCAAGTATATATAGTGAGCTGTAGAGGGAGGCACAGCAGTTCAGTCCTTGGAGATGATGATTGCTGGCCTCCAACCCTTGAGGCCTCTCTCAGAAAATATAAAAGAAAACGAAAAAAACAAAAAACAAAAAACAAAAAAAGACTTTACTTTTTTTTTTTATCTTTGAAACATCAATTTTATTATACAATTTGTGAAAAAACAAAATTTGGAATAAATTTCTCCCAAAGCATGGGAGAAAGAACAAAGAATAGGGCAGGGGCAAGTGTCCTGGGGAAAAGTCTCTATTTGTTTCGCACGTGGGGATAGAATAGACTCCTGGTAGATGCAGATGCTCTCTTGCCTGAAATCCATGCAAAGAAGCCTGAGTCAGTCAGCATACCTCACTCCCACAGTATGATGTCAGCATCCACAGAGCTCAGGATCAGAATCTGGGTGTCCCTCAGTTCTGTCTGTCTTGGCTCAGCATTACCATTGAAGCTACTCTGTTTCTGAACACTTAGCGATGGAATCATGGTATGCAGCAGAGTTGTCTAATGCATTTGGTGACCCTCCTCCTCAACCTTTCACTCCTGTGTTGTCCTGTGATTGCCCTGTGGAGGTACCTGCTGAGGATGAGTGGCTGGGTACAAGGTCATGCTGGGAGGTCAGGGATTATAGGGGTAGTAATTCAAGTTGACCATGATTTTCATAATTGTGGCATCTGGTAGTTTGGGGATTGCCTCACTGCATGGACTGGGTGAAGCAGTTTCCTTACCCTGGCTCAGTCATGGGTACCTCATTACCTGCTCTATGGTGGACCTCTACCTGGGTTCCACCATCAGGATTTCATTGATGAGGCTCTGTGCTCCCTCGTAAACATGCAGGGGAATGTCACATGTTCCCTGTGTGATCGGCTTCTTCATCTGCTTATTGCGCTTGCCTCAAATGGGCATCTCCCTGTGAGCATAACAGAGAATGACTCGCAGGCTCCATACATCTGCCGGGGGGCCCTCATATTCCTTTCCATGGATGACCTCTGGGGCAAGATATGGGACAGTACCTGAGAACCTCTTCAACTTCTTCCCAGTTGTGAATCTGGTGCTCAGGCCAAAGTTGATGAGTTTGATGTTGTTGCTGGCATCTACCATGACATTCTCAGACTTCAAGTCAAAGTGCACGACACCCTTCCCATGGCTGACCTGCACAGCATAATGATCTGCCTATACAGTCTGAGGGTCTCCTCCTCCTGCATGCCATCAGCAGCCAGGATGAGGTCTCATAGATGTTCCCCACCTGCATGCTCCATGATAAGGTAGATATAGTCCATGGTCTCGATGACCTGGAAGAGCTGGATCACATTTTGGTGATCCAAGGCCACCATAAGATCTGGTTCACACAGAAAGGGGAAGTTCGAGGCTATTTTTTGCCAGGATCTTCACCTCAACCTCTGTCCCAGTATGAAGATGGCAGGCAAGTTTCACCTGGGCGAAGCCCCCTTCCCTAATGCCCTGCATGACCGTATAATGGTCTGTCAAGGTGGCCTCACAGCAGGAGCTCTGCCCTTGCAGTGCTACACTGCTCTGACTACTCTCACTGCACATCCTAAACCCTAACAAGGATGCTAGTTAAAAACTGTATAAACCAAAACAAAAGAACAAACAACAAAAAACAAAAAAGGACCAAAAAAATATATCCAAAAAACAATATCCAAAGACCACAACCCCAACCACCAAACACCACCAAATGCATTAACTTTCTGGGAGTCCGACAGGTCACCACCAAGAGTTTCCTGTACTTATGGACAAAAAAACACAGATGTAGTCACCCTCTTATATACCTGCTTTTTGAAATTCCCTCACAATGACTCCTTATAAGGTCAGACTAAGAAATTACCCAGGTATACCTGGGCATAATCCCCAGTGGTGATCTCACTTTTGGGCCTCCAGGACTTTTTCCACTCTCATAATAAGAATGAGAAAAGACTCTGGAATATTTTTGGCTTTAGTGGGTTAAGGAGATTGGTATTTACATGTTTTGAAATTAAAATTTGTAGGATACTTCAACAGTCTTTTCACTTTGAGTCTGAAAATCTGTAATAACTTTGCAACTTTGAAAGACCTCATCTACGCTTAAGATTTCTGCTTCTTTGCTGCCTTGAACAAAGTAGCTTTATTCTACTGGGTCCTTCCCCCATGATGGACTACCTCACCTTGGCAGAGCAATGAAGTCAGCCATCTAGGAACTGAGACCTCTGGAACTGTGAAACCCAGAGAAGCTTTTCCTCCTCCCAGTTGTTCTTGTTGGGTGTTTTGGTCACAGCTACAAAAAAGATAATCAAAATACAGCCATACATCATTGTGCCCAGCTTGACAAATGTACTTGTGTGTGGGTGTGTGTGTGTGTGTGTGTGTGTGTGCAGTGCTGGAAACCAAACCAGGTCTTTGCACATGCTGGAGAAACACTCTTCACGTTCACATCCCAACCCTGGGTTTGCAGCTTCCTAGCCTAA
Organism: Sciurus carolinensis; assembly: GCF_902686445.1. Taxonomy (NCBI): domain Eukaryota; kingdom Metazoa; phylum Chordata; class Mammalia; order Rodentia; family Sciuridae; genus Sciurus; species Sciurus carolinensis. The sequence goes on along the minus strand of NC_062223.1, from coordinate 52,595,574 downwards.
GCAGCCCTGAATTCTGTTACATTGAGGCTGAACTATCAACAGGAATTTTGGAGGGATACGTATATTCAAATTACAACACATGATAAACAAGAGCCCCAGGAGATGGTCCCCACTAGTTGTGCCCTGTGTGAGGGGAGTCCTTCAGTTTGTACTCAAGGACATTAGATAAGAACTCGGAACTTGATGAAGACAGAAAGATCCCTGATAAATAAAGCCAATTCATGCCAATTATAAAAGCTAAGGTTACTTTTATTTTCTATAAGATGTAAAAGAATGATGTATCAAAACACCCCAATTTTATTCTGTGGTATTGAATAAATACCATTTATGACCCTGTAACATCAGTAACTGAGGGGAAGGGTTGGAGAGTTACAGTAGCCACATCTGTACACTGCTGAAGTCTTGTTGCTATAGATTCACATGCGTGGCATCTCTTTCTCATGTTAAATGGACCCCCTTTGGTACCACGAAGAAATGCTTGCAGAGTACACCCAAAATGAGAGGTAAGGGAATTAAAATGTTTCACTACAATCATATCAACTAATAGGAGAGAAGATTATCAAATAACGAAGCAAGTCATGTTGAATCAAAGCTGTTGCTGCTCTCCTTATAAGGACACATGACTTGCTGAACAAAGGGCGCTCCCCTGATCTCCATGTAAGGACATAAGCCACATTGACCCAGGTGCCCACCTTGATCTCCTTATAAAGACCCAAGCCAAGCTGAATCAAGGCCCTGCCCTAATCTCCTTATAAGCATAAACCACAATGAACCAAGGGCCTGGCCAGATCTCCAGAAAGATACTCCTTCAGAGAGGAGAGGACCCAGAGCTGGTTCCCAAGGGAATTGGGGTATCTTGCCCCTTTATAGAATTTAGGTTTCCTTTCATCTCATGCCTATATGAACACAAGGCAAGAAAAGAGCTGTTCGGGAGGTGATTGCTTGTTTTGCAAAGTGCCATCCTTCTCCTTCCCCAGAGGTATTAGCAACAGGTTGATGGGGAAGTGCTATCTTCCTATTTCCTTTTCTTTAATAATCAGCTGTGTGTCCTTTGCCTCAGTCTCAGCTTTTGCCAGGCTGGCTGGCTGGCTGGATGGGAGGATGTAAAGTATCTAGCGAAGTGCCTGATACATATAATAAATTGTAACTATATATTTCTGTTGTCTGACAGCATATACGTAACTTATTTTCATATATTGCAAGAAAAAAGGTATTGACCTAACTGATATGTCATTTAAAATATATCCAGTGTCATTAAAATTATGTGTGTCACCTTATATGTTAATCACCTTTTCTTTGTTGTGATCAAAATACTGATACAAACAATTTAAGAATAAAAGATTTCAGAGGTTTCAGTCTATGGTCAGCTGGTTCCATTGCTGTGGGCCTGAGATGATTCAAATAATAATGGTGGAAAGTGGTGGGAGAGGAAATCTACTCAGCTCATGGCAGCCAGGAAGGAGAGAGAAAGAGATCCAGGGGCTTGAAGCAAGATACATTCCCCAAGGGCTGTCCCTAGGATCTACTCTCAAATTATGAATCCACTGATGAGGTTAGAGCTCTTGTGATCTAATCGCTTCTCACAAACACCACCTCTGAACAGTACTGCATTTGATAAGAGTCTTTGGGAGACATTCCAGTTCCAAACCACATCACCTTATTGCTAACTGTAAGGTTCATTACGTTAGCATTTCAAAACAATAATGCATCCATAAGAGAGAATACATTAACCGTTTCTATGGTGTCTAAGATCAAACTTGGGATGCATGTTTTTCTCCCATGAATGTATTAGGCACCACCTTGACTTCTTTTCAGATGGATTGCACATTAGAATTTTATATACTTTGCTTCTTTGATGAATGCACAGATCTGTCATTTAGGAAATATTGATGGCACTATTTTTTGAACATTTATAACATGTGTGCTATCAAACAGATTTACAATATATTGAGTTCTTCAAAATAGACAGTACTGCACAAATTTCATGTGGAGAAACCAAAGTGAAGGAAGGACAGGTACTTGAAGAAGATCACACACCAGTGGGCCTACATTTGAAGCTCAAACTCTTTTGAAATTCTTCCACTGATGACCTTCCAGTTTCAGGAATTGCATGTTGATAGTTTTGGATATCAGTTGATTCACTTAACTTCTACTTCTCTAACTTCTGAAGTTGAGACATATTAGTTATAACTGCTGTTTCTCTACTTGAAGAGAGAAACATAACCTGAATTTTTATAGCAAGAAATTTTAGCAATAATAGACTTTTGTGTCAACTGCATTCAAATCTGTCTTTGCCTTTTAATTTCTTCTGTGATAAGTAGGAAGACCCTCAAACTCAGCATGATTGCAGTTTCAGAGGAACTTTATGACCTTGGGCAAGTCCAGCATTACTCTTGGCCTGCTGAAAAATTGTGATAATAACAAATAATATCTGAAAACCTTTCTGCAATGTTTACTGCAATCAGCTCTCAGGTAGCCTGCACGCTGAAGAAGTGTGGCCTTCAATAAAATACAAAGTAGTGAGAACTTTTAAAAATATTTATTTCTAAGAGATTCACTAAAAATACTCAAACAATTATTGTTTAGGGTCCTTAGTTCTTTAATTAAAGACAAATGCATGGTAGTTTTCATTACAATCCATTTCAGCCCCTGGTGATTGTTTTGTAATATATTTACTTATCACATTTGAGGCAGACTGTCAAAAGCCATCAGGGAAAATGAACTGGACAGTGAGGGTACTGAAGGGGAATGGAAAAACTCACCAGGGCACATTCTGTGAATGACTACCTTTTGGCCACCAGCACTTTTCACTGTGAATTTTATTGGTTTTACTCTAAGCAAACATCAAGTTCCTTAATTGGGATATTGTGTGGAGATCTTTAGGTTTCACTCCGCCTGAAAATGCATTTCTATTATGTGATGCTATAATTCTCTCGGTATTTCTTACCATCAGATCTACTCTTCTCATAAAACTTAGTACTTAGAATTTGAGGAGCATTTCATATTTAATTGGGATTTTGATTTTTCAACAGTCTTTACTCGGAATACTGTCAGTCTTTAAGTATTTTTCAAAGCAGTCATTTATTTAAGGGAGAATCAACACAAGGTGAGCAAAGGCATGTGGCATCCTGATTTACAGGAAGCTTTGAGTTTCATGATATTTTTCTACTTTTATGTGTTCCTCAATTCTCATTGTGGCAACATGACTGTCGACATTATAAATGATATAAAATATATCTGAAATTCTTTCCCTCCCTTTACTTATCGCCCCTGCATTGTCTTTTGAATGCTGAATGTTAACAGAAGACACATTTGTAACAGAGCCTGTGTAATTCTCCTGAGGCAATGGTGGTGTCCTGGGAGAAAACCTGGTCTGGGTGTCACTCTCTTGATTGAAAGAAAGTACACTACAGATAACCTTGTAAACACGTTAGCAATGGAAGCATTGCCTAGCATGAGGAGTAGGTAAGAGTAAAATTTTTCTTTTAAAAGTCAAGGCTTTGTACTGACAGGGCTAGGCAAAGAGAACTCAATTGCAGGGAGAAGAGACTAGTATTTCATTAGAATGCTCTGTATTTTAAAAAACAGAATCCATTACAGATATCTATCAGTGATAAATGAGTCAAATGATGCACATTCTTCAGTGTCCTGCTGTCTCAAATGGACCTTTACTTTTCCTGTAAGACATAAATAATTCTTAATATAAAACTTTACCTTTTTTTTTTCCTTAGTTCAAGATTGAATGGAAAAACTACTGGGACAAATATGGAACCCATGTGGAAGAAGTGGCCTGTTCAGTTTTAAAGAATAGTTAGCATTCATTATGTCTCCAGGAGAGGATGGGATGGTCTCCCAGGAGGACCATCAGCGCCTGTGGCTCCCATCCTGCTACATACCTAAATTTGGTTTATCTCTCACTTTTTCCTAAGGCCAATCAAGGTTTTCCATTACATAATCATCAGATTAATTTACAGGTTTATTTCACTCTTCCCTTTTCTTACCATGTTCTTCTTTATATCTTCCACCTTTTTTCTCATTGTATGCTAATTCTGAAATGCTTCACACTACTGATTCTTCTCCATTTTCATATTTCTTATTGATGTCAGTGCTATTTCCCTCAGAGGCTTAGATTGTTCAATTTTGACTTTTAAATGAAAATCAACTTTCCTCTGATTGGAACTCTCACAGTACTGCATTTCATTGTTTCCTATGGAGATGTATAATTATCTTATATTATAAAAAGTTATATATAAAATTATACAATTTTTGCTTTGTGCAACATTATACCCTTATTCTTTAGCTGAGTAACAAATAGCCCCAACAATATTTTTATTCTCATAATTTTTGAGGTTGACTGAGTTCAGGTAGGTGGGACTTGCTTAGGACCTCTATGAGGTAGCAGTCAGACAGCCATTGAAAGCTGTGAGCAGTAACTCTCATTCATTCATATAGCTGCCAGTTGGTTGGGAACTCAGCTGAGCCTCTCATATGCACTACTATAATTGATTAATCTTTTAGGGTGGTTAGTTTGTCCTAGTTTACTTAGAATACTCCCAATTTTAGCACTAAAATATTAACATCTTGGGAACCACCATGATTTGGGGCAAAGTGAGATGCTTAGTCATGCATGGAGGCTTAGGTTTCCCACAACCCTTAGGACTGGGCTCCTCAAGGGCAGTTCCAAAGTGTGGGTGTTCCAAATGTTTCTTGCAGAAGCTTAAATACTTTTGAATATTTAACTTCTGGTGTGACACGTCATCTCTTCAGCTTCACTATTCTAGTCAGGCAAACCCAGTTCTAATTCAGGAATTAAACCTCACCTTGAGGGAGTGACAAGGTTACATTGCAGAAGGGGATCTGTAATGAAGATATTGTTGCAGCCATCATTGGAAGATGCACCTTGCCAAGTCATGTATTATGTAATCTTCCATAAAACAGGATTTAATTCACATCTACATTGCATTGCTTAGGTTTATATCTTTTGGAGTATTTTACATGTAGTAGACAGTAAATACTAAAGATCAAAACACAAAGACATCATTAACATAAATTTATTATTAATTCTCACTTAAATCAAAAACTCTATTCAATTTGATTTGGTTAGGATTACATCCTAATTTATGTTGTTAAAAGTGACAAATTTGTGTAAGGACTAAGAATAAAGAAAAGAGAAAATGTTTTACAGAAAGTTCATGTTTCTTATCCCTAGATCAATGCCGAGCACTCTCAGGAGTCTATCAATGATACCAGACTCTGGACAATGTTTTGACAGAGTCACAGGTAGTGTTTGATTAGGTAGCAACTAATAGCACTTTTGAGAATTATTTTATGCATCTACAACTCTGGGAGTCAATAAAAATTAAACCAATGAGGAACCACTATTTCCACTGCAGCATTTACCCACAAACATCTGGTGCCTTCAGGAAAAACATATAGCTAAAGGATCCATATTTTGCTGTCCCAGCAAGACATGTTTTCCCTATAAATGAACAGTTTTAATTTTTCTTACTTGGCTCTTACCAGTTCGTAATTGTTTTCCCCCAAAATGAGCTACATCCAAGAGCAAATTGTATAAATAAAATTAGATTTATTTGTCACTCGTTAACAAGTATATCATGTTTTAACCTCTCCTAAGTAGAGGATTTTTATCCTAACATTGATCTCTATCAGTTTACACAGAAATTTGGCATTGACAGCCTGGATTTGATTAGGGTTACAGATTCTTAAAAGACTGGTGTCAGGGAGGGGAAACACAGTGCTTCTCAAATTCTAGCACAGAAGCAGTTTAATCTTTGCTTATACATAGGGCCAATTCTATGAGATTCTCACAAAAGTGGTGGTCACAGTTTGCCCGCTGTTCTGATGTCTTTTTAATACATGGGCTGAAGCGCAGAAGTTCAGCTCTGTTGAGTATTGACACAGTGCATTTTGCAGATCCAGATGCCCTCTAATTGCTTTAAAATGTCAGATGCTCCGAGCAGGAGCAGGGAAGCACAAGCAGAGCAAGCAGAGAGGAACTAATTGGAATTGGGATATGAAACTTTTCTAGGTCACTGGTTTACATTAGGCTCAGGTCAGTAGTAGCTCAGATTCATCCTCCTCAATGGCAAAGTACTTCAGGAGAAATCCTAGATGTGGAGCAGTTCCTGCTGGATGGTGTGGTGCTTCAAAAATCAATGTGCAGCTGTGAGCACTCTTGGTATAAAAACTAATTTGCTTTTGAGATATTTAACTTTAATATCAAGATATTGCATTTTAAGAAATTAGTCCATACTTTTCAAAAACCTGTTTGAAAGGCAAGATGTTGGCTAGTTATAAACAGATGAGACCAGGATCAGAAAATTCCAGAGGCATCTGCAGAGAGAACATAGGACTGTAAAGGAGAATACGGCTTTGTCTGTGACAATAAGGAGATGGCACATGAGAGTGGTGACGGAATTTCAATGAGTCAATATTTATTGCCCTTGCTTTAGAGAAGCTTATAGTCAGCATAGCTCAAGGTTTCAAGTCAGTTCCCTGACCCTAGGGTGCTTTTGGCTCTAGAGATATGGAGTCAGTTTATTTATTTAGATTGTTAAGAACTTTGAGAACATTTAGCAAAACAGTTTACAGAGAGGCTTCACGTGCATGTTGCACTACAATGCACATGTCTCTCTCTTTTACACACCTAAGTGACTCAACTTTATCCGTTTTGTGGAGAATTTTAAAACTATGGTAGTAGAGCCTGATAGGAGACTTGGAAAAAATCTTCAGTTTTGTCCATTAAACATGGAGATGCTATAGCACAAAGAACTATAATCCCAAGGTATCCATTTTATATTTCTTGAGACATATCAGTTCAGTAACTTCACATCTATTCTGAAATTTACTTTTTTACTTCCTATCAAACAATATATTACTTTCAAAACTATTTTCTGGGTTCCTACAAATAATTATATATAAAATTTAAGGAAAAGGTTTTAAAATCACAGTTCAAACTTTGTGAGTATCTTAAGAGAGTAGATGAATGTTGCCTACAGACAAGGTAAGATTCGTAGAGAGTTTGCACTTGAACTGACTTAGGATTTTTCTATCAGTAAAAAGATCTATGTGGGCATTTTCAGTTTAGGAAATGGTAGAATCCTAACCAGAGATAAAGAAAACAGTGAAAATATTCAGGCAAATATAATGTTTATTATTGGGATTAAGGACTTTGCAGAGTTTCTCTGCAAGTTAGTTGGAAATTACCTCTATCCTGGCACTTTGTTACAAAACACTCAATAAAATTCAGCCATAAAGACACTGACTGTAAGTAATATGCCCCATTCTACTGTCTGGCACTTTGTTACAAAACACTCAATAAAATTCAGCCATAAAGACACTGACTGTAAGTAATATGCCCCATTCTACTGTCTTCATAAAAAAAAAAAAAAAGATATTTTAGGGAAGAATATTGCTTAAAGATTCCAAAAAAGATAAAAATCTTGTTTCAGGAATCATCAATGATCAGGTGATATCCAAGGACTAGATTTCAGGAACCAAAACTATAGGAGATATTAACAATGAGCTGCTATTGTTACAACATGCCGCTAATGTTTAAGCTATCTCAGCTTTCTAGAAATGAAACTCCAACAATTTTTAATCTCTGTTTTTCAGCACTTTAAAATCCAAAAAAATATGAGAAGGACATATTAAATTGTTCTATGTGACAATGTTATCTTTTGATTAAAGGGAACTAGGACCACTATTGACAATCTTTGTCATGGGTGGCATGATGATTCAAATAAAGAACTGCTATTGTATGTGATATTAGAGGAGGAAATGTAAAGAATCATGAGTAATATGTATGCATTACAAGGAGTTAAGAGTAGACATAAAATGAAGTGTGAAATATATATATTATATATTATATATATTATATATATTGCATGTGTATGCATATCTAAACATAAATATATGCATAGATATATCTTTTCAAATTTTTAAATTATTAGTTTTTATTCAGTTTATAACCTTTTCATGAGTGGATTTAACTTGGTTTGTTACCCAATTCATAGCAGAATGGCTTGCATAATACTACATGTGATTGCTATAGCAAATTTTCCTTGAAAGTAAATCCATGTGGGATAAAATACACTTTTAAATTTATTATTAATTCTCTTTATTTTATTATTTATTATGCATTTTATTATTTAATTTATTATTTACTTATTTTAATTTATTATTTATTTATTATTTATTACTTTTTTTTATTAATCCAAATCCTTAGCAGAGAGCTCATATATTCAGAAGTACAGTGTTTTCCATAGTGTGTTGGGTGCTATAGTTCTACAGGTTCTTGAGTGCATGTAAATTAACATGTGAAAATATAACCCAATTTAAAAAAAAACATAATGGGACATTATGACCTTCCAAAAGGATTAATTGGCTTGGGTGACAAAAATTAGCAAAGCATAATACCTGAGATGAGTGTTAGAACTGTCCTCTGTTTCATTTCTAAACTTAATTCAATGATAAAGCAATAAATCTGCACTTTTCTTGAACTAGTCTTTTGGATAAACTCCTGCCTCCTTACCTACATCCTTACATAACAGCATCATATTAGAAACAGCTTAAACTATTAAGAAGTGATATTCATTCATTCTTTAGTAATATAATAAACATTTATTAAGCACTTGTGTTATCCCTTGTGGATACAGAATTGGTAGACCAGACCTTGGGGATATGGAAAGAAACACAATAGTTTATTCTTCAGAAGTAGTCTTATGACAGTCAAATATAGAAATGACATCAGTGAATGAAATTTAAACCATGGAAGCATTTTTCCACAAAGTTCTATAAACCAAACAAGTAAACACAAACAAGAGCTTTATTTTGGTCAAAACTTTAATGTTGAAACTGACTAAACACAGGAAAGTTTTCTAAAACTGAAATAATAGAAAGGACAAGGGTTTAATAGACGGTTCCTTATAGAACTTCAGTGTGATTTACATCTTCAAGCACAATCAGATGGATGACAAATGTAAATGCACTGGCAGATTGGATGGAAGTGAGATTGAGGACAGAGTAACAGGTGCAAATAATCTGTACCTTACTGAGTTCTGAAAATAAGTTAATCACGGTCAGAGAAATGGAAGATCTTACTATGAAAGATGATTCCTAGGCAGAGGTAGATTATCATACCATCTTCAAAAATAGTGCTTTGCAATAGTCAGGAGTCAGTCTTTTTTTTTTTTTTTTTTTTTTTCCCCTATCTAAAGATTAATCTTATGGCACATGGAAAGCCTGCAGTTGTTGACTGCACAATAGGATGTCTCTCACTCCAGAGAAGCAATTCCAAAGATAGGCTTGTTGCCAACTCTGCAAGCCTGCTGACACCAGAAAGTCAGGGACAAATGGTTGGTTTAGTAATTACAGTGAAATCTATGGTTCCATCCAAAAGACCACGTTTGTTTTTTTTTTGTTTGTTTGTTTGTTTTTCCCTCAAACCCCAAGTCATTCGGTACACTTAGGTATTTTTTCTAAGTTAGTAATCTAGGTAATGACAGATGGCAAAATCTCTCTGGTGTTGTTCTAATTGGATTATCTACTATGTGCTTGGCTGTCAGACGCTGAACTTCCCTCTGAGGTGGAAAATGTTTTCTCCATCAACAAAGGGATGAAGGTGTGAGAACAGCCATGCTTTAGGTCCTAAGGACTTGGATTTTGGAAAAAAAATATGATGAACATGTGGATTCTAAAGGGAAACCTCTTTTCTTGAGTTCATGAAGGAGTCTGCTGTATATTCTCAAGTGGGGTGAGTTATTGCCCGGCTGAGTTATGGGTTAAATCCCATCACACTCTCATGCCCAGAGGATCTCTGATTATTCCTGATGGTTCACTTTCTACTTAGGTAGAAATGTTTTCTCTTTGGGACACTAACTGTCAGAAAATCCTTCCTTGTTTGCCCATAATTGACACCTATTGAGCCTACCACTCAGGTTCACCCATTGCCTGATCATTGTTCTGCTTCAATATCTTCCCCTGTTCAAACACAGCAAACATGAACATATAGCTTTCACCTATCCTGAGCCTCTGACCTCATTCTCATTTGTTATTTTTTTGTCTTTTCCTCCTACATAGTTAATCATATTCTAGTTTTTAAATGTGACTCTTAAAATGTAGAATCATCTGTCTCATGAGAGCAGAACTATGTTGAAGTATTCATACTTTTAGTATTTTGCTGAAACTACCAAATTTGAGAAATATATAAAGAGACTCCCTTCATTTGTATTGGTTGCATACATTTGAAATCTTTTATAAGTCAAAGTTTTTTGTCACTCATTTTCACATGTTTATATGGGTTGCATTTTATTGTTGGGGCAAAACTCAAATTTCAATATTTTAAAAAATATTTTTCAAGTAAGCTCATAAAGAAATCTCCTGTGATGTGTTCTCCCAAAAGATATATTGAACCCAACCTCAGGTACCTGTGAGAGCAATATTATTTGAAAACAGGGTCTTGGTGTAAATTGAGATGAGGTTGTATGAGAACAAGGTGGACCCTTAAGCCAATGACCAGTACCCTTATAAGAAGAGGTTAAGGGACACAGATAAAGATTCAACTAGCTGGCAAATAATGTGAAGACAAAAAAAAATAATAATAATAATGTGAAGACAGACACAGAGGAAGGGGAGCTGTGTGACAAAAGTGTCAGAGATGGAGATATACATCTACAGGGCGGGAAACTCTAGGGATTGCCAACAACCTCCCAAAACCAAGAGACAGTGGCCCTGCTGTCACCTTGATTTCTGACATCTAGCCTCCAGAACTGTGAGTATGAATGTAATTTAAACCCCCCAGGTTTGTGGTATTTTTTTTATGGAAGCAATAAGTAATACAAAAGGGTTGGAGCATTACAGGCTAAGAAAAGTTTCCCTGATGTTTTCAAGTGAGTGTCATATAGAGGAAAGCAAAATTCAAATCCCATTTGTTTCACTTGGAAGATTTGTGCTTTTCAGTGAGTTCTCAACCTCTAATCATGTATCCGTGCTCCAACATGTTGTATGATGTATTGGACTCTTACTGACCTATTTAGAACCAAATGAGATTATGTGTGTAGATGCCTAGTGTTTCACTGGGGTCTGGAAATGTTTTGCAAAGAGGCAAGGAAAGAGATGTTCTAAGAATTTGCACTCATATTACCTATTTAGAAAAGAGGTAGAATTTCTATATTTGATCAAATTTGAGAAACTGAATTCAGCCAAAGAAGGGAGCAAACCTGAAAAAATTCTTTCTATTGTGCTCTTATGAATGCCTGAATTTTTGTTATTGGAGAATCCATCCAGAAATTCCAGCTGTGTGGTATTTTCTGATCTATAAAACTGTAGATAGTAAATAGAATTAGGTTTAAGCCTCTAAATAAGTGATAATTTCCTAAGCAGTAATAGAACACTGCATATAACTATGTAGTCAGAATAAAAATAATAATTTTAATCTGCTGTTTTGGTTCCTTTTTACTTTACCAGCTTCCTTGATAGTTTAAATTCATTTTTTTTGCAAAAATAACTCATAAATTATATGATCATCAGTCTATCTAAATTGTTTTGAATTTTCTTTGCCAATAATTTTATGGAGCCACTATTTAAAATTTTAAATTGTATTTTATTGCATACCAAGAACAAAAATTAAATTAACTACTTTTATTACTAATACAATAAATATGGATTATAATAATACAAATTGGAATTTCTTGAAATCTCTACGACTTAATCATATAAAAATTCTTGAGCATAATAACAATACAGACAGTTCACAGATAAATTCATACACCTAAACAAAGATAAATACATGCTCCCACATATATGGGGGGAAAGAGGTGAGGACACACTTTCTTATTACATGTTTTTCTTTCACTGTTATAATTGGAATTAGATGTGAACATATTGAAATGCTATATGAGAATCTTCCTATTTGAAGATTCACATTCATAATTTAGATAGTTACCTCTCAAAAACTGTAGGCTCAATTTTGTGCATTATATTTCAAGGATGATAATTATTTACATCTCTCTTAGCCTGCAATAATTAAAAATGCAAGCATAAAATGAAATATATTCACTTTATTTTTGAAAACACTGAAATGGAAATGTATCTTGTGTGAATGGGCACACCTGGGATCTCTTACATTTCTCTGATGTCAGAATTATTCACCAACAATGGCTCCTCCTTGGATGACTTGCTCTTCTTTCACTGGGAAAAGAAATGAAATGAACTAAGTAGAAGGCATAATTCTCTTTCATTATTTTATAGATGATATAAATCAAAATTTTATGGTAGAACTATTCTCAAGTATAACAACCTGATATCTTTATGTTAGAAACCATAACACAGGCAGAATATCTAGGTGTTATAATGATTACACATTAATTTGCAAGTTTCTAAAGGAAAGTATTATCCTTTTCTGTGTGTCATTTGAATGTATTTGTGGTATACTTGCTTCCAAACAATATATAAAAAGCAGTAAATTTGGTTTCCAAATGTGTAATAAGTAGGTTATTTTAGGAAAGTATAATGGCCTGAGCTTTTGAAAGTGAAATTCCAAGATGAAGTGGAGAAACCATCAAACTTTCATGAGGCCAGCCATCCCCAACCTAAACCTTTTGCATCTGACCCTGTGTAGGATTCCGAGTGACCCAAAAAAACAGTATCAACTGGACTCATTTTTTGAAGAGAAGACAATTTTGTAAGAAAAGGTACAATTCATTAGTTTCGATGTCAGAGGAATCTTTATCTAAACCTTCCAGATGCTAATGCTTTTGGAATATTTGAATATCATCCAAGTAAGAGCCAGAAATGTGACACAGAAACTACAACACTGTGAATTCAGGAGAAACTTTATGTGCCTGGAAGTATAAGATGTGATTTTTTTTCATAACCATTCTCTTCCAAATAAATATTTTAAGCAATGTGTAGAGGAAGAGAAAAAGAAAAAAGAAAAGTTCAAGGACAGAGATATGTATACATTTTATATATACATATATATACAAATAACCTTATATATAAATACATGGGTTTATTCCTGTCTCTTCATTAGTCTAATAAGTGAGAATGTAACTTGAACTATAAAATACTTTCTTGTAAGTATTGCTTAAGTAATCTTGTTGGTGATTTTTTTGGTAAAGTTCTACTTATATATTTTCTATAGAACCTTTCTGTATAGCAAAAAGGGGAGAAAATGCAGGAATACAGAGTTGAAAATCAGACAAAGGAATTGCAGTCGGATCCTGGTTTTTCATTTCCTTTTAAGTTAGCAGTATTAGCCACATTAACTTGCTACATAATCTCTTTAGGCCATCTTACCATTTAAGGTAAGATTCAAAATAATTACCACAACATGACTACTTTTTGGAGGTTTTATGTATAAGATTCTGTTTAAATTATAATAAAATAATGTTTACCTTCCCCCCCCAGCTTGAGATTAAATAAAATAATAACTACCAACTAATCTTGTCCTCTGACCTTCTTCAACATGCTATATTATGGGACTTGCATTTCTTTTACCACCTCTTAGTGGTACAGTCTCCGCTAAATGTGAGATCCTTGAAATCACAATTTATTTGATTTGCTTTTATACCTCATTGCATACTATATCCTGCTCATACATTATTGAGTTAGAAAAACATATCAGTTTGAAAGATAACTACTGATACTATAATATGATCTAAGATATAATGTGTGCTCATAGTACAATACTAAGCAATTTTGAAGTGGATCTTATCATTCTTAATTGAGAGTTTCAGACAAAAGTAAAATTAAGCACCTTGTAGCTTTCTTTCCTTCTATGCATTTTTGTCTCCTCTATACATATGGAAATAGGAGTTATGAAGTTTTTTATTAGAATGTGAAGACATTGAGGGAAAATCGTACTATAGATAGGAAGCACAGAGGACAAAAATGTGGTTTCTGGTACTGGATGCTTGAAATTCAGTTTTAGTATTAAACCTGTTATTTACCTCATTAATCTTGGCCAACATACTGAACTTTGTAAGGTTTTAGTTTGTTTTTCAAAGTAACTAATTTTATGGAAAAAAACCTAAAAACTTTGCACATTTCTTCAATTATCAATTTTGACTTGATATGGTGTGATTTCAATTTCATTCTTCTGCATATGAATATCAAATTTTCTCAACACCATTTATTGACAAGACTATCTTTCACCATTGTGTATTCTTGGCAGCTTTGTCAAAATTCAGTTGATCGCCCATGTATGGGTTCATTTTTGGGCTCTCTATTATGTTCCTTCAGTTGATGCGTTCCCTTCTCTCCCCTTCCTTTTCTTTTTCTCCCTTCCCCTCCCCTGTCCTTCCCTACCCTACCCTTACTTTTTCTTTCTTCTGTAACTAAGGATCCTTGAGTTCCTTAATAGTGCACTTCCAGGAACTTTAGGACATCTTAGAAGGACAAATACTTGGTGAAGATTCTAAATTCTGATAAAGAAGACTAGAATAAATTGTAACAGGAGAGATACTAAAGGGTGATAAAGGGAAGACAAAAACAAAGGAACTCTGGGCTATGAAAGTAGACACAATATTAATTGTGATATTTTAAAAGGTCTTATTTTATCTTCAGGACATTTTAAAAAGAAAGAAAAAGGAATTTGCTGTTGGCAAGAGTCATTCGTGAGTATAATTAATTCACTTGTATAAAACTCTCTAGCAAATGACTTATAATTCTATTCTAGTTCTTTATTATGTATACATTTTAGCCTGATTCTTTTAACATTTACACAATAATCATCATAATTCATCAATGTGTGAGGTGATGGGGAAATGATGATATTAATAATGATTACAAAGTCTATTACTAATCGTATTAGTTGATCCACATGCAAACACAATTAAATAGGCATATTTATATCCACATTTTACATATGAGGTTGTTTCTAAGAAACTAATTGAAACTCAGGTAGCTCTTAAATGGCAGAGCATGAACATGGATTCCATTCTGCCTGACTCTAAAATTATTTTTCTAATTTTAATTATTTTAATTTGTTCTAATTAGTTATTCATGACATTAGAATGCATTTATGCACTTTGATAAATCATACATAAGTGGAGTATAATTTCTCATTTTTCTGATTGTACATATTGTAGGATCACATTGGTCAGGCAGTCATATTTGTACGTGAGGTAATAATGTCTGTTTCATTCTACTATCCTTACCGCAATACCCCTTCCCCTCCCTTCATTCCTCTCTACCTAGTCTAAAGTAGCTTTATTCTTCCCTAGAACCACTCCCTTATTGTGAATTAGCATCCATATATCAGAGAAAACATTCGAACTTTGGTTTGACTTATTTCAATTAGCATGATATTCTACTCCATCCATTTATCAGCAAATGCCAGAATTTCATTCTATAAAGCTAATATCCTTTCATATATATACACCACATTTTCTTTATCTATTCATGTGTTGAAGGACACCTAGTTTGGTTCCACAGTTTAGCTATTGTGAGTTGAGCAATGCTGCGTCACCGTAGTATGCTGATTTTAAGTCCTTTGGGTATGAACCAAGAAGTGGAATAGCTGAGTCAAATAGTGGTTCCATTCCAAGTTTTCTGAGGAATCTCCATACTGCTTTCCATAATGGTTGCACCAGTTTTCATTCCCACCAGCAATGTATAAGAGCCTACAGAATGGGAGAAAATCTTTACCACATGCACCTCAGATAAAGAATTAATCTCTAGGATATATAAAGAACTCAAAAAACTTAACACCAAAAAAAAAAAAACAAAAACAAAAACAAACAAACAAACAAACAAAAAAATGCAATCAATAAATGGGCTAAGGAACTGAACAGACACTTCACAGAAGAAATCCAATTGATCACTTTTTCATGTATTTATTCATTGCCTGTGTGTCTTCTTCTGTAAAGTGTCTGTCCAGGTCCTTGGCCCATTTATTGATTGGGTTCTTTGTGTTTTTGTTGTAAAGTTTTGTAAGTTCTTTATAAATTTTGGAGATAAGTGCTCTATCTGAAGTGCATGTGGAAAAGATTTTTTCCCGCTCTGTAGGCTCTGTCTTCATTCTTGATTGTATCCTTTGCTGAGAAAAAACTTTTTAGTTTGAGTCCATCCCATTTATTGATTATTGCTTTGATTTCTTGTGCTTTGGGAGTCTTATTGAGGAAGTCTGATCCTAAACCAACATGATGAAGATTCGGGCCTACTTTGTCTTCTATTAGGTTCAGGGTCTCTGGTCTAATGCCTAGGTCTTTGATCCATTTTGAGTTGAGTTTTGTGCAGGGTGAGAGGTAGAGGTTTAATTTCATTTTACTGCATGTAGATTTCCAGTTTTGCCAGCACCATTTGTTGAACAGGCTATCTTTTCTCCATTGTATGTTTTTGGCTCTTTGTCTAGTATGAGGTGACTATATTTATGAATAAATATATGGAAAAGTGTTCAACATCTCTACTAATTAGAGAAATGCAAATTAAAACAACTCTAAGATTTCATCTTACTCCAATTAGAATGGCTTTTATCAAGAACACAAACAATAATAGATGTTGGCGTGGATGTGGGGAAAAAGGCACACTTTTACATTGCTGGTGGAGTTGCAAATTGGTTCAGCCACTCTGGAAAGCAGTATGGAGAATCCTAAGAAAACTTGTAATGGACCCACCTTTTGACCCAGTTATCCCACTCCTCGGTTTATACCCAAAGGACCTAAAATCAGCCAAGTACAGTAACACAGCCACATCAATTTTTATAGCAGCTCAGTTCACAATAGCTAGATTGTGGAACCAACCTAGATGCCCTTCAACAGATGAATGGATAAAGAAACTCTGGTATATATACACAATGGAATACTATTCAGCCATAAAGAAGAATAATATTATGGCATTTGCAAATAAATGGATGGAATTGGAGAATATCATGCTAAGTGAAATAAGCCAAGTCCCAAAAACCAAAGGCCAAATGTTTTCCCTGATAAGTGGAGGATGATATATAATGGGGCTGGGGGTGGGGAATGAGAAAATAATTGGGGAACTTTAGAATATGTAGAAGAAAATGAGAGGGAGGGGGGTATGAAAAATGGTGGAATGAGACAAACATCATTGCCCTATGTACATGTATGATTACACGAATGGTATGAATTTGCATTGTGTACAACCATAGAAATGAAATTATGTACCCCATTTGTGTACAATAAATCAAAATGCAGTCTGTAAAAAATTAAAAGCCAAATAAAAATTTTAAAAAAGAAATACAATTGATCAACAAAAATTTGAAAAAAATGTTCAACATGTCTAGCAATTAGAGAAATGCAAATCAAACCTACTCTAAGATTTCATCTCACTCCAATCAGAATGGCAATTATCAAGAATTCAAGCAACAACAAATGTTGGCAAGGATGTGAGGAGAAAGATACACTCAATAAATAACTTCTTTATCCAGAACAATATATTCTCAATCGAGAGGTGAGATAGCCTGAACTCAGAGGCTCTCTGCAGAGTGAGTGAGTGAGAGATACAAAGAATCAATTTCCTCCTTCATCAAACTGTTTATTTCCAAGTATACCCAAGACAATTTTCTTCATGATCTTGTCACTGACTCCTTCCTTCCACTTTCTCTTGCCCACTAAGTTCCAGCCAAATGGGTCTTCCTTCACACCCCTCTACACCTTGAATGAACCCACCTGTCTCAGTCCTTATTATTTAATTTTTATTTGACCTGGTGATCTCATCTGAAATACAATTATCTGAGAATACCATTATGGTTGCACAATTGTAAATTAAATTAACTCTTACTTTTTTATTTTCTCATATCCCTCTCATAAACATTCTTTATGTCATTTTCATGATTTGCAATTATATTTTTATATGATTGTATGTTTAGTATATGTCTTTCCAATGACTTTAATACTTTTGGTGGAAAAGTAGTCTGTGTGTGTATGTGTGTGTGTATTTCACCATATATATATGTGTGTATATGTATATTTCAACAATGTCTTATTAAAATACACCATATTATTATATGTTACCCAATAAATGGGGTTTTGTTTGTTAATCTTATACTTAGGTATGTCGTCTTTAGGAAATAATATGCCAGTGAGAATCCAAAGAAAAGGAAATTTTCATATTCCCATATGGTCTTACTTTGTTTGCTATGAATTGGGAAAGAAAAATTATAAATCATTGTTAAATAATGATTGAATGAGGGTTGAAGATATAGCTCAGATGGTAGAGTGCTTGCCTTGCAAGCACAAGGCCCTGGGTTCAATCTCCAGGACCGCAAAAAAAAAAAAAAAAAAAAAAAAAAAAAAAAAAAAGATTGAATGAGTGAATAAATAAGTGAATGATCCCATCTATTCAGGTATCTTGTCCTACAAAGTGACCATTATTTATGATAGCAAAGAAAAGCAAGTATATTTAAAATAATAACACCTTATAAAACCAATAATTTTAGTTTTGTTCTATGAATTGATTACTTTGGACTAACTCTCTTCTCTATATCCATAATTTTCAAAAAGCAAGAATTTCAGAATGGATGCAAAACAACATAGAGAGAGGAATAATGTTTTTCATTGTAATTGAAACTAAGGACAAAGGATTATTTTTTTAATATAGATATGCCAGGATTATACTCATATGTTTTAGGTCTTATATTTTTACAATCTTCCTTAGTTTGCATTGCCTTTTCTTTCTTTGTGCTAATTTTATTTAATATTATTATAATTTATAAATTACATTTTTAAACCCTGTGAAATTTAAAATATTTGAATCCTCAATTCAAAAATATTCAACTTTTACTAGGTTCAAGATTTGGGCTACTTACTGAACATGGTCAATTTTTACCTTTAAGAAACTCAAAACTTAAAGCAGTGAAATAATAATAAAATTAATATTTGTACTGTTCATTATTAAAAATACATATCTGATTCAATTTCATAAAACAGGTGAAATAAGTTCACTTTCAGCTCCATTATTTATACACGCACACATGTATGTAAATATTTGGCACAATAAAATAAATTTAAACATATTGCAATGTATTATGTGCTGTGATTGATGTAGATGAGCACAGGCAAAATTTGTTAGATCCTGTGAAAGAAGCATTGAATCATTTTGGCAAGTAGAGAACTATGATGGAGAGGGAGAATGATCTGGAAAATAAAAATGACATAAAAGTATGGAAATGTTTTTCTTTAATGTGATCATTCTTTTTTATCATCATCATATCCAGCACCTAGTGAGCACTCAGTAGATGTCATGGTATGTGCAAGTTCTATATGTGAATTAACCCTTTTAAACCTCACCATCAACCCAGGGATAGCTGCCACATTGTCACCGTTTACAATTGAGGAAGTGAGTACACAGTCACATACTATTACTTATCCACTGGTTCTCATAGGAGCATGACTGCAATATATTTATAATCATAAAAGATAAATAATGTAAAAATGGATTTGAGTCAGACTATGTACATTGAGCCAAAGAGTGTGAACTTGGAAAAATATGTCATAGATGATTTGATGAAGGATCTTATTAGGATTTATGCAAGAGATCATCACTTAGTAGAAAATGTGATCAAGAGAGACCAATTAGGAGAAAATTATGAAATTCTAGGGCAAGAATGATGAGACTTGCTACAGTGAATAGTTATGGTCATAAGTAGAAATAAATTCAAATCCAATTAAATTTAGGATAGAATTAACAGTTGTGGTGATCATCTAAATGGCAAGAGGTTGAAAGAAAGAAAGGAAAAAATTAATGTCAATTATACAGTTTCACACTTGGATAAATTAGTGAAGAGGTGGGGTCATTATAAGAGAGAAAATGCAGCAGAGGAACAGGTTTGATGGAAATTAATTATTGTAGTTTTAAGTGGGTTGCATTTATAATGTCTGTGATATAGGGAAAAAAATGTCTAAAGCTGACTAAAGCTTCCCTTTTTGAAAAAATAAGCAAATTTTGTGACTTTATAAATCTATATTCTTCATAATAAGGGGTCATTTTACCATGGACATAATTCCACTAAGTGTGATCACATTTCATCTCTATTTTAATCATGCTTACAGTGAATATGTCCTATTGGACTAGCCTTCCTTTTTTGAAGTATAATTTGGATTTATACCTTAGCTTCACTTACACACTTGTGATTTTGTGAATGAAGCTAGCTTTGTTCTACTTTGAAAACGAATTAATAGTCACAAAAATGTTAACAGGTGAATATTTGATTCATATGTTTTTTGAAGGGTATGAGCGCTCCAATTGGGTAACACAATCTTTCATGACCTTATCTAATTTTTATACATAAGGAGACATTTAATTTCTTCTGCACAAACAGACTATAAAGACTTTCTGACACATTTTAATGATAGAAAAAACATCCACAGAGCTTTTTAAATATTTTCTTAAAAGATGTGCATCTTTTGCTTTCTTCCTTAGAAATCAATCCATTTTCAAAATTCTTTCACTTGATATTTTCCTCCTGCTATGGTTAGGGAACTCTAGGGATTTTAACAAATGTTTTGCAAATAAGCAGTTAAAGATTTTTTGAAGAATCCAAAGGAGCAAAAGTCCCTGCCATTTCTACTCTAGAAATTCACCATGAACATTTACAAAGGATCCCTCCTTTGGTGGTAATCTATCTTTAAGTCCTTTCTAGTTTCCTGGAGACCCTCCCTGTGTCTCAATTCTGTACTACCTAGTAGGAGAGTAATTCTGATTGAGATTCAGTTGTCTTTCTCTGTTCTACAAAAGCCATGAAGAAATATAATTTCAAATATACACAAAGTAATAGGGTGACTACGGTTTGATGTAGAGATGATAGTTTCATACTTGACCAGAAAAGGACCTTACAACTTACACACATTGTGCTTCTGTGTTTAGGTTTTTGTGTGGTGTTGGGTGCATATACACATATACACAATTTTTCCTCTTTCCCTTTCTTTTCTAATTTATTAAAAACAGGACTTAAAAAGATAATTTTAAGATATAAAAGCCAAAATGTCAGAATAAAATAAATGAATATAGGTAAATTTTAACAGTAACTACCTTAACTTTTTTTTTCATTATTTCAACTTGAAATGTGGAAAATTTTGTCATTAATGAGTCCTGGTTCATATTCTTCTGGAAGAAATAAAAGGCCTGTGTATGTTGAACTGGAAATACATGTAGGAAGAGGCAGCAAATGTCTAGAATTAGCTGATTCTACAACACTTTGAAAAATGAATCCAAATATAGGAAATGTGACGATGAACCATAAGTATTTCTGACTTAAGAACTCCAGAAAGAGAGAGAAGAGGACATGGTTATTTTTTTAAATGGAAAGAGAGAAAAATCACAAAAACTATGATGCTCAAAGATTAGAAGACTATTATTCAGAAAAAGTTTTTAATTCTGAAGTAGTCACTCACTGTGTTGTAAACCTCTGTTTTTTCCTTCAGAAACTCTCGAAAATATTCCCTGTGCAAAAGTGAAACTTCTGTGCATCCGAAGTACCCAACAAAAACATTTTATCCATAAATTCAGAGTTTATTGCTATCATCCTGGAGGTTAATTTTCACCTCCTCTGTGTTATGGTCTGTTACCTGGCTGTCTGTGCTCTCCTCAGCTCTGTTTCATTCCCTGCTGTACTGAACTCACTCATACTTAGTCTATTAGCACAGCACTTTTCATATGATAGACCTAATAGATCATCTTAAAAGGTTGTAGAATGATTGTTCAAATAAGTTCTTTTTTCTAAAGCTTGTACAAATAGCTTATAGTTATATAAATAAGAATTGAGGAATTATCTTTGATTCCTCTTTCCTCTCCCATGCATGACATCCAATTTTCTTTAAGTCTTTTCTGTTCTAGAAACACATCTTTAATGGACTTCTTTCCATCTCCACCATCTCTCCCACTATGATAGGAAGTTTCATTTTCTCTTTCTGGGACTTCCACAATGTATGTCATTTGCTCATTTTCTAGTTTTGATTGGCCTATGATACTTACACATGTTAAAATATCCAAAGCTTTTCACCATGACCCATAATAAAATTCAGATTTCTAAAAATAGAAAATATGGCCCTACCTGCTTTGGCATTGGCCTATATCTCAGATGTCATCTTCTGCCAATTTCTGTTTGCATTCATGCTATTGTCACCAGAATGATCTTTCCATTGCTCAAATGCATGACAGTTTGTCCTGCTTCAGATGTTTTTGCTATATTTCTCTCCCCTGGGAAGTATTTCCCCTCAGAACATCACATGGTTCAGTTTTGGTGTTTTCTGAGAAATAGTCCTTCGTGATCTACTTTAAAGTAGACTTTCTTGCCTGTCCCTACCTACTACTGTCATAGCATCACCATGTTTTACTTTCTTTACCTTTTTATTTATCATCATTTAAAATCATTTTCTTAATTTTATTTTTACTTTATAATTTCTATCCCAATTGAAATGTTATTTCCTGGTATCACCAACTACCAACCTTATGCATGCTTTATCACAAGCATAAAGGGTAGTACCTAGAATATAATAATTACACTCAAGAATCACACTTTAAATGAAAATCTGAAATAATGAGTGAATCTTCAAGTCTTCCTCCAGACTTAAGAGTTAAAATTTACAGCCTGTCATTAAAGCAACGACAGCAACAACAACTAAAGAAACACTGAATTTTCAAGTTTTCAAGGCTATTTTATTACTGATTCTAAAATAGATTTGATAGACTTAAACATTTAATTATAACTTTTTAATTTCAGTATATTTCTATATCTATTTACAGAAGGAATACAGGAAAATCCCATGTACCTTCATTTAATTTCCCCAGTGGTAACTCCTTGTTGACGTTTAGTCATATCAAATGAATTTACTCACATATTTCAGTCCTTAATCCCCAGCAGATTCCGAGTTCTTCTTTATTTCTAAATTATTGTCTCTTTTAGTCAGCTTTTTCGCTGCTGTGACCAAAAGACCTGATAAGAACAATTTGAGAAGCGAAAAATTTTCATTTGGTGCTCAGGATTTCAGAGATCTCAGTACATAGACTGCTGAATCTATGGCTCTGGGCACAAGGTGAGGCAGAACATCATGGTGGAAGGATGTGGCATAGAAAAGCAGTTCAAGAAATGGAAACAGTTCAGGAAACAGAGAGACTCCACTCACCAGGAACAAAATATACATCCCAAAGCCTGTCCACAAATGACCCTCCTCCTGTGATTGCACCCTACCTGCCCACAGTTACCACCCAGTTAATCCCTCTCATCAGATTAACAACTCATTAATCAGGTTAAAGCTTAATTATTTCATGTCTAAACTTTCTTAATTGTCTTGCACATGAGATTTTGGGGGACACCTAATATCTAAAACATAACATTGTCATTTAAAGAATGCTATATAAATCAAATAATGTAATATGTAAAGGTTTGAGTTTGACTCCTTTATTTTTGTAGTCAGCATGATTCTCTGGATATTCGTGCAAATTTTTGTTTGAAATGGAGTTTATACTTTCTGTTGCTGAGTATTCAGATACACTACAGTTTGTTTAGCCATATATTGACTTAAGGATAACTGTTTTCTTCCCCCCAGTTTTGGACTTATGACCAATAAATGTGTTATGAACATTTGTGAGCAAGTTTTTAGGTGGACATAAGTTTTCATTATTTGGAACAAAATGCTCAGGAGTCCATTTCTGGTATCAAATGGTAGTAGCATGGTTAGTTTTAGGCAGAACTATCAGTTTTCAAAGGGGAACTATAGCAGTTTACCATTCCAACACAAACTATTATTGATCCAGTTTCAACACATCTTTGCCAGTATTTTGTGCTAAGACGAATACTATTTTACACATTCTCATGGTGCATAGAAATAATATCTCATCATGCTTTTTTATATACATTTCCCTAATGGCTAATTATGATGAGTATTTTGTCATGTGCTTTTTGATATCTGTATATTCTCCTTGGTGGAATGCCTTTTCAGGTCTTCTGTGCATCTGCTGTTTGGATTATTTTTCCCCTCTCATTTTCTATTATTGTACAGTTTTTAAAGCTTCATTATTTGTCCTATTACTAGTCCTTTGTGCTATAAATGGTTTGCAAATATTTTATCTATGTCTAGCTTGTTTTTAATCCTCTTAATTTGTCTTACACAAAACTAAAATTCTATTATTTATGAAACATGTCTTGTGCCCATTTTTCCTTTTATGCATCATAGTTTATGTCTTTTTCCTTTCCTTTTCTTTTTCTTTTTTTTTTTTTTTTGGCCTAACCCTAAGTCCAGAAAATTTCCCTTATAATTTTTGTGTATTTTTCTCTGAAATTTTATATCTAGATTTCTCAGAATTTTATCATAATTAGGAATTAGATTTTAGAAAATCATGTTTTTTTAAATTAATTGAAATGATCATGTATTTTTTTTCCTTTATTGTCAGTTACTATGCTGGATAACACTGATCAATTTTCAATATTCAACTAGTTTTCCATCTCAGGAATAACCACCATTTGATTGTTAGGCAGAATTTTTTTATGTTGCTGATTTATATTTGTTAATATTTTATTAGAGAATCTTGGTCTGCATCCATGAGGAACACTAGTATGTAATGCTTTATCTATTTTTCTTTTATTTCCTTTTATTTCCTTGTTTTGAAATTTTCTTCATAAGATATTTTCTACAAGAAACTATATATTATAAGTGTTATTTCTCCTTTAGACATTAGGCAGAACTCTCCAGGGACAAAATCTGGAGTTGGTCATTATTTTGTGAGCTTTTAGTTATAAATTTAATTGCAAGTAGGATTATCTTTAGTAGTTATGCAGCTACTCAAGTTGTCTCTTTAATACTAGATGAGCTGTAGTAGTCAATACTTTTCAAAGAATAAATGCTCTTTATCTAAATTGTCAAGTTTATGTTGGTAGAATTTTTTGTAGCATTCTATTCTGATGTCTGTGTATTCTATACTGCTAAGATATGCTTTTGTTTTATTTTTCTCTGTTGTTTAGATTGTATAATTTCTATCATTCTATCTTCATGCTCATTGATTTCTATACTCTTATCTATTTGAACCCATGTACTGAGATTTTGTTTCAGTTATTGTATTTTTTCAGTTATAAAAATTCCATTTGGTTTTTCTTTATAATTTTTTTCTCTCAATTTGCTGAAATTTTCTATCATTTAATTTGTCTGAAGTATGCCCATAATTATGCCAATGATGGATTTGAAAAAAAAATCCTGCTCAGATAATTTTAACTTCTGCATTATTTTTATGTTGGCATTTTTTTTTTCTTCAGTTGAGATTTTGTATGATGAATGATTTTTTAAATGAAACCTGGGTATATTTGGGTTTTATGGTTTTTATTTAAATCATTTATTAGTTGGCTTCCTTTGACACTGGTCCAGCAAGATAAGAAAATGTCTTATTACTCATGGATAATGGTAGAAGTACCAGTTTGTCACCAGACCTCCACTGATACCTTTGGGAAAAGGACCTCTCATTAGTGCGGGGTAGGTGTGAGATTTTCATTATCCACATACCCTACTGTGACTACCCTCAGAGGATGAATAGAAAATGTCCTTTTTACCCCTGGGCAGTAAGTGAAAGTTTTGAATCTCCAAAAGGTCTCCTGTGACAGTATCGCAGTCAGGAATGGGAGAAGAATCTCATCATTCTGAGTGAGGAGAAAACCCTGGGTTTCCCAGAGATCGCCACATTCACCTTGGGGAGACATTACTAGTGCCCTTGGGAATGAAAGTCTCAGTTTCTGACTTGGCCCTTTGCTGACATCATTTTAGAGCTGGGTCTGTACATGGCTTGGGGTGAGTGGAGGTTAGGCTAATTACTTATTTGCTACCAGGAGTCAGGGTGAGGCCAAGGTTATTTTGCTGCTGAACTTGACTAGAATAAAGAAGTGATAGCCCCTATATCTTAGGTTGCTAGACTTTCCTCTTTCACATTCACTGGTTAGAGAAGGAGATTTTGTTGATCGTCTCTGTACCTCAGGAGTTTCTGATTTGTGGTTTCTTTAGTACCAACTCTGAAATACATGAGAAAATAAAAAAGAAAACCCAGGAAACCAAACAGCACTTACTTGCTCAAGTCATGGATTTGTTATTTGGTCTGCTTTCTTCTTTCCACTTTTGCAGTATCATTGTATGTTTATTTATACATACAATGGCCAGAGCTTTTAGTTTTACTTAAGGGGAGGAATGAGAGAAAGCACAGAGATTATAACTTTTTGCAAAAAGAAGTATATTAAATTTACAATATTGATTATTGAGTCTATTATATTATAAATGAACTTGGTTCATTTATAAAAGCTTTCATTCCATAAAAATTTCTCCATAAAATTTGACATCATCCTTCAGTCATAGGTGTCCTTGAACTCTGTAAAATTTATTTTTGCCTTTTGTAACTTATTTATATATGCATATTTGTAGATTGTTTATATATACATATTTGTATATATGTGTATATGTGTATTTTCTAATTGTAATCACTTAGCACTTTTAAGTCCTTTTATTTGCTTTTATAACCAGTTCTGTGCTAACCACTTATAGAATTTTACATTTGTTAATTCCTATTTTGAAAAGATAAGAAAATTGACATTTTTGTAAAAGACGTTAGCTGCTCAAGGTCAGATAGCAATTCTGCCTGGAGTTGAACTGTAGTTTTTGACTTTAAAGTCCTTTCCTGGCAGCTATATCACATTGCTCTTTTAGAGACAGGTAAATCTATTCCTCCCATTGAGTCACTGGATATTCATGGCTCACTGAGCAGGTCCTATTTATCTCTGACTTGGTTCTTTCCATTGAATGATGCATCCCATGTGAACTCTAGCAACAAATGTTCTGTATTGAACCAAGCAGTAGAATTCAAATATCCCTGAAGTTTTAAGTTTTCTGTGTCATTAATTTAAAAGTCTGAGATGCTTACTTGTGAAAGTTTTATGATTGTATTTCCACTTTTTTTTTGCCATTATCTGTACCTATGTCATATTTTTCCTTAAAAATTTTGCTGTTTGAAGCATTTTTAAAATTTCATTAGTTTCACAGAAGGCTTTCAAATAGAGTGCTGTGGCATCTGTTTTCTCTTCCTCTTGATAGAACATTGTCTTTACAACTTTTCTGCCTATCTGGCCTAAATTCTCCTTCAATTTGCACATAGAAAAACATACAAATTCATTCTATTATGTCTTTTAATTCTGTTACCTTAGTTAATTCTCTTGTTACCTCTTTACATATAACTTTTCATCAATACTACAAAAAGAAAAAAAAATCCTCAAAAACTTTAGACCACTAGATTTGCAGATTGGGAAATAACAGAGACATCTTAATGATAGTTCAGTTCTCAGTTTAAATTCTGACTAACCTGCTTATTAATAAGTTAATTTGGGAAAATATTTTTATCTTGCTGAGCCATAGTTTATATATCCGAGTTAATAAAAAACAAGGAATAATAATAATACCCACTTCCTAGAATTGGTATGAAGGGAATATATGTAGTTAACTTGAAAAGATTGAAAAATCAATATCCCTTTAGCCTTCACTTTCATTTTGCAGATTTGCCTATCTCTGTTCCTCAAGAATTCTTATACAAACTTTCTTTTGAATTTCCTAAATATATGTAGAATTGTTTTTAAAATCAGTATTGTAGTTTAGAGGAAAAGACAAAAAAAAAAAAAAAAAAACATTTTGCATGTAACTTTTAGTAATGCAAGTAAGCTGCTATTCATCAGTTTCTGTTCTATCCCAATGGCATGGAAGAAAGCATGTCCATGCTTCAAGCTGTGAATATGCTAAAAAGATGGGACATGAGTGGGCATTAACTGAGTAAAAACAAACAAGCAAAAACACAAAACGTAAACTGATTTCTTAGTGAAAATCCCAAATTGTTCTCACCACAGGCTGTAAGCATAAGATCTCTAAGGAAAAATATTTCAAAACCTAAAAGTGTGGCATAAACCTAAGTCAATAGTGGCTTAAAATAATAAATCAGTGTTACTTGAGGAAGAATCTGTTATTAATCTTAACTATGAATAGGTAAGAACATTTTTTTTTAGGTTTTGTTTCTGTCATTTATTTTGGTATGACTCAAATTCACATAAAGACAGGAGGAACGTGGTAGTCTCCAATGGGAAGAAGCACAGAGGGCTACTTTGTGTCCTGCCACTAGGTGCTCCCTCCCACATGAGCTAGAATTTATGTACCTGGTTATAGCTAGGTTTCTCCCATCTAGAATATTGCCAAACATTTATTAAGTGGTCAAAATTGCTGTGAATGTATTTTGCTTTCCACTCATCAATGTGTCATTACCTCCTTGTAATGTTTATGAAGATACAATTTGTCTAATATTAACTACTGGTATTTCATATGTATTTATTATTTATATAGCTTATTTGTATTCATGACTTATAAATACCTTTTAAATATTAGCAATTTGAGACATGTTGCCAGTATAAATATTATTACTAATTTACAGGGAGAAACACTGAAAGCCAGATAAATAAGATGAATATTACAACATAATTTGTGTAGAATAAGAGTGATACCAATGTCAATGCCAGGATTTCAGATGTCACAAAATGATCTGTAATCATCCATTAATATATTAATTTATTCATAAGCTAATAATGAGTAATAGTCAATGGAGTAGCTGGTATGTGCTTGGTGATGGGGGTAAAAAATAATAATCATCATCATTTCTGATCTCAAGAATTCAAATAAGGAAGACAGGAACAGAATTAAGCCAGTGACTCCAATATTGTTCATGTTGCTTCTTTCAGGAGCCTGTTAAATTGAAGTAAAGGCACAAAACATGTACAGGGTCATAATTCCAGGGATTGAGATTTCCAGTAGTAGAAGGACAGGAGAGAGGAGAGCTCATGATATTGGTGAGAGGTTCTTAATGGTGTGGATCATTCAGGTCTAAGTCATGGAGGTAATAATTTAGAGTTAAAAGAGAAGTATGGATCTTGAAATAAGAAAGGCAGGTCTACTCCTTCATTCTAATTATGTCATGATTCATTGTGTAGCTATGAACAATTAGCTTCACCTATCTAAGCTTCAGATGTGATAACATAAAGTGATACAAATACAGTGTCCATTGCATCACTTAATAAAATATTGTTCCTGTTCTGACTTTTACAATAATTTCAATTGTCTGTTTTTGAGAAATAAAATGTATAAAGAAGATAACAATTCATAGTAAAATGAAGAAGTCAAGAATAAGAAAAGAAGATGACTAATGGGAGAGGGGAATGAGAGAAAGGGAACAATTAAAACCCAGGTTAGGATGAGATGTTGGAGATTCAGAGACACAATGGGGAAAGGATAGTCTCCTCAGTAATTGGGAATAGTAGATATGAAAATGCTGGGTGAAACTGAATCCATATCTCAACACCATATTCCAGTCATGGTCAAAATGATTTAAGAATTAAATGTAAGACTTTAAACTATAAAAGCACTAGAAGGAAAAGAGCCTGTTGACATTGGTCTTGGTAACAATGTTTTGATCATTACACCCAAAGCAGAGGCAACAAAAGCAGGAATTATACAAGTCACATATCATTAAAGAAGTTCTTGCACACAGAGAAAACAAGCAACAAGGTGAAAAGGCAATCGATGGATGTGAAAAGTATTTGAAAATGATGAATCCTATTTTAAAAGAAAATTTTTAGATGGAGTCTCCTTATATTGCTCATGCTGCTCTTGAACTGCTGGACTCAAGTCATCCTTCCTCCTCAGCTACCAAGTGCTAGGAGTCAGGTGCACACAACAAGGCTCAGCAATAATAAATTGTGTGACTGGTTAATATCCAAAATATATGAGTTTAAAATAATAAGATAGAAAAAAAGTAAACTCGGTCAAGAACCTGGATAGAAATATTTCAAAAGAAAACATAAAAATGGCCAATAGGTACATAAAAATATCCAAAACATCACTAATCATCAGGCAAGTAAGTACAAACCCCAGACAATGAGATATCACCTCATGCCCTTTAGGACAGCTATTATCAAGAAAACAAAATAATAAGTATTGGTAAGGATATGGAGAAAGGAAAATATATATTTTTGATGGGAATGTAGATTACTAGAGTCATGTAAGGAACAGTCTGGAAGTTTCTCAAAAAATTAAAAATAAAACTATCATATGATTCAGCAATCCCACTTCCCAGCATACATGTAAAGGCAAGGAAATCTGGATCCTAAAGAGTACCAGTACACTTAGGCATTCATTGTAAAGTTATTACCAATAGACAAGAAAAGAAAAACCTGCCTATCAGTGGATGAATGGATAAATGAAAAGTGTGGCACATAGACACACCTATATACCTACAATGTGATATTATTAAGCCCTGATAAAGAATGAAACCTTGTCATTTGCAACAACATAGATGATCCTGGAGGACATAGGGCCTGTGGACTAAGGCAGGCAGAAAAACATATACTACATGATCTTACTAACATTTGGACACTGAAACAGTTAGGCTCATAGAAATAGAATTAGAACAGATATCATCAAGGGAGAGAATAGGGAGGAAAACAACAATGTTGGTCAAAGGGTACAAAATTTTAGTTAGACAACATGAACAACCTCTGGAGAACTAACCTAAAGCATAGTGAGCACAGTTGTAACACAGCTCTATACTTGGGATTTGTTATAAAAGTAGAGCAGAAGTGTTTGTGCTATCCACATAGATTTTAAAATTTTCTGGTCTTTGGTCCAGATCTCTCAGTTGAAGTAGGAGAATAACCAAACCAAACCCACAAAACATCGCTGAAGATAGAGAGAGCTTAGATTTGTGGGTGGCCTGATATTCATGGAACATATTTGTACACAAGTCTTATTGAGAAATATTCAATGAAAATATTTTGGAGTATGTCAATATTGCATATATATCTTACCTAAGGTTTTCTGAGTCTCAGCTGCTTCTGTTATATAGTATCAACCTCAAGAGGTTTTTGTCCTGGGTTATTGTCCTGATCAGTGAAGGAGTGTCTGTGGAATATTGAAGAGGGGTGGATACAAATAGCAATAAATGGCAAACATCTTCTTGGTTCTTCTCCCACAAGAATAGCTGAATGTGAAGGGGTCCAGTGGAAGAATTAGATTTCAGTGGAAACAAAGGACTATAAGAGAAGAGTCAATATGCCCTCATCTTTGGAATCCTATCACCTGAAAAGAAAGTCAGGAACTGGCATTTACAACATCTTCAGCAATTGGCAGTCTTTAAAATACCTGCTATCAGCAGGAGCAAAATAAATCAAACTACTCTAAATTGTGAAGTCTTAAATGCATTCTTAAGTATAATTTCACAATGAATTACAATTATATTTCTCCCTTTAGACATTCCATCAATAGTTCCTACTGCCTTGAACACAGTAGACTTTTATCAGTGCCATGGAAACCTTTCAGTCAGTTACAGGGATGAGGTGGGAGAGCAGCAATCAATAAAGCACATAGACTTTGTAAATGACAGCCAAGTGGATAATTTCCATGCAACTCTTACCGAACTGTAGTTAATTATTTGTAAAGAAAAAAAAAACTATTATGAATCAACTCTACAGACTAACATAATGACTAAGAGTCTTCAGTATCAAAACAACGGCTAAAATCAATACAGAGAAAACAGCAACTTTTTTTTTCTGAACTCTAATCAACATTTAACAAATTAATAGGCATCATGAAATTGAGTATCTGCTTCACTTTATTTTGACTAGGAAAAAAAATTTAAATTCTAAGATGTTATATGACAAAAGATCACAAAAAGTACCATGTTACTTCACGTGGCATGTGCAATGATATGTTCTGGGATTTTCTATATCAGGGATCTGCCAGTTCCATGCCACTGGACAAATCTGCTGCTTCCTTATACAAATAAAGTATAAATGAGACACAGCCACACTCATTCTGATTATCTCTGACTGCGGTCATGCCAGGCAAATGGTTGAGACAGAGCTCCTTTGTTTGCATATCTGTACAGGTGATGCACTATTATCTCTTGGATGGCTATTGTAATCACACTTTCTATGTTCTACATCCTGAAGCTGTCGGTGACAGCTGCATGTTTACATCAAACTAAAATTCATTTCATAAGTAAATAAAACTTCTAATTTTCAATTTAGATGTAATCAACCATCATTATTACTTTGTGAAAATAAATTTTCTTAAGCATATTTCTTTCTTAAAAAAACTGATATTTTCATTAGTTGAAGATAATAAACATAATTCTTAGGATTTTTGGTTTTTAAATTTTTGTTCATTTTGGTACTGGGAATTGAACCCAAGGGCAATGGGTTACCACTGAGCTACCTCCCCAATAGGTTTTTTTTTTTTTTTAATTTTTCAATTTTTGAGATAGAATCTCACTAAGTTGCTGAGGCTGACCTCAAACTTGCAATTTTCCTGTCATCGCTTTCTGAGTTACTGGGATTGCAGATTAGTACCACCACCTTATCAATATTCAGAGAACATTATACAATTCACACCTTTCTAAATGCCAGATACTACCCATTTATTACTGCACATTTATTCACATTTTCCCAATAATTATGATGTATTTTAAATAAGCTAATCATGATCAACTTTCACACTGAAACATTTCAGACTGAAATTATATGGGGGATTTTTAATATTTGGAACCATGTTGTGTGTTGGTGATAGTTTATTCACAAAAATTATACTGTGGGAGAAGTATAGTATGATACACTTTTTGGTTGTATACTGTTATATTTTGAAAGAAATAAAATTCTTATAAATATCTCTTTTTTTCTTTCTCACACACACATATCCACGCACACACCCATGCACACACACACACACACACACACACAGACTTGGGGAGCATGCCCTGTCTATTCCTACAGAAACATGCTGCTTTTTCCTTAAGAAACATGCTGGTCTTTGATCATTTATCATTTTCTGCTTTGCTCAAAGCACTTCAGAAACTTAATAATGCACAATAGATTTCCATGGAAATGAAAATTGGTTCTTTTCATTTATGCCCATTAACAGGTTTAAGACTTTGGGAGCATAGTTTTGATTCCTGAGGTACTTGCTTCTTTTCTGAAGTTAGGTGCAACTTAATCCCGGCTCACTAACTATAAAAGCATTATTTAGGTAATCGCCTCATCTTTTTTGCTACTGTATGTAACTGAATAAATGTAAGAGAATGTGTATGTGCAAAATAAATACATAATAAATACTTATGTACATATGAAGGTAGAGGAATAAACAGGAAGACTATATATATATACATACGCATTTCCATATATATGTATACATACATCTAAGCAAAGCAAAGTGATAATTTCTGTAGGGAATGCAGAACTTTCTAGGACATCTTATCTTCTCAGCTGACAACATGAATTAGTACACAAAATAAGATATATGAATACAATGTGACAATCACTACACCTGACCCAAATAGAAGACCGCCTGCTGCTACTGCTTATTACTGGCATTGCAATTGATGCATAATGAAAATGTTACATGGATAGGCATTTATTGGTTACTATGGAATTCAGGCATTTCTATGTATCCAGCATATATGTGTTAGTATCAGAACAAGTGAGTAAAGTCATTTGATACATGAGGTCATGCCGACATATACCAACACATTAAATACCTAGAAGACAGATATTTCACGTTTGCATTGTCAAACAAATTTAGAAGCACCTGTGTAGGTATCATGAGGCCATTATGTAAAATCAAAATAGAATACTTTATAGCAGATAATATAATGTACACAAGGAAATATTAAGCTCATGGTAGCATTATGAAAGAATTTGACATTTTCTGATCAAATAAACATTTCTCATAAAAACAATTTAAAATAAATGTGGACCAAATGTCCTAAAAAAGTTTTAAAATGACATGGAGTCTGTATAGACATTAATGCCTAGATAGCTTCCTCCATACCATGGTATTTGCGCATTGCAAGAAATGAGCATAGCTAGCAGTGTAAATATTACAGATATGCTTTGTAATGTGTATCTTCAGGAATTGCATATAGGAATTAGAGAATTTTCATTGTGAAAATCCCTGGCAATCACCAATCAGCACTTGAAAATCTGTTTGCTCATCACATGAATCAAAATAGCATCCCAACAAGCAACATCGGTGCCTTAAAAGTAGGTAAGCTCCAAAGTCTTACAGATCCTCTCCAGCATATGAGACAAAGGCAATTAAATACAATGGATTTTAACCTTAATCACAAAGGCAGATTAAAATTCTCCAAAAAGGTAATGCAAGATGTTACATGGACTATAAACCGAATTGTCAAGGAAGCCTGAAATGATCAGAGACATACCTTTCAGGTGTTGTGGGATAATAGGCCTCAGTCAATCTTGTTTGAGAAAACACCATCATAGTCTCCTTCAGCAAAGTAGTATATTAAACAATGAAAGGATCGGCACCCAATGGATGTGAAAGAAAAGATTGCTGAGATCCTGTTTGGTAAGGAAAGAAAATTGTTCAGAATGTTAGGGTCCGGAAAGTAAATTTGAGCAACAGGAGGAAAAGATCATGTTGTGTTGATGTGGACTGCCTTTTTCAGTCATGGTGATTGCATTAGCTCTTTCATAATAGCCACATCTAAATGTACCTGAATGTGTGTGCTCTAGCTTGCAAACTTACTTATATTTGACTTGTCTCAAATTCAAAGGCATTTGATAGTAGAGAACACAAACACTTCATCCCAAAACCAAAATATAGGTCGGTCACAGTGCTTTCAAATATTTAAAAATAAAAGGAGGATGTCTAGATCACCTTAAACCCAAACCAAACATGCTAAAGGTGACTTTATGTATCACTTAGCAAAGGATACACAAAATATTGTCATTCAAAAATTTCAGAGTAACTTTCTGAAAGGCCAAGTTTTTACAACAATTTTATATTGTGAATTTTGACCCATTTTCTATATTTAACCATCATTTTTCTTTAAAATTAATGAATAAATTATGATTCCTGATGTTAAACATGTAGTAAAAACAGATATTTCTCCTATACACAAAATTAACAAATAGTTATTTTGAAAGTCTTATACATAATTAAAATCTTGTGCATTGGAATCATCATTGGAAATTTTTCAATTTGAACAAAGAGTATTCTTTAAATTTTTAACTTGAAAAACATTTGCATATGTCTATTAAAACACAATATAGCCAAAAGTGGTTTTATATAGCAAGGCTCAAAAGATAGTATAATATAATCTTGAGCCACTTACTGATCTCTCTGTGCTTGCTACCTTTTTGTGAAAATTATGAGTTAATCAAAGACTTGGAATGAGGCTCAAGAAAATAAACATAAAAATGTATTTAAAAAAAACCATGGTATTAAAACCAGAGTAATTCTCAAAATGTGACATAGAAATTCTATTCCAAACCTTAAGAGTGAGATTATTCCATGTTCAGAAATGAACATGATGGTATAGTCTTCAGTCTATTTTTTTGTTTGTTTGTTTGGCTGTCAATATATTGGTTTACATGATTTCTTTTAAGTGAGATAGTGTTCAGAATGTATAAAAGATTTGCCACTTATTAGGAACACCCTTAAGTTCAACAGTTTGCTTTCTAGTTTCTCATGTTCCCAAGCCCTATTATTTTCTCTATTCTCAGACCAAGAATCATTTTCAAGTTGTCCCACTGTTTAGCACTGCTGCTTTTTAAAAGAAAATGCTTTTCTTCAGGGTCCATGAAATGAAATGAAGTAAACAATTAGCTGGTCTTGGCTTGTTTTTTAGCTTGTTTTGTTCTGCCCTTTTGTTACCTACTTGGTCCTTGTACTCATTTGACTGCAAGTGAGAGGTGGAAGGAGCTTGATATCATAATGTCAAAGGTATCATTGGTCTTTGTTCCAGTATTTTAAAACAAAGTGTCAAATGAAATAAGTGGTGTATTTTGCTTCTTTGTCTTTGAAGAACCTAGTGTTTCTTACGATGAATCTAGTAAGGACAAATGATAGGTACCAAGAGAATAGATGAATGCAGTGTTAACTCACTCTCTTGGGTGATCAATCTCTCACTTGACCTCTGACGGTTGCCATGGCAATTTTAATAATAACAGAAAGATGAACTTGTTACTTCAAACACCATTGTCAAAAATTTATAAAATAGTAATTCTACCAGATTTACTTTTTTTGTTTCTATGCATAAAAAAAGTAATGACATTTGTAGTATTATTA
This sequence comes from Sciurus carolinensis, assembly GCF_902686445.1. Taxonomy (NCBI): domain Eukaryota; kingdom Metazoa; phylum Chordata; class Mammalia; order Rodentia; family Sciuridae; genus Sciurus; species Sciurus carolinensis. The sequence goes on along the minus strand of NC_062223.1, from coordinate 52,559,449 downwards.
CAGTAATACAAAAAACAAACACTTCATCTCACCTTGACATTCCATAACACAATTTTTGTACCCAAAGTTGACTTTTATATGCAATATATAAGATTTAAAATATCAGATCAGAAAAGATCGTACTTGTGTATGTGAGTGATCATGTGTGCCTATTTATAAGCCTAAAGAAATAAAAACCACCTTAATCTACATTAAAATATATTTGCCACCAAACTAAATACCAAATTAAATTTAGTTGGTTAACTAAATACAGTTGAACATGTTATTTCTCACAAATATGGATACCAAATATGCTTTCTTCCTATTTAAAGGATATATAGTGTGCTTTCTGCTGTTTTCCTATTTGAATAATAAATGTTTATTATAGATTTTTTTCCTAATTAAATAATCAATTTCTTCAATTTAAATGAAATCAAACTAATGATAATTTTCTTAAAGTTATCAAAGCACAAGTATTTCTATCTCATTGTCTTCCATAAAACGATTGAAAAAAAACTAAAAGACTTTTTATATAAAAAAGAAAGTTTATCATGTGTGAAACTGGGAGAGAAGATTCTGAGGATGTCAGGTATTGTAAAACTTGGAACAAATCAACCTAGGGTACTTCAGAGGATGTAAAAGCCAAGAGATAGTGTTGACTAAAAGTGAATCTCAGTACTTATAAGAGGCCCCACAGCGATACTTTTCTTGAAATACAAGTGCAGGCAAACATTGCAATCCTACCCACGCAGTGGGTGACTGCAGAATGATAGGAAAAGTGGATGCCATTCTTACAAGGACCATATTGTCTGAGTGGAAGTTTGGAGAAAACACACTGGGTGGCAATCTATTCTGGAATTTCTCATTATTGTCAGTTGAGAAGAAATACATTGACTCTAAATTATCCATAAGAAGCAAATAACCTGTAACAAGTGGGGCTTGTCTGGGAGCCAGGAAGATTTTCTTATTTGTCCATGGTGAGACAGGCTAAGAGAACACTGATATTATCTGCTTAGCTGATAATGTGATGGTATTCTGTGTCAGCATCAGCAACCCAAATAGAAGATGCTTTCAGCTACAGTATATTCTGCAGTTCTTCAGCAAATATCAAGACTGACAAGAATATTTTTCCATTCAGAAAGCAGTAAGCAATAACTATAAACAACTCATGTGGACCCCAGGGGAATGAATAAAACAATGTAATTGTACTATGGGAGCTCAAGAGTGTGGATTCCAAATCTGTACTCCTTGGACTTGAACACTAGATTTGTGTCATCAAGTAGTGATTTCTACATACTTCAGTGTTTTACTTTGATAAAATGGGGGTAAATATACTAACATCATCATAGAAGTACAAATGTAATAATGTATGTCAATATTTGTAATGATGGTAGGTACAGAGTAATTCTCATTTAATTCATATACATGAGCATATATGATTTTCTCTTTATCTACACAACTAACATTCTCATCCCACTCACAATTAACACTTGCCTTGACTATTTATTTATTTTTTGAATACTGGGGATTGCGCCAGTATTTACCACTGAGTTATGTCCCTGTTTTTTGTTTTTTGATTTTAATTTTTACTTTGAGACAGAGTCTAACAAATTTCTTTAGGAATTTACTAAGTTACTGAGGCTAGCCTTGAACTTTTGAGCCTCCTACCTCAGCCTCTTGAGTAACTGGAATTACAGGTGTGCACTACCATGCCTGGTCTGGATTACTTTTAAAACCTTTTGAATGGTGTCCATTCTTCCTACCCTATCTTCAATCTATTTAGGCAGAGTTCTGATCATACAACACAATCAAAGACACATGAAAAGATGGAAGATAAAACAAACATTAAAGAAAAAGCACATTAAAATAAGGTCATATGAAATAACTTAGGCTGACCATACTCAAAATTTCAGCATATTAAAATGGGTAGTCCACTGTTCTGTGAAAAAGTGATTCTCTAAATTTTAAAAATGAGTAATTTTAGAACATACAAAAAAAAATCAAAAATTTTAAAAGGTAGTTAATAACTAAAAATCCAAAAGAGAATATTAACATCATATCAATATAGAACAATGTTTGATATAAAAAGGGAAAGAATAAAATTTATAAAATAATAATTGAGTGGAATAAATGGAGAGTTGGAATAAATATTCTAACCTCTTACTTAGCTCATGACCAAACAAAACTGTTGAAAAGTCATATCTAAAAATATAGCTCCAGCCTGGTGCAGAGATGCAAGCCTATAATCCTGGAGGCTTGAGAGGCTGAGACAGGAGGATCAAGAGTTCAAAGCCAGCTTCATCAAAAGTGAGGCATTAAGCAATTCAGTGAGACCCTATCTCTAAATAAAATACAAAATAGGGTTTGTTATGTGGCTCATTGATTGAGTACCCCTGAGTTCAATTCCCAATCCTCCCCTAAAAAGAGAAATATATATACAAATATATCTCTAAATTTTTCAGAATTTGGAATTAGATAAATATAAATTTAATGACATCAAAAATTTATAAAACTGCCTATTATTTAAAAAAACAAAAATAAAATTTCCAAAATGTGCAGAGATCCAAGATGGCAGAACAGAAGAGGTCACATTCCTGATTGCTCTGTGACATGAAACAAAGAAAACAGACAGGCAACTTCTCCACAAGGTGGGTGAACAAAGAAAGGGGAGGGGAGACTTCAATGGAACCTAAAACTAGACATTCAAAGCAGATCGGAGCACATGAGGTTGGATATAATAAAATAAGGAAGAAATCCCCAATGGCACAGTCACTGCCATAGCCAGAGAGAACCCTCCATGAGCATAGAGGAGGGATAAGGGAATGAAAGGAACCTGCATTTTTGGGAGACCCAAGACATGTCTGGGTACAGAGCATTTAGAGACTTAGGACTTTTCCCAACAAACCTGGAGGACTTGCTGCGCAATACCTGAGTCTGGGGAAAGAAACTGTCATCTCTACAGGCAGCATGAAGGGGACAAAGGAAGGAACCATTTTGCAGCTGTGTCATGGGGGCCAGCAAGTAAGGGAGCAATTCCTGGCAAACCCATGTTTGGTCCAAAATATAGGCCCAGTAAACACATGTTCCCAACATAGAGCATGCTTAAGTGACTAGGAGAAAATCAAACATGGAAAGAGCTTTACACAAGGGACAACTGGTTGATGAAACCCACCCCATCTATCCCTCTGCCTCTAATCTGACTGGATGCAGGACCAGCAGGTAGAGCAACATCTGGTTGGGAACTTGGAAGGGTTGGGGTAGGAGAGATTGTTTGGAGACTGAACCTGAGACCACAAAATGTGGGGTCTGCAGGTGACATAGGGGACTTAGAATTTACTCCCTTACCACGTAAGTAGAACCCAGGGAATCCCTGAGGTAGAGTCCTCCAACATTAACCAGCAAGTACTGAGCACTGGAGGTGTGCTGATTTAAAATCTTCAGACCAACTGGCACTCAGCCAAGAGCCTGGAGACCACCTAAACCTAAACCTTACCTCCAGGAACTCCACCTATGGCATTATATCTCTCATCCAGCAATCCAGAGGGTGGAGCATCACACAACAGAAGACTCCACCTAAAACTGCTAAGAAGAGAAACTGAGAATAGTTGAACTCCAATGGAAAGAATTCTTTAATTTTTCTTCAATATTTTTAAAATTATTTTTCACTGTTTAATTCTGATCTTAATGGTACATGAACATTTACACAGTTTCCCATTTTTTTTTCCTTCCCATCTCTAGTATTTTTGAAGCAAACTTACTTCAAAACATGGATTAGTTTTTTGTGAACTAGGATGTTCGATTAGTATAATTTAATTTTGTTTTGTATTCTTTTATTTTTTATTTAAATTTTGTATTCTTTTATATTTTTTATTTAAATTTTTGCTTTAAGTATATTTTTTCTCCTGTTCCCCTTTATTCTCTTTTATTCTGCTAATAGCCAATATCTATTGTTCTCACTTTCACTCTTTAATTTTTTACTTCTATCTTCTCTTCTCCTCCCTCATAATCATCACATCACTTGTGTTCTCTCTCTCTCTCCACCATTTGGAAATGTAAACTCTTTTGCAAACTTTTTTTTTTTATTATAGACATAATTGATCATATTATTTCTGTTTATTGTGATAATTAACATTGTAGATATCATAGTAGGAACTATTTGTTTTAATGTTGTAAATTCTTTGTTTTCATAATTTTTATTATTTGTCTCCCTGTAAATAGTGAGTACTGGAAACCTTCAGGGACTCTATAAGTCCACAGGGTAGAAACTCTACTGCCTCAGATCCATACTGTTAAATGGGTAGAGACACAAAGAACATTAAAAAGCAGGGGAACAAATCACTCCAAGCAAACCAATGTACCCTGGTAACAGAATCCATCAATATCATAGTGGAAGAAATGTTAGAGAAGAAATTTAGAATGTACATAGTTAAACTGATATGCAAAGTAAAGGATGATATCAGAGAGCAAATACAGGTAGCAAAGGAACACTTCAATAAAGAGGTAGAAATTGTGAAAAAAAATAAACAAATCCTTGAAATGAAGGAAAAAATACACTAAATTAAAAATTTGATAGAATGCTTCACCAACATACTTGACCACTTGAAATACAGAACCACAGACAATGAAGACAAAATATATAATCTTGAAAATAGAGTTGACCATGGAGAGATGTTAAGAAACCATGAACAGAACTTCTAAGAATTGTGGGATAATATTAAAAGATCAAATTTAAGATTTATTGGGAAAGAGAAAGGTGCAGAGATGCAAACCAAAGGAATGCACAATCTTGTCAATGAAATAATATCAGAAAATTTCCCAAATCTACAGAATGAAATGGGAAATCAAATACAAAAGTAGTATAGAATCCCAAATGTACAAAATTATAACAGATCCACATCAAGGCACATTGTAATGAAAACGCCTAGCATACAGATAAAGATAAAACTTTAAAGTCTGCAAGAGAAAAATATCAGATTACATATAGGGGAAAACCAATTTGTATCACAGCTGATTTCTCAACCCAGACCCTGAAAGCTAGGAGGTCCTAGAATAACATACAGCAAGCTCTGAAAGAAAATGAATTCCAACCAAGAATCCTATAACCAGCAAAATAAAGCATCATATTTGAAGATGAAATAAAAACTTTCCATGATAAACAAAAATTAAAAGAATTCACAACCAGAAAGCCTGCACTTCAGAATATTCTTAACAAAAAATTCCATGAAGATGAAATGAAAAAGGAAAAGTGAAAATCAGTGAAGGGAGGAACTAAACTATAGGAATAGTCAATCAAAGGAGAAACTAATTCAAATTAAAAACTAGAAATAAAGCAAAATGACAGGGAACACAAATTATATCTCAATAATAACCTTCAACATTAATGGCCTAAACTTATCAATAAAATGAGATAGACTGGGAGATTGGATCAAAAACAATAGCTAACAATATACTGTCTCCAAGAGACTCACCTCATAGCCATAGACATCTACAGACTGAAGGTGAAAAGATGAGGAAAAACATATCACTCACATGGATCACAAGTAGGGGTTTCTATCCTCTAAAATAGACCATGTTATGTAAGCTATATGATTGTACTTATACAATTGTAATATTACCTTAATACTTTTTTAGCATCTTTAGAGTTATTTTAATAGCTCCCTTTCCATTGATATTTTTTCTTTCTTTTTTCTTCATTAGACTTGTGAGATTTTTATCAATTTTTAACTGTATTATTTCTTTTCTATTTTACATATTTCTGCTCCTACTACCTAATTTGAAATTATTTGTTAATCTAGCTTCTTTCTGGTACAAATACTTTAAGTTACAAGTGATCATCTGAATATTTTGTCTCAGAGATTCTGGTATTTTAAACTTTTATTATCACTTAGTTCAAAGCACTTTTATTTACATTTCTTGTGCTTTCTTCTTTGATCTGTGAGATATTTATATGTGTACTGTTTAATTTTGAAGTAGTTGAGATGTGGGGATGGGGTTCTATAATCTTAAGGTGATTGATTTCTAATGTAATAAATCATGCAAGAAACAGTCTGCATGATTTCAATTTTTTTTATAATTTCTCAAAGCATGTTTTATGACAGAATATAGTTTATCCCTATTAATTTTCTACTTGTCATTTTTAGGTATAGTTCTCTATAAATAACAAATGTGTCAAAGTGGTTTATAATGTTGTTAAGCCTTCTGTATCATTACTCCTTCCAGCAAAGTGAGGGGGCATAAAATCTCCAAATTTGATTGTGGATTTGTCTTTCTTGCTTTATTAATTTTTACTTCATATCTTTTGAAATTTTGTTATTAGGTACATACACATTTAGGACTCATACTTTCTTGAAGAAGTTACCCTTTATCTCTGAAAATAATTCTTGAAATTTATTTCATATTAATAGCTCTACTTCAGATTTCTCATGTTTACTTTCCCCTTCTTTTTCTTTTTACCTATTGGTTTATTGATATTTAAAGTGTGACATCTGTATGGGGCATATAGCTGTTTGCTTTCCATACATGTTGAACATTTATACCTTTTAATCACAGTATCTAGTTCATTAATATTTAAATTAATTATTGATATTGTTGGGAAAAAAGAACACCTGACATGAAGGTCAGTGGAGAATTGGGTTAATGATAGGTTTGATGGTGTAATATTTAGGACAACAAGTTGAATAATCCTGCTGTCAGACTTAGAGAGATGATTGTTGGAATGTTTTTGTTGCAATTGTTCATTCTATCATTTATCATATGATACACAGCGATTTATTTATTTATTTATTTTGTTTATTAACACTTTCTGTTTTGCAAATAAGAAATAATATATACATATATATGTATGCACATACAAACAATATATATATGATATATATGATATATATATAGTATATATAGTGTCATAGGCAATCTCTTAGTTATCCTACTATGGTTTTATGTGAAATTCTCTATCAGCAAATAATGCTGGGCATTTTTTTCATATGCTTATTTGATGGTTGATTATCCTCTTCAGTGAAATACCTATTGTGTATTTTGTTAATTTTTAATTGCATTATTTGCTGATTGTTGAGTTTTATAGTTCTTGTATATTTTGTAAACAAGTCTGTGTATTGCGAATGTTAAACAATAATAACAATAATTAAAAGGGAAAAAATTTTTTTTAAATTTCCACAATGTAAATTGTACATATTCAGTTTTATTTTTGGAGGGATACTAAGGATTGAACTCAGAGGCAGTTGGCCACTGAGCTACATCCCCAGCCCTATTCTGTATTTTCTTTAGAGACAGTTCTCACTGAGTTGCTTAGTGCCTCGCTTTCGCTGAGGCTGGCTTTGAACTCGTTATCCTCCTGTCCCAGGCTCCTGAGCCACTGGAATTACAGGCATGTGCCACCACATTCAGCCAAATTCAATTTTTATATGTAGAACAATCACCTTATGAATTATTAGTAAAAACATTTTAAAAACAAAACAAAAAAACTAAATTCTAAGATGTTTTTATGAAGAAAAACTTTAAAGAAAGTCAAGGAAAACTTTGACAAAACCAGTCAAGCTAAACTTGCAAACTATAAGGTAATTAAAAAAAATTCAAAGAATAAAGAATTTGCAAAAAGCCAAAAGCAGGGTTTAGATGATATTTCATAGCCTTTAAAAAGGTATTTAATGAGGGAGAGAGAGAGAGAGCAGAGTAACCAATTAACTGCTTTGTTAAAAATTAAGACAGTAAATGTAATGTAATGAAAGCAAACAAAGAACTTATGATACCAAAAGTGAAAATTTATGAGTATAAACATAGAAATGATTACAAGAAATAAAGAAATATATGGGCTGGTTGTCAAAAATATATAATGAATTGATACAATATTAACTAATCTAAAAAGGAAAAACAATTAGTACAAAATTTAAAAAGAAGACTAAACAAGCACACATACCAAACCGAATACCTATTACCAATCTAAAGAGAACTCTTTTTTACCTTTATGTGTAATAGCTGATTTTCCCAGAAAAATATTCTAGCAATCAAAACAAAAATTGAAATTAAGGAATTTTAAAAAGTCCTAATATACCAGTTACCACAGGGATAAAAAGTCAAAGAAAAATTTCCAAAACTTGTCAGCTCTAACCCAAACACTCTAGATCCATCCTCTCTGGATGGTTTTAATCCTTTTTATTTTTTTATGAACTATAATTTGAATTTTTCCTGTACAGTAAAAATGTGATTTGAAATCACATCATTATTTGCTCATATTGTTTAATATATGTTTTATACTAAGATAGAATCATTTTGCTTCTAACAGAGGAAACAAAAGATACTTCAATTTCACTATTTATTTTTCACCTTTGTTATCATTATGTTTTTGTCATTTTTCATACTGATTCTATGATTAAAATTAGCAACAATGTTTTGTAATATATTATGTGGTTTTCCTTGTGCTATATAGTTTTCTACTTTCAATATTTTCAGCTCTCTTCTGCCTATGTTTCCAGCATTTTCTGTTTTCCTTTGTTGTTGCTGTTGTTGTTTTTGTTTTGCTTTGTTTTGTTTGAGTTGTAGCAGTCTGGTTTTGGTAGTTTTTCGTTTGTTTGTTTTTACTTTGTTTAATGTGGACAGTTTTTTGTGTTTTTTGTTTGTTTGTTTACAAACCATCTATTTTATCTACCATAATACATGTAATCCTCTATCACAGCAGTTTCACTTTTCCGGAATCCTCTCAGCCTTCTTCTCCCCAGTATCAGGGGTGACTTTTTCCTCCACTTCAATACCACTGGGAGCAAAAGAGTTGAAACTCTGAAGGTTTTATAAAAGGAATTGGTGTGCTTTTTCCTGCGAAATTATTTTTTAAGTCCTGTTAAAAATTACTACTGATTTTGCACATTGTTCCTTTCTGAAGTTAGTTTCCTAACTCCCTCTCACAGATGCTGGAGAAAAAAGGAGCTCTTTTTTTCAACCGTTACGTTTTGAAGGGTTAACTCCAAAGTCCTTGAGAAAGGTATTTATTTGTGTGTTACAAATTAACATCTAAAAGAGATAGAGAAAGAAATTATAAGTGGATGTTTTTAAAGTAAACCCTCTGAGAGAAAGGAGTCAGGATGAAAAGTCTAAGGTTTAGTCAAGTTGGGGGGAATGATAGACCCTGTGGGCACGAACAAACATGTAAAGAAATAAATACATAGTATCATGAAGTATGGAGATTGGTGGGTAATTGGGGAAAATTCAATTTTTATAAGGGACAACCCTCTGTGGACATTGAGTAATGACATACATGGATGAGGTCAAGCATGTAACAAATCTGATGGTCTTTTTTATTATTATTATTTGTTGTAATTAGTTATACATGACAGTAGAATGCACTTATGTACTTTAATGCATCATACATAAATGGAGTATAATTTCTCATTTTTCTCATGCATGATGTAGAACCACACCAGTCAAGCAGTCATACAAATACATAGGGCAACAATGTCTGATCTATTCTGCTATCCTAGCTCTCCCACCCTCATACTTCTCCCCTCCCTTCACTCTATTCTACCTAATCTAAAGTAACTTTTTATTCTTCCCTAGTTATCCCCCCCCGACTTATTGTGAATTAGCATTCATATATCAGAGAAAACATTTGGTCTTTGGTTATTTTTTGGGAGGATTGGCTTATTTTGCTTAGCATGAAACAATGTAGTATGGGTGAAATCTATTTGGTTAAATGAGGGTCCACAAAAACATAGAATATATACAAAAAAAAAATAAGACATCTCTGTTTGTTTAGACTGAATTTTTGAATCAACTAAGCCATAAATCATATTGCCGCAATTGTGTCAATGATGCAAAAACAATGTTAGATAACGGTACTAGTGCCAGGCCACATTGAAATTGTTTTTGAAATATGCTTAAGGAGTCATGGGATGTTGTATAGTAGTAGTTATGAAGAAGCATTAGTAGTTATGAAGATGTCACTGCCAAAATTTTAGATACAACATGTAACATGAATTTTATTTTTAAATTCCTCACTAATTCAATTTTAATAAAATAGAACACCATCACATAATTTCCCTTTTATTTTGAAGTACATACTGATCCTTAAAGACATCTTTTATTACAAATTTTTCTAAATAGGAAAAATATAAGAAAGTCATTTTGTTTCCTGATAAAATCCATTACTTAAGAAGTTCGCTAATGTAACAAGATTGCAGTATCTTAAAACCCATGTTGATATGTTCCACAATCTATATGTCTTCATTTGGAAAGTTCTCAAAGCTACCATCTTGCATAAGGATATACAATTCATGAATAAAATTAAAAGAACACAGTGTTTCAATAAATAATATGACTTTAACAATTTGGGCTAAATTGATGAAAAAGACAAGCAATATGGTGTCTGAGTTTCTTTAATATCATTGTTGGACATCACAATGTTGTAAGATATATTTGGAGAGATATGCCCATCCAGAAAATATAAAACCTAAACCGACCAAAGAACCCATTCATCTACCTCCTCTAAAAATGAAATATTTACTAGCTAGAGAAAATGAATAAGGCATACTTAATAGCTGAAAACTGACCTATCAAAAGACATATTAAAATACTTCTAGTCTCCAAATAATGTAAGTAATGTCCATTCACAGTAGTTTATCTTTGAAAATCAGATTTTCTGACTCTGTTTATAGACTGCAATTGTTATCTAGAATAGAAAATTGTAAATATTGTTAAAATCAAATGATTCCCAAATCATACCATAACTTTATAAATAGATGAGGATTAATACTTCAATCTAAATACACAATTTTATTTGAATAAAATTCACCATTATTTGGGATAGTTGTAGTATATTTCAATTGTTTTGGCCCACTACATTTCATTCTGGGACATTCCAATTTATTTTTTATCATTATTTTCCAAAAGTTGTATACCTTGAAGTTATTCGAACCCAGGGGTACTCTAGCACTGAGCCACATCCCCAATCCTTGCTTTTTAAAATTTTGCAACAGATTCTTACTAAATTGCCAAGGATTTCTCAAATTTTCATCCTCCTTCCTCAGTCTCCCCAATAACTGGAATTACAGGCAAGTGCCACCACACCCTGCTACAAGGTTAACTATTCACACTATAAAATTCTATGGGTTTGACATGAATTCAAATGCCACATTCAAATATTTGACAAATTCAGTGTCTTCTGCTTTGTTATGGAGAATATGATATCCTAAAAAAAAAAAAAAGTACCTCTGTCAGCCTACTTAATCCTCCTCCAACCTACTAAACCTCTCCATATACAATTTTATTCGAATATAACATCCCACATGTACAAAAATTTGAAAACTGTTTTGTCAAAAATGAAGAACCTTTAGTAATTCTATGTGAGGGGATAATATGCACAGTGAGATTTACAAATCTCACTTGGTTTATACAGTGCAGAGTGTAAAGGGAACATTCTGACATTCATTAAAGGTGATAAGGAATACTTTATTCAAGGGACTACTGCAGTGAAATTTTGCAGTAAGGGAGACAGATTGGGCTCAAGTCTGCACATAGGGAAGGGAGGAGTTAATAACCATCTAGCAAGGAGGATGTCAGGGGATAGAAAGTTGCTAAAAGGAAACATCCCCAGAACCCCTGGAGATAATGGATAAACTAACTTGAAAGGATTCTTGCTGAAGGCCAACCAAGGTGATCAAAAATTAAAGGTGGTGGCAGGGAGGTCTTGCTAAACTGAGTAGTTTTTCTGCTTTTGAAAGAGAAGTTTGAGGATAAAACCTACTCAAAAAAAAAAAAAAAAAAAAAAAAAAAGACTTAGAGGTGCCTGATTAAATTTCTGTGAAGGAGAGATTATTTGAGGTAAAGAAAATTCTGAAGGCTAAGATCTAGACAAAATGTGGTGACAGCTTAAATTATTAGTGTTGAAAATAGAGACTGAGAAGAGATTAAGCAGTGGAAGAATTTAAATACTTTAAGAGTAAAAGTGGGATAATTTGATGGCTGACTAGCTTTAAAGAAAGGAAAACAAGTGTTCCATAGCATAAGCATTTTCGTTAAAACTGGAATTAAGGAACTGTTCTTTCCACTAGGCCACATAAAAGAGCTACTTTCCTAACATAACTACAGCTAGGGAGCTGTTTCCTTGCCAATAAATAGTGCAGATTTTTATTTTCTCTTAAAACTTCTTCCTAATCTGCCAGCTACATGAGGCCAACTGATCATTCAGTTGAACTTGGGTACAGTTACTTGTTAGCAGCATGGTAGATCACATGATCCTGAACAACTCTGGGCATCTGCTTTGCAAGACAATTAGGAGGTGAATTAGTGTATTACCTTTGATTCACATCTCAAGAACACATTAGTTTATGTTCTTTGGAAAATATACACCTACAGTGGAATATTCTGTATACCATCTTTATTAAGATTCATCCTGAATATTTAAATGTTAGGAAATTGTATTCCACGATTGTCCAATTGTACAGGGGGTAATCGAGGGATAATTCTAATTAAGAGTGTTCGTCCTATACTCATACTGTAATTGTCTTTCTTTAACCCATTTGGTGCCAGGTCAACCTAAATTCTAGGACCACACAGAGCAAATAATATTTCCTCTTCCATGTTACACTACTTCTGAATATGCAAAGAATAAAGCTGAATACTCCACAATCCCATGACAGAGTATGCAGGGAAAAGATTTCACGTTCTCGTGTTTCCCTTTGAAAGTCTTTCTGTTGAACTTGTACATAACTAAACATCCATCATTTCAGACAACTTTTTCATTGTCTGTTTTGGATGGATGGCACTATTTATTCTCCTGCTTTTACATCATTTGTCAGCTTCTGGGCTTGCTTGCACCCTAACCTGTTGGAACTTTCCACATGGGCTGTGAGAACAGTGCCAGGGAGAGTCCTCCACAGTCTGCTTTCCGCAGGAACTTCAGCACAGCCCATGCAGATGCTGTTTACACTGTGCAATGAAGGGTGAATCCTCATCTGCTCTGCTCCTCCTACTCATGCTGCATGATGAAGAATGCTGCACACGCGCTCCTCCTGTTCAGTATCCCCTTTTTGCAAGACTACCCAAACCATATGGAAATAGCTAGAATAAACAGCTAAAATGGTAGGCTTATTTGCAGTTAATAGTTCTTCTTTTTTGTTAATGTGCATATTTACCCGACATGTAGGTCACAAAAAAAATGAAAGAGCAATCACTGAAGGACTCAAGTAGGGATGGAAATGCAACACCAAGTTTGATGCCAATATTCAAGTCACCATATCAACAAGTACTCAACAAGAGAACAGATACTTGACCGGAAAAGGAAGGCTGGAGGACTTCTTAGTTATGGCAGAATATAAATTCTGAATATTTTTATTAGTTTGGTTTTTGTCTATTTGTGACTTCATGTAGTTTTGCTAGAACCTAATACAAAGAAAATCACAAAAGTAAAAGACGTCATTGCTGGCAAAGCATTTCAGATTAAATAAAAAGACAAGTGGAAAAAAATCAGCATATATTTATTCAGTGACAGTGACTAATGTATAACACTTCATAGACTCTGGTTCTAATGTCCTTTTTATTATTTTTTCTTGTGTCTTTTGTTTGTTGAAGCATAATTTAAATTCTTCTTCCAAGTTCCATTACTGTTCATTTATAGCATTTGTTTTTGGAGCCTTTTGTTATTTTGCCTAATAATGATTTACATTCTTAGTTTACTGTCAGACTATTTCTGCCTTTTGCAAAATTGAGAAAGAAGTTTTCATAGAGAGAGATCACAGACAGTAGTACAGTCCTACATTCAATAATCTCCACATCCCTTTCAATTGATAACAGAAACACGCGCACACACACACACACACACACACACACACACACACAGGGTACACTAAATATATTGTAACCCAGTCAGCCCAGTTGTTTAAAGTCCCTATATCTATTAAATTAGTGTTTTGTTTAAGTGTATGATTTTGTTCATGTAATCCTATAACCACTCATGCTACTTTAAAATGTAGATTGACAAGGGTATCTTAGGTCCACAGGGCACTGGAAGAATGCCATGGCAACAGGGGAAATCTAACTCAAGAAGAGCATTTGACAGCTGCCATCCTTGTGTTCAAATGTTTCCACAAATTTCAGGTTCCAAAGCAAACAGAAGCATACTGTGTCTAATTTATCTAATTAGTGGAGTACCTGCTAGTTTAGTCAATTAACAATCTGTCAGTATGTTAGCCTTAAAAATAGCTTTCACAACAAAGTAGACATATATATTTCTTGGTCATTTATAATTTGAACTAGGATGATGTTTGAGAAGTTCCTTTGGTGTTATGTCTAAGAGTATAAAGTCATAATTATATAGACAAGTACAAAATGTTAACAAGGACTCTTCTTGGACATATACATTAAGATTGTGTGTGTTTATCTTTAGAGACTGTCATTTTCTTTTTACTTTTTTTTTCCACAGAAAATAAAGTTTATATAAAAATAAATAACTTGGTCCATTAAGCCTAGTGTAATCTAATGGCTCATTCATTTTAAGAGGCGAAAGCTGTACTGAACTGGACAGCAAATTATGAACAGAGACCCTTAGCAATTCAACCTCAGTTCCTTCCTAACTGCCATTCATTAATTATGTTGTTTTGGGTTGGTTTCATTTCTGAACTTGCTTCTTCATCTGTTAAATGTGAATGCTGTCCCACCTGCTTCATAGCATTGCAGAACTGGTGGAAAGACCAGCTTTAAAGGTTTTGTTTTGCTCCTAATAAGAACTCAGTGAATGTTTCTTTTCAGATTTATATCCATTGAGCTCAGAGTAAATGCATTGAACCCAAGCATATTGTGCATCAAAAACGATGAAAATAAAAATGGATATTGGCTTTACAAGGGCTAGAAGTGTGATTCAGTGGTAGAGCCTCTGCATGCTTAAGGCCCTGGGTTCAATCTCCAGTACTGCAAAAAATAAATATACACAGACATAATTGTAAGTAACATCAGTGTTTAAATAATCAAAACTTCTAACATTTACATGTCAGAAAGCCTAAAGAACAATGTCTTAAAGAGAGTGTCTAATCTCCTTACCTAAATAAGTCAGGGGTACATTGTTATGGATAAGATTCAGTGGCTCAATGTTACTGAGGATTCCGATTTTTCTATCTTAATGTTTTTCCATATTAGGATTTGGACCCTTGCTTTCCTGATTTGTAGTCTCATTGTTGTAAGATAACTGCTTCTGCTTGAGCCACCACATCCTTGTTCAAGAAAGGAAGACAGATTGAGTGTGGAGCGTGTCCATGACTTTGACTCCTCTTCATTCAGAAAAGCAAGTGATTTCCCCCATTTCCCTCTGAGAAGTTTGCTGGTGATATCTGTATCCAATAGTCCCTGAAAGCTGAAAGGTAACAAGGAAAACAAATATTTCACTAGGGACTATGTCCCCAAAACAGTACCAAAGCTGCATTCACAGGAGAGAGAGGCATGGGGACGAGATGAGTGACTTTGAGCTTAGGCCAGAACAGTCATTGTAGGAAACAACAGCATTTTTTAGACGTCTATACATTCATATTATCATTTAATATTTATTGTTTTAATATTGAATTATGAATGAGGAAGAAGCACTAGTGACTTTGAAGTCTAAATTCACCTCTTGTAGGACGGGTTATTTATTCTGCAGTTGAGATTTTTTGTATGAGTTTTTATTTGTGTTATTATTCTCTTTCACCTCAAAAAAGAAACAGCATGGGGGGAAAATGCCACTTGAGAAATTCCCCTCCTCTCATTTCATTCCACACCTCCCCCCGCACATTGTGATTTTCTTTTCCTTTCTCCAGTATACCAAGTTCACCCTTATCTCATGGCATTTGCAATTTTTCCCTCTGTCCTTGCATCATCTAGTTAATTTAGCATAATGCAAAACACCTTTCTTTATTTTTCTGCCTTCTATTACCATAGTTTTTTTTTTTGTTGTTGTTGTTGTTTTCTTTTGTATGAACTGCTGATCAATTGATAGAGAAAGAAAATTGTAAGGACTCAATGAAACCAATAATTAAATGAACTTTAAAAAAAACCACATTCCTACTATAAAAACTCATGAAAACTATTGGCATTGTTTTTCCAAAAGGCATTTATGTGCCTATGCCACACATAACAACCCCAGGGAGGTCTATTTTCTCTTTGAAGAAAGTAGATTTTTTCAACTGAATGAAATAAAGTGAAATATAATTATATACTAAAGGTTTTACTAATTGGAAATCACAGAAAAAAAATTAAATATCAACATCATTTGGGGCATATAGCTTATGTATTCTCTAACTTTCTAAATTAAATTATTTATCTTTTTTTCTTTTATTTTGAAGTTAATAATTTTTGTCATGATTGTCTCATTATTTCCAAGATAGTTTTGTTTGTTTTCCTGTTATTTTAAAAAAAAAATTCTTTACACATTTTAATCCTTTGGTCTTCTTCTTTCTATTGTAGCTAAAATATCAAACAACCATTTTAATATTGGCATCCCTCATTGACTATTCTGATATTCAAGAGCTAGTCAATACTTCCTGCTCTCACCAAGTATTTTAAAGAGAAGACATGCCTGGACCTAAACAATGGTCTTACCAAACAACGTGTCTTCATTTCCATCATTGCTCATAGAAGTTTTAATTTGAATCTTCTTTCTTAACCTACTGTGCAAGCTCCTTTTTTCTCTCAGAATACATTCTGAGCCATGATAGTTTCCTTCTGCCCGTATTATTTCTCTTAAATGATTTTAACTCTGTAACTTAACTCTGATTGCTAAGGGCCAGATTTGTGTTCACCACTAACATATTTTTCTATTTAAACGCATGACATCTTTCATTCAACATTTCTAACACTATTATTTCCTTATCTTTTATAAGCCAGGACACTTCGCTGTTTTTAAATTTCTATTCCTCGACACATATATTTCTGTGCTTATTCATGCGTGCAACCTAGTAGTTATTGCCACTTCATTCCTTTTGTCTGCTTTGGTAATATTTTTTCCTAATTCCTCAGCCTCTTAGCTCTCTATCTGCCCCCCACAAACACACAAATGCATGCAAATGTGCCCACATATGTATATTCTAATACACACAACACATTTAAGGAACTAATTGTAACATTTAACTGATCTAGTATGTTGGTTCAATGGCCTCCTTTCCTATTGCCAACCAAATAATGCTTATGAATATTTTCAACATCCAGTGACACTAACACAAGGGCTATTTAGCACAAAATTTTGATATTTTTTTTTTGTTTGTTTGTGTGTGTGGGCATGTAATGTCAAGGTGAGATTGAAGATGACCTCCAGAAACTAAAGTGAAAGTAAACTTCAAGTCTCTGGGTGCTAGTGTACCATGGCAAAGGAGTCAAGTGGACAAGGGAAAATTCATCATTGAGGTTCCAAATCAGAATGGAGTAATGAATTCAAGAACTATTGCACATTGAAACTATAAAGACCATTTGAACAAATTTAAATAACTATGTAATAAAATTCTCCTACTCTGCACACTTCAGTGTATAAGAAATACTGCATAATTCATTTATTTGCTTTAATGAGTTCTAATAAATATTTTTTTATCAAGCCAGTGAGTCAGTGAGGAAGTAGTTTTCAATCATTACCACAGTTTTCTCTCTCAAATAAGGGTATTCCAGTGCATGTGTTTCCATCATATAACTAATCTTCTCTAACATAAGTAAGAGAAAAGGCTGTACATCAAACTCAATTAGGAGAAGGCAAAATAAGGAGAGAATATTCATAATCCTTTATTTTATATTTTTTCCTCATTTTTTTAAAGCAAAGAAAATATATTTGTACTTTCTGGGCCTGCCCCCTGAGAAATAGTGACTTTTGTTAGAGGTTCAGAAGGAAGTTGTCTATTAGAATCTGTTCCACAAAAACAGAAGGTTCTGGCTAAAAGGGTGATAATTTCCCAGGAACCCCACAGTACTCAGTGGGGATGTGCTGGGACTCAGCTCACTTTCATGCTTACCGTCTTTCAGATGCTATTCCTTTCAGGGAGTAGTTTTTATTTATGCTGGATCACACCCATCTCAATTGGGGCATATCTTTGTTCTGAATAAGCATCCTAAATTATGAGGGAGGGAAGGCAGTTTTTGCTTAGTGAGATTCATTTAAGTTTAAATTTCCAATTTTAAATGGTCTTATGTGCAGGTCACCCAGTCTGAATGTTCAGACATAGTATCTTTTTTATAATGTTCTTATCACTGAAACACTATTTAGAAGCATTAATAACTTTGAAGTCTGTTTTTTTCAAGTATTCAAAAAGTAACTAATATTTTTTGACACTAGATAATTCGTATGTCTCCTATTTTGATATTATACCTTCAGTAATAGTCCTGGGTACTACTCCTAAGTCAGGAGGTCAAGTGGTAGAGCTGAGTTCTGATAAAAGATCAACTCTATCACAGGCAATAGCCTTCCTCACAGTTTAATTCAATTCATTGTTTCAAATCATAGGTGGTGTTTCTGGGCTTTGAATAATAGGATTATTATTAACCTAGGTCACCACAAATTTCAACCACTGTGTTCTCCCTCTTAAGAATTAAATTCATCTAATTTTTAGAAAATTACAGAGGTGCTAAGATTCTTAATAATTGCCACCATTCCCTTTTTGAGAATTATCATATTATACATATATGTACATATACATGAGTGTATATATAGAGTATATATATAAGTATATATATAGGAGTGTGTATAAATGAAAGTATATAATATATATAAATATATGTGCATGTGTGTGTGTGTATATATATATGCATATATATATATATATATATATATATGCAGCAAGAATAGAGATTTATATTTACTGCTCTTATTTCTGCTGACCAGCCTATACTTCCTATAACCTGTTCTAGGCTATGAAGTTCTTCTGGAAAACTCAAAATTCTTCATTAGTCCCAAAATTGTAGTAGATTATGATGATGTTTCCACCCGTAGATGTTTGCTGCACACAGATTCTTAGTCATCTCAGACAGCCTTCTCATGAACAGAAATGTGAGTCAAAATATCAGGTGTCCCAAGAATATCTGTATTGTTTCTCTTTAATCCTCCTCAAATCCTATTGCAGAACAATGTCCTATCATTCCAAGCTGTAGTACATTTCACCCCAAACCAGTAAAGTTTCCAAGATTGTATGAAAAAAAAAGACACATTTTTTATATTCTGGGTTATCTAAGTACCACCCTCAAAACACACAAATACACACACACACACACACACATACACACACACACAAACAAGGTAAAAGGGGCAATTATTTGACCAACATTTTTAAAGTTTCCAAGAAGCTCTCATAGCACTATGGACTGATCATGTGTGGTATAAATCTGAGGCAGCAGAAGACAACAGTTGCACAATCCAGTCTCAGGAGTCAGAAGCAATGTAATCTAAAATGATCAGCAAACATTCACCAAAGATCACCTGGACACTCAGGAAATACTTTATTTTTCTTTACTTATAAGATTCTGGATACATATTATAAACAGATTTCATTTTTTCTTAGTTGTATGTTGGTAGTAAAAAACATGAAAAATGACAAGGTTTTTTAATATATTTTTTGACTGTGTAATTAAAAGGAGCAAACATTGCATTCAGAAGGGCAATGTGGAGGGAAAAGTAGGTAGGTATTTGGAAAGTTGGATATTAAAGTGTTTATTTTGGACATATAATGTTTTATATGCACATTATATATTTAATTGAAAATGTCAAGTATTTACATCCCTAGATAAGTCCAAATTCAGGAAAGATATCTTAATTATATAATGATGGGAAGTTTAGCAGAGTGAGAGATTTATATCCGTGAGTTCACCTGAGATTATTTACAAAGTAAGAGTGAATAGAGGAGAGATGAAATCTTCTGAGAATTTCTAGTATGTTCTATCCCTGGGACTGTGTATGTTAGAAGGAAATAAAGCAGAGGTTGAAAAGCAATGCAAATTATGCAAATTGAGATGGAAAAAAAACAGAGAAGGGATTGGTTTCAAGAAATCAAGCAAATAAGGTAGATTCTAGAAGAAATTCTACAATGCATAGAATTTTACCCATAGGTCAAAGTAAGAAATGGACTGAAAACTAATCATTGATGTTTGTACCTGAGAGGTTACTAACAAACTTAACAAAATTTACTTCAAAAGGGCAGTGCAGATAAAAGAACAAATGATGTGGTCTAGAGGATAGTAGGGAAATAGGTATTGGAGTATAGACAACTTCTTCAAAAAATTTTGTTACAGAATGAACCAGGAATTTTAGGAAATAGCCGGATAATGCTCTGTGTCCAGGAGAGTTTTTCAACAAGCAAGTTTGTATTTAAAGGAAATGATGATATTGGAGAGAAAAATGAGTGATTACTTAAATGTCCACAAAGAGAGGATAGAATATCAAATATTAGTGCATTGAACTCTTTCTGAAATTTTAATATTTGATTTGGAGTTTGAATAAACACCTTTAAACAATTTTAGCAGTTTTTTTGGATCAAATTTTACTCCACTACTGAGTAATTATATACCATTGAAAAAAAGGTAAAAAAGAAATGCACAAGTAGAGAGGTTGACCCAAGATGGACAACTAGACCGTTTATGTACTGTAAGGGGAAGAAAGAAAATATATAGGTGCAGATTGATTGGTAATAATGTATGAGGATCCCCTAAATTAACTGACACCCCTACTTAATGTTCAGAAACATATGCCTGATATTTTATTTAGTTAATCTCATGTTTGTACTGTTAGTAAAACATTTTTCTCATCCTCAGTAATTTTGTAGAAGTTAGAAGTTAAACTATGTTTAACTTCTTAAACAAATAACTTTTTCACAGTTACATTAATTAAGAATTTAGTGAAGATTCTTCGCATAAAATTGAACACATATACCTTGGCTGTTAATCGATTTTTGTTGTTGTTATTTTGGGTATATATTTAGACTACTCTACCTCTATAATGAACATGAGATAAGATGAAAATTAGTTTTTAAAAAACTAGTTTTCTTTGCTATTGCATTAAAAGACAAAGACTACTATGCTACAAGTAATATATGAAAGTAAGGTTTATGTTCACGTGAACATTGGTTATTTTATTATGAAGTAGTAGTTAACCATGAAAAAAAGATGTTTATTATTTGAACTCTTTCTTTCTGCTTCACACTGGTATACTTAAGATCTTGTGTTTAATTGTGCCAATAGGGACTTTTGCCAGTTTAAGACAAAAATCAGTCTTTTGTTAAATATACGAAGTTGTTTAGAATTGTCATTATTCATGATTTCATTACTTCAAGCACTTTAAACCCTGAAGAGGAACTTGGGAAACAGCTATCTCTGTATTTTCTCATGCAAGGACATCAACTTCCACTGCAGGGAGCACCTGGGTTATGGTCTGGGAAGCGAGCTGCACCTGAGAGTTTGCAGGGTGATGTTGAGCACTCAGGGGGTCTTCAGATTGCCGATGCTGAAGAGGGTGCTATTACAGGCAGTGCCAGGACAAATACTAAATAGAAGATAAAATATTGTCCTTTGGAAGCCAGAAAGAAAGATGTGCAGAGTGGGGTGATAAATTGCTGAGATTATATGCTATGTAAAATAAATTCAAGAAGAAATGTGAAATTCTCTAGAGAAGTGTCTGTGTTCAGAATTTGGTGACTAACCTGCATGTCCAATGACATTTGTTGCACCTAGGTAATATTTTTCCTGAGACTTTATGAAAACCTTTGCCATGTTTTTCATGTTTCTTTCTTTCTTTTTTCTTGCTTATTTTTATTTTTTATTTATATATATTTTTCCAAATCTATGGGGCAAAACGAGAAAACTAAAACATTTTTTTTTCTTTTTTTCTGTACTGGAGATTGAACCCAGGGTGCATAAACACTAAGTCACATCTCCAGCCCTTTTTATATTTTATTTAGAGACAAGTTCTCTTTAAGTCCCTTAGGGTCTTGCTGACACTTTTTGAGTGTCTCATAGATTCTGGGCATTATGCTAAGTGAGGTTTTAGTATGTTAACTCTGTTTCCCCTAACTAATCCCTTGAAGAATATTCTTGTTTTTACAAGTGAACACAGTGATCTTTGATAATCATCAGTGATTTGCCCACTCTCAAAATTAATAAGATTCTAACAGAATTCTATTTGATTCCAAAGTTCTTATTCATTTCTCTAATAAATGATGGGAAATAGCCAAGAACTTGTGATTGTTTTAAAGTTTCTCTTTCCCTTCAAATAAAAATAAATAAGACTCAAAATAAGAAAGATAAATGTATTAATATCAGATTCCTGCTATTGGTCACGAGTATCCTAATCTTCTAGAACAAATACAATATAAGTACTCCTTGGCTACTAGTTATTGTCAAAACAAATACACTTGTTACATTAATTTTGTATGTGCTATGTAATAAATTGAAAAAAATGCAGAGGCTTCTGTAGGGTAAAGACCTGTGTTGGTAGGCAGACTGAGCAAAGAGGTGATAACCAATATATAGGCAGATGGGCTTCTGGTTCTCTAAGTCTATGTGGGATGTTGCATTTTTTTCCCTACTGCTTCTATAACAAATGAATACAAATTTGAAGTTTTAAGACAACACATATTTATTCTCTCACAGTTTTATATATCAGAAATCTGATGCAGCTAGACCTGGTGGCACACACTGTAATCCCAGCGGCTCAGGAAACGGAGGCAGGAGGATTTCAAGTTCAAACAGAGTTAGCTAGCCTCAGCAATTCAGTGAGGGATTAAGCAACTTAGTGAGACTCTTGTCTTTAAATAAAATATAAAAAACGGTTGGGGTATGGTTTAGTAGGTAAATGCCCCTGGGTTCAATCCCTGGTACCCAACACCACCCCAAATAAAGAAGTCTGGTGCTGACTAAATTCAAATGTTGGCAGGGCTAAATGCTTTCTTGGGTGCCCTGTGGAAGCATTCGCTTTGAAGCTCCTGGTTTGGGGGATAATTGAGTTTTGTGTTACTGGAGAACTGTGCTTTTCACCTCCTTGCTTGAAGTTGTCTAGCTATCACTCTACAGGTCACCTGCACTCTCAGCTTGAGGTCTCCTTTTTTCTAAAGTCAAAGCTAACAAAGACAGGCCAAGTTCTCATCACACTGAGGTGTTCTCATCTCCCCCTCTGCTCTTCTGCTTCATTTCTTCTCTGACTGCAACCAAAGAAAGTTTTCTACTTTTAAGGCCCATGGTAATAGATTGAGCTCATCTGGATACTCCAGGGTACAATTCCTGTCTGTAGCTTTTAATATATTTTTAAAGTCCAATTATTCATGTAACTATTTACAACTTTTTAGGGTTTGGGCATGAAAAGTTTTTCAGAACTGGGGACAGATAATAACGTTCCCCTGAGATGGGAACATTATTCCATCATAGTGCTTTGCCCCCCAGACATGATGAGTAATATCATATTTTTTTTTTCCTGAGTGTGATGGTAAACCAGTGGAATCGTCTATATATTTGTAATACTAAGAGGGGGAAAAACACAAAAATAAAAGCAAAAAAGATACATAAAAAAATTATTGCAACTGTCAAATTGAGAAACAAATGAGGTACAATTTAGAAGAGATGGTAGAAGTAACAAAAGGGTTTGAATTTGAGAAAATATTTTGAAAGGAGTATGACAGGACAAACTGATATGTTAAATATTGATTACCAGCAAAAGCAGAAACAAAATCAGTTCTTAATTTTGGACTGAGTAATTTAATAAATGAAGTGCTCTTTAAAATGAAATTTTTAAACTTTTTTTTGTGTTCTAGTCATCATCCTAATAGCCTAGTGAACCAATGGAACTCATCTTAGAATGTTTTAAAATACAAAAAGTAAAATACATAGGATAAAAAATAACCATTCTTAAAATATAGTATCAAAATATTTTAAAATTATGACACAATTCACATGCTTCTTCATTTGTGTGCATGTGTGTGCTTGTGTGTGGTTGTATATTACTGTGCTCTGATATGAACAACCCCTACTTAAGTATAAGCATCTGAAATATGATGAATTCCATTCCATCACTAGGAAATGTATATGGCAAAGTTAAAGAGATGTTTGCAGATGTAATTCGGTCCCTAATCATTTCAGTTTGAGTTTTCAAAAGGAAGATTATTCTAGGTGGATCTCACAAGCCCTTTAAAATTGAGTCTAAAGATCAGAAACTAAAATCCAAAGAGGATTTATTCTGCTAGCTTAAAAGAATCAAGCCAGCATTCATTCCACCACTGCAAGGAATGAATTCTGCAAACACCGTATGAGCTTAGAAGAACATCCATGTCCTTAGATGAAGTCATAGACCTAACCTGTGATTGCAGCCTTGTGAGGTCATGAGCATAAGATACTCTAAATGTTTCCTGGACATCTGATCCATGTAATTGTAAACCTCTAAGTTTACAGTACATTTGTCATGGAACAATAGAAATCAAAGACACATAAAAGATTTAGAAATGGATCTCATAACATTCATTATTACAAAATGCTGATAACCATAAACTACTTTTCTATATTATCTGTTACAATTTTAATGCTATAGGAAAATATCTGTGTTTTTTACTTGCGATAAAATCACACTAATTTTTTGTAATTTGCTGCTGACACTCATAATGGAAGGAAATACTAAATTTTATTTACGGTTACTGAAGATAAAGGTGAAATTTTTCCCTAATAAAATTAACTGATACTCTGAAATCTTTCTATGAATTGGTTGAGAAGGAGATATGGACTCAAGTGAAGAACCCTTCTAGCTCATAAAGATTCTTTCTGAGTTAAAATGTGAACTGAATATTTTTGGAAAGAACTGTCTATATTAAAACAGAAAATGTATTTATTCACCGTAATCCTCAATTAAGCAAAATAATTAAGTTAAACAGGATGCCCTTTCAATTAATAATTGTTTAAGTATATTATTGAATAGAGAAATATTTTGGTAATATTTTGAAATTTTATTCTCTTTAATTAGGCTGCTTTCAAAAAACTGTCCATATTTTGATGAACAACATGAAATAGTGTTATTAAGTAAAGACCTGATCTGAAAATTGGTTTATAGATTTTGGAGATGGGGATATTGTCTTATCAGAAATTGAGAAACTTAAAATCTGTGTTCCCATATGTCACATGAAGGCATTTGAACATGTGGATGATTATAGTGACACATTGCTAAATAATTTAACTCCATCAAAAATACTGCAGTCATACTATGGTGACAGGAGAAACTGAATTTTAGAGATAGCATTGATTTTGGCTACCACGTCAGATCTACATATGGTCTTTAAAGGAGAAATATTTAACAGGATTCTTTTTTACAATTTTTAGAATTTCATTCTCTAATTTTCTAAAAGAAGAATATGTGTTTTTACTTTCTTTCTTCAGAAATGTTCTTGCCAGTGTAGAGGTAGTAAAATGTTAAATCACAGGAGAAATGCAGCTTCAGCTATTCCACTTCATCGCCATGCAATTGCTAATTGAAAGAAAATCCAATGTTGGCATATGAAAACGAATAAAACTTGGTGAAGATTGTGCCAATTTAAGAACATGCTCAGCACCTGCCGCCTTTTTGAAACAATTATCATCCTTGTTAGACTCTGTGGGGTCTGCTCAATGGGCTGCAGACAGATGCTTGGATCAGATGTCACCCCTACACAGCACAGCTGGACTGCAGAGTCAGCACGTACTTTCTGCTCCCTCTGGTCTCCTTGTCAGCACACTGTAATTTTTAGCACATTAGATTTGAGAATTGCCAGGACTGTTGAGTTCAGTTGTCCTTTGTGTTGAAATCCATCTCACTCTAGATTTTTATCTGCTTCTACTTCTTGATCCCTAGGATTACATGTTTAATCATAGTATTTTAAAATAAAGCTTTCACCAAGGTGGTAAAATACTAAGCCCAGATGAAGAGCATTCAGGATCCAGCATACTGTTCTTTAGCTGTTCTTGAAAGTTCGTTAAGATACTAAAAACTAATATTTATTCTTAAAGAGAGAACAAAAAATGTCCAAGGTAGATACAGAGCACAAAGGAGATAGGACACAGCGCGTTACCAAGTGCAAATCTCAATTCACGAATTCTTCCCTTTTTATTTTCAACAGTAGTTTTGTCACTTTCCCCACAATCACTAGATGTAGTGAATAGTAAACAGAAACAGGATGCACAGATAATTAACAGGAAATTTCAACTGTTAAATTAAGCAGGAAAACAACATCACCAAAATACACTTGAAAAAAAAAATGAAAACAATAATATAGATGAGAATAAGCACCAAAATCAATAAATAAAACCTAAATACCTAAACATAGAATTAATAAAGACTGAAAGGCTTTAAAATAAGACTATTCTTTGCTTCAGAGACATGAGATGATATCATACTCATACAATAAAAGTTTACCATAAAAAGCACCAGATGTGGATCATGGAAATGTCCTATACATTTCTTTAAAATTTACCTAAAGAAGTATTTTAAAGTCTTTCTCTTAAATATCTACATTTTAACATAATCAATATCGCTATTGTTTATAGATTTCTAAAGAGCTGAAGTAATTTGACTAGTGTCTAGATTTTTAAATAAAATACCCAGACTAATACTGTTGTCAGCAATCAGGAGATATGAAGAAATGTTTTTATACAGAAGTCAGTTGATAGAAGGGACAGATTCTGAGATTCCAAGATGAAGTCACAAACTTTTATAGGGAAAAAACCAAGATACTTGAGGAAATAAAATATTCAAAGAAATAAAATTTTTGAATCTTTCTAATGAAAACCAAAGATCCAACTCTTCATAGTTAGAATTCCTCTAATGTTAAGGGGAATAATGATGGTAAGATAAATTTGTAGATAGTATGAAGCAGTTTGGAAAATTAAAATACAAAATTCACATAAAATTTTGGAAGAAATGAACAAAACTGAACTTCAGAAAAGAATTAAAATAATTCAGTGATGATAACGTCATAATTATATTGTACATTCAGAGGGCCATGCAAGAAGTGTGTGAGAGATGATTAAGACTTTAAATGAATAAGAAATTCATTAAAACAATTAAATGATTTGGAAAAATCAGGAGAGAGAAAAATAAACTGAACTAAATAATAATAACAAAAACAGTAAGCTCTTCACCTTCCACTCCAAAGATAATCACTTTTATCACTGTAATGTACTCTCTCTATATATGGTGCTTCTTTCAGGCACATATTTACAATGTTGGTGTTTTCATTTTGTAGTAATCATTATTTTCTTGATGTTATAATGTTTTCCTTTAGTAAAAGTGTTCAAACATACTTTTTCTTCTTTTTCTTCTCCTTCTTCTCCTTCTTCTCCTTCTTATTCTCCTCCTCCTCCTCCTCCTCCTCCTCCTTCTTCTTCTTCTTTTGTATCACTAAATTGCTGAGGTTGGCTTTGAACTGGTGATCCTCCTGTCTCAGTCTTCCAAACTGCTGGGATTACAGGCATCCACCAGTGCATGCTGCTAATACATACCTTTTTAATCATTTTGCTTTCTAATATTTATGTATCTGATTTTAATTCCATTGAGTAGCTGTGTAGTGATTCATTTAATTATGGTCTTATTACTAAAATCTTGCTTTTCTTTTTTATAAGTCATATATAATCTGGTGACCATCTTTACAAGTATGTTTTTATTTGCGTTTCAAGGCTTTCTTCTGAGCATAGTTCTAACTGTAATATTACTGATGTAGGCAGTCTGCTTATTTAGCAAACATTTGTGAAACTCAACAAAAATTATTCCCCAGAAAAATTTTGCTAATTTATATTTACACATTGGGAGACTCCATTTACTGTACACAGGGTCTATTTAAAAAATTAGGTTGCAGCTGAATTCGAGAGGGCAATTTAATAAGGCCAAATTAATCAATCGCTCCTGTTACTAGCTAAAACTTGCAGAAGGAGATGGAGAATCCCAGGAAATGAATAACCTCTTACAAACATTGGTAGTACCTACCCCAAGCCAATGATTTGTAAAGAATAATACCCCAGAAATGACTGTAAACCCAGGCAAAGTTTGCATAGAAAAGTGATACAGAATCCTTTATATAGGAGAGATGAAAGTTCATGAAGAAACCTCTTTGGAATTGGAAATGTAGGAGTGAGATGAAGACTTGAGACTTCCCTGAAATTTAAGCAGTCCCTATGCTAACATTAAACACAAAGTCAAAAACGAATCCAGGGTCAGTCAGAGATGATTTAATTTTCCAGTATTTTATATAAAAACTCTGAAATTAAGAGTAAGTTATATAATTGAATTTTTCTCCTGACCTGGAAGGAAAGATACGTTTAGGTTTTAATCATGTAAGCATTCACAGAAAAATAGTTCCTATCCTCAAAGTTTGAAAGTCAAGTCAATTTTTAAGGTTATTACAAAATACAGCATGAAGGATGGTTTTAGTAAAATAAAATAAATAAAATAAAAAATAAAAACCTGAATCCTGCTGAAAAAGTTTGTGAAGAGATAAACACTGGACAGTATGCGTCGACTGATTTGTAATTTTTTCTGGTCTCACTTTAGTTTTCATTTATATTATAGCTTTGTACACATCACTTACCATTTTCAGTGCCCATGAGTTTTCATATGAAATATTTTGCGAAAGCAAAGTGAGATAAGGTATATAAATATTCTCGATTAACAATAACATGCTATGTACATGTTAAATGGCACTAGTATTGTTCACAAATAAGTTAAGGGTAACTCTTTATCTTCATATTATAAACACATCATATTTCAGCTCCTTAAATATATATGCTGTTGAATGTATAAAAGTCAATATTTAATTTTAATGCCAGTACTACATTAAAAAAATTAAACTATGAGCTTTGCCCAATAGTTGGCATGTAGAGAGGACACAGTGTTTGTATGTTCAAAAAGGTGATTTTCATTCCTGAGCTATATGATTTGCAGTCCAGATTTCTCAGGAGCATTTAACTCCCAACAAGTCAAGGAGTGGAGCAAACACAGCAAGAGATAAATAGGTTTAGTCAAAAATATCGAATTTGCCATCCAAGTAGACTAAATGTTATGGACACTTGGAACTGTCAATGACCTTGAAAGAGACTTCTGTTTTCATTGACTGCGTAAAAATGGCTTCTCAGCCATCCAACCCACCCAAAACTCATCTTATGACTTCTTTCAGAGTGGAAAATTTTCCAATGAAAAAATTCAAAGAATGAAGAGAATTCATGTGATGGATATTTTTCTCTTAGAATTTACTAATTTACTTTTATGGAAATATGAGTTATAAATCAACAAACTAATATCAATGTCAAGACTATAGGGAACCGAAAGAAAGTACATTCCCTATCTCCAAGATTTCACTGTGTGAGTTTGATCAGTTTACTGAAGGAAAATCACTGTGATTTTCTTGCCTTCTTTTAATCACTGGTTTCATTTGCTGGTGTTTATTGGGAATATTTTGTGCTTGCCACATAACAGAGACTCAACTCCAACATTTAAACCTAAAAAGGAATTCACTGGTCTACATGAAGAGCCCTGAAAAAGTCTACTGTGCTTCAAGCAAGACTGGATGTAGAAACATATAGTCCTCAGGATTTGGTGGAAATTTCTTCCTGTTTTGTCTGTTTCCCTTCCATTTTTATTCGTATGTTAGCTCTCTCCGTGTGGAGACAAACTGCACACTAGAAGATCAAAAAACATTTCTACAGAAATTAGCAACCCTTGTAAAAAGAAATCATTTTAGTCTGCTAACTCTGGAAAAGCATTGAGATACTCTGAACAGACTGGGTCTGTGTCTCATCACTGAATGAATCACCATAGCCAAAGGCATGGAGTCTATCAACTCATCTACTCTCCATGCAACAAAGTCATGCTAGGATGACTTCTCTAGTAAAGTCATGTGCTTTTTCCAAAGAAGGGACTAGATATGGGCAGTAAAACAAAAAGTGCCTATTATGCTGCACATTGCTTCCTCTCTGCTCCTTATAAATAGCTTAACTTGGAAACTCA
Source organism: Sciurus carolinensis (assembly GCF_902686445.1). Taxonomy (NCBI): domain Eukaryota; kingdom Metazoa; phylum Chordata; class Mammalia; order Rodentia; family Sciuridae; genus Sciurus; species Sciurus carolinensis. The sequence goes on along the minus strand of NC_062223.1, from coordinate 52,529,538 downwards.
GCCCTCCTCTTGGGAAATAAAATGCACACAAACACAGATGAGAAGAAAGTGGGGCTAACAATTAAATGTGTGACTTTGCACAAGAAAAACTTGAGCAAGCAAAAGATTTTACTAGATATTTAAAAGTTTATTATGTTGCAATTTGTAACCATGGGTTTAAAAAATGTTAAGAAAAATTAGGCTAACTTGCACTTGAATGCTTCTTGCACTTTATAGTTTTTCATTAAACTGTTTTTTCCTCTAACCACAAAAACTGGGTGTAAAATGAAAGACAATCTCATTAACTTGCTACTAGCAGGCAAAAAGTTGCAACATTAGAAAAGGAAATCCAAAGAAGTGAGTTCAAGACACAAGTCTGACAGAAAATACCTTTGAGATTTTGGTCTCTTGGCAATGAAGGAGGGAATCTGCTCATGTAGCAAAAACAATGTGTGTGTGTGCACCCAGGTTTATCCAGAAGCAAGACGGGCAATTTGTTCTACCAATGAATCACATCTTCTCTTCCAAATTAATTATTTATTATTCTTGTGCTTACTTTGAAGTCTCACTCAAGTATATTTTATAGTATAGCAATTTTGATTCTATCCTTATAACAAAAAATAAATAGATAAATTCTGTCTGGGCATGCTAAATGCTGTCCCAATTGATATTTATGATTTGCTTTTAAATGAGCTGTGTGTTTTTGTAGAACCAACCTCTGAGGATGTCAATGCAACGTTACATTTCCTCAAATCTATTGGAGAAAACTGCCAGTGGATCTTTATTTCTTTTTACATCTCTCTATTCCTTGTTATGAAAACAACCAATTTAGGGTATGTAAGTCTTTTAGACTTATAGTTGGAAAGATAGGGTATTTTGGTTTATTTTAAGGCAACACATTTTGTAGTAACTACCAGTAGTTAACCCTCATTGATTTTATTGGTATAGTATTCATGGTCAGTATTTGAGGACTTGTGTTTTGGTAGTACTATACAAAATAAGCAAATAGTGTCTTTCTACACTTTAAAAAGGCAATTATTTGAGTTTATATAAAGAGTAGTTAAAAAAAAAAAAAAACATGCTGCAAGGCAAAGAGAAGAGAAATAGAATTTCTACCAGTGACCTTATTTATAGATCAGACCTCCTTTATCTTCCTTTGACCATGAACATCTCAATTAAAATACATAATGCTCTGATACTAAACACATTGAGTCAATAAAAATTGCAAGTTTATCTGGATATATTATGAAATATTAATAAAAATATGAATACATATTTCATTCAAGTTATGTATTGCCAGTGAATGACTTTAGTGAAAACAAAAATTCCACAAATTTAAATTGAAAGAGAAAAATGTAGTCCTGTAAATGTTTTTTTTAGAGAGGATGCTTGATACAGGCTCATGTTTTCAGTTTGATAGCTGATAATATAGTAACACCGGACTTAGAATAAAACTAAATACTGTGATAAGGTTACAGTTCTGGCACCAATAGCTCTGTGACCTTAGACAAGTTGCTTTACTGTTACTGAAGTATTTTTCATAATGATTATTCTTCATCTTTTCTGTATAGAGATTATTATAATATCAATATCCTTCTATCCCTCAGAGACACTATAAGTTAACTCCATAATGTTGCTATAATAATTTGGATGAATTGAAGGTATACACACCCCCACACAAATATATTTCAGATCAATAATATGTATATATAAACCTAGACTGGGTTCACCTTAGAAGTAGGCTTAGAAACTGTTTCATTTACTACGTCAGATGCCCATCTTTCCAGCTGAATATAGAGTACCTATCAAAATATTACCTTGGAGTTATTCCTAATTTTCTGTATTTTGAAAACACACACACACAGGCACACACACACACACACACACACACACACACACATACACACATCACACATCTACTTTGAGCCACATTATATCTGGATTGATAAATTGAATTAGGGAGTTTTTAATAAATTTAGAGCAAACCTCATTTATATACCTTTTAAATATTTTGAACAGTTTTAGATTTTATTTTCAATTCACTTAAAACATTAACCAATTAGATATTTGTTTTAGTTAATGTAAAATCAGTATGTAGTTTTTTATTTTCCTTAAAAGAGCTAAACCATTGACACCTAGAATTTTTGACAGAATAATCTAGTTTCCCTTAATAATTTTGAGTATGCTAGTTTCTATGTGTCTATTTAAGTCAATATCAATCTAAATTATTTTCGAAAAGCATTTTCACTTTTTATTAAAGTTAATCTCTCTTATTTTTCTTTCTCAAAGATCTGAGTATTTTGTATATGTTTACCTTAAAGATGATTGAATAATATTTTTAAAAAAACTTTTAAGAAGTCTAACTATATGGAAATTATAGTGATTCAATCCTATAGTATTCAAGCCTAGGGCTTATGTACTTGACTTACGTGTTACTGTGAGTCTCCCATTCCAAGACAACTAAACTATACTCTTGTGTTTCTAAGTCCTGCTTTGTATCTGTGCAGATGTTTAAAATGTTTTATCCCTGTATGTTTAATTCACTTTCAGTGGGTTTCAAATTGTATTTAAGATTTTTTTCCTTGATCTGAAAATATTTCCTTTACATGATTCTTATATTTGTCATTTTATGAATAGATCGACGTATTTTTTATTTTTATTATTTTAAAAGAACTCTCATGAACATAGCTGCATGTGAAAACAGTTGCTATTCAGACATAGACAACAAATACTAGATACTAAAGTCACAAGATTTTTGTTTTTGGTTTTTGTTCTTGTTTGATTTGTTTGTTTTCATCTTTCTTGGCCAACATAGTATTTCATCTAAACACATGCATTTTTTTAAAACAAAATTATATTTATTATTGCTTAGGTAAAGACTGATGTTCCTTTATCATTGTATTTTTCAATGTGGGATATCTTTAATGGGCAACCTGAGATATTGCACTTTTATGCAAAAAAAATCTAAAAATATTCCCTATCTCTGAATATGACACTAACCTAATTGAGCCATGTAAACTAAATCTTCCTAGTAAGCCTTTAGTAGTGACTGTAAATCTTAACAGTGCCCATGTTATCTTGCTAAATGTAAAAGCGGTAGATATTTTAATTTAGATTTCAAAGCAATAGGATTGTTTACTTATTTATTTTTCATTTGCTTTTTACTTGTTCTCAGCAGTAGAAAAAACAACTCATTTGATTTGGCATGCATAGAGCTTATCAATAGACTGACAGGCAATGTTGTGAGGGAATGTGCTTCTCAACAAAACACATTACAGAACAATGCATTTGCAACTGAGAGATGGCTCTCACAGTGTGTGATTTATTAAATGTTTTTCAATCTAGTTCTGTAAAAATATTGGACCCACCTACACTTTTCAGGAAAGAAACTGTGTTATTATATATTTTCAATTGTGAACCCAAGTTTTTCTTGCTTACTGGGGCAAATCTTCTATTGAAGTCTTTAGTATTTCTGATAGTACTAATAAAATTATTAATATGGTAAAATCAGTCTGAGTGCATTATGATACTCTATCTACTATATCTCAAAATATGGTTAAGTTATAATTTTTTTACAATCTTTATTTGCTTTTATTTCAGGGAAGCCCCAGTGAGTGCATGGATTTCAATCTTATAATAAGATAATTTACATTTATTATAAAATCTCTCTATATATTTGCATGCTATCATATTTATTTCATTTTATTAAATTGTTTTAATTCAACAGCTTGAAAAATATGTTTGAGAAAAGGTCCTTCTAAGATGAAGTGAGTTGTCTGAGATTATGAATAAAGTTAAGTGTTACTGCCTTGGAAATTGTCAGGAAAAAAAACAAAAAAACAAAACAGAGTTGGATTCACTGTCTCCATCTTTGTTTTATCCTCTTCCCCCATCCTTCCTTGCCCATCTTGCCTCTGCACCTTTTAGCAATTTCATCAGTAAGATCCAATGGGGATTCCCCCTGTGTCATTGCCCCATAGGTAGAATTTTGTAAGAGATAGTTCAGAAATTTTAATATAATCTTTCCTTTCCCATACATAGTAAGGGAAACATTCTGTTGATTTTTATCTTTAAAAGGTACAGTTTCTAGCTGGTTTACAGAAATTTAGACATTTTGAAACCTGCCTCTTTAAGGTTAGAAACTGATATAGTCCCTTCTTTACAGTAGATCTAACCTTGATGTTTCTTTTTATCCTGTGATCACTTTGAGAAAATTAGACTGTAGTTCAGGTACAAGGTGAATCGATAAACTGTTAAAAGTAGAATTGGGTTATCAGAAAACTAATTTTATGCCATGGACCAATGTCGAGGTGAAAAATAGACCCCATTTTCTCTAACAGGGTTACAGAATGAAACATACTTGCTGTTTCTGAACTTTGTCCTGTGGAGCTTTCTACATGACTGCTATTATGGAAACAGAAAATATACCAATATTCCTGAGAAATTTTTTTTGGAAATTTTAGGATCCATAGTGATTTGGGATTATTGTTACAAATTATAAAATTATCTGCATAGGATCAATTTTTTTGCTTATGTGATGGAATTTTTGCATTTTGCACAGTGCTATAAATGCAGAACTACTCAATGGAAATTTAACTTAGCACAGTGGATTTTCAAGTAGAACTATCATGGTTGAAAATGGCATATTCTCCTTGTTCAAACTTCACTACATAAACTTGATATTTGAATAAAATTTTCTCTATACATGTTTTATTATTTTTAATATCACTAGTAATGTAATAATTTAAAAAATCAGTCTTTGAAAGATATTTTCAAATTATTACTATTAATATTTCTGTCCTATAAAATTCCCAATTTCTCATACTTCCTAAAACATTCAAGAACAAAAGACTAGTGTCAGATTTTTGTTCTTCCTTTTATTTTGTGATTAATTGAAAAAGAAGTTTGGAGATCTGTAAAATAATCTTGAATTATGAAAGATTTTTTGAATAGAGGTCACTTTCATAGGCTGTGATTTTTCAGTCTGAAGCCAAAATAACTTCATTCACCTCACTTCTGAAAAATTACATAAAGTTGGATGATCTGTTGAAGATAGATGTCTCCTTCCAGGGGGATATTTACAAATTTGTCCTTAAATTAGAAAAGCATTAGCTAGAATATAATCCAAATGTGTACAATAAAAGGTGTTTATACTATCATTAGAATGCAGCAATCCAGGGGTTGGAATTGAATGAATTCAAGAGAATGATGATTAATTGAAATTAAAAGAAAAAAGTGAACACAACTGGCTAATATAATACAGGCGAGAAAACTTGACTGATGGAGAAATAGTGCTGAACCTTTCTGAGTGATATCAGATAGTTTAATACTCTTCATTAAACCTCTCATTGGTTTTAAAAATCTTAAAAATTCCAAAATAACATTATAAATGACAGAATTAAAAAGAGCAATGGTTTCTGGTAGGACGGCAAATTGGTGCAACCACTCTGGAAAGCAGTATGGTGATTCCTTCAGAAAATGTGGAATGGAACCAACATTTGACCCAGTTATCCCACTCCTGGGCATTTGCCCAAAGGACTTAAAATCAGCATACTATAGTAATGTGGCTATATCAACATTTATAGCAGTTCAATTCACAATAGCTAAGCTATGGAATCAATTTAGCTGCCTTTCGACAGATGAATGGATAAAGAAAATGTGGTATATATATACAAGTGAATATTCCTCAGCCATAAAGAAGAATGAAATTATGACATTTGCTGGTAAATGGGTGGAACTGGAGACTATCATACTAGGTGAAATAAACCTCTTCCAAAAAAACCAAAGGGGAATGTTCTCCTTGTTATGGGGATGCTGACTCACAATAGGCAGAGGGAGAGGGAGAAGTGGAGATTCACTGGATTGGAGAGGGGGAATGGGAAAGGGAAAGACAGAAGAATGAATTGGACATAACTTTCCTATGTTCATATAAGAACACATAACCATTGTCACTCCACATCATGAACAATCATGAAAACTGGAAGTTATACTCCATGTAGGTATGTCAAAATGCATTCTGCTGTTATGTATAAAAAGAACAAATAAAAAAATAAAAGAGCCATGGTGAATATAGGAAACAAATTGATGATCTTGTTCTAGATTTTCTGTTTTCAAAGAGATACCAAATATATTCATTTTTGTATTTTTCTATAATAAAACTTTTAATTTAAGCATCAATCATCAACTGCTAGGCACTATTGCAAGAGCCTCCTTGCTGCTTTCTCTCCAGACTTCCTCCTACTTTTTCTCCAGTGACAGCGCATAATAATCACAAATAACTCTTTGTATGGCATTTTTGCATTTTGAATGACAATGAAATAATAATAAAGTACTGATATTTCCCCACATATCACAAGCCCTGTATGTCAACATCTTTGTATGATCCAACAACCCCACTAACTTAGGTCCTGCTGCCTTCTCCCTTCTTCAAGATGTAGTTGACCCATTAAATGTCCTTGAATGCCTGAGATGGCTCTGACCTTAGAGCTTTCTCACATCTCCTTTCAGCTGTCTGGAATTCTGAAACTCCAGCTTTTTACAAAGCAGGTATTCTTACATTCTTCAAGACTTTTTATATCACTTGCCAGCAGCAGCATCCCTGACCACTCTAAGTAGGTCTCTCTGTATACTTTTCCTTTTTTTTTTTTTTGTTTATTTTCCGTAAAGCTATTTAAATAATTTGTAAATAGGAATATAAACATATAAAAATTACACACTCTCAGACATACATATGTATAACTAGACAGAGAATGAGAATGAGAGAGATAGAAAAGGAGGAAGAGAGAAGACTACTAGTAAAGGTAAATTTTTTTTTATTGATTCATCGTACACAAATGGAGTACAGCTATTGTTTCTCTGGTTGTACATCAAGTAGAGTCATACCATTTGTGTAATCTTACATGTACATAGGGTAATGATGTTTGTCTCACTCCATTATCTTTCCTTCCCTCCCATCCCTCATTTTCCTGTACACAATCAATCCTTCTTCCATTCTTCCCTTACCTCTCCCCCTGTTATGTATCATCATCCACTTAACAGAGAAATCATTTGACATTTGGTTTTTTGGGATTGGCTTATTTCACTTAGCATGATTTTCTCCAATTCCATCCATTTAGCTGAAAATGCCATAATTTTATTCTTCTTTATGACTGAATAATATTTCATTGTGTATATATACCACAGTTTCTTTATCCATTTATCTATTGAAGGGTCTCTAGGTTGGTTCTACAATCTAGCTATTGTGAATTGAGCTGCTATAAACATTGATGTGACTGTATCACTGTTCTCCATACTGCTTTTCAGAGTGGCTGCACCAATTTGCAACCCCACCAGCAATGTATGAGTGTACCTTTTCCCTCACATCCTCGCCAACACCTTGCTTATTTGACCATTGCTGATTCTGGAAAGGCAAGGGCCAATATGTTTTAGTCACTAAAATTTATCTAATACCTAGTACAAGGCATTTCCCATGGCAAGCATTTAGTTCATTTGTATATCCTTCATATATTAGTAAAAGAAAATGATAAATGAAAGGATAAGTATCTAATTTTATAAAGTTTAATGAATATAGACTACATCTTGGGACCTTTAATTAAAAACCCTTTATACTATGTATGATTGTACCCCAAGCTAGAGTCCAATGTCCTCCTTCTGTTCTATACAACTTTTGCTTGGTTTCAGTTTTGTTTTCACTCTCAATTTGTTTGTTGTAATTGTCCTAAACTATTTTATCAAAAACTAATTGTATTCTAAGATTTATATCATCAAATAATTATATGATACTCAATAGCTAAAGCTCCAAATCTTACACATAATTTACTTTTAAGAAAAATATGCCAAGTATATAACATAAATGCAGGTGTTTAGGTTGATTGTTATTTTAATATATGCTTATAAACATTAAAATGTATCAGAATAAGGTTGTTTCAAAGACATGACCTCCAGTCTCTCTGAAACCCACAGCAATCTCCAAATGTTAATTTAAGCTTGACAAATGAGAGGTGAATTTATTTGTAAGAGAGTTCCTGTCATCACTGAGAAGCATTTATTCTTCCTTGAAAGGTTGTTTTCTGCAAAATAAGATATAGTGCTGCATCTAGGCATCTAAGCCTGCTCTGCAAGAGAACAATCTTTGGCATTTAGACTAAGTGTTATGTCTTCTTGCTAGGAAATGAGTTGTGAGAGGTATTTTTCATTTCAAACTTCTGATCACAGTAACATTTTCAGTAAGCTTATATAGAAACAGCCACTGCTAAATAGGATTATTTTTACTGGGTTGTAAAATAAAATATGGGTAGAACAAATTCAGTTATTGCCTTAGTTGAAGAAACTTTTAGTCATGGGAAGACAGTGGATTTTCTGAGTGGCAGACAGTTGAGTGTCCTTTTCTCAGGTCTGACCTTCCTTTTCTTGTTAACAAAACAGCATTATAGTATTTTAGCATTCCTTTCTCAAAAGGTGCCACAATTTTTAATCAGTGCATTATAGTTATACATAACTTTGGGTTCATTTGGACATATTCATACATGCATACAATATAGTTTGCTACAATGCAGTCCCCAGTATATTCCCTTTCTCTCCTCTGTTCCACCCCCTCTTCTCTTTCCTCTATTCTACTGATCTTCCTTCTCTTCACTTAGATTCTTTAAAATTAATTCTTTAAAGATATACACAAAAGTTCAATTTACTGTGACATAATCATATAGGTACATTAGATAGTTTGGCCTATTTCATTCCACCATTCCTCCCTTTTCCTGTCCCTTCTCCCTCCCCAACATCCACTGTTCTCTCTTCTATTATCATGAGAAACCCCTTCCTCCTTTTTCCCCCTTAATTTGTTCTAGCTTCTGCATATGAGAGAAAAGATTTGACCCTTGACTTTCTAAATCTGGCTTATTTCACTTAGCATAATAATCTCCAGTTCTAACCATTTACTAGCAGGTACCATAATTTCATTCTTTGTTGTGGAGTAAAATTACAATATTGTGTAAATACAATACACTTTCTTTATCTATTTAACTGTCAGTGGGCATCTGGACTAGTCCCATAAACTTGACTAATGTGAATTGTGCTGGTGTAAACATTGATGAGCCTCTATCACTATAGTATGTTGATTTTAGTTCTTGTGGATAAATACCGAGGAGTAGGTTAACTAGGTGGTTTGTTGGTTTTGTTCCTAGTTATTTTTAGGAATCTCCATGCTGCTCTTCAGAGTGATTGTACTAATTTTTAGTTCCACCAGCAACGTAATAACATACAAGATATTCAACACTTGGTTTCTTTAAGGAAAGACAAACAATGTAAACAGTTACTTTTCATGAAAGCAGAAAACCCTAGGCATGGAAATAGAAACATTTCTGTATGTTTCTTAAATCATTTTATTCAATTTATTGTTTCTTTTAAAACCTTCAGTGTTCCCCTACAATATGACAGGTACTAAACTATGTATAAATGGTTGAATAAAACCGCGCTGTGTCTTTCCTCTGGAGTGACACTGTGCTTTCCATTGGATTAATTCTAAAGATTTTTTTAGAAAATAATAACTAGCTTTAAAATGCATTTTTTAAGTGTAGTGAATTAAGGTGGCATTTTCTAAATTTTATCTTTTTCATTCTTTTTCAAATAGTACACTGCGAGAATTTGTCCTTAATCTTTAGGACAATCATGGGATATGAAGGAGATGTGTGGAGTAGTGTTTCTTCCCTTTCTGGAATGTTTCTGTTGTGCCCTGCAATAACACACCATCTTTACCCACTAGCAATCCTTGGTTTCTGACCTTTCCTGGAATATTAACTCCTAGCTATAAATGTTCTGTCTTATTTTTTTATTACATACTTATTACATACATACTAACTGAATATATGTTGAGATAATAAATTGATCAATGGAAGACTACTTCCATGATTGCATGTGCTGTGTAAGGCTTAATATAGAAGTTATCACCTAATTTTGTAAACTTATGTGAAAAGAAAAGAAAAATAAATCATGCAAATGCAAAGATCTATGATAGTGACATTTTAAAACAACTACTTTAATTAAAAATGAGTGGAAATGAATGTTGAGATTAACCTGAGATGTCTTCTGTAAACTGGCAGAGCACCAAGAGATTTTTGTAGAAAAATCAAGTTTCTCAGACAAGCCCCTGAGTATGGATGACCTCCTACAGTGCCCACTCTTTTGTGACATGAATGACCTGATTTAGTCAACCTTAAAATAACCTTCCAAGTACCCACTATTCTTAATTTAGTCTTTGCTTTAAAAGTTTAGGAATCTGACTAGAAAATGTAGTGAAATGAAGCAACAGGATTTTTAATACTCCCTTTCTGACCTGGCAGCCTGTCTTCTAATACATTAAGTTAAATAATTCTGTAAATATAGGTTACGAAACTAAAAGAGAAAAACTTAAAAGCTAACGGAAATCTCTAATTTCCTGAGCAGTTAAGAGCTGGCATAATAAAAGCAAAAACAAATACCTGGCTTTTTCCATAAGTGCTGCCTTTCATAGTCAGAATATACCTTTATTAATTTGTATAAAAAGATAAAACTATGGACTGAACCTTTTTGAATTTTGACTTTTTCTCTTCTGTCACATAATGTATTATTCAAGCAGTCTCCCAAGTACAGTGAAAGCTGGTGAATACAAGAAATCTTAGAACCAAACCAGATTGTCATTAACTAGGGATTGTCTTAGAGTTGTTCTGAGATGAACTTAGCTGGTATTTCTGAGATGGACTTCTTTTTTTAATTTTTTTTATTTGTTCTAATTAGTTGTACATGACAGTAGAATGTATTCATACATTTTGATATACCATACATAAATGGAGTGTAATCTCTCATTTTTCTGATTGTAGGATCACATTGGTCATGCAGTCATATATGTACATGAGGTAATAATGTCTGTTTCACTCTACTATCCTTCCTATAGTGCTTTCCCTCCCTTTACTCCCCTCTACCTAATACAAGGTAACTCTATTCTTCCCTATGCCCACTTTCTTGTAAATTAACATAAATAGACTTCTTCAAATACCATGTAGATAAGGAAAATCAATGGAAACAAGAAGATGCATGAACTCTTCTTTTTGGCTTCAGAAAATTCATAAATATTTCCACATGCATTTAGATATTATGCATTTTATGCAAAAAAGTACTTATTAGCTTGGGGAGATCATTTCTTATTTTAAAAAGGCAACTTCTTCCTGGAAAAACACCATCAAATCCCATTTAGTTGACTTTGTGATACTTGGTAAACTAACATAAAGAGTAGACAGGACAAAATGAATTGAAATAGACTATGAAATTTGGGAAATGAATTAATCTTTCATTAATATAAACATTGCACACATTCAGTCTATTAAGTCAAGATAAATTAAAATGAAGAAAAATCTTCTTATGGTAAACTGCAAAGCTCATTCTCCATTTGCTAAAGAAAAGAAATGAATGAATCAAGAAACACATTTAAGACTACAACAGAACCAGATAGGCTGAAAGATTTATCGGATATATTGAGAATCTAATACTTATTATGTTTCTACTACTATCTCCTAAACATGTGAAAATAAAAATAAATATAAATATAAATACAAGAACCATCAGAGACTGAGACTTCTTTCAAAAGAATTGGAAGCTCAAGAGAAATCCCTACTCTTTCACTTCCTCTCTTACATATATATTAATCTCCTAAGTCTTCTAAGTGAGGGATTCTAAGTGAGTCTAATAACTTAAAACCTCTCTATGAATGAATGTTTGAGAAAGGTTCCAGGGTCATAGAATTTCAGAAACATGGTCTTTTAGAGAATAAGAAATCATGGACAAAATGTTTATGAAGTTAAATCCCTTAATGTTTTCATAACACTTGTTGGACAAAAACAACTATTGCTTTTTGTACAACAGTACAAAGTTCAAGAAACATGTTGGGGTGGTGGAAAGTGTATGGAGCGGGGTAGATCCAGTTTCAAAGCCAAGTTACGCTGCTATTAGCCTGTGGCCTTGGGCAAGATGATTGCTTTTAGAGTATGAGTATTAACTCTTTTATCTGTAAAATGAAGGCAAAAACATCTTTCCCAGAGTTTGTGTGACTTTTAATTGGAAACAGGTGTGTGAAGTTCCTTGCCAGACATTACTATGGGGATCTATTATTCCTAACCACACAACAAAGTTTTTTCAGTTAATGTGCTCAAAGCACAAATAAGAAATCTAGCCCAGTGATGCTGCAACAAAATATGAAAAGTTGAAAATGCTTCCCTACACAGTCTCACGACCGGTCCAACTGTGAGACACATGCTTTCAGAACCTTGATCATTCCTTACCGTCAATCAGAGACAAAGTGGTTAAAGGAGGACTGGCATACCAAGCAGTCAGGGTTGGATAAAGGCTGTGTTCTCATGGAAGAAGCTCATTCAGGGCAACATTAATCCTTTCCTGTGAAGGAGAGGGCCCCAGGCAATCTTTTAAAAAGATTTAAAAACCTTCTGACATGTGCACCATTTAAGCAATTCTAGTGCTGCTACAGGGAAGATGGGAGCAACTTGTGAAAGTGTAAAACTAATGAGCCCAGCTCCTCTTCTGCCAGGCATTTGCAACTCTGTGCTCTTCCTTGTGCATACCTGGAGGCAAGAATTTACTATGGACACTATTCTTTTTGTCTTAGTTTCTTTCACAATTTTCTTTTTCTATTTCTTTCTTTTCTTTCTTTTCTTTTTTTTTTTTCTTGTCTGTCCTTTCAACATTTTTTTTTTCTTTTCTTCTTGCTCCTCCACTCCCAGGCAAGCAATGTGTACTCATCACGTACTGTGTATAAATCCTAATGGTGCCAAGGAGCAGAAAGAATGGAAACATTAATTTTCCTTTTCAGTTTCCTGCCAACATTTCCTAATGGAAGGGAAATAGATATAGTGCCTCAGCAACTCTGAGCACTGCCACACAAGATCCTTTGCCTTTAACGAGGGATATTCTGTTTATATGTTTTCATGTACATCACATTTTTTTCTTCCTTAATGGTGCTCACACATTACTTACCTGCAAACAGTGCCTCTGTACTTACCAATGTCCCTAAACTGCCTCATCTCATCTCCTTTAATATATACAACATGATCAATAACAGTTCATCTTTTATTAGCATCTGGAGGTCCAACTGGCATTGCATACACAGAGGGTCTAAACAACACCTGCCTTCTCTTTATTGTTGTTTCTGATCAGTGTGCAAGAGCTTGAACTGAGTTCTTGATCTAGGAAAGCCCCACATAGCAATCATCTCTTGTCTTGATTTCCATATTAAAATATTAGTCAAATCTTAGAAAGTCTACCTCTGCCATATCCATCTTTTCTTTTCCTCCTCTCAACTTTTACTACCTCTTTCTCAAACCAAATTCTTAACACTTGTTTCTAGGATGTTATTAATAGCTTGCTAACTGGCACACCAATCAGCCCTCTTTTCTCTTTTATTACATTCTCCACCTGATATTAAACTGAACTTTCTGAAGATTAGCTTTGTTTTCATCACATGAGAACATTTAAACTTTTAACCTAGACCTCTACCTATTATTTTCCACACCTATTTCATCTGACCTTCCCCTCACTCCCTTTAAAGTCCCCAACAATCATGTTGCATATTATCCCTGGTATTCCTTCAAGGTTTCCACCTATATTCACTTGCTTATCATGTTTTCTCTGTCCTAAAGATTACTCTTTCCCGTTCCTTTGGTCTTGTCAAATTTCCATAGTTGTTGCAGACAATGTTTTTGTGCCCTGGGCACTTGTGATTTCCATGTCCTGTGTACTGATGGCATGCTGTAAACATGGGCATTGAGGACACAGGAAAAATCCTCAACTGAAGACAAATGAGCTCTGACGGCAGGTATCCTGGTTTCCATGTGCTGTGGGAAGACATCTCTGAGGTGTGTTCTTTCCTATTTCACAAAGGTGTCCAGCTATGTTTCTCCCCAGGTGATCCCAGTGCTAGTCTTCTCCTTAAGTTACCTGTGTGGCTTCCTTCCCCACCCTATCTTACTACCGGACTCCCCAGTGAGGGCTTCATGGAATCAGTACCCAAATAAACTAGTTGTGATCAGAACCTGTTTCAAGGCTAACACAAGGTAATAGTCATTCTTAAAAGTCACATTCCTGCAGCCTTTCTCATTTCTGAAGCTGGAAGTTTTCAGCCATGTTGAAGATCTCTTAAAGGATGCTCTACTTCCTCTGTTTTACCCTGTATGTGCTTTGTCTTTCCTGATGATGTTAAGTTTCTTCATACACAGGAAATGCATAACCTCCACCTTTACATTCTTACCTTTTTCTGTCATACTATGTGATATATTTAAAGACTTTTACTCTGTGTGTATGTGTGTGTGTGTGTGCATTTTCCCCATTATTCATGTTTTATTTATGGGAGAAAGCTGTCTAATTGCTAGATCACATAGTACATAAATATTTTAGTTGGTCCAATATAAAAATGTGCATTTATAATAATTTTTGTTTTGGGGTGCCTCTCAGAGTACAGTGGAAAGGAGAGACACCTTGATGGTGCTAGGGTCTCCATGCAGGTGAGGTTGAGTGTGGCATTCATATATCTTCCTTGTCCAACTTCAGAGGTAAGTTTCAGTGTTTATTCTCCTATTCCTTTTGATAAGTGGAAGAGACATTTACTCAGTGTTCAGAAAGGTGATTCCCCTTGAGATGTAGGACTCATCTTTTGACTTTAGAATATCACTTATCTAACAACCACGTAGTTTATTCTTTTCTGTCTCTTTATACAAAATTCTGCAACAAGACCCTGAAATCACTAACCTCTTTCTAGTTTAGTGACTCAGACTCATAGTGAAACTTCCTCTGTTGATTGGTTTATTGTGATATAGCTCTGGTATCAGACAGCCACTTCTCTCTGTTATCCATTATATGGAGTTACCTTCAAAACTGACTCAGCTTCCTTCTGACAGATGTGAACTCTGCACCTCTCATTCCCCATTATTTATATTAAAAAGGGTTATGGAGGCTCATGTTTTTGTTATATCTTGTTCTGAATTCCTGCTTTTACTGGATTTCTATTCACATCCTGTGTTTATCTTTCTTGTCTTCATTTTACGGTCAAAAAATACCATTTCAACAAAGAATTATATATCACTGAACTTTTACTGAGAACTTTTTAGTCATCAGAACAGGGTATGTGGCATCATAATTCTGTATGTAAGCAATCTATTTCTGATGTTTCCATCAATACAAATCCTTAGGCTAAAGTGGAAGCAAAGGATGCCTTGTAGGCTGCCATTTCTCCTACATTCCTGCCTCTTCGCACATTTTCTTGGGCCCATGCTTAGCCTAAACCCACAAATCTTTCTCCTAAGCCCAATGTTTCTAAGTGGCTCCCACTGAGAAAATCAAATTGTTCTCACTGTTTTTTGAAAAGTGCTTTGCACATGATGCACTGATGATGCTCAATGACTCATAGGGAGAAGGCAATCAGGCTTCTGTTATACCAGGAAGAGATGTCCAAATATTTAGCTCTTAATGAAACAATGACTACTAATTGTTATATTGTCTCATCTCCTACCTCTTCCTCACATATACTCTGCTCACCTGTCTCACCCTTGACTCAATGACAGTCTAACACTACAAATGATTGGTACATATTTTCCTGCTATGCTTGTATATTAAGGAGTCTGTAGCCAATAGCAGAGCCTGAGTGCCAATGGTGGTACTGGGATTTCATTTTCTATCTGTTATCACACCCTCAAGGTAACATATTCTTTTCTTTGGCCATTCATAGCCTAAGATTGACTCTGCCATCTCAATTCTAGAACTATTCATCTCCAAGTAAGAAGATCTAGTGAGCTCCCAGCACTTGCTTCCTGGTTTTGGTTCATTGCAGTCAACAAGTGCTGCTTGCCGCTTGCCGCCTGCCGCTGACCAGTGGGACAAATGACACGCACTCTTCAGAAGTTCATGAAGCAGCTTCTGCTTTATTCGGATAACACCCTCAATATATAAGCAGTCTCATGCATAAGCAATTGTAATCAGATACGTCCATCCAATCCTATTAAAGGTCAAGTGATCACGAGCTCAAGCATACATGTAAGATATATCTGTCCACGTGCTAGGCGGCTGAACTAATTATCATACAGCCAATGGTAAACGCTTCCTGTTTTTCTCAAAGCGCATTCAGCATGCCTTTGGCTCTCTGCCAGTCGCCATCTTAGATGCATGCGGCGTAACCCTGGGCCCCAGGTTTCACCTGCCACAAACAAGCTCCTTTCAACTTGCATTTTTTTTTTTTTTTCATGTTACATCTGTAAGTATGCCTTTCTCTTTGATTCTTTAGAACTGGATTATGCTACTGACCCTCAATCATTCCTTATTATATATTCCTTCCTTTTCAAAATGTTTCCCAGTCTTGACTACTATTTTTCTTCTGTCCCTTTGTTTACCACTTAAATAAATTCTTACTGTTCACCTTTAGCATTTTTTAAAAAAATTTTAGCAACAGTAAAAATAATTGCAACATGAACTCATAGGGAATTTTTTAGAAGATCCAAAAAAGGTACAAAACATTTTCTTTAAACAAATATATTTATTTCCTGATTTTCAGCAGAAATTCTAAGGCATTGACCTGAAGGCGAAATAGGTAGGGTGAGAAATAAATTCTTATAACTTTGGCATCAAAGATTTTTCTTACTATAAGAATTATGTTTCATTCTGCTAAGGTTTTAATATGGCAATACATAGTTGTATATCTATAAGTTAATAATTGTATTTATTTGTTATTAATTATTAATTGATATTAATTAAATTGCTTAAGGACTCAGACTCTTTAAAAACTAATATCTTTTACAGGAACTTGTTCCAACTCTTCAGGATAAAAGAATTTTTAATGAATAGACTTTGCATAAAAACATTCATTCTTTTTTTTAAAATTTAATTTTGTTTTACATTTTAGAAATTTGTCTTCCCACTTTTCTCAAGGCTCTCAAATAAAGCTGATGAAGCTTAACTTCTGGACTTTGCAATTACACAATCTCTTTTCAAGGTCCTGGAAATGGTCCCACAAATGTGTTCACATAGTCTTAAAATATTTTGAATACTCATAAAAGTAAAGAACTAAATAACTTGGTTTAAGATTTCAATTTCTTTCACTCTGATATCCTTCCAAGTTTCTTCATTTTGTGTCTAACATATTAGTAGAATTATGGTGATCCATTCAAAAGGGGAAGTTGAGTTGAGACTGCATTTAATGGGATTTTCAAGGGATATAGATTCATATGGCTCTCATTCAGTCATGTTACTTCATACCATTGGAGGTGCAAAAGAGCAGTATTCCTATCTCCATGTGTACCAGCATCCCAGATGTCATGATGTGAAACTACAGGACCAATGATGTAATCAGAAACTGAGCATGTACTACCTGCTCAGCAACTGAAACAAAATGTTATGAAAAAATAATAAGGCTTGAAGTATACAGAAGCAGAAAATAGTATTTGAAACTTCTTCCATCAAGAGCATAAATTGTAAGAGCATTGAAGAAGATTTGGTTCTCTTTAATACCTATCAACACAGAAGTCCTCTTCTGCTCAAAAAAGGTATACCCTCACTAGGATAAACATGTAATACATTTATTTTCTAATGGGGAATCTCAGGAAATAAAATTTATTAGAATTTTTTTTTAATCTAAAAATCTGTAGAGTACAACAAGCAACAAACCTACCCATATGCCTGCAACGTGTTCTACATAGCCTGGTGCTTCAGATCACAAGGTACAGTATGGAAGGCATTTAGTCTGACAAATTTGGCACAGCAGACACAATGCAGCAAAGTCACCATCAATGGAGGGAAATTATGCAAGGAGTCAGTACTCATTCCATGAAGAAAATTCTCATACATTATCTCCCAGTCAGGATCAACTAATATAAAGTGTATATCTGATGGAATGTTAATAAAATCCTGTCATCTTTTCTGAATTTGGAAGTTCTTGTGGTTTCTGCTTTTTTTGTAAACCTGTGAATCATTTCTTCTCTTTGACATAAATACCTGTTTTCCCCTTCATTTCCTATTTTGGTTTAAGCCATGTGTTTTAAGATTTGTTCCTAAAAATATGAATAGGAAAGTAAGTAGGTCTCTTCTGCTTCTGGATAGAATTGAGAATTTGGGATATTTCAGGAAAGACATGGGAAAAGAAGACATTATGAGATGAAAAGTCTGAACAAAATAAGAAAATAGAATGCCACTGCATTAGAATTATGGGACTAGTGGAAGGGAACTTGAGATGTTGTAATTTGGAATTTGTACATCTTTCCAAAATTGTTGTCCTGTGTTTTGTCTGTTCTGGGCATTACTTTGTGCTAACTGTGTAACTGACAACCTGTGGACTGCTGAATGGAAATTTCTTAGTCCAACTTGTTTTGTGACTTGGGGTTATGATTTATAGGAGCCGTGTTCACAGGAAAAAAGAATCAAATGATTTATCTAAGTTTATGAAAAAAGAAATATTTTATGGCACTAACTATGAAACTATTTTATATAGAAAAAGTAAATATTATAATATGCCTTCTAAACCTTACAGGTGAAATTATTTCATAAGGATTATTTCTGACAAAATTGTATTCAGACTCACATAGATTGGGAGATTTTTGTAGTTCATTTATTGATATGATATTTTCTGTCACCCTTTTCTGAATCAATTTCTGGAATTTGTAGAATTTCATTACAATTGATTATAGAAATGAAATGATGTACCCCATTTGTGTACAATGAATCAAAAAGCAGTCTGTAAAAAATTAAGATAAATTTAAAAAATAAAAAGAAATTAAAAAAAAGTTTTTTGGTGAAGTAAGAATTGTTCTAGAGTTTCACAAGTCATAAAGCCCAGAATCATGGTGTTTGAGTAGAAACACAAATGCTAAAACATGACTCTATTGGATTCTGACATCCTGCATGTACCTAGTGACAAAATGCCAGCCAATCATCACAATTATCAGTAGGTGATACAGCTACCAAGAAACAAAGCGGTAATTGTCATGTCATGAATGTGAAGTTCTGAGCTGGAAGCAGTGGCACATGTACATGTGTAATACTAGAATCCTGGAATGCTAAGGCAGGAGGAGTACAAATTTGAGACTAGCACAGGCAACACAGCAAGACCTCTCTCAAAAAACAAAAATCGAAAAAGAAAAAACAGCAACAATAAAATAAATTCCAGGAGAACATGAAGTTCTTTCTAGCATGTTAACATTTCAAAACAAGTTTGCAAAGAAAGAAATGTAGCTTGATTGCAGTTTTTATGTGCACTGTAACATCATATTACAAAAACTTGGAAACAACACGATGCCTAATTTCTATAATGTCATATATTTAATGTCATTACTTCACATTTAGCCTTGTTTCCCCATTGTAATTTGCGTAGCTGAAAAGTCAGCAATTCTTACTAAGCACATATTATGACATTTGGCTATATATTGAAAATAAAATAAAACTATGATTTTTTTTCTTTAACTCTATTAAGTTATTAACTTGAAGTTAACATAGTATAAGGTGTCACCTTTAACCCCTCACTTAAAAGAATATTAAGCCATTAATTTTTAATTTATATACATTTAAGGCTAAAAATAAATCATTCTCCTTGCAAATAACTACGTATGCGGAACTATTTGATTTTCATAGCTGATATTCCATTTTCCCTTTTGATATTACCCCATTTGTGAGTGACAATTCCTTCCTATATTTCTCCTTGAATTTTACAAAGAGTGTAAATTATATGTTTTTCAAGAAAAGTGAATAGAAATAAATTTTTGCTAGCTAAGCAGGTACTGTCAAATAACTGACTAAGAACTAATAGTCTTGGCTTTCTTCTATTCAGTGTTCATTTTTATTTTTGTGCTTTGATTTTCCTCTTTAATATTCTACACTTTTCTGTATCCCTGCATTCTTTATGCCCAATCAGTAATATCTCTTTTTAAGTAATGTCTTTGTACAGTGTTGGGTGACTGATTGCACTATTCAACCATTAGAATCACAATATTTTTATAAATTTTAAAATAATAGGTTATAGAGAATTGATTATTTTTTACAAGACCATCTGAAGAATAAATCTTTAAAAACAATAGCTTAGAATGTTTTAATGATGGTCAGTTAATGAGAATCAATAGAAAATATAAGGGATTTTGAATTATTCTTTAACTATTTAATTATATTTAATTATATTGTTACCACTGCCCACAGAAGCAAAGAAAGTAAAATAAAGTAATAGCCCATCTTATTTTCACACAATTAAAGGTGTATAACTGGTCATTTTTGCAATAGAAACTAAAGGTCTTTGTTTTTCTTTAAAAATGAACTATGCATTTCATTTACTATTCATTTGAAAAAAAGATAATTTTTCTATACCATATATGAGTTACTTAGACTTGACTGGGATAGAGCCTTTCAGAGAAAAGCAAAGACAATGGAAAAAATCACTGCACACTGCACTTCATGCTTTTGAAAAAGTATTAAGGGTGATACATGAATACATTTATAAAACTGAATATTATCAAAATAAAATATGGTACTCAAATTGAGACAATATAACAAAATAAATGGGAAAAATGTGAGTGTATAATATATGGTAAAAATGTGAGTATCCTCCCTAATTAGGAGGGAATTGAGTATAAAAATTGGACTAGAAAAAATAAAATAACTAATAATGCAATATATATTAATAATAGAATATATATTATATGTATATTAAGGTGAGGGGGAAGATGCAAAGTTCTAGATTAAGATTATGTGAAGTTCCAGATTAAGTATTAGGGTTTTTTTTTTCTTTTTTGTATCTGGAATATTATTTTCCCACATTGATTCAGATAACTTCTTCACGTGCTTGGTTTTTCACTCAAATCTTTCTGATAGAGTCTTAACTTGACTATCTTAACACTGGACAGGGTCTCCACTCCTATCCCTCTCTATAGTCAGTCTTATTTGTTTATTTGTTTTGTTCTGTTTTAATGTTCTTTTTCAAGCATCTAGAATTCTCTAAAACATTGTGTTAAAATTTTTCCCCCTATTTCAGAATTTCTTGGTTATAAGAAAGATCTAGACATACCTCAATGTCTCACAGAAGTCACTCTTAAATCCATTCTAGGAAATATTATGCAAGATTTAACTAAATGTGGAAGATTCACACATTTACAAGTGGAATCATCCAAGAGATATATAAGTAGTGACTGAGTGAGTTTTGGAATCAGTATGAGATGATGTAATTGTATGGAGTGAAAGGAAGGTCTGCTTTGAAACTGTGTACCTAGGATATGTGTAGGACACTTAAGTCAAGGTTTCTGAAGTTGTACTTCAAAGTAATAAATATTGCCTTTGGGAAATAAACTGTGGCAGAAAGGAAAGTAAATGTGAAAAAGAATTTATACATTATCTGTGTTATTTTTAATAAGAATTTAAAAGATGCATAAACTTTAAAAAATACTTTGACATAGAGCAAGAACTGGAGAATAGAATAGAAGAACTGATTGGAGTATATGCTCAGAGGTGAGGTTACTAGCAGTATGTCAGATATACAAGTTTAATGGGAGTCTTTTTCTGTGTGTGTGTGTGTGTGTGTGTGTGTGTGTGTGTAGGGGTGTACCAGGGATTGAACTCAGGGACACTCAGCCACTGAGCCACATCCCCAGCCCTATTTAGTATTTCATTTAGAGACATAGTTTTACTGAGTTGTTTTACTCAGTTATCTCCTCACTATTGCTGAAGCTGGTTTTGAACTCACCATCCTCCTGCCTCAGCTTCCTGAGCTGCTGGTTTTACAGGCATATGCCACCATGCCCTTCCTCATAAGGAGTCTTTTAAATTCTGACCTAGAAAAGAAATGTTGAAGCCCAGTTACAGATTACCCTGTAAATCAAGGTTAAGGATTTAATTATTCTGTTTGTGTGATTAGGAAGCCATGGAAGGAAAGTCTTTGAATAGAGAGGTATTTTGGCAAAAAACTTGTTTAAAAAATATCAGATTCACTCTGTTGGGCAGAACAAGGAAATATGATGAAATTATTTTATTTACTCAAAAGGAATGTGGTTGGAATCTGCCAACAAGTATTTTAACAGAGAGAGAATGTTCTCTGAAGCCATTGTTGCACCAAACAGAAATGACCTTGTACTTTAAACTCATCAAACATTTTGGTTAATTTATTATGTTAATTTGATACTTTCTCCTACATTGTTAATTTGATATTTTCTTTTTACAAAAAAATTTACCTGAATAAGCAAATTCTGATGTATTCAGAAATTGCATCTTACATTTCTGCCAAATTTAATTTTTCTTCATCTCATAATAGCATATTAATACATTTTTCCATCATATATTTATTGAAAGTTATTGTTGATATGGTGAATGACATTTATTGATTTCCAGATGTTGAACCAACCTTGCATCCCTGGGATAAAATCCACTTGATCGTGGTGCACTGTCTTTTAAATATATTTTTGTATGCGATTTGCTAAAATTTTGTTGAGAATTTTTGCGTCGATGTTCATTAAGGATATTGGTCTGAAATTTCCTTTCCTTGATGTGTCTCTGTCTGGTTTAGGTATCAGGGTAATATTGGCTTCATAGAATGAGTTTGGGAGGGTTCCCTCCTCTTCTGTTTCATGGAATACTTTGAGGAGTATTGGAATGAACTCTTCTTTAAAGGTTTTGTAGAACTCGGCTGAGATCCCATCTGGTCCCGGACTTTTCTTTGTTGGTAGGCTTTTTTTTTTCTTTTTTTTTTTTTCAGATGTTGATAGACCTTTATTTTATTTATTAATTTATATGTGGTGCTGAGAATCGAACCCAGTGCCTCACACATGCTAGGTAAGTGCTTCACCACTGAGCCACAACTCCAGCTCCCTGTTGGTAGGCTTTTGATGACCTCTTCTATTTCATTGCTTGAAATTGATTTATTTAAGTTGTGTATGTCCTCCTGGTTCAGTTTAGGTAATTCATATGTCTCTAAAAACTCATTGATGTCTTCGAGGTTTTGTTTTTTGGAGGATAGATTTTCAAAATAGCTTCAAATTATGTTTTATATTTCACTCATGTCTGTAGTGATATTTCCTTGTTCATTCTGAATTTTCCCATATCAACAGGCTTAAAGTTGAGAATCACATGATTATTTTGATAGATGCAGAAAAAGCATTCCATAAAATACAGCATCACTTCATGCTCAAATGACTAGAAAAAATAGGGAGAGTGGGAACATTCCTTAACATTGTAAAGGCCATCTACGCTAAGCCCATGGCCAATATCATTCTAAATGGTGAAAAACTGAAAGTGTTCCCCCTAAAAACAGGAACAAGGCAGGGATGCCCTCTTTCACCACTTCTATTCAACATAGTCCTTGAAACTCTATCCAGAGCAATTAGACAAACCAAAGAAATTAAAGGGATACGAATAGGAAAAGAAGAACTCAAACTATCCCTGTTCGCTGATGACATGATTATATATTTAGGGGAACCCGGAAATTCCACCAGAAAACTTTAGAACTCATAAGTGGATTCAGTAAAGTAGCAGGTTACAAGATCAATGCTCATAAATCCAATGTATTTTTATACATAAGTGATGAATCTTCAGAAAGAGAAGTTAGGAAAACTACCTCATTCACAATAGCCTCGAAAAAAATAACATACTTGGGAATCAATCTCACAAAAGAGGTGAAAGACCTCTACAATGAGAACTACAGAACACTAAAGAAAGAAATTAAAGAAAATCTTAGAAGATGGAAAGATCTCCCATGTTCTTGAATAGGCAGAATTAATATTGTCAAAATGGCCATACTACCAAAAATACTATACAGATTCAATGCAATTCCAATTAAAATCCCAATGACGTACCTTACAGAAATAGAGCAAATAATTATGATATTCATCTGGAAGAATAAGAAATTCAGAATAGCTAAAGCAATCTTAGCAGTAAGAGCGAAGTAGGAGGTATCGCAATACCAGATCTTCAACTCTACTACAATGCAATAGTAACAAAAACTGCATGGTATTGGTACCAAAATAGACAGGTAAATCAATGGTACAGAATAGAGGACATGGACACAAACCCAAATAAAAACAATTTTCTCATATTAGACAAAGGGGTCAAAAATATGCAATGGAGAAAAGATAGCCTCTTCAACAAATGGTGCTGGGAAAACTGGAAATCCATATGCAACAGAATGAAATTAAACCCCTATCTCTCACCCTGCACAAAAATCAACTCAAAATGGATCAAGGACATCGGAATCAGACCAGAGACCCTGCATCTTATAGAAGAAAAAGTAGGTTCAAATCTTCAACATGTCGGCTTAGGATCAGACTTCCTTAACAGGACTCCCATAGCACAAGAAATAAAAGCAAGAATCAATATCTGGGATAGATTCAAACTAAAAAGCTTTCTCTCAGCAAAGGAAACTATCAGTATTGTGAAGAGAGAGCCTACAGATTGGGAGAAAATCGTTGCCACTCATACTTCAGATAGAGCACTAATTTCCAGAATATATAAAGAACTCAAAAAAAACTCTACACCAAGAATACAAATAACCCAATCAACAAATGGGCTAAGGAAATGAACAGACACTTCACAGAAGAAGATGTACAAGCAATCAACAGATATATGAAAAAATGTTCACCATCTTTAGTAATAAGAGAAATGCAAATCAAAACTACCCTAAGATTCCATCTCATCCCAATTAGAATGGTGATTATCAAGAACACAAGCAACAATAGGTATTGGTGAGGATGTGGGGGAAAAGGTACACTCATACATTGCTGGTGGGGTTGCAAATTAGTGCAGCCACTCTGGAAAGCAGTATGGAGATTCCTCAGAAAGCTTGGAATGGAACCACCATTTGACCCAGCTATCCCACTCCTTGGCCTATACCCAAAGGACTTAAAATCAGCATACTTCAGAGATACAGCCACATCAATGTTCATAGCTGCTCAATTCACAATAGCCAGATTGTGGAACCAACCTAGATGTCCTTCAATTGATGAATGGATAAAGAAACTGTGGTATATATGTACAGTGGAATATTACTCCACCATAAAGAATGACAAAATTATGACATTTGCAGGCAAATGGATGAAATTGGAGAATATCATGCTAAGTGAGATAAACCAATCTCAAAAAACCAAAGGAAGAATGATCTCACTGATAAGTGGATGATAATGGGGGATGGGAAGGGTTAGTGTTAGGTTTAGGGTTCGGTTTAGGGTTAGGGTTAGGGAGGATGGCAAGAATGGGGGAAGGAAGGACTGAACAGAGGGAAAAAAGGGGTGGGGGGAAGGGAAAAAATAAAAGAATGAATCAAACAACATTACCCTATGTAAATGTATGATTACACAAATGGTATGCCTTACTCCATGTACAAACAGAGAAAAAACATGTATCCCATTTGTTTACAATAAAAAAAAGAAAGTTATTGTGTACTAGCAGTGAGTTTGGTAGAAACTTTGAATAAAATGATAAAAAGAAAAAATAGTGTAAATCAGGAACCCAATAGAATTCAAAATATGACAATGAACAACAACAACAACAAACAGTTTTATTCAGTTTTTTTTGATGAATACATAGACAGAAACTTAAGAGAAGAAAGTAAATATAGACTGTAAATATTTTGATGAGCAAAATTAACAGCATGCTAAGAATATATAGAGAGAGGCTAAAGCCTTCACAATAATTTTGATGAGACTGTATATATATATATAATTTTGATGAGACTTTATATATATATATATATATCTGATATATATATATATATATCAGAGAGAGAGAGAGAGAGAGAGAGAGAGATTCACTGCTGGTACACAATAGTTTATGAACAAATTGAAAAAATATGTGTGTGTGTGTGTATGCTGTTACCCATTTCCATAGTACTTAAGAGATCTAGCTATGTGCGGGTACAGGAAATAATTCCATTTTCCAGATACACAAATAGCAGTGGTAAAGCCTTAAGTCAAAAAAAATAACTACTACCTTGACTGTTGTGAAGACAAATGTAACTAAAGTTTTGGGAGCTAGGAGAAGTACATAATGAAATGTGTGATTAGACAAAGGCAGAGTGTCAAACCTCTAGGAAGTCATGGAAAGAACTTTGGATTTTATTCTAAGTGGACTGTGTTGCCCTCAGAAACTTGAATTAAAGCACACAATTATCAGACTTTAATATTTGAAAACAGTTATCCAGGCTACTTGGGAAGAGTCATTCATGTGAGCAGAGGAACCTGTTAGGAGGGGTGTTTATATCTTGGTAGATTAGAGCATGAGTCATCAAACTTAGAAGTGTACACATATCTGAAACAAAATCTGAAAATAAAATCTGCAGAGATTACTAGTGGATTGAGATATTAAATGTGACAAAAGGTAGAAATCAAACATGACTGTTTTTGGGTAGAGAAATGAAGAAAGTTGTTTTCCTGGTGGGGAAGACAAGGAAATACACAAGAGTTTATTTGGAATGTGATAAGTCTGAGGAATGGAAGGAAACGTGAAGACACATCTATATAGACATAGAGAATAGCCTAGAGCTATGTGTTGAGGAGGTATCAGAATAGAGGTGAGTATAAACACATGGGAATACATGATACCCCTAAGGGAAAGAATAAATGGAAAATTCTAAATACTAAGACAGGCAGAATTTAGTTATATTAACAGAAGCAAAAGATTGTAGGAAATGTCAGTGAGAGAGAAGGAATTTTTAGGCACAATTTAGTCTCCAAATCTGTATTTGCCACTGTATCTCCCTAGAGAATTAATCTCCATGTTGCTATACAGTTGTTTTCCTCATCTTTTCAGGTCTTGAGGAGATATCAGCATGATAGCAATGTGCTGCATGATCATCTAACTTAAAATGAATCTTACTCAATACGGAAACTCCCCATGCTGAGCTTCAGGAGACAGTATTGCTGGTCTGGGAAAAGATCAGAATATGAAATTGGAAGTATGACTTCTACTGAATAATATCACTTTTGTATTATTATAAAGGAAAAAAAAGGTTGTCTAATCATTGTTAAGTTGGAAACTGTCTCCATAGATATTTATGTGTGTGTTAGTTATACTGACAAAATTAAAACAGAATTTATGCTGGACAAGGAGGCAGATAATGAAAGCATTAACCTGAAAGATATGAACAGTACTTCACCAAAAGACCATAGATCTGTGGCAGTGTGAGTGACAGAATACAGCATCTTCAAGTACATGTGCTGAGATTGTTTTCATTATTATTTTTAAAAATCCTTTGGATTCTTATCTAATTGTTCATCACCTCTCTCAGGTTCCCGGAAAGATTGTCCTCATTGGTCTTTGAGTGGTAGAGGCTTTCAACAACTCACAAAATGATCCCAGCAAAGTCACCCATGGCTACAGGGAACATCTGAAAGATCCACACACATGTTGCTGGTGGTATGGTGGACTCTTTCAGAAGAGAAGATTATTCTTAGAATTCTAGCAGTTTAATACTGCTAGAATCAGAAAAAAAAGAGACTTTGGATAGGGGGCAGTGGAGAGAAGGAGGATTTTGATATTGAAGAATCTGAAGTTTAGAAGACTTTTTATATAGAATGATAATCAAGAGCACAATTAAATTAGACACAGTGAGGGAATTTTCAGTATTCATCATGCTTGAGTAAAGAATGATTCACCAACCAGTTTACTGTCTCTAACTGTAATCTAATTCTTATAGTCACAGCCACATAGTAGATAGTTTAAATGAAGTAATTTGCATCACAAAAAGAATTTGATTTCCTAAATTAATCAATATTTTAGAATCATCATAGACATGAAATTTAACCAAAGTAAAAATAAACTTTGATCTTCAATAAGTGTTTGTCTAACCCACTAGCATCACACACACACACACACACACACACACACACACACACACATAATCACATGTGCACAAACAAGGGAGCACACGGACTCTGGCTTACCAGGAAATCTCCCCCTTGGAATTCTGAGAGAAGAGCAGAACATATGGACCAAACCACAATTTGATTGTTTCAAGACAAGCACAGAGTTGGACTTAACTCTACTTTGCTAGGAAAAAGCATAATAATCAATGCAATAGGGATCAAATTTCTCTTTTCTACAAGTTAACATTTTCATCCTAGGTTCTCACTTTTGTTTCTCTCATGTGTTACAAACATAACCCAAATCTCTTATTTTCACACATATCTGGAAAATGATAAAATCTTAAAATCTTAAAAACACAGTGACAAAATGAATTAAGAAGATGTAAATGAATGCCATGTCTTAACATTTTATTTTCTGTTGAGGCATTAATTAGTTTAAACTTGTATTGCTTTCATTGTCAGGGATATTTCTCAGTGAGTTGAATGAGTAGGTATGTGAGAGAATTTAAAATAAGTCTCTGGAGTATAATTACTCTTACATAATCATATGTTCAAATTTGTTCATATACTAGTATTTCAAACAATTGCATTTACAAGATTATTATCATGCATACTTGTAGTCTAGGATATTTTGTAATTAAATTAATAAAGGGCATAAAATCACTTAATTTGATAAACTGGAAAAATGAGCATATTAAAGTTAACTGTGAAGTAAAATCATAGTATAGATACAAACTATCTGTAATCACAGGATCACTACAGATATTTTAAAATTAAAAGGAAACCTCAAGCAGAAGATTTATTACCCACATAGTTTGATTACCACAAATGCTTGGTCTCTCATGACTTTTAGAATGAGTGAACCTATTTCTCTGACTGTCTGCAAACTCATATGCATGTACCATTATACATAATTGAACTATAAGCCTTGAAGGTAAAATCTCTATGCACACAGTATTATTGTTTTCTTCATTCCTTTCCTCTCTGAATAAAAAAAAGTTAATTTATTAAGAAAATCATTTATTTAAGCTTGAATTGTGAGGAAAATGACTGCTTTAAAAACTTACCTTTCTACAATTATTCTATTTTTGGCTTTTGTATTTAGGGCTCTTTGTTCTCCCTTCATGTAAAAATAATGAAACAGGAGGAGAAGTGGTAACTGACACAGGAGAAGGAAATATGAAAGAGGGTGTATAACAGGACATTTCAAAGTCACTTTTCAGTTTCCTTAATATTTTTCCTATTTCGATTATTATTGGGTTAAAAAAACCTAGATGTGAAGACTAACAGACAAGTCATAAAATTTACAAAATCACACAACACTCTAAGAAGATGTGAGACTCCAGTATTTAAAGATTTGGTTTCAACAGCTGCTGACCTTAGATTTTCCTCTGAATATTTGTTGAGACACATTGCTGATAATAATTTTTAACAAAAGTCATGCTGCCTGTTAATTATTTGAGGATTCAACATGGATGATACAAGATGAGACATGAACTTCCCAGGCTTCAGAAAAGAACACAGGGAACAGAAGCTGTACAATTGCAATCACGGTGTTGCAAATGACCTCCACGAACTGGAATGTTGCCCACTGTCCTCATTGCTCACATTGATTAATAAGTATTTCCGACAGAGACTGGACCAATAAAGAGTGACATTTTATATTCTCGAACTTGACTATTAATTTAATCTGTGTAAACAGATTCATAATCTGTAATGAACTTGCCCATATTTCAAATGAAAATGACATATGCAAACTGTTATGACAAACTGGCTACTCAAGACTCCTGCAATAAAAAGATGTGCTCATGAAGCTGAAAACTAAAAGAAAAAAATACATCCAGTTGGTTGACTTTTTATAAGATGCTGAGTGACAGCTTCAAAAGCATTGGTAACTTGGAGGATGGGACTCTCTCTTATGGTAATGGAAATATTGCCACTGTGAACTGTATGGTAACTTGGCACTTCTTCCCAAGGTCAACAGAATAGACATATTCTAAGGCATCTCAACCTGCTGATAGGTCTTGTTCATGTTCCAAATTTAATTTTTTAAATCCCTGGGTTCCCACCATTTTCTGGATAATAACTTTCCCTTCTTAAATCTCTGTACTTATTCCCTCTTTTCCCCCTCTCAAAATAATAACTCCTTCAGGGTACCTCCTTCTTCTAAGAAGGAGAGAAAGAGAGTGAGAGGGGTGGGGATAATATTTGTATTTTTTTTTTACAGTATTTTGGTTCCCATTACTGCATTCCCAAATAGTTAAACAAGCATATTCCTGAAAAAAAAAAAAAAATTGAAAGAGATCAAAGGAAAAACCTGTATCTGTATATTCATTCATCTTGCTTATCTCATCTTTACATGAAGTACATTTACAATAATCCTTCATGAAAAGTGATAATATTTCTATATGTATTCAATACAGAATTATGCTCTGTTTCAAGTTATGATTGAATAATTCTATTTCAAAATTCCTAGGAAACTTTATGAGAACTCTTTTTAGGTGTAAGTTTCTTTGGTGTTTGGACCCTAATAAATAATAAATATGTATATAGCTCATAACTTTGCTGATAAAAAGATATGAACAAACCCTTCCACTGTACATTCATGCTTCTTTCAAGTATCCCCATGCTTTGTTTGCATCCTAAAGAGCAGTTCGAGAGAGAAATTGGGGGGAAGAATTGTCAAGAGAATTTAGTCAAGTAGTTGATTCTGCTGTCCAACAGAGTTTATGGAGAGGAGCTTATGGTTTGAAAAGCTGCTGTTGTGTCTCCTTGCCCAACTGCTGGCTTATCAGATCCTTAGGACATGAAAAGTTCATGAGTAAACATGAGCTAGCATCCAATCCTCTTGCTGTAAGTTCTTTTATTGGGAAGTTATAGAAACGTCCTTCTTTGGTGAAAGCTTTTTCTTTTGACCTCAGGTCAACTGTGATTGTCACTTGCCTGGAGAAGACCCACTTAACATTTTAATAGGTCTCTGTCAGTGTCTTTGGAGTGAAAGTAAAAATCAGTGGGTGGGATTTTCAAACCACAGAGAAGTCTTGAAAGGAATAGTATAACGGAAATGAAAGGTGGTGATTTTATTATTTGAGAGGAGCATTTAGAATTGTACCCCTGTAGACTCAGAGATATCATGCAGGTCATAAACCATTTTCCTCCCTTTAGAGTCTTTTTCTGACTAGATAGAATCTGCAGAATGGCAGGTTTTGAAACTACTCAACTTGAGAGACTTGTTAAATCAATGTAAGTCCTATCAGTCCCTACCCAGAAGATTCATTTCAGGCACCAAACAGTGCAAAGCCTTGGATTCATCTACTTTCTCTAGATATATGAAGCTAAAAAACTAACATATTGATCATGCATCAGCAAGCCTATTTTTCTTTGTGATTTATGACTTCACATTCCTTGCCAATGTCACAGCATATCTCACTGAGTTTTTTGGGGAGTAGGGGTGGGAAGAGTATTGGGAATTGAATCCAGGGGCACTTAACCACTGACTTACTTCCCCAGACTTTTAATTTTTTATTTTATTTTTTTACTTTGAGACAGGGTCTTGCTAAGTTGCTTAGGACCTCCCTAAATTGCTGAGACTGGCTTTTAAACTTGCAATCCTTCTGCCTCAGTCACTTGAACCACTGGGATTGCAGGCATGCAGCACCATGCATGGCCCTATTGATTTTTTTTAACTACTTTTTGAAAGTAGTAAGTTATATTTTCTCAGGTGTGGATTTCATAAATCACAGGAGATTTCTACTGCCTGAGTTATCCAATAAGGATATTATATTTAACAACCCACACCATTCTAGCACTTCAGCATAAATATATTCCATTTTATATCAATTATATATCTGCATCTGTCATACTTTAGGCTAAAATTTCCATGAAAGCAAGAACTATGTTGAAGACATTTCTGATGTTCAGGCATAGTTCAAAACTGTTTTAGAAAGAAAGGAAGAGAAAAGAAGGAAAGAAGGAAGGAAGGAAAGAAGGAAGGAAGGAAGAAAGAAAGGAAGGGGACAGGGAAAGAAAAAAGAAAGAAAAGAAGGAAAGGAGGGAGGTAGGAAAAAAGAACACACAGGTGTGTTTAGTCAACTTGAACAAAAAACAAATGTTAACGTTTACAGGGGTTGGGCAAATAAAATAGGTCCACATTCTTGTTGAACAAAGTAGGACCTCAACTCTACTTATATTTGTGGTGGTGTCTTTTTGTTTTGTTTTGTTTTGTTTTGTTTTCTCTATGGAGAGTCAGGTGCTTTTTAAGTTCTTCTACCTTGTTTATTAAGCGGCATTTGTTACATTCCACTATGGACAGAGCAGCAGTGAGGAAAACATGAAGATGAATAATACATAAAATATAGCATATATAGAAATCTTTGACAAGAGAATGAAGATGAAGAGACTAGCTTGGTTTATTGTGGAGGATTCAGTGTGTCAGTCAAAAGTTGAAGACTATTGAAGAGTTTGATGGCTTATAGATGTTTCTGATAATTACCAATAATTTAAGGAGATGTTTACTTGAAGGTTTGATATAATCTCAGATCTGGTAAATTCATACAAAATAAAATAGGAACATATTTATTATTCTTTTTTGGTCTTTTTAAATTTGTTCTTTTTAGATATACATGACAGCAGAGTGCATTTTGACATATTAGACATGCATGGAGTATAATTCATTCTAATTAGGTTCTCACTCCTGTGGTTATATACCATTCACCATTTCACAACTGATTTGAACAGGAGTGACTTGTCTTCTTCTTCTAGTAGTGTGGGTCCTTTATATGTTCTGGATACTGGACATTGGTCCAATATATAATCTACCTTTTTTTTCCCTATTGAGTAGATGTTTTTCACTTTCTTGATAGTGTCCTTTGAAACATGAAAGTTTGAACTTTCAGGAAGTCCAATTTATATATTTTTCTTTGGTTCAGTGTTAGATGTCATATCTAAAAAATCATTATCTAATACAAGATCACAGAACTTTATAGCCAATTTTTTTCTAAGCATATTTATTATTCTTAAGAAATTTTCTTTTATAAATAACTAAACCGAAGACACATAAGAGGAAACAAATGAATTTTGACAAAGGAAACTGCAAGAAAAAAAATATAGGTCTAAGCCAGAAAGCAGAGAGCCATGACTTTGACATTGCCAAAGAAGTCATTGATGTTTTGGACTACAAGTTGATCCAAGTAGAATTTTAAGTTAAAAAATCTAAATCTGAAATCTACGGATGAAATGAATTAGAAAAGAAAAAAAAAAGAATATCAATTATTTCAGTGCTATAAATATTTCAGTAGTTATGACCTGAATTGGGACCACAAGAGTGGGTGGATCAAATAAATGTGTGCATATATTTAGAGCTGGAAAAGAGATTGAATTTGAGCAAACAATTGATTATCTATGCAAATAAAGAAGATAATTAGTGAAATGATGGCTTAAATTGTGTTCATTTTCATTGAAACTGAACAAACTTGTCAATCTTCTTGCTGAAAAACCTTTGTTTTTGAAGTCAATGGAAAAAGAATGGACAAAATACAACATAAAAATGCTTTGTAAGGCATTGAAAAACTGTCAGTGCACAATGTGGCAAGCACTCAAAAGGCCAACTTCTAAGAAATGAATCACAGAGAAGCAAACCAAGCACTTAGGGCTATATATAGATTGCAAATTGGACCATAATTCTTCTTATGCTCATGTCCATTTAGAATAGGATGACATAGCTTTTCCAGTCAAGAAGTGAAGTATCTTTCTCTTCCTCTTGATTCCAGTAGACTTGTGACTTACTCTAGGAATAATACTATATGGTTGACATGAAGTTGTGCTAAATCCAAACCTAAAACCGAAAAACACTTCTTTACCTTTAGTTCTTTACCTCTGAGTTCCCTGATCAAGAGATAGATGAACAAACACAGGCTAGCCTGTGGCTGATGAAAGTCGTATGACCCAATCATCTTCCCTGACAAACCAACAGCAAGTTCCCCATAAAAACTTTATTTGACTGACCAGTAAATGAACATAGAGTTAGTATAAACAAATGGAGAACTGCCCAGCTGAGCTCAGACCAATAACTTATACCCAGAACATGAGCTAAGTAAATAACAAGGAAATTGAAAAATTCTTTAAGGTAATGTGACTTACAGATATTGACATAGGAACAATTAGGTCATCTGAATAGTTACATGTCAATTAAATAGTTATAAATCTGATTATCTAAATAAATACTTTCTCATAAAGAAAATTGTAAGTCATATTATTTTACTTGTTAATTCTTCTCACTCAAGAAACAAAGGTTATCAATCTTATATAAACTTTTTCAGAGAATAGTATAAGGGAAACACTTTCCAATTCATCTCAGGAGCTAACTATAACCTGGACATCAAACTTTAGGAGGAGATGACGAGAAAGGACATTAGCAAATAAAATTTTTCCTTAAGAATCAACATAAAAATTGTAATAAAAATATTGGCAAATTGATTATAGCAGAACTGTACACAGAATTTGTTTACTAATTGTGAAATCAAATTAATGTAATGAGTAATTATAGTTGTGATATGAATTGATGCATTTCAGCACACTAACATGATAACAGAAAAATTTATGTGATAATATGAACAAACACATTTATTAGGCAAGTATTTGCTGAGCTATTGCTGTATTATTAATTGTCACACAATTTTAGTGACTTAACAATTTAAAAATAAAAACATTAGTTTTGCAATTCAGAATGAAATCTTGAGAATGTTTCTGCTTCAGGGCATGGGGTCTGATGTTCCCGTTTTCTTTTTTGAAAAGCCTAGAGTTGAAGCAGTTATCTGGCATAATCTCTTCAATTCAAATAGCACTAGGAACAGAGGCAGAGCAAAATAATACAAACAATGTTTAATAACTCTGTGTGTCATTCCATGCCTGATATTGGAATGTCACATGACGAACTAAAGGTGTGATGATTTCTAATCTATCTTTATGCATAGTGAGGCAAAGGAAGATAGGAATGAAAGAATGGTGAACAAATAATAACCACTACCACAATGAAAACAATTGATAACATTAAAATTCTATTCAGGATTAACTGGAAATGATTAAGACACTAAGAGAGAAAATTTTTACATTTGATAGTTTATCAAAAAGAAGAAGAGGAAGTAGGAGGAGGAAAAAGAATATTGACTATAAATGTCTGCAGTAAATACATTATTTGTGGTGAAGGACTGAAAGTTCTTCCCCTTACAATCTGGAATAAGATTAGAATGTTCATATCACCAACTCTATTGAACATTGTAGAATAGGCCCTCAATAATAAATGAAAGGAAAAGAAGATAATTTTTTTTATTATAGAATCTATTATGTACATAAAAAATTCAAAAATTCTGCAAATAACTATAGAAATTATTAGTTTACTAAATGTAAAATCATATAAAACTCCATTTTATATGTGGCAATATACAATTGAAAATAAATGTTTAAAATACACAATATTTATAATCACATTACAATTTTTTAAATATCTTGCAATAATTTAAATGATATAAACCCATACAAACTACAAAATATTTTCAAGAGAAAATATTGAAACTCTAAGTCAATAGTAGTACATAAAGTGTTTAAGAAGTGAAAAGCTCAATATTTTCAAAATGTCAATACAGATTCCCCATATTCATTTTGTTTTTCTTATTGAAATTGACAAACCAATTTAAATAGCATATGAAGGTTCAAGGAACAGTGAATAATCAAAAGTCTTGAAGAAAATGACAAAATTAATCTTTTTAGAATGCTGGATATCTATATTTTACACCTTCAAAATGTTACAACAACTAAGAGAGATTAACATTAACAAAAAAATAAACAAAGAGAACTTTTACTTTTTCAGTGCTGTGGATTGAAGTCAAGGACTCACACATGCTAGGCAAGTTCTCTACCAATGAACTATACCCCAATCACAAACAGACCAATTTGAAATACTAAATAACACAGAAACAGATACTTATAACATTTATTTATGAAAAAAATACATGGAAATACTGGAATTTTCATTATATATGCAAGAAATTTTGCCGAGACAACAGTATACGCATAGGAAAATAAGTGCATTTTAACCCTAACTCGTGTAATACAGATAAAAACACTTTCAGGTAGTTCACAGATCCAAGAAGTGAAAGGTTAAACAAGAAAGCTAATTACTTAATAAACTTCTAGAACATAATATAGTAAGTAGGATTACATTTGTTACAATGAGCATAAAGAGGGGAACATCCTAATATGTAAGATTAATAATTTGGTTTATTTTTATTTTATCAACAACTTTTCATCAAAAGACACCATTAAGAGACAGAAAATTCAAAGAATGGGTAATTATATTCTCAATATACTTCAAAAAGCTTATGCATAGAATATGTAAATATCTCCAAAAAATAAATAATAAGCAATGTGCAAACCATTGAAAATGACAGAAGTCAACCAGCAAGCATTTCATAAAGGACAACATGTGAATATCATCTTTTGTAACATCCTCACTCTGTGTCATTAGTAAGATACAAATTATAGCTGAGACGAGATCTATTATACACTTAAAAAAAGTATTTAAAATTATAGCACAATACTGGCAATATCCATGTGGCTAAAAGTGGTAAGAAATTGAAATGCTCTTCTCTCCTACTCTATAACTGATCTGTGTAATTATTTGGTCAAATTTACCAAATATGTGGATAAACATATGCATGCCTCAAGATGCAGGAACCCTACTTTTACCATTCTACCTGGCATAAATCTATTCATATGCTAACCATAGGCATATAAAGAATTCCTTGCAGCATTATGAATTCTAATAAAAAACTGGAAGCAAAAAACAAGTGTCTATCAACACTAGAATAGGTTACAGTATAATTATTTGCCAGTACACTAGGTAACAGTGACAATTAACAAACTATTCATAAAATATGGAGTAATTTAACAAACTTAATACTGCATAAAACAAATTAAACACAACAATATATTGGCTGACTGCATGGTAGTAGCAATTACAAAGTAATGGAAACTATTATAATGCAATAGAAATCAATACTGGTTATATTTTGGGGGAAAGGTGAAGGAGATAGATGATTGAGGTCAAAGAAATCTAAAGTGAGAGATATATTTTTAAATTTCCTACATTTGTTGGAAATGCAATATTCTATTCTATATGTAGTTCATGAAGTGTGTCCTCGTGTAAATGCTGTACCTCAGTAAAAGATATTTAAAGAATGCTCTGAGAAAATGGTATCATCTAAACGTTATAGCAAACATTTTACTCACGGAGTAAGTATAATTAGTATGTCTGTCTTAAAGTGAGAAACAAGATAGAAGGTATTCTTTTACTTCCTCAATTCAACATTGTTTTGGGTAGTACAGTTAATACAATTTGTAAAGAAAAAAAAGTTATAACTCTTTGAGAAAAAGAAAATATGGTTGCTCAATTCAACAAAAATGCTTCCCACTTAAACATACCAAAAGATTCAACTAGATACAGAAATTAATGAGAATGGTCAAGAAAATACATGGAATAAAGATCAACTTTTAAAATTAATAGCTTAAAAAGTGGCAGCATTCATTAGAAAATTAAAAGGAAAAGTCTACCTGCAGCAACAGCATTAAGTCTAACAATACATAATTAAGTCTATGTCATAACCACAAGGCATTGATGAGTCTTATGAGAGCAGAGGATAACATATGAGACAACCTATGCCTTTGGATGGGAAGATGCACAACTATTATCTATTTCCCTAAACTGTTAATGTGAGTTCAGTTTCAATTAAATTCCCTGCAGGTGTTTTATGAAATTGACATGCTGATTCTAAACTTCACTGAGAAAAAGTGAAAAATAAAATTTGTCAATAAGATTATATATCAAAACATTAGGGGGACAAATATAGGAATAATGATAACATAAAACAGTTTTAGTAATTAATCCATGATATGACACTGAGATTGACAAATTCCTAAGTGAATCAAAATAGACAATTCAAAAATATACAGTAAAAAAAAAGTTTGTGCATTATGAGTGCCATTTCAAAATCAGTGAGGAATGGATTGTACCCAGTAATTATATGACAATTGACTATCCATATATAAGTTATGGATTTTTTCCTACATATATAAAATATATTACACACTTAATTGGGTATTTAATAATAATTAACAACTAGTAAATTTTCACATACACAAACTTTGAAATTGCGATATTGGTATGAAGATGATCTACTTATAGAGAACAATCTAAATGACACAGGGGAAAATATGCCTAAATGTCCACTTAAAAGAAGTTTGGGATTGGTTCTCTTATTCCCATGAAGGTATTTGAAGACCAAATACAACTGTGGAATTAGAAATGGTCACAAATTATTTTAAAAATAAGAAAAAGAAACATCGCATACTTCAATGTAAAAAAATAAATGGCATATAAATTCAATATTGAAAAATGATATATGTACAAGAAAAGTAAAGTAATACAAAATGAGTTACATGACAGGCACAGTGATAGTTAACTATTATAAATTCATAGTCAAGTCAGCATGTTTTTCCAGTGTGGAGGCCAAGACATTGAGTCCCTGAGGTTGATTGATACAGTTTCTTTTATGGTGGCATGACTAGGAAGTAATTTATAAGACCCTGTGATTTAATTTCTTCAGTTGTAAAATAGGGTTAATACTAGTGCTTGTCTCATGGAATTATTCTGAACATTAATGAATTGGTGTTTATAATACCATGTTGTGTTTGAAATGTTGTCAATACACGTTACTTACATATATGACATCATTGTTACTTGAGATTACTTTGGAGATGTGTTCCTTGTCCAGGAGAAACAAACTGAAGCATGAAGTAATAGTGAACTTGGAATAAAATGAAAATGTGCCTTGTCACTTATTGGTTAGCTTTTGCAGTAAGAGCGAATAGAAATCTGGGGCATTAATAACCATCTGATTATCAACAGATTATTATTTGTAAATAAAAATCTCAAGACCAGCAAGAAGAAATATTGTATTTCTTAGCGGTGGGCTATTCCCATTTCCTTTTGATAGGAAGACTATAAAAAGTGAAGAGACACCTGCATTTAGTAAATGAGAAACAGCGAAGAAATTTAACAGAAACCTTTTCAAGAAGGGTTGCATTTATTGATTATTACTATGGTCCCTGGAAGATTCAGTTTTCTTACAATTCTGGAGAAGTAGAAATTTCACATATATGTATCATAATTCATTTGTTATAAGTTCAAAGTTTTATATGTTACTCCATTTAACACATAAAAATTTGAATGAAGTCAAAGTTACATTTTACAGGCAAAATAAACTAAAGTTTAGAGAGCATGAGGCACTTTTCTACACAGAAATTGAACTTCTCAGTCCATGTTTCACTAAAAACACTATCTTCCCATGACTTCTTTCTCAGTGCAGGACTATACCAACCGTCCTGCCTAAGCCCAAAACATAGCATTATTAAAAATGAACTCCCTTATACTCAGCCCAGAACACACATATACAAAATAATTAAAATTAACTATCCTAGGGATTTATTTTTCAATGTTTGTCTGGAGTCAAACTAAGCACTCCTGTTCTTTCAGTTTCTGGTATCCTTAGGCCAGAACCATTTTTTGCAATACTGAGTTCTTTAAGAACTTCTAGGAGTTTCCCTGCTCCAGTTCATTCTCAAGTTAGTAGATAGTGAAATTATTCTGAAAGATGCACCCACCCATGGTGTTTTGTGCTTAAATACCCTCAACCTGATTCTTTTGCTCTCCTGACAGTGCCCAAATTCCTAACATCCTTTATGAGGTTTGCATGTGTCCACCTGTACTTTCTTCTTGCTCATATCAGCAGCAAATCTATTGCCCCTCAATTAAATCTCAAACCTTCCAAGATTTATTCACTTTTTAAAAAATTCAAGTTTATTTTCATTAATATTTATAAGTGCTTTCCTTTGCATATGTTTAAACTCTATTTATCTTTTAAAATGCGTCCTACATATTTCATATTGCTTTTTCTAGAAAGGCAATCTCTGGATTTGAGACTTATGTGTTCCATCCAATTAATCATTGTGACCTTCCTTTATCAGTTGAAGTTTCAGATTGCACCACAAATGATGTGTTTTCTTTCCCCTTTCCCCACTCATCAAACACACACAGACACACACCCACACACACACACACAAACATACACACGCATGGACATACATTCTTATTCTTTTCTTGAATTGGAATTTAGAGTAGTGACTTAATCTTTCTGGTCAAAGTTCACTGTAATTCCTGGATTTATTGACTGATAAGTAGCTATCATATTTCTTAGACACATTTGGAAGGGGGTGCCTTTTCAATAGGTTTTATTTCTCGATGAACCAGAGAAGAAACCAACCCCCAGGTTTATGTTTATGTTCTATCCTTTATTCCCTCAGTCTCACAACCCTTCTATGTCTCTGAAATACATTGCTCCAAATCATCTCTCTTGTTACATAATTTCAAGGACCTGAGGGAAAATGTTAGTGTTATTATTAAAACTATCCATTTTATTTTCCAAGAAGTAGCTGACAAACTATATTGTGTGTAAAGAAGTTGTGAAATATTCTTGTGGAAACTCTTTGGAGCCTAAATACCTCTCATTTAAAAGAAAAATCTTTGTGATAACATGTTATTATTATTTTTTTAATTTTCCTTTATATGAAGTAATTAAGGTTTCAATCTAGATTTTACTAAAATGTGATGGTTCCTAATTATGACAGCCTAACTGGAGTGTTTAAGGACTCTCACACCTTCTCTTTCTGTGTTAGACAGGACTATGAAGAGCTAGAAAAGCAGTTGAAAGAAGTCTTTAAGGAGCGGAGCTCCATCCTCCGTCAGCTGACAAAGACATCAAGAGAGCTAGATGGAATTAAAGTCAACCTTCAGGTGAGATGAAAACTAATTTTCTCAGCAGAAAAGGATGAGCAGTCCTGTATTAATATGCATTTTTAAACAGATTTTAATACCTTTTTGGACTTGGCCATGGTGGTTATTATTTATTATTATATAAGCTTTGAAATGAAATGCCATTTGAAATGCAGTCTAGGGATTTGGGTTTGCAATTACAAAAAGAAGAAAATTGTGTGCTTGGCAAAGCCATCAGTTCCTCACAGCTTCTAAGATCAGTTTGACCCTTATGTTTTTCATATTATAAAATGATGAAAAGTAATTAGACCAAGAGTTAAATGAATATAGGAATAATATCTAGAAGAGAATATTAAATTCCCCCTAGGAGAGCTCTGAAAATTCTTTAATAAACTTCATTACTGAAATGGGCAAATGCCTTAGAGAGGAGACTGTCATCTATAAAAAGAAATCTATTCATACAATGAAATCTCAATCACTAAAGTAAAAATTAAGTCTACTTCAGATAAAAAATACTTTTGAAATACCCATTGATGCTTTAATATTTGACTTTAAGCAATGCATTTATTAAATACCTACTCTATACTAAAAACTTTGTGTGTATTGCATGATGCAATACTCAGAATATATTCATTAAGTGAATATTTTTGTTGTGATTTTCCTTGTTACACATAACTAATTCTGATAACAGAAAATAAGTTACTTTTGAAAGTCACAAAAGAAGCCAAAGTTTACAAGCCAAAACTCAAGCTCCAAGTCCTTTTTTTTTTTATAACTGAATAAATCATGTGTTATTATGGTTGCCCACACTCTATTGCACAGTTTTCTAGA
Source organism: Sciurus carolinensis (assembly GCF_902686445.1). Classification (NCBI taxonomy): domain Eukaryota; kingdom Metazoa; phylum Chordata; class Mammalia; order Rodentia; family Sciuridae; genus Sciurus; species Sciurus carolinensis. Next base: position 52,488,009 of record NC_062223.1, on the reverse strand, counting down.
ATATGAGGATGATGAGGATGGTATCTACAACCACCAGAGCTCATTGAACTCAGTCAAAGTTCTGTTTTCGATATTCTTTATACAATTTTTAATTTCTATGTGAAAACTATGCTAGGTTTATTAGTCTTATTTTATAGATGAGAAAGCAGAGTTAAAGAAAAATATCGGAAGTAAGAGCACAGAGATAACTGGGGGACAGAGCTGGTATTTGAACCCAGTGTTCAAGCTCTTGTTCCAGAAATTGTGTGACATATAGAAAAGGAGAAAATAAAAGAAAAAAATTCATACACAACCCAGTAGGACATAGGGAAAAGTAGCAGGATGACAGCAGTATGCAATAATAGCACCAGGCTGGAAGTGTGCACAGAGCACTAGGCAACAATAACCAGGATGAAAGGGGGTGAAAATTGATTTTGAGTTTTGCAGGAAGCCAATGCCTGAGATGCACTTTATTGAAGTGGAAATTTGCCAGGTGAATAAGATTGGGAAGAATCTTCAAGAAATCTGAACCTCTCAGAGGCATGAAATATCTGGCAAATTGCAAATACTGCAGGCATATGGTGAAATGACCAGGAGTGGTCAGTGTTCACAGAGCTCCCTGGACATTAAGTCCCTCTACAGCAGTCAAGGCATCTAATTACAGAAAGTTCTTGATTAAAAATGTCCTAGAGTTACAGTTTTTGAAAGTTAGCAGCTCTACCCTGAAATGTAGTTGCAGTTTTAAAGATGCTTTGTTTACTTTGTGCCAGCCACTGTGCAAGATGTTTTTCATCTTGCTAAATTATTTTAGTAAAATCTCCACAGCATTAAGATTATCATATAATCATTGTAAAAGGAGGTAGCAAGAGTCACAGAGGTCACAGGAAATGCCTGAAGTCATACATATAATAAGTAGTATTCCAAGGTTTCAAAATTACAAGTAAATGTGTAGCCCATTGTACATATTGTTTTTCAAATACAAGCTCAAGGAGTCGGGAACTTTGAAAGTTCAAGTATGAAAGTCCTATTCATCTTTGTAACCATAGCACCTGAATGGGATGATAATACAGGACAAGAAATAAAAAACATGTTTGCTAAATAGTTTGTATATAAACCATTATTATCCTTAAAAGAGCAAGATTATTTTCATAGAGTTATACCCTGCTTCCCTGGATATTGCTGAGGAAATGACAACCAAGTACATTCTAGGTCTTCTCATTGGAATCGTCCTGCCGACTCCATCTGCATATATATTCCTTTCATTTCTGCATAACGGTTTTGCAGTGTTGCATTTTTTTGTTGGTTGCTTGTTTTGTTTTGTTTTTGTTTTCTGAGAGGGTTGGAGAGTGTTGAGGACTAAAAAACAAAACAAAACAAAACAAAGAAAAAAAATTGTCAAGTATAAAGTACAATCCCCTGAACTTTTAATCTTGCTTTTCTTTTCCTCCTGCTCTAAATTATAAAAGATGATCAATAAAGTAATAAGCATATTTTATTGTACTTTTCTCCCAATGCTTTCACATATCTATTTATATTCTACAAGTCAGATAACTGTCCAGAATAGGTTCCTTAGAAATTTCATCTCTAGTGTTCAAATAAGGAGGTCAAAAGACTGATTTTGTGAACTGCCCCAAGTCAATGACTATGATGGACTTTGATCTGTAAATTCCACAAATGATGACATTTCTCCCATTTAAATTCCTCATCCTGCTTTCCTTGTATTTTATGTGAAGCAACTCTTTCCATGTAAAAAGAGCACTGTTTATTGGCTGCTTCCAAATAAAGACCTCAGTCAGTCATATTAGGGAAGAGATATCTCATGCATAGTTCATCCCACCACATCTACATAATAATACTTACCATGCTATATTTATGCTCTTTTTTAAGCATAAGATTGAAAATGTGTGAAGGTGGGCACAGATCTTTGCATAATTCATGGTAGATATTTGTTAAATAAATATTAAGAAAACAAAGCATTTGCCTTTTGCTATTGTCATTTCCCTACCTGTCAAGGCTGATGTATAAACAATTGTGTTTCCTCTTCATTTGAACTTTTAATGTCAAGAATGACAGGTTACTCTCTTAAATAGTTTATTGAGTATAAATAAGAAATTCATTAGGAAAGGTTTAATATGACAGTGACTCTTATTAGAAAAAGCCCAGGGATATTTTCTACTTTAATCGATGGCCTCCAAATCCTGAATTTGTTAGAGTATATAAACACTAATGACTGAGATTGTATATATATACTTTTTCTTTTTTAATACCCTATCTGTAGAGATCATGTCAATTTTACATGGTCCTATGTTTTTGAATATCCTAATACATTACTAACAAATAAGAAATAGACAAGACCAAATGGGCATGTGCCTTTTGACTGCTTTTATCTTTAGTTGTGTTATTTCCTGACTTACACAGATAGGCTTTCTGTGTCTCCTTGTATTTTTTGAAACTATGCCAGAGATAGTTTAACATGCCCTCAAACTTCAAAGGAAGAGTAGAAGATATATTTCGTATTCATTTATAAAAAGACCTAGATTTTTGGAGAGTATTTTCTCCTCCATCAAACCTCTCAGTGCTGAGACTGAGCTCAGTCTCTCTGACTCACTGTGATATGCACTGGAAGGTGTCATAGACTTCTGCATGCATCTTTAGAGCTATGAAGACCATTAGGGCCTCATTTTCGCTTTTCTGCTCCCAGTCAAAAGTGCAGCCATACTATGTATGAGGTAGCCTAAAGGAAAGTGAGTCTCAGTGTTTCACTAAATAAGACTTCCTTTTCCCACTTTTCTTATCAGTCTTTAAAAAATGATGAGCAATCTGCCAAAACTGATGTTCAGAAGCTTCTGGAATTAGGCCAGAAACAAAGGTAAGACTGCATTTTCTTTTTAATTTCCCCTCACACACACATTCTTTTTGATGTCCTCATCAACTTATATCTGGAATTTTATTAATTTTTTTCATTTTAAATTCAGGAATGTATTTACCTTCTTAACTTTCCTTGAATATATATTTTTGTATAAACAGGTTTATATATATATATATATATATATTTATATAGATATATATTTATAAATATATATATATATATGTAATTCACTGGGTAAATTCTTGCTTAAGTATAGGTTCTTATACAGTAGATCTGTGCAGGGGCTTCAGATTTTGCATTTAGAAGGAACTCCTTGGGGATGGTAATGCTGTTCCTTGCCTGCAGATCATTGTTTGAATAATATTGATCTGAAACATTCTTCTATAAGCAGGATAACCTCTGAGAAGTCTGCTCATTACTACATACATTGGATGCTATTGATCATAATTGATCATAAAGAAAAGGGTCAAAAGTTTATCTCACATGCCTGTAATCTAAGTGATTCAGGAGGCTGAGGCATGAGTATCTCATGTTCAAAGCCAGCCTCAGCAACTTAGCGAGTCCTTATACAATTTAAGGAGACCTTGCTCAAAAAAAAAAAAAAAAAAAAAAAAAATCAAAAGGGCCGGGCATGACCAGAAGCGGTGTTGCACGCCTATAATCCCAGTGACTTGGGAGGCTGAGACAGGAGGATTGAAAGTTCAAAGCTACCTCACAACTTAGTGAGGCCTTAAGCACAATTCAGTGAGACCCTCTTTCAAAATAAAATATAAAAAAAGGCTGGGGATGTGGCTCAGTGGTATAGTACTCCCTGGTTCACTGCCTGATACAAAAAAAAAAAAAAAAAAAAAAAAGGCTAGGCATTTGACTCAGTGGTTAAGTGGGTTCAATCACTGGTACAAAACAAAAACAAAAACAAAAATACACCTTGATATGTTGGGTACAATGAATGCTGGTGTGGTAAGGAAAGGGCCAAATCTGTTAACACAATTGCAATTGCTATGATATTATGAATGCTGGTTTGTTTATTTTATTTTTTACAGCCATACGATTTAAAATTTTGTTATACCATGAGGTATTTTAAGCTGGAAACAATCTAATATTTACTATGCATTTTCTAGAATCTCTTCTAGATTCTTTATATACAATTTTATTATATTCTCACAACTACCTTGTTAGTACTCATTATTATTCCCACTTTAGACATAAGAAATTGTTCCTCAGTGTTTATGTCAATTTTTGAAAGTCATCATAATTGGAATTTGGATTTAAATTCCACGGTCTTACTTAACAGCTATATCCTCCCACACTGGTTCATTAACCACAAAGTGAAAAGTTGTTAAGATATTTACACACAATCATGCTATATGTTGTTCTTTAGGAATTCCTTCTCATCAGCCTCTGTCTCCTCCACTGACCTTGCCTCTTAACCCAGAAATCTTTCTTTGGAATGCATTTGGATTGAGAAGTGACACCAGTTAAAATATCAATTGAGTGTCGTGTATTTTCTTTTATTATTTGCAATAGCATTTACTATTTCTTTAACATGAAATTCTCTTCAGAGTCCAATATCAAAAAAGTTTGAATAAAATATTTATTTGAGGATGTTTTCAAAAAGCACCTCATTTCAAATGATTTTATTGGTTTGAAATGCATTACCTTTTAAAACACCTATGCTCAATGTTCTACCAGTATTTATGGCTCACAGAGTTAGTGATGGAGATTATAAATAACATTTTGAATATAAATGATAGAACACTATTCAGCCATAAAACCAAGGAAATTCTGTCATTTGTGACAAAAGTGGTGAACCTGGAGGATAAACCAGGAATAGAATGACAAATACCACTTGATCTTACTTCTATGAGGAATCTAAGAATGTTGACCTCATAGAAGGAGAACAGAATGCTGATTATCAAACTGGAGATGTGTGATGGGGAGGGCTGGTAGAATGTTAGACAAAGTGTACAGTGTCAGTTAAAATGGATAATAAGTTTGAGATCTATTGTGCACTATAATGCATGTAGTGAACAATATATTGAAAATATAAGAAAAAGAGAAATAACTTGTAAAGAGACCAAAATAAGCAGAAAAATGATACTCCCAAGGAGTATTTCCTGATTAGGAAAGAGACAAAAGTTAAATAAAATGACAGGAACTACCTCCAAATAGTGGATATACAGCACTAGTCAGAGGGTTGCAGTGACAGAGGAAGAGTTAGGCGGGGAAATGTAGAACATAAATCTATTTGCAAAACCTGGTATCACAATTAAAAGCTTTTAAAGGTTGGTTCAGAGCAAATGTCAATGATAAGCAAAAAATAACTCATTTTAGGTAACTCTGGAGAAGATGATAGAATTAAAGAAATATTTTAGTGAAGTCATTCTACCAACACTGTTTGGTGTAGAAAGAAAGAGACTTGGGCATGGTGAGAAAAAAATGTTTAAAGACAGGGACTTTGGGGGATACATGTGAGGATTCCCCCGAATGTCTAAAAGTGTATCTTGCAATAAAATGGAATAAAGCATTTTATTCTCTATGGTGAATGGTAGGTGGAAATTACTGGAAGACAGTTTTGGACTCCATATGCTTGATGATTTTAGAGCAGTGTTCTCTGAACTGTGAAAGAATGACTGGGACCACAGCAGGTTCTGCATCTGTGATGCTATTGCAATACAAGCTCAAAACCACTTGAAAGACACACTTTCCCATAAAGTGATGTGCATGAACATGGTCTTATATTTATAATTGGAGATGAAAGAAGTATGAATTAGCTGCTCTTTCAGATTTATGTAATATCGAATTTTACATTAAAACATATCAACCTTGAACAATCTGTCCCAAGTGCCCCTGAAACCATCACTGTTTTAGAACTAGAGCTTCAGTTCAGCATCAAATAGTGCATGTTGTTCAAACCCCACTGGGTGGAGGGAAGTGGAGCAGAAGCAAGTCCCACAAGGGATAAAGTGCAAGTCAGGAATCATCACCCAAAGCAGGATAAAGTAGTAGTCTGTGATGCAGCAGTGTTGGACCACCTAAAGCCCAAAAGCAGTGAGCAGGTGAAGGAAGATATCAAACATGCAGAATTCACATACTTTCTATAGTTTTGGTTAATAGATATTCTTGTTTATTTCTTATGCTTTCCCAAATTACCTCTAGATGTCATGATGGGGGATTTTTTTTTGGGTGGGATACTGAGGATTTAACCCAGGTACACTTTGCCACCTAGCCACATCCCCAGTCCCTTCTATCCTTTATTTTGAGACAGGGTATCACTAAGTGGCTAGGGCCTGGAAAAACTCCTGAGTCTGACCTTGAACATGCCATCCTCCTGTCTCAATCTCCCAAATCACTGAGATTATAGACATGTGCCCCCTTGCCCAGCTAGTATGGAAGATATTTTATAACAAATATATTTTACAAACTAATTTTTGTTAAATGTTTATATATTATTTAAAATAAAAGTGAATGATTTAAATAAAATGTTAAAATAATTTTCGTTTTAACATATTGTTAGAGCTTTTTAGCTGAAAATGTTATTTGATTATATTTCATTCGGTGTTTTATTGAAGATTTGAGTACTCAGTTTAACATTTAGATTCCCCTTTCTTCTTTCCTTCTTTCCTTCCTTTTCCTTCCTTCCTTCCTTCCTTTCTTCTTGTTCCTCAATAGAGATAGTGTAATGATTACTCTACAGTTTGGGCACCAAGCTTCTGGAATACAATTCCACCACTTCTCTAGACATCAGTTTTCAATCTGTAATCTGATACCATAGTTTGCTTGAGGTTTCTAGTAATGCTTGAATATTATAAGTCTACAAATAACACATTATATCATGTTTCATATATATGTGTGTTCATGTGTGTGTGTATGAATATATATATATATATACCTTGAGTGGACTTAGTGAAAAATATTGACAATAATAATGAAATTCCAGAGTTAAATGTCCATAAGTGGAGTAAGTCTGACAAATGAAGTCAGGTTAAGCCATAATGGCAGCTACAGTGAAAAATCTACTCTAAGCAAAGGATAGTAAATTCCTCAGTCTAGCACATATAAATAAATCATCTTGGAACCAAAATGACTATAATTACATTATAACTTGTCCTGACCATATTTTGCAAAGCCAAAGAAAGTCCAAATTCATTTCAATAAACATATAGACATTTTCTCAACAACTAGAAATTTAAATGAGGACATAGAGATTCTTATAGCAGGAAATCTGGGAGCACCATTAAGTACTGACGAATGAAAGAGTAGCTTGTGGTTGTGTGAGACATGGTACTCTAGGAAGGAACAGGGAATAGAGTTGTGTTCGTGTTATGACAACAATCTAACATTTATTGACTAATTCTTTTCAAGGTAGTATGTTGAGAATTTTGTTTACGTTGTATCATCTAAAGCTGACCACAAGCCTATAATATGGCTGTATCATTGTACCCATTTTATTGATGAATAAACTGGGTCTGAGGTGGGTTCGTCACTTGCCCAAGTAACCATATCTAGATTGTTGTCACTTGATTGAGAATTTTAAACTGTTTGGGGGCTGGTAACATTAGAAAAGCTTTCTGCTTTGTTGTTGCTATTGCTTTGAGGGCTTTTCTCTAGTCAGAATTTGTGTGCCCCCGGCAATAATCCTCATTTAATATTTAATTTTTGGAAGTCATAGCTCGAGTGATAAAATCGAAGCACAGCAGCACAAATTATTAGATTTATATGGCTATATTCTAATCTTTAAGAGGAATGTACAATCAGGGAAGTATTTCTACTTGGTCAAGGGAGACAGGGTACATATGCATTCATGTCTTGAGATGCAGTGGATATGAATGTATAGTCATGCATTTCCTTTATATGCCCAATGAAGGAAGCAGTTCTCCTTTCAGAAATGTCTTTTTTCCTTTTATAAAGAGTCTTAGGCCTGGTAAAGGATGACTAAAGCACAGTACTATAGAATTAATCAATTAAAGGCATCAGAAGGGAGCGGTGGTTTTATCCTATCGCAGAGTCTGTGGTGACTTTTCCTAACCAGCATGTTCATATCCTGGCATGCTGTCAGTGAAATTAGCTTTTCAACCCGAATTAATATATTGATTTGATTTAACACATTATGTAGCTCACTGATGATTCACACAGTGGGATTCTTATAAAAATAATAACAGGGCAATTTTCTTTAAATGCAGCTTACTTTTAGCATTTTCATAGGACAGAAAGCCTTTTATTACCAGAATATTTAGATATAGTCTATTCATATAACTATAGTATCGTATAGTTCTGTTTATCTCTTTCCTAGATGTGGGTAGATTGCAAACCTCTTTTTATAATGTACATAGAAAATAATGGAATTATGTTATATCTCCCTTTTGCTATTTTCTACCAAACCCAGAGAAGAAATGAAGTCTCTCCAGGAGGCCCTACAAAATCAACTTAAAGAGACATCTGAGAAAGCAGAGAAACACCAGGCTACTGTAAGTGTGTTTCTTCTTTGTCCCTTTGCTTTAGGGGAGGAAATTGATATTTTTGTTTTTCAAAATCACTATGGAAAAATGCACTATAGAAAGTAAAAAATAAAATACAATTAAAGAAACTTTGGTCACTATCATTGGATTAATACTTGGTCATAATTTATTCCAAGAAAATATTAATGTTATATGTAATTCCTAGGGGACAATTTTCAATCTTCCTTTTTAGATAATAATCCAAGGGACACAACTGGGCAGTGTGCTAGTTCAGGCTCCACAACAACAGCTTTTGGATTTTGGAGTGAAACTAACCTTGAAGTATCACAGTATGCAGATTCTTAAGTCACACCCCACACACACTGAAGAGGAATCTCTGAGGCAAGTTTAATCAATTCTGCAAGTCATTCATCTGATATATGCCAAAGTTTAAGGGTTGAATTAGCCTCCATATCTTTTTCTCTCAAAATGATGTTCCCTTGACTCCCACATTTCTGCTCCTATAACTGCTATTCACCATAAGCAGGAGGAAGGTTTCTGAGCAATTCTGAAAGGGAGAAGTCTATCTTATTTCTGTTCCAGCTATGCGCCACTTATAGGAATTGAACCCTATGTATTTTTCCAGGATCTGCCTATTCCCAAGAGGAATAGCAAGCTATAGGGAATCACATAGTAAATCACCAGGATGGGTCATGAGGCAAAGGGGAATTGTGGGCAGGAGACTTGACTGTACTTTGAGGCAACAGAATGGTGAGGCAGAGTAGGGTGGTTTAGGATTGCCAGTTTTAATGATTTCAGTAGTCTCTGACATTCAAGCTTCCCCAAGTTGTGGGTGCCTGACTCTGAGGTGATTAGGTTTGGCTTAATGGCCCAAAGGGTGAAAGTCCAAGAAAACAGATAGGTGAAGCTGCCTTCTCTTGATTAATGGTTTTACATTTGAGCAACAGCAACAACAACAACAAAATGATTCTGGGAGGAAAACTCTCATCAGACTACAGTGAGGAGGGCAGGAAGCTAAGGCAGGGTAACTGAAGCATATCATGGGATTGTTCAGAATAAGACAGCTCCAGCACATGAATGTAGGACCAGACTTTTCCTGCACAAACCTTGATAAAGCATTGATCTTATAGAAATTAGAAACATGGTTAATGTAGAATCTCCATCTAATCATTTAGCAGGAATCCCAGGCCCTTTAGCCTCTTTAGTGGCAAGGCATCTTTTAACAACCTTGATTAGACTATGGAGTTTTGCTTCTGAAATTCAGCTCCTTCTGTCACCTGAGACACCTGATCCCCTGGAATCGTTTTTCTCGTAATAATTGTTGACATACCTGGAAACAGGATTGTTTCCTATTAAGAATTTACTGTTATCTGTTCTGCCCACTCGTAAAGATATGCATATTGGTTCTTCAATATTCGGTGCTTATTTGTGATGAGGCTTAATGACTGGCTGTATGTACTACAAGTGTTACATAAAAGAATAGACAAGTTTTCAGCACCAGCATAATGATCTGTCCCCTCCACACCTGACCCAGCTTACTAAACACTTCAAATTGCAATTCCATTTCTGCCTTGACCAGTCACATTTAATAGATTTATCTGATCCATATTTAATTTGATAACAAATGATGACAGTAAATAGAAGGGCTCCATGTGCTATTTTCTCAGATCCTCCTAACAAAGCCACATTGGGTTTTGTTATTGTTATTGTTGTGTTCTTGTGTTGTTTGTTTTGTTCTTTACTGAAAAGTAAAGAACTCAAAGAAGGTAAATTTCTAGTTTGCCTTTAAATAGCTAGCATTCAAAGGAACGAAGGCATGAACTCATGGTTATTCCAGTGAATTATGCACGCCGAGGTCCAAACAGAATAGAGTTATAACTTTTGAAAGAGCACAAGCCCAAGTTAGAATATCCAATTGTGGAAAATGTCATGGACAAAGAATGTCTAATTGGGAAGCGAGAGAGACATGACAGGCTGAGTCACCCAGCCTTCATCTCAGCATGTTTGCAATGCCCTCATTATGGCTCAACATCAGTGCTTCAGGGTTTCTGTCCCCCCCACCAATACTGTACTAAATCAGTAGCTCTCTACAGACCCTCAACTTAACTTGCATTTCAGAACATGGGTGTTCTGAGTTTAAATTACTACTGGACTAATTACTATGCAAACTTGGACAACTTATTTAACTTCTGCAAGTTTCCTTATTGATCCAATTTAGGGGGTGAATATAATTAAAATAACCAAGTTAATTTCCCTAAAATTATATCTGACATATAGTACATGAACTAATGCCATTCTCTTTCCTTCTCAGTTTGCCATTTAATTTCATTTTGCCTTTTAATTTCATTCCCATTACTTCCCAGCTGAGTGAATGTAAGTCTTTCATTATTTCTTTCGGATCTTTTGTCTGGAAGTATGTCAGTGCTATTTACATAACTGGTGATGGAATGATTGTATGCATGTACACTTTTGAACATAATATACAATAAATTGTAAATAAACCCAATCATCATATCATCATCATCATCATTATCATTTTATCTTGCTAACCTTATAAACTTATTATTAGTAACAAAGCAGGGGTTTTCAGAAATATAGCAGAATGATACCTAAAAAAAGAAATATTAAAATAACATAATTCTTTTTTCATCATTTAGGATGATCTAATTCCTCGACTCTCCTGATATCATGCTTGAAAATAATTTTGTTATGTATTTTCTGGATTATATACATTTCTGGAAAATATACCATACTTAAAAGAAAATATCAAATTGCTTGACTAGTATCAGGATCCCAGAGAATTACAAATGCTGTTTTTATGAGAATCAGACATATTGCCTATCTATTAATGGTCAGTAATAACAGTTTCACTTTCTCGGTTATAAGTAATTCATAGATAATTAAGAATTTATGGGGGCGGGCCAAGATGGCGGACTAGAGGGCGACTGCATTTCACGTTGCTCCAGGACACAAGATTCAAAAGAGGAGATAGTGAGAGACTTGGGACCAACTCAAAGCCGCCGGGTGAGTCTCTCCCGTTGGGGAGGCGTCCCGGATGGGGCAGTAGCCCCGGAATGCAGGGAATTTGTGAAGTGGAGTTGCTCGGCTAGACGCCCCTCCCCCCCACTGGAGTGGTAAACACGGACAACTGGGATCATCGTAGAGCAGGCGGCTCAGCATAGCGCTTGGACTCGAGCAACCACTGGGGCTTCGGGCAGCTGCCTGAGGAGGAACTGCGTGGCGAGCTGTTTAGACCCAGAACAACCGCTTCTGAACACCGGGGGGTTGCCCGGAGGAAGGGGAGAAGCTTGGCGGGTCACTTGGTCTAGGAGGGACTGCATCAGAGCCACAGGCGGTTGCCAGAGGAGGAGCTGCGTGGTGAGCTGTTTGAACTCAGAGCGAGCGCTCCTGAACACCGGGGGACTGCCCGGAGGAAGAGGAGGAGCGCGGCGGGTTGCTTGACCTAGGAGTGACTGCATCAGAGCCACAGGCAGTTGCCAGAGGTGGAGCTGCGTGGCGAGCTGTTTGATCTCAGAACAACTGCTCCCGAACACTGGTGGCCTGCCTGGAGGAGGAGAGCGGTGGGACGCTTGGTCTAGGAGTGACTGCATCAGAGCCACAGGTGGTTGCCAGAGGAGGAGGCGAGTGGTGAGTTCATTGGACTAAAAGCAACCGCTCCTGAACACCGGTGGCCTGCCTGGAGGAGGAGCGTGGTGGGTCACTTGGTCTTGGAGCCACCACTCCTGAACACCCGGGGGGCTGACCCAAGGAGGAGAAGGAGGAACAGGGCGGGTCACTTGGACTTGGAGTGACTGCCTAGGGCTACGGGTGGTTGGCGGGAGGAGGAGACCCGAAGTAAGTTGTTTGGACTCCTAGTGACTGTATCGGAAACCGGGCGGCTGTCCGGAGGAGGAGGTGTGTGGCGGGTCTCTGGGTCTCGCAGCTATTGTACGGGGCTCCAGGTGGTGGCTCAGAGGAGGGGCTGCATAGCCAGGCGATTGGTACAGAGCAGGGTCCCAGGAGCTAGGTGGCTACTTGCTGGAAAAGCCGCACAGAGACACGCCTAGGGGCGGAGCGAAGTTTCCAGGGCTGCGGGCAGATTCTCTGGGAGAGGCAGCCTAAGGAGACTCGCCTGCGAAGGGTGAGGCTCCCAGGCCCAGGACGTAGGTCCGGGCCCCTGGGATCGTTGCAGAGGAAGACAGCCCAGCCCAGGTGGTAGTTGTAGATTGAGGGGAACCTCTAGGAGGGCAACTGACCAGCGAGACGTCCCCACCGAGTGAGTCTTCCCGGCCGGGGAAGGTTTTCCCACAGGGACGGTAAAACCAGAGACACAGGCACAAACAGGCCTTGCCTCAGCCCGCAGTCTAGTTCCCCATTGGATGACCATTGGTCAACAAGTGGAGGCACCTCTGCCCACTAGCAGGGAATATACGCCACCTGAGGGTCACCACCCCTGGAGAGGCAACTTCTTCGTGGAGCTCTACATTATCAACCTCCTCCAAGACTTCAGGCTACTGAAGGATAAGAGGGGATATACTAGCAATCTTCAGGGACATTATAAGTTGATAGAGGAAATCTGCAATATCTTAATGACCCACTGACTCCTGAACAATATGAGAAAACAAGGGAAGAAAATGCCCCAAACAAATCTAGATGTTACATCAATAAAATCCAACGACAGCATGGCAGAAGAAATGACAGAAAGGGATTTCAGAATGTACATAATTAAAATGATTAGGGAAGCAAACGATGAGATGAAAGAGCAAATGCAGGCATTGAATGATCACACCAATCGACAGTTAACAGAGCAAATTCAGGAAGCAAAAGAGCATTTCAACAAAGAGTTAGAGATATTGAAAAAAAAACCAAACAGAAATCCTTGAAATGAAGGAAACAATAAACCAAATTAAGAACTCCATAGAAAGCATAACCAATAGGATAGAACACCTGGAAGACAGAACTTCAGATATTGAAGACAAAATATTTAACCTCGAAAACAAAGTTGAACAAACAGAGAAGATGGTGAGAAATCATGAACAGAATCTCCAAGAACTATGGGATATCATGAAAAGGCCAAATTTGAGAATTATTGGGATTGAGGAAGGCTTAGAGAAACAAACCAAAGGAATGAACAATCTATTTGAAGAAATAATATCAGAAAATTTCCCAAATCTGAAGAATGAAATGGAAAATCAAGTCCAAGAGGCTTATAGGACTCCAAATACACAAAATTACAACAGACCCACACCAAGGCACATTATAATGAAAATACCTAACATACAAAATAAAGACAGAATTTTAAAGGCTGTGAGAGAAAAGAACCAAATTACATTCAGGGGGAAACCAATACGGATATCAGCAGATTTTTCAATTCAGACCCTAAAAGCTAGAAGGGCCTGGAACAACATTTTTCAAGCTCTGAAAGAAAATGGATGCCAACCAAGAATCTTATACCCAGCAAAACTTACCTTCAAATTTGACGATGAAATAAGTTCCTTCCATGATAAACAAAAGCTAAAGGAATTTACAAAAAGAAAGCCAGCATTACAGAACATTCTCAGCAAAATATTTCATGAGGAAGAGATAAAAAACAAAGAAGCAAATCAGCAAAGGGAGGAATTATCCTAAAGGAACTGTCAAATAAAGGAGGAACCAAGATGTGTCAAAAATTTTAAATATGAACCAAATGACTGGGAATACAAATCATATCTCAATAATAACCCTGAATGTTAATGGCCTGAATTCATCAATCAAAACACATAGACTGGCAGATTGGATTAAAAGAAAGATCCAACAATATGTTGCCTGCAAGAGACTCACCTCATAGAAAGAGATACCCATAGACTAAAGGTGAAAGGATGGGGAAAAACATACCATGCACATGGACTCAGCAAAAAAGCTGGGGTATCCATCCTCATTTCAGATAATGTGGACTTCAAGCCAATGTTAGTCAGAAGGGATAAAGAAGGACATTTCATACTGCTTAAGGGAAGCATAAATCAGCAAGATATAACAATCATAAACATCTATGCCCCAAACAGTGGCTCATCCATGTATGTTAAACAAATCCTTCTCAATTTTAGAAACCAAATAGACCATAACACAATAATACTAGGTGATTTCAACACGCCTCTCTCACCACTGGACAGATCTTCCAAACAAAAATTGAACAAAGAAAGCATAGATCTCAATAACACAATCAATAATTTAGACTTAACAGACATTTATAGAATATACCATCCAACCAAGAGCGAATACACTTTCTTCTCAGCAGCACATGGATCCTTCTCTAAAATAGACCATATATTATGCCACAAAGCTAATGTCAGCAAATACAAGAAGATAGAGACACTACCTTGTATTCTATCAGATCATAATGGATTGAAGTTACAAATTAATGAAAGAATAAAAAACAGAAACAACTCCAACACCTGGAGATTAAACAATATGCTACTATATGATGAATGGATAACAGAAGATATTAGGAAGGAAATTAAAAAATTCTTAGAGGTAAACGAGAACAAAGAAACATCATATCAAAATCTCTGGGACACTATAAAAGCAGTACTTAGAGGAAGATTTATTTCATGGAGCACATTTAATAAAAGAAGTAAAACTCAAAAAATAAATGACCTAACACTACAGCTCAAAGCCCTAGAAAAAGAACAGACCAACACCAAAAGTAGTAGAAGACAGGAAATAGTTAAACTGAGAGCTGAAATCAACGAAATTGAAACGAAAGAAACAATACAAAAAATTGACAAAATAAATAGTTGGTTCTTTGAAAAAATAAACAAAATTGATAAACCTTTAGCCACACTAACAAAGAGAAGACGAGAGAAAACCCAAATCACTAAAATTCGGAATGAACAAGGAAATATCACAACAGACACGACTGAAATACAAAACATAATTAGAAGCTATTTTGAAAATCTATACTCCAACAAAATAGAAAATTTCGAAGACATCAACAGGTTTCTAGAGACATATGAATTGCCTAAACTGAACGAGGAGGACATACACAATTTAAATAGACCAATTTCAAGTAATGAAATAGAAGAAGTCATCAAAAGCCTACCAACAAAGAAAAGTCCAGGACCAGATGGGTTCTCAGCCAAGTTCTACAAAACTTTTAAAGAAGAACTCATTCCAATACTTCTCAAAGTATTCCAGAAAATAGAAGAGGAGGGAACTCTCCCAAACTCATTCTATGAAGCCAATATTACCCTGATTCCTAAACCAGACAGAGACATATCGAGGAAAGAACATTTCAGACCAATATCCTTAATGAATATCGACGCAAAAATTCTCAACAAAATTTTAGCAAATCGCATACAAAAACATATTAAAACGATAGTGCACCATGATCAAGTGGGTTTCATCCCAGGGATGCAAGGTTGGTTCAACATCAGGAAATCAATAAATGTCATTCACCATATCAATAGACTTAAAGTCAAGAATCACATGATTATTTCAATAGATGCAGAAAAAGCATTTGATAAAATACAGCACCCCTTCATGCTCAAAACACTAGAAAAAATAGGGATAGTGGGAACATTCCTTAAGATTGTAAAGGCCATCTACACTAAACCCATGGCTAATATCATTCTAAATGGTGAAAAACTGAAAGCATTCCCTCTAAAAACTGGAACAAGAGAGGGATGCCCTCTTTCACCACTTCTATTCAATATCGTCCTTGAAACTCTAGCCAGAGCAATTAGACAGACCAAAGAAATTAAAGGGATACAAATAGGAAAAGAAGAACTCAAACTATCCCTATTTGCTGATGATATGATGGTATACTTAAGGAACCAGGAAATTCCACCAGAAAACTTTTAGATCTCATAAGTGAATTCAGTAAAGTAGCGGGATATAAGATCAATGCACATAAATCTAAGGCATTTTTATATATAAGCGATGAATCTTCAGAAAGAGAAATCAGGAAAACTACCCCATTCACAATAGCTTCAAAAAAAATAAAGTATTTGGGAATCAATCTCACAAAAGAGGTGAAAGACCTCTACAATGAGAACTAGAGAACACTAAAGAAAGAAATTCAAGAAAACCTTAGAAGATGGAAAGATCTCCCATGTTCTTGGATAGGCAGAATTAATATTGTCAAAATGGCCATACTACCAAAAGTGCTATACAAATTCAATGCAATTCCAATGAAAATCCCAATGATGTACCTTACAGAAATAGAGCAAGCAATTATGAAATTCATCTGGAAGAATAAAAAACCTAGAATAGCTAAAGCAATCCTTGGCAGAAAGAGTGAAGCAGGGGGTATCGCAATACCAGATCTTCAACTCTACTACAAAGCAATAGTAGCAAAAACGGCATGGTATTGGTACCAAAATAGAAAGGTGGATCAATGGTACAGAATAGAGGACACGGACGCAAACCCAAATAAATACAATTTTCTCATACTAGACAAAGGAGCCAAAAATATGCAATGGAGAAAAGATAGCCTCTTCAACAAATGGTGTTGGGAGAATTGGAAATCCATATGCAACAGAATGAAACTAAACCCATATCTCTCACCATGCACGAAACTTAACTCAAAATGGATTAAGGATCTCGGAATCAGACCAGAGACCTTGCATCTGATAGAAGAAAAAGTAGGTCCAGAGCTTCAACATGTCGGCTTAGGACCAGACTTCCTCAATAGGACTCCCATAGCACAAGAAATAAAAGCAAGAATCAATAAATGGGATAGATTCAAACTAAAAAGCTTTCTCTCAGCAAAGGAAACTATCAGCAATGTGAAGAAAGAGCCTACAGAGTGGGAGAAAATCTTTGCCAATCATACTTCAGATAGAGCGCTAATCTCCAGAATCTATAAAGAACTCAAAAAACTCTACACCAAGAATGCAAATAATCCAATTGACAAATGGGCTAAAGAAATGAATAGACACTTCACAGAAGAAGATATACAAGCAACCAACAAACATATGGAAAAATGTTCAACATCTCTAGTAATAAGAGAAATGCAAATCAAAACCACCCTAAGATTCCATCTCACCCCAATTAGAATGGCGATTATCAAGAATACAAGCAACAACAGGTGTTGGCGAGGATGTGGGGAGAAAGGTACACTCTTACATTGCTGGTGGGGCTGCAAATTAGTGCAGCCACTCTGGAAAGCAGTGTGGAGATTCCTTAGAAAACTTGGAATGGAACCACCTTTGATCCAGCTATCCCACTCCTTGGCCTATACCCAAAGGACTTAAAATCAGCATATTACAGAGATACAGCCACATCAATGTTCATAGCTGCTCAGTTCACAATAGCCAGATTGTGGAACCAACCTAGATGTCCTTCAATTGATGAATGGATAAAGAAAATGTGGTATATATATACAATGGAATATTACTCAGCCATAAAGAATGATAAAATTATGGCATTTGCAGGCAATTGGATGAAACTGGAGAATATCATGCTAAGTGAGATAAGCCAATCTCAAAAAACCAAAGGAAGAATGATATCGCTAATAAGTGGATGATGACACATAAGGGGGGTGGGAAGGGTTAGTGTTGGGGTTGGAGTTGGGTTTAGGGAGGGGGGCAGGAAGGAGGAAGGAAGGACTGTATAGATGGAGGGGAGGGGTGGGAGGGGTGGGAGGGAAAGGGAAAAAATGGCAGAATGAATCAAACAACATTGCCCTATGTAAATTTATGATTACACAAATGGTATGCCTTTACACCATGTACAGACAGAGAAACAACATGTATCCCATTTGTTTACAATTAAAAAAAAAACAGAGAAACAACATGTATCCCATTTGTTTACAATTAAAAATAAATAAATAAATAAATAAAAATAAATAAATAAATAAATAAAAAGAATTTATGGATGAGTAGGTGATGTGAAGTAATATGTTATTTTTTGCATGCTTTTCTTGAAGTCAACAAAGGTACATATCTGTTTCCCCAACTGATGACAAAATTGGAGTAAATATGCATTACTAAGGCAAAAATTCCCTAAAGAAACCAAAATCCACAAGTGACAACTCCAAAGAGAGTCTTTACTGAGATGACCCAAGGTGCAAATGAGAAGGGACTGCTTGTGTTGTGTTTGGTCTTTGCCAGGAAAAGACAAAAAAGGAGACACCAGCATGGGGAAAGAAGAAGGTTAGAGTAAACTTCAAAAACTTCAAAGTTAGAAATCATTTTTCCGCAGTAGAAGTCATTCCTTTTGCAGTAGTAAATCGTGTAAGAGATTATCTATTTGGAGTATTCCAGGACAAAAGACTGAAAAACTCTCTACATAAACTCGGGTGAGAGAACTCTGTATGTTACTTATACCCCATTGGAATGAACATCAGAATAAAGAATAAAGTATCCAATAGAAGGAAAAAAAGTAGGCAAAATTCTAATTGGCCTAAATTCCAATGGACTAAAAATCATAGTAAATCAAGAGGTTAAATTTACCAACGCTTTTTTTTTTTTTTTTTTTTTGCAGTCCTGGAGATTTAATTCAAGCCTTCATTCATGAGAACATGCAAGGCCAGTGCTCTACCACTGAGCAACACTCCACCCCCTGATAAACTTTTCCAAAGGAGGCAGAATAGTTTAAACGGGAACAGCACAGTTGCGCAAATGCTTTAAATTTTCAAAAAAATTGAAAATATTGCATACTTAGAATAACCGAGAGTAAAATATTTGTGGGAAAAAGAATTAACAATGTCAATTCCTGAAAGCATACAGAATTTAAAGAAGAAATATATAAAAAGTAATGACTACATATACTAAGTCATCATACCCATGTCTCCACCTAGCAATCCATCTTCAGAATCCATCAAAACATAAATAATATGAGGAATATGGAAACAGGTACACCAAACACCTTTTAAATGCACTTGATAATTTGAAACTATCACATATATAGGAAATCAACAAAGTTTTGACATTTTTTGAACAAATCATTTATAGATATGTTAAAGAAAAAATGGATTAAAACATAAAGTTCTATTAATTAAAGAATATTAATAGCATCTATAATATGTTATTCAAAGCCATTGAAATGAAAATGTTTTAACATTAAAATAATTCCTTAATTTTGGAAAATATATAATGTATCGCCTAATAACCTTTGACTTAAAAAGAAATAATAAAAGACTATAATACCTACTGGACACTTAAATGAAAACAATACAATACTTAGTGGGGAAATGATTAGTTAAATGCATTTTTTAGGAAAGATAAAAGAAAAAAGAAACTCAACAAATTGGCTAAAAGTCAAAATATCAAAATCAATATTGAAAAAGAATTATGAAGGCTGGATGAGAAAATTAAGGAAAAACAAATAAGTAGGCACTCGGGGTGTACTTCAGTGGTGGAGTCTTTGCCTAGCATGTGTGAGGTCTTGATTTGATCCCCAGCTGCAAAAAGAAACAAGCAAACCCCCCAAATTTTAACTGGGTTCTTTGAAAGATTATTATAAAGAGACTGTTGAAAGAAATAAATAAGAATTTGTAAAATGTCCCTGGTATAATAAAGAAGAAAGAAAAACCTTGAATATGATCGCCTACCACCTGCAGGCGGTGGGCGATCACAAAGCGTACGCTTTTCTTGATCACAGGAACCAAAAAAGGGCTTTATTCCACAAGTCTCAGACTTATATTGAGAACATCAGCCTATCAGAGAGTAGACTACCAGGAAAGTCAGCCTATCAAGGAACAGTCTCCAGGCAGATACCAGGATTGCCTCATGTACAACAGCCAACCAGAGTTACTTCCTAAAACTTGTATATGAGTGCAGCTAAGTCTGGCAAGCTGCCAGGCACCATCTTAGAGATCAGGCCACGGTCCGGCTCTGGGGCCCTCAGAGCCCGCCCCTGACACTTGAAGAGACAAGTAAGAAGGAGGTTGAAGCAGTATAAAAACAAACTCTTCCAACAAAGACAAGCCCAAGTCCACCCAGCTTCACTAATCAATTTCATCAAATATTGAAGAGCAAGTGATATCAATTCTCCTTAAGTTACTCAAAAAAATTAAAATGAAGGAATTCTTCCAAATACAGTCCACAAAGCCAGCATTACCCTAATAACATAACCAAAGACTCAATGGAAATAGAAACTACAAGCAAAAGCTCTTGATGATTTTTTTTTAGTCAGATTTTTAGCTGCTGTGATCAAGAGGAAAAGTTTATTTGGGGGCTCATGGTTTCATAGGTTTCAGTCCATAGACAACTCTTTTCATCCCTCCAGGTCGGAGGTAAGGCAGAACATCATGGTGGAATAGTCTAGCAGAGGAAAGCAAGTTGGGGCAAGGACACCAAGAAGCAGAGGCAGAGAGCTCCATTCCTCAGGGACAAAGTGTACACATCAAAGGCACACCCTCCTCCTCAAGTCACACCCTACCTGCCTACACTTACCACCCAGTCAATTCCTATCATCAAATTAATACATTCATTAGGTTAAAGCTCTCATAACCCAATTATTTCACATCTAAGTTTTCTTGCATCGTCTCACATATAAGCATTTTAGGGACACCTAATACCTAAAAAAGAACATAAACATAGTTGCAAAAATCTGTAACAAAGTACTATCAAACAGACCACTAGTGCATTAAAAATATGGTTCACAATGATGAAGGGGGATTCATTTCCTGGAGGTATGGATGGTTTGCATATACAGATCAATAAATGTGCCACACTACCATCAAAATGAAGGACTAAAGCTATAACTATCTCAATAAATGAAGAAAAAGACAATTGATAAACTGTAATTCATAATAAAAAGCTGAACAAGGTAGGTAGAAGAGGGACAGACCTCAATGTAATAATAAACACCATTATATTAAGGCAACAACTGATACTAACTGAGTAGGGAAAAACTAAAAGCTTTCTTTCTGAGATTTGAAATGAAACAAGGATGCCCACTTTTAACACTTATATTCAACAGAGTGCAGAAAGTCCTAGCCAGAACACTCAGGCAAGAGACAGAAATAAAGGGCATCTCAATCAGAAAAGAGGAAGTTGAATAGTCACTGTTTGTAGATAACATGATATTATATGCAGAAAAATCTCAAAAATTCCACCCAAAAATGTATCAGAACTAATGATGTAGTTCAGCAAAGTTGTAAGATAGAAAATCAACATATAGAGACCAGTAGCATTCATAGAAGCCAAAAGTGGATTATCTGAAATAGATATCAAGAAAGTGAACATATTTACAATAGTTATACAAAAAATATCTATGAATATATTTAAAACAAAGGGGCATAATATTTTTATAATGCAAATTATAATACATAAGTGAAATAAATTTGAAGAGGACACAAAAATAAAAGGGCATCTTGTATTCATGATGATGAGAATCAATATTTTCTAAATGTCCATAATAAAATCATTTTGAAGATTCAATGTAATCCCTATTCAAAATAAAACTGATATCCTGCAAAGATCTACAACACAATTCTACTATGAAAACAAGGGGGAAAAATCACTGAGTAGCCAAAATCATATTGAGCTAAAAGAACAAAACAAGAGGTATTATACTATCTGATTGCAAAAATATGCCACACCACAATAATTAAAAAAAAAAAAAAAAAAAAGTACTGGCAAAATATAGACAGATAAACCAAAGGAAAAAAAAATACAGGTCCTAGAAGTAAACCCACACATCTACAGTCAACTGATTTTGATAAAGACCCATGTACATTATAGGTGGGAATGTAAAGGAAGCACAGCCATTATGGAAAATTATATGGAAGGATCCTTAAACATTTAGAAATAGAACTACCACTAATGTAACTCGTTAGTATAATCTTAATGAAATGAAATCATGCATGCCAATGTTTATTGCTACCTATTCACAACAGCCAAGAAATGGCAACAACCTAAGTGCCCATCAATTAATGAATGGGTAAAGAAAATGTAGTACATAGACAATAAAAAAACCATTCAGTCATAAAAATGACTAAAATCCTGTCATTTGTGACAACATGGATGAAACTGGATCTAATTATGCTAAGTGACATAAACAATGCACAAAAAGACAATGCCATTGGACCTTCCTTATTCATGTCGAATCTAAAAATATTCATTTTTAAAACATTTCATAATTGTGGTTACCAGAGGCTGAAAAGAGTAGCAATTGATCAATGGGTACTGAGTTTTAGTCCAACAGAGTAAAGAAGTTCTGGTGTTTTATTGGATAGTAGATAATAAAATCTGTATAGTTAAAAAAATCTAGAAGAAAGATTTTGAAACTTTTTACCATGAAGAAATTATATATGTTTGAGAAGATAGATACGTTAAGTTAACCTGATATGTACATTATACAATATATACTTGCATTGAAATATCATGTTACCTCATTCATATGTAAAACATTTATGTACATGTTAAAAATAAATTTAATTAAAAAATAAAAATAAATTACAAAACAGAATAAAAAGAATTATTCCAGCTTTTCAATATTGAATAAAAGAGGAAAATAGCTATATTCATAGTTCGAATTAATACATTATAACAACGTCCACTGAAAGTTTTGAAATTTTCCATGTAAACCTTTAGCTAAATATACATTTTCAAAATTTCTACTAGAGAAATACAGTACTTGAATAGGCCAATATACTTAGAAATTTGTTATATGAAGAAATGTCATTTTTCCAAACTGTAGAATAAGTATTTTTTTTTTTCACACTGAGAATTATGTCCAGGGGTTCTTAATTCACATCCCTAGTCATTTTTTTTTTAATCTTTTATTTTGTGACAGTGTTTTGCTAAGTTGCTCAGGGTCTCACTAAATTGTTGAAGCTGGCTTTAAACTTGCAATCTTCTTACCTCATTCTCTGCAGTCATGAAATTATAGGCATACACTACTTAATGGTGATTCCTGCCTGTATTTTAAAGACCAGTCATCCCTAATATATGCAATTCTTTTCTAGAAAATAGAAAAAGAGCTAAAACTCTCATTTCAATTTATGCATATGTACATTTGTGATTCCAAAATCAATAAATGATAATATGCCTACACTCAGATATACTTCATAATGACTTTTTTTGATGTAGAATTCCTGAATGAACAAATTGAAAAGTGCATTAACATATTAAACATTAAGATCAATGAATGCTAGCATCTACATGTAAGAGAAATAGTACTGGTCACTTTGGTGTAAACTGTGATTGTTTCACTTTTTTGTATGCACTCAGTATCAAGGAAAAAATGGGTTAGTACTAATGAGATAGCCTCTTGCAAATGTTGGTAGGACTCAAACAGAATGCTTTGTGATTTGTATTGCTCCATGAAGACTCTAAGTTAAGTAAGGAACAAATTTAACATATTTTTTCCATTGTTATTGTTGTAAATCATTACTAATTATTTTCCTGTTAGAAAGAGTATAGTTGTAACTGAAATTTGCATATGAAAGGGAGATTAAGGTAACTGTAATTGCTCTCTTTCAAAGCAGGGGGGAATTTGGCTTTGATTCTACAAATATTTTTGTGCTGTTTTAGATTTTTTTTTTTACTGACTTTAATTAAATATCAAATGGCTATGCTTTTTCTTCCACAGAAAACATGCCACTTTTTGCAAATTAAATTACAAATAACCACAGTATCTAGTTAAGTCCGAAGTAAAATAGTATGAGGCATAAAGACAATATTGCTTATTAAATTATAAAAACATAAAAGAAGATACATTTCCTGAATAATTTAATTTTTAAAGGCAGTAAGTCTGCTTTTAGCTAATTCTGTTTATACATGTTATTTATGAGGACATGAACAATTATTTTTACCCCAAGTCAGTAATGGGTGACAATCTTTCAAACTTGTCTTCTTCATGGAAAACTGTAACAAAGAAGAATGAGCTTTCAGGTATAACCAGAATAATTAAAGATATTGATGATCATTTGATGCATTTCACTACTCTTGTTAATTTTTATGACTTAACTTGTCCTAAGTGAGACATAATTAGTCTGAAACAAGAGTTATCTTAAAACATTTATTCTCCTTAAAAGTATTACTGTGCTTCATTCTTTATTCAAAGTAAATATATGGTATTTCCAATCTCTGAAAATTATTTTGTAACTATTTGCTAGAAATGCTTATTTCTCCAGGGATGTTAAAACCTGCTGTGGAATCTACCAGTGATCATAAAATGCTAATGCTTTTAAAATATTCTGAGAAAATTTTTGGTCCTGAATAAATACCACATTCTCAATTTTTTATGTCCATACCTAATATTTAAGGAATATAGGTCTGACAGTATATTTTCAGTATATTCTTCATTAAAATGAATTTTTAATTAGGGAAAATTTATACTAAATAATTCCAATATGTGAAGAATTTGTGGAAAATAATGATATCAGTGAAAAAGTAGGTTACTTATATTATTGAAATATCTTTCACTAGTTCATTAGTTAAAGATAAATCTGCAACATATAGAAACTTTCTGGTGCTAATAAAATTCTTGGGTAGAAATAGATGTAAAAAATATGTCTGAAGGGAATCATACTATTGTTCTGCATACATATCTAATTTCAAATTGCATCAAGTCCTTCCACACAACACCTTTGTTTTATCAACTAACTTGAGCTCCCTACCTAATAACACTGTAAGTATGACTAATAATTTTGGGTTATTGTCATTACCCTCACAGTTCAAACTTAACCTTAAAAATTGATATGGCAATTATTATATGCATGTATGAACATGTCACAATCAAGCTGTTTTCACATATAATTATAATGCATGAATTTAAAAATTATAGAAAAGTTAATATGGGCAAAGCAAAAGAAAGTTTTTACATTTCTCCTGGTTTATGTATATTTTCACCATCCAAATTGATTGGTTCTCGGTTTTTGCTATCATTTTGATGAATAGTAACTCTTCCCTCCACACCTTAAAGGAAGAGGTGCTAACAGTTATGAGGTTTCCAATTGATCTTCATGGAAACTAAGCCCAGGAGTCAAAAGTGATGATTCTGTCAGGTGGTTCTGGAGCTACTGCTACTCTTGAAAACATGAAAAACATGAAAAATTTCATTCTTATAATTCTCCACTTATATGACTCAGAGAGTTCTCTATTCACCTGCTTCTTGATATCCCTCTAACAACTGACATCCTCTGCTCATTATTTGTACAGTAATGGACTTATCATAGCCTTGACATTAGTCGACAACTTTCCCTATCTGCTTCCTCACCAGTTGTCTCTGGGATCCTGATTCAAATGTATCATAGAAAATCTAATAGGTCCAGATTATATTTTGGAGTCAAAATTTGTGCCACACTTATTCTTTGCCCTGAAACTATCATATCCAGTAACTAGGAAATGGTTTTAATGGAAGCAATCTTGAAGGGATGTTACAGATGCCAAAGCTGTTATCTCCACCATGGTACATTCTACTCTGAACTCTAGACCTGAGCCCCAGGACTGGTCACATACTGCTATACTGTTAAATAAAGGAAAATTAATCATTCCATCTTATTTAAACTATTGTAGTTATAATCGGTTATAGTAATAGCCTTTACTTTAATTCAGTAATTTGTACTTTATACTAGATTACTACCATGACAAATTTACCAGTTACAACAAATTAACTGGTTTTACATAAAATGAACATGAATATATCTCACAAATATAGACTTTAGTTTTAAACAACTTGTGCAAACTTTAACACAAAAGGTTTTTTTTCATGGGGTCATACACAATAAATAAAATGGTCAAAATATGCATGAGAAGAACAGTGTGCATCAACTTCAGGGTAGTGGTTAACCCTGGGAAGAAGGAATGAAGAAGAATTAGGCAGGACTTTTATAGTATTATAACATTTATTTTATGAAACATCTAAGGAAATTGGACAAAATAATTATATCTGCTTAGGGGTGGGCCCATAGGACATTTTACATATTACTTATCCTTTATGTTTGAAATATTTCAGAAATAACTACTTTTTAAGTCTATGTATATGGTGAAAATTAACCCTCCTTCTCAACCTTACTTCCAGTCCAATGACTCATTCTGTGGTCTGAGATAATGCATACAATGATTCCCTTTCATCATTCTAGGAATCTTTAAAACTATGTTTTCCAATAAATGAAGCTATTGGACATTAGAAATATGGCTATTCCAAATTGAGATGTGCTGTAAATGTAAAACAAACTGATTTTAAAATAGGCTACAAATAAAGAATATAAATTTTTCATGAAAAATCTATTAAGATTGGAAGTGTATCAGCTCAGTGGTAGAATGCTTGCCTAAAATGTATAAGGCCCTGGGTTCCATCCCCAGCATCACACACACACACACAAAATGTATTAAATGTACAAATGATCATGTTTTTAATCTATTGAGTGAAATATGCCAAGAAAATTCATTTCACTCATCTTCTTACTTTTCTAAATATGTGATTACCAGAAAGCTGAAAATTAGAGAAGTTAAAGCTTTCATCCACTATCATATTTTTTCAACCATAGTGAACACTTAGAGATTATAAAGAGTATACATTTCATAAAAGCCCTAACACTGTACAATACTGCTTTTCTTTCAAAATATTCAGGTCAGATAAAGATGCAATGATTATTCAAATCACTTGGAATAAGTAGTTTGATTCTAATTGTAGATGCTAACAATATGCCTACCAAGAGAAAACATCACAGTTTCTTTGGTACAGAAAACATTTCATACCTTTAGAAAAGGAATATCTTTATACATTTGCTCTCAAAGCTGGGCATGGGACAAATTTAACAGTAGAATGTTTTATGATGGGAAATTTCTAGATTACTAGACTCAACACTAGAATTCTATTTTTTAATTTTTAAAATGTTTTTATTTGTTTCTTTTTAGATATAGATGACAGTAGAATGTATTTAACATATTGTACAAACATGTAGTATAATTTATTATAATTGGGATTCCATTCTTGTGGTTTTACATGATGGGGAGTTTCACTGGTTGTGCATTCATATATGAATATAGAAAAGTTGTGCCTGATTTAGTTTCTTTCCTATTCCCATCCCCTGCTCTTCAGTGTTTTAAACATGATGTTTAACCAGGTGAATGGATTGCAGTTGTAAAATGCATGGTTTCTCACTTTTTTTAAAAGATAAATATATTGTTAGCTGAGAAAGAATATTTTATATACTCATTGAATATATGTATGAATTAAATAATGAAGGTTTTGATTAAGGAAAATTTTAATTAATTGTTCTTTTTCAATATATGATAACAGGAACATTCATTTTATTATACCTCAAAATGTTGAAAAATATAAACGCCATAGAAATAAATTTAGAATGCATCTACATAATATTGTATTCATTTTCAGATTAATTTTTTAAAGACTGAAGTGGAAAGAAAGAGCAAAATGATCCGAGACCTCCAGAATGAGGTAAGGTTTATATTATGTAAAAATTTTGTATGAATTAAAGAATACACACAAATGTACACAGAAATTTGCTGCAAGTTTGGAGGATGGATTACTTGCTAACTTGACCTTTGATGAATAATGAAGAGAAAACTTGATGCTTGCAATTTGAAAGAGTGGATAATTTTCACATTTATATACATTTGATAATAGTATTAGTTCAAATTTCTCCAGCTCATTTTCCTAATTGTAGTTTTCTTTTGCTGATATTAAAATTGATTTTTATCTCATAAACTTAATTGTCGCTCAAATGGCATCATAAGCACTGAAAAATAAAGTAATTTGAAATTTGGTTGCATTTTAGAAAAGACAACCTAGAATGCAAAGCACATTTCTGACAAAATTAGATTATTGTAGATTTGAGATAAACAAGTTGTAACCATTTTCATGATAGACTTTAACATATAAGGTCCCTATTACTGTATGGCTTTCTTGTCTTTGTTGTAAAATTACTGTTTTTCTGATTTTGATTATTTTCTAGTTTCACCTTTTTATTTCCTCTTTAGTGCAATTATGTAATTCTGATCATCAATCACTAATAGCAAATTGAAAAATTCCAGTAATTATGTCCTATTTTGAATCCCAAATCAATCATTTGTAGCACATATTGATCGGTCTTTCATCTTCCTCTTTCTTTCTTTCTTTCTTTCTTTCTTTCTTTCTTTCTTTCTTTCTTTCTTTCTTTCTTTCTTTCTTTTTTCCCTCCCTCTTTTCCTTCTTTTCTATTACTTTTATATATACATATTTTAGATATTTTAAACAGCAAATAAACTATATTATTTCCAAATGGCTTCCATCTTGTTACCAAACTTAAAAATAATCTTTGACATTTGGTTCCAATATTTTGCATTTATACCTGAGTATGACTTTAACAAACTCTCTCAAACTTGGCAAAGGAAGTATAGGAAAATAGAAAGCAAGAACAATTCTATTTTTTTTTTTTTGGTGATTCTATTGTATTTTAATTTTGTTCCTAATGATTCCATTTGTGCTGAGTCTTCTCAAGAAAGGATGCATACTGAGTTTTCTAGGTTTCTTAATTAAGTGAGAACTTTCAGCAGATGAGAGTTATCAGAATATTGAGTATTCTGGATAATTACTTGTTTACTGGGGCTTAGTTAAAGCTCAGTGTAAGATTAAATTACTCACTCAAGAAGTGGAAGAGGAGAAGAAAGAGGGCAAAGAAGAAGGAGGAGTAACAAGAGAAACAAGGGAAACAAGAGAAATATTTTAAATAATGCTAAAAATTAGCACTAACATATGAGAAGAAGTGTGTTTGATTTGCACACACACATACACACACAGCAATATGAGACCAGTAGTTAGATAATGAGAGGATTATGGGTTAATGTATAACTTTGTAAGTAATATCAGTTATCTTTTAATCTAAGATAATTTTCTAAAAATCTATTATTCAATTTAGGAAAAAATCATTTTGAAAATAAAAGTACAATTTATTCATATTATGTAAATATGAGAACTTACAAAGTATTTTTTGGGGGGATAACTTTATAGAGAAATTTTAATTTGATAACTATGTAGGCTTAAATAATTCTAAAAGAACTATACCTTCACAGAAGTAAGATCTGCTTAATATAAGTTTTATAATTAAATTTATTCATGTTTACTTTCATAATATTAAAAATCTGTGGACTGAAAACTGATAACCTCCAAACAATCTTTAAACTTCTTAATAAAACCTAAAACTGGACACATATCAATTTAATGTTTAAAGTTTGCTTTAGTTTAATTACTTGAATGTTTGGGTTAATTATTTGGGCAAATTGTCAGTGTGTAAAGAATGAGGCAGATTTAGTAAATAAAATAGTTGGTCCGTTTGCTGTACACTGAAATTATATGGACATGAAAGCTATCCAGGAGTAAGAAAATGAAGCAAACTGGTTAAACAAAATACTAAGAGGCAAGAGAGACAATAGAGGTATAAATAAAAATATAGAACAAAGTTGAAGTCTTATGATGACAACATTTGAATTAAAGAGTTGGTGAAGTCTCAGTATAAGAGACTTTTGAAATGTTATTAAAGAATAATTAACTTTTTTTTCCACATGTGAAGGCATAAAAGGCACTTTTACATTAGCTCCTATTAGTTTACATTTTAAGATTTAAGATGTCCTTTGGAGGGGAAAAGTTCATTCATCCTATAATTTTTTAAAGACAAGACTTTATGTGTAAGAAAACATCTCAGTGTTCCCATCCAGGAACACCCATCTGGAACAGACTACCTTGGAGTCTGTGACCCAGGGATTGTGGAGTCAGAAATTGTAATCATAACTGGGAAGAATATAGACAGCAAAATGAAGAGGAAAGAGGAAAAGAATTAGAGAGGTGTTTCTTCTTCACATAGGGAATGGAGAATGGTATGGAGGCTGTGTGAGCTATGAATACTTGATCAGAGCATTGCAAACATGTACCTTTATGTCCATCTTTTTTCACAAGAGCATCACTTTCAGTCTCTCAGTTGGAATGCTGTGACTTAAGAAAACTCCAGAGACCTAGGTCTACAGGTTTCAGTTCCTGGCTCTCTCCTCTTGTTTAAATTCTTTCTCATGGAACATTCTAGTTAAATCTACTCTTTCTCAGTGTGAATTTCTTCGTACCAAATTAGCAATTAATAAATGGCAGAATTATGTTAGTAAGTCTTCAAACCCATTTTTCCCTTCAGTATGTTAAGGTTTGAAGCAATCAGGTGATAGCCTTGTCAAACTTTTGAGAATTCTTTTACTCAATAAAGGACTCAAGAAAAATTGAAAATTTACAGAAAGACCTATGCTTTCAGTGGGATT
This sequence comes from Sciurus carolinensis, assembly GCF_902686445.1. Classification (NCBI taxonomy): domain Eukaryota; kingdom Metazoa; phylum Chordata; class Mammalia; order Rodentia; family Sciuridae; genus Sciurus; species Sciurus carolinensis. Next base: position 52,457,524 of record NC_062223.1, on the reverse strand, counting down.
TAGTGCCTTCACAATTTCTATGTTTTTTACTGCTCCAAGATATCTGGCTAAACTGTGAATAGAGAAGATTCTATTAAAACTTTTCACCCGCATGAAAATAAATTAATGAAAAATCTGCATCAGATTTTAATTTTGATGCTAATGTGCTCTATTAGAAGTCAATTTTCCCCAGAATCTATATCTTAAGGAAGTAGGAAAAACTAAATCCTGAGTGTAAGATTAGATTGTGCTTGTATGTTTATTTGTACTGTTATTGGTTTTGGTAATACTACAGATACAAAGTTATACAGTAAGTAGTCTTTACCAATCCTATTTTTCCCCTCAAACACTCTACCTCTGTGTGCAATTTGCAGAATGCAAGGTTTCCCATAATGCAGAAAATGTTTTCTATTACTTCTTAAACCATGCCTCTAGTTGTGATCTTTCTCATGCAAACTAGCTGTTAAAAATCTAAACTGAGGCATGACAAATATTTTAAAGAACAAATGTGAACAACCAGTAATTAGTTAATTGGGCAACTCCAAGCCAGAAGTTGCTTGGGAGCTCCACCAGGGAATGTCTAGAGATGCTTTATAGGACAAACAGAAGTAAAGCTAAGAAAATATTAGATTGATTACAGTTATACAGTTGATTTATCTGGTTATTCCCTTGGAAAATCCCTAGTTTTAAAGTTATTTGTTAGTTTCCTCTGATTGGTTAAGCTTAAGTTCTATTTGTTTTAATATGGGTATTCATAAGAAGCTCAAATTAAGTTTTGTTTATGTTTGCAAATCAAGCAAGGTTAAGGCCACTAATGAAGCCTGTTTTCATCTACTCAGGGATTCTTTAAAGCCTGATCTCCATTTTAACTCATTTTTAACACATTTGTTTTGTACATTCACATGTTTACTTCCCATTTTTTATTTGGATATTATATGATGAAATTTATATGAACATTTCCCCCTAGGAAAATAGAATGAAATAAATTCAGTCTTCCTTCCCTGTTAACTGCATCATCTACATAGTCAATCACATGTAATCCAAAACTGATACTTAATTTTGAATTTTTACTTTCAAACTCCTGGTTTCTCCATCATCATTTTTAATTTTCTTGACTTTCATCCAATTTTATCCTGGAGTAAAATTAGTTTGTCTATAACTGATCTGAGATAAAAGAAAGGCTCTAGGAACGAGCAGGGTAGTATATTAGGCAAATCAGGCATTGCGACGAACATCTTTTGATTAGTTGAAATCCCTTAATGAATGAATTGAGTTTGACAAAGTTCAGGACATTTCATGGGAGTGCATAGCAATATTTGATAGACACTTGTACAAAAACATAGTCCATATTGTATAAGTGAGTAGGTAGATATATAAAGGAAGTTAAGAGGGGATCAGAAGGAAAAAGGGAAGGTTAAGAAAAGAATAGCAGAGGGAAGGCAGGGAAATGGTAAATAGATAAGACAAGACTATAGGGATATTTTCCTCTAATATTTTCTATGGTGGTAGTTTTTGTTTGTTTCTCCTGGAATTTGACTTTTTTTTTCCTTTGGAATGCATTCAATGTAGTTCCAGTTAAGGATGAAATAAGCAATCATCACACTGAAAACAAATAAGGCCAGGGACCATGAATGTGCTTCACTCTTCCCAGTGTGGAAATCAAAAATTTATCAAAGCTACTTTCTTAGTCAGACCCTCTCTCTGTTTCACGGCTCCATTTTCTCTCCTTACAGTACCATATGAATCACAGAGTTTAACTCAATTTTGAGTTTACAATCTGTCACCTATAGCTCTTAATATTAATTAATTTAATCTCCTTTTAAATTTGTTTAACTGGCATTTCTCTAAGCACTTTGGAAGAACATCTTCCCATAATTCTCTCTGGACTTTCAAATAGTTCTAAACCACTATTACTCATGTTCAGGCATGAGAATAAGACATTTGCTTCTTGGGGGCAGTGACTATTCATGGTTGTGGCAAAGTATATCCTTTGTTAAGAAAGGAAATTTCTTGGCAATAAAGATATGCCACAAAATTTTTAGAGGAAATGCAGTTATAGCTTACAGACTGGCCTTTAGGAACAGCTCCTCAAATATACCTCTGATAAGACTGTCTGGAGAATGGGCCTCCTCTGCCAGATCCAGAAGTGACCTGTCCACAGTGGCTGGGAGAACCACACAGTCTTATATCTTTTACAAGAGACAGTGGGCCAAAGTTAACTTGATTTCAAATGTAACACATTTTTAGAAGTATGTATTTTAAGGATTGTGTCTGATTAGCAGAGCTTAAGTCACTTCTGCCCTAGATCTGCAATGACTTCTGGAAATAGAGGGAGTTTGATTTTTTTTTTGCTTTTTATTTCTCTGCTTTCATTTTTCATTGAAAATAAGGATTTACCACTACAGAAACATTCACATTGATCCAGAGTTTGATAACATGTATAAAAGGTAAATTTTCTTAAGAAAGGATTGTAGTGTGTGTTAAACAGCTTCAGCATACAGCAGGCCATCATTGAAGGGCATGGAGTAGTTGAGAAACACGTTCTGAGTCCACTGTGTGTATGCGTGTATACGTGTGCATGCATGTGTGTATACGTATGTGTGAAAATACTTCATGTGTATAGGTGGCAACCTGTCTATCTTTATCTTATGATTTTAGCTTTCTTTTGTCTGACTTTTTCCTCAAATGAATGCAGACTCCTTGAAATTTTAAACCTATTCTAAAACATGATACTTCACATTTTTCAAAAGACAACGGTCAGAATTTTATATACATTGAAAGTAAGGATCACATTAAAATTTCTTTTAGTACCAATAAATTAAAGAAATATAGGACACAACCTCCTAATTTGGAATTAAAATCCAATTTGTTGGATTTGTTGGCTATTTTCTCTAATAGAGTTACTCAGAGACCCTACAAAATATGAAGATTGATATCAGGGAATCTCTATGATGCTGACATAACAGAAATAAGGTGTAAGTGCTTGTGTGTATTTTTCTAGGAAGAAGGTTGAGGTTCTCCAAAGAAGTCTTGGACTGAAGTGAAAAAATAATAAAGAATGAATACCACTGATGTAAAGAAAACTCGACTGGATTTTAAGAACACCCATTTTGGTTCAACTGTCTTGGCTCTAAATCTCTCTAAAATAAATTATTCCATCTTCTTGCCTCAGTAAACACTCTGAAGTGAAGATGATGGGATATTTCATAATGTGATAGAGTGCTTCAGGGTCATCATTTTGAAAATGAATTCTCATGCCTGCCTGCAGACAAATGGATCTAAGAGCTTGAGTCAAATACGCACAGCCCAGGACATGCTCAAATATCTTTAAATTATTTTATCACAACTTTTTCACTTTATCCAGGTGATTTACCTCTTTTAAGTGAAGATTTATGAAATATTTGGAGTAACAGACATTCAGAGTGTTTGTATCCAGTATTTAAAATTTACTGTAACACATCTGTATTAGGCCCTAGACTGTGTAAACAGTACCCACACTGGGTTGCTTAAGATAAAAGAAACTTGCTCTCTCACAGGTCTGCAGACAGGTACAAAGCCAACATACACTCAGGTCCATCCTCCCTCTGAAGGTTCTACAGAATAATCTTTCCTGTCTCTTCCTAGCTTTGTGTGCCTCCTGGAAATCTCTGAAACTCTTTGACTTATAGTTGCATCACCCCCAATCTCTATTTCTACCTTCACAGTATATTTTCTGTGTCTCATTTCCTGTCATAAATATACCTGTTATTAAGTTTAGGACCTATGCCAATCCATATGAACTTTGAAAACGTAGTTACAGGTGCAAAGACCCCATTTCCAAATGAATTTACATTCTGAGATTCTATGTAGACATAAAATTTCTGTGATATTCTTCCAATAATCCCACCACCTGTGACATTTTGCATATTCCTCAAACACATTCAGTCATTCTTTAAAAGAAAGGAGACAATATTTTATTAGTTGTATGTCTGTCTATGGAAGTAACCCAATTTAAATATATGCATATTTTATTTATTTAGTAAGTTTTAATTAATATGCAGTAAATATTTATTTCTCCATCAATTTATTACTAAAATGAACCTATTACTTACTTCTATATATTGCCCCAATATTGAACTAGAGCCTAGAAGGATGAAAGTGTTACTAAATTTCAGTTATACAAAATTCTCTCTGATCTTCAGAAATTTAATGAAAAACATAGAATGTTCTATAATATATGACATATTTGCTAAGTATATTTCAATCATTATTAAAATTGCACAAAGTACAATATGAAACAGATTAAAACAAGCATTTTAGAATAAAATTTTGAAAAGTAGCAGATGATTCACATTTCCCCAATTACCCACAATCTTGAACATTTTTTCTTATTTTCTGGTGATCTGTATTTCTTCTTCTGAGAAGTGCATGTTTAATTCAGTTGCCCATTTTTTAACTGGTTTATTTGGCATTTTTATGTGTGTGTGTGTGTGTGTGTGTGTGTGTGTTAAGGTTTTTAGTTTTCTGTATATTCTGGTTATTAATCTCCTGTAAGAAGAGTAGTTAGCAAAGATGTTGTCTCACTTTGATTAGAATGGCAGTCAAGAATATGAACAATAATAAGTGCTGGAGATAATTGGTGGGATTGTAAATTAGGACAATTACTATGAAAATCAATGTTCAGGTTCCTCGAAAGACTAGGAATAGAACCACAGTATGACCCAATTATACCCCTCCTTATTCATCCTAAAGAAAAGCCATCATATGCTATGGCAAAACATGTACACCAATGTATATAGCAGCACAATTCACCATCGCTAAACTATAGAATCAGTTGAGGTGACTATCACTGCATGAATAAATATTGTGGTATGTATACAAATGAAGCTTGATTTAGTCATGAGGAAGACTGGAATTTTGTCATTTTCAGGAAAATAAATGAAAATTGAGGACATTGTGTTAAGTGAAATAAGCCAAATTCAGAAGGTCAAGTGTCATATGTTTTCTCTTATATATGGAGGCTAGAGAGGAAAAAGGAAAAGAAATATTTTGGGATGATCTCATGAAAATTGAAGAGAGATCAGTAGAGTAGAAGAAAGGGACCAGAGAAAGAGGAAGGTAGGTAAAGGGGAAATGCTGGAGAATGATATTGGCTAAGTTATATTGTTATATTGTGTGCATAAATGAATATATAATAACAAATCCCACCACTGTGTACAACTATAATACACCAATAAAAACTAGACAAAAAGGAGCAGATGAGAACAACAACCTAGGCACATGGACTGGTCACTGAAGACTTTATCGAAGTTTGACTTTGAAATTAATGAAAGAATTAAAATATTTAGTTGTTCCCTCAAAACCAAGGAAGCAGACATTAAAAAAAAAATGGATACATGAAAAGTTCCCTTGTAGGTGAAGAGGTTGTTTATTGAGTTGAAGAAAACAGTTACTTTCAGAGATGTGTTGTTTCTGAGTACAACTTCAGGTCAGCTTACTTACAAAGAATATGTTTGCAGTATCCTCATCAAGTCTGTAACAGTTATAAGCAGGTGCTGGGACAGCCAATCTGATCGATACAACTGAAGTATAATGTACAGAAAAATAAATCTGAAAGTTGCCATCTGTCAGACAACTGTGTCTGAGAACTTTGCCCTTTCCATTGGCATAGAATGTTTACTCAGCATTTCAGAGTTAAGTGGACCACAGTCTTGGGGTAATTTATGTTACTGTATGTACAATTTTGTTTTATTTAATACAGTCAATCAATTTCACTAAGCACTGAGTACTCTCTTCTTGGCTGCGTACCCAACTTGTATAAAATCTTAGAAATAACTTAGTTCAAATCATGCTTCCTGTCCCCCTACCTGCATCCAGATCACTTTTTCTCTTTTCTGATATCTGATCATCTTTACCAGGTTTCAAGGGAAGGGGAAAGTCTGACTCATTATTCTGCGTCTTTTGCAAACATTTTATATGTCTTATATACTTCCAAGTGTTGTCAACAATTTAGTTTACATCAAAATAATGCATGAGAGACCCTTAGCACATTTAAACTCTGCACATGGAAATAATTGTCAGCATATTTATTTTGGGTTTCTGAGGCAAATTTAATTCAGTACTAAGCTGTGTTATATTCAAATGAATACTTTCTTTAGTGATAACTCTGAAATAATCAAACAACCAAGAACTTCATAAATAAAATAAGTAATAATACCAAAGTAACACAGGATTGCATCCCTTTCTCATTTCTATATACTCTCATTCCATCTCTCAAACTGTTTCTTTTCAATGACAGACAAAAGACCAACAAACACATAATGCATATTATACCATCTTAGAAATAGCCCAATGGGAGAAATTTTTCAGATTGCACAAGCAGAAAAATCCCAGAGAAGATCCCAGATTTGTCACATGCCTGAGTCAATCACCATGGCTAGGCAAATGTACAGTTTGGTTTGCTATCCCCTTCTCTATGCATCTTGGTTATTGCTGGTGCCTATGGTTCTCTCAGACTTCATGTCTCAACTTGACATGGGTTTTGTCACCTCGATAACACCTTAAGAACTTTTTACTCAGGAACATATACTAGATATGGGAGGGTTGAGGGATTATACCTTATTAGAGGTTTGAGAAAAGGAAATTTTGGGAAATTCATTTAAGCAAGTTTCAGAGAACAGAATGAGAACTTCTTAAATGATAGATAAGAAAATGAAAAATTCCAAATAATATATTAAAACGTGATAAAAATTTTAAATGCACACATATTATCCCAGTTAACACATAATGGCCATTTAATGTACCCAAAATAGGCAATTGTTTCAATAATAAAAAAGTAATTTATTTATATTATATTCAAGTACAATAACATAAAGCTTTAAGACACTTTATAAAATTCATACATAATAGAAAAATATGACATCTCATCCTCTTTATTTATAGTAGTTAATAACTTAATGATAGTATACACTTCATTTATTTACTTGTTCATTTTAATTCTCTACTTTTTATGGTAAAGAGCATATAACATGAAATCTACTCTATTAATAAATGTTTAAGTGTATGTAAAGTTTGGTTAACTATTTAAGCTTGTTTTTTAAAACCATAAAACTAGACACTTTATCCCTTTCAGCTGTATATATGCCTTGTGCATTTTCTAGAACATAGTAGGTATTTGATATATACTAACTTAATAAAGAATAAATATTTTAAAATAGGTTATATCTGCAAAAAGTACATGGAATGGGCCACTGTCCATAACTCATGGGAATCAAAGTCCTCAAAAATACAAGTATTTCTCTAATCAAATATGCAGTGGCTTTAAAAATCAAGGATAATTAAAAAACTACATGTGAATTAGAACCTGCCATCCCAGGTCTTTTACCTATGGGGCAGAAAGACAGTAGAGTATACTTGGATTTTTTTTTTTTTTCATACAAAATGGTTGAAACAATCAGTTGGTGCCTTGTAGACACTAATTGCAATCACAAGAGTCCTTAAGAGAAAGAAGCAGAGAAATATTTGGTATACCAGGATAAGAGGTGAAAGGTTTCTGAAGAGAGAGGAATTTAACATGGGGAGAAAGGATGCAGCCACAAACCAAGGAAATGTGACTGCTAAGAGAAGTTGGAAGAGGAAACAGATTCTCCCTCCCATCTCTGGAATGAGTTCAACCCTGTTTCATGATTTTGTCCTGGTAATGTCTGAATTTTGGTTTGCTTTCAGAACTATTACAGAATGAATTTCTGCTGTTTTAAGTTATCTTACAGTGGTCACAGGAAAATAATAAGGTAGGAATGGGATGGACTGAATATCCAGGTCATCATTAGCGATAATTACTGAACTGTGCTATAGGATGGGAGACTCCATTTCCTGCTATTAATGTTAAGACAGAACTGAGATGTTGGCAAGCATTCCGTTTGTCCATGTGATGGGAATTATAGATGATTGTTAAACATCCAAATATTTATCATCAACCATTATTTATCTTACCACTGCTGGGTCCTGAATACTGTGCTAAGGAGAGAGGAAATAAGATCACTACGAGTTCCTGAACCTTTTAAATTCTTGTCTTGTTTGAGAAAGATCTCTCAAAGCATATTAGTTGATATAATAGCAGAATAATGTATACCAGCATTCAAGAGTTTTATTCACTAACTCCACATAAGACAAATTGAGCAGGACTTTTTCAAGAATGAGACTGTACCACAACAATGACAATCGTTACGAAGGTGGAATGATGATTGATGATGGTGATGACAATGACAGCAGCTCACATTTACCTTTATTTACTCCATGTTTGACACCCACTGGGGCCTGGCTACCTGCTATCGAGTTGAAAGCTTTACATTCATCATCCCATTCAATTTAGACATTTTTTTTTCTGTCCATTGGTTAGTTTTTCCTCTTTTGCTTTTAACCTAATGACTTCTGCTATACAATCAATCTGCTTTTGTGGTGTATTGTACATCTTGTTCTAAAAGTTTTTATTTCTAAAAATTTTTATTTCAATTTTTTAAATTTTTTCTGATTGCCATGAACTCAAATGATTCTCCTGCCTCAGCCACCCAAGAGGCTGGGGTTATAGGTGTGGGTCACCGTGCTTGCCTACTTTTCAGTTAATTTATAGTAAATACTAGTGAATGTACCTACCACTATGTGGCCTGGACTTCGCAAAAAATTTCTTGTTGCATCATCATCCACAGTTTTAACATGAAGCAATTGAAAGAGAATTAAAAGTTATACAGTCAATCATTCAGCAGGGGTTTCACAGAAGACCGCCTGACATAAGAGCTAATATTGCCTCCTTTAAACTAATAATTCACATTATGAAATTATGTTCAGTCTTTACCATGTTTGCATTAAGCCTCATTTGAAAAACTTTTTCCTCATTTTAAATGTAGTTTCCATGAATAGCTGAGATACACCATTTTGTGTCTTTCTACTTCCTACTTTCCTCCTTGGACCTCTTGTTGATATTCCATTCACTTTGACATACTTAAAACAGGTTGATAATATGATATTTGATAATGTTATCATATCTGTCCCTCAACCTCAAAGAAATTTAGAGATATCCTAACCTCTGAACTACTTTACCATTGTTGAAATAGGTTGCATCTACTCCATTTTGCCCCTTAAAACTATATTTTATCTTTTTCTACCTTATATCTGAAAGTTGCAGAAGGCAACACTAGATGGGGCCATCATTGGGGCCTATGTTCCAGGACTTTTTATAGCCACAGGTAGGAGAACTTCATTTCTGTATCATTTCCCATTTTCCATTATAAAATAGACCCTTCTACACACTGTGATGAATATTAGATACATAAACTGGTACAAAAAATTGCAAATGAGCTCTTTAATAGAAAGGTGCCTATTTTACATTAAGAACATCCCTGCCTTTGAAATCGTATCCTATGTGATTTTAACTTAGCATTTCACATAGACTTCTCATCTCTTCCATTTCCAATATTTTTTTTTAAATTAGTTTTTTCTATCTGTGATTCTGAAATTTATTATGCATGATAAGCACCTGGGATCTTATAAAATTGAGGATTCTGATTAAGTGTGGGTCCTAAAGTTTTTCTTTTCTAACAAGTTCCCAAGTGATCACAAAGCAGTCTTTGGATACATACAATGGATAGTCAGGCTCAAAAAAATGGCTGTAGAATGCTACTTGATAGGCAGCTGATGACTGGCAGATAACAATCATTTTGAGAGCTTCCTTAATGTGTGAATTCCTAAAATGTGTTTGAAGACTAAGATTCAGTAAGATTGACTTGGTCATCTCAGTAAGATACTTGGTCATCTGTTTTTTTGTTTGTTTGTTTGTTTGTTTGTTTTTTAGATTTAGGTGAAAATGATTGCAGAGTCACAGAGATGACCTGTAATCTGTTGACGCAATGATTCCAAAGGACTGGGACAGGAAATTTTCAAAAGTAGTGTAATCTACGTGCAATTTTGGATAGGATATATCTTGGGCAGCACATACTTTTATTAGTTAAGGAAGATGAAGATCAGATTGAATAATCTGTTTATACAACTATTTACCCAAACCCTGCAATAATTATGAGTTGATTCCTGAAATACTAAATGCAAATCTCACTGTTAGAACTTAGTGCTTGATAACCAAATGAGCCAATGGATCTAAAATATCAAAATATTTTTTTTGAGTTACACAGTATTTGGCAGCATAAATGTTGATTTTTTTTAAAGAGCCAGATTTGGTAAGTGCTTCTCTGAAGTATATATGCTCTGGATACCCTGTATTATAATTGCTTTTCTCCATATTACTTCTCTTCCTCCTCTTCCTCCTCCTCCTCTCTTCCTTCTCTTTCTCTTCCATTCCTTTTCAATCACTACTACCACTGTCAAAGAATGTAATGCCTCTCACGTATTCAGTAACTATTTTTTACCTATTTTATGGCTAGATTCATCTATTTCTATCATTTTAAAATAGCTCATCAAAAAGAAAATGAAAATTCTGCCACAGGTTGTTAATGAGCATGTTGTTTAATTTCCATGTATTTATACCAATCTCTCAAGTCCCTTTTGTTGATTATTAGTTTTATTTCATTTAGGTCAGAGAAGATGCATAATATTATTTTGATGATTTTAAATTTGTCAACACTTGCTTTGTATCTAACCCTATGAACCCTTCTAGAGAGGGTTCTGTGTTCTGATGAGAGGAATGTGCATTCTACAGGAGTTAGATCAAAAGTTCTGTTATCCATATGGCCAGAAAGCATACACAAAATGTTCAATGCTACTAATCGTCAGATAAAAGGAAATCAAAACCACAATGAGAAATCTTGCCCCAGTTAAAATGGTTACAATAAAAATAAGTTGTTAGAGAGGATGCAGAGCAAGAGGAACCCATACACATTGGTGGAAATGTAAATGAGTGCAGTCATTGTGGAGAACAGTATATTCTTCAAAATTCTCAAATAAAGCTCTCAGATAACCCAGTGTTCCCACTCCTTGGTATATATCCTGAGTAAATGAAATCAGCAATCAATGAGATACCTGCATGCCCAGGTTTCTTGCAGCACTATTCACAATAGCCAAGATATAGAATCAACTGATCTTTTATCAATACATGAATCCACAGAGAAAATCAGGTATATGCACAATTAAATAGGATTTAGTCTTTTTTTTAATTCACATAATTTTTTTAGTTATACATGAAAATAGACTATATTTTGGCAGAATATACATACTTAAAGGATAATTTATTCTACTTAGGTTCCCACTCTTGTGGCCATACATCATGTGAAGTTACCCTGATTGTGTATGCAAATTCAAGGCTAGGGAAGTTATGTCCAATTAATTTTACTGTCTTTCCTAATGGTCTCCAGGCCTTCCCTTCATTTTCCTTTGTGTGCTCCAATGAACTTCTATTATTCCCCCCCGACCTCCCTTGTTTTGGGTTATCATCCACAAATCGAGAGAACATTCATATTTTAGTTTTTTGGATGGCTTATTTCACTTACCATAATATTTTCCAGTTCCATCTGTTTACCAGCAAATGCCATAATTTCATTCTTCTTTATGGCTGAGTAATATTCCACAGTGTATATACACCACATTTTTTTTTATCCATTCATCCATTGAAGGATGCCCAGGTTGTTTCCATAGCTTGGCTATTGTGAGTTGAGCTGCTATAGTATGGATGTGACTGCTTCACTGGAGTATACTGTTTGGCATATACCAAGGAATGGGATAACTGGGTCAAATGGTGGTTCCATTCCAAGTTTTCTAAGCAATCTCTATACTGCTTTCCATAGTGGTTGCACCAATTTACAGTTCCACCAACAATGTATGAGAGTACCTTTCTAGCCAAATCCCCATCAACACTTATTGTTACTTGTATTTTTGATAATTGTCATTCTGACTAGAGTGAGATAGAATCTCTGTGTAGTTTTAATTTAAATTTCTCTAATTGCTGAGATGTTGGACATTTTTTTACATATTTTTGACAATTTGTATTTCTTCTTTTGTGAAGTGCTTGTTTCATATTCTTTTCCCATTTGTTGATTAGATTCTTTATTTGTCCTGTGTTAAGTTCTTGAGTATTTTGTATAATAAATTAATTTCTTATCTGAGGTACTAGTAATAAAGATTTTCTCCTAATCTGTAGGATCTCAGCACATGTTCTTGATTGTTTCCTTTGCTGTAAAGAAGCTGTTTGATACCATCCCATGTATTGATTCTTTATTTCACATCTTGCATTTTAGGAGTCTTGTTGATTGAGGGAGTCAGTTCAAAAGCAGACATGTTGGAGAGTTTGGCCTACTTTTTCTTTTAGTAAGTGCAGGTTTCTGGTCTAATGTCTAGTTCTTTCATCTACTTAGAGTTGAGTTTTGTGCAGGGTGTGATATAGAGTTTCAAATTCATTCTATTACATATGAATTTCCATTTTCACAGCACCATTTGTTGAAGAGGCTATCTTTTCTCCATTGTACATTTATGGCACCTTTGTCTAGAATGAGAAAAGAAGGGGAAGTAATCATTTCTTATGCAGTAATAATTAGACATTTAGTCACTGAAAAATACTTAGAGTGAAATGAATTTTATTTTAAAGTGATTTATGTCAAACTAGTGTTTGCGAATAATCTCAGAGGTTCATACATTTTATAAATTTTCTAGATTTAAGAATACAGGTATTATATATTGTACTCTTCATTTGTTTGTACTATTTACCTTTTTCAGATACTCACTGTCTCCTGGGTTCCCAGTTCAATTTAACATAAGGTGGTTGATAGAAACAGCCACATGTCCTCCTGTGTTCTTCTCCCAGTTTTCCCTTTGGTAATATTGCATGACTTCTAGCTGGAAATTTTCATCTACTTAGCTAGGGACCATATTTTCTATCCTGATACCTTCTGTAGGTGATCAGTGCACATAACTATATTCTGGCCTAAGAATAAGAGCAAATCTCTAAGTATATATCTATATAAATTATAGAAGGTTGCAGTTGCTCTAGGAAGTTAACTTTTCTCACTCTTATGGTTTGGATCTGGAAATGCCACACCCAAATCTCATGTTTGAGAGGATGATCCCCCATGCAGAAAGGTTCAGAAATGAGGCTTTTGGTAATGATGAGATCTGTGACCTCACCAGTGGATTAATCCATTAGATGGGTTGATAATTTCAATGAACTCCTGGGTGGTAACTGAAGGCAGGTAGGGCATGGTTGGTGAAAGTAATCACTGGAGATGCACCACTGGGGATTATGTCTCTTGTCCCTGGTGTGTTGTAGCTCTCTCTCTCTCTCTCTCTCTCTCTCTCTCTCTCTCTATCTATATATAAAATATACCTTCTTACCTTCCATAACCTATGCATGCCCTTGCATAGTCACGATGTTCTGCATCACCTCAGAACAAAGGCAATGGGGTTGTCTGATAATGGACTGAGACCTCTGAAATTGTGAGCCCAAAATAAAAGTTTCCTCTTCTAAGTTGTTCTTGTCAGGTATTTTGGACATAACTCTGAAAAGCTGATTAACACACTAAGTAATTGAATAAGTTTGGTTTAGACTTGAAAGACTTCTTATATTCAAACTAGTTTTTTTTTTTTCTTATAGGATATGCCCAATGACTTGAGAGGCTTTTTATTCTTATCTTTTCATAAATAAGACAGTGTACTCTTTCCATATCTGAACTTATATCTATAACCTTTTGTGGAAAACTTTGACCCCACCCTATTGAGCCTACATGCTGCTTATCAGAGCTAGATTAATGACCCCTACATGTGTATTTCTCATTTCTTAAAAGTTATCACACCGCAATGTGTGGGTCTATTATACAGGGGGTGAAGTACAACTTGTTCTTGACTTATCTCCACTTCCTGAGATAGTATGTGATACATAATAAGTTCTTAACCAGTAATCAAGTAAACCCATAACCTCTGATTTCTCTAGGTCTACCTCATTTTTTTTTTTTTATTACTGCAAACTCTCTTTTGGTAAGAAGGAACCTTCCACTAGAGAGTGAGATTTTTATTGAAAATAATGCCAGTTAGGCATCTCCTAGGCCTTTACTGTGCTGCATCATTAAATACATCCAGAGACATACATCTTGAATCTGTTGTCCAATTACTTCATACTTCTCATGTGAACAACACAGCATAAAAATAACCCTTATATAAACAGACATAGAACTTTCTTCTTTCAATAATACCATAGGCAAACTTTCTTAGAAAGCTAAATTTCTTAAATGGGTATAAAATTCATTTATTCTAATTTTGTTTCCTTTTTTAAGCTCTTAAGTTTATAATTCTTATCATTTTTACCATCACTAATATTGAAAAGATGTACTAGAACATCTTACTTTATAATTAATAACCTTGAAAATTTCCCTCGAGTAAACAATAGTGACAAAATGAATTCTAGCCTAAATTTTCATCAGTATTCTTACTTAGTGGTATTGCTTGTATTAGAAGATTTCTTATAATTATCATTTTCCTCCATTTTTTAGATGTTGTTCATTGATTTTGTCACAAAAGGTAAATTGGGCATGGTGCTGTAGTTCAGAGGTAGAGTCTTGACTTGCACATGTGAGGCCCTGGGTTCAATCCTCAGCATAACATAAAAATAAATGAATATATAAAGATATTGTGTCCATCTACAACTGAAACTACAATTTTTTTAAATTGCTTATGCGTTTCCTTTCAGAAACAAGCTGAATTCATTTTCTAGCAGTAATAAACCAGATTCTTTGTCTAAAACCACACACTCAGACTCATATTCATTTGAAGAGTGAGTCTCTGCTAAAATAGGACAATCAGGAATTGAGGACAATAAGGAAGGAGTGCTTCTTTCACCACACGCTGCTAGTTATAGAAAGGTACACTGTGCATGAAAACTCAATTTGCTGTCACTTTTATCATCTAATAGATGGGTTTTGGATTATTTAAGTATATGTGCATGCATGTAGGCACATAATGTATTTCCATCAATAAATGCACACATATATGTATACCTATCTATTAAGTAGTCAGGCATTCCCTTGGGAGCAAGGACACTATTACACTTGATCCAAGTACAATTCCCACGCCTTTGTTAAAGGGGCGAGTCATACCAGATCTGAGTTTTTCCATGTAACACACATTCCTTTCTTTCTGCTATCACATACCATTCAAGTCAATTGCTCCTTCAAAGGCTACTCTGTGATGCCTTTTAGACCCTCCTGTATAAACACATTAACCTTATGATCTGTTCCCATCACATTTGGAACATCACTCTGTTCTGGCTTTCACCACTTTGCTGGTATTTTCTGTTACTGTGGTTGTATTATCTGCTAAGCTCTGTGGAGGGATTATACTCAGATTCTCAGGGCCAAAAGAAAAGAAAGGAAGAAATGAAGGAAGTAACAATCTCAGGTATAAATGAATGAATGAACAGGGAATTTATGATCAGTGATGGGTGAAAATGGTATGCTGATGGATTGTTCAATCTGTGAATCATTAAATAGACAGTGGACATTGATTAGAAATGTTTAGCTGGGTATTTTAAGCAGCCAGCAGACTGGTAAGACATTATTATTTGCTTGGGAGTATTAATGACATAACAGTAGAAGAGTCTGACATTTTATTAAGAATCTTAAAAACTTGATGATTTGATCATAGTGTTAATTTCAATCTTAACATTTTATTATGATATGATTAACATGAAGGAGAAAGAAAAACTCACTTAAGATGAATCACCACATCAAACAATAAAATTATATCTAGGAGTCTACTTACGCAAAATATAAACTATGAGAACTAAAAGAAATCTCACACAACACCTAACCTATCCTTTTTTATAGATGAGGAGCTGGAGTCTTAAAAAGGTATAGCCATGGCTTTTCTTTTTTTCTTTCCACTTACACACAATTTCTAATACTACCACAAATTTCTGCTATATGTCATGTTAATAGTTGCTTATTTTAAACACCTACTTCTCCCCTGAAGCAGTGTGTGTGTGTGTGTGTGTGTGTGTGTGTGTGTGTGTGTGTTTGGGGGATGATATCTAAATTTTTCATCATATTGGCAAAGATTTCCATTAGCTACAAAAGTCAATCACGTTTTCCCTCATCCTCTGCTTTAATAGTTAAATATGAAAGACTATCTGTATCCTGGAATGGATTAAATATTTGAATATATTATCTTACAGACATTTTTGCAGTAAAGAACTTTCATTAAGTAAGTCCTATGTCAGAAATTAAAAGGATGATATCTCTGCCTTCTTCTGTAGGTATAACACACTTGGAAAATAATAACTTCTCCTGAAACACAGCAGGACTGACAGGCTGTCTTATCCAGTTCAGGCACAGTTCAATGCAATTGAAGAATGAGAGTTTGGGTTAATTGAATGTTTCTGTTAAGTCCAATACCACAAGCTCTGTCTCATGCTCTTTGATCCCCTGAAATGATTGTAAAAATATCTTATTATTTCAACAGCTATCTTTAGATACCCTTCTAAAATTCTGGTCAATTAATTTTTCTCAAAATTAAGCCTCCTTGAGTATTTTGAATCTTCCAGAGTCTGAAGCTGAACATTTAAGTATCAGTTAAATGTAAGATCTGTTAAGTCTTGAGTCCATCATACAAGATATTAACAATAAAATGATTAAACTAAATGTATATTGATTTTATAAGTTCAAAAGTTTTGGTGATCACATTCTTGCTTCAACTATAAAATAGTGATAATTATATCATAATGTCACCTCATATTTTTTGTGAAGTAGAAGAACTTAGAATAATTACTAGCACACAGTCACTATCTTGTTAATGTTAACTATAATCAACATGATTATTACCATTGTCAATTAATAATAAAATGGATAGCATTTCATCCTATATTTAGGTAATTTTTTTATTTATATCTAGAGAAGGAATCAGTAGCAATGGGATGACTGAAGAATAAAGCTCTTAATCGGTATTTCTAGTTCATTGGTTTTAGTTAGACATTATTTTTATGATTCTCCATTTAACATCTACTCCTTTTTATTTTCTCTGCAATATCCTTTTTATTGTCTTCATGGCATCTTAAACAGAAAAGTTGAGTTCATATTCAGTAATTATCATTATTCATAAAACTAGGTCCTTGATTATGGTGTACCAGGGCATCAACATAACCATTATCATCAAATCATGTTAGTGCTGATCCTGCTGGGTGCAAAACCCCAGGCACTCCAAGAACTGGTGACTGGGACACAATTCAACTGGAACACCTGATTCATTCATTAATTCTCTTTGTTAAAGGCCATTTATTACAATTACCTAGAAAGCTGAAAAACAAGAAATGACAATTAGAACTGAATGGAGATTTCTGAAAGGAAGTCTGGTTATATTTTCACAACCATTTAAAGCACAACAGCACACAAGAGAAACATAAGATAAGAGATGGAATGCAGGAATTCAATTTATTATGCCGTATCACTGGTTTCATCTCTAATCCTGTCTAGTTTCATTTCTATATCTATTCTACATTTTAGTAATTTATCTATTCCTATAGTGCCATACATATGTATTTACCCAGATAAATATTTGCATTGAAAACTATGCCCATGTATTCCTGCATGCATATGTACAGTTCCCAAAATTGATTTCTCATTCTAGTGTAAACATATGATTTTCCTAATTTTTTTCCTATCTATTATCAGACATTATTAGGTATGAGATATGCAGTTGACAGGGTTTAGAAAGTGATTCCCTAATATATGATACTTCATCAAACTGAATAGTTTAAGTCAAATTCATAAGAAAATTTACTGTCCAAAAGACCAGATTCTTCAGGTGGAGATCATTGGGCTTGAATCCTTTCTCCAGATATCTCGTCAGCCAGGGGAAACATATTCATATCACAGAGGAAGTCAGTAAAAGTTAACACTTCTTCCAGAGATACTTTGGTACAGTCTGTGACTTTTTCCTCAGAGAGCTGCTACCTGAGAGGTTATATGCACATAACAAGGCAATTCTCCATCACCAAGCTTTCTTTTCATCGGCCTCCAAAGGCTTGTGGTCACTTCCCCCAGCAAATTATGGCCCCTATTTCATTTTGTAGCTCAGAATACTATAAAATCTTCAGTCACCTGACTTGTAATTATGAAACAATCTTTATCTTACAACTGTCAATATACCGTTATTTTTTAGTTAATTAAACCCATTTGGGTTTTCGTTTTGTGTATTTATTTGACCTATGTGACTATAAATGTACCCACTGATCTCATGACCATTCCATTGTCATTCAGTCAGTCCTAAGAGTTCTTCAGTTCCTCTTTCCCATCCAGATTGTATTGCTCATTCTTATAATGAATATAAGGGAATGTTATATTCCCTTGAATATTCCTTCTTCACCCTTTCCCACCCTTCCTTTGCCATGGATGCATGGCTAAATCCCTATTCTAGTCAAGATGTGCATCTCCCTGCCACAATTAAGGGTTGTGACTAGTGAAAATCTGTTAACAATGATTTTAATTAATGATCAATACTCTTGAACCCTTACTACTTCTAGGCAATCTTGCACATTTAGCAGTACTTTGATTCACCCACTATGATGAATGTTCATGTTATACCTTCTTCTCTGTCCTCTAACTGCATATTCCTGAACCTAAAACCAAATTATTGGTTGATGTATTTTTATTAGTGTTCTCCAGAGAAATGAAACTAATAGGAACTAATATAACTAAAAAAGAAAAAAAAAAGAGAGAAATTGAGGGAGGTTACATTTATTGCTTCATGTGGGTTCAGAATAGTACTTGGAAAGCAACAAATTTAGGTTTTTTCCTTTTGGAAATTTCTGGAATACTTTTTATTCGTAGTACTTTCTACTCACAGCTGATTAAATCCTTGACTGCATAACTTGCAAATGCAGAAGTCTGATGAGTGCATTTGTGTATGTGTATGCACACACAAGCATGCACATTTGCTCTTTTTAAAACATATAAACATTTATAAACCTTCAATACCTATATGAATATCTACTTTAAATAATTGGTTCACATGAATGTGGAGGGTGTCAATGCCTAAGCCTGCAGTTTGGGCTGGCAGACTGAAGACAGAGAAATTTTGGGGCTGCTGTTCAAGTCTGAAGCATGTCCGCTGCATTATTTCCTCATGCTCATGGAAAATCTGTCTTTTATTCTGTTCAGGCTTTCAGAAAACTGGTCAATGTCCACCCATATTATGGAGGCAAATCTACTTTACTCAGAGTCCACAAATTTAGTTCAAAATTTCATCCAAAAGATGCATTACCAGAAACATCAAGAGAAATGTTTGATCAAATGTTTGGGCACTGTGGCATGTCCAAGTTGATGCATAAAGTTAACCATCAATCAGTACTACTTATTTATCAAGAAAATACAAGTTATCCATACTTTCTGGTGTATATTTACTCTTACAAGTTTACTTTTCAAAATTAAACTACTGTGTGTCCATGAAATCTGTACTCTGAACTGCATCATTTTGTGCTTTTGTCTTTTGGTTTCTGATTGGGTTTGACCAATGGAAATTCTTGGCAGCAGATGGAAAGGAGTTTGAAATAAGGTTTGTATAAGTGTACCTTCTATACATGGTAAATAAGATTTGTTAGGATATTCAACCAAAGTTCACAGCTCTTCTCAACATGTACCTCTCTATGTAACAGTCTCTTGGATTCATGTCTGTTCCCTTCATGCACAACAGAGTCACTTCTTCAAGTTATTCCACTGCCTATCATGGTTTCCCTCTACACTCCCTACATTTTGGCAAATAGTCTCTCAAACCTGTTCAAATTGCATTATTTTGATTGTCCCATCTCTTTCTTAATAAAATGTTGTTTAATAAATTATTGGGGGGTAATCTTTCTTTCACATATTCCTGGCACATCTTCCAACCTAGTTACCATGCAGCTTGTTTTAGCCTTTTAGGGTTGCTATAAAAAAAAAACCAAATACCACAGACTAGATGGATAACAAACAATAGTAATGTGTTTCTTGTAGTTTTGGAAGTATAAGATAAAATTGCTGGCAGATTTGGTGTCTGGTGAGGCCCCACTTTCTGGATCAAACATGGTGCCTTCTTGCTTTGTTCCCATATGACGTAGGAAACATTCAAGCTCCTTTTAGCTAATCACTTCCCAAAGGCCATATTTCCTATTACCTTGGTGGTTAGGATTCATTTTAAGTGAAGTATATACTTGTTACTTTCTTTCATAGGAAATTATTTATGAGGTATCATTTTATCTTTCCAAACTGTAGTCTTAATATTTAGAGACAACAAATTTGCAGAAAAATTTGAACAGAAGCTTAGAGACTTCCTTTCTGTGATACACATTTCAAACAGTGGAAACTGTGGAAGGAATAAGAAAGAACAAAATCCTTGATACTATAAATGTTAAAGACTTTCTCCTAATACTTAAGACTCTTTTTCAGTGTGCGAATTTTTGTTCAATATGAATACACAGCAGCTTGTTCTTTCTTTCTCTTTTACCTTTGAGAGTTTTGAAATTTAATCCCCTATTTAAAAACCATCCAATCATTTCCTTTAAGTATAGAAATGTATATTTAGCTCTCCTGTCCTTCCTTTCTTTCACTTCCATTTTCAAAGACATGGGGCATTATACAAGGTAAATAACAATTTAACACAACAATATTAGTACCACTTATTGGGCACCTACTTCCCTGTATGAAGTCTGCTAGGATTTTTAAATGTTCTTAATATTATTTCTCATCTTTAAAGCATCCCAGAAAGGCAACCGTATAATGTCTGACTAACAGAAAAATATACTGAAACACTGTGAAGATAGGGTGCCTAATTTCACCCAAATAATAATACAAAAAATAGTCTGGATTTAAAGCAAGGATAATCTGTCCCTAAAATCCCTTTATATTGTTGAAAAAGACTCCTGGTGCCAGTTTTTCTCATGCTCCACTTCTCTTCTCCCATGGTGGTGCACTACTTCTGTTCCAACTCTGCCCACATCCTACTTCTACCTGACTGGACTGAACAGCATCCTTGGAATAGGTTCCTGGTCCAGTTGAAGATGTGTGCCCACTAAGACAGAAAACTTCCCTCGAAGCAATTTCCATGAATTGTATTTTTTAATCCTTTTCCCCCATTTTCTTGCCAGAAGTTCTTGGCTTCTTGCTTCTTGGAAGAGTGCCCTCTTTCTGAGTTCATTGTCTTTTTGCTTTAACTCATCCATTCCCCTTAGGTCTTAGCTGGAATTTTAGCTGAGGTAACTGTGGGTTAGTTTCTTCATAGTGCTTTACTTGGATTCTCAGTAAAGGATTCAGTGTCCCATGTTCATTCAATTCCCACGTGAATAAGGTCAGCTATATTCCCTTTCTATCATTGCTGATATGCTAATTATTAATATTTAACATTTTATAATTTCAAATTTGGGATTTAAAATATGAAAACTTTCAACTTTGTAGATATAATACCAATTGTATCTTGATTTAAAATTTTTGTTTTGTGATTTATTTTTGAACAAATTCTGGGTAATCCTGTGGAGATGAATTTGCACTCTATGAAATTCTTCTTCATTTCACCTGGGCCCTGTCAACGCTTCTCTCTGCAAATATTGGTGGGGCCATGCTCTGCTTACAGACTATAATGAAAGGGTTTGTATGGAGCTTCCAGATTTTGAGCTGTAAAATAAGAAAATCCTGGCAAAATGCCACCAAAGGGAAATCTCACCAGATTTTGTGGTTTAGATGTAGTATTCCCCAAAAACTCATGTATATGATAATGAAAGAAGGTTCAGAGGAGAAATGATTAGTCTATAGTCTTAACCTAATCAGTGAATTAATCCCTGGTGGGATTAACTGGTGAGGTATGGCTGGAGGAAGTGGTTGATTGGGGGTTTGTCTCTTGGGTATATATTTTTTATCTGGGGAGTGGAGTCTCTTTCTGCTTCCTGTTCCTCATGTGAGATGATTCCCTCTGCTACACTCTTCTGCCATGATGTCCTACATCACCTTGAGCTCTGAGGTTTGGTGCCAGCCACTTATGGACTGAGAACTCTGAAGCTGTGTACCCCTAAATAAATTTTTCCTCCTCTATAGTTGTTCTGGTTGAGTCTTTCAGTTGCAGAAGTGAAAAAGCTGACTAAAATATCAAATGAACCTCAATATCAAGACTTTATTCAATGGTACTATAATAAGGGAGAAAGGCATAACTGAGTTTGAACTCAACTAAACTGAAACAAAGGTCATAAACTGTTGATCACTAGGGTTAGCATGAAACAATACCCGAAAAAAGTATGAGGGAGATTAATTGATGTGATGACCCCACGAAAAGACTTATCCCTGAATTTGCAAATGTTTTTTTCTCTCTGAATGAGCTACCTCCGTTTGCTAATTCCTGTTAGGTTTGTAGCTGTAATACTGGCAAGAGTTTTTGTTTGTTTGTTTGTTTTAAGATTTAGAACACACAAGTGCCAAGAAAGAATTTACAATTACAAACTTGCTAAAATAAACTCTTTTAAAAAAGGGGGGGATCCAGACCTCTTTTCCGAGGTCTTCAGAGGCAGACTATCTGAAGTTTATTCATGAGAGTAGTGTCACAGTTGCTTTGGTCAAATCTCATTTTCTGTGAAACAGTAACAGTCACTCAGAAATCTTTTCCACTATTTCACCTGAAATTGTACCTGCTAAACAACTTGCAAGCATTAGCAGCTGCTCTAACATTTTTACTGGCTGCCGTGAGAGGTTTTGTCTTTCTCCAGTCTAGGCAGAGTTTATATTTACAAACATATCCCATTTTTCTTGTGTGTTCTGAGTATCTTGATCATTTATTAATGAAAAGTCAGAAAAATAATCTTCCTAATAAATGAGTTTGAGAAGAAACTAAAATTGTGTTTTTTTTTTAACTTTGACCTTGTATTTTTCATCTCCAGTAACAAGTTGGCAAAAATAATGCCTTTAAAATAAGAAATTCTTCATCTGATCCTCTAGTCAAAGAAATTGATCATGTTCCGCTTATCTAATCCCCTTAACTGATTTATGCAGTTTTGGAAAGTGCCATTGAATTTTCACCCAGCAACAAAGAAAACTTAAGAGGTCAATTTCATACAGTCATACAGCCTGCTCTGATATTCTACTAATGCCACATGCTTGACACTTTATATGCTATTTTTGAATATAGAGATGGATTTATTATTTACTAATTTTTTGAGTTTTGATTCTAGGTAAGGAATAAATGTGTAAGGAATAAATCATTCTTTTCTCTCATCCAGGCAGTGCCTAATAGTAGTGTTTTATTTTCTGAAAGACTATGATTGGTGTTCCTTGAAATGAAATCAAGAGATACAAACGTGAAAATTAAAATTCTAGCCTGAATCCCAGCCATGTGCTTCATTCAGTTGAGCTAAGTACTACCACATATTTGATGGCTAGCACTTCACCAAGAAGCAGGAGGGATGCTGTCTGAACCAGTTATGGATTAAGACTCAGTGTGCCATGATTTGTTCAAATCAAGGGTGCCATGTTATTTTGTTTGTGTCAATTTTGTCTACCTTTCTCATTTACAAGATAGAAATAATGTTCTTTGAATTGTCATTTTTTAAAATTCTAATATTCAAAGGTTCTAATCAAGATTCAATAAAGTATGGAATTGAAAGTATACTTAGAGACAAAGGACATAAGATGCCATGTCATTCAATTCTATTAAAAAAATATGACTTTCATAATAACCTTGGTAACCAGGCAGTCAATTTTAGGAATTAAAGAATTTTAGAGTATAAGTGGATTTTAAAATCATTTGGTCATGAATAATATATTTATTTATTGGTTTTGAACACAGTAGACAGATGGAAATTAAATATTGTTAAAACTCAAATAGCAAATAGAATTCTAATTTCTTAACTTCTAGCCCATTACACTCACCGAAGTGTTCCTGATTTACTGAAAAACTCCTTAATTATTCCTATTTGTTTCTTAAACACTAAAAAGGTCATCACATAAATAAAATGTATGATTAAATGATGAAATGGATTATTTTGAATGAACTTGTTTACTTTGCATTATTTGTCATCATTCCCTTAACATAGAAGTGATTTGAGATTCTCAGTCACTATTGTTTTTTGCCTTTTCATTTGTTTTATTTTTATTAGAACATTATACTGAGACATGGTATTTGTTCATTTTGACAAAATCATGCATGCAAGGAATTTGATTTCAATCCCCATTCCCCCATTCCTCTGCACCATCCTCTTCAGACTCTCCCTCCTCTCCTCTACTGATTTTCCATTCACTCCTTTATTTATTTATTTTTGGTCAGTACTTTGTACATATATACAAAGGTGAAATTCCCTTTGGTATGTAGTTATATAACTTGATTTTGTTAAATCTGTTTCATATCTCCTCCTTTTCCTTCTTTTCTCCCTCCATCTTCTCCTCCTCCTTCTACTCCACTGATCTTCCCTATATCTTAATGAAATCTGTTCCCCTCCCCCACTGCCTTCTGTCCCTTCATTTGTTAGGTTTTTACTTTTACTGTCTTCTCTTGAGAATAATTGACAAGTCAGGAATATGATACTTATTTTTACATTAAGAAAGTTCACTAATTATTCATTGATTATAATCCCTACATCATTCAGGAAGTATAAAAGTATGAATAAAAGGATAATAGCAATAACAATTAACTGAAGAGAATGCATCTTACAAAGAATCTTATTCCTTTTATTACATATAACCCCTCCTATTCCCCTTGGGAAGTGGAATGCACTAGCCTAGTTTCACTGATGAAGGAGCAGAGGCTCCTACAACTTACAGGAGTTAGTACTAATCTCACAACTGAAGCGAAACTTTGCACTCACACCTGAGCTCTTGGCAGCATTCTGTGCTGTTGATTTGTTAATATTTCGGTGTCCTACTGCTCCTGGTCTCAATTTTTTAAGTGTTATTATGTAATTTAGATTTGAAGACTTCGGATTAAATAGTTATAGGAAAACACAGAGCACTAGACTCCACTAAGATCATACACCTACTGTCAACAGCTCACGTCCAGCTGCTTCAGGACTACATACTGCCTCACTGAGCTGGGGACCTGCTTCACAGTCCTGGGGGCTATGGAGAGCACTGGAGTGCAGTCAGGGTGAGTGGTTAAGAACCAAAGTCCTTACAGTACTGCCAGGAACTTGACAAGGGCCCCTTCCCCTCCAGGGATCAGGTTCTTAATTTTAGACACTGATTGCAATTATTCTGAGCTTTCTCAAATGTAGAAAAACTTGTCTTTGAGTGCAAGTTTGAATTTTGGACACAGAATTCATTTGTATTCAGAGTGTAGTGACTAAATTTAATGAACAAACAGGGGCATAATTTTTAGAGGAAAAATTGCTCTGGTACTTTCAAGACCTTAAGTAAATGGCACATACAAAGCAAATTGCATTCTTTCAGAATCACTTGGGTCTGTCCTTTTGAAAAATCTGAGTAGAATTTTCTGTGTTTATCATGTTCTACCTTTTTTATTCTCCGTCCCTCTGCCCATGACACATTTTGTGCAGGAGATACTATATTATTTTTTTTTTTTTATTAGCAACAAATACCTTGTGATTCTTCTCACCAATGAATATAGGTTGCTTGTAAAAACTACAAGTCTAATTTGGTTTAGTAATTATAGCTATTGTATGTGTGTGTTTGTGTTAGAACAACAGAGAAAGAAAAGCCAAGTCATGCAAATGAGGGAGAAGAGGTTCAGAAGATACATAATAACAGCTCTGGCTTGTGATCAGGCTCCTGTGGAGTTCTAATGGGTTTTGCATTCTTGTGGTCCAATCCTACTGAACTTCCTTCCATGATAAAAATTCAGTTGCCTGTAATGGCTTTTTAAAGTGAAGTATTGCTTCATATTGGACCTGATTTAGATAGTATACAGAGTTTGATTTGAATTATGTATCTTGAAAAGATTATTTAAATGGCTTATGCAGATAAAGTAAATCCTCCTCAAGTTTAGTACAAACTATCTGCATATTCATCTTTTGTATAGTAAACCATCCTTATGTGAAGGAAGTACAACTAAGTTTGGAGATAACTGAGCACAGTGAATAGGGGTTGAAACTTTCAAGTCAGAAATTGAACCTGAACCGCCTATTTTCAAATTCCAGATCATCACTCTGTAGCTGACTTTGGGCAAGCAGTTCAAATTCCATTAGCCTTAGTACTTCATAAAAAATGTGGAGAAAGCAATGGTAAATATATAAACTCATAGGGGTCTTGTGAAATTAAATGAATTATCATATATAAAGCATTTAATATAATATGACATATAGTAAGAAATAAATCAGTCATTATTATCACATTATAATGTGAAATAATGAAAGCATCTGAACTTTCAATTTTTGTGGTTTATAATGTCTTTATTTATTAATATTACTTTTACATTCCTGGGGATGGAACCCAGAATCTTTCACTTGTTAGGTTCTAACACTGAGCTGCATCTCTATCCCTTAAAATGACTCTTTTTATCAGCCTATGTTCTAATTTTCATTTTTGTTACTTTCTATTTGACAATTTCTATTTTCATTACTCTGGAACTACTAACATGCCCACAATTTTACATGTTTTTCTTTATCATTTGAAAGCATTACTTTTATGTCTATAAAGTAATTTCTCATGGATTGTGATAAGTTTTTAAATACTGTGGGTGAAATTTCTAGTACATGGTAGAGATGAAGCTAAATATCTATATAGGTGAAACCTGTAGAATATAATCAAGATTGAGGGTTAAATTGTATATATTTGAAAATATTGTGTTTATAAAGTTAGCATGTTGTTTTTATCTAGATTGTATTTTTATTCTGGAAGGAAGGATTAATTAACATAAAGATACTAGAATAGTGAGCATCCTCTGCCAAACATAATGTCATTGTCACAGGTGCCTATTACATAGAAGAGACTTAGTAAATTCAAATTCCTTTCTTATGCAGATTTATTCTGCATTGTAATCTAAATCCTTATTCATAAAATTGCTGTTCTGTTTATCAAAAAATTGTGATGTTGCATGTTACAGTCTAGCTGAACTCTGGATTTATTGCTAGAATTATTAATTAAAAAAAGGTAGAAATTCTAAAAACCACAGTTGATGGTGTAGATGATCAGGATGGTAATAGCCTTTTCTTGAATCCTTAATGTTAAATTAACACTATGGAGTTTCTTTTACCCACTGCTTCTTGTTTAATCATAAAAACAATTTTGCAAGGAAAATATTTCTCCTCCCATTTCACATGCAGAGATTTGAAGTCAGGAATTTTCGTACTCTTATAGAAGGTCAGAAAGAAAATGAGCAACAAAGCCAGAATTCAAACCCCAGAGAAACTTTCTCCTGCCATAAGTTTGCCAGTCTTCATAAAAATGCTCCCTGAGTATTCATAAATGATCATTTTGGGGAAAAACATTTTGTCAGAAGCATCTTAATTTCCTATTACTAACATAACAACAAATCTTAGAATTCCTGTCACAAAACTTACAAAACAACTGACATAGTTTAAGAGTTCTATTTATTGACAATATTCTCTTAGAAAATTGCAGGCAAGACAGTAATGAGAGTTATGGATAAAAGTTGAGTAGCATTTACCAAATTGCAGGTTTTTTTCCCCTAGTTTTGTTTGCAAGATATTTTAAAGCCTTTATTATTTGTGAAAGAAAACAATGAGGGTCTGTGTCTAACATGACTCAAAGGAAAATACAAAGTATGATCATCTGAGAATAGGACCAATTTACCAACACAACTCATTAATGTAAACAGTTTTGTTTTTATCTTTTGTTTGTTCTTAAAGTTCTCTGGCAATGATGCTGTGTGAAATACATCAGTATTTGGTTTTTATTGTTTTACTTATTTACTCATTTGTTTATTTGAGAAATTGAAATATAATTGCTGATTTCTTTGAAGTCAGGGACATCTTTTATTTTATGATGTTTAAGTTAGACGGATTTGGAATAAATTGTTTTTCTATAACAAGGAGGCAATTCCTGAATTCCAATCTGCTTTATGAGCAATATCAAATCAGAATGAACAGGGGTTGTTTTGTCCAGAGACTTCAGATGGAATGTATAGACTTCCCTCTGCAGACTTGGCTTACAAGTGTTTTAGGAGCACGGGCAATGGTTGCTATTGGCTGAGCATCTGCTTTTTCTTGCCTGCATTTAGAAGAGCAGAAGAGTTTCCTCTGAGCTCAGGGGAGAATAAAAGAATGGGAGAGAACCAACAAAGTACAGATGAAACAATGCATTAAATTATGGGCACAGTGGCCAAAGCATTATCCCTAGTGCAAGGAGTTTACAGAATATTTAGACTTATTTTTGTCTAGGTGAACTTCTTCACTTTCTGTCTGACATTGCTTTTAAGAGGAAAGGAGATTTTAAGGTACAAGCAATTTACACGCTGTCTTATTAGTGGCAGAAGACTCAGTGTGAAAAAGCTATTTCATCTCTGAAATCTCAATGTTTCCTTGGCATGTTTCTGCCCCTCTTCTGACATCATCCTGGTCGTCATCATCCCCACAATAAGTAAAGCTGATTGAGTCTTCTGGATGTTCCGGGCACTGTCCTAGCCACTTCGTCATTTGCATGGTCAAATTCGACTGTCAAGCCTGCATCTGTAATCCCAGAGGCTCTGGAGGCTGAGGCAGAAGGATTCTAAGTTCATGGCCAGCGTCAGCTGCTTAGCAAGGCCCTAGGTCACTTAGCAAGACCCTGTATCAAAGTAAAAAAGGACTGGGGATGTGGCTTAGTGGTTAAGTGTCACTGAGTTCAATCCCTGGTTCCAAAAAAAAAAAAAAAAAATTGTCACAGAATTCTTATGAGGATGCTTTCACTTTTATGTAGAGAAGTTGAGGGAAACTTATGAGGAAGAAATCTGTTCAGGGTTTACTATTACCAAGTCAAACTAGAACATCTGACTTCACATTCTTTCCTTGAAGAGGTTTTAGTTCTTTGTGATAGAGTTGGGCAAATGTCGGTCCTAGTACCAGGTCTTCCAAACACCGAGTTTGTACCATGATAAACCGACTTAAGCCTGTTATCCAGTTTCCTCATCCATAAAATTGGACAAATAATGTAGCAATTGCTTCATGATATGATGGATACAGTAAAATATTTTTAAAAATAAGAATAGTATTACTTTATATTAGGTAGAGGGGAATGAAGGGTGGGGATGGGGTATGGGGGCAGGAATAATGGTAGAATGAAACAGACATTATTACTTCATGTGCATATAGACTGCATAACCTATGTGATCCTGCAGTAAGTATAAACAGAAAAATGAGATTACACTCAATTTATGTAGAATCTATCAAAATGTATAAATTTATTGTACTGTCATTTATAACAGATTAGAATAAATAAAAAAAAATTTTTAAATAATGATTTTTGGTTCCTGGCAATGGTAATTACTATCAGGATATGAAAATAACACTTTGTTATATTTTTATCAGAAAGAGTTGAGCAAAATTAATTTTTCTTAAATTAAGGCATTGGACATATTTTGCTAATTGCTAGAGAAAATGGAAACTTTAAAACTAAAGTTAATTAATTTGATTAATATTCCCATTGATCTAGACAACCCTAGACATCAATGAAAATGAGGCAAGGCAGGGATCCAGATTTGAGCTCTTTAACCCCATTCTAGAGGACTTACACAAAGCCTCCCCTTTCCTTTGTCTTACTTCCCACTATTTATTGTGTACCCGTTCCCATGCTTTTCTGTTCAGAACTGGATTCTGGGAAGGAGAAGTCATTTCAATTCCTTCTCCTGTCTATGTTCTCTGTACTACATGAAGCCCTGAAATAAACGTTGCTGAAAGTGCTCCTCTATTGCAGAAGTATGGAGTAGATGAGTAGATTTTGTTGGGAAATTCTTGCCAAAGCCCTAGATAACCGCTTCCTATCTAAGAGGAGGCTACCTGTGTCTCATTGTTGTGATGGGTTGTCACTTTGTACTAACGTGCAACCTGGCAATCAACAAAATCACCTGGTATGTGACATTGCTATTATCAAGAATTGATGAATTAGGGGGATTTCCTTCAGTGGTAGAGCACTGGTTTAGCATGTCAGTGGCCCTGGGTTCAATATCCAGCCTTCATAAATGAATCAACAAAAAAATAAATAAATAACAATTGCTGAATGGATTAGATTCGGGGCAACAAACCAGAGTTACTGAATTCTTCATATAAGCAAATTCAGAGATATAGTGACACAAAGTCAAGCAACTCATATTCTTATACCTATTATCAAACCAAAAAATTCTTAAGAAATCTAATGTTTTGCTTCCCAGATGATGTGCACATTGATTACCAATTTATTGCTCCTGCTGGGAAATTGAGCAACACTTGACAGAACTGATTTTTTTTTTTTTTTTTGACAAAACTGATTCTTTAAAACTTTATTTTGAGCAGGTTACAACATTTTATGTAAAGATCAGGTTAAAATTTACAAATGATAAGAGATATAAAATATAAACTGATTATTCCTTCAAGTTTGCTATTCCTAGAATTCCTCCTCAAACTGTAAATCACATTTTTAATTGGGACCAATTTTATATACTTTTAATGTCGAACATATAACCAGAGGCTATTGTGAGATCTATTTGCATTTGCTACCAAAACAAACTAATTTGAGGGAAAAAATACAGAATAGATTAACCTT
This sequence comes from Sciurus carolinensis, assembly GCF_902686445.1. Classification (NCBI taxonomy): domain Eukaryota; kingdom Metazoa; phylum Chordata; class Mammalia; order Rodentia; family Sciuridae; genus Sciurus; species Sciurus carolinensis. Next base: position 52,426,955 of record NC_062223.1, on the reverse strand, counting down.
TCTAACCCCTTTCATTTCATGTTACACCATGAAATCAGGTTTTGTTTAATTTTTAGTTGTTCTTAGCTCCCAAATGTAAATTGGTTAAAAGGAATTTTATTTATAAATCAGTCTTCTCTAAACACTCATGAATCACAAGGGAATGTTCTTCCTGATGAATCAACACAGGACTCATCACATCAAAGAGATGCTGATGAAGTATCTGCTAATCTTCCCAGCAGGGGTGCATTTTTAAAATCACAACTGGCATATCATCATATCCCTAGTCTAGGAATAGACCTACCTACCTCTGATCCCTAAGCCCTCAATGACTTCTCCAAGTTTCTTTGATACTGCATTATAGACACATTTTTTTGAGGTCTTTCAGCTGCTAATATTTAATAATAATAATAATTTCTAGATGTGACTGATGTGCTTTTACCTTAGTCTACTTGCAATGTTCTAACAGATCACTACAACTGCATAATTCCTAAAGAATGAAAGCTTATTTCTCACAGTTCTGGAGACTGGGAAGTCCAAGACCAAGGCAGCAACAGGCAGCAGCAGTTTTGGTGTCTGGTGAGAGTCTGGTCTCTGTTTCCAAGTTGTTACCTTGAATTCTCCCTCTTCCAGACAGGAGGAGCATTGATCCTCAGCTTTCAGAAGGCAAAAGTGCAAAAGGAGTCAATGCTCCCTCTACCAAGCTGTTCTATGACAGTATTAATACACTCACGAAAGACCCTCATTACCTGACACCTTCCAAAAGGCTGGTAACTTTCAACACTGTTGGATTGGGGATTATGGGGATAGGGGGACTGTTTCCTACAGAAGAATTTTGTGGAATAAATTTACATCATATATATTTTATTCAGGAAAACTATACTTACTTTAGATGTGTTATTATTTTTTATGGACATTAGAACAATATTGTTGAATACATGACTTGTGACTAATGATTATTAACATAATAACCATTAGTATCTTCAAATCATAACATGATATATGACTTTTTCTGATCGAACTGAGAGCTTCTCGAGTTTAGAGAAAAGTACTGAGCTACTGAAGCTCATACAAAGCAAGTGCCATGAAGTATACTGCTATAATAAAATGTTTCTGTCCTCATGACACTTCTGGCAGCCAATATGTCAATTTTCTACACTAAGCAGTTTTCCAATTTTTGTAAACTTCAACTGGGAATTCTTAGAAAGTTCAATTATTTCAATTCTGACACTAACTGAAGTTAGTGTAATCACCCAAGTTAAGAGTTCAGTCCCACAAGACTGGTACCAACTTTAGACAGCAATGACAAAATGGTAGGTCTCCATACTTTTGTCCAAATGGTACAGATTTGATAATTTGCTATTATGGTTCAAAGATTCTCAAGGAAACATTATATTTATAGTTTATTATAAAGGATATTATAAAAGGGTAGATGTGAACAGCCAAATTAATAGGTACATAGGTCAAGGTACAGAGGCATAAGGTCTTCTGTCCTGTAGAGTTGGGGTATGCCACATGAATGTATTTGCTAATTTGGAAGTTTTCTGAACCTTGGCATTTAAGGTTTTTATGGAGGTCGCATAATGTAAGTCATGATAGTTTCGATCACTGGACATTTGTGAGCAAGTCAATCTCTAGCCCCTCTCTTCTCCCTGGAAGCTGAGTCCTCCAACCCACATGAGTTGTTCCTTTGGCAACCAGACCACATCTTCTAAAAATAGGTATGGTCAAAAGGAGTTTATTAGGGATAACAGAAGATGTGCACCCCTACCACTCAGAAAATTCCAAAAGTTTTATAAACTATGTGACACAAAGTATAGACAAAAACATGTAATGAAAAATGTATCTCTGGATATGTCATGTTTAGAAGCTCCATGACAGGAAGCAAGACACAAATTAAATTTATTTATTATATCACAATTTAATTTTAAAAAATGAAGGGAAAGTATTGGAAGACTGAAGTATCATTGAACATCCAGGAAACTCAGATAAAGCCTAAGTGTCTAGTTAAGTTTATAGTGCAGGAAATAAAAAGTAGTGTCATGTCATCCATATCAAAGTGTCATGACTGAGACCTCTGTAGCATGAGACCGATTGACAAAAGAAACACAAAGTCATTTCAGATACAATTTTTACATGACACAGTGACTTTCAGTAAGAAGACCAAAAGAAACAGAAAAACCTTTTTTATTTCTATGCACAGTTGTTCAGAAACATGACCAAAGAATAGTTGTTCAAGAATATGACTGTTCTAGTGCTTATAAATTTGGGAAACACGACAAGGCCTATTTCCTCAGATTCTTTTTAGAAGCTTCATGTCTGCAAGGATGAGAATAGTCCTTTCCTCCAGTTACAGGGAAGCTGCCTCTGGAATGAAAATCTTATGACCTGTTTTTTAGAGGAAATCGGAGAACTACTTTATGATGTGCTTCAATATAAAAAGGCAGGAGAAGATTTGAGAGACCTTTGTTTTGTTTCTTCGAATGCCAAGATGCCATATTTTGGGGTAGCAGTTCCTGGACCACATATGATAAATCCCTCCACTAGACTTTTTCCAATTTTTTTTGGTTTTCTCATCAGAATTCACTTAGCAAAACTTTATCAGGTGGCCTATATTTGCCATACACAATGATAAAAGATACTAGTTACTCTCAGTCTGAAAATGTCAGAAATAATCTTGACAAAATATTTTGAGCACTGAAAATTCAAACTTAAAGTCATCATTGAGATTTTTTTTCCCCCACCATTTTCCTAATTATTTTCTTAGTTTGGATTTTCCCACCATCAGACTCTGAGACAAAAACTCAAAACTAACTAGTTTATTTACTTAGAGAAATAAACAGTAGCAAGATAATGAAGAAGAAAGACAAGGAAGGGAAGGCAGCCAGTTGAGAATGATGGAGTTTAATCTTCCTAGAGAAGTTTCTGGATGCCATTGAAAATTTCTTTTAAATTTTGGCAAAGGGTTGATCTCAGGGATTTTAATTCCATGATATTTCTGACTTGCTTTATAAGCAAGAAAAATGTGCCTTGGCAGACAACCTGCTAGTAAAGAAATGTAAGTACTCGGAGCTAGATGTTGGATTGAATTTGCAAGGAAAGAATAAAATAAAAAGATATAGAAAGGGCAGCAATATTATCTGGAAATGTGTGTTATACAGATGCCAATTTATATAAAGTATTGACTGGTGAAATATCTTTGTGAAACAAACTAGGTCAAACTAAAAGACTATTCTATCATTGGCAAATTATAGCTTGAGGGTTAAGAACATAGAATGATGATATTCAGCTGGCTCTTATCAGTTGGTGGATGTTAATTTTTAAATATTCTGGGATTTTGTGAGTCAGTTGTTCTGCCTTTAGTAGCTTGAAATTGGACATTGTGGGAATATTTACACCACAGAATTTGGCAAATGTAGTAAATCAACTTCCACTACCTCAAGGCTTTTTTACTGTGCATCACCAAATTGTGCAGATTTTTTGCAAACTGTTTTGACCATCAGTCTTTAAATTATTGAAAACATTGTATGAGATCCAATTCTTCTTTCTTGCAAATTAGTAACATTTTAAGTCTATATTAGTAATGATTTATATAAATATATGATTGGTATAAGGGAGAAAGTGAGAGTAGGGAAGTAAACTTGGAAGTGGAAAGAGATTCAGAATATGAGGTTATTTTTTAAAACCCTGTTTAAGATGTGCTCACATCATTTCTATCAGTTCACTTAAGAGTTTTTGCTCCGTTAGCAAACAAGACTTTGGCATATAGAAAACTATCCATGCCAAGTATAAAGTACTTAAAAAGTCATAGTCCACTCCTCAGAAGGACCATTTTGATAAGGTAATCTCCTTAGACAGACCTCTATGGAATTAAATGTGAGTTTATTGAAGTTGGGGTTTGACATTAACAAAAACAAAGCTAAAAATACAATGTAAAGAGTCATTTTGTGAATAATTTTATTAAGCACAATGGAATGTAAACCAACTATTTGACTATCCTTCAAAGAACATAAATCAACAAAGGGGACACAGTGGTCTCAGAATGGCACACCTGGGCACTCAGGTTATTGCCCATTGTAACATTTACACACTTGAGGTTGACAACACATGGTGTTTTGTGTTTCTAGTGTTACCCTGAAAACATGGAGCTGAGTTCAGAAGACAAATGAAAGTTTAGTCACTGAATGCCTGTCTCTCAACTTATTTTGGGGTATGTTTTTGCAGAAACAGTTTAAGTTCTAAATTGCAAAAGTAGTGATAAATTATAAAAACAATTTAATACCAACAGAAATACAAACAACAGTGTTTATTGCAAAATCCAAATTTTAGAGTCAAGACTACAACTTAAATGATCACCTCCAATTTTAAATTAACAGGTTGAATAATTAATCCGAACAGATTAGGATAAAATAGGTACTACTGTCATGTCCATAAACCCCAAAAGTTCAAATGATATTTTGGGATAAACACAGTATAAAATCTAATGTTTAGCACATGTCTCTGTGAAGGTCACTAACATGTTATCTTATATTTATTTAAGCTTCTGACTGGATTTGCAGTGTATTCAGTTCTGAAGGTTGGCAAATTCCAATACTCACATAACCTTTCCTGTAGATATTATCTGATAAAATGAGGGTAAGAAAATTTAATTATTTCTATGTCAATCTCTAGAATGGGAAAAATAGTTTCTAAACACAACTTCTTACTTGAAAGTCTGATATTACATTCTCCAGTAGAGATAAGTTTTAGGATTCAAAGTTAAAATCTAATACTTTGATTTATTTAAAGTTCTTATGTGGATTTACTCTAAAGTGCACAGTGAGGGAATAACCCTATCTGGTCACGTACTAACATAAATGTAGTTTTATTCACTGTAGAAGGTGGCCTTCTCCTTTAGTACCTTTCAATATGAAGTTGAATATCTATAATCTATTATCCCTAATGTACTGAAGACTAGCATGTAAACAAATCTCAGCTATCAATTTTAAGAATGTTTTCAGATTAAATTTCATCTTTGTGTGTTTCAGTATCAGGTGATCTATTGTATAAAATTATAATCACTGTAATACTACCAATTCATCAAATGTCATTAATACATAAAGTTCATACTTGCTCAATTAACACACAGTATCATATTTTATATATAAAGATTCCCTCAGGTTAAATAACTAGCTTTCTATTATAAAAATATTCTCAGTACAATTCACACAAACAAATGATGTTTGTACATAGGTCTTGTTTTCTATTTAAAAGAAATGAAAAATGAAAAAGCATGATCATTTCCCCCGACTTGTGGCTTGAATGTATCCCTCAAAAAGCCATGCATTGGAAACTTAATCCCTAATGCAAGACTGTTGGGATGTGGGTCATTTCAGGAGGTGTTAAGGTCATGAGGGTCCTGCCCTAATGAATAGATTCATGGAAGTTATCAAAGGGTTTAAGCTTCAAGTTTCATCTTACGCTGTTACCTTGCCCTTCTCTTGAGTAGCAGTAAATCGTCACTAGATGCACTTGAAATCACTTGTCTCTAAAACCATGACCCAAATAAATTTTTGTTCAAATAATGATTCATTCTATGGTATTCTGTTATAGCAGCCTAAAGTGAACTAATATACTCCCCATACATTTAGAAAATATATATGAACTTAAAAATGTGAAGAGGCATAACCATATCAAATTAGAATTGTTCAAAAACAAAATTTTAAAAAGGGAATGATTCTTGTTTTCCAAATTATAGAAAATGACCATTGAATAAACTACTAGTGGGTGGGAGTATTAGAGAGAAGATTTTACCTAAGAGATGATTTTCTTTATTATACTTTCTTAGAAGTACTATGTCAATTAGAATTGCTGTGGCTTAGTTTGAGATAAGAGAAGAAAATGATTTTAAATAATTTCATTTTTCTTTTGGGAAATAGTTAAAAACAGTCTTTTTGCATAGAGAAAATGTAAACCCTTAGTACACTAACTATTCATGAGCATGTTTTCACATTAAAAACGGTGATTGTGCTTAACCTAAAAAGGCAGAAGGTTTGATATGAGATCTGTGTTTCAATAAAAGTGTTAATACTTTTTAAATGTATGACTTTAAAACTGTTTCAAATAACTTTCTCCAAACTAAAAAATATATGCGAACAAACCACTAAGAAAGTCAACAAATAAGCAGCAAATAAAACGTATCTTGATCTGGGTAATTTTATTAATCTCAAATTATTCAAACATTGAGAAAGAAAGGACAACCTTACCTTGTAGAATTGCTGAGGAAACAAGCTAATAATTTAATGACATGTCACATATGATCATGGCTTAGTTTCCATTTTCAACTGCCCACTCTTTCAGCATCCCATTCTCGTTCCCATTTCAGCATCTTACCTGAACCTGCTACTGCTCATTCCAAGAACATGTTTCCTCTTTCATCATACCTCCTGTAAATGAAAGACCCATTTTTCCTTAGTTTGACCACATTTAATTACATGGAAGAAACAGCACTAGAGTATCACAACATGTTCTTAAGGTACAGAGAGGAAGAGTGAATAATGTAGAAGCTTTCGTGAGAATTTGTTTTCTGAAACCAAGAGGGTTTTAAATCAAAATTTTAAAATATTTCAAAATAAGATTTATGTTTTTTCACTGATAAAATGACAAAGTACATATTGATTTTCAAATACACACACACACACACACACACACACACACATATGGTGTTTTTGTGACTCGATGTGAAGTAATTGCCTTTGCCTTGGTTACCATTATGTAAGTAAAGTGTAATGATAGAAGAGTATAATTGAGACAACCCTTAAATATTCAGTACATCATACAGAGTTTCTTTTTCTAGAATTTTGGAGTAGAAAAAGCTAAATATTAAAGGACCATGAAAAATGCTGTAAGTCTAGAGAGACTAGAAATATGCTTTTCTCCAGTTAAGTACTGAATATCAGTAATTTACCTGCACATAACTGCAGAGGAACAGAAAAGTTTTTAAGTTGTGTTCTGCCTGGAAAGTTTGGAGAGTTGACAGTCTCAAAAAAAAAAAAAAAAAAAAAAAAAAAAAGTCTATAGAAGTGAAGGACCAGTCTTCTGAATGGCTTCAGTAGCCACGTCCATTAAATGTCAGTGTAAGATGTCAAATGTCAAGTGCTACTACGACATATGCTCAGTATCACTGATCTGCCACTCAACTTGTTGGTACTAATCAGTTTCCAGGTTTGCGGGTCCTAAAGCTCCCCAGACGTTTCCTCTTTTAATTTCAGTGTCCTGAGTCATAAGTTTCATGAGGAACAATACCAGCTTCTTCTGGTTGAGGTTAGAGATAGTAAAAAATAGATTTGAGCCCCAGTTTGTTCACATCTGTTCCAGTTTGATTTTATAAGCTTTAGCTGATTCTTGAGGGCTCCACTTTGTCCTGACTCATCTGATTCCCTTCCAAATTTTCTTAGTGACTGCCAGATTTCCTACTTCAATTTCAGTCTCACAGCCAAACTCAGAAGTAATACACTTCCACAGACTTCTTCTCTAGATCATAAATCCTGCAAGTGTTAATCCTTAAAATAAATTCCATGTTCCATATCACTGGCACTGATTTTGATTCTTTACTTGACTACTAATTAATATATTGATTCACTCTTAATATCACATAGGTGTTTCAAATGTAGCATATCTTCAACTCAGTTCCTGACATTCTTTCTAGCATAAACTTGCTAAATCTATAATTTTATCAATGACAGTTAAAAGAAAGTTCATGCTTTCTGCTGTTCAACAAAATATCAGGGAAAAATTTATGTCTCTTTCATGCCCCCACATAAATCGTATTCAGTCTTTGGAAATTCTGACAGCTCTACCTTTAAAAGATATCCAGTATGAAGATTTTTTTTCCTCTTTTCTTCCAAGGCACTCCACTGTGACCCAAGCCATTATCATGTTCTACCAGGATTAGATATATGTATCTATAAGGGGTGAGTGTAGGAAAAAGATGAAGGGCAAGGAGAGAGTCCAGCCTTTAGAAGTCAGGCAATGGAATGTAGAAGCTAAGAAGGAACAACCAGAAGGCTCTGAGGGAATTCAGTAAATAGAGGAATTTGAAAAAAACACATGAAATAAGTGGACAAACAAAAAAATTGATTTACAGAAGAAAATATCATTTACCATCTCACACAATAACTGGAGGTTACCTCATTGGTAACACCAGCTGGTGTATTTCAACCCTTTCTTGCTAGGGTGAGATAAAGAATATTAGGACCCTGTCCTAATAGAATCAGATGGTAGAAATTTATGAAATATATTTTTTCATGTTACATCACTATGGATTTCAGGATATTTCATGTAAACATATTTTTTTTAATTGTAGATGGATACAATACCTTTATTTTGTTTATTTATTTTTATGTGGTGCTGGAAAATGAACTCAGTGCCTCACACGAGTGATGCAAGTTCTCTACCACTGAGCCACAACCCAGGCCCCAACATAAATTTTTGCACAGTGAATATTGCTATCCACATTGCTACAGATGTCTCATAGAACATGATGCAAAAATTTTTATTTATTCAAAACAGACTAGTGGAAAAGGTTTATTGTGAATTGAAATTAAAAAGTATCTATCTTGAAAATCCATCTTCAATTTCCCTTCTGCTTCATCTCTTCCTGTTTCCTGATAGATAAAGACCAAGAACTCAAGCCATGAAACAACATGAACCATTTGCCAGATGCTATTTCACATCAGCTGATTATAGGACTGAGTTGGTATTACCAGTATCCCAATCATGTAACCTCTCTTTAATCTTCAAACATAGGCCTAGTTTGTTCCTTGGTATGTGTCAGGTAAATAATGTAAACATCAATGAGATAAAATTTGCAAAGCAATTTGAATGCCCCACATAAAGGAGGAAATTAGAATCATTTTGAGAATTTGCATGAATTAGGGGTGAGGGAAGATTCTATGTTTTGTTTTGTTTAATTTTTTGGATTTGAAGAGGAAAACAAAGGATATATTTTTGTCCATCCAAAAGATTCAGGAAAGTTACATTCACACTCAGAGAAATCTCTACTGAATAGAAGATGCTTTAGCAAAGATTTACTTGCACATACATGCCTTCGAGATATGAATGAAGTTCATTCTTACTGTAGACCTGGGATCTGACTCCTTGTAAAATAACTCTCACTCTTTAGTTCTGGTTTATCATGAATTTAATTCTATGCTACATATGGTAAATTTAATACTATGCTACATTGTACATAGAATCACTGTGGTCTTTTTCATTCTCACTTGACACATTGGTGTCTCTCTCAAATTCACCCATCTTCCTCCTCAGCATCTTGATAATCACCTCATTCTCTGTTATTTCAGGCTGCCACCAATCTCTCTTGTTGACTTAGGTAATCATTTTCATTTGACTGCCTGGAATACAGACTCATGTTTGCATACTTTGCCCTCAATATGCACAGCATTCACTGTTGTTCTTGTCTGGTACCTCTTTATTCTATACAGTTCTATGCCTGCCACTCTATAAATAGAGTCTTTGTTCCAGATATGCTGAATTACTTAATGTGGTGATGCACCTCTGGCATCTAAATGTTATTTTCTGAGACTCTGCGCCTTCCTTCTACATGAGAGTGAGCATGGTATAATGTCAGAGGCATTGAACTTAGTTTAAATCCCAGACCGCAGGCTCTGTACAAGACATTGGATAAAATTCTGAACTTCTGTGTACCTCAGATTGACACCTGCAAATGGAGATAATGATGATAGGTACTCCAGTGGTTGTCATGAGAAGCATGTGATATGATTAATGTTTGTAAAGTATTCACATTATCTCCCACATAGCTATTATCATTATACTTTGGCCATCTTGGATTTATGCATTGTGTAAGTCAAATTGTGCTTTATTCATTTCTTTGCAAATGTTCCTACCACATTTCCCCCTTATTTTCTGGAAAACTTACTATTTCTTGTATCCTTGTCTTCTACATTACAGATAAAAATTCTTATACATACTTGAAATTATTTGATTATGTATTTGTCTTGTTCACTGAACTGTGAAATCATATCTATTTTTCCATCCTTGTTTCTTGATACAAATCCTGGACCACAAGAGATATATTATAAATATGCATTGAAGAATTGGATGAACAATGAGATTGAGTGATTTCTGTCACAAAAAGAAGGAAGGAAGAAGGAAAGAAGGAAGGAAGAAGGAAGGAAGGAAGAAAAAAAGAAAGAAAGAAAGAAAGAAAGAAAGAAAGAAAGAAAGAAAGAAAGAAAGAAACAAAGAAAGAAAGAAAGAAACAAAGAAAGAAAGGGAGAAAGGGAGAGGAGAGGAAAGGAGAGAAGGAGGGAAGGAAAGGCAGGAAGGAAGGGGAAGGAAGAAACTTCTTTTTTTATTGCTAGGGAATATGCATGTAGTCCTCGAAGGCTTCATGGAAGAGGTGAACTTTCTGAAAACACATGAATGCCTTTTCTTGAATTCTGAAATGGATTTTATATGGAGAACAGGTCTTTTCCTTCCAGGTTTCACCCCTAGAATGTGTATCCCTCCACTTGAAATTGATTAATCAACCCAGAAAATGAAAATATTGGTTTCTGTTTGTGATACAAAGTTCCACATAACTTATGGTAACTGCAACCTGGTGTTCTTAAAAGAAGAGAGATCCAGTATGATCGGATTTTATCAATATTATTGAAAAATTAACACTGGAAAAAATTTTATTATAATTGTAATTATTATCATTATTAACATCATTACCATTAAACTAAAATTTTCCAAACACTGATTTCTTAGCTTGAACATAGGAGTCTGAATCTTTGTTATTAAAAATGTAGCTTTTAATCTAAATGGAAAATGTATTCAATTCTTCTACAATTAAAACTCCTCACACAAATTTTCCTATAAAATGTCATATTGATAGATATATTTGATATTTCTATAATTTAATTACAAAGTACAATATTATTACAGCTTTATGCTACAAAATCGTGAGTCAACCAATTTTAATTTTTACCTTTAGCATGGTTACTACTGTTTCTCAAAACAGTTTCTGTATTAAATTTTAAAGTTGAAAGAAATTACAAATTATATATTTCAGATAGTAGTTGAACATTTAAATCAAGAAATTAACTTCAGGCATTTTGAAGAATAGTAGTCAAATTGAATTTTTTAATATCCTAGGGCCTACATTTAGTGAGAAGTTTAAAAAAATCATAAAGTTTCATTTGCCTTAGTTATATAATTCTCTCAGTCATAGGAAACATATAAAGAAGAGTAGATTGTGTATAGAAGATTCCTCTTTCTTCCTCACCAACCTTTAGGAACTTAAAACAATAGTATTTCTCTTAAAGTAGTTTTGTTGATAGTTTTGTTGCCAACCTCCAGACCCCCCTGGACTCCATTTAGCTCAGACCATCATTCTCTCTTCATCATAGATTTCCTAGAGCATAATTTTCTGTATATTATTAATATGGCCTGCCAAAATGTCCTTTATGAGAAGAGGGTAGTAATTTGAATTTCCATAGCAGAATAGTACCAGTCACAGGGCAGAGTCTAAATATATTTGAATGGTTAATTATCCAAGCAGTGTAATGGATCTTGTGCCAAGTCAGGATTCTGGGGTATCTATTCCACAACCTGGTGGTTTTTTATTGGTCTATCTTTTCATCTTCTCTTTTATAGTCAAGAAATTACAGACTTTTATGAGCCTGGTACTTTTGTACATTTAGGGATGTGTGTCAATCCCTTTATATGTAAACTTTCCAACCCTCACATTCCCTCATGTGAGGAGGATATTGTACTTAGCTTTTGTAAGGGTTAGAGATAACCTTATGAAGTCCCTAGTGTCTGCAATAAGCACATTCCAAATGGTAAATAATGATTTAAACAAGATATTGTCCTATATGGACCCTTCCTGATATATATGATAATTGTACCATATTGGTTTCCTAGAACTTAAAAATATTTTTTTTGTTCAGTTTTAGCACTCTGTATCCTTCTGATAATTCAAATGTAAAAAGTTTAGATTTAGGACATGAACAGTGGATTGAAGTGGGAAAGCATATTTTAAGTCCATTACAGAATAAAGAGGTATGAAAATACATGTTGTGAGAAGAAAACAAAATCTAGAAGCATACAAAGAAATTCAATGCTGGAAAATATTTTCATTTATTTAATAATATTAAGATGTACATATATATGTGTGTGCTATTAAAATATTTCTTAAAATAGTTCCACTAAATATAACATATAGCAATAATTTTTGCCCCAGATATTTATTAATTTTTTGTTGATGCCATGAAATCAGAAATCTAAATTCAGATGTTCCTTTACATTTGGTAATTTAATAAGCAATGTGTTAATTGAGTTATAAATATCAATTGTTTCCCTTCATTCTCATGACAACCACTGTAGTAGGTTCTATTACTATTTCCACTTTACAGGTGGCAGCTAACATACAGGACATGTAGCAGTTCTTCTGGTGAAGTTTGCATCCTTTTCCAGAGTGATATTTTGAAATTTTTTTTTTACTGTTTGTTACCAATTATGTTTAAATTTCTGCCAAAAATAAGAAATAATTGATTTTTAAATGTTCTATTACATGCTTTAACACATAAACTCCATCCTCAAGAATTGAATTTTGAAAAATATATTCTTACAAAATCATTTGAAAAAACTATCCTTGTAATCCATAAAATGAAAATAACACCATCTTAATTTTTTATGCTTTGTTGTAATAAATAAGTGTTATCATTAATGTTAACAAACATTTATCTAGATGCGTTTCCAAGCGTGCTAAGATATGTAGGACCAGGATCTAGGGAGTCTCATCAAAACTACAATCCTTTCAATACGCTTGAAAGGTATATCAACAACATATCTCTACATTCATAGATATATTATATGAAGTATGTAATGTTTATAATTTACAGGAGTAATAGTCTTAGAGAGGTTAACTAATCCAACAAAAATTAAAACTGTTAAGTAGTAGAGTTGGAATCTGAAACCCAAATTTCAAGATATTTGTTTGTCTTCAAATCCCATGTGTTTTCAATTAAACTACAATGATTGGTAATAGAAACTTTTTGAGAACAAAGTCAATTCTCCAAAATATCTGAGAATGTTGAAATCATACTGTGTCGATGAAAGTTATCAAATGAAAATTCATACTATTTCAGCTCTGCAGCACAGGGTACAGATCACTGTCCTAAGCAAAGAAAAGGTATGTCCACTGTGTTACAATGCAGAATGAAATTCAATTAAAAAAAGTCATTGTTTAAGGAACACAATAAGTAAGACATCACAATTCCTTGAACTATTAATTTCTCCCCATCTGAGTGGTTACCTATCACATGCTGTATAATATTTTTATGTATTATGAAATATCTACCAACCCATTCTTGCAAAAATGGGGATAATAAGATTTATTAGTGTGTTTTCATCCTTACGGGCATATTACATACACTTATTAAATCTAAACTTTAGAAAAATGGCACACACAAGCCATATTATAATCAAATAAAAACATTTCATGCTGGGCTAGGAAACTCCCTGAGTTCTGTGAGTGGCAGCAGCCTAGTTCTTTAAAACAACTTTGGCTCCAATCCTCTAAATAGATTAGCAAAATGGAGTCAGCTGTCACTGGGAAATTCAAGCAGTCTTTGCAGACATATGACAAGATGGATGGATCTTGAAGGTGCATGATGTTCAGGTTCCTCATGTCAAGAAAACACACAACAAAAGTGATTTCTTCTCTATGAAAGTTCCAATAAGACAATTTTCTTTGCCTTTATGAGAATGATTAACTAAATTTATTAGACAGGATCAGGTATCTTGGGCACATTTTATATCTATATCATAGTTAACAAATGGGTTTTTAGAAATTGGTACAGGAGACTCACCTATCACATATTCTTCTGACTTTAAAAAAACAATTTTTAGAGATGGGACATGGAAATTGGATAGAGCCACAATCACTGTAGAATTCCACTTTAAATTGTTTGTGTCACAAGTTTTTAAATCTTTATTAGCAAAACCCTGAGTCTTGAAACATTTAATTTATTTAAATAAGTTCAGAAATTTACAAAAATTATATGGAATATTGTGGGAAAGGTTTACTTTGTCATTCATTTGTTCATTCAAAAAATATTTGCTATGAGCTGACTACATATTTGATCTAGGTGAGAGACATTACTTTCACCTATTCTCACAAGTTCAGCTGAGCATTACTATTGTAGAGAAGCCTCTCTTGCTTCTGTGAAGGAAGGAAGACAAACATAATGTAGTAGTGGGGAAGAAAGCCTTCCATCAGTGTGCCTAGGATGAAGTGCCAGGAAATGATTTCAGATAAGTGGAGAGAAACATCTTTTGAGAAGTCCTCCTTAAACGCAAGGGACATGTTTTGGATGAGAAAATTTTGAGACATTATTGGAGAATGATAGCACTCAATTTTCAGATAGGGAAAACCCCTCTTGTAGTGGATTGTTGGGTGAGTCGCTACATCTGGCCTCAAATATTCAAAGCATGTCTTTGGGATATTTGGATAGTTAAGTTTGTGGCCTATAGGTTCACAGAATTTATAGGACTATACATTTATAATTATTCCTGTAGTTTAAAACCTCTTATATATTTATTTAAGTGCTTTATCAAATCATCATTTTGGCTTGTTTTTTCATATTTTCTGTTTTAGAGACTGCAAAGGATCCAGGACGCATACTGTGATTCTGTTAATCAAATTCATGTCACCTGCCTGGAAGCTACATTTTCCTTTTACACATTTATCATAGAGGGAGGTTTTTTTTTCCACAATGACTTACAAGAGAATGGTTATTATTTTTTTTTTTTAGTGAGCAATGGAATATATAAAAAAGTTAAGTGTTACAGTTAACATTTAGATGGTTTCATAATAAAATTTTTTAACAATGTGCTTCTTCATTTTGTCTCAGGCATAATAAAATATGAACAAAAAAGCATTAAGTACAGTAAAAGAAAGTGACAATTCTTTTCTTTCTGTGATAGGTGTTAAGTTAAAATTACGCATACAATTTATTCACTGGGGAGGAAAGCTATATGAAGGAGTCCTGGAAGCTGAAAGTTAAAATGGATCTATTTCACTCATTGGACCTTTATTAAAGGTTCTGTGTAAAGTCGTGCATTGATTAATGACAAGGATACATTCTGAGAAAAGCATTACATCATTAGGTGATTTAGTCTTTCTGTGAACATCACAGAATGCATTTAATGTATTTACTCAGATCCAGATGGTATAGTTTACAATGTACCCAAGCTTGGCACATATACCATATAGACTATTTCTCCTAGAACCGAGTGAATAATCAAACCCTGCAAGATTAAATGCAAACTGTGCGAGGCTGTTGCTAGCATAACACGGCATGCCGTTTCACAACCATGCTGAAACATGGCAAAAAGTATAGCACGGCAAATATACAATAATGTAGCCATTTATTGTCATTGTCAAGCATCATATATACTGCACATAATTGTGTGTGCTACGATTTTATGACTGGTTGTGCAGTAGCTGTGTTTACACTGGCATCCCTGCACGCACGTGAGTCCTGCAGTATAGTACCTCATTATGATGGCTATGTGCCACTCTGCCATAGGAAATATTCATCTCCCTTATAGTCTTATGGAAACACTATTGTAAATTCAGCCTATAACAGAACAAAACACTGTTATGGGGACCATGATTCTACACAAGAAAAATATCATGCTGTACTCGCATGGAAATTTTAGCCTTGTGAGACAAAGAAAAGAAATAAAGTGTGAAAACTGTTATAATAAGTGATTACACACACTGACAATGGAGCACTTGGGCTGTGATTTCAGACAGATTTCATCAGGGAAGTGGCATTTGAGATACCTCATGGCTCACAGGGCTGTTCATCAGCCAGGTCCTGAAGGAAACAACAGAGAACAGCATATTCAACATTAGAGCAAAGTGAAAATCCATATCAGGTTCAGGGAGCACCGACTGTGTATTTGTGGATGTGTGTGTTGTGTAGGAGGGAACCATTTCAAGGACTCTCAGGAAAGAATTCAGAGATAAAAACACAAAATTAGTTTACAATATGAAGTGATATAAAACCACTAGAGTGTTTAAGGTAAGGGAGGACCTTGGTTAGATTTCTTCTAGGAAAGATGGTGTGGGAATTAGGATATGAGAATGGTTTAGGAAGGAAAAGAACCTGGTGACAAAACCTGAAAATAAAGATATTTAGGAAATTGACAGAATAGTGAAAAAAAAAAAAAAAAGATTTGAAAGTTATCTCTGATATAATTTCAGTGACTGATTGGACAAAGGAATGTGGAATGAAACATGATTAAGAATGGTTTAAAGATTATTTATAGTTGGACAGCAGTGTATAGAGGACACTGTAGTAAGACAAACCTACCTGGCATTGTGGAATGCATAGGATGGTAAAATCTTGGAAGTCATTGGAACCAACGTTTTTCAGCGAGTATATTCTATGACAGAAGGAGTTTTTGAAGTTCATTCATTGGTGGTGACTTCAGTGGGTGATCTAAGCCTAGGAAACATAGGGTTTGCATTTCTATTTTGCAGCAAATCAGTGGATCTGCAAAACAACAAATTTCAGCATGGAAGACTATTAGATGTCTTGCAGAGTGTTGTAGGGATAATGATTTGTCAAAATCTCTAGCTCATATTTCAGGAAGATGGGGTCCTGAAAATGAAAAAAAAAGTTTAAAAGCAAATGTAACACAGTGTATGGGTTATTTTAGGTACTTGTTTCCTTCACTTCTTGAGGGTGTGGGAACTACATTAATTCTTAGCTAATTCAACATTAGTTGTGATATGTGGCACCTACAAATATACACTCTTCCTTAAATTAAGTCAATGCCTACATACAGCATTTTCACCTATTACTTGTAGAATGAATGAACAGAGGGGTAAAGAAGTGAATTAATCCTGCTTTCCAGATGCAATTTTTACACCATTATGCTCTGGTGCTTTGAGTTATAAATAGCGACTCCATTTTAACTCAAGTAAGATTTCTCATAGCTATTTTAGCTAGTTCTTCATTTCCGCTCATATTGAATTAGGACATTATCACATTGCTTTCAAATTCTTCTTGACTCTAGGTCTTAGAATTTATGTTAGTAAACATAACTGTGAATAGTTTGAAATTAGCTGGTTGCTGCTTTCCATTTCCTACTGAACTTTTTGTAAAATATTTAAATGCAGACTATCTCCTTGTACATTTTCTAAGGAGCCTATAGGTAAGAAAAGTACTATTTTCTATTTCTTGAATTTATAATAATAGAAGATTTGAGAAAATAGTAAAGGCACAGGTAAGGTGTAAAGAGGTGTAGCAGACTGCAGTCTTTCCAAAAACTTTCACTACATGGCATGTACTTAAAATGTTGGCATTACAAGTCAACAAAGTTAATCAATACAATGGAATGATGTGATTTAATATTATTGGAGAAACTGCAAATTCTGGAGTCATACTAACTGATATTTACATCTTGGTTTAACAGAGAATATGTTGTGTGATTTCTGATGTTACTTAATATTACATTTTTCTTTCCTTTGAATTATTGGGTTAAGTTACATCCTTCATAGAGCTGTTGTAAGAAGTGAGAAGTAAATGTAAAAAAATGTAAAAGCATTGTGTAGAGTTTCTGGTACAATGTGGCACACCGTGGATTCTTTATGGATATTATTTCTCTATTGAAAGTTCATTTCTCCTAGTATGGAAATCTCCTTTCAAATGATGATTATGATGATTTTCTTTCTTCTTTTCTTTCTTTCTTTTTGTTTTTCTGGTACTGGAGATTGAACCTTGAACCCAAGGTCAGTTTACCACTGAGCCTCATCCCCAGCCCCATTTTTTTCTGAAATATGTTCTAGCTAGGCGACTAAGCATCAATCTGGTGATCCTCCTTCCTCAGGCTTTCCAGTCTGAAATGACAGGCATGTACTGCCAAGCTTCCTTTCTTTTTATTTCTGTGGCCTGGTTATATTTATAACTGGCCTTTGTTTTTCTCCTTTCCTCAATGGAGCAGAAGACTCTCTCTCCTATTTTAGCTTTCTTAGTATTGTACATGACACACATTTTAAACTATTCTTAGATTTCCTAAGGCTTTAGTAAATAATGTATGACGTATTTGCAGCATGGGCTGTGGGTGTATGTTTGTGTTTGGGCTGCATGTGTGTGGTGCCTGCCCACAGGTGAAAGTATTTATCAATTTTATAAATAATTTATTTGTTTACATTTAGTAGTATGGGGAACAAACCCAAGTCCTCATGCATACTAGGAAAGTGCCCTACCACTGAGTTACATCCCCAGTGCAAGTGGCTTTCTTTAATTAATTACTCAAGAGTTTTAGCTTTTAATATTATTAACAGAATATCATTTTATGCTTCCATTATTTGTGAATATTATAATTCTTTTGTGATTTTAATTCCCAGGAAAAGCATCTGATACAGGAGTATTGTCTTTTCAACACTAACAAGCTTCATTCAGTAGATGACAGTTTTATCCAGGTTCTCAGCATGTCTACCTCTTTTACTTATTTACCTAGTCACTGTATTTCTATATAAGGTAGTATTTCACGTTGCTTCTTATTTCTTTTAAGAAATAAATCTACAAGCATGATTTCAAAAAGCAAGTTCCTTTATGCGGTCAATAAGAATTTCAGTAGCTTGAATGGTGGTTGATATGTCAGACTAATTAAATCTGACATTTCTGTTTCCCTGTGTGTGAATTTGAAAAATTATGCTACAAAATCCAGTTTGTCCCTTTTGTTCTTTACATGAAGAAAACTTGAAATTACATATTCTTCATTACTTGTATGGATATAGTCACAATAATATATTCCTTCAGCATTTATTATTATTATGATTATTTTTATTTCTAACACGTCAGGAACTGTTCTAGAGTTGAAACTACACTGAAGAGCGAGTCAGATCATATATCTATTCTCTTGGGGCTTACATAGTAATAAGAATTTTAGGTAGTAATAAATACTGTGGTGTTAATACAGTGAACTATGTAATAAATGATCATCACTGTACCCAGTCATGGCAGAATTCTCTAACATATAGCAAAATTTCAGCTGAATCCCAAATACTCAGGAAGCAGTCATGTTAAAATCTGTGATGTATTTCAGAAAAAGTTGAAAGACAAAAGCATTGAGGTTTGTCAGTCTTGGTGAGTTTTAGCAACGCCTTGGTAAATGGAGAGAAGTGAGCAAAGAGAATTTGAAAGCAATGAAAACATATTCATTTATATTGGGTACAATGTGAAATATAAGAAAGTTTAAACCGACTCATGCTATAAATTAAATTTAAATTAACAAAACAATGTTGTCCATTTGTGAAAAATGGACTATGGAGAGGCAGCAGGGGAAGCAATAGGTCCACCTGGTGACCTTTGAAGTGAGAAGGACCAGGTCTTACATTAGCAACAGTGAAGGTGGAAAGGAAGAGCAAGTTCTGAAGATGGAATCTACAGTCTTCTTCTAAGTGTGGGAGGAATACTTGCACGTGGAAACAAACTTAATATCTCTCAAGTCTGTGGTGAAGCAAGTCAGTGTTACCTTTTCTTCTTTTTCTTCTTCTTCTTCTCCTTCTCTTCCACTCCTTATTCTTCTCCTTTTCTCCTTCTCCTTCTTCTTTTTCTTCATCATTTTTATTGGTTCTTTTTAAGTATACACAACAGTAGATTTAATTCTGACATAATTATAAAAAGCTTGGAATATATCTCATGATTCTGACCCCAGTACATCGCGTTCCCCTTCCTTTTTCCTACCTCCTGAAGCCTTCCATCTACTAATCTTTCTGACATTTACCCATAATTATTTGTAAAATTACTTTCTTGTGGAAGTACATGATGGTGAGTCTTACTGTGGTATGTTCATATTTGTACATAGGATAGTTATGTCAGATTCATTCCACTCTTTCCTTTTCCCATCTTCCCTCCCTTCCCTTCATTCCCCTTTGTCTACTTCACTGAACTTCTATTCTTTTTTTATCCCCCTCCCAATTAGTGTGGGTTAGCTTCTACCCACATAACAGAGAAAACATTCACCATTTGTTTTTCTGGGGTTGGCTTATTTCACCTAGCATGATAGTCTCCAGATTCATCCATTTACTGGTAAATGTCATAAAGTCATTTTTCTTTATGGCTAAGTAATACTCCATTGTGTATATATGTCACATTTTCTTTATCCATTCATCTGTTGAAGAGCACCTAGGTTGACCCTATAGCATAGCTATTGTGAATTGTGCTGCTATAAACTTTAACGTGATTGTGTCACTGTAATATGCTGATTTTAAATCCTTTGTATATATGCTGAGTTGTGAAATAACTGAGTTAAATGGTTCCATCCCTATATCTTTGAGGAGTCTCCATACTGCTTTCCAGAGTGGTTGTACCAATTTGCAGTCCCACCAACAATATATGAGTGCTCCCTTTTCCCTTCATCTTTGCCAATGTTTATTATTGCTTGTATTCTTGATAATTACTATTCTGACTGGATTGAGATGAGATCTCAGTGTAGTTTTTATTTGCATTTCTCTAATTATTAGAAATGTTGAACATTTGTTCATATGTTTGTTGACCATTCCATTTTTTATGGCAGAGAAATATTGGAGGCACTTTTTCTAGGGAACACCAGACATCATTGAGAAAGATTCCTGGAGGACCACTCAGAAGACCTGAGTTACATCTTTTCTTTGTCTTAATAAACAGTGGGCTAAGAAATAAGTCACAAAATTACCCTGATCTTAGTTTCATCATGTGGGACTAGGGATGTGACTCAGGGGAAGAGTGCCTGCCTACCACGTGCAAGATGCTGGGTTCAATCCCCAGTACCATGGACACAAAATGTTTTTGAACTTTTAGTTAGTTTTAGTATGTGAATTTAGTTAGGTGACTTTAGAGTTTTCTTCCAAATATGAAGTTTTATATTGTAACAAAAATTTTAAAGACTACAAATACCAGTAACTTTCCCACAAAATTTGTTTTGCATAGTTGACTGATACTTAGAGTTTAAAATGTACTTATTCCTGATATTTCAGTGTGTGTATTATGTTCTTTAAAAAAATCTCATTTTGTGTTCATGAGTGGTACCATGAGAGTAAATTAGAAATCATTATCAATTATTATAATAAATTACACAGTATCATAAATTTTCATGCCAAAATGAAGTTTTTCTTTGTACCATATTATCTATTAATTTATAATTGTAAGCGATTTCATGGAGCTTCATCCAGTGAAACTAATTTATATCTGATGCTTGGAATATTCAGGTATATATATATATGTGAATTCACACACACATGCACACATATTAAGGAAGAATATTTATCCATTTATTCATTTTCCTAGAATATGTATGACTATGCATTTACTCACTTTTTCAGTCTAAGATGACATCTAATTTTTTCTATTCATTTGTAATGTGTATTCTTATGTAAAACTATACCAAAATGCTTGTATGAAATATTTATATTAAAAATGTTAAGATATGAGAAAAGCAAAATTTTCACTACATCCTCACCTCATTAAGAGCAACAATTTAGTGAGAACTCTCATATTGGTAAAGATCATTCTGATTGTTACATCGTTTTTTCTTAACTGAAACCCCATTCTTTTTGTGTTTCCCTTTCTCATTCTCCCTCTTTGAATCTTTTCTTCTGCTTTTCCCCCTTGTTCTGTGAGAGAACTGTGTCTTGCCTCATATCCAGTATCATTATACAAAATTCTCCTTTTAACAAATACTGGACTTAACGTTCTCCTTCATATTCAAATACTAACCATCAATACCATCTTAATAGAGCATGAGTAGAATTTATAGGTAAAGGGAGTAATTTTTTATTGTTTTCCCAACAGTGGAAAGAATATTTTTTAAAATTACTAACTTATATTCAATAAGGGTTGTTTCCTTGATCATGAGCTTTAAAATATAATGTTTCCTTAAGTACTATTTCACAAAGCCCCACAGGCTTCTCCTGATGTTGCTTCCTCTTGAATCAATTTTATGGAAGATTATTATATACCATGAAATATAGTCCCAGATCGATATTAGATAGAGAAATAGTTTGCAGCTCCACTGTAAGTGAAGTAGATTTAAAAACTTATGGTAATATCTTTAGGGAGAACTTAGGTATTTTTAATCTGTCATTTCATCATAGCTTGTGTTGATAACCTCTAAAGACCAATTCTCTCTAATTTTAGTCTTTAAGATCTTGAAACTGATGTAATAGTTGTATCCCATTGAGATTCAGAGATGGCTTGAAGGAAGGAAAAATCAAACTGACTGTCAGTAAGTTGAAAGATCATGCTCTTTCTACACCTGCAGAAGTCATACCTTAGAAACACACTGTGATGCATTGAGATTTCCTCAAGGTTATAAATTCACGGAACACTGGAAAATTTTCTACTAGGACTGGACTAAGCTTCACTTTTATCTTCCCAATTTCAATTTCCTTCCAAACAATTGTTAATAGCACCAACACCAATTGTGTTGACAGCAGATATAATAGAACAAGAAGAATCAATTTTTTCATTGCAATATTTACCATCTTACTCTAAAAACCTGCCTATCTCTATTTTGGAGGACCTGGAGTTTCAGTGAAAATACTGCTGCAGTAAATAAGCCCAACTCTTAAGTAATTGAAGAGTAAACAGAATTCTAAGGCAATAAGAAAAAAAAATTTTCTGAAGAGGAAAACATATTTAATTTAAGATTAAATGCACAAAGATACAATATTACTGAAAGTAGAACTACATAAAGCTGAAATATTCCTACTCATGGACCAACAAAGCATATGAGGTTTATAGCTAAGAGAGAAGTCTATAATATGCAACTCAGCACAATTAAAAGTATCTTGATGTAAAGGAATATTTAAATTACATGCAATTCTCCTCATAAATCTACAATGTCATTAGTTTTTCAATTAGAATAGTAAAACTGAATTTTTAAAAAAATCTCTACTAAGGATACAAATATGCAAAATCAATGCATAAGATTGGTTTTATTACCTTCCAAAATAAATGATGTAGAATATTGAATGAGTAATTTATAAATTTATGTTGCATAACCTATTCAGGTGAGGGACCTTAGATTTGCACCATTTAATCACCAATGAACATCACTTCGCTAGGAAACATAGTCACTGAATAAAGCAGAGGTAGTCAAAACTCATAGGTTATCCCTTGCTACAAGCAAAATTTCTGCTTTCTTGAAATTCAAAAAAAGTACAGGTCCAAAGATCTATCTGGATAAACTGCAAGGAGATGACTAAGGAAAGTTCATGAACATTATATAATTTATTGCTTATTTATTACCAACATTTATTAAATAGCCTCCATATCCCAAGCAGAATGATCAGGGAAAACTCTTGTCTGAATGGTCCTCACCATCTGGCAAGGAAGTCAGACCTTGAGGAAATGTTAAACTAGCATGCAATTCTTCAGGAATCCTAGCTACAAAAGTCTCAAGACCAAAGGGAACATTTCAGATAAAATGGACACATAATGGGGGGGTGGAAGGGAGGCAAGAATGGAGGAAGGAGGGACTGCATAGAGGGAAAAGAGGGGTGGGAGGGGTGGGGGGAAGGAAAAATTAACAGAATGAATCAAACACCATTAGCCTATGTAAATGTATGATTACACTAACAGTATGCCTCTACTTCATGCACAAACAGAGAAACAAGATGTAACCCATTTGTTTATAATAAAAATAAATTAAAAAATAAAAATAAAAAAATGAATTATAATAGGACAAAAAGACTAAAAAGAAAGGGAGTGAGCTTTTCATACAAGTTGTGGCTGAAGAGGTAGGTGGGAATGAGAACACAAAACTAAGGTATATGTCATGATATCACTTCTATACCCAAATCAGTAATCTCTGAAGAAAGATCTGGGGTTTGCATGTATTAAAGTATTGCTATCTATGTTAATTTAGGTTTGAAAACACTGGTCTCTCAACAATCTTGGTGATTGTCATTAGAAACTGTTTTTGGAACAAAGCATTAATTTTAAGAATATTAATTCCCCAATCCATAAACAAGGGAGGTCTTTCTATATTCTAGTGTCTTCTTCAATTTCTTTCTTCAATGTTTTATATTTTTCATTGTAGATGTCTTTCACCAGTTTGGTTATATTTATTCCCAGGTATTTTTTAGGTAGGGACTATTGTAAATATAATTGTTTTCCTGATTTACTTCTTGGTGAGTTATTACCGGTTTATAGGAAAGCCACTGATTTTTGTAAGTTGATTAAATGTCCTTATTCATTGCTGAATTAGTTTATTCAGTTCTAAGAGACTTTTGGTGGACCCAATAAAGTTCTCTAGTTGTGGTTCATTTGCAGGACAGGACTAATTTGACTTCCTCCTTTCCTGTCTACATCCTTTTTGTCCCCCCAGAGGTATAAAATCTGTTTTTTTTTTTTTTTGTATATATACACACACATATTTATATGTATTTATTTGCATTAATGTAAACTTACAAAAGCCCAGAATATTCATCAGTATCCATCTAAAGTGCCAATATCCAACCAATGTTGTGATGAATAGCCTGAACTTTTGTCAGTCGACATTTATGCAAGTATATCTGCATGACAAATTACAGGATGTGAATTCACAAGGTCCAAGAGTACTTATGAATTTGATAGTCATAGGGCGAGGGTCAACAGGTCAGTGAATTTCTCCATGTAGGGTGTGAAATCAAATGTATTCACTTTTACAGTCTATATGATCTCTACCACAACTACCCAAAATTACCATCAGAAATACCCCTATAGACCGTATACAAAGGACTAAGGCTGACCCGTATCCCTTTTAATTTTTTTTCTCTTGCCTGATTGCTGTCACTAAAGTTTTCATTATTATATCAAATAAAAGTGGTAGAATGGGCATCCTTATCCCCACCTTATTTTAGAGGATAAAGAAAATGTATACAGTGGAGTGTACAAAGTATATAAGTGCCATAAAGAAGGATGAAATCAGGTCATTTGCAGGAAAAAGGGTGGAACTGAAGATCATCCTGTTAAGTGAAATAAATATCTCAGAAAGACAAATACCTTATTTTTTTCCTCCCACATATGGAATCTAGAAAAACAACAACAAAATAAACATAGCATGAAAGTAGAAGGGGGCCTATTAGGGAAAGGAACTGGGGTGGGGGTAGAAATAAGGGGTGTAAGAAGTGTGGAAGGGAGGGTGAGTATGATCATACATGTTATTTGCACTTACAGAAATGTCAAAATGAGTCCCATTATTTATAAAATTAATATGCACTAATAGTTCTGATGATAATACAAAATTAATTTTAAGAAAAGAAGGAATCCACCCAAGAGGGAAAGAAATGGAGGACCACACTCTAAGCTACAGGAAATTTCCACAGAAATCCATACATTGGATTAGACCAAACTGAAATGTCATTAAGGTTTGCTATAGATCTGTGATTTACAGGGTTTATCTCAGTTCCACAAACTTTAGGAGATCAAAACACACACAAACACACAGACATACACAAGAAGAAAGGTAATGGTATTAAAAGAGGAAAAAATAGGAAAAGTATGTGAGAGATAAGTGAGTGATTCTGGTGACTTCTTTTGAAGAGGGTAAAGAGATAAACTATAACCCCCCAAATTAGAATCTAAATAATGCTCTATTCTCTTCTGTTTTTACTTTTGCATATAATCCAATTCAGTAATGAAGCATCTCTTTATCATATACACAAATATTCCTGTATAATTGATTTGTTCTGTGTGTAAGGCCACAAGTCATTTAGCCTGTTTCAGGTAGCTTAGAAGTGTTTTTAATTGCCTTTGTAAAAAATAATTGTATTTCTTGTTCCATTGAGCATATTAAAATTCCCAAGTTAAGTTAGAATAGAAAAGTGTGATAAGTTTCTAAGTTAGAAATTGGGGGAAATTCATTGATCTTCCAATTATTGGTCTCTTGTCTTATAGATATTTCACACAGCTCCTATCCTTGTGGTAGAAAAATGTTTATCAGCATTACTCATCTTGCTCAGTGGATTGGTGAATTTCTATCAGATTCTGGATGTTCTTTCACACACTGAGTAAATGACAAAGCGAAATTCAAAACTCAATGTCTCAGAATCAGCAGCATTTATTTTCTTTAAACCAGAGTTAGGGAGGAGGCAGCTACACAGAGATGGTCAAGCTGGGCTGGGGAAACCAGGGGTGGGTATCAGGGTTGAGAGGGCCATAAAGGAAAGTCAATCTGCTTTTAGCTTCTTTTGAGATATCTGTGTGCAGTTTTTTGCTTGCGATTTATAAAAAGCAGCAAGTAGAAGGGGAATGGAGGTCTGGGATCTCCATAGGTAAGAAAACAGACAGTCGCCCTGGGTTGCAACTTCAAATCAAAGGGAAAGTACAAAGATGTTGACACGTCCTCCTGTGTCTTCTTCAGAAAGAGGCAAGATGAAGCCCTGTTATTTTCCTTCAGAAAGTACTAGCCGACTGCTGAGAAAAGATCCACTGCCAACGATTTTACTTCCTGTGAAAAGAGGAACAGAGGCAGGCAGATATGCCTGAATAATCTGCTTCAGAGAGTAAACAAAAAGAAATGAAGGAATGACACAGGAGAGAGGGGATTAAAATAAGAAAGATAAAGGAAAGAGAGAATGCCCATCAAGCCCTTTCCAGGAACAAAGAGGTTTGGGGGTGGGCAAGGATCACTCCAAAATGAAGAAATGTCATAAGAAACAAACAAAAATAAATAAATAAATAGATGAAAGCTATAGATAGGGTGGGGGGAAGCAAAGAAATTATACAAACAGCACATTGGAGAAATCACAGCACGTTTTCTACAAACACACCAACACAGGACATTGAAGTCTGGATTTTGAAGACATTCAATTGTAGAAATATTTAATAACAGTTTAGAGAATGTAGGAAGAAGATGAACAGATGCTGTGCACACACCCAAACACACAGACATATGATGTTACCTTGCTGTTCAGAGAAAGGTATAATTAGAATTTTTATATTATTTAGCGGTGGCCGTTGCTGCATTGACTTGACAAGACTGGAGTCTTGTCAACTTTTCTGGAGAGGAACCTAATGCTGCTGTGCAGTTTTAGACTGTCTGTGTGTCATGCAATTGAAAAGCTGACTTTGGAAATATAATTTCCTAAAGCTCTAAAGGACAGCAACTTCAGCAATCAGGAGTTAACTCCTGATGCTGCCTTCTTGCAAAACACAATTGTGGAACAATAAAACTCGGATCTTATTTTAAGCCATGGTAAGATTTCCTTGTTTCTATCTTGGTTTTTCCAAGGGAGACAAAATAACATGGATGTTAAGAAATAGATTTTAAAGACTTATGAAAATCATTAACAACTTAAACCCAGTAGGAAAAATATCAGAGATTATTGACACTACCTAAATAAGCAAAATATAAATTTTATGAAAAAAATGTAAAGGCTTCATAATTGCTTTTTTTGCAAAGCTACTTATATAACACATTTTCAAGTGTATTTCACATTTAGCATATTTTGACTTATGTCTAAGATCTTAGCTCAGGTGTTACTTTCTCCTCATAAATGTCCTGATAGTTCACTTTCCCTCCCCGTTTTAAGTTTGTTCCTTTATATCTTCATTTTACCTGTATTTCTCCTAGCATAAAATATACAAATTGCAACTGATATTTGCTTATACTTGACTGAGGTCTGGAACCAAGACTATCTTATGGTTCTATCTCTAAGACTTAAAACAGTGAGTAGTACAGAGAAGACACATAAAATATTTAATGGATGGTAATAGCTAATATGAATAAAATTTCATTGTGTATTAGTTATTATATAAGCTTTAGTTAAATTGAATTACTTAATACTCATAAGAACTATTTAAATAGGTACTATTATTGTGTGTGTGTATGTGTGTGTGTGTGTGTGTGTGTGTGTGTGTGTGTGTTTCACAGTACTAGGAATTGAACCTAAGACTTTCCAAATTCTAGGCAGATGCTCTTTCACTGTGCTGCAACACCAGTCCCTAATTACCTTATTTTCAAGATTTAAAGTGTGGAAATTTATAATTTGTCCAGAATTTTTCTGTTGGCTAATCTGATAGCAAACTCGAGGTCTGCTTCTAGTTCTGTGCTCCTGGTCATTAAGTTCTACTACCTCTCAAATTGAAAAAAAAACAGAAGTGAAGATGACTATCCAGCAATTACTAAATATGATTGCTATCACTTCTTTACACATCATCTCTAACAGTACAAACACAAGAGCAAAACAACCTCCTATTAATGTTCTTGTACCAGTGAAGCACAATCATTTGCTCATTATTTGAGCTCCTTAATTCAAAGGGTAGGAAGATTCAATTGAACATTTTGTCTGAAGAAGTATTACATTGAAATGTGTGCATAATTAATTTTATCAGTATAAATGTCACTTCTGCAAGCATTGTTTTTTACTTATTGGCTCTCTTAGTTACACATGACAGTACAATCTTTTTTGATATAATTATGTAAGCATGAAACATATCTTATTCTAGTTAGGATCCCATTCTTGTGGATGTAACATAATGGTGGAATTCACTATGTCTTATTTATATAAGTACATAGGGAAATTATATCAGATTCATTCTATTGTCTTTCCTTTGATTATCCACCCCCTTTCCTTTAATTCTGTACTTTATAATCTATTAAACTTCTGCTCTCCCTTCCTTATTGTGGGTTAGCTTCCACATATCAGAGAAAAAAATTGACCTTTGGTTTTTTCAGTACTGGTTTATTTTACTTAGCATGAAAATCTCCAGACACTAGCAAATGTCCTAGTTATTCTTCTTTATGGTTGAGTTATACTCCATTGTATATATGTACCACATTTTCTTTATCCAATCATCTGTTGAAGGGCATCTTGGTTGGTTCCATAGCTTAGCTCTTGTGAACTGAGCTGCTATAAACATTGATGTGGCGGTGTCATTGTAGTATGCTGATTTTAAATCCTTTAGCTATATACCAAAGAGTGGGATAACTGGGTCAAATGGTGACTCCACTTCAGGTTTTCTGAGATATCTCCATACAGCTTTCCTGATTGTTTGCACAAACTTGCAGTCCCTCCAGCAATGTATGAGTGTACCTTTTCCCCACATTCTTACCAATGTTTATTGTTGCTTGTAGTCTTTGTACTTGCAATTCTGACTGGAGTGAGATGAAATCTCAGTGCAGTTTTAATTTGCATTTCTCTAATTGCTAGAGATGTTGAACGTTTGTTCATATACTTGTTGACTATTTGTATTTCTTCTTCTTTGAAGTACATGATCACTTCCTTTGCCCATTTATTGATTTTTTTTTATGTTAAGTTTTTTGAGTTCTTTATATATTCTGGAAATTAAAGTTCTATGTGAGGTGCAGATGGCAAAGATTTTCTCCCATTCTCTAGTCTCTCTCTTCATGCTCTTATTTTCTTTGGTGTGAAGAACTTTTTTAGTTTGGTTCCATCACATTTATGGATTATTGATTTTACTTCTTGCACTTTAATAGTCTTGTTAAGGAAGTCAGTTCCTGTGTTCATATGGATGGAGTATTGGCTTAAATTTTCTTCTAGTAGGTGCAGGGTTTCTGGTCTAATACCTAGGTCCTTGATTCATTTCAAGCTGAGTTTTGTGCAGGGTAAGAGATAGTGGTTAAATTGCACACCACTACATATGTATTTTCAGCTTTCCCAGAACTATTTGTTGAAGAGGCTACTTTTCTACAATAAATGTTTTTGGCATCTTTGTATAGTATGAGCTAATTGTATTTATGTGGGTTTGTATCTGTGCCCTCTATTCTGTTCCATTGGTCTTCTTGTCTGTTTTGGTGCCAACACTATTCTATTTTTATTACTATAGCTCTGTAGTATAATTTTAGGTCTGGTAATGTGATGCTTCCTGCTTTGCTTTTCTAAGGATTGTTTTGGATATTCTGACTTTCTCTTTTTTTCAAATAAATTTAATGCCTACCTTTTCTATTTCCATGAAAGATATCATTGGAAATGTGATGGGAAATGAATCGAATTTGTATAGCCCTTTTGGTTGTATGGCCATTTTGACAAAATTAACTCTGCCTATCCAAGTACATGGGAGATTTCCATCTTATAAGGTCTTCCTCAATCTCTGTCTTTAGTGTTCTGCAGTTTTCATTGTAGAGGTCTTTCACCTCTTTTGCTATACTGATTTTCAAATACTTTATTTTATTTTGAGGCTCTTATGAATGGGATGGTTTTCCTAATTTCTTTCAGCTGATTCATCATTGGTGTATAGGAACATAATTGATTTATGAGTGTTAATTTTGTATTCTGCTGCTTTGGTGAATACATTTATGAGTTCTAGAAGTTTTCTGGTGGAGATTTTTGGGTCTTATAAAGAATTTCATATGAAATTAAGAACATGGAAACTAAAATTTTCTTTAGAAAATCAGAACGAGATGCTTTTATGGGAGCTTTGAAAGAAGTAATAGACAATTGAGTACAAATTATTTTAAAATGTACAAAGAATATTATGGGTCATCTTAACTATCCCAGAAACCAGGAAAGTTACTAAATGACAGTCTTTTACCTTAAATCTAAAAAAAGACCTTGCAAATAGGAGTCGAGCACAAGCTGTATTATTATGAACATTACTGATCATTTTAGAGAACACAGGAAAGCATTTTGGTTGACTGGATTTATTGTCTTCTAAAGAAAGAAAACCAACCAGTCATCATGAGAAGAGGAAGTTTTAAAAACCTAGAGGAAAAAAAATGTCTTTTTTCCTTTTTATCTGCCTGATAAAGGGCTATCTATAATAAATAAATCCTAAAATTCTGTGTATTTTGGTCAGGCACAGTACTGCATGCCTGTAATCCCAACAACTCTGCCAGGAGAAGCAGAGGTTCAAATCCAGCCTCACCAACTTAGGGGGACCCTAAGTAACTTAGGGAGACTCTGTCTCAAAATAAAAAAGTAAAAGGGCTGGGGAAGTTGCTCAGTGGTTAATAGCCTCTGGATTCAATCCCCGATACCAAAAACAACTAAAAATGTGTGTGTATAGTTTGTGATTTTTTTTTTTTAATGTAGTGTTCCTGGAGGAGAACAAAAAGCAACCAGTAAAAGAAAATTTCTTTGGGATTATAGCTGTACATTTCTAATAACAACTCTAGTATGTATAATAGTAGTAAGTAAATACTAGATGCAAAATAAATATATGTAAGGAATAAGGAATGCATGAGCAAAATGTGAAACACTTCATTCCTTAAAAGCTTTTATTTCTCTACAATTTTATATAACATAGAAGAGGTTTTGTTATATGTAATAGAAGTAAAGAGAAAGCAATTCTTCTGGAGTAATGAAAGTCATTATTGAGAAAATGGACCTTGAAAGAATGAATAAAGGAAATATGAGATTTTATACTGGAAAAATTTCATGTCATCACTTGACTTAGTATATATTTACTAAATGATCATCTTATCCTCTGTGATAGCCTCGCCTTCAATCAAAAGAGATGAAATACTAAATAAACTATTTTGCCTTTTTATAGATAATTTGTATAACTTTAAAGTAATAAAATAAACTTTATAATGATTGTATCAGCTATAATTTTTCCAAAGCATCATATTCTATTTAAAAAATGTTTCTTTGTAAATATAATGCAAAATATTACGTACCAGAATTGAGTGTTCTATAATATATTGTTAATGACCCATTCCTTTTTCATTAAGAAACAATGAAAGATAAGCTAGAAAATGTGCAAATTGACAAACTGTGCAAAACTCATTAGCATTCTTATCAACTAAATATTGGAAAAATAGTTTAACAAAATTACATATATAAAAAAGTAATAAAATTTGAACAGGTTTGTGTCTTATGAAGTTCATTATTGTAAGTTCTAAAGAATTTGAAGAGTTTACATAAATATTGAAAACATTTCAAAGAGCACAATATTCAATTGCATAGATACATTACCATATATTTCTATTACAGGTGTATGTAAAGATATAAATAATGAAACATGTACCTTGTACACTAGTATCCTGTGTAATGAGCATGGTTTAATGAAAACCACTCAATGAAAAGGCCCTATGTTAGCTCTGACAAACTGCACAGGTGATTTCTTTACTAATCATTGAAACTTCAGGTTTATTGTGACCTTGAAACAGCACATTTTAACAATAGGTCTTTTATTGGCATGCTGTAGCAATATAAGGTGATCTTATAGCTACATCCATACTTAATACATGAAGAGTGAGTACAAAAACTCAGAAAAATCTAGATGAATTATAGCTACTTAGAAAACAAAAAGCTTATAGAGGTATGTTGGAATGATAATGAAACAGTGTGTACTGGATTGTGTCTCCTTTACATCACATCTCCCATTTATGAGAGAACACTGAAATAATTTTCACCAAAACAATGGTCATTGATAAAAACAAAATATCCCACTATTAATTTTTCTGAGAAAATTTGGTTTCTGATAATTGTTATTTAGTATGTTCAGAAAAATAATTCAACATTTTCAATTCTTCAGGCTGTGCAGCATCCTAAGTGTTTCTGACAGGTGGAGACTCATGGACAGGTTTTCTGGGTAGACCCAAGTACAGACAGATCCTTTGGTTTTAACTACACTATGGCAATGAAATAATCTCTTTTAAGCATTTTATCATCTAATAATCACTCACTCAAAGCACACATTAATCTTGACTTTCAAGGAGCAATTCTGTAAAAGTGCTCATACCTGGGTTTCCCTTCAGATCAATTGAATCAGAATTTCCCAGTGATGGTGCTCAGATACACTTATTTTTTTAAAGTTCCCTACCACCACCACCATACTAATTCCATGTACAGATAAAAAGAAGAATCACTCCAGGCTCACTGCCCCTCATATACACACTTAATTCATTTACAAGAGAATGCTAATACTTGTTAATTTTGTTTTTAATGTACCAACAACAACAACAACAATAACATAAAACGCCAGGAAGTTGCAGAATGGTGAATAGAATAAAAGTCCTTCAAGGTACATCCAAAGTAGTTTGCCTCTATGTCATACTGTTTTCTTCCTGCTCCTGCCATTTCTGACATACAATAAATGATCTATAAAAATTAGGTATCATGTTTACAGTTTTTGTATTTTTTTCATAGATATAAACATAAAATTCCAATTAATTAACATTGAACTGTATTGTATAAGATATTTATGTCTGAAAACACAAGGGAGTTTCCAGGTTTTCTTGGACAAGAGGTAGCTACTCAAGATGAATAGAGTACTGTCAAAAGCCTTTCATCATATAAGACCCAAGGAGAACTTTAATTTTTATTCATGGATTGCCTAAGACCTCAAGTAACTGGTAAAAGGGATCATCATTAGTCAACGACTTCTGGAATGAGGACAAAATGGGCTGTTATGAGAAAATGATTAAGGCTAAGGACAAAATGTATATTTTAAAAAATGACTGTGTAAAAGATTGTCTCATACAGGAAATCTACCTGGAAATACAAAATTGCTTGTTTCACATTGAACAGATTCAGATCTTGAAGGCAAAAAGAGAATTTGAATGCCAGATTTACTGAATTGTTTCAATTCACATCAATTCTGTGTCCTCATCTATATAAAAGATATATCTTTTGGGTTCTTTTGGTACTAAATGACTGAAATGTGGGATGATCTTACAATGGGTAATTGTGCATGCTCAATTTTTTATTATTTCCTCCACTGTCCACCATCTTAGTACTGCACTTACTAGTTACCATAGTGTCTGTGCCTGATTTCACAAAAACATTTTGAATATTAATCTAATTTCTTCTAAGTGAAGACATTAGACTTCAGATACAGTCACAGGATGATTATAAGGGCATAAGATGGTAAACAAGTAACTTGAATTAAAGAAATGTATCTACACACACTATATATTCTATAGTTCTGTTATATGCTGTTATTTTCCCCATTTAACATGTTGCTCAACCAAGTATAGAAAAAAAGTTTAAGTAATTTTCCCAAAATCATATTGCTCATATTAAGTAGAGCCAAGATAAAACTATACATATCTGATACATGCACACCAGGGAAGTATTATACTCTTCTGGACTTATTGTAGAGAAACAGCTTTATTTTGCCAATAGCAGCCATGGCAATAAACCCTATTTTGCAGTATGTAATATTTGTAAAAAATGTTCACATATGTTCTCTTATTGTATTCTTACAAACTTGTGTGCGAGATGTGGTTCAGTTTATCTTAGCACCCTTTTTTAGAAATACATTAAAGCTCAAATAAGTCGTTTGTCCACAGTTGTAAATTAGATTGGATACAGTTCACTTCTGTTTCCAAACACAGGGCTCTTTCCCAAGTACTATTCTCTGCACACATTTGATTATCCATGCCTTTCTTCCTAGAGCCTCATATATATTACGTTATAGAAAAAAATGAAGCATTTGGCTATTTTCCTTAGGAAGGAGCTAAGGGAAGATGTTTTTAGAACAAGTGTACTTCCTCTGTTACTAAATCAAACAACATAAAGCTATATTTATTGTCCACTTCAACTGCAGTCATATAGCATCATGAAATAGTATATCAAGAAATTTGTAATATTTTGGGGTATGACATTTTAAAAGTGAAGAAAATTTGGACACTATCTTTTAAAAATGCATGTGCTAAAAATAATGTTCATGTAGTTCTAAGCCTTTTGAAGTCACCATGAAGCCCATAGTTGAATTCCAAATTAAGAATCACCTTCTTTTCCCACCTTTACGGTCACTGCTGCCACTGTTAGCATTTATATCACAGGCAGTATTCTATAGGCTTCATGCTAGATATATAATCTTCCCTTAGAAAACAGCCACATGAGATGATTACAATTAAATTTTTATTTTCAAAAGTGAGGAAATCATGCATGGTGTAGGTTGGCTTCTCACCAGAATTTCGTTTCCAAAATTACAATATCTGTATCCCACTTACAATCTTTGTTTCATTATTTGTACGTGATATTCCAAACAATTTACTAAAAGTTTGATTCTAAGTAGTTTAGAAATGATCTTCTAGAAATCACATTGTGTACCTATGGAAAATTTTCTTGTATTGCAAGAAAATATGGTTTTAAATCACTGGTTTTACTGAGAGTGTTCTATTTTCTGGAACATGATTTACTTCAATGGTTAAATCACTTTGCTCTATTTTTATCATTTTTATTAAGAAACCATCTATTTTTATAGGGACTAAACCTTGCAGGCTATAGTGATTCAGATACCATAAAAAATGGTCCCAAATATAATCAAGTCAAGTTATGAATCATTAATATCCCAAATTACATGTACTGCTGAATTTAGCACTATAATACAATTCAATATTGATGAGGAGGTAATTCCTTAGGCTTTTATCTTTATGGAATCTTTTATCACTGCTAAACCATCATTGCAAATGTTTCTGAAGAAAATCTGATGACTTATCCATTCAAAGGTATCTTACTGCTAAAACACAATTCCTTTCAAAGAAAAGAAATTTCCTCAAAGCTAACAAAGAACTTAAGACATTCAACACTTTCAGGGTACTTTTGTGTGACAGTCAAATTATAACTGTTTCAGTTTCTTCTTGTCTGATCTTTCATAAACCGAGAGAAAGAATGAAAATGATAAAGACTCAGTATATAAATGGAAGTAAGGATTTTTTCCTCACTTTTGATATTTGATGGTATAGCCTGATGGTATAATTAGAGTTCTTCTGGACTTAATCCCATGCCCTAATTTTCTATATTCATTATTGCCTTAAATATCATGGCATTTATCTCCTCTATGAGAGGAGATAGATAGAGAAGAGAAATGGTTCATGTTCTCCTTTCATATTGCTGATGTGCTGATGAAGACTACAAATATTTCTTAATTTTAATTGAAGAAACCTGAAATTTGTGACTATTCAAGGGATGTAGTGGTCTTTTTTTCTGATTATATTTAAATGGTAATCTTTTTTTTTAAGCATCAAAGACTTAGGGTTCAAAATCTATAGACTGTGTGCTTAATGATTTCTTAAAAATCAGTATCTTTCTTTCTTATTCTCATTCTTCCTTCGTATTTCCACACCTCCCACTCTTGGGCTTAAAACAGCAAGGTTTATTTCAATTCAGGACCAATGTCAGCATGCTCTGTAGAAGGACCCACTATAAAGCAGCATAACATTGCATAAGAAAGATTTGATATATATCAAATTTTTTTTACACCAAATCATCTCTAATTCTGAGATTTGCTAAAATTATGAAGCCTCTACAAGGATAAGTAAAAAAAAAATACTGTAGAAGTGTAGGAAGATATTTTAATGATTATCTAAATCTATGACCCTTTTGTGAGTGGAAAAACCCTCAATGAGTTACAGACAATAAAATTTTCTGTGAAAATTGTGAACAATATCTAAACCCAGGCCTCTCCTGCAGAGATTCCGATCTGTGACTCTACACTGAAAAAATTAATTAGAATATCTGGGGTGTAAGAATTGAATGTTTTTTAGAAAAGAAAAAGAGGCATAAAGTGATTCACTTAGATGGTCAAGGTTAAGACCATTAAGTTAATTGATTCCCTAAGTTTACCAAATAACTAAATGAATAACAACTAAATGAATAAATACCTCCAATGACCAGATATTTAGGTCAAGTCTTAGTACATGTCCTTTTAATACATTAAACTAAATTATAAACATCATTCTACCAAGAGTCATGAATTTGCTAACAAAAATGTTAAAGCAACTCTATCCTAAATGCTCAATATTTCTTCATATTGATAATAGGCTTCACAGGACTTAAATACAATATTTAAACATAATTACATGAGCTATTTATTAAAAAAAATAGTCATTGGATTTAATCTGCCACTGTCTGTTTTCAATGTTCTTGTAGAATGCAGAATGGGGTGACTTTGGGTTAATATTATGGATTGTGCATTTTGTGCCCATGAAATTCATATATTAAAATCCTAACCTCCAATGGGATAATATTAGTAGTGGGGAGGGCTTTGGAAGGATTGGTACTTAAATTTTTCTTTTATTTTTTAAATTTCTTTTTCTTTTTTCTCATATTTTTTTTGGTACATTATACTTGTACATAATGATGGGCTTCATTGTTATGTATCTGTACATGCACACAATAAACAAATATATTTGACTAATATCATTCCCTGGTATTATTTTAAGAAGATAAATAGACTAGAGCAATGGTTTTCTCTTTTATAGAGGCATACAGCAGGAATCTATGAGCATCACTGGGTGCTGAATCTGCCAGCACCTGGATCTTGGATTTCTCAGTTTCCGGAAGAGTGTGAAATAAATGTTTGTTGTTTTTATTCATCTAGTTCATGAAATTTCATTACACAAGCCCAATCTGAGACCAGTGAAAAGGGCTAATAGTATAAGGTAGATGTAGCAGGTAAGAAGAATTTGAAGAAAGGCTAAAAAAGGAAAATGAAAGGTGAAGTGGTGGTTAATGAAATTCCATGGACTGAATGACAAATGATATATGCACTAGAATTATTATTTTTCAATACATTTACATTTTCAGAAAATATACCATATTAACTGTAAAATTCTTTTCAACATTTCAGGAAAGAAAATCTATTCCAAATGACAAATAAATAATTGAAATAAATTTAAGTGAACTTGAAATCAACTAGAGTCAAATGGCATCTTCAAGATTCAATGGTACATTGATATTATAGGCTTTGGCCTTGGGTTACTGAATTTAAACTTCTGAATAAATCTGGAATGCTCAAAGAGGCTAAACTCACTGTGAAAATATTAACTAATGATGAGCAAGAAGAACTGATAGGAAATATTTCTGCCTCCACAGTGTATCTTGATTCCAAAAATTGTAATAGGAATGATGATAATAAAATATCTCCTTGAAGACTTAGTAGAATATGAATATCAGTATAGTATATGTAAATCCAAATACATTATCAAAAGGAATGTAAAGAGATTAAAATATCCATACACGTAATCTAGAGTGTTGCTAGTTAAAATTTAAAAATATAAGTATATGATACAAATGCTCAAAAATATTGAAAGTAAAATGATATGGAAGTGTAGATAAAATTAAAAAGCACTAATTAAAATTTGTAGTAATGATTAAAGAAAAACATTTAAGAAAAAACCATTACTGGCTATGTCCTTATTTAATATGAGAAAATATAGATGCTCAAGGTGATAGAATAGTTCTAAACACATATGAAGCTAAGAAAATATCTTTACAGCCTATGCAGTAGAACAGCTAGCGCAGCTTGGGAAGGAACACATTAATGTAAGTATTACCTGGGTCAGTACTGTCAGTAACAATGTATACTATTTTTTAAAAATAATTTTTAGTTGTTAGAAGATCTTTTTATTTTATTTATTTATTTGTATGCAGTGCTGAAGATCAAACTCACAGTCTCAAACATGCCACACGAGTTCTCTACCACTGAGGCACAACTTAAGGCCAGTATATACTATTTTAATAGTACAAACAAAAAGGTTAATTTAGTCAGCAAATGTTGAACTCTGCACCCCAAAATTAAAGAGTAAACACTCTTTTCAACTGCAAAGTAAAACTGATAAATGACTTATCATGTTTTCTGAACTTTAAGCTAGAAACCAATAACATAATTTTATTGCTGCTTTTAGAAATAATTCTAAATAATTCATTGGTCAGAGAGGACATAATAGTGATAAACA
The DNA here is from genome assembly GCF_902686445.1 of Sciurus carolinensis. Taxonomy (NCBI): domain Eukaryota; kingdom Metazoa; phylum Chordata; class Mammalia; order Rodentia; family Sciuridae; genus Sciurus; species Sciurus carolinensis. The sequence goes on along the minus strand of NC_062223.1, from coordinate 52,388,324 downwards.
CTAAAAATCTAAACTTTAGTGAAATGCTACATTAGAATTGTTATAAGGAAGCTGTACAATTGATTCAGTGTAAAGGAACATTTAGATTGTTATATTAAAAAGAATAATGAAAATATTCATGATCCAAAAATCCAGCAGAAAGTTAGAAGAGAAAAGCAAACTAAGGAAAACAAATAATAGAGAAAAAAAGGAGAGACTGATGAGCCATAAAACAAGGAAAATATAAATGGATATATTTAAAAGTCTAAGGAGACAGATTTTGAAGCTATTAGTGAAGAGAAAAATGACTAAAATAAATAGCATCAAAAACCAAAAGAGATGCAGATACACATGCCATGATGTATTAAAATCTGGAACAAGAGAATACTGTGAAAAAAACTAAAGCGATGGTTTTTGCCATTTAAGCAAGAGCAAACATGGCTTTTAGATTGTTGTTGCTATTTTATTTCTTGATATCTGTTGGTTATATAAGTGTATTCCATTTTAAAATTTATTAAGATGCACTTAAAATTTATGTCAACCTCTGTATTTGGTACCTGCTTCATGAAAAAATGTACTTAAAAACCTAAGTATATAGTGAAATTTATGTAGGTTTCTGAATACAGAGTCAATATATAAACTGCCACAAGAATCAATGATTCTTCTGCATCCAAATATAAATATTACAAGAACATATTTTAAGAAACATGCTATGTAGATGAGCTATAATAATATGGTATTTCTTTAGGAAGGTAATTTTGAAACTATTTTTCAGGAGATAATCGAACCTCTTTGCACATGTATTGCCCCGTTGATCTCACTTCTACTTTTCTCTCTAGTCTCTTCTATCATTTCACCACTTCTTACAAATCATACACTAGTTTCAGATCCCACAACACAACATGATATGAAGTCCAAGTGACTTGGTCAACACACTTATTCTGCTTGAAATGACTCCTACTCCTTTGTCCATTTGGAAAATGCCTTCTGTTCTTTCTGATTTAAGGGGGAAATGTGTGCATACTAAAGCCATGCCTGTTGCTTTTCCTCAATTAGTGTGTGACATCTTTTGTTATTTTTGCTCTTTGAAAACACCTCTTATTAGAGTTAATTCTCCTACCATAAGTTAATTGTTTTCACAAATGCTTTCTACCAAATCTGAAGCATTTTTAAGATCAAGAGATATGCAAATTTTCATCTTTTCCCCTAGAATTCATTATGTAGTTTCATGTATACATAAGTTCATTTATTTATATTTATTCATATATATGTATATATTTGCTGAATGGATTTTGTGAATCATGCAATATAAATTCAACATTATGGGTTTGAAGCAAGAAATAAAATGATTAGTTGAGTTGTCCATGTCTTATAACTAACTAGTAAGGAAATGAACAAGCACCTAACCCTCACTTAAGAATCTGATCAATTGCCACTCTGTCACACTAGATGATGAAAAAATTACAAACTGCATTATATTATAAAGAGGAACCTGAATGATTTGGTAAAAATGTCTTTGTTAGATGTGAGCTAAATTTTACAATGCTTAGCAATGCTGAGAAGAGTATCAATGACAAAACTCTATAAAGTGCCCTTAACAGAGTTGTCAAACTAGTCTCTCAATAGTAAAATCCCTCTGGTGTTTCAATTATTGTACTAAAATCTGAATCACTTAATATAGTTTGTAATTTTTTCCTCCTCTAGGTTACTTCACAAAGTGCTACTTTTCCATTTTGCTAAAAAAATTTTAAAAAATAAAAAACCAAGTTATTTCTGATGTAATACTGAGTCTTTTCCCTGAATACTGTCAGTTACATGTCTTCTTTCTCAACCTTTCTCTCCCCAGTAAGAAATTCTTTAAAATGATTTCCTCAACCACCTTGGCAGTTTTCCATCTCACACAGCAATTTGTTTGTTTTCTTCATTGGGGTTAACCTGGTTGTAAATTATTTTTCATATTCACATTTATCTATAGTCCATGTAGTCCCTCTCTCCTATACACCAGAATATAATATTTCAGAGGATAGTCTGTATATACATCTTGTCCACAAAAATATATCACATAATGAGTAGTGTATGACACATTATAGGAATTCAATAAATATCTCAAATAAACAAGTAATATTATTTTCCATTTATTTTAATTATTTACATATTAACAGTGCCATGATATCTTAGTCTATGATTCTCTTGTGTGGAATCCTGGCAAGGTTCTGCTCCAGGTGCATACTCATAATACATTGTTTTGTTTTGTTTTTATTTTTTTCTGTGTCTCAAGGTACAAAACCTTTTTTGAATTGGCTGTGAATGTTAAATGAATGGAAATATATTAAAATTCTTAGAATGGTGCTTGGCACAGGATGAGCACTTGGTACAAGTGAACAATGATTATTTACTAGCTTGAACTGCATTCATAAAATAAGTCCATTTAAATTCCATTTTATTTTTGAAGTAATTTAGTATGTACCCAGCTATCCCAACTTGATTCCTGTATCTTCACTATACCTCAAAATTTTTAAGGTAAAAACCCTAACATATTTAAAGATTTTCATATCACCTTGGTCAAGCTCAGAATTGTATGGTTATCTAGATTGAAGCACAACCTTGTTTGAGCTCTTGAATCCAGAATTCATATGCCATATTCAAGTGGTCTCTCTGAACCCCTAAAATGATATGCAGATGGCTTTGTGCAAGCATTTTCTTTGAACCTGAAGAAAAGACTCACAGTTTTCATCACATATCCCAAGATGTCTCTCATATCCAATGACTAGATTACTTTTTTCCAGAAAGAAGTATAAACTTTCACAAATTCCCTACCTAATTTGGTTTTTGCAAATCCTCCGAGAACTCCTTCTTCAGAGATTAGTGTTCAGTACACTGGGAACTTATCCTTAATAAAGCATTCTTTTCCAGTCCTCCCAAATATTGTCATAAGCCTTGTTCCCTCCCAAAGATGGAAAATATAATTATCTTTCTGCCTTACTTCTTTTTGGTGTTCAATTATAACAACTATATTAAGAGATGTTATCTTGTTTTAAAGACAAAAACTTCTTTTCAAACAGCATAATAGTTTCCTGGGCAACCCAAGTAACCTGGACAAAGTGGTTCTTCTTTTTCACTGTGGGGAAAAGTTTCTAAGCAGATGCTACCATCACACCTAGAGAAAACGAAGCATAAAATAATGTGACATTTCTCTCTATGCCAGCCTGAGATGATTGTGTCACTAGGAGCATCTGGAAAAATAAAAGAGCTGTTGCCCAATATAAAGTATTTTAATGATCCATTTAAAATTAGAAAAACATTGCTACAACCTTGCCTTCTGAGTGCCAATAGGTCTGTGAACAATGTAGTTTCCGGGCGACAGACTGTGGCTGTGAAAAGCAGGGTAGCTCTGATATGAGTGATGTTGAGCTGGCACTTCTTGAGGGAAAGGAACAAACATCTTGTAGCAGCACGATGAATACCAGGAAACATGCAAGCCCTGTCTGAAAGTCCATTCTTGGGCTTTATTTTTTTGGTTTATCTCACCCCTGTTCAGAAATATAATGTTTCATGGGGCTATAACACACTAAAGCATCAAAATAACTGAATCCAATCACATTTTTGTGTTTTGTTATAATGTACTGTGGTATTTTAAATTGACCTTCATTCTCAGTCTGGTAATTAGCCAGTGAAGGGGAGGAAAGATCTCTACTTTCTCTCATCACTAAATTTATTGATGTATAACCAAAGAAATGAACAAGAGAATAGCAGACAAATTTATGTAATATAAATTGCATGTGACAATATCTATACATACTATTATAATTCAAAAGAAACAAGGTTCATTAAAAATGAAATAACATTAGAAGAAGAATAAATTGAAGTAAACATAATGAATTTATTTCTGCTTATACAAATGACTTGCTATTCATGCACCATTTTTATAGAATTTATCATATTCAGTTACATGTCACTTTTCTTGAAACTCTGTCAGCCTTCCTACACTGACCCTTGCCCTCACTATTTAGTACCCTGTTTCTCCTCATTCATTTAATATAGAACTCTGGCACAGTGCAGGTGAGACATGATAGATTTTCACTGGAAAAATTTATATATATATGAATATATCAATTCCCATTAATTATGGGCGACATTTTTTTCTTTAAATAAAATAAATTGCCAATAAGCACACAGGAAAGTGTTCAGTGTCATCATTCATTACAAGTACAAGGCTGTGAGGGAATTGGAACCCTCAGTGATTGCTGGTGGAATTGTAAAACAATGTAGCTGATTTGCAGAACGGTTTGGTCATTCATCAAAATGTTAAACATAGAATAACCACAAGGCTCAGTAATTCCATTCCTAAATATATATGCAAGATAAATTCATGTTCACCACAAAACTTGTATATGATTATTCATAGCCACATCTTTCATAATAATCTAAAAGTGGGTACAAACCAAATATTCAACACTGATGACCAGGTAAAGAAAATTAGGCATATCCATAAAATTAAATGTTCAACAATAAAAAGAACCAAAATATCTGATGCATGCTGCAACATGAATGAGAAAATATGATCCAACATTAAGAAGCCACCCACAAAAAGACTGTATGACTCCATTCATATGAATAGTTCAGGCAAGTCCACACAGTTAGAAAGTGGATTAGAATTTTCTAGGCATTGAGGAAAAACAGGGAATGGGAAGTGACTGTAATTTTGCTCTCTTTACCATTTTAGTGGTAAAGAGCAAATAGCATCCCAAGTAAAGGTCAAAAGATTCACCCTGAGGATGATTGTTCTAAATTCATATTCTGATCATGGTATTATGGTTATGATCATAAATTCCACCCCTCAAGACCAAACTGAAAGTGATAAAAATGTAGCACAACCTTCCAAAATCAAAGTAATTTCCACAAGTTAAAATATCTGGATATGGGATAAATCACAAATGTTTGCTATGTCCCATTTAAAAAATGAGAGATTTTCAAGATGGCGGACTAGAGGGCAGCTGCATTTCACGTTGCTCCAGGACGCAGGATTCAAAAGAGGAGATAGTGAGAGGCTTGGGACCAACTCAAAGCTGCCGGGTGAGTCTCTACCTTTGGGGAGGCGTCACGGATGGGGCGGTAGCCCCGGAACGCAGGGAACTTTGTGAAGTAGAGTTGTTCGGCGAGACACCCCTCCCCCCACAGGAGCGGTAAACACAGACAACTGGGATCATCGTAGAGGAGGCGGCTCAGCAGAGCGCTTGGACTCGGAGCAACCACTGGGGCTCCGGGCGGCTGCCTGAGGAGGAGCGGGGTGGAGCTGTTTGAACTCAGAGGGAGCGCTCCTGAACACCGGGAGGTTGCCCGGAGGAAGAGGAGGAACGCGGCGGGTCGCTAGACCTAGGAGTGACTGCATCAGAGCCACAGGCAGTTGCCAGAGGAGGAGGCGAGTGGTGAGTTGATTGGACTCAAAGTGACCGCTCCTGAACACCGGTGGCCTGCCTGGAGGAGGAGTGCGGTGGGTCACTTGGTCTCGGAGCCACTGCTCCTGAACACCCGGGGGGCTACCCCGAGGAGGAGGAGGAAGAACAGGGCGGGTCACTTGAACTCGGAGTGACTGCCTAGGGCAGGAGGAGGAGACAGGAAGTGAGTTGCTTGGACTCTTAGTGACTGCGTCAGAAACCGGGTCACTGTCCGGAGGAGGAGGTGTGTGGTGGGTCTCTGGGTATCGGAGCTATTGTACGGGGCTCCAGGTGGCGGCTCAGAGGAGGGGCTGCATAGCCAGGTGATTAGGTGCAGAGCAGGTTCCCAGGAGCTAGGTGGTTTCTTGCTGGAAGAGCCGCACCTAGACACGCCTAGGGGTGGAGCGAAGTTTCCAGGACTGCGGGCAGATTCTCTGGGAGAGGCAGCCTAAGGAGACTCGCCTGCGAAGGGTGAGGCTCCCAGGACCAGGAGGTAGGTCCGGGCCCCTGGACATGTTGCAGAGGAAGACAGCCCAGCCCAGGCGGTAGAAGTAGATTGAGGGGAACCTCTAGGAGGGGAACTGACCAGTGAGACGTCCCCACCAAGTGAGTCTTCCCTGCCGGGGAAGGTTTTCCCACAGGGACGGTAAAACCAGAGACACAGACACAAACAGGACTTGCCTCAGCCCACAGCCTAGTTCCCCATTGGATGACCATTGGTCAACAAGTGGAGGCACCTCCGCCCACTAGCAGGGAATATACACCACCTGAGGGTCACCACCACTAGAGAGGCAGCTTCTTCATGGAGCTCCGCATTACCAACTTCCTCCAAGACTTCAGGCTACTGAAGGATAAGAGGGGATATACTAACAATCTTCAGGGACATTATAAGTCGATAGAGGAAATCTGCAATATCTTAATGACCCACTGATTCCTGAACAATATGAGCAAACAAGGGAAGAAAATGCCCCAAACAAATCTAGATGTTACATCAATAAAATCCAATGACAGCATGGTGAAGAAATGACAGAAAGGGAGTTCAGAATGTACATAATTAAAATGATTAGGGAAGCAAACGATGAGATGAAAGAGCAAATGCAGGCAATGAATGATCACACCAATCAACAGTTAACAGAGCAAATTCAGGAAGCAAAAGATCATTTCAATAAAGAGTTAGAGATATTGAAAAAAAAACCAAACAGAAATCCTTGAAATGAAGGAAACAATAAGCCAAATTAAGAACTCCATAGAAAGCATAACCAATAGGATAGAACACCTGGAAGACAGAACTTCAGATATTGAAGACAAAATATTTAACCTTGAAAGCAAAGTTGAACAAACAGAGAAGATGGTAAGAAATCATGAACAGAATCTCCAAGAACTATGGGATATCATGAAAAGGCCAAATTTGAGAAGTATTGGAATTGAGGAAGGCTTAGAGAAACAAACCAAAGGAATGAACAATCTATTCAATGAAATAATATCAGAAAATTTCCCAAATCTGAAGAATGAAATGGAAATTCAAGTCCAAGAGGCTTATAGGACTCCAAACACACAAAATTACAACAGACCCACACCAAGGCACATTAGAATGAAAATACCTAACATACAAAATAAAGACAGAATTTTAAAGGCTGTGAGAGAAAAGAACCAAATTACATTCAGGGGGAAACCAATACGGATATCAGCAGATTTTTCAATTCAGACCCTAAAAGCTAGAAGGGCCTGGAACAACATTTTTCAAGCTCTGAAAGAAAATGGATGCCAACCAAGAATCTTATACCCAGCAAAACTTACCTTCAAATTTGACGATGAAATAAGTTCCTTCCATGATAAACAAAAGCTAAAGGAATTTACAAAAAGAAAGCCAGCATTACAGAACATTCTCAGCAAAATATTTCATGAGGAAGAGATAAAAAAAAAGAAGCAAATCAGCAAAAGGAGGAATTATCCTAAAGGAACTGTCAAATAAAGGAGGAACCAAGATGTGTCAAAAATTTTAAATATGAACCAAATGACCGGGAATACAAATCATATCTCAATAATAACCCTGAATGTTAATGGCCTGAATTCATCAATCAAAAGACATAGACTGGCAGATTGGATTAAAAAGAAAGATCCAACAATATGTTGCATGCAAGAGACTCACCTCATAGAAAGAGATACCCATAGACTAAAGGTGAAAGGATGGGGAAAAACATACCATGCACATGGACTCAGCAAAAAAGCTGGAATATCCATCCTCATTTCAGATAATGTGGACTTCAAGCCAAAGTTAGTCAGAAGGGATAAAGAAGGACATTTCATACTGCTTAAGGGAAGCATAAATCAGCAAGATATAACAATCATAAACATCTATGCCCCAAACAGTGGCTCATCCATGTATGTTAAACAAATCCTTCTCAATTTTAGAAACCAAATAGACCATAACACAATAATACTAGGTGATTTCAACATGCCTCTCTCACCACTGGACAGATCTTCCAAACAAAAATTGAACAAAGAAACCATAGATCTCAATAACACAATCAATAATTTAGACTTAACAGACATTTATAGAATATACCATCCAACCAAGAGTGAATACACTTTCTTCTCAGCAGCACATGGATCCTTCTCTAAAATAGACCATATATTATGCCACAAAGCTAATGTCAGCAAATACAAGAAGATAGAGACACTACCTTGTATTCTATCAGACCATAATGGATTGAAGTTAGAAATAAATGAAAGAGTAAAAAACAGAAACTACCCCAACACCTGGAGATTAAACAATATGCTACTATATGATGAATGGATAACAGAAGATATTAGGAAGGAAATTAAAAAATTCTTAGAGGTAAATGAGAACAAAGAAACATCATATCAAAATCTCTGGGACACTATGAAAGCAGTACTTAGAGGAAGATTTATTTCATGGAGCGCATTTAATAAAAGAAGTAAAACTCAAAAAATAAACGACCTAACACTACAGCTCAAAGCTCTAGAAAAAGAAGAACAGACCAACACCAAAAGTAGTAGAAGACAGGAAATAGTTAAACTCAGAGCTGAAATCAACGAAATTGAAACAAAAAAAAATACAAAAAATTGACAAAATAAATAGTTGGTTCTTCGAAAAAATAAACAAAATTGATAAACCTTTAGCCACACTAACAAAGAGAAGACGAGAGAAAACCCAAATCACTAAAATTCGGAATGAACAAGGAAATATCACAACAGACACGATTGAAATACAAAACATAATTAGAAGCTATTTTGAAAATCTATACTCCAACAAAATAGAAAATTTCGAAGACATCAACAGGTTTCTAGAGACATATGAATTGCCTAAACTGAACGAGGAGGACATACACAATTTAAATAGACCAATCTCAAGTAATGAAATAGAAGAAGTCATCAAAAGCCTACCAACAAAGAAAAGTCCAGGACCAGATGGGTTCTCAGCCGAGTTCTACAAAACCTTTAAAGAAGAGCTCATTCCAATACTTCTCAAACTATTCCATGAAATAGAAGAGGAGGGAACCCTCCCAAGCTCATTCTATGAAGCCAATATTACCCTGATACCTAAACCAGACAGAGACACACCGAGGAAAGAAAATTTCAGACCAATATCCTTAATGAACATCAATGCAATTCCAATTAAAATCCCCATGATGTACCTTACAGAAATAGAGCAAGCAATTATGAAATTCATCTGGAAGAATAAACAACCCAGAATAGCTAAAGCAATCCTTGGCAGAAAGAGTGAAGCAGGGGTATCGCAATACCAGATCTTCAACTCTACTACAAAGCGATAGTAACAAAAACGGCATGGTATTGGTACCAAAATAGAAAGGTGGATCAATGGTACAGAATAGAGGACACGGACACAAACCCAAATGAATTCAATTTTCTCATACTAGACAAAGGGTCCAAAAATATGCAATGGAGAAAAGGTAGCCTCTTCAACAAATGGTGCTGGGAGAATTGGAAATCCGTAAGCAACAGAATGAAACTAAACCCATATCTCTCACCATGCACGAAACTAAACTCAAAATGGATTAAGGACCTCGGAATCAGACCAGAGACCTTGCATCTTATAGAAGAAAAGGTAAGTCCAGAGCTTCAACATGTCGGCTTAGGACCAGACTTCCTCAACAGGACTCCCATAGCACAAGAAATAAAAGCAAGAATTAATAACTGGGATAGATTCAAACTAAAAAGTTTTCTCTCAGCAAAGGAAACTATCAGCAATGCGAAGAAAGAGCCTACAGAGTGGGAGAAAATCTTTGCCAATCATACTTCAGAGAGAGCACTAATCTCCAGAATCTATAAAGAACTCAAAAAACTCTACACCAAGAATGCAAATAATCCAATCGACAAATGGGCTAAGGAAATGAATAGATACTTCACAGAAGAAGATCTACAAGCAATCAACAAACATATGGAAAAATGTTCAACATCTCTAGTAATAAGAGAAATGCAAATCAAAACCACCCTAAGATTCCATCTCACCCCAATTAGAATGGCGATTATCAAGAATACAAGCAACAACAGGTGTTGGCGAGGATGTGGGGAGAAAGGTACACTCATACATTGCAGGTAGGGCTGCAAATTAGTGCAGCCACTCTGGAAAGCAGTATGGAGACTCCTTAGAAAACTTGGAAAGGAAACACCATTTGACCCAGCTATCCCACTCCTTGGCCTATACCCAAAGGACTTAAAATCAGCATATTACAGAGATACAGCCACATCAATGTTCATAGCTGCTCAGTTCACAATAGCCAGATTGTGGAACCAACCTAGATGTCCTTCAATTGATGAATGGATAAAGAAAATGTGGTATATATATACAATGGAATATTACTCAGCCATAAAAAATGATAAAATTATGGCATTTGCAGGCAAATGGATGAAACTGGAGAATATCATGCTAAGTGAGATAAGCCAATCTCAAAAAACCAAAGGAAGAATGATATCACTAATAAGTGGATGATGACACATAATGGGGGGTGGGAGGGTTTAGTGTTGGGGTTGGATTTGGGTTTCGGGAGGGGGGCAGGAAGGAGGAAGGAAGGACTGTATAGAGGGAGGGGAGGGGTGGGAGTGGTAGGGGAGAAGGGAAAAAAATGGCAGAATGAATCAAACAACATTACCCTATGTAAATTTATGATTACACAAATGGTATGCCTTTACGCCATGTACAGGCTGAGAAACAACATATATCCCATTTTTTTACAATAAAAAATAAATAAATAAATAAATAAATAAAATAAATAAAATAAATAAAAAATGTGATTTCCAGAGAATTAGAGATTTGATCAAGATCTCACATCTGGGTATTGGTGGGACAAAGTCTTGAAATCAGAACTTTTTACCTCCTAATGTGTCTATTTCCTTTAATTCTATTTTTGTTACTGAATGGTTTGTAGAAATTATGCTGGTGGTTATGAAAATAATGTGTGCTCTAGCAAACACCACACTAAGGTAGAATTACAACATGGCAATTAAAAGCAAGATTATTGGAGTCAGAACAAGCCGAGTTAGAACAACAAGTTTGTTTTATACTCCTTTGTGTGACTTTGAAAATGTGTCTTAGCACATCTCCCATGTCATCCAAAAACTGATTTTAGATGCTGAGAATAATACTTAGAGTTTGAAAAGTGCTTCATGACCATTAACTGAATTGTTCATTTGCTTGTTTTTGTTAAGGCTATTGTACCAGTTTAACATTTACTAGGTAGAATAATTTAATATGAATTAAATAGTTGTCAAAAAGTTTAAGTAAACTGTACAAAAAATCATTTGGTCTACTTAATTTGCCTATTACAAATATTTAACAAATAATAACTTTTTAAAAATTAAAATACAGAGTCCAAGTCTTTTGCTGTTTCTTCCCTTCTACACAGCATGTGTAGCATAGTTTAACATAATGCCTGCAGTTATCAAAATACCACCCCCTGCTGCCCACAGATTGTTCTCCTTCCCTCCTTAGATGACTTTGACAGCGTCCATTAATTCACACTAAATATCTTTATTATATTTCCCAGTAATTATTTTGAATCATTAGATAGATAGATTGACAGATAGATAGTTGATATACATGTATACATAAACAGATTGAGCATTTTAATCTGAATACACAAAATTCCAAATGAGCTGAGATTTGACACATTATTTGGGATTGGGGGAATTTGAGGATTTGGGACACTCAAGCAGTAAATTCTATGAAAATATTCCAAAACCCAAAAAAACTACAAAATTTGAAACACTTTTGATCCCAAGTATTGCACCTAAGGGGAATCTCAAAATATATATATTCCTTTTCTTTTAAAATAGAACCTTATAATTATACATTGTATTTGGGTTTATCCCAACAAATACACACATGCATAGAACTCTATTGCCCTTTATAATCCCCCCTTTTCCCTTCCATTCTCCTTTGCCTCACCTATTCTCCTTCCTATACTAGACTTCCTTTCACTCATCTATTATTTTATACTTGATTGGTTCTTCATGTTATCCTAGTCTTTTCTCCCCTTTACCTTCATTTTACTCTAGCTTCCACAAATAAGAGAAAATGTTCAAATTTTGAGAATCTGAGTTTGACTAATTTCACTTAGCATAATATTCTGTTTCCATCTTTTTATTGGCAAATGCCATAATTATGTATATATGTATATATATATATGTTTGTGTGTGTATGTGTATATATATGTATAAACATGCATATATATATATATATATATATGTACACATATGAGACAATTTCTTAATGCATTCATTTATTTAAGGGCATCTGAATTGATACCAAAATTTATTCAGCTATTGTGAATCGTGCTATTATAACCTTGATGTGTTTGTGTCAGTGTAATATGCTAATTTTAGATCTTTTAGGAAAATACCAGGAATGGGATAGCTGGGCATTTTAGTCATCTTTTTCTCTGACTAAAAGATCTGCCCAGGCTGGGGAGATAGCTCAGCTGGTAGAGTGCTTGCCTTGCAAGCACAAGACCCTGAGTTCGATCCCCAGTACTGCAAAAAAAAAAAAAAAAAAAAGATCTGCCCAGAACAATTTTAAAGATGGATCACGGTTTCAGCCAGCCATAGAAGGTCAGCTCCATTCCTTGAAGTTCTAGGTAAGGGAGAACATCATGGCAGAGGGAAGCAATAGAGGGAAGCAGCTCACATTATGATCAGGAAGAAGAGAGAGAGAGAGTCCACTTGCTTGATACAAATATATGCTACAAAGGTGCACCACAATGCCCACCTCCTCTAGCCATACCCTACCACCTCAGTTACCATTCAGTTAATCCCTGTCAGGGATTAAATCACTGATTGGGTTAAGACTTTACCACCTAATCATTTCTCCTCTAAACCTTCTTGTATTGTCTCACCTGTGAACTTTTGGAGAACACTTCCTATTCAAACCATAACATTCCACTCCTGGCACCCCAAGCCTCACACTAATCTGACAAAGCAAAATACATTCAATCCAGTCCTAAAAGTCCCCATAGTCTCAAGAATTCAGAGATTGCTCAAGTTCAAGTCCAAATTTTTCTCTAAGACTTAAGGCAATCTCACGTTATGAACTCTTGTAAAATTAAAAGCAATTTACAAGTATCCAATATATAATGGTAAAGTGTAAATATTTCTATTCACAAAATTATGAGCATAGAAAGAAGGGATAGGACCAAGGCAAACAAATCCTGTAGCTCCTCATCTAGAATATGGGGTATGTGTCATCTTGATATTCTCTCCAAAGGTCTGTGTAGCTCCACTCCTGTGGCCTGTTGGTTGCAGCCCAAGTGGCCTTTCTGTTGGCTTATCTCTGCTTGATTCCTGCAGCTTTCCTAAGTCCTATGTTACTGACATTTCTTAATCTTGGAGGTCTCCACTGCAGCTTTGACTTCCTCCTCACATCTGCCCACAGGGACTTCAACCCTGCTGCACTCTGCCAGACCTCCAAGGCCTTCCTTTGAAATCTTGGTGGAAACCTTTATGTATCCCTAATTGCAGCCTACATTCCTGCAGAACCAGCACCATATGGTTGACACCAAGGTCTACCACAATCTTGAGCAGTAGCCTAGCCTCCAGGAACTCTGGCTGCAGCAGCCTCTGAGTGCTTGGGTAGCTGAGCATGTTGAAAAAACTTCCTTGGCCCACTTGTGCAAGAAGGGGTACCCAACTGGACTCCTTTAAAGATAATTTTCACCTTTATTTTCTTAAACTTGAGATGGGCATGGATGGTCTTACCAGCTCCTGACATGCCCTCAAGCTACCTTTCTTATCGTCTCTGGGCAAAGTTGTTAGCATTTTTTTCTTGGCAGTAATATCTTTAACAACTGCAACTTCTTTAGCCCCAGTTTTATTCCTACCTTTCAATTCCAAGTTTTTCTTTTCTGCTCTCTGCTCCTGATTATCACAATAATCAGGTTCAAAAGCCACCAGCAATATCCATGCCACTGCCTGAATATTATGCTGCCTAGAAATTGCTTCTGTCAGATGAAGAAGTCCATTACTTTTAAAATCAGCTTCACAGAAAGTCTAAGGACATGGACAAAACCCAGACAATTTCTCAACCAGAACATAATACAAATGGCCTCTACTTCCATTCCAATAGATTCTTCATTTTCTGAACCCTTTTGAACCCAGTCTTCACTCACCATGGTCCTTTTGCCATTCTGGTCTTCTTAGCTCCCACCAGAATCAGTCATTTATCTCCACTTACAGCATCCTAAAGCATTTCCAGCTTGCACTGCTAAACATCTCAAAATTCCTCCCACCAATTCCAAAAATCTCCAAAAGCTTCTGAACCACATGGTCAGATTAGTCACAGTAATAATCCTACGCCTGGTACCAATTTCTGTTTTAGTCAGTTTTTTCTCTGTTGCGACTAAAGGACCTGACCAGAACAACTGTAGCAGAGGAAAGGTTTATTTGAGGGCTCACAGTTTCAAAGGTCTTAGTCCATAGAAGGCCAGCTCCATTCATTGGGACTTGAGGTGAGGCAGAACATCATGGTGGGAGAGTATGGAGGAGGGGAGCAAATGATATCATCGTGTTCAGGAAACAGAGAGAGAGAGACTCCACTTGCCAGATACAAATATATATACAAAGCCATGCCCTAATCCCCGCCTCCTCTAACCACACCCTACCACTTCAGTTATCACCTAGTTAATACCTGTGAGAGGATTAAATCACTGATTGGGTTTAAGCTTTTAAAACCCAATTATTTCTCCTCTGAACTTTCTTGCATTGTCTCACCTGTGAGTGTTTGGGGGACAATTCACATTCAAACCATCACAGGGGTCATGCGATGGTTCCATTCCTAGATTTTTGAGGAGTCTTCATATTGCTTTCCAGAGTGGTTATACTAGAGTGCAGTCCCACTAACAATGTATATGTGTTCCTTTTCCCCCAAAACACCACCAGCCTTTATTGTTCATATTCTTGATCATTTCCATCTTGACTAGAGTGAGACAAAATCTGAGTATAGTTTTAACTTGCATTTCCCTGATTGCTAGAGATCTTGAACCTTTATTTTTCATGTATTTGTTGTCCATTTATATTTCTTCTTTTGAAAAGTTTATGTTCAGTTCTTTTACCCACTTATTGATTGGGTTATTTGTTTTTGTTGTCATTTTTGTTAAGATTTTTTGAGTTTTATATACATGCAGGATATGAATCCCCTCTTGGAAGAGTAGCTGGCCAAGATTTTCTTCCATTCTGTAGGCTGTCTCTTCATTCTTTTGATCATTTCCTTTGTGATGCAGTTTTTTTAGTTTGATGGCATCCCACTTATTGAGTCTTGGTTTTATTTTTCATTCTTTGAGGTATTGTTAAGGAAATTGGTGCCAGCATCTATATGATGGAGTGTTGACCCTATGTTTTCTTCTTGGAGTTGTAAAACTTCTGGTCTAATTCCTAAGTCCTTGATACATTTTGATTTGAGTTTTGTTCAGGGTGAGAGATGGGGGTCTAGTTTCGTTTTCTCTATATGTAGATATCCAGTTTTCCCAGCAACATTTGTTTAAAAGGCTGTCTTTCCTCTAAATGTATTTTTGACTGCTCTGTCAAATATCAGACAGCTATATGTATATGAAGTTGTCTCTGTGTCTTTTATTCTGTTCCATTCGTATTTATCTATTTTGATGCCACTCTGGTTTTACCTCCCTGGTTAGATTAATTACCAAGTATTTCATTTTTTTGAGGTTACTGTGAATGGGATGATTTCCCTGATTTCATCCTTGGCTGAATCAGTATTGCAGTATATGAAAGTTATTGATCTATATATGTTGATATTGTATCCTCTTACTTTGCTAATTCATTTATAAGTCCCAGAAGGCATCTGGTGGGATTTTGGGGTCTTCTAGATATAGGACCATAAGGTTGGCAAACAGAGTTTGATTTCTTCTTTTCCTATCAAATATATATATATATATATATATATATATATATATATATATATATTTAAATTACTTTTTTTGTACCTTATATTCATCTTTAGTTACTGTTATAATCATTAGTCCACTGTCCTCCCAATGTCTTCATAAGACTATAACTAAACAGCCTAACACTAAATGTGACTCACAGGGAAATGAAATAATCTAATAGGGGTAGTTTTCTATATAAACAGTATACAAAGAATGTGAATTAGGTATGTTTCCTTGTTGAAGCTTATAGTGACTATCATAAAGATCTATGGGCCATAGCAGCCATCCTGAAATATGATGTACTAAGAGGAAACTGCTGACAAGTTTCAGAAACAAAGCAACATATGCCAAATTTACTGATCCTTTCAATAACATACATAAAGCAAACATTTTTCTGTAAAACATCAAAACTACTTAGAAGAAGAAATGTGATAAAAATGCTTATCAAATATCACTCTATGCAAAACACAGAGTTCTCTAAACATAGAGGAACAGAACAAAAAGTAGTTACTAAACACTTTAACATATATGTCAGTGCAGTGGGGAAGCTAGATGTGCCCATCAATATACTTGGTAACATGATAAAATCAAGGACATTGAGTCTTTGTAAATGCAGGAAGACTTCATTGGAATTGTTACAATTTTCTCTAGGCTTTATAGACTTAATAGAATTTCAATCTGCAGAGAAGTTTAAATGTGAAGAAATGGCACACATAAAATCAGTGCTTGAAAAATGCTCAGATTAATTAGAACATGAATTTGCCACTGTGATAGAAGTTTGGTGGGAGCTGGGTTTGCACATAGATTGAGGTCATGCTGAAGTGAGGAGGTGCTACTAATAGCATCAATTCCAGTCTTAAAAACTGTTTCCCAGGAAAGCAGGAAACTGGTAAGAGCTGAGTAATGCAAGTGGACTTCACAATCTTTTAGAAGAGTTAGCAGGCAACCAATTAGGTGACAGAGTATAAATTTTAAAACATGATCTTTCTTAATTTTCAGGAGGTAAATTAATAAAAAAGTCATTTCCTCCAAAGAAAGGAGAAAGGAGTCCTTCCATGAGCCAATTGTAATCACTTGAATGCTCCTCAAAGAGAGAGACAAAATTCAAAAATCATAACTTTGATGTGTAATGCCAAGGGAGGCATCAGATGTAGTTTTCATGTTCATGATGATTGAAGTTAATAGCTATTCAAGATTTTTTCATATTGTTCATTTTGGCAACATTTCAAAAAAACACTGGGTTTAGTGAATCTATTTCTCTGTAGTTATTTCTTTCCTTACCCACCACCCCAAAATTTTAATATTTCTCTCACTTTTGCTTCTATTTTTCTTCACAAACTGCAGTAGTTGACCTATCCTTATTAATAACAGTTAAGCTTACTTTATATATGGCTACAGCAGCAAAGTCTTTGGGTTTCTGTTGACAGGACTAATTAAGTCTCACGGAGCCCTACAATGCTTCTATTAGGCTAATTTGTCCTATGAGAAATGGCCTCCGTGCTTCTAACTCTCGCGGTCTTTGCTTGTCAACAAAGTTGGTCAAGTTCTCAGGATTGGAAGGTTCTAGGAAATTTGATGTTTTCTTACCTCAGAAAGTGTTCCACATATACTCAGACAGAGGGTAAAGGCAACATTGGTTCCTCTACTTATCTATATCAGGAGTTGTCAAACTATGGGACAAGTGAATCAACTAGGTATTTTTAAATGCAATTTTGTTTCCAGATTTCTCAATAATACAGCTCATCAGTTCTGACGTGAAAATTCTGGAATATATTTGTAAACAAGAACCTCAAGTGATACTTTAAAAGATGATCATACTCTGAGAAATACAAATACAGAAACTAGATTTTCCTGTCCTGATGCATGGACAGGATCCTCATAGTTCTCATTAAGTCTGTCTAGTCATCCCTTGCACAGAGTGTCTCATCTCTCTCCTCCTAAACCTCTGCGACTGTCATTTCAGCTTGAACAGAATAAAATAATCTAGATGTGAAACCTACTGAAAGTGGAATACTGTGCCATCATGAGCACCTGATTTAGGCCCAATGATAGCAGTGTAGTACAAAAATTAGAGACCTTCCATAAAGGATTTTAAGCTTTAGTGCAACTGGCCTCAGATAATCCCAGCTCCTTGACTCTTTGTGTTTGTAACTTCTACTTCATGAGGACTAATCTCAAGGAGTTTGACATGACCCTTATCAAAGGCTTATTGTTGGGTATCAAAAATCATGACTATCAAATTAAAGTTTCCTCTAGATATAAACAGAAGTATAGATGAGCAAGCAATTCAAGAGGCATATAGAACGAGAACTAGTAGCCATTCAAAATTGTTCTCATGTAACAGATATGATTAATTTTACCATGTGTCTATTAACTTTTTCTCAGGTATCTCTGGAACTAACTCAGATATTTTCCACTCTTTGACAAGACCTTCCTTTGGGAGTTTTGAGAAACAGTTGGGTAATTTGAACAGATGTAGGATTAAAAATACTTTCCTGACATATACTGGTAAAGGGAACAAGATGACATTTTAGATTGGAGAGGGTAAAATGCTACTTAGGTTGGATAGGAGCAAATAAATTAGGAGTCACTTAACCAAAAGCTATTTGTTTCATGGGTCCACTATGTAATACTGATATTCCTTCCTTTTGTATTTTTTAAGGAAACAGCTTCTCCCCGTTTCCTTTTCTAATGTAAGTATTTCTCTCACATGTTCTTTCTTCCCAAACTCATCTGACATATTTATGTGTCCTTTTCAACTGACAGACAAGACTGCATAACAGCACAAAAGACTGTTCTTTTCTCCAGTGTTGCCTCAAAGTGATTTTTTTTTTTTTTGGTTGCTCCCAGCCCTGCAGCTTTGCTTCCCTAATCAAACTTCACAGTTCAAATAGCTTTGTGATCCTTAAGCCACTCTTGTTTATGTTGTAAACTGTTCTAAATTTCATTCCCTATCCACTCCAAGCTCAGTTTCAATTTCCAGTAGCGCTTACCTACGTTAAAGTTCCATGCTTCTCTTGCTCAGAAGTTAAACACTAGTTGGTTTATATTTGGATTATGCCATTGTGCGTATTTGAGAGAAAGAGAGAGACTGAGACAAAGACAGAGATCTACTGCAATTTTTAATATACAGCCTAAAATTTCTGAGTAGCTTTCCTAGCTTTCCAGCAATACCGATTTTCCCTCCTTTGCACCACCCTAAAACCTGGCTAGCATCAGCATCTAATGTTACCATGTCCATAATATAGGTGTTTCAAAATATTTTTGTATTTGCATTATATACTGGGAGCAAGAAGCAAGTCTCACTCATCTTTATATTCCAGTTTCAACCACAATGAGTGTTGGATGGCAAAATCAAAGTAAATGGTATTGGAAGTGCATAGGAAATGAGAGATTTTGGCACAATCCATCTATCTATCCATCTAAGTGTATATACTCTGTAGGAAATTTTCTTCTAGAACTTCTGTGAATATTTATGGATAAGAGTGTGTTTTAGTCAGCTCTTTTGTCTCTGTGACCAGAAGAACTGACAAGAACAATACAGAGAAGGAAAAGTTTATTTTGGCTTATGGTTTCAGAGGTTCAGTTCATAGTTGACTGACCCCATACATCTGGGCTTCAGAGGAGGCAGAACATCATGGTGGAAGAGGAAAGCAGTTCAGAACATGGCAACCAGAAGTAGAGCAAGAACTCTGCTTATCAAGGACAAAAATATAAACCCCAAAGTCATACCTCCAGTGACCTACTTCCTCCAGCCACACCTTACCACCCTACAGTTACAGCTTAGTTAATCAATCAGTGAATGAATCTTCTGATTAGGTTACACCTTTCATAATCTAATTATTTCATCTCTGAAAATTCTTGCATTATCTCACACAAGAACTTTTGTGTGACACCTTATATCTAAATCATAACACAGTGCTAGGAAGAGGAATTGGACATTCCAAATAAGCTGAAAGTAATGCCGAACATTCCTTATCAATTAGAGGAAAATGAGAGAATTATACTACCTCTTGAAGGATAACAATGCCCCGGAATCAGAACTGTCATTCCTAATGATACAGCTAAACAGGAATCAGTGATTATGATAAAAGGAGCAAATGGTGCAATAAATTAAAACAAATAGATTTGACCTGATAGACATGAGAAATTGAAGTAATCAGTGTACACTAAACTGACTTGGGTCCAACCAGTGATCCCCCACAAAAGAACAAGGATATGTTATCTTGTTATCAAGAACATGATCCTATGATTAGAATGTTTCATGTACTTTTATTGCCCTTTATGAGTACTAAGCAGCCTAGAAGTTAATTGTTCAAGACTTTGTCAGCTTTGGGTTTTAGAACATCCAGCTTACCCCTCTTCCTATAGGCATCATTTTTTCCTCCTTCAGGAGAATGCTCCTATTGGTTATGATCTCACTGACTCCTGCTTCTGCCTTTTGTTATAGAAGGTGAGGGAAGGATAAAACCTTCTCCCATTCATCCTCTTGCAAATCTCATCACATAAGCCTACCAATCATACATTTTCTGCCAGAATGTTGAATGATTGCATAATAATTTGAAAGATACATTGAGAGCAGTTGCAGCATAATCTTGACTATTATTCCTCTGCCCAGCCTCCTGGGTTTCTGGGGTACTGCCTGGTCTCCATCCCTTGTCTTCCAGTCACCCTACATTATTGGAATCAGTGAGCGCACCTATACCCTCACACAATTTTCATTAGATGACCAATAGTATTTCCATTCCTCAAGACGAAGAAAACCATCTCTTAATGTAGTTGCCCTGGTTTTACTTGAGTAAAGAAAGTTGTGTTAAATCTTTTGAACATATCATAAATGTTCTGTGGGTTTGCTGCTTCTGGCTCAAAACCATTTAAGAAAGTGATTCTAATTTTATAGTAATCACATCAGTTAAACAAAAGTCTGAAGGGGATTTATCTTAGATAAAATCATTAAAAAAAAAAAAAACACTAATTTGATTAGAGTTTTTAGAGTAATCACTTCCTTGGTAAGAAATCCAATGGTTCATAGTCTCTACTGGTGTCCCAGGTTATGATCCAAAGACAAGGAAAACCACAGAGAAATCAACTGCCATTGTATGCATGTGTATTTATTCGGTTGCCCACTTCACCCTGGAAAACATTTAGGTTGCTTCCATTTCTACATTAGTATAAAATGTTAGATGAAGAAGCCTTTTTTACCTGAGAATTTTTTTCTTCATACTGTAATTAGATTCATTCTTTAAAAGTGGAAACACTGACTTATCATCCAATAAGAATCACAAGGTATTTAAATAACATTGCAAAATTATTTCCCAAAGTGTTATAAAAATTTATAACCTCTTAAATTGTGTTTTAAAATTCCTTTTATTATACTTAGACTTTTCCTGAACATTCCCTTTTAAATTTTTTTAAAACAAATTTGATATAAAAAGGCTCTTATGAATTTAAATTACATTTATTATTAGTGAGGTCAGCTAACCTCATTTCCTTTATGGAAATGGGTGATTATTGACCTTTAACCACTAATATAGCCTTTTTGTGGCTATCATTAATTTCTTGAAATTGTGCAATCTTGCCTACAGACTTTTTCCCAACAACCAGTCATCATATACCATATTCCAAAGATCACCCATTCTGCAAATTTTGTTGTCAGTCTGAATTAATTCCTCTGGATACTTCACATTGAGTTGTCAGAAAGGTTCTTTTAAGGAGACTGAGTTTCAGTGATACAACTTCTAGTCTGTCTCTGATCAGGCTCTCTTTAAGTCAGGTTCTGATATGTCCTCAAGCAAAGGGCAAAGTTTCATGAATGATTTAATTGCAAAATTGTTTGTTATATCTTTACTGCTAGAATTCCACAGAGCCAGTATTCTTTAGAACCTACATTAGAAAATGTTTACCAGACCTGGGGAAAATCTTTAAAACAAAATTTCATGAAGTTGATGGAAATATTTTTTTAAGAAGGACTGACCTACATTTTGGGATGAGCAAAATACCATGTGCAATATACCATGCAATATATGTGCAATATACCATGCAAATACTTTGTGGAGTAATTATCCCAAACTAAAATGATACAAAGTGATATCATGAGGTTATCTTGCTAAGCAATGGATGGAAACCATTAGTGCTCTTTGACTCTGACCTCCACAGTTTTCTCCTTTTCCACTCTTCCTACTGCTTACCCCCTACCTTCTATCCCGTCCCCTCTCCCGTACCCCCTACTTTCTTCCTCCTTGCTATTTATGTTGTCTTTATCTTCTCCTTTCTTTTCATGTGCAGACAACATCCTTCCCCACATCACTCTGCCTAAGGCTGTTTTTCTTACATCTAGTTACCACTGTAGGCTTTTCTCAGTATTGCATACAATTGCTGAAAATTCACCTTATATGCCAGTGATTGTCTAAGTCAGTAGCATTCTAAAGGAGTTTTGTTCCCTCTAATATGCTCTGCTCAATGTTTGCTACTAATTATGGGTACTTATATCCATCTGGAACAATTTCACGCTGTATTTGCTTGCTCTATTTGCTGCAGTCTCAGCTGTACACCCTAATCTAAGTACTTTGTTCTCTGCCCTCATTGTAGCAGCTCAGTAGTGCAGCTATTAAACCATTCAGGGGGATTAAAACATTTTGGAGGATTAAAAAGCATATTTAAAATGTTAATTGCCTATCAATTTCTCAATAGTCTTTTCTTCCTTCACGTTTTTATCACCCATTTTAAATTTACCCATAACAGAGAACAATTTAAGCCTAAGAAAGAAATAGAAACACATGGATCTTTTCATTATACCAGAAAACTCTTTATTTTAGGAAAATCCTACACCCTGTAGGTTTTAGTTTACACTTCAGTATCAGTGACATATGAATATATGGCATATGCAAAATTGTGTTTTTTAATATTGCATAGCACTTGCACATTCATTGCTTCCTTTTATCTCCACACTAACATAATATAGAGGCATACATTACAGATGGAGAAACTGAAGATTACAAATGTCATAGTACAAAAATGCCAATGGGGACAGCTTGAGTATGGGAGAGTCAGAATTGAACCATATATCTTGTGAATTCTGTCCCATGTGTTTTCCTCTATAACACTGTCAAAGAAGAAATGAAAAGCCTTGGTTTTGACTGAAAGAAGGGTATTAGGATTTTTCCCCTTGTTCTTGTCTAATCATCCAAGTACAGGTGCACACTGCATGAGCAGATGGAAATAAAATTAAGACAGATGTGATGACAGTTCATTCACATACTCTAATGCTTTCAAACCCCAGTGCTAGTCTAAAAGCACAGATCACAGCAGGCATACGGCAAGAAAAATCAAAGGCAGGCACAGATCTGTACAAGTTGTAAGTCTTCCAACATTTTGAAAGTGAAAGGATATTTAGTGATTTCAACCATCCCACATCTATCTTAAATTCCTTATGAGGAACTATTTTTCAAATGTTGAAAAGAATTAGAAGAAAATAAATATAAATGTGAGATTATAGATCATTTATACATCATAAGTCTAGGATAAGTCATAATGGAAGAATAGCAAACACTTGGGTCTTTGGAGTCTGTGAATTTTAGCATCAGCATTGTATGCAAAGCCTAGTTCAGTTCTTAGAGCAGTTTGGAATTCACAATTCCTTCCCTCCCTTCTTCTTCAGGATGATGCTTGAGTTTCAATACCCTTTGCATCTTTAATAATTGCAAAGTTGAATTTCTGGTTCGAATAAATTGCAGAAACTGAGGAGAGAGGTGTCACAATGAGACTCATGGGTCTGAGGTGGTCAAGCTGAAAGTCAGAATGCTGAAGGTGATGCTCTCATGCTCATTATTTGGGAGACAATTGTAAGAAGATGAAGGACTAAGGCCAGATAAAGATCTGCATGCTATCAATTTCTTTTACGATCTCTGGGACATTGTGAAATTCTCTTGATTTCTCTGAATATCAGTTTAGTTGGTCTACCTGTTTAAGCAATATTACATCTGTCTAGCCAACTAACAGGAACGGCAAGAGGATTTTATAAGATAATAAATATGAAGGTCTAATTGTTTTAGGTAATTTTATATGTCTTCCTCCTATAATGTTGGAGTTCAACTACCTGACAAGGATCAGCAATCAAAATAGAAGAGATTTACCTGCAGATACTGTTGAACAACATTGTTAATGGGAAGATAAAGGTCTGACAGAGAAACTCTGAAGGAAGAAAAACCTATCCATTTTTCCCTCCAGATCACTAGTGGTTTTACAGCTTTGACTTGCATAATATTCTTCTGAGAGGGATGCTAAAATGCAGGTTCCTGGGCCATGTGACTTGAGACTGATTCACCTAGTGTGGGATTCTAATTTATTATTAAGTACCTCAGATGGTAGGAAAGTGAAAGAAATATTGACTGAAGTTATCTATAATGCGACTGCCTTCTTACCAGATGGATAATAAGTGCCTTGGGAACAAGGACCAGAGTTCATAATTAATTTATTTCTGCAGACTTATGGATATGGGGTACTTAGACAAATGTTTTCTGCTGAAAATGGTGCTTCTCCCATATCAGCAATTAACTTTAGTACTAAGTGTTTGTTATTTCTCCAGTTTTCATTTCCTATTTTCAGTTAAGATTCCAGGTTCTGAATTGGGTTGAGAAAGAGTGATAAACTGTGCCAAAGATTGATAGTTCTCCCCAAATAGCTATTATCTCAGTTCTAAAAAGACTCCACTTCTATCTGAGCAAAATTATCATCACGGAAAAAAGTATTTCCCAGCCTCCTTTGCAGCTGCCTAGGGTCATGAACCTCAGGTCCCATCACTGGTATAAGATCACAACAGATGTCATCACCTTTCAGGTTATAGCCAAAGAGAAAAAAGTTGTTTTATTTTATATTTTCTTTTACTTTTTTCCTCCCTTAATAGTAGAATATGGACATAGAGATGAGGATCAGACCAAACAGGCAAGGGAAATAACATGGAGGTGGCAAGACACAAAATGTGAAGAAATCCATCTCTTCACTTCTTCAGAGAACAGTCACAACACTCTGACTTTCATGTCAGGAAGTGACAGAAAGAAAGGAATTTCTGTTTAAGACTGCTAATTTGGGATCTTATCACAGGAAGGTAAACCCCATTGCTTCTAATGAAAGGAACAAGTAGGCACCCAAGATTAGAAATTGGCAATATTATAATGTGAATACAGAGCCTTAGTTATTTCACTTGTGAAATGGGCATTACAGCACTCTTCTCCTAAGACTGTTAGGAGAATCACAGGGAAAAGTATGGAAGAAGACTGCTTGATGTGATGTTTTCAACTCTGTAAGCGAACCCATAAATCTCTGTTCATTTTTATTTCTAAGGAGTACTTCTTTATCTTATTGGTAGGAGTACTTCTTTATAAATCATTACTTATGAGTATAAGCCATTGAGTCTCTGGGGAAAATGCTATTCTAAAGTGAATAGAGCATCCTAAAGAGAAAAACAAACAAAACAAAAACAACAAACAAACAAACAAAAATCCTACCTCCAACTCTAGGCTATGAGGCTCTTCAAATGACCTCCAGATCAAAAAACCCAGAGTGAAACATAAGTCAGTCTACATTTGACACAAGAACCCTGATTAGCTTGCTGAGAGCCAGAACTGAATGTCAAGAAGGGGCAATGCTAATTTCCAAGGCCCTTAAAATTATCAGAGGGGTATTTGTGATGAGGACATTAGAAAGGTGTTTTGGGTGACTAGTTTATTATTCATGAAGAGTGTACAGTGCAAGGTTTATGTTTAAGGCTTTTTCAATTGTATTCCCATCATCATGAAAAATAGTCTGGTCACAATACTGCAGTCAGCAAGATTAATGGGTGTGCTTTTGCCCTACTTGAGAAGGCTGCTTAGTAATGATAGTCGAGTAGCATATAAAGGTAGTCATGTGTTAGTCAGATACTCTGTATTATTCAAAATCATCCAAAGTGGTAAGGTAGAGGTATAGGAATGGGAGTTGTTAAATTAGAATATTTGCAGATGAGGTGAACTAGAGAGATTTTCCTTAGCTGTGACTAGGCAACCAGGAAAAAGTGCCCACTAGATTCTGACTATATATTTCTGGGATGGAATTTTACATTTGCTTTCTACAGTGCTTTTTACATTTGAGCGAAATGAAGAATCACCGGAAGTGCTTATTAAATGCAGAAGGGTAGGCCCCAATTTGAGTTTCTGGAGTCAGTAGGCTTGGGTCAGTTTGAGCCTAAGAATTTGCATTTCTAATGACCACCCAGGCAATGGGAAAGAACATTTTGAGATAAGTTGGCTTATTGGTCACCTCCACAGAGCCTGTTAGGTAAGCAAACACGTTCTGTGTTGAGATCTCTCAGGGTTGTCAAATGTCCTCATTCTCTGTATCACAGATGTTATATTATAAGTTCCTGGGTGGCAAAGCCTTCATCTTTTTGTCATATCTCCAAGGCTTTTCAGACCTGGAACTTCCTAGCTGCTTCAGACTCCACTTTGATCCTTTTTCAGGAAGAAATGTGTCCTTTCATATACATGTATGTTGCAGAAATAACTTTGCGAACTCATAGGGTGGTGACTGTTGCTTCACATTGAGAATTTCCCCTAAGTTGAATTGCCACGTGCACAGACATGCATTTCAGTAGGAGGTAAAGACATAATTTTATGAGATTAGACCTTGGAAATGGGAGATCTGATGATGTTGGTCAAAAACTGTGGTTTGAAACTTGGCTGTGCTTTTCATTTGCCATGTAAGCTTAAGAGATTTCCTAACCTTCCCAAGTGTCCTCCTCTGGTGTGCTTAATCAGTTGAGCTAATCATAACTTATGAGGTTATTTCAAGTCTTGAATGAGTTAGTGCAGTTAAATTTCAATTATATTATTTTTCTTTCTACTGAAAGATGTTAGGTTTTAATTGAAGGAAAATGTGAGTTATTTTTGATAAAGATATTTGAATAAAAGGAAGAGATTGGTTACTGATATAAAAAATGGAGGGAGAAAAGAGGGCTTAAGAGAGATTTGGCAGTGAAACAGAAATATAAATGTAGGTCTGAGTATCACTTTGTCTCTGTAGTCTGGGCAGAATGAGTCATGTGCAGAGAGTCATGTGTTTTAAATGAGGTGTTCATGACCCAAGGTAGCACTCTTGACTTTGAATATTTAGAATATGTGAAAAGTGACCAGAAAAAACAAACTATCTGATGTACACATCAAAATGCTTCAAATATTCGGAGAAGTATAACCCAGCATACAAAAACATATATACCCACCACATATTCTCTTACCAGGAATACAATTGTAGAAGGAAGATTCAAAAACTGCAGTCATGTGATGAAAATGATAATCATTAATTCCAGTGGAAATAAAAATGGAATATTTACTAATATTCATAACCTCCATAAAACAAAAATATTTCTGCAAAATGCTTTTCAAATATTATATTGAATTTGCTGAGAGCAGATTTTATGAAGTTTATAAGTACCAAAGAAGAAAAAACATAATCAATTATATAAAATTTGCTTATTAAAATATGAATATTAGGGAATGTATCTAAATAAGAATACATTGCTAAAATCCTCCTTATTCAGAGTGCTTATTTATTATTCATTTTATTTTAGTAAACAATAAAATAAATATTTGAAGTTTATGATCTGCTAAAAAATTCATAATTCCATTAGATTTTAAGGTCTTAATAATTAATCTTTTAATTTAGGAACTTTCAGATAGCTCTCAATAGTGAAAGACTAGTTCATGCAAATGAAGTAGTTTCAGAATGAAGATTATTGATATTTTTAATAATATCTATCTCTTTACTGTATTAAATCATATATCAGTCCTGAAGAAACATATTTTACATGATGGTCCTATGTAGTTGATTTACATGGTGAATACACTTTATTTTTATCTATTTTTATGCAGATTGTGAGAGCAGATATTGATATTTTAAGAAAAGTTGAACAGGTTTGTTCGCTCATGTATTTACTTTTTACATTTTAAATATGTTTGGAGAACAGTTTTAGATCGACAGCAAAACTGATAATAGAATTCCTATATGTTTCTGGACAACCCACCACCAGTCTCCTTCATTATTAACATCCCAGTCCAGAATTGCACATTCAATATAATCAAAGAAGTTTTCTTGACACATCGCCACCCAAAAGTCCACAGTTTATGTTAGCATTTACTCTTGGCATTATATTCTGTTTAACAAATGTGTAATGAAATGCATCCACCACTTACGTATCATACAGAGAAAGTTCATTAGCAAACATCTTCTGTGCTTCACCTATGCCAGCGTTCCTACTCTCTATCTCTGGCAACCATTGACCTCAATATCTGTATAGTGTATCTGTGGTAGAATGTCATATAATTAGAAACAAAGCATGTATATAATTCAGATTGGCCTTTTTCATATAGTAGTCTGCATTTATGATCCATCTATGTCTTTTTATGAATTGATAACGTTTCTTTTTAGTTCTGGATAATAATCCATTGACTGAATGTGCCACAATTTATCCACCCATATATCTCCTGAAGAACCTATTTGTTACTAGTTTCCAATTGAAATTGTATTTGACAATTAGAAAAAAGGATGCTATAAACATTCACATGCAGATATTTTGGAACATAAATTCTTAACACCTTTGAATAAATATCAAGGAGTATGATTACTTGATCTTATGGGAAGGGTACATTTAGTTTTATAAGATATTACCAATCTGTCTTGCAAAATGGCTGTCCCATTTTGTATTCCTGCCAGAACTGAATGAGAGTTTCTATTTCTCTGCATCCTTGCCAGGATTTGATATTTTCCGTTTGAATTTTGACTATTCTAATTGGTATGCAGTGGCATATCATTGTTGTTTTCATTTGTGATTCTCTGTTGACACGTGATCTTGAGCATGCCTTTGTGTATTCATTAAACCTGGGTTAAAGGAGCATTTATTGTTATTATTATTTTAAGTGAATAAATGAATTTGAAATGAACTAATGAATGAATGAATCGTACAATGGTTAAACTCGAAACTAGGATTCTGATTTTAATGGTGAGATTTCTGACATCAGTAGAAGCTAAAATTGAAATGGTGAGAGGTAGGCTTTCCTTGGAATACTTGAAGATCATCTTAGGAGCAGCTGCATCCTCTACAATACTCAGAATGTACTCAGAACACAGATGTTTCCTCCAAGATGGAAATTCTCATTCACATGCAAAATAATTCAGACTGTTATAATTCCTTTTATGGGAGAAATTCTGTATACCACTGGCAGTGACTGTTTTCACAGCATGACCACTCACTTGGAATACAGTTGCTATAACAAGGTTATTAAGTTTTAAATAACTGAAAAAGGATACCATGTGAACACTTGGTATTTAAAGTACATAAGCAAACACTTCCAGACAACAAACGGGGGCTTAAGAAAAAGTAGTAGCAGATGAATTTGACACTAACTCAACTGAAATTTATCTTTGATGTCATACATTCTTCCAGCTTCTCTCTTGATTCATCTGGACTTCTTCTGTTTAATAGGGAAAAATGAAAAGTTATATTTAATTTTAGTCAACTTTAAATAGACTCACGGATGGTGAGCAGACATCTGGAAGAAGCCATCTGATCAGTGCCAAGAACTTAATACATCTCAATTTTTTTCCATCCATTAAGTCAGGTTGAATTCAGATTACTCTGTAATGAAGAGAAGTGTAACATCCTAGAGAACTGAATCATGTTAATCATAGCAAACTATTTTCCAACAATTAGCTTTAGAATCATTGAATATTTGGTCTGGTCGTAGTTATAAATGATTAGTGTACTGTCTTTTATTTTTGCAAATATCTGTGAAACACACATAAACATCTAATGTTTGAAAGTAAAACAAATCTTATCATTTGTTTATATTTCCTTTACAGTTATATTAAAGCACTTGTGTTTTCTGTATGTAAAATGTTTCTTTTCTGCCTCATTACAAAGGTTATAATGTGAAAATTTCTGTTGAAAAAAGATAATACAGTTCTTTTTTAAGTTTTTTTAAAAAATTTTATTGGTATACTATATATAAATATATATATATATATATATATATATATGGAATTCATTGTTAAATATTGTGGATGCAGCACACAATTTCATCAATTTCATTAACACTATGTTTATACATATATATGGAATTCATCATTAAATAGTTATATGTGCACACAGCACAATTTCATATATTTCATTAATTGTTAAATTTCATGGGAGCTTCAGATTTGTCAAATATTGTGGCATATTGCAGTATAAAAAAATCACATTTTTTGGATTTAACCCAGGGATGTTTTACCACTAAGTCCCATCCCCAACCCATTTTTTGTTTTATTTTGGGACAGAGTCTTGCTAAGTTGAATAGGATCTAAGTTGCTGAGGCTGACTTTCAACTCACAATCCTCCTGACTCAGCCTCCCAAGTCACTGGGATACAGGTGTATACCACTGTGCCTGGCTCACATATTGTTTTGAGAAAGATCTTTAAATTAAAACATTTTCAGTTAAGAAGATTCTCATTTAAGAAATACAGCATCTGATTTTTTTTTATTTTAAATCTGCTCCAAAATTGAGTCCTACATTAAGAAATATAATTGAACAGCTGTGAACATGAAATATATCTTTAATTTGAGAATTATGAGATAATAAATATGTGAACTCCTTCTCATATATTTCTCCACAGAAGAATGTCATTTTTACATTTATAATTTACTAAAAACATTTTTATATTCATATTCTTTGAAAAACATTGTAAATGACATTGAGGAAGAAAATCAAAAAAAAAAAAAAGAAAAAAGTCATAGTTTTTTTTGTCCACATTTTTTAATTAGTGTATTATAGTTGTACTTAATGGTAGAATTCTTTTTGTACATAGTTGTGTGTGCACACAATATAGCTATATAATTTGATTATTATCGTTTCTTCTATGCATTTCTTTAAATGTTTTATTTGTTCAAATTAGTTATACATGAAAATAGAATGCATTTTGACACATCATACATAAATGGAGTAAAACTTCTCTTTCTTGTGGTTGTACATAATGTAGAGTTACACAGGTCACAGTCCTACCCCTTCTTTTCACTCCATCTGTCTAATCCAAAGTACCTCTATTCTTCCTTAGCTCCCTACTCCCTTGTTGTGAATCAGCATCCACGTATAAGAGAAAACATTTGACCTTTGGATCTTTGCGATTGGCCTATTTCACTTAGCATGATATTCTCCAGTTCCATCCATTTATTGTCTAAAACCATAATTTTATTCATCTTCAAGTCTGAGTAATATTCCATTATATGTTTATATATGTCTATATAAAAACACACAATATATATGTACACACAATTGTATTGTGTGTACATGTATACACACAATATATACAAATTCCAGTGTGTGTGTGTGTGTGTGTGTGTGTGTGTGTGTGTGTGTGTATATAGAGAGAGAATATGCTTTTTTATCCATTCATCTGTTAAGGTCACCTAGATTGGTTCCATATTTAGCCATTGTGAACTGAATGGCTATAAACATTGATGTGACTGTGTCACTGTAGTATGCTGATTTTAAATACTTTGGGTATAAACCAAGTAGTGGGATAACTGGGTCAAATGATGATTCCTTCCAAGTTTTCTGAGAAATCTCCATACTGCTTTGCACAGTGGTTGCATCAGTTTTCAGTTCTACCAGCAATGTATGAGTGTACCTTTTTCCCCACATCCTCACCAACATTTATCATTGCTAATATTCTTGATAATTGCCATTCTGACTAGAATGAGATGGAATCTCACTGTACGTTAGATTTGCACTTCTCTAATTGCTTCAGATGTTGAATATTTTTTTCATATATTTGTGGATCAATTGTATTTCTTCTTCTGTGAAGTGTCTGTTCAGTTTCTTAGCCCATTTATTGATTGGGTTATTTAGGTTTTTTTTTTTTTTTTTTCAGTGTTTAGTTTTTTGAATTCTTTATATATCTGGAGAATAATGTTATATCTGAAGTGCATGTGGTAAAAATTCCCCCCCCCATTCTGCAGGCCCTCTCTTCAGCTTACTGATTGTTTCCTTTGCTGTGAAAAATCTCTTTAGTCTGATTCCATCCCATTTATTTCTTGTGCTTTAGGAGTCTTGTTAAGGAAGTCAGGTACTAAGCAGACATGGTGGAGATTTGAGGTTACTTTTTCTTTGATTAGGTGCAGGGTCTCTGTTCTCGTTCCTAAATCCTTGATCCATTTTAAGTTGAGTTTTGTGCAGGGTGAAAGGGGTTTAATTTCATTTTGCTACATGTAAATTTCCAGTTTTCCCAGCACAATTTGTTATAGAGACTTTTTTCTCCAGTGAATGTTTTGGCAGCTTTATCTCATATGACATATATGTGGGTTTGTCTCTGAGTCTTCTGTTCTGCACCATTGGTCTCTGTGTCTGTTTTGGTGACAATACCATGCTGTTTTATGACTCTGGCTCTGTAGTATAATTTAAGGTCTGGTATTGTGATGATTCCTGCTTCAATTTTCTTGCTAAGGATTGCTTTATCTATTCTGGTTCTATTTTTCCATATGAATTTCATTACTGCTTTTTTAAGTTCTGTGTAGAATATAATAGGGATTTTACTAGAAATTGCCTTAAATCTGTGTAATGCTTTCTGCAGCATGGCCATTTTGACAATGTTAATTTTTCCTATCTACATGCATGGAAGATCTTTCCATCTTCTAAGGTCTTCTTAAAGTTCTTTCTTTATTGTTCTGTAGCTTTCATTGTAAAGGTCTTTCATCTCTTTTGTTAGATTGATTCCTAAATATTTTATTTTATTTTTTGAGGCTATTATGAATGGAGTAGTTTTCCTAATTTTTCTTTCAGTGGATTCATCACTGATGTATAGGAATGCATTTGATTTATGGGTATTAATTTTATATTCTTATACTTTGCTGAATTAATTTATTAGTTCTAGAAGTTTGCTGGTAGAATATTTTAGACCTTCTAAATATAGACGCATGTCATTGGAAAACAGTGATAATTGAGGTTTTTGTTTTTTTTCCTATTTGTATCCCTTTCTTCTGTATAATTGCTCTCACTAGAGTATAGCTTTTACAATGTTGAGGTATGTTCCTATTATCCCTAGTTTTTCTATTGGCTTTGAACATGAAGGGGTGCTGTATTTGGTCAAATATCTTTTCTGCATCTATTGAGATGATCCCATGATTCTTTTCTTTAAGTCTATTGATGTGAAGAATTATATTTACTGATTTTGATAAGGTGAACAAACCTTACATCCCTCTGATGAACCCCACTTGATTGTGGTGCACTATCTTTTTAATATGTTTTTGTATGCCATTTGCCAGAATTTTATTGAAAATTTTGTCATCTGTGTTCATCAGGGATATTGCTCTGGGGTTTTCTTTCCTTGATATATCTTTGTCGAGTTTTGGTAACAGGGTGATACTAGCCTTATAGAATGAACTTGGAAGCATTCCTGCCTTTTCTATTCTATGGAATAATTTGGAAAATATTGGCATTAATTCTTCTTTAAATGTCTGGTAGAATGTGTCTGAAAATCCATTTGGTCCTGAGCTTTTCTCGATTGATCAGCTTTCGATGGCATCTTCTATTTCATACCTTGAAATTAATCTGTTTAAATTGTGTATGTCCTCCTGATTAAATTTGGATACATCATATGTCTCTAGAAATTTGTCAATCACTTCAAGATATTCTATTTTTTTGGAGGATAACTTTTCAAAGTACTTTCTAATTATCTTCTGTATATCAGTTTTATCTGTTGTGATATTTCCTTTTTCATCTGGGATTTTAGTAATTTCAGCTTTCTCTCTTTGTCTTCATTATTGTGTCTAGGTGTTTATCAATTTTATTTGTTGTTTTCAAAGAACAAAGTTTATCAATTTTTTGTTTATTTTCTTTCAATCTCATTGCTTTCATTTCTGATTTTAATTATTTCCTGTCTTCTACTGCTTTTGGTGTTTATTTGTTCTTTTTCTTGGGCATTCAGATGTAATATTAGATCATTTATTCATTGATTTTCTATTCTTTTAATAAGTGAGTTCAATGAAATGGACTTTCCTCTTAGTAATGCCTTCATCATGTCCCCGAGATTTTGATTTTGATATGTTGTAGCAGTTCTCATTTACCTGTATTTTTTTTTATTTCCTCCCTGATTTCTTCTGCTATCCATTCACCATTCAAAGCATATTATTTAGTCTCCAGGTATTAGAGTAACTTTGACTTCTTTATTTTATCACCGATTTATAATTTCATCCCGTTATGATATGATAGAACGCGAGTATTATCTCAACTTTTTTTATCATTTGCAAAGAGTGGTTTTGTGGCATAAGTTATGGTCTATTTTAGAGAAGGGTCTATGTGCTACTGAAAAGAAAGTGTATTTGCCCATTGATGGATGCATATGTCTGTTAAGTCTAAATTATGATATTACTTAGTCCTATAGTTTCTTTGTTTAGTTTTTGTTTGGAGGATCTATCCACTATTGACAGACATGTATTAAAGTCACCCAGTGTTATTGTTCTGTGGTCTATTTGATTTTTGAAATTGAGAAAGATTTCTTTGATGTACATAAGTGCTTCATTTTGGGACTCATAAACATTTATGATTGTTATGTCTTCTTGATGTATAATTCCATTAAGCAGTATGAAATGTTCTTCTTAGTTCTTCTGATTAACTTTGAGTTGAAGTCCATTTTAACTGTTATGAGGATAGAAACCCCTATTTACCTGATCCATGTGAGTGTTATGCTTTTGTCCATCCTTTCATCCTCAGTCTATGGATGTCTTTGCCTATAAGGTGAGTCTCTTGGAAGTAGCATATTGTTGGCTATTAATTTTAACCCAATCTGCTAGTCTACTTTTTGATGAGTTTAAGCCATTAATGTTTAAGGATATTATTGAGATATGATTTGTATTCCCAGTCATTTTGGCTTATTTCTAGTTTTTAATTACAATTAGTTTCTCTTTTGATTGATTATTTCTTCAGTGTTGTTCTTCCCTTTCCTCCCTTTATGATCTTCAACTTTTATTTTTTCATATTCATGGAATATTTTGTTGGGAACATTCTGTAGTGGAGGCTTTGTAGTGGCAAATTCTTTTTTTTTTTAATTGTAAACAAATGGATTACAACTTGTTTCTCTGGTTGTACATGAAGTAGAAGCGTACCGTTTGTGTCATCATACATTTACATAGCGTAATGATGTTTGATTCATTCTGTAATTTTTCCTTCCCCCCACCTCTCCCACCCCTATTTTCCCTCTTTAAAGTTCCTCCTTCCTCCATTCTGTCTCCCTCCCACCCCCGATTATGTATCATCATTCGCTCATCAGCGAGATCATTTGTCCTTTGGTTTTTGGGGATTGGCTTATCTCACTTAGCATGATATTCTCCAATTACATCCATTTGCCTGCAAATGCCATAATTTTATCATTCTTATGGTTGGGTAATATTCCATTGTATACATATACCACAGTTTCTTTATCCATTCATCTATTGAAGGGCATCTAGGTTGGTTCCACAATCTGGCTATTGTGAATTGAGCAGCTATGAACATTGATGTGACTGTATCTCTGTAGTATGCTGATTTTAATCCCTTTGGCTATAGGCCAAGGAGTGGGATAGCTGGGTCAAATGGTGTTTCCATTCCAAGTTTTCTAAGGAATCTCCACACTGCTTTCCAGAGTGGCTGCACTAATTTGCAACCCCACCAGCAATGTATGAGTGTACCTTTTTCCCCACATCCTCGCCAACACCTATTGTTGCTAGTATTCTTGATAAGTGCCATTCTAATTGGGGTGAGATAGAATCTTAGTGTAGTTTTGATTTGCATTTCTCTTATTACTGTAGATGTTGAACATTTTTTCATATATCTGTTGATTGCTTGTACATCTTTTTCTGTGAATTATCTGTTCATATCCTTAGCCCATTTGTTTATTGGGTTATCTGTATTCTTAGTGTAAAGTTTTTTGAGTTCTTTATATATTCTAGAGATTAGTGCTCTATCTGAAGTATGAGTGGCAAGGATTTTCTCCCACTCTGTAGGTTCTCTCTTCACATTTCTGATAGTCTCCTTTGCTGAAAGAAAGCTTTTTAGTTTGAATCTATCCCAGTTATTGATTCTTGCTTTTATTTCTTGTGCTTTGGGAGTCATGTTAAGGAAGTCTGATCTTAAACTGACGTGATGAAGATTTGGACCTACTTTTTCTTCTATAAGGTGCAGGGTCTCTGGTCTGATTCCAAGGTCTTGATCCATTTTGAGTTGAGTTCTGTGAAGGGTAAGAGATGGGGTTTAGTTTCAGTCTGTTGCATATGGATTTCCAGTTTCTCCAGCACCATTTGTTGAACAGGTTGTCTTTTCTCTGTTGCATGTTTTTCGCACCTTTGTCTAGTTTGAGAACTGTATTTAACTTTTGTTTAACATGGAAGGTTTTTACTTCATCTTCACATCTGAAGCTTAATTTTGCTGGACATAGGATTCTTGGTTGGTGTCCATTTTCTTCCAGAGTTTGCTGTATGTTATTCCAGGATCTTCTAGCTTTGCAGGTTGCTTGGTGTGGGTCTGCTGTAATTTTGTACATTTAGGATCCTGTAAGCCTCTTGTATTTGATTTTCCATTTTATTCTTCATATCTAGGAAATTTACTGATATTGTTTCATTGAAAAGATTGTGCTTTCTTTTGGTTTGTGTCTCTGTGCCTTCCTCTATCCTGATAAATCTTAAATTTGGTATTTTCATGTTATTCCTTAAGTCTTGGAATTTCTGTTCATGGTTTCTTAACATTTTTTTCTCCATGATCAACTATATTTTCAAGATTATATATTTGGTCTTCATTACCTGAGGTTCTGTCCTCCAAGTGCTCTAATCTGTTGGTGATGCTTTTGGTTTAATTTTTACTTTGGTTTATTTTTCTTTCTTTTTTAATGTCCATCAATTTACCATCAAGGTCACAATTAAACAGAGAACAAGAATACAAAAAAATAAAAATAAAAAAGAAAGAAAAAGATCTTGATGATAAGTTAGAGAATTCTTCCCATTGGAGTTCAAAATATTCTCAACTGCTCTTCTCAAAAATTTTGGGCTTGGGAGCTTCTGGAGTGTGATTCTCCTCCCTATGGATTGCTGGAGTTAGAGGGGTAATCACATATGCAGAATTCCTGGAGGCAGGGTTTAGGCTTAGGCAGGCTCCAGGCTCTTCACTGAATGCCAGTTGGTCTAGAAATTTTAAATCAGTACCCAGTACTTGCTGCTCCAGGCTGGAAGACTTTACCTCAAAGTTCTCCCCTGGGTCTTGTGGTGGGGAAGCCAATTCTTAGTTCCCTACATCACCTGAGGACTCCACATTTCCTGGTCTCAGGTTCAGACTCCAAACAATCTCTCCCACCCTACCCTTCCAAATTCCTGGCCAGATACATCTCTCCCAGCAGGTCTGGAAAGCATTCAGACTGGAGTGGGGCAGGGGGAGAGCTGGGTGAGTTTTTGCACCCAGTTGTCCCCAGTGTAAACCTCTCTCCATATTTGATTTTCTCCTGGTCATTTAAGCACACTCTATATCATGCAGGGTGTGTTTACTGGGCCTATAGTTCAGGGCAAACTTGTGTTTGCAAGGAATGAGATTTCTCAGCTGCTGGACCCCTACTGCAGCTGCAAAATGGTTCCTTCCTTTGTCTTCTACACACCTTCCGGACAGATGGTGGTTTCTTTCCCTGCACATAGATATTGTGCAGTGCATCTTTCAGGTTTGTTGGGCAATTCCCTTGATCTCTAAACACTCCATATCCAGACACACCTTGGGCTTCCCAAAAATGCAAGTTCCTCTAATTCCCTTATCCCTCTACTATGCTCATGGAGTAACTGCTCTGTCTGGTGTTTTGGCTGCTGGGTATTTTTTCCTTATTTTATTATATTCAATCTCCTGTGTCCCTGGTCTGCTTTGAATGTCTAGTTTTAAATTCCAGTAAAGTCCCCCCACTATTTTTGTTCACCCACCTTTTAAATGAGCTGCCTGTCTGCTTTCTTGGTTTCACACCAGGAAGCAGTCAGGAGTGTGATCACTATTCTGTTATCTTGAATAACCTCCAAAAAGTCCTAGTCTTTGACCTTAAACTTCCATGATTACATTGAAGAACCAAACATTAAAAAAAAAAAAAGTTAGAATTATAAAATAATCAATACCATAAAACATAAGACAAAAATACATATGACATAAATAAATACATATGTACCTAAAATATATACATAAATATGAGCAAAAGTGAGGGCGTGACAATAAATCAAAAGCTTGTTAGAAAATATATATAAAGAGAAATTATGCCTTCTGAAATAAGGTCCAACTTAATTACAGAGAGGAAAAGAAGTTATGTTGGCTATATAAAATTAAAACTTATGCTTACTAATTGTAATGATTATAAATAATAACTTTAGTCACACACTGCTTTCAAATCATTTCAAATTCTTTATTGAACATATGAAGTAGGTACTAATTTTATTACTATTTAAAACATTTGGAATATTGTATCACCTAAAAAGATCAAATAGCTGCAAATTAATGAATGTGTATCTCAGAAGACATCCATTGCTGGTACTCCCAACTAGAGTTCACTCTCTGTATTTTTTCTTATTAAAAGTAGAAGAGAAGGAGACAGACCTTATTACCCTATGTACATGTATGATTACACAAGTGTGTGAATCTACATCATGTACAACCATAGAAATGTAAAGATGTACTCCATTTGTGTACAATGAATCAAAATGCAGTCCGTAAAAATTAAAAAAAAATTTTTTTAAAGTAAAAAAAAAAAAAAGTAGTAGAATTTTGCATGAAATCTTTCCCTCTGTAAATATACTTATCATCTTTTTATTTTATAAAGGCACAATATCCATGAATACAATACAAATTTTGTTTTAATTTATAACTACTACATAGTCTGATGAAAAAATAGAGATAATAATCAATTTAGTGATAAGACAGGCAGGAAATAAAATTAACAAATAAATTTCTGTGTAGTTATATTATGGACTGGCTTTGATTTTTAAAATAGTTCAAGTAACTCTAAAAGGTAAATGGCAAAATATGAAAATATAAGAGAATATACAAACACTTCTTACTAAAAATACGTATATAAAGTCATCAAAATAGTTTAAAATAGGAATAAAGATCAAATTATTTTAGTGCATATACAAATATGAAATAATAAATTCTGTTATTATGTATAATAATGCACCAATAAAATTTTAAAAAGAACAACTATAAAAATAAATTATGTTATTTAGAAGGAAAAAAAATCTCTTTTCTGAGTTTGATTGGAAAATGTTATGGTGGCTCATAGTATAATTAAAGTAATGAGGTTAGAAATTTTCAAAATGAAATAAAATGTGCTTTTTTGTTTCTGTCTTGTTTAAGAGGCCTGGGTGAATGTTTGAAAGTCTGACTTGGGAGGTTAAGGCAGCAGGACCACAAGTCTAAGGTCTAAGAAAAAAAGTGGGGGGCAAGTTGGGGATGTAGCTCAGTGGTAAAGTGCCCCTGGGCTCAATCTCCAATATCAATTAAAGAGGTGGGGGAATGCAGAGAATGGGTGCAATACTTTAGTTCTGGATGTGTGTATTATCATGGAGTCGATGATATACATTGAGTCACTTAAAGTATTGTAATACAGGGAGAAGAGTCAAGAATGCTCCACGAATTTTAGTTTGAGCAAACAGAAAAAATGATTTTGTTCTAAATGAAGCAAAGAAGATCATAGGTAAAGGAGGCTTGGGAAAAAATGACGTTTTAATTTTAGATACTTTAAATTTGAGATGACTAGTTATAATGGAAAATTTACCAGCTAGCATATGGAAGAGAGGTTAGATAAGAAATATAAATTTATTAATCATTGTCTGGGATTTACATAAAGCCACAAACATGAATGCAATGAACCTGAATAGCATCACTAATGAGTGTAAATAAAGAAAATGTTCCTGCACCATGGTAACTATAGAGCTGAAATGTCCAAGGAAAATTTTAATTATTAAAAATCCTTTGAGGAAGAAAAAGAAGGAGAGAGAAGAAAAAGGAGAGAGAGTCTTATGCACCTGGATTACTTTAATGAATACAGAAAAGTTCCAGAAGCAAGTGAAAAAAAATTCTGGAGGAGAGGTAATGATTGTATCAAATATTGATGATAAGACAAAAAAGACAAAACATAGACTTGCCCATTTAACAAGGAAGTTGCACAAAGTTAGCATATATATATGTATATATAGTTAAATAATGTATATATATTTACATTAAATTATAGTTGTAAGCTCGGGGGCACAGCTAGTGGCCAAATAAAATTGGACAGAAAGCCACGGAAGCAAACTTTATTGGAATTTGGCTCTCGGACGAAATTCCCAGCCCCCAGGGGGTACAGGTCAGGGTAGGGAGCTGAAGAAAATCACACATGGCCTGGGCTGCCCAGGGTCTTTATAGGCCGGAATGGGTGGGGGTCCTGCTGAGTGACAGGTAGATGTAAGGGTCAGTGGAGTTTTCCTGTGCGTTTGATTAGTGTGGCGTGCTGCCCTTTGCCTCAGTTGCTTCACTTTCTGTCATATAGTCGCCCAAATTCCGACCTAACAATAGTATTTAGAGATGCACATACATATGATATTGGGTAGCAAATCTGGGGGGAGCTAGGAGCATATGAAGCAACCTTGTTTTTTGGGTTTTTTTTTTTTGACTTTGACAAGATGTGTTCTGCATTAATAGAGCTAGAATTTTTTTATAATAATAAAACAAAACTTTTATTCTCTCAATACCAAACCGATTTAATATATAAAAACATTGGCAGTGCTAATTAACTTTGGAACACAAAAGTAAATAATGAGACTGGTTGTAGGTCCATGGGAGGAATTTTCCAATGATCCTTGGTATTAAATAAATCATCTTTCCTTGAAATTTTCAACAGCTAAACTTTGTTTGGCTTGAACTGTAATGTGAGATCTTCATTAATAATGCTTTAAGATAGAATTCCCTACATTTATCAATATTTAGAAAGTTTAAATTAATATATATATAATAAACAAGCATGTATTGATGATTTCCTTTAGTAATTATGTATGTTCTATTGACTGACTAGCAAACATTGAACAAATTTTTTCAATTAATAGCAAAGGCTATAAATGATTTATAGCTTTGCCATGTCTTGTGCACCTGGATTACTTGTATGTGAATGTGGTAACAGAATGATTTATATTTTGGGTCTGAGGAATGGTAAGAGATTTTGCTAAAATTTCAAAAGTAAAAGTCATTTTTCAACAATCCAAGAAAGAGAGAAATCTATTATCAATCTTTTATTCAGTCTTGTTCCTAGAAGGAAATAGTTTTATTTAGATTGTAAATTCTAAGCAGAATTACCAAGAAAGGGTTGCAGTCATTCAAGTCTTAACTCGGTAGATCAAGACAAAAATATCCTTCAGGAGCTATTAAACATGAATTAACTAAACTTTCCTAATGATTTCATAACAAATTTACTTCACATAGTTACTGTGCTATAAATTATTATATTGTCCAGTGGGATTGGATCAGCTGGTAAAACTTACATGTATCTGACGTAAAGACTCCAAAACAACTTCATACACATACTCATTTCAACCAAAAGCAGCTCAAATAATGTCTAGAAGCCTCAGATTTGTAATTTCTAAAATGGAGATGATTAAGAATTTTGCCTCATAAGGCTGCTGTGAGGATTCAATAAAATAATATATTCAAAGCATTTTGTATAATACCTAGCACAAAATAAACCTCCAGGAAATGTTAAATACAAACACACACTCCACACCCCATAATTTTTTTCTCCCTATAAAATATTGCCTAAATTTTTTTTTCTTACTTTCTATGAAGTTTCATGTATACTTACTGAATTGCAACTCTGAACTCTTCCTACTTCTTCTTTATAAAGTCTAAATCTGATAATATGACTTTCAAGGTAAGTGTTCAATTCAGTCATTTCCATGTCTTGACCTACAGGGGTCATAGGACTGATTCCACTGAGCCTAACCAGTTTCACCTCTCAACACATTCACCAGTCCCCTATGCATGATTTCACTGAATATTTTTTCATTCTAGTGCAGAAACTTTTGTCTCTCTCTTGCATTTCCTATTTTCTGCCCAAATGTTTTACACATCTAAAGACAGTTCGTGCCACTCCTTGAGCAGAAGCCTCCCCAGAGACTTTCAGTGTTACTCTCAGAATCCTTCACAGAGTGAGAACTTCTTGAAGAAAAGGTTTGTTATAGCCCATTTCTAGAACACAGAAGGACTTCACAAATGTTGATGGGATTATGTATGCATTTTTTTTATAAAGTTATTTCTGGTGTGAATGACATTCCATATGTATAACTCCATTTTTAAACCATTAGAATTACAGCTCTCAGAAAATAGAAAGGGATTATTAATAACA
This sequence comes from Sciurus carolinensis, assembly GCF_902686445.1. NCBI lineage: Eukaryota > Metazoa > Chordata > Mammalia > Rodentia > Sciuridae > Sciurus > Sciurus carolinensis. The sequence continues at coordinate 52,346,079 of NC_062223.1, read as the reverse complement.
GAAGAAAAAATCAGACATAGATTGAAAAATCAGTGCAATGAATTTCACATCAAATATTTTTTATGTATAAGAGAAATTAAAGAACTTATTAGTTAAAAACTTTCTTATGATCTATTAATATAATAGTATATATTAATTGTGATGTTGCTATCCTGAACCATCTTGTCATGATGTCCTAATCAACAAAAAATAATATACTTTTAAAATTTCATAATATGAAAATGAAAGTACAAGAAAATTTTATTGCAATGATAAGACCAAAAGTTTATTTGAAGTTTTTACTTGGTGCCAGTCACTGCTATTCTTATTTTATTTCCATCATATCATTTAATACAACCACTCCATGAAGGTAATTGTGATATTTCCTTCATTATATGAATTAGAAAGTAGGAAGTTACAAGGAATGTCCAAAGTCACAGAACTTGTAAGAAGTAGGTCAAATGCAGTTATCCTGACCCAATAACACAGCCACTGTGCTCTATTATATTCATGATATTTGGAAAGTGTTCTCGTGAGATAAAGCTAGTTTTTACCTGAAATAAATTTCTACTTTACTCTATCTTGAAATCTTTCACTATTTTATCTTACCTAACCACAGGAATAGTTATCATTTCATGTTCCTGGTTCACCCTCAACTTAAAATGAGGAGAGTCTTATTTGGTGCCTAGTTGTGGAGATTTCAGATCATGGCTGATTAGAGGCATTACTTTGAGCCTGTGGTGGCACAGTACACCACAATAGGAGCACATGGTGGAGGAGGACCTTTCACCTCCTCGCCAGGTATGAAAGAAATAGAAAGGGGCTAGTTTCTCACAATTCCTTTTGAAGACAAGCTCCCAATGACCTAAAACTTCCCATTAGGCTCCACCTCTTAAAGATTCCACCACCTCCTAGTGTGCAATGGGTAGGGGACAAAAGCCTTTAACTTTTGAACCTTTGGGGGACAATTACTTCAAATACAGCAGTTGGGAAGCTACAGATAACTCGAGAGATGACCTCAACATGTTCCTTTATTTCATACACATATATACAATTTACTTTAAGACACTCATACTAGTATTTGAGTTAGTTTGGTGCTATGCTAAAAGCATAGACCTCATGAAGTTTCTAATGAAGATAAGAGCTAACTGCATTGCCCCACCTGATTTCTTAGGAGATAACCTCAATGAGAAAATCTTTGTGAACCTGTGAAGTTTGGTTGCAGCTGCAGCCGATTTGCAACTCAGGTTGGCAAGGTCAGCACTCTGCTCCAATACCTTTCACCATTTTGGTAATGACATGGCTATCCGATGGTATCCGACCAAAATGATCACCAGGTTCACTTAATCCTAAAGCATTCTGTGACAATATGACTATTAAAATAGCAATTAATCTACACATAGACTAAAACTATAGCATATTTAAACAAAGGACTAATGTAGAAACAATTTTTAATGGAAGCAGTTTGGTTTCAATTAAGTATCTTTCTCACTGATTACATATGATTTTTTTTATAATTTCAGAGAAAATATCTGTAAGTCCTTGTTTGATAAAGAAGTATTTCAGTTGTGTAAAGTTCTGAATTCATATTATGTATCCAATACAGATGGTTTTTTGTGTCATTTTTCTTCTTTATCAATTTGAAACAATTCTATAGGTAATTTAACTCCCTCTGTATACACTGTCACCTTTTTATTCACGTAGCTAAGAAAAAATTAAAATGTCTACTATATATTTCTCATTTCTCCCTGGTTTCTATACTGCTAAGATTTTCTAGCTGGGAGACAAATGACTTCCCTTTCATTTATCAGTTTGCCTTTTACTTTGAAAGAAGAACTTTAAATGATATGTTAAATGGTATAGAGTCATTGATGTTATTTTGTATTGGTCTTTTTTTTATTTTAACCAACTTTCTTGGAGAAAGGGTACTACAAAGACTGAGGAAAAATAGAGTGTTGTAGACTACATCCTGAAAAAAATATGTACATTTAAGAATTGCTGAGATAAATATACATGGTTTAGATCTTAGTCCAGTACTCCATCCATTTCCTGAAATTTCTTTAGTAAGGGAGGCTGTGGTCTGAATTTTTGTGTCTACTCAAAAGTTACTAGTTGAAACCTACTACCCAGTGCATTTCTGTCAGAAGATGGACCTTTGGAAGGTGATTCGGCCATCAGGGCAGAGCCCTCGTGAATAGTCTTCCTGCCTTAATAAAATAACCTCAGGAAAGCTGTCTTATCTCTTCCCCTTGTGAAGCCACAACTGGGAGTGTCATCTAAGAACCAGGATATAGGCCTGGACCAGACATGAGGACCACTGGCAACTTGATCTCAATCATCCCAAATTCTAGAACTTTAAGAAACAAATTTCTGTCATTGATAAGCTATGCAAACTCTATTTTATTATAGCACCCTAAACCAATTAAGGGAAGGTACTACTAAGGAATCTATAAAATATTACATCTGACAATATTTTAGAAGCAAAGTATATTCTCCTATCACCCCTAAACCTTATTGCCTTCCCTATGTATGATATAAGATTTCCACTTGTAAAATGACATATTTGAAAGGGCAGACTGATTTTCTAATCATTTCTAAAGACACCAAAACTGAAAGAAACATTGATCTCAAGCAGTCAAATAAAGTGGTTTCTGCACAATCAGTTTTAGAAAGTTCTAAAATAAGAGGTGCTTTTTGACAGTGAGACACAGCAATCTCTGTTTTTAATTTAGATGCCACTGCAGGTGTTTTTGCTCTCAGTTTAAATTGAATTGCACTTTGGAGAAATAAAATGCACATTTATACATGTTTACAACTTTCTGGCCACAGTGATATATTTTATTTAAATCTAAGATCTAATGTAACAAACACAGTAACATGATTTATTGTATTGTGATGATCTTCAGTGGTCCCAGAATCAGTTTCAACATGAACATTCACTGAGGCCTCATCATTCCGACCTTATATTAAGTAGAGTGACTTACAGTCTTTCATTCCACTGTCATAATCACTGTGTCCCTGTCTCATGATAGCAGATGCCTTGTGCTATGGGTACCTCTGGGCCTTATTCATAGACTTTCTCTTTGTTGTACAAAAATCCTCCTAATAAATCAATTTTTGCTTTGTTTGATCCTTACTGGGTATGATTATTTGAAGTAAAATTCTTAATTAAGATCTGATTTTATCTAAAAAACATTATGTATAATGGAGGCTTATAGTAATTTTTACATTTTTTTAAAAGATACATATAGCAAGTCTACAGAGGTATACCAGACTTACACAATCATTCATTTATGTTTTCTAGCCCAGAGTTTTTTGTTGAATTTGAGCTACTGTACAAATAATACTGAAACTGTAATATTTTAAGTTCTCAGTAAAAAAAAAATCAAACTGAAATTAGAGCTGGGAGTGGTTCCTCTCAACTGTTTCCCCAGCTACTAGGGAGACTGAGGTAGGAAAGATTGCTTGAACCCTGGAGTTTGAGGTCAGACTGAGCAATATATTGAGATCCTGTCTCAATAAATAAATAAATAAATAATCCAGATTAAAAGGACATATTTATTAAGGATGATTTATCTGTAGCTGCCAGATTTTTGCTTGGGTTTTATCTACAAGTAACGGGAAATGTTAAATGACATTCTTAGTGCTAAGGTATATGCAGTCTGGGCTGCCCAAAAGTCTCAGAGATGTTTGATCTTAGGCTACTGTATTTGTCAATTTTTCACTTCTCTGACCAAACCACTTGACAAGAACACCTTAGAGGAATAAATGTTTATTTTGGACTCATAGTCTCAGAAGTTCAGTACATGGCTGGCAGACTCTTGCTTTGGGCCTGAATTGAGGCAGAACATCATGGTGGAAGGTTGTGGTAGAGGAAAACTGCTCAGCTCATTGTACCAGGAAGCAGAGAGAGAGAAAGAGAGGAGCCAGGGACAAAAGACATTATCTAACAGTGTGCCCCCAGTCACCTACTTCATCTAGTCATACGCTACTTGCCTACAGTTATCACCAATAATCAATTCAAATTATCAAGCTATCAAATGGATTAATCTGTTGATTAGGTTGCAGCTTTCATAATTAAATCATTTCATTTCTGAACGTTGCCCCATTTCCTAACATGAGCATTTCAGGAAAGGCACCTCATATTCAAATAACACTATCCATTTGAAAGGCAGTACCTAAGCTGTGGGTATGCAAGGTCTACCTGCATACTGGAGGATATGTTCTCTGCTTACAGCCTGATAAACTTGGCACTAGCATGAAATATAAGCCTGGCTAATAATGGCTCTTTGATGTCTGAACTATAAGAAAGTGACAACATCATAGAAGAATGTTACATGTGGAAGAGGCACAAATGTTTAAACATGATGTCAAAGGACCAAGGTGGATTGGTAGAAGCAAGTAACCAACATAAGCCAAATATGTAATAAACCTTGCATCGGGCACAGTTTTATCAATGTGAGAAGGTGGAGTATACAGAATCATCATGCTCAGAATTTCTCTCCTCTTAGGTCTTCTATATCTAAGTATAGTTCACTATTAGACAAGCCCTCACTTACTGATGCCCATTAGTACATTTTCCCCAGGAACCAAAAAAAGAAAAAAAATTATGTGAATCTTATCAGTAATCATTCTGTTACTTTACCAAAAACATTCTAAATAAGTGGATTTGAGTATTACCCTTTCCTTGATAATATGGGTCAAGTTAGTACCACAAAAGCTACATGGAATTTACTTGGGGAAAGTCTTTCCAGAAGAGAATTTAGTGTATGATTCAGAGAAAAAGGTAGAGCAGACTTTGGTAACAGATATGACAGTCATTTAAACATTTGATGAATCTTTTAAGCTCCTTTTCTTTGTAGCCCTCAAATGAAACATAATACATGCTGACATTGAGTATAATTAAAATGTTTATTATTTTATTTTTATTTTTTAGTAAAAAAGACAGGGAATTGAACCCAGGGGAATTTAACCACCAAGCAACATCTCTAACTTTTTTTTTTTTTTTTTTCCCCGAGACAGGGTTTCACTAAATTGCTTAGGGCCTTGCTAAGGTGCTGAAGCTGGCCTCAGACTTGCAATATCCTGTCTCAACCTCCTGAATCACTGGGATAACAGGCGTTTGCCACCTCATCCAGCTTTGTGTTCTTATTTTAGATGTTGTTAAGAGTTGAGACCTGAAGGGAATGGGATCCAGTGTTACTGGCAGATAGCAATGATGGGATTCTGATTACCAAACTGTAAAACCTGTTATCTGTTATCAATGCCTATGTAATAGCAAACCGTAATTGTTTCAGAAATAAATAAAATAGTATGACAAGGATGAAAAAATTAAATTGGTGAATTGTGTGAGAATTAGAACCCTCTCTTCACTGTACTGAGCCATCCATGTTTCTGAAGAATATGATACCTAGAAACAGTCTTATTATGTTTCTTGATGAGTGTCTCCTCTGTGCCCCCAAATTGGCCCAACTGTGGCTACTTACATAAGTATCATCAAATTAATTGATATACTTCTAAATAATAAAATACCTTTATTCTTAAAATCTGTCAATGACAGTTAACTTCACAGAGACATATTGCTTTACAGAGTTGTCCAGAATTACCAACTGCCAGAGCCAACTGTGGTCTCACATTGTATCATGCCCATTTTTGGGTGACCACAAGGATTTTCATGTTGAGAAGTCACAGCCTTCCATTGGCAAATCCACATACACATACATTGTCTAAGTATCTAAAAATATTATGAGTAAAATGAAATAAAGCTCATTTCACAGCTTTATTAACTTCAAACTGAACAGGATGAACAAAAGAAAATCCAAGTGATGTTGGATTTTTTTTCTAAAAATTGTATATAGAAGTCAGACAGAGAATAGACTAGATGATACACAAGTTCTCCTCCAGTTCTTATTCTGCAACCTGTAATATTCAATTATGAATTAACAAATGGGCAAGTTTGTCGTAAAAACACAAGCATATACTAACTGAAAAAGTGATTCTCTCTCTTGAATTCTGTTGATGCAGATATGTGACAACAAACCCAAAGCTTGCACTCATCAAAACAATGATTCTTTTGTTCAGCAAATTGAATTATATAGTTAACAAAAGCAGACAGGAGTAATAAAGTGATTGGTGCAAGTGCTAGCAGGGCTTTTAAAAAGTCTAGACTATATATGTTCAGATAGTCTAGCTATATTTTATGATGCTGATAGAAAATAATTTTCTCTATGTTTTTAAAAGATGTACCCACAAGCAATTTCTTTAGTTTGATTATGAAAGTGAAGAAGTTGAATAACAATTTACACACAGAGCCATTGAATCCAAACAATCTTGTAGAGTTGATTTATGAATGAGAATTTCATGGTTGTAAAAGCTCAAGTTAGGGAAGTAGGGATAAGTAATGAAGATCATGAGATGTTCTTGTATAGGAATCCCTATTGCACTAGGAAACCTACCTAGTGGCATCAAAAAATGGATTGGTGGGGATAATTGCATACTCTGAAATTATTCATTTTTATTTTAAAATACATTATTTCATAGGTGATAATTTTATATTTACTGATGTTGTGAATAACCATTTATAAGCATATTTGCATGAGAATTAATGGAAATTTCCAAAATGAAATATAGAAAAGTTACCAAGATCATTTGGGGCCCTTTATAGAAGTAATAAAAGTTGCTGCAATTCTTAGTAATATGCCATAGTATATACATTTGTATCTAGTATAAAAGTTAAAATTCATGACAGGAGTCTTTTCTACTGAAAAACACTTAAAAATTTCAGTGCAATCTGTTTCTATTTATATATGCTTTATTATTAGGTATTGATTTGTGTGTGTTGACATTTCTATCCTCTGAAATATGTTCACAGATAAAACCTATAATATTTCTATTCATACTAGTTTCGTTCATGAGTCTAGATTCAGTGGACAACCTTCTAGCTACATCCTGACAACCAAGTAATATGCATAATAGTGCTTCAGATTGAGGTAACAACCTTTTCATGAGTTATTAAATTCATTCATTCAATGAACATTTTGGAGCATCTACCTTGTGCTGTTAAATGAGGATACTCTTATACAATATAAGAGTCTTGGATTTTGAGTTGGGCACAGTGGTGAACACTTGTAATTCCAGTGGCTCAGGAGGTTGAGGCAAGGGGATCACAAGTTCAAAGGTAGCCTCAGCAATTTAGTGAGGACCTAAAATATAAAAAAAGGTTGGGGATGTGGCTCAGTGCTAAAGCGACTCTGGGTTCAATTCCTGGAACAAAACAAAAAGATAAAGAAAAACTATATATGATTATGGTTATAGAACTTAAAAGAGATGCCAGTGTAAACAGTAAAGGAGAAATATAAAATAGTACAATATTCCTTGCAATAATTGCTATTTTTCAAATACTGAACAACGCAACCTCTATAAACCTGCTGGTTTTTTGGAGTCCCAAGACATTAGGGGAAGATACTTCACCAAATTTATCACATACTCATATAAACACCTCCTTTTTCCCAAGAAGCATAACAAAGACAAAAATAGTATAAATATTATTATATGTTTTGAAGATATGCATTTAAGATGCTGTTATCAAATAAAATAATATGAAAAAAATAACGTCACATGGGGTGATGACTTGCCAGCTTATTCTTTAAGAATAACATAACCTTTATAACAAAGCATTCATTCATCTATAAATGTTATTCTTCATATTCATTGAAAATAACTGTAAATTGGATAATTTTTTTGTCATTAGTGACTCAGAAAACAGATATATATTTAGGTTTTAATTAAATGAAGAAGAGGGAATTGAGGATAAGTCACAGCAAAAACAGAGAACAGTAAAAACTAAAGTACCAAAATTCAATATTCAGAAATTATTTGGAACATATACACATGCACATGCACACATGCACACACACACACACACATAGTTTTTTCATAGCTCCACTTTCATTACATTACTTTACGTCTTGCCATTTACTTTCATTCGGATGATATTTACTTGCAAAAACTTTACTGAAGCATAAAATTCCACTAAAATGACATTATAGATTCTTTGGGAATATAATGATATCACATATTCACACAAAAGTTTATGTCTGCTTATCCTATCTCTATGTTTAAATATACATATTTAAGTCCTACACATTTGAATTCAAAATACAGATTGATTTAATTTTCTGCTTCAGTTAATATTGCAATAAGCATTTAAAAGCCTCACACATGCCTTTTGAAATTTCCATTGAACTTCATACAGATGCATATGAATTTCACACACACACACACACACACACACACACACATGCACATATAGTCACATACATATGGATTATTGTTATTTTCCACATAATTTTAGCAGTTCAGTATGCATGTCCATGAAAGTTGTTTTTCCCAAGTACAATTTAACATGAGCATCTACCCAGAAGATTAGTTATGAACCAAACTTACTCTTTTTTGGTGATGTTATAACTTTGTGTGTTTTGTATTTCAGTTGTTTGTTTTTGTACCTGTATCTGAGTGAATCCTTTAATAAAAAAAAAAAAAAATCGTACCTTCTGGACATTGTATTGAATAGGGAGCATTGGAAAGAGGGGTTCTATTAGAATAAGTAGGCATTTTGCAGAAAACCTTCAGAAACAACCTTAGAAACAAATTAAAATGTCACTAAACACATGGAGGAGAAGAATAAAGGAAAACATGGTAATAGTTGGGTAAAGTTGAGCTGTCTGGAGAGGAAGGAATAACCCACTGGACTACAGCAGTGTGTCTTCTAGGGCAGAGGAAGGGCTGGGAGATACTCTCACATTTTCTATCCTTTGAAAGTCAAACTGTTAATAATTTAAAATATTCCATGAGAGATTTTCAATGGATGTTATTCTAGTCATATCTTAGGATCTTTACTCTGAACAGAATATCTTAGGTTAAGTCACAGAGAACATGAGTAGGCTAGAGTATCAGCTCTTTGATAAACTGGGCAAATGGGAGTCTGGGCTGAGGGAGGGGCAATGTGATCAAAGTTTAGGAATATATGTGAAAAAAAAAACTACACAAGACAATCGAATTTCAAATTCAGCTTTGTCTCCTTTCTTTTTCTTTCACATAGATTACTCCATATTTTTTAAACAGAAGAAATTATCATGATAATATTTGCAAATCAGAACATAAATGCTAGAAATTTAAAATTATACAATAATCCATGGTATTCCTTTGTATGTAAATATGTTCAATTATAATAGATACCCAGGTACATGCAGTTGATCCGATCAGGGAGATTTACCTCTTGAGGAAAAGGAAAATATTTTCAAAACTACACAATCCTTTATGCATGTCTCTGAGAAAATCTACATGAAGGGAAACACAACATGAGAAGAGAGTAGGTAAAGTTGAAGAGTCAAGCATATCTAGGATGTCCAGTTTGCTCCTTAGAAGTCATGCTTATCAAAACATTCAGTAGATGTGTCTGTCTTCCTACATGTAGGCACAGATTCTAGCCAAACAGTAGTAACCTTCTCTTTGAAAAGTCATTTTAGAACCAAGATGGTTCAGAGTGGTGCACATAAAACATAAGAAATGTCACATTTCCTTCTCTAATAGGGTTTTTGAAAAAAAAAAGAATACTTCTAATATCATGTGAAGTTTACATAATTTTTTCATTGAACACTTTTTGGGTACATGCCAAAATTTTTCTGAGACATTAGGAAATTGGACTTCCAGAAGAAGCAGGCAAAAAACTCAGGCAGAAAAGTATAGATACCTAGCATATGAAAACATGTGTTAAACTTGAATCAAAATGATTTATATTCATCATTTCTTGAGACAAATTAAAAAGAAAAAGATAGTGTCTTTAGACCTGTTGAGGAGAATCATCGTTTTCCTAGTCTATTTTTTTCTACAAATAATATACATATATTGTCAATGTTCTTTTCTTTATTCAATTTTTTTTTACATTTTTCTTTTTAGATATACATGACAGTAGAGTGTATTTTGAAATATACCTACATGGAGAGTTGCTCTTTCAATTCATTTAAATAATAAAGTGGAACAGTGAGAAAAATGCCAGTTTTTTTTTCATTCTTTAGATGATTGAAAATTTTAGAAATAATAAATTCATTTGTGTTAATAAGTCATATATAAGTGCCTCTTGAAGAACATTTTGATTAAATCATTTCAAATTAGGTGTCCTTAATAATTTTATCATGGCTCACAGGTCTTCACATTTATTATTATTTTATAATTTTTGACTTAATATCTATGTATGATGGAGTCTGAGATGTGAAGTGGAATAATGTTAATTCTAAATATACCTCTAAATAGAATAAGTAGACTCTAAAACTTTAAAAGGGTAAAAGAAAACCAAATTGTTTGATGATGGAGCATACATTACATGTAAATATTTCAATTGAGAAATGGAGATTACCAGACTGCACAGAAAAATAAGAACCAATTATATAATGACTATAATAAAAGACACACTATGTAAAGACCCACATCAGAGGAAAATAAAAATATGAAAATAGACCTGCCCTGTAGACAGGAGAAACACCTGGCTTTTCTAGTATCAGATAAATTCGGCACTATAAAAATTATTGGCAGAAATTAAGAGGGGCTTTATGTTAATGCTAGAGACAGCAACTCTTCACAAAGATAAAACAGTTTTTAAGTTTGTAAGCACCCAATAAGACTGTCAAAACATATGATGCAATAACTGATAGATCTGAAAGACCCACAACCAAATTGTATATATTTTAATATCTCTTTCAAGCTAATAGAAGAATAAAGAAAGAAATACTGGCAAAGATACAGAAGATGGAAGGACTTCTCCATGCTTTGTATTCTGTGCTGAAATTGGAAGTCTATTTCATCATGAGTGCTATTCATGATCTGGAAAGACAGGATACAGAATGCCATCATCTTGAATGTTGAAATCCTTAAAGATCAAAATTCCCAAAGTTTGAAGTCTCCAAAATCACGATCTTGAATGGTGGTGAAATTCTCAAATGTTGAAACCTTACAAACGGAAGTCCAGAAAACCACATTTCCTATGTTAATAAAAATAAAAAAATAAAAGACTATATAATTCGGTAGAAAGTCAAATTCTGAGAAAGGGATGAGTGCATATTAGTGATATACAAAGCTGAATAATGCTAGTTAGCTCACATACCTAGAATGCTAGTAAAACCTTTTTTATGTGTTTGTGAGAGTCTTGGCAGAGCAGTTTGTGTGTGAGTCTGAGTGGACTTTGTGTGAAAGACTCACCCTGAGTGTTTGCAGGCACCATTCTGTCCCTGTATTGGAAATATGGAGGTACAAGTTCAGGAAAGTTCTTTAGAGATATCTAATTCATTTTATCCAGTTTTTTTTTTTTTTTTTGGACAAATTGACAGTACAAAAGTACATTATCATAATGTTGACTTTGAGGCGTTAGCATGGTTCATGTAGGTATAAATGTTATTATACAGTGAACGTTCTACCTTTTTTTTTTTTTTTTTTTTTTTTTTTTTTTGGGGTACTGGGGATCGAACCCAGGGCCCTGTGCTTGCAAGGCAAGCACTTTACCAACTGAGCTATCTCCCCAGCCCCTGTTCTGTCCTTTTGATACATCTACATTTTCGAAACAAAAATCCTCGACTGCAGCTCTTTCAAAGTGATTGTATATACAGTGGTGACCCATTGAGGGTTTGGGTCAATCTCATCCAAAGAGCAAGGTTGTCCATCATGGAATTTCAGATGACTGAACTGACAAATCATGTTGCACACAATTTCAAACCATAGTGGTATGCAGTTATACAGTTCATTTTCTGACCTAATTTGTGAATGTAGCTCATCTGCTCATAACGGTTAGAATAGCTGACATTTATGTTTGAAAAATATGTTATTATTTCCTATTATATTGTGTAAAATGGCCTGTGAAGTGTTCCACCCTGTTTCTGTGTTTCTCAAACAAATATTCTTTATAAATGTGAATTAATGATCTATAAAGAATTTAAATTATTTTTTCCAAAATAATATCTCTGAAATTGTTAACTTTTAGAATTTTGGACTTTAGGGATTTCAATCTCTCAGGATTTCAACATTTGGCAATGCTGTTTCTAGGACTGTGTCTTTCAGACTTATGATCCAAACCTTTAATAATAAAATATAATATAAACATAACATAATGCTAGTTTAAATCAAGGCCACCATCTTTCTTTGAACATGATATTTTCTATTGACAGATTTTTTTTATTTGCCTGTATTTTAAGGATCTCATTTTTCTGCTTCTTTTTGTGTCTTAATATCTTGAGTGAATATTGAACTGTGAATATAACATTTTTGGGTAACTTGACTTTATTCCTTCTATGTTCACGTTTTATTTCACTGACTAGCACTTTTTCAATGTGATTCTTTTAAATCTTGTTTTTAAGCCACGTAAGATTGATCTAAATGAGTTTTTGTTAAATCCATTATAGTTATACATAATATTGTTTCCTTTTAATATAATCATACATGCAGCAGATATAATTTGCTCCGTTTTGGTTCCCAGTACTTGCTCTTCCCCTCACCTTTTCCCTCCTCCATTCTCTAAATGAATTTTAGCTCTTTTGTAAGTCAGTCCTTTCTGGGTTCTTTACTAAATACCTTAGTTGTTAAATCTTTTTATTTTGACTGGTTGGAAATTGAATGTTCATATCAAAGCTAATGATTTTGCTTCTTGCAGTTCCTGTCTACTGGTTCTTTAAATGGTGTTGTTGCAAGTCACTTTATACATATGCAAATTTCCATTCAGATGAAGAAATAAGGGGCCAAGCATGGTGACTAATGCCTATATCCCAGCTGCTCTGGAGGCTGAGGCAAGAGCATTATCGAAAGGTCAAAGTCAGCCTCAGCATAAGTGAGGCGCTAAGCAACTGAGAGAGACCCTGTCTCTAAATAAAAATACAAAATAGGGTTAGGGATGTGGCTCAGTGGTCAAGTGCCCTGAGTTCAATCCCCTGTACATCCCCCCAAAAAAGACTTCTGTGTTCTTTTTGGCTTTTTCTTTTGCATTGTAACTCACAAATTGGCTCCAGATAGAAAACCAGAGAGACCACAAGGATCACTTACATATTGCTCTTCTCTCTGGGACCACGGTCTGGCAGTTGTCATATATAAAACATTTGCTTAGTATATTTGGTCCAGTTATCTACTTATTCATAACAAGAAGGAAGGTCTGGTGCCTAATGCTGTGTAATGACCCAAGGAGTTATTTACTCAACTAATTTTTGTTAAAGCCTCTTAGATATGTCTGTACACACAGAAGAGTCCCTTCATAGGATGGTGTTAAAGTACCTGGATACCTGTATTTAAAGGAGCAGACTAACTTTATGAAAATTATACATAAGCGTAATCAAAAACTAAGACTTTTAGGGAAATATTTAAGTAAAAGTCTTTCGGACTTTGAAGTGAGCAGAACGTGTTAGATAGGAAATGAAAACACTACAAAGACTCTGACTAAACCTTAGACTGACTCTTCTGAACCCTTAGACTGGGCTTTGTCTTTGGTCTGCCTTGTTCCGTTGTAGCAGGGACTTCTGCAAATCAATTTAGGAAGATCCCTCACTTATGGTATCTGAATGTAATCTAATTTTTCATCCCTAATCTTGATATTTTGCCTTCAGTAATAATCCTGTAAGGTTTATTCAGCACGATTGTCCTATTCAGGATAGTGACTCCTACTAAATAAATTCCCATCTCTTGAAACTCCTAATTCTTGTTGTTAACTATACATTCTCAACTGCTTTTACTACATTTTCAGTTGAGTCCCATCTCTCCCTTCTATTGCAATACTCTTGACACCTACTATAAAAGTTCTGAATAAAGTCTTCTTTTACCATTTTAATAAAAGTTTGAATATTTTTTTTCTCCAACACTATAAAAGTTAAAAACAATGACCTAAATTCCAACAAAATATATTAGTGTGAATTTTTTGGCCTCCCTTAATAAAACCTAACATCACTTAATACTTACAGTATTATTCCTCTAATTCTAGTGAAAGATAAATGCTCTAATCAAAATAACCCATTGTTAAAGAATTATAGAAAATGTTTGTACCATAAACAATATAATAAAAGCTCTAAGAATTTCACAGAAAATTAATCTGTTTAACTTTGTTCCACCTGCATTGCCACAGCATCAATCCTTGATCATCTTGGTGGCACAGTGCAAAATTTATAAAGTGTGTGGGATGCTTAGCACTGCTTATGACTCTATAAATGTGGGAGATACATATTTATTACTGAAAAAAATTGTTTCAAACAATTAAAGAAAATCTATTTTCGAAATTAAACCAGGTAATCATGAGAGATAAATGATAAATAGCATCTTAAAAATGGGTGTGTTTTAGTCTATCATTCTTAAAATGTATGTTTCTTTCCCAGGAAAATATTCAACTATATCATTTTTAAAGAATTGAAATTAGTATGTAAAATGATCATTATTTAAATCAATATTTAGAATTTAATGACAGCATCCTCTTTTTCAGAGACAGAGGGAGAAGAAAAATAAAGAAATAATTTTAAGTGGAGATGCAAATTTTAAGTAGTATACACTGCAGAGACCAAAGTATAAATATGTTATTGATTTTATTAATTTATAGTCATTTCTTATATCTAATAAAGTTACTCAGGTGTGGGGGGTACTTTATATTGGTACATAAATTCTCTTACCATCTGGGCTTAATTCTAAAGATATCTTTTTTGCTCTACAATTTAAGCAACATTACAGAATTAGAACATATGAGTACATAGCCTTTTGTGGTGATATTTATAAATGTAGGGATGATGTGTATTAGATTCTCCTCACGCTTAATCATGTGCATCACTGTATAAGTACAGTTATTCCCAAAAGGTTGTTACTTGAATGAATCAAGGTAATTCTCTCCTTGTTTATATAAAACATTTCACAGTACTAGAATTCTAAATGAGTTTTCTAAAGTTTTAATAATTAACTACAGAGGAAAGTAAACAAACTTTCAAAGAGGACATCTGCACCTCCTCAAAGCATAAAAGGGAAACAAATAGGAAACAGTGTTCAAAATCACATTAGGAGTAAAATTGACCAAATTATTGTATGTACATATACAAGTATGTCACAACAAATCCCAATATTTTATATAATAATATTTACCATTAAAAGAACAAACTAAATTTTTAAAAATAGAAAATTTAATGGAAGAAAGAAAAATTATCATATGGGATTTATGGTATTAAATGTATTCATCCATTTGTTCATTCAGTCTGCACTCAGTGTTGCTCAGTTTGCTCAAGTTACTCATCACATTGAGTCTCTTTAGAGTCATTATGTATTATGTAAGAGATATACTGTCCCAGTTCATATTTTACCCATTAAAGTCAGTATATGGTCTAAATTCTGAGTGCTTTTAAAAGTTATTTTTTGTCCATTAATTTGCCCATCTGGTCCTTGTTCCTCATTTACTGGGGCAAAAGAAAGAAAAAACCTGGGCATAAGAGACATAAATATCTGTAGTTGTTGGGCTGAGAATGTATTAGTTCAGTGGTAGAGAACCTGCCTGGCATACTCCTGGCCCTGGGTTCCATCCCCATCACCAAAAAGAAAAAAAAAAAAAAAAAAAAAATCTGTATGTGGTTAGTCTCAGATGGTTAATAAGCAGTGTTAGGAACAAGTATTTTCCTATGCACCAATTATAAGAGACTTAAAGAGTTAACAGATCTCTCTATACTTGCACTCAACAGAAAGAGCACAGTTCTATGGTGGGGTATAAACCGTTTCTGAAAGAGCAATGTCCAGAGATAAGGGATGTAAGGAGGAATCTAAAAGTTTTTGACTGTCAGAGTGAATGAAGACTGTAATATGTACAAGATGACCAGCACAGAGATGGCAGTGGGAATAAAAGCCTGCAGTGCAGATGGTGCTTTAAGAAACCATCATGCATTACTGATTTTAAACTAATATTACTCTATAAAATCATAAATATAATATAATAAATCAAAGTTAAATATAAGGCTGAGTAGTTTTATCTTTTTAAATGAGTATGTTAATGCTAATACATAAAATAAATTTTGTTAAATAAAAAGCCTACTTTACAGATTTAATTCAGCTTTTTACAAATTCTATACATTGTGAAGTTCTAATCTATGAACTAAACATAATGTTAATATAACTAAGGACATTCTTAATATTTCGTTACTTTTGAACATACAACATGTTTCTTTCCTCAGAATAAAAGCTTGAAAAACAAACTTTTGTCAGGAAGCAAGCTTTGTGGGATCCATGCAGAAGAGGTGAGTAAATTTTCTTTTCTTCTAGCTTAAACTGGATAAAAACAATATTCAAGCCAGATATTTTTTTTAACTTAGACATCCAGTTTTTTTTTCCCCTAACACAAAAGCAAACTTTGTAATAGGATAATAATATACATTTTAAACTTTTAGTTATCTTTGAATGTTTTAAAGTTTTATAGCTGAAGAAAAAAAAATAAAGTCAGTTAAATATTGCTTTCATAGGGGTGATATCCTAGATTCCTCCCTTAAGTCTATTATCAGAATTTCCTTAATAGCAAATTCCTGGAAGTTAACTTTTCCTTTGTGAGCTCTACAAAGTTTTGTACTGATAATTGATTGTCAGAATGAGGATGCTGGGAGTGATCATGAACTTTGTAAAATGAATTCATTCATGTGTTCTGTTTGCTGTGCAGTAAAATTATCTCATTCATTTCTCAGGGAAGAAAAAAGTCCTTCTGGTTTATCCAGGCTTAACTAAAACAATTAACTTCCTGCACCTCTCATCTCTGGATCTTTCTACAATCCTGGGTTTAATGTAGTAATTTAGTTCATATTAAGTACTTTTTGATATTAGTTATTTGATATTAGCTATTAATTAGTAGTAGTACTATTAGAAGTGATCTTTTATTCCTCAAGGTGAGGAGACACAATTCACTGTGTTAGTTGTGTCCTACAAAATGCTCTCAAGGAAGGAATAATTGCACTAGAGATTTATTCCATGAAAAACCTGTTACTGATAAGGAATAAGTATGAGAAATGTTTTATACCACAATGAAGACCTAATACCTATGAAGGAGTTAGGAAGGAAGTATCTTGTGTAGAACAAGAGCAGTAGATTACACATACATTTTGAAAGTTTGACTCATTTTCCAAAATTGCATAGAAATAAGTCAGAGAGCTCTTCAAACAGATTTGTCATCTTCTAAACATGGAACCAACACTACCATACCTGAATCCAAAACACCTTTTTCAGTCATTATCATCTTTCTGTGAGAAGGAAGGGGAAGATTTCAGATGGAGCTAAAGCATTGCTCTTTTGTACTCCAAGGAGGAAATAGTCCATCAATCTTCATGTACCCTTTTGCCAGAACTACATCACATGCCTAGCCAAGTTGAAGGGATGCTGGAAAATGTTATTAGAGCAGTGGTCACATACCCAGCCCAAACTTGGTTTTCTTTTCTCTCCAAGGTGATAATACACCTTCACAAACAAGCAAATAAACAAAAAATCTTTCCCAAGAATTACAATTCAAACATAGCATGCAAGGTAATTTTAATAATATCTTTCTAATATTATTCCCAAAATGAGCAAGAAACTGTTCACAAAACAAATAGTTTCAACACACAGAAACTAAATGTTAAGGCTTCATATGATGAAAGATCTGATTTTGTAGATCCGATCCTGTGTCTAATTTCATTTGGTTGCATTTTTATATTTGTATAGAAAGAGATTTGATATTGTTTATATATGTCCTAGGAACAGGACAAGTGTGGTTTGTGCATATTCTAAATATTACAAAATAGTTAGTCATGTATCTAGATAGAAACAATATTCTGAGGTAGTCAACATGTTCCCAAGTCCCTACAGCATCTCAGCAAATGAAAGCAAAGAGAGCATCTAAAAGAAAGTGTTTGTGGTGTTTAGGGATGAAAATAAGCTCCCCCCTTTTTAGTCTTTTAATTCAAGAATGATTTGCATTTTTTCTCCATCTCCATGATGTGAAGAATATATTGTCACCCACCTCTTATTTATGCATTGCTTTATGCTTCATATTGGTATTGCCTAGTATTTGAAAAGTATTATAATATATTGATTACAGTTTATTCTTATGCCACATCTTATTAACTACCTGTGGAGTAAATTTAGAACTTAACATTCTAGATAATAGGGGAGGCATATTTCTGTCACAATAAAATTTCAAATAATAATATTTTCTGCTGATTAAGGAGCCAGAGAGGAGCCTTCTCAAAAAGTAACCCTAAGCAATTAGTATTCATACATCAATAAAATGTGTTTTAATTTGTCATAGTAAAACATTAACAAGGGAGGATACTACCACCATCATTATTATTTCATAAAAGAAATGCTATGTGAACATCAATTGTAGGAAAGAAGAAACTCAGATTAGAATATTCTCCTAAACTGGCCAAATAATAAGCCAACTGAACAGTTGCCATGGCTGCCCACTTCTTCCTCCTCTTATAGTTATGGCCATTGCTACCAAATTTAAATTTGCTGCAAACTGGTAAGAACTTCATGACATATGCACACCAACATTTAGAATTACATTTATAATAAATTATGTGGTAAAAACAACATTATAAAATTTCCAAATATAGTAATTTCTCAATTATTTGAAGGTTTTTTGATGACTTTAATTTTTCAAAATGTTGCTAACAAGATAAAAGAGCCAACATCTAAGTTGTGCTTCAGATTAATTTACATTACAAAACAGATATGCTAACTCAGAATTTATGGAATTATTTCCATAATTCGCCATCAAATGCTCAGAACAGATTTTGCTTCACTGAAAGTTAGAAAATTGCGGGAATATGTTACACAGAAGAGATGAGAGACTGTAAGAACAAATTTTGAAAGTTATTTTTACATCATGATAATAAAGCTCAAGAAATTTCCCAAGTTGTGGTTGTTAAAAGCAGAAAAACACCATCTGGGTTTTGTTGTAGTTAATGAATGAATTATTACATAATGCAATACTTGATGTTTTAATAATGATTAAAATTTTAAAGAAAAGTTTAAAATATATTCTATGTACACAGCATAAATATGCATTAAAAATAAGTACCCCAAATGTTACAATGATTTCTTTCTGAAAGATAGAGCATGAACTGATTGAAAGGCTAGAAATGGAGTTAGGCAAATCACCTAAAACTGATGTAGTAGTAACCTCCATTCCACATCAATACTTGTCATCACTAGTTAGGAAAACAATATATTTTCCTAAAAGGCTATTTAGTCTGGCTGTAGATGATTTCCAGACACCATACTGGAACAAAATGGGAAAATGCCAATCAACTTTGCATTCAATTTGTGAAACCTAATAGAAATTGTCCTTTACTGAAATGAGTAGCACAACATAATAGCTAGGTGAATAAAAATTCTTAGAAAATTAATATGATACAGAGATGCTATATCTAAAATATCATTATTTTGGGGACACTTGTGAAAATTTGTTGGGACCAGAGTTATAGAAATTGTTAATTCTGAATTTAAATTATTAATTTAAGGGGCTGGTGGCTCAAGTGAAAATTTTCATTCTGAAGAATTATTAGTAAACATGGGCACACGATGACAACACTTTGTCTTCTTATGCTTCATGCCCTTCACTATTCCTATCACTAGAAGATAGTGAATTGGTACAGAATTGAGAAAACATTAATTATTTTATAAGAAATTACAAATCCCTGTTGCTTCCTTGTTTAGAGTTCAGTTGTGGTACAGAACTGTTTACATGTCAAATTCTCAAACTCTTTCTGTCCTTCCTTCTTTCCTTCCCACTTTCCTTCCTTCATTTCTTCCTCCCCCACTCCTTGTCTCTGTATTATTCCAATTTTAGTATATGTGCTGAAGAAATAAAAATCAATTACTATTTTTAATTATCATTCTTTTTCTTCTCCTGGCCATAATTGTGTGCGTGTATGTGTTTCTCCTGACTAAAACATCAGGACCCCAAGTCTAAGGTATAAAAATACAATAAAATGAGACCCTTACATTAGAGTGTTGGAAACTGAGTCTCTTCTGGAAGTTTGGGAAAGCATGCTCATCATCTGTATCTTAGAACCTAATTCAGGGTGGTAGTCAAATTTGTCTTCTATGAGAGATCTCTTCAACAGCTTTGTATTTACATCCACCCTCTTTAAAACGGCTTTCTTCCTAAGTAGAATAGCACCCTTCACCTCCTGTCACATTTGTATTCTGCCTTCTCCATTAGAAAAGTGGAAAATTCAAATGTGCTCATCAATTTAAATTTTCTCATAGTTGGTATTTGAAAATAATTAATTTTATATAAACAGTGACAACTGAGACATACATATATATGAATATATCTAACAACTAAGATTATATTTTCAGCAATGCCTGGGTGACAGAAATTTTGTGTTTGGTTAAAGAGTGGGGGAAGAGCAATAAGCAAATTTCTTTAAGTAATACCTTTTTAAAAATATGACTTTTTAAAAATAGGCTTTGGCTTTTCTCATTGTATCTCAAACCTTGGAATGTCTGATGCTCAAAGCAGAGTGTGTGTCTGTTTTATTTCCAAACAAGTAGAGTTCTATTTTGCTTGACTACAAATTTACTCTTGTACAGTCTGTAGGAATTTGTAACTATAAGCTTGAAATATAAGTGAATTTAGGTACTAATCTATGCTTCTGCTTTTACAGTCAAAAAAAATCCAAGCCCAGCTGAAGGAACTTCGTTATGGGAAGAAGGACTTGTTATTTAAGGTGAGCATCTTTCTTCCTCTCTCCTCCAAGTTTCTAGCACAATGTCAAAAACATTACTTAGCTTAAACTTAATTTCGATAATTGGTCAAGAACTGGAGTCTCAAGTTAAAGCACTGAAGATACTTTAATTTTTTTGCACAATTAATGTAGGTAAATATAATTTCCTGTGTATGTTCCTTATCAAAGACAGATGTTGTTGCAAAGCATTTAACTTTCCTTTACAATTCCAATTACTTTAATTCAATATGGGAAAATGTTGTCTTTTGAAAGATTTCTGTGAACTAGAGCATATATTAAGGGAAGTCAAAAGAAGAGGTTTTCTAGTGACCTACAGTCTTGACTTTCAGAGGTCCCTAAAGAAATTTATTTATTATTAAGACTCCTCATATTTCATTATTATTGTTTGATTTTTGGTTACTGGTACTCTCATTACAAAACTACATAGTCAAATCCTATGAATAACTAGGATTCTAGGATTCTGACACAATCTGTATATGCAGTGGACTGGATATATATATATATATATATATATATATATATATATATATACATATATAATACATTTGAGTTGTCGATGGACCTTTATTTTATTCATTTATTTACATGTAGTACTGAGGATTGAACCAAGTGCCTCACACATGCCAGGCAAGTGCTCTACCACTAAGCCACAACCTCAGCCCCATGTTAAGGTTCTTGAGATGGAAAATTATCTTTATTATTCAGTTAGGCAGTAGTTTAGCTATATGCATACTTATAAAAATGAGGTAAGAAGGGTAAAGAAAAACCACTAGTTCACAGAAGCAGTGGAAAAGAAAATAAGGAAAAAGATTCTCCCCAGCCTTAGAAGAAGCTGCCATGCCAACTCTTGGTTTTTGTTCCATAAAATTCATTTCAAACTCCTTATATTGAAAAATATAGGAGAATAAATTTGGGTCATTTTAAGTCACTACGTTTGTGGTAATTTGATACAGCAGTAATGAATACAGAGTTTCCTTTTCCCTCTTGGGCAGGGGAGATACAAGTCAGATAATTCTAATATGCTTTTGTACATCTGCCTTGCCAAATGAAAGGGAGTGATATAACATTAGATTTTTGTGAGTAATAATGATAATTTGTTATTAAAATAAGTTTAAATTAATTTATATGCAATACATTTTAAGTACATTTAACTACACTAATCATCTCAAACTACAAAAGTTAGGTTTTAAAAAAAGAACAACTCCCTATTTTTTTAATTGAAAAAATTATCAATTTCTCTAATAAGAACAATGAGAAATGACTCATCTTTCCTCTTTAGTACCTTTATTCTTGGCTTTGGAGTCATAGGAATACTTTATTATTATGCCAAGCATTGTTTATTAAATACTTATCCTAGACAAGCATGAATCTGAGCACAGCTTGCCATTTGCTCTTCCATAGATGTGTTTCCTGACATTTCTTTGACTTTATTTATAACAAGATATTTCCTTGCCCCCAAGCCAATTGTTAATTAATTCTCACTGATGCTTAGTAACCTCACCTCCCAGTACTCTACCTATTTCATTTGAAAAATAGGTAGGAGAGAATTTGAAAGCCAAGGTATTTGCTTTCTACCTTTATCTTCCATGCTGAGACACTGGAACTCAGGTTAGCTTAACTCTTCCAGTCAGCCTGGACTTAGCTTTTGTAATCAAAAAAAAAAAAAAAAAAAACCTTGAAATTAACAACAAAACTCTGTGTGTGTGTGTGTGTGTGTGTGTGTGTGTGTGTGTGATCATTTCTAAAAACTTCCAAATTCTCTGAGTTAATTTAACTGCATAAGGTCAGAAGTGTTTTAAAACAAATCTAGGTTCCTTGGCACTCATGAGTTGTAGGTGTTAGGCTGGAGACTTTTGCAAAGACAAAAGATCATTTGAGAATTTTTTACTCTTCTGAATATTATTTCTCAAATTAAGAGGTTTGGAGGAAAAAAAAGAGTTGGGAGAAGAAAACGAGAATATCCTATAATGTTCTGTGATTTTCTTTTTTGTTATAAGCCAGTCAAATGCAGTTCAATTTATCAACTTTCAGAAGCTACCTAAATCAAAATTTGCTAAAACTATGATTTTAAAAATAAAGCATTATTTGTAACCCTTGTTATTTCATGCCACTTTAGGATCAATGTATATATATACATATATATATACAAAATTGGGAGAGGAAGATGAAGCTGTGTTAACTGCCCAAAAACTGTTTCATAGTAGGAATTTTATTAATTCAAATACAAAGTCTGAAAGCATGACACTTTTATAGTTTGCTTGCTCAAGTAGCTCAACAATGACAAGACTTTACAATTTGTCTTTATTCTACCTTTTCATACCACCACTCTCAAATTGAATTGCTCTAAACTGATTCCTCATTGTTTCATGATGGCCTCTGGAGATGTGTCAGAGGTGTCTTCATCCTGATGTGCAGAGAGGAGAAAAGGGAGGCACATGTCCTTCAAGGTTATTATGCTCATAAAGTGATAAGTTTTACAGAGATTTCTCACCACATTAGATTCATGCAAAATAAAACCTTAGCATTTTTCACGTTCTGTTGGGCGAACATGTTTCTTTTAGTCAGAAAATAAAAGGACATGAATTGTTGATAAGGAGGCAACAGACAGCTTCTACCATCATGAGTGTTACTCATCCATTTGTCATGAGGACAGCAAATTTGCTGTTTATTGCAATATCAATTTAGTAGTTTATTAATTCTTGAATAAGCAGTAAATAATATACAAGTCAGGGAAGCAAATCATAGACACTCAAGTATGTGCCATTTATACAGTAGATTCACACAGAAATTCACCCATGTACTTTTGCAAATGTGTCTATCAAATTATCTTTGATGATACTTTGCTGATACCTGAGATGACAACTAGAAGATTCTATTTGAAGTAATTTCCCCTTAGGATCTGTTCAATTTTGAATAGAAATAATGTTTTTGGTAAAAGCAGAGACTGAAGGAGAAGTACTTGCGGATGGAGCATTGAAATTTTATCCTAAAAACGATGGTATGTACTGACAATTGCAAGGCACCATGATGAATTCAGTGCCCTTATTAAAGCTTGAGAACTACCTGGCTTTGGAAAGGCTGCCAGCTGCAGGAAGCACTCTCCACTGAAGAAGGAGGCGACACCTCACTCACTGCTAGTACTTGAGTTACCTAGAATCCTTCATGATATTTACAGCTGAAATTCCTGTAATACTTATGCTCCATTTTCTTGTCCTTTCATATATATATACACATATGTATATGTGTGTGTGCAGAAGACATGTTTGGGTAACCCTAGGATGGTGGCTGGCGTTGAGCCAAGAGGTGGCACATAATTAATGTTAACATGGTGTGATCTACTTTTGCCTGATTAGTTAATGTCTCCTTTGTGCTAGTGGTCAACAGATATTCCTCATTCTTTCTTGATTGGTACCGAGGGGCATGCCTCAATTGTGCTAATCCTAAGCTGATTGGCTGCCTTAGGTATATAAGACACACACCTATAGGAAGCACAAAGTATAAGCAGCACCTCTGACAGATCGCAGAAGGCAGATGGCAGAATGAGAGGGCGGAAAGCAGGTTGCAGATTGCAGCACGGAGAAATAAAGCCACACCTCTAGATAGCAGAGCGAAGGACGCAGGATGCAGGATGCACCTTTAAGAAGAAGCAGCAGAACTAAGAAAATATAGATCTCTGAAAGTGTAGTCTCTCTCTCTTAAGCAAAGTCTCTCTTTCTCTCTTATGCAAAGCCTCTCTCTCTCTCTCTCCTCTCAAAGCCTTTCTTCCTCTATAAGCTAGGGAACAAGTGAGCAAGCAAATAAAGCAGTGCACTAAAGAGAAAGATAATAGAAGTATCTCAGTTTCCAGTCCAACTCCGATAAATACCCGCGCAATTGTTGCTGCAGGTGGTAACAAATTGCCGTGGGCGGCGACGTGTGTGTGTGTGTGTGTGTATACACACATACAGACACATATTTATATATGTATTTTATATTTAATTTATATATATAATTTATATATAAATAAGCTGCATATATATTTTGGAATTTTAGTCATTTGATTTTCATTTCTCACTTCTATTTTATTCATTTTGGCAAAATCAAGACAATTTCTACAATACTCCCCACTTATTTATAATTTATTTTTATATATATTTGATTTCAAGAGTATTATTTTCTCGCTGTAGAAAAGTTTCAAAATATAAAGCTATAAGCAAACACTTCAAATACCATCACTCACAACAAGCACAAACAATAATTAGGCATATAACATATTTTTATCTAGTTTTTTGTATAAGGCATAATCAATCATGTGACATATATATGTGTATATTTATAATATCATCCATATGCACATGAAATTTTATATGAAACAATTTTAAAATATAAAGGGATCTTTTCTTTTTCATTTTTTATATATATTTAAATGCATAATCTTCTATGATAAAAATATGCCAAAATGACTTAAACACTCCCTTAAATGTCTGTGAATGTGTATGGGTTTACATGTGTATAGGAGTGTTACTTTAATTTACATTATAATAAAAATGCCTTCGTACTTTTAATCTCATTATTTTTAATAAGAAACTTATTTGTAATAATATTGTGAATATTATAATGGTTACTTTTAAGAGAATGATAACAATTTACATTTCCATCAGTTCAATAAGAAGAAAATTGAGTTTGAGAGTTCTTTTTATATGGACATTCTATTTAAAGAAACACAACCAAATAAGTAGGCACATAAATAATTATTAAATCTAATAAATGCAATACAACAATGACAAATTGTTTTTCTGAGAGATTATAAAATGAATTTTTTTGTTTAATTTGTTACACAGTTGATAATTGTGTAGCTGCATATATATTTTAGAACTTTAGTCATTTGATTTTCATTTTTCACTTCTATTTCATTCATTTTGGTAAAATCAAGACAATTTTTACAATACTCCTCACTCAAAAAATTTAAACTATCAACTACTCTATGAAAAAAGGCATAATAAATCAAGTTTTATGACCATATTTTCAAAAGGAGAAATTTCCATACTTATTTGTAAATTAACTCTGAACTCCATTTCATCTTTTGTAGGCTTATGATTAAATACAGCCTGAGTGGGAAGATTTTTAAACATAAATTTGGCCATGAAAAATTTTCTGAACTGACTTTCAGGAAGTCATGTTTATGAAGACTGACTTATTTTTATGCAACTGCTGAGAGTTTGGTGCAACATGTCAAATTGTTCCCATTTGGGTTTTTCAAATCAGAAGTGCAATATCAATCATTCTGAATTTAATATTACATTTATATATATTTTATATTACATTTATGTATTGCATTTATGTATTACATTTACATATTACTTTTATATATTTATATATACATATATATTTATATATTATATTTATATATACATTACACATATTACACACATTACACATTAATATGTGTAATATTACACATTACATTCATATATTTATATATATATATTTATATATACATTTATATATTACACTTCTATATACATTTATTATGTATTATACATTTATAAACAAATCAAAAGTGTAATATCAGTCACTCTTCATTTAATTTTACATTTATATATTTTTCATTACTTTCATATATAATGCTTATGTATAGTTATTATATAAAATGTATATATTTGTATTATGCATTTACAAACATAATAAATGACATATTGGTGTTAAATATGCCTGAAATATAAGATTTTTAAAAAATACTACTTGTCACATCTACATGTATAATCCTGAATCAATAAAATTAGAAAATTTCTAATATTATAAAAAACTGACATACATTGAGTAATACCTATGCATTTCCTATTTTGCTATGTGCTTTAATATACATTATCTCATTTCCTCTTCCAGACAACTTAGACATATATGAAATATTGTATGTTTGTGTGTACACATGTATAAACATGCACACACACTCTGTGTGTTTATGTGTGTAAAATGAGGCCTGAGAAATTATTCACTCAAGGTAGCTTAGGTAGTGTTTTACTTACAATCAGTTTTAATGTATTTGGTAAAATTCAGAGTCTGTATTGAACCCTTCCTGTGCTACTCTGTTTCTTCTGTTTGTTTCCTTTGGTCTTCCTGATGTCTGGCTCTCCATTTGGTTATTTTGTCCACTTCCTTCACTCCAAATTCTTGTCTTCCTTTCTACTGTAGTTGCAAAACATTTTGGCTATCTCATCTTGGTTTTCGTTTGTTTGTTTGTTTGTTTCTTTTTCTGGTGTTTATGAACACTTTATCTATGTCCCGACTTTTGGTTTCAAATGAAAAGACTTTTTGATCCCAATTGCCATTCTTCCTTCCCATATTACAATTTTTGGGGACATTCAATTTAGATGCATTCTATTGGTTTCACAAAACAAAAAGAAAAAAAAAACATTATTAAAAGGGAAACTATTACATACTAAATCTGCTATACAATGTTGATAATTTTCTGATTATACCTGTTATTTATTGAACAAACAAGTTTGATGATACTATATGTTCCCAGACATTTGAAATAGTGACTTAAATTTAATTAACCAATTAATTAAATTTAAATATTTAATTTAAATATGATGTAGGATATATACATATAAATTAATATATATAAAATTTATAGAGGCAGAAAGGTATGATTATTTTTTCTTCTCCATCTAAGGATCATGGCTGAAATTTTTATAACAAAAAGTAAACCAGAGAAAAGCACAACAAATATACTTAATCAAAGTTTTACATGACATAGGACCTTTCACAAACGAAGAGCAAAGACACTGAGAAAACTATTTTTTGTGCTTATGTTTGATGAAGAGTGGTAAACCAAGTAGAAATGTGACTGAACAAAAATGTACGATGTAGTAGCTGGAGACTGCAGCGATGTAGTAGTTGCGGGGAGGACCTAGAAATACCTGTCTGTCCATATTTTCTTTGGCCTTTCTGTATAGCATCCCCTCCTCCTCAGATTGGGGTCAGATCACTATGGAATAAGGGTCTAGAAAAAGTGGATCAGAGAATTTCTTTAAAACCATCTCTTCCAAAGAAAGGCAGAGGAAGGTTAAAGTATCATTTCTAAGTGTTATGGATATCTTTGGGGACCAAAGGTTCTGGTTCTATGACTCACTTTGGGGAAGAGAAGTGGGCAGATGTTCAGAGAGAGAACTTCTGAGTCTCTTCCAAAGGCTTTCATTTCAAAGTACTCAGCAAGCCAAAATGCCATACTTTGAGGTAGCATTTTTTGACTCACATTTTATAATTTATCTTGTGCTGTGATGTATATTATTTCATCTAATCCTTACCACAGTCCCTGCAACAGAGAGGAAGAGTTTTACATTCCATTTCACAGTAAGGAAGTTGAGACCTAGAGAAGTTTGATTCTTACTTATAACCACCAAAATATTTGAGTAAAACAAATTTATTAAGTAATTGAAGCTATCACCTTGCATGTTATTTATTTTTTTATTTATTCATATTTTATGAAACTGACTTCTTGGGATAAATGGCTCTAGTGTATTTGGCAGAGTTTTATAGTTTTGCTGTGGAAACTACTCCTACAGTATATGTATATGTAATCATATCAAATGCTGACATTTATTCTAAAATCTTTAGCTACAGAAGAGATCTATTCCTTCTGAAACTGAAACATCAAAATTGCATGTGTCGTCATTGTTATTTCCTCTGGAATCTAAACATTAAATTTCATAACCCCGTTGTCAGTTATTTCCAAAAAGAGAGTGTTGAACATTAATTGCAAGTCTGAATATATTTCCTCATTATTCTGGTCATATATAAGGAATTTTTTGAAAATGTTGTGACTTAATTCTGAAAGTTTTGTGCAATTTAAATTAACTTTTGTGTATCTGTCTTTCATTAATTTATATTTATTCCATCCATATATTAAACCAAAATTTTAAATTAGCTGTAAACACCTTGCAAAAGAGGTTTGAGTGGTTACTTATTTTATTTTCTTTCATGACTCCACAAGCTTAAGGTTTTCAGAACATATTCATTTGAGCCTCAAAAATAGCTCTATGGATCAGTTGGACAGTCAACTTGGTCATTTCATCACTGATCAGAAAATCAAGACCCAGAGCAATTTAAAATAGTCACCTGAAATTATGGGACAGATGAATGGAAGAGTTTTGTCTTTGTCAAAGTTTTTTGATGTCAGTAGGCATCATTTTTCTAAGTTATATTTCTACTCTGTATCTTAAGTTGAATTACATGCTATGTATTTTTAAGAATATTTTTTTAATGCACTCAAAGATCTACAGGTCAGACATAAATAGCTGGAAATACAGGTTTGGTGACATGAAAAAAAATAATTTACTAGTAATTAAAACTCAATGTATTTCCTTCAAAATAAGTATTTTAAGCATAAAAATATGATGCCTTCAGTTCAGAATTGACAATTGCTTGGAATAAAGGTGTCTTTTCTAAGACTCCTTATTTTTTTGTAATCCACCCTACTAGTCTTAGAGAGTGTTAAGAGCATATTCTGTGTGTAAGAATCATGAAAAAGTTCATTGCCAGAGTCAACCCAACTTTTCAGCCCTAATGCTTCCATGCTTAAAGTACAAAAGCCAAATAGCATCACTTATTTTTAATTACTCATTAATACTGTAATAGAGGTGAGACTTTTTAAAAGGTCACACATATTTTTATCAGAAATCATGGCAACCTAAAATTAAATGAACATTAATTTTGTTTCTCCAAAAGCTATGGGAATTCTCCAAACACTAAGAATCACTTTTGGTATAAAGTTTAGAATAACATTTTTAGAGGTATTTTGGATGAAGAAACTCAGTCCAGATAATTAAAGTTACTTATCTGCAATTACACAAATTCTGAGGCAGTCTTTTGACTTCATATTCAATCCTTTGAGCAAAAGCATCTATTGAAAATGTAGTATGTATCCAACACTGAACAACGTGTTATTGGCCAAGATGCTTTCTTGCTTTAGTGAGGGGTTTGGAGTCAATAGTTAATACATTCCAGGGAGATATTAACTCTTTGGAACTTGTCCACAATTTTCATAGGTTTACATACAGCAGTTTTCTTAGGAATTTATAAAATTTATCAGATTATTGATAGTGCATATTGCATCCAAATGTTATTACTTTAAGGATTATTGCTTTGCATTTTGATGCTTACTTTCTACATTTTAAGCACTGTCAGGTAACAGAAGAGGAGGTTTCTCTGGTTGTCATTGGGCACGAACCATGCTTGTTTCAAGTTTTGCTTTCTCTTTTTTATTCTGTTCACTTATTTTAAAACTGAGGTGAGGGATGTGTGTGTGTGTGTGTGTGTGTGTGTGTGTCTCCCAGGCTTGTGGTTATATTAGTAATAATTTAAAGAAAATGTAAAAAAAAAGTTGTTCAAAGAAAACATTTACAACTTTAAATAATCAGTATAGCCTGGCATACTCCAGGTTCTAGGTTTGATCTCCAGTACCATAAAAATGCATGTAAATTTTAGCCTTTCATATTTAAAAATTTTTTTTTTGTTTTTATAAACCACATTTTAAACTAATCCAGGATTTTTAAAAAGAAGAATCACAGAATAAAATGAAACATTAAAAATGAAATGTCAGAACTTATAAATACATTTAAAAATATAAATATATTTGTGTTTCTTATGTCCCTCCCTGTCCCTATTCCAGACCTTGCTAAAGGATCTTAATAGGTTTTCCCACCAAGTTTGGATATAGCCTTAAACTCTCATTCAAAAATTTGAAACAGTTTCTTACAGACATTTAGAGTCTGTATTCAAGGTGACATCGATTTCTGCCTCTTAGTGAATTATAATATTTTGCCTATAGCAGCCTCTGAAAAGCTCTAAAAGCTCTAAAAAGCTATGCTCAAGATTAACTCCCTACTGTTCTACCACTACAGTATTCAATATTTGCTATATTTGCAAAGACTTAGAAAAGTAGAATATAATCTAAGGAATGTTGGAATAGAATGTGAAACCCAGAATACTTGTGAGTGCTTGTACGCAAAATCAAAATGATAACGTTTACTTTTAGGCCAATCATAGAACATTATCTTTTGGTCTGAGGAAGTGGGTTGAGCACTGAACTATGGACCTTCCCTATATGTTCTGGTCCTGTCCCTCAGGTGGCCTGTATCTTGGCTTAGCGTGCAGTATTTCTATTGAGAAGGGCCTTCCGCCTTAACTAAGTTTAGATGACTTTGCACATTTCCTTACTTGGAGTGTAAATAGAGCAGAGATGCCATCACAAGATCTTTGTGGAAACCAGTTCTTCATTAAAATTGTCTCAAATATTAGTTTCAGCTCTAGGCATAGCAACAGTCAATTAATGATTTCTTTTATTTTTAATGCCTAAATGTTTCCTTCTTACGTATATGTACTTCATTGTGCAACATCTTTTATTTCTTCTGAGGCAAGGAACATTCAAAATGTGTTCCTACCTAGAATTCACACTGAGTTCTGAAATTATGCCCTTTTTCAGAATTAAATTTGAATACTCTGAAACTACTGCCCAGGGACAGTTCTACATCCTCAAATAGTCCTCATCTCTAATTAAAATACAGAACAAGTACAGTGCATCTCTTTTCTAAATGTATATTTTATTATGACCCAAAATATATAAAGAACGATAAACAATCAGTAATTTTACTCATTATAAAATTTTCAGAGTGCCTTGTTTTCTCTATCCTTTATCCTAATGGTGAAGTCAAGTAATTTCAGAAGACAAAAGCAAGTTATTGTTTTTCTCTTTTTAATACTTCTTATGGCAGCACATTTAGACATTCTCTTTCTGTCCTGACAAGAAGCATTTCAAAAGCGTATTTGTGAATTTACTTCATTTATTTCACTTCATTTTATTATTGTTACTTAGTTTCAAGGGTGTTTGTTAACCTACACATAATAAAAAAAGAAGCAGTCAATTACCTCTGAAGGTAATTGCAAAGAAAGCAGCTGCAGCAGATATAGCTTACAGTAATTTAAAAAGGAGAGGGAGATCACTACTATAAATATCATAGTTGTAAAAAGGAATGCAGAGCTTATGGTCAGTGACCACCACCAGTTAAGTCAACTTGCCTGGATTTATTTTTTTTAAGAAAGATTCAAGTATCTTGACTGCAACCATGGTCTTTGGGATATAACAAACCCATTGAAGAAACAAGTCACATTACCTTAATGAGGATGTTTTCAAGAGTTTCAGACTTCACCTTGAAATGGTCCTGCAAACAGCTTCTGATGCAGTCTCCCACAAGATATAGGACAATCTCCCCAACAGCATTGTTTGTGATTGTAAATATTAGTTTTCAAAGTTCACAACACTCTAAGGCAAAAGGTATATTTTTCCCTCCTACAAAACTCCATGTTAAAGAACCGTTTGTCATTCTCAATGAGAGATGTTTTATGTTGCTCTCTGATTCCCACAGAGATGCCAGGTTCCTGCTTTTAAGGCGTGTTTTCCCGTGGTTCTTTTGTTTTGTTCCTTGTCTCTGTTTTTTTCATTTCTATTCTATTTATTCTCCTTCCTAAGCAGAATTTAAGGTTATGTTGTAATAGGTTTTCAGTCCTAGAAACACTAACAGTTTTAAGCAAGAATAGAGCTTAATTCCCTGCTAACCATGAAATAAACTCAGAAGGTAAGGTAAAATGCAGAACTTATGTAGACAATGAAAATCATTTCAACCTCTGAACCCACTTAGCCAGAAGCTAAATATTAAATATTCAAATATGTTGTATCTTAAAATATTTTAAAATTTTCATTTCAATTGCATGATTTCTACTCTTATTTCTCTCATAACCAGCACATCTTCCCACTCTCCCCAAACCAGTGCCACCCCTACTCCAGAAAAACAGAAGTATAAAAATTCCTCTAGGTTGAAAAGATCCATATGGGGTGTATTATACATTTTGTGAGAATTTTGTGTCCTTATTTTTGTTAGAGGGTCATGGTCATTCGGTGCTTCATGCAATAAGACAAAAAAACAAAACAAAACAAACAAAAAAAGAACACTTTTCACACTGTACAGTTAAAAACCACAAAATATGTGTGATCTTGTATTGCACCCTTAAAAGGGACAAAGAAAATTAATTAAAAAAAAAAGATTGCTTTACCACTTGGATTAATCTATATAGCAGTGTTTTTACTTGTATTAAACCTAAGTATCATCCAGTAAATATTTTGTAAATTTCTTTTTGTTTAGTAAATTTAACTTGGTGTGGTAAAAAAGATACATAGTTGAAGTAAGGGGGAATCTGAGGTCTTTACTAGCTTTTTCAAACCTAGAAACTAAAGTTACATAAAGTCATCAAGGTATCAGTTCCTCGGTGAGTGAAATATGAATAAGATCAGAATTCATACCTCATAGTTATTTAGCAAGAGCAAATGAAATTATACGTGCAAATACACCTTGCAAAATATTTTATATATGCTCTATGATCAGTGAGTCATTCATTTTGTTCCGCCCTCCCCCGAGGGAAATGTATTTCTCAAGAAATTACCAGTTTACTTTTTCAGTCTAAAGAATTATGTTGTTAGCTTCATCTAACAGATAAATCACATGTCCTTAACTCAGATCCTCATACTTACCCATGTCTGGGATACATAATTACAGTTCACATCCTTCTTTTCCCTTTAAGATATGAAACATCCTTGGAAGTCAAGAGAAAAAGCAGTTTATCTCCTTTAATTTAGGTACATGTATATTTGTTTTATTTAATTATAAACAAGAGCAAAAGAATCTCAGGAACATTCTGGTGAGAAAACTGCTCATACTTTATGATACTTATGTAGCAATCAAGGAATAAAGAATCAATATATATATTCAAAAATGAATTATTAGGATATAAGGATTTTTTTCTAGTAGAGGCTTTACATGAGTTAAAGAAAAGAAATAATGTAGAGAACAAGATAAAATTACAATTGCAATTGACCATTGTCTGGAGACAGAGGTTTGAAAGATTGTATTCTCCTTTCCAACTACCTTTAATTTGTGAGAATAATAAAAAATATTTTCAATCTTTGATAACATAAAGAACTTTACTACAAAAATCCAACATCATTCTTGCATGCATTTTTGACAAATTGATATTCTGATAAGTTCATAACATATCCATTAAAATTTTTAAGTCTTCTAAATAATATTGAAAATAGATCTCTGGATTTTTTTTTTTTTCAAATTAATCAGAAACTAAGTTAACTCAATATAATACCACTAGCCCATGTTTGTGTATTAAATTTGTTTGCTTTAAATAGATTGGAGAGAATAGTGATCTCATATTGATAACTTCACTTATTTGAACACTTTATTTGCATAATGCTTGGATTTTAATGTTATCTTAGTCTGCAAGAATTCAATAGCAATTAAGTAGTCTTATAGATTGCCTGTTCGATTCTGACTGTTTTGATAACAAAACTCAGCTTGAGCCAAACTGAAAGAAGATGCTCTGTTGGTACTTCACAAATTGTAACGTGTGAGAAACACCTGTGTGTCTTGTTAAAAGGAAATTCTGGGAGAGGGTCTGGGATTCTACACTTCAAACAAGCCTAAACAAGACACTGACTCTGATGGTCTGTGGGTCACACTTTAAAATTGCAAGGCCTTTCCCACTTAACTAATTAGGGTTTTGACAGGGCTTGTTTCTCTTCTTCTTAATTTAAATATTCTTAATTTTAATATTCTCTAGACATTTGTGTTTGAAAGAATGAGCATTTGAAATCCACTGGTTTAAAATCCATTTTAGCCATTTTTCTTAACTTACTAGTGATACTTTTTTTGTTAATTTCTAAACGATCGTACAGACACAAGTTAACAAAGAGGATGCATTATGAGAAATGCATTGTTGGATGATTTTATCACTGTGTAAAAACTAAACATAAACATGTTATGTATGGAGCTGTTGCCGATGTAACACAACATACTGTGTATGGTAAACATTTGTTTTTTACGTAGAAGGAAGGCAGTCTAAAATAATAGTAAAAAGTATAACATAGTAAATACATAATTCAATAACATTTATTATTATTATGTATTACTTACTCTACATTTGCATGTGCTACATTTTACACTACTGGCAACCCACTGTAGTTTTTACCATCATCAACACAAGCATGTGGATCATGCATTATGCTATGACATTAAGACAGCTTTGACATCAACAGGTGACAGAATAAGCAATAAGCTCCATTATAATCTAATGTGACCACTGTGATAAATGTAGTTCATCACTGACCAAAATATCATTATGGAATTCATGACTGTGTTTGCCTTTATTATTAACATCTTTTTTTTTCCACTTAATTCAAGTGACATTCTAAATTGGCAAAGGAAAATGAAGTTGGATAAAAAATTGTTAGGGCCCTCAGTCTAGTAAGGGAGGTAGTTAAGTTTGCAAACTATTTTAATAAAACATTCTATTTTATACTTTATCCACCTCTCTTTGCGGAAGGAACCACAGAGAAAGGGTGAAACAAATAAACAAACAAACAATAAAACCAGTGAAATTGTTTCTACCTTGGTAGTAGCTTATTGGAAGAGTGGTGGATTAGACCTTGTAGGCATTGCACTAACTTGGTAGGTAATCAATATTATCTATGGAGAAGGAAAGAAAGAAGAAAGAAAAGAGTGAGTAATTAAGTGAGGAATGCTGTCTATATTGAGGGTGGTTTGAAGATGTACCACTACTAAGTTGTTATAGGAACTAACTCAAATATATGTCACATGGAGAAAGGCAAGGGAAGAGATTGAGAAGATAAATTGGAAACAAATCATAAGAGATATTAGTAAACTTCAGACAAATGAATTTATATATAGTGCTTCCCTTTATTCCTTTATTGGTGGCAAAAAGACTCCAGCTTTTGCTGTCCTTCCTTTATCTGGAAATCAACTTCTCTCTCTGACTTGCTTTTCTGTCCTCATGGGTACTGGGTTTGGCTTATCTTTTCAATTCTTTTGACCAGCAACAATATAGCTGCAAATAGGTGCTTCCTACTGATCAGCAGGTTCATTGGTTCTGCTTATTTTTGTATTTTTTTGTTTTTATTATCCTTCTTTTAATAGTTACCACCTTTTTTGAAATTTTTGAAATATTTTAGTTTTTATTTATGTATTTATTTTGGTATATGGTAATTTTACAGATCCACAAGTTATGGTATAATGTTTCAACCTGTATACAATGCAATATTCAAATCAAGAGACATCATTTAACCTCCTCAGGTAGAGTTAGGATCATCAAAAAGACAAAAACATATCAGAGTCTGGCAGTAATGTAGAGAAAGGAGAACTCTTATATACACTTTTGGAAAACAGTACAGAGGTGCCTTGAAAACTAAAACTAGAACCAGCACATGACTCAGCAATTACACTTCTGGGCATATATTCAAAGGAAAAGATATCACCATGGGAGGAGACAGCTGTACACCCTTGTATGCTGCAGCATGATTTGCAAGAGATAAAATTTGGAATAACCCAGGTGTCCGTCAGTGGAGAATGAATGAACAAAACGAGGATGCATACAACAACAGATACCGTTCAACCACAAAAAGGATGAAATTCCATTACTTCACAAGATTTTTGGCAACATTGATTAGCCTAGATGACATTTTTGTTAAGTGATATAAGTCAGGCTCAGAAAGACACACATACTGCATGATCTTACTTATATATGGAAGATTTAAAAAGGTGATCTCATAGAGGAAGCTTTTAACAGTGGTTTCTAGTGTTTGGGAAAAGTAGGAAGAATGAGAGGATAGAAGAAGTTTCCTTACATTTTACCCACAACTAGGATTGCTTTCTGTCTTCAACTCATACAAGGGTCAAGACAGTACAGCCCTTAAATGCAGAGATTATGGATCCAGGCTTTCTAGATTTAATATTGTCTTAATCAAAATG
The DNA here is from genome assembly GCF_902686445.1 of Sciurus carolinensis. NCBI lineage: Eukaryota > Metazoa > Chordata > Mammalia > Rodentia > Sciuridae > Sciurus > Sciurus carolinensis. Next base: position 52,309,475 of record NC_062223.1, on the reverse strand, counting down.
TGAATTTAAACAAGATGAGTAAACTTCATCTCCTTTTTTTTCCCTATCTATAAAATGTTAATGGTAGCTTTCAAATTATATAGTTATATTGAGAATCCAATTAATTAATATAAGTAAATTTTGAATTTGTAATACTCTCTGGTACATATGCACTGAACAGTATTTGTAATTTTTACTCAAAAAAGTGGAAATTTTACTTTCTATCATAATATTGCAATCCAAGTATCTGGGGTCCAACAGGAACTTAGGTTCAATCCAGGCTGTCCTATTTTTGAGTGAGGTGCATAACCTCTGAGGCACTTCCCAAATGCAAAATTTAAAACACCATTTGACTATAGAAGCAAATGTATGTATGTAGAGATAGGGTATTTGAGCCAGCAACCTGACAGGCACTCAGCAAATGCTAGTTGCTTTTGTCAACTCTCCTAGGTTTTTTGTTTTGTTTTGTTTAATATGTGCAGACAAGAATAGATAAACATGCTTTCCCATGTTCATGATGGTCTTAGGCTTGTCTGGGATAGGTGTGAGAGTTATTGTTTCATTAGGAAGAAGAGACAGAAAAAGAATCCATAGGGAATACCACTGGGTATAGCGAGCGGAATCCTTGTTATCTCAAGGGAAATGTGGAAAGTTTATTTCGTGTCCATATATGAAGGTACTGTGTCCTCTTAACATCTTGACTGTCAATATATGATACTTCACAACATTAATGAACTTTACTGAATACATAGTTGGGTTTTAGCCTTTTAAATACTAATTATGATTTTCTGACAGTGATGGTATTTTGATGGGCAATTTTAAACAATTTATGTTATTATTCTTTATTTAGAAGGTTCATCTCTTAGTCTCTTTGTTTAGAGAAGAATATATGAAAGATAAACACTAAATGCACAAGTATGAAAATAAAACAATAGTCTGCAAATTAGAATTTATCATCTGGACCAAGAAGAAATTAATCTATTCAACAGATGTTTCTCAAGGAACTCCAGTCCAGATGCTGTTTTATATGCAGTCCATGCATCAGGAACTGATTTAAATATAACACTTTCTATAGGGAACATAAAATCTGTTGTAAGTAAATGAAAACATTGGGTAGTGTCCTATTGTCCAGAGTACTATGATTTCTTCTCCACATTTCATAGTCCAAACTCCCACATATCCTGCATTCCCATTGGAATGAAAATTGCTTATATATGGAGTATATCTACATTAAAATAAATTCTTTCAAAATATGATTTGCATTCAATTAAATGCATCATTTTAGTGGAACAATTCATCGATTTTTTCAACACATATATGCAGTGTGCTACTGTCAGCCTAACTGTGACATTTAGCATTGCCATCATTAAAAAAAAAAAAAAAAATTTGGTCCCTTGGCAATGCTCTCCCCTTCTCTGTCTAGGCCCTAATTTTTGTCTCTGTTGTTTTGTGGTTTACTGAATGTCACAATGAGTACAATGTTAGTGTAATGCTTCTGTGTTCTTTCTTGCTGTTGCATGTGTCAATCCTCTGCTTCATGTTGTCCCTTTTTAATGCTAATTTCATTTCCATAGGTGGATACACTGTGATTTGTTCTTTCTATTCACCAGCCAATTAATATTTTAGTTATTTCCAGTTTGCTGTGTTATAAGTGATGCCACTTTGAACACTCAGAGTTTGGATAGCCATAAATGTTCTTTCTGCAGGGAGTAACCCAGGAGTAAAATAGATAGGTCACATGGTATGTTTAATTTTACAAGAACCTGAAAAATTGTTTACTAATTAGATGTATCACTGCATTCCCACAATCGGTGTATAAGAGATCTCAAAAGACTATTTTCCTACGGATAACTTGGATTAGTCAATCTTAAATTCTGGCCTTTCTAATGCACGTATGGTGATGGGTATATAATTATAATTTATATTTCCCTAAGATTAATCATGTTGAACACTTTTTATATGTTTAGTTTTCATTTGTATATCTTTCTTAGTGAAGTATCTTCTCAAGTTTGTATTCCTTTTAAAAAAGATTTTTATATCACTTTATTTTCTAATAGTCAAGTTGTAATAGTTCTTCAAAAATTCTAGATACAAGTTAACTGTCAAATATATATATTTTACAAATGCTTTTTCCCAATATGTGGCTTGATTTTTCAGTTTTTTAAATATGGCTTTTGAAAGAGAAAGAAATATCTCTGTTTGATTAAGCCAGAGTTATGTGTCTTTGATGTTAAAGTTTTCATGTCTAAGAAATCTTTGTCTAACCGAAGGCCACACTGCTTTGTGCCTGTGATTTCTTTTAGATGTTTTACAATGTCTGACTCCTGCATTTAGATACAAGATCTACTTGAATTTAGATTTTGTGTTTTCTGAGTTAATGTTTTAGGAGTGGTTTTCTTTATCAATATCCAGTTGCTGCACATTCATGATCACATAGTTGTGATTAACTGAGGATAGACTAACTGATGTACATAGAAATAGTACTCAAGTTTTTCTGCCACTAAAGTCATGGATACATGCATAAGAATTCTATATACTCCTCTTCTGTTTAGAAATGTGTAGTGAATCTTTCTTCTTGCATTTCAGCACATTTAAATATTATGAATCTGAAGTGGAAAAAACTTAGAAATCAATTTGGATTTGTCATTGACTCGCATAATTTTGGGAATATTGTTTACTTTCTGACTCTGCGTGTCATTTGCAAAATTCAGCTAGTTCATAGTTTTATGCAATGCCTAACAAAATCAGGTGCTTTACAAATATTAGACCTTTTACTATCCACTTATTCTACTTCATTCTCTTTGTTGAATCCTTATTCTAGACAAGGCAAATACATTTCCCTGGTGAATTCTCTATCATCATAGAACTCTGACTTCAGTATCTTATGATGTGTTCTGTGGTTATATGAGTGTCAGTCACCTTTCCCTATAGGCCTATAGGCTGTCATTGTGGATTAAGTTAATCTACCATTGATATAGTCTAATTTATTTTGCCAAAAAAACATTTATTGAGTGCCCCTATTCCTGTATCATGTCTATCATCATGTTTTATGCTTTTAGAAAGTTCACAAAAAATAATAGCAACTATTATTTTAAGTGTCTACTAAGGGCAGGAAATGAGCTACCAACTCACAAACATGATCACCTTTCATACTTAAAATAATAGTTTAACTAAATGTGTCTGAATGTTATTCCCATGTGAAGATTTTTTGAAATTTCTAAATCCCAAGCAACACATTAGGAAAATTAAATAAAAATATCTGTGGAAGGTCCAAAGGTACAAAGCTCCTCAGTTTATTATATAGATGACTTTGAGAACCACTGCTTTAAGTCAGTCAAAATATCACCAACCCCAGAATTTGGATGAGGCAACTATGACTCTGAAAAATTAAGGCACTGAACGGTAGAACCCCATGTTCATAAATATTACATTATGTAAATTTCAGTTAAATTAAAATGATAAATATATGCATATCGCTTGTGCATACCTAAATGTACGTGTACACATAAAACACAATTTATTTACATGTTTACACAAATAATATATAGACAACAGTTGAAAGAATTGGCAGAGCCTACTTTAGGACAAGTGTAAAATCTAATGTCACTTTGGGGACATCGGCATATTTTGGAACATGTATGACTGGAACATTTTGAAGAGAATCTGAGGTTTGAACTCAGTTTGAAAATAATGGCAGTTACCTGGCTACAAGAACTGGTGAAGACTTTGGGGGCAGTTGGAGTAACATGTTCAACAGCCCAAGACATGAGACAGCATAGGGAGTTTCAATTTGGCAGGTAGTGGAAAAAACTAGCAGTGACCTGGCAGAGGCTGAGGCCTGGAGTCAGAGCTGAAGGATGAGGCTCAGTCTGGTATTGGAGTGCCTTGTATTCCATGGTAAAGGCTTTAAATTTTACTATTTATTGAAGATTTTCTGAATTTAGCAGAAGATTGATATATAGAGATTCAGTTTCAGTGCACATTATATACTCATATTTATATTAAGGCATAATTTTGATTTTGAGTACTCTGCCGTAGAAAACAGTTAGTGAAGGCCAATTACCTTTAAATCTATTCAGTTAAATTCTAAATTCTTTGCAGGTTGGAAACCACATTTCAGTATTAATTGCCAGATGCCACTGGCAAGAAGCACATATCCCTAAATAGAGTCCTATTTGCCAGTTCTAGAGATTAAAAATATAATTGGATGTCAAAATGCATGCTTTCCATATCTTTTCCCACTCCTCCCTGCTGTTTTCATAATGGGAAAGCTAAGGGAATGAAGCAGATGATCTTACTTATTCTGGAACTCAGAAACCTACAATAAAATACAGTAAGATGTTTCCAACCTAAGGTGCACTTATTTATAACCACACAGAAAAGTTATGACTTTCCCTTGAAATATTTTTCTACATCTTCACATTTAATATGTTATTTCAGACTCTATTTACCTAACCTGAAGGCTAGGATCTATTTACCTTTCTTGAAGGCAGGGCTCTCTGACTTGCATCTTTTTTTCTACAAAGTGGTCTTACACACTCTGGAAAGAAGGGTTATCTGTTAAAATTTCAAATTTGCAATTATTTCTCTTCCCAATTTTACCATTATTTGTCCAGGTCTTATAGGAGTCATTTCATCTTCTTTAGTATAGCTTCCAAGTCTCTGTAGGAACTATCTTGAGTAGTTTCCCTAGTCCCATCAACATGAAACAATGGGCAGTAAAGGTCTTGCATTTCTCTTAGTTTTCTACTTTTTGGCTCTTTGTCCTAATATTTGTTTCTTTTCCAGACATTCTATACTTGGAAATTTCTTGCTAATTTTTAAGATAGTTTCATTGAGATATGGTTTATATAATATTCAATCCATTCATTTAAAGTGCAAAATTTAGTGTTTCTACCATATACATTGACATGTGCAACCATCTCCAGAATCTTTTAGAATATTTTCACTACTATAAAAGAATATCCACGTCCACTAGCTGTAATTTCCCACAATCCTAAGCAATAGTAGTCTAATTTTTCTCTGTGTATTTTTTTAAACATTTTTTAGATGCTGACTGACCTTTATTTTATTCATTTATTTATATGTGGTGCTGAGAATTGAACCCAGTGCCTCACACATGCTAGGCAAGCACTCTACCACTGAACCACAACTTCATACTTGGAATATTTCACATAAATAGAACCAAACATCATTTTCTTTTTTGTTACTGGATTCTGTGACTCACCACATTGTTTTCAAGGTTCATGCACATCATCATGTATGTTTTTTTTTTTTCTTTTCAGTGTTTCATTTAATCCTCCAAACATCAAATAAGCCTATCAGCATGTACTGAAGCTGGAGAGGCTTGCTGCCACAGAACAGAGTTGACCCTGCAGGGGGCAGGAATACTTATCACTGAACAGTATTCCATTGGATGGATGTGCACATTTTGCTCATCCATTTATCAGCTTGTAGACAATAGATTGTTTCTACTTGTTAGAAATGAATAATAGTGATACGAAATGCAATCTGTTTTTGTTTTTTATACAGTCTGACAGCAATTGCCTTTTGATTGAATTGCTTAGTTCATTTACATTTAATGTTATTACTGACTTCATTAAGTATATGAGTGCATTTTACTTTTGGTTTTCAATACATGTCATAGCTGTATTGTTTTTCTGATGTGTTTTTACTGTCTTTTGTATAATGTAACACTTTCTAATAAAATATTCTAGATGATTTTAATTACATATAAATATATTCTTGAGCTGTGTTCTTACATTTTCCCTAGAACTTATATTATACATCTTAAAATATGACATTCTACCTCAGATTTATACTGACATTTCTAGGGAGGAATCAAAGTTCATATAGTTCCATTTGTCCCACCTCCTTTCCTTTTCCATTATTGTTATGCACATTTTAACCATATGTTATCTTTTGCCCTCTAAACGAACTGAGAAAAGGAATTAGAGCAAATACATGATTTTAGACTGCATTATATTGACCTTCTTATTTTTAATTTCTACTTTCTTTATTACTGTGAATTCAAATAATAAACTAGTTCCATTTTGTTACTCCAGTTTTCTACCACGTCTAATGTGTGCTGTTGTTGTCAAATACACTACATTTCGACAAATTAAGTTCCATACGTGTATGCGTACATATAATTATTATATCTGTGCATTATAGATTTATGTAATTATTTTTATAATTTAGAAGTTAAAAATGAGAGAGATACACAATTATGCTTTTGTTCTTTTGCTTCATTTAACTACCTTTATTGGCAGTCTTTTTCTTTTTCCAAGTGTATTTGAATTATTGTCCTTCAAACCTTGGTTCAGTCCTTTTGGGTTCTTGTAAGTATATCTACTATTAATAAGTTTTATTTTTGTTCATTGGAAGTGCCTTTATTTTGCCTTGATTTACTTCTTTTTAGAGGTGCTTCAGATTGAACCCAGGATCTGGCACATGCCAAGCAAGTGCTCTAACATTGACCTACCCACCAACACATGTCTTTGTTTTTGAAAGCTAGATTTTCTGGATATATACTCTTTGGTGACATTTTTTCCCGTGAACTTTGAATATGTCACTACACTGCCTTTGGCCTCCATTGTTTCTTATCAAAAATGAACTGCTGATCTTTTTGTGATGATGTCTGTGTGTATGTGCTAAGTATTACTACTGCTGCTTTCAAAATATTCTCATGATATTTTTGCCTGTCATCATTTTGTCTGTGATATGTATGAACCTAGATCTCCTTGTGTTTATTATCTTCTATGAAGACTGGAGTTTGTTGACAGTGTTGATTAGATTTTTCCCATATTTTGGAATATGTTGGTTTTTATTTCTCCAAATATTTTTTCTACTTCTTTCTTTTTGTCTTCCTCTTTTGGTATTTCCATTATGTATATGTTTGTGCTTAATGATGTCTCATATTTGTTTGAGGTTGTGTTTGTTTTTCTTCATTTTTAAAAATTTTGTTAGCCATATAAATTTTTGAACTATTATCAGTTTTGTCAATTCTTTCTTCCTTTCTCCAGTTCAAATACACCAGCTAGTGGTGTTTTTTTTTCCATTTGATTATTTTCCATAATTTCCATACATTCCATAATTCTAAAATTCCATAGATTCCAAAATTTCCATACAGTTCTTTTAAATAATACCAACTTTTAACTTTCCACTCTTCATTTTATAAGACACTGTAATCATACCTCTTTAATTACATAAATCGTACTCATATTTGATCTTTGAACTTATAACTCCTTAGAATACTTTCTTCTACCATTTGCACAGCCACAAAGGTAATTTTGGTTGCCTGTTTTCTTTTTGCCACATTCCTTTTTCTTTTCTTTTCTCATAATGTTATTGTTAAAAAGTGAACATTTTGATAATATATTGTGGTAAATTCAATTCTTTTTTTCTTTTTTCTCTTGAGATTTGCTGTTTTTATTATTGCTTTCTTTGTTCATTTACTTCTTTTTTTAGTGACTTTACTGAACTAAATCTGTGAAGATTGTTCCCTCAATTATGCATATTCAAATATTCCGACTCAGATTTGCCACCCACTCCTGTTTTCATCATTTAGATTGATTACATCAGGTCAGGGTCACTCCTAGATTCTCAACAAAGACTTGATGGTTAGTGGTTCTCCTTCAGTCTCATTAGCCAGTTAGATTTTCCAGCCTTTCTAAATGTGGCTTGGAAAATGTGGTTATAATTTAAGGAATTTATGATTTTGTCTAAAGTTTGACCAGGGACTATTCACTTAAGTGTTTCTTCTCTTCTCCTAAATAAGCCTAACTGTTGGTATGCATAGGCTTTCAGATATTCATGAATGACTACGATTTTATTTAGAATCTTTTTGGAATATTTTAGCCCTTATTTCTTCAATTATTTTTTCTACTGCTTTCTGCTTCCCTTTATAATCTTTGATTCTTAGGAGTTGTCCCTGAATCATAGTAGTTTTTTACTCGTCATTATTTCATCAAAAATTGTGGATGAGTCAATTGTCATTGAAGTTTCTGTCCTTTGCTGGTAAATTGTTATGTGGCTTAAAGTATACTTTCGGTCTGGCTCATGTGTTACTCTCTCCTGAGTGAATGTGGCCTAGCATATGCATGTAGTAGTATCCTGCCACCCAGGATTGTGTGCAATCTCAGAAGAGTTCTTCCTGTCTTTTTCTTTGGTTTTCTATGTGAAATTTTGTCAGATTTGCTCTTTCCATTTTAGTTAGAAGTACCATGAGGCTACACTTAATGTTTGAATCATGGGACTCGATAGAAAGATAGATAGATAGATAGATAGATAGATAGATAGATAGATAGATTGGTAGAGAATCTAAGTTGCATTGACAAACATAAACTAAGAAGAGTACAAATTATATTGATTTTCTTTTACTATCAATAATGGGTGTATGAATTTCATTTAAGCAATTATATTCATGAAACATTTTGACTATACTGATATTAAGGTTATCTCTGTTATTGGAATATATGAGGATTATACTATTTGCTGAGCATAACTACACGTGTATGTGTTCTATCATGACATGTTAAAGGAAATATTATCTTCAACAAAAACTACACTATATGCTTTCTATGGTGCTAGTTTTGCATCAAAGTTGAGGTGTAGATATCTCAAAGAACTGAAGCCCAGGCTAAGACAGGTAAGATTATACCTGAGAAAATTTGGATTAGAAAGAGGATATTTTCATATAAAATGATATTGATCTAGGGATTCATTGTTTAAGTGCATAAAAATGCACACGTGTGAAACAAATATATTTCTCTGACAATAGTTCATAAAATTTTTGATTCTCCAATGGAAGGGAATCAAGCCTCTCCTCTTTCTTGTCTGAGAAACTTATTAAAACTCTCCTCTGTGTTATTCATTTTTCCACTTCTGAGCTCTTTAGAGAGATTACCAAGTTGGGTAGGTGAATGGGAATACACGTATAAAGTGAGGAATGAATAAGACTTGGTGTATGGGGAGATAAGAGGAGGAATACAAGGATTATAAGATAGAAGGGTATGATAGAAAGATAAATACTGAATGGATGTATTGTCTAGTACTGAATTAAGAATTGTGGATTAATGGATTGATGAATAAATGAAACCATAAATAAAGAAGAGGAACTATAACCATAGTATATCCTTACAATCTTTACAAATATGACTTTACCCATATTTAATAAAGAATAGTAGTATTGAGGATAGATTTATTAATCATCCTGTTGTGATTTCCTTGTAATTATATCATGATGATGAATGAGAACACACTAAGTCTTGTGGAAACTAAGTAGATCAACAGCTGCAAAAAGTGAAATAAGTGTTTGTCCTGCATGGGACAGACAACAATTTAAGGTATGCACCCTGTGTAACTATAAGGAGAGATCGACATGTGAGGTATATCAAAAAAATTCAGTAGTTCTTTTTGTCTTTAGAGAAGCAATTTAGCTATTGAAATGAATTACAAAGTCCAAGCCTTAGCTTTTGTTCTACTCCCAGATAATTATACAAAGGGACAGAAATTTTTTTAAATGTCATTCTTCAGTGTTTTGCCTTCATTATGTTTTGCATTTATTATCAATTTTATGCTTAAGAACAATTATTTGATGTAGTTAAATATTTTAGTATTATTTTACTAAGAAGAAAATCAAATGAGGATTAGTGTGGGGGTCTCTTAATCATGTCCCATGTGGATGAGAAAAGGGATAACTACTGGAGGACGATATTGGCTATAAATCAATCCATTGCCCATAAATTTATCTAGTCAATAAAAACACAAGAGTCAATACTCTTTTTAAATGAGAGGGGGTATGACAGGTCTGGCCATACCAGATCTGGTCTCCAACAACATGAAGTAGCCCAACTCTCCTTTTATTTTATAGTCACACAGGGAAAGGGGTCTGGACCAGGAGGGGTTTCCTCTGTGATGAACAGGATGGGGGGAAGTTAGATGAGTCATTTTCTCAGGGCAACTAGACAGGGAACCACTCCCAGATAGTGCCACATACTTCCTGGCAACCTAGGACAGACATCCTTGGCTGCTAGTTCCTAGAAGCCAGGCCCTCTGTGTCCCTTGGCTCTACCTCATCTGATTCTGCTAAATAAGGATGGCTCCCCACAGATTAGATTGATTATATTTCTAGGGTTTCTACAACTATGAAAAATCTATTAATGTAGAAGTCAATGAGAATATTTCTTAGGGGTTGTGGGTAAAGCACCTGCCTCACATGCATAACAAAAAAGAAAAAGAAAAAAAGAAGTTTCTTTTCTTCTCTCTGTATCATCTGTGATGTTTTCATGAAATATCTTAGGTAAAGACCCTGGTTTGTATTTCACCATTTTTGTTCTTATTCGAAGGGGAGGGAGCAGGAAGCTCATATCCTATTTTAGTCACTAACATCTGGCATGTAATGAAGCCCAAAGCAGCATAATAATTGGTAATAAAAATGTGCATTATCTTATTAACTTCACACAGACTAGTCTTAATTATGTGAAGACTTTTAATAAGGTGTATGATTAAGAATTAACTGCCAAATGCTATTGAGAACCTGGGGTCATACAGTTGTAGCACTTGTTTAAGGTTCTCATACCTCCCTTGCTAAGTAAGTAGTTTCAATACCTAGAGTGCGTAAAACTTAAAATAGTTAACATATTTAAATGCAAGTACATTTCTTGTTACATAGTCATGATTCTCTGAATTTACAATGACACTATTATTCCAATTTTACAGAGGGTAAAACAAGGACTTGGGGGAGGGGAAAGACCTTCTATATGATCTTAAAGGAAGAAAAAAGAAAAAGGGAAGGAAAAAAACAGACTTTTAAGTTATATTTCATTGTTCTTTATAATAGTCATCATTACAAAGCATTTAATTTAGTATAAGCAGTTAAGATTGGACAAGTAATTAAACAAAGTTTATGTTATTGTATCATGCAGATTTGTCCTTAGGAGCCAATTATATTTTATTCTTACTCGTATCTTCAGTAATTATCCTAAATAGCTCAAGTAAAATATATTTAAACATAATAAAAATAAAAGTTTTGCTACTACTAGATATTAGAAAATATTAAATCAGGATTTCCAATCCAGTTCTACCACTTGGGAGCTTTTGATGTTGTTGCTGTTGCTGTTGCTGCGGCTGTTTGTTTTGTAAGCATGGAGAGAAAACATATATCTTTATTGCCACTCTAAATGTAGTAAAAGTAAGCCAAAGTGAAATCCTCACTGGATCATGCGCTATCTTCTATTGTGCCAATGCTATAACATGGGAAATAACTCTGAGTACTGCATCCTCTACTGAGGTACACATTTTTGGAAGACAGGATCTTTTGAATCTTTATAATCCCTGCACTGTGCATTTGAATCCTCTATAGGATATAATTGATAAATATTTGTAGAATCAATCTGAATTGATTTGAATGCATGTCTTCATTTTATTAACAATTCCACAGATGTATTTACTGGCAACTGAATCTAGGAAGAATCTTAAATCTTGTGATAGATAGCCAGATAATAAATAATATGAAAGTAGCCTGATATAAAAAGGAGATCTCTTTGAATATAATTTGAACTATTGTTGTTATTATCATCATTATTATCTCCCTCATTTACTGAGCACCATATATTCTAATCACATTTAAAATTGTTCTTAATCCTTACAAAGACCTAAGTTATCTTATAATGTAAAGATAATGCATTCAATCATCAATTTTTTGAGACACTAATATTGCCAAATATTTTCCCAGGTGCCCATATGATTTATCAGTGAACAAAGGTTTCATATTTTGGTAGAGCTTACATTCAAGTGGATGTCATAGGCAAAGTTCAATGAACAGAAAAGTAATTTATGTAGTACATCCTGAAGGAAAAAGTACAAAAACATGATTGGGAATTCCAGATGGGAAATGTGGCAATTTATAGTGTTAAGGGTTTAGAGTACATCTTTTTAAATGGGGAGCACTTAAGACAAGAATTGAAAAAGTGAGGAATTTGAGAACTGAGAAATCCAGAGGGTGGGCTTTGGAATCATCAACAAGTGAGTTTTATTTATAGACTTGTTTTTTTTTTTCTATCTGTGTAGTTTGCTAGCCCTCCATAGACCTTCTGTTTGCACATGTGACAAATGAGAAAAGGCATACGTTTCTGTTTGAATATTAAATATATTTATATGTTTCTTAGAATTTTGCTTGCATACACTAACAGCTACGTAATATACTAAAATCATTTAGAAGTTGCTAATTACTCGAGTGGTCAGATATTGTCACAGAATGAAGAGTTCTTTGTGTCTTCTCTGGGGATTACACATTTTGAGAGTTTCCATATTCATTAGAGTTTTGCTTGCCACTATAGGCAGCAATTTGCCACGTATTTGCCATTTTCTATTTCTTTTGCTTATACTTTCAAATTCAAGTGAAAAACAAACAAACTTACACAAATAAGCAAAGACAATATTGAGAAATAGACTATGGTTATTTAAATCTCTATTAAATAGCATTAAAATGAATTTAAAGGAAAATGAATAAGGTGGTAAGGAATTTAATAAACTGATATGTAGAGAGATGTTTTAATGCATGCTGCTTTCAACAAAATTCACTTAATTGGATAAAAATTTTGAAAGGATATTTGGGATAAGCATTCAGTGCAGCTGCTGTACTTTGGCAGTGACAAAACTAAACAATTAGCTTAGTCCAACATTCAAATGGCAGAAGGATTTACACAGATACAGGAGACTTTGACATTCAAGCAAATTCACATAGGAAGAAAAGTGTACCTCTCAGAAAAATTTCCATTGACTTAATCCTGATATCTATAAAATTTCTTGTTGGATTATAATTTATTTATACTCAGCACACTTATTAATGTTAAAAAAACATCAATTTATGTTCATTTTAGAAGGAAATATAGTTATTGTCTATCATGTCAAATAGCCTCCATAGAAAAGAGATTGGAAAATGGACTACATCCCCTGGTCTGTTAAAGGGAGAATGTAGATTCTTCAAAATGTTTAAGTAGCTGCAGAGTACTTGTAAATTATAAGGATCAGTATCAATTGAGAAAACAAATCAATATGGCAACAACAGCACAAATAATTTTCATGGAGGAAAACAATAAACTTGTTTTCTTAATTCAGTGTGTGTCATTATCATCAAATTCATTCATGTACTCTTTTGTTCATCTAATATTTACTGTGCCCTCTATGGATCTAGAACTATTTTGAAAATTATTGATTTAGTGATTAGCAAATTAGATGCAAATCCCAATTTTCAATGACCCTAATGTGCAGTGAAGGAATGAGATATTAAGCTATCAAACAGAAAAAAATGACAACTGTATTAACTAGGGATGGAATTTAACCTGTTTTTATTAATATACTCATGCCTCATGCAAATTGTTTAAATATTAAAGCACTTTTGTACCCACTAATAGGTAGCCATTGCCTTCTCCATCCTGGCCCATCTCCCTCGAACCTTCCATTTCTCCCTGGTACATTGGTCTTATACATTAATAAACAGAAAGTACCTGTTATAACACAATGACTCAGCTACAACAGCCTGATGACCTTGAAGGTCTATTCAAAGATTAAAGAGGCAAGTTTCCCTTGTAGTTTAATTCACGTCTTTGGGAAATACCTAGTGATTCCCCATGGAAATTAAAGGATACATAGAACTGGAAGATGTCAAAAGACTTTGTCATCTACCTCACTCTCATGTAGGAGGCTGAAACCAACCGATTTTGTATCTCTTCCTTTGGTGCCAGTAAGTCTTGGGAATTTTTATATTGCACCTCCTTTGGCTACAGCTGTAGACCATAAAATTTTTGGCTATAGTGCAGATTTGGATTCATAATGGGAGAGAGAACCAGCAATTGTGACTTCTGTCATCTGGCACCCCTGGTCTGGTGTCATCCAGAGACAAGGAATGTGAGTTGCCAATACCATGCTGATCTCCTTATGCTTTGAGTGTGAGTAATAAACTGTCCAAATTGATTTGGACTCATTGTCTTTTTCCTGGCTGAATCTGTGGGAATGTGACATGCCAACTTAAGAGATTTCACCAGGCTGCTGCTTAGTGCCTGCCTGACTGCTTGGAACAAGTCAAGCTAGGGGTTTCTTGGACCCTGAAGAAGCATTTTGGACTGAGTTAGATAGATTTCATTGATTCATGTTGATGTCATACCAATTGTTTCATATTTTGAATATCATAACTGCTAAAATTACCAGGAAGAAATAATACATCATTCCACAGGAGAATATTACAAGCATGCTACAATTCTATTTGTAGTTCATAAGTGCATCTCTCTGAGAATTACCATTTCAAGTAGTATCTAAAGCATGCTTGGGTCTAGTGTAAGAACTAATTTTTCATGATTCTAGACAGAAAGAACAATTAGATGTGATGATCCTGAAGTCTGTAGGAATGTGCCTCATCCAAAGACCTGTAAAGAATGCCAAAGAGACATCATATAATGCACTTGGGTCAAAATAACTCTTCTGATGTCCTAGCAAAACACTGATATTTTCACTAGCAAAGAGGGAGCACAGGGGCTCAACTAGAACACCAATAATTACATGGTCTCACCATGTGGAAGGCATAAAGATAACTTTAAACATGAATACAGAAATTCTGAAGAAGCATTTTTAATCTGTAAGTTTCTTAAAGATAGGGATGTTGTTTTAGGTTGTGTGGTATTTGTAAGTAATGTTTTAATTGGATGTTAAAAATAATAGTGAGTTAATTGAGGTGTGAAAAAAAGAAGGAAGCAAGGAACCAAGAGAGGGAAGAAGAGAAATTGAGGGAGAAAACAAAGAAAGTATTCTACTTAGAAGAATATGAAATTTGTAAAATGTCCCTGGTTTATTTGTTTTGTAGTAAGTATCTGTAGAAAGATGGAATGAGAGGAGAATAAAATATTAAGAAATTACATGTCTGGAGTCATCACAATACCTGACTTGAAATTATACAGAGCTACAGTAACAAAACTGAAAGGTACTGGCATAGAAACAAACACATAGACCAATGGTACAGAATAGAAAACACAGAGACAATCTGTCGTGTCCCTCACCGGCAAGAAAGCACGACACAGGAATCTTCCTTCAGCAGTTTAATCAGGACATTATTATTATAAAACCATGGTTTTTCTTCTTCTTCCTTGAGCCGAATTCGTACACTTTTATACTCTTGCAATAACCAATCTACTCCTGCCACTTGGCCTATGTTCATAGGTGCTCCCGTATGCAACAGTTGGCATAACCAAAAATGGGCTTTTTACCTAGAATGCACCTCAGGCTTTAGCGGAAACCAGCGCCATCTTATCATGGCGGCGTGGCGGCTCGCCACAGCTCCCCCTTCTTTATTTTATGAACACAGGTGAAGGTAGAGGCCCTATCCTACTGTGCAAAAGTGGCAGATAGTGAACATCAGTCCCAGAGTGGCGCCTTCTCCGGGCCTGACATTGCCTAAGCCGATGGAGCTTTCCAAGATTCTTTATTGTTCCATTGCTCCCGCTCAGGGGAGCACACAAAGAATATATATAGTAAGGCAGCCAATCAGAAAGCTATACAGACAAGGCACGAGCTGCATGCATGATCCCAATGTGTAAGTGTATGGGGCACGAGCAGACCACGCGCCGCACACGAGAAACAGGAGCCAACAGTTAAGTACTTCCTCATACGGCGTCAGCGCGACTCCTGCTTATTGCGTCATCAGTATGTGCCATGGACCGTACGCTGGCAAACTGCCAGCCGCCATCCTGCTTAGCCTGGGACCAGGGGTCCCGGGTACCCCGACAGCTCCCCCTTTTTTATTATTTTTATAAGTGGCTTGGGACCGTGCCTGTCTTAGGTTGAGGGGTCAGCCCGTATCCTTACCCATCATCAAAGACTGTAGATTATGCTACAGCTTCTGTCTTAGGTTGGTATATGGTCACCTCCTACATTACCCGTCTTTGACTACCGGTCCAGGATACTCAGCCATACTTGAGGGGAACTGCCGGCCTCTAAGGCTGTCATGACTTGTTGAAGGATGATTCGATCTCTCTGTTGGGTGGCTCGTAATTGATAAATTAAGCAAATGAGATATAAAACACCTAAAATATTAGTCCTAGGGAGCCAAGGCCTGCCCATTGTTGTACAAAACCTAGAGCAGTAGAGAACCATTTGACCATTTCAGATACAGGTGCCACATTTACCCTGGTGGTATTGACTCTCATAATTTTAGCTCTTAGTTGAGAGGTTAAATTGTCAAACCCATATGACCAAGTACAAGTAAGATAGTGAGAAAGATTTCTAGACAACATAGCTGCATGGCTATCATTATAAAAAGTGATAGGGGCAACACAAACTGCTCTTAAAGAAAGAACACATCCCAGACCCATAAGTTCTTGTAACAAGTCCACTTGTTCTTGAAATAAGTCCACTCTTTGATTTACTAGGAGGATGCCTGTTCTTAAATGTTGGTTTAAGGTCTCTTGAGTCTGTAAGGCAGTGGCAGTGTTTTCTGCCAAATGATTAACTGTAGTTGTTGTCTGTATTCTAGTTGTCAATGTGGCTGCTGCAGTTGTGGCTGCTGCTGCAGAGGCTGCAATGGCAGTGATCACAGCTGTTGTGATGCTAAAATCTCTTTTGTTTCTTGATAATAGCACTGGTAGTTCTGCATCTGTAACAGAGACTGGGACTGGTAGGAAGGTAGGAATAGGCATTAAGACTGCTTGTGAGAACCTAGAAGCATTCCAACATTGAGAGAGAAGTTTGGAGAATAGCAGCTTGATAAATACCCTGCTTTAAAACTTGTATACTTGGAAAATATGAATACATTTAATATACAAGGAGTGACCATTTCACAATTACCTTGACACTTTAATCTTACTAAATTTAGTTTTCAAAGAAAAATTTAGACTCTGTAACATAGTACAATACTCTTAACAGTTGTTTAACCATAATTGTATAAACCCCAATTTTTAAGACTAATTGTTTTAAAGAATAAAACTTAATGGACACAAAGTTAAGAGTAATTAGTGTTTCTAAGAAATCCTTGTTATTTTACCATGTCATTTTACCATATAGATTAAACTTTGGCTTATATCAGAACATTAGTATTTCACCTTAGGAAAAACCTTAAATAGCTTTAGCTGTTTCACATACATACAACCAACTTAGTTACACACAGACTTGTTGAAACTTGCCCTTTACTTACACACAGACTTTCTTAGCACTTACTTAGACCCTCATGTATTCCATCACACAGGCACTTTCTTACCCAGAAACATTTTCTTTTCCTTTTTATTAAATATATTTCCAAACCCAGAACCTTTTATTCTCTCTTTCCTATCTGTTGACCCCTTTTTGTTCACATTCTGAAACAACTCTTATGAAATTTCTGAATTTAGATAAATTACACCATTTTAACAAGATAAAATACTTTGTTGTTTATAGTACTCTAACTGAAACACAGTGAGAGGGAGATGGTAGCTCTAAATCCAAATCTAAGATCTCCTTGGAGCTTTGCAGAACTGGAGGGGGAGCAGGGGGAAGTGGTAAGGGAGCAGATGAAATGCTCACCCTCTGGGTTGGGGTTTTACCTGTTAAGACATAATTCTTAATAACCTTGTTTTTAGTAATGACACAAAGCGATTTTAAACACTTTTTGATTTACCAACCTATGAAACCACCAATAATGTTTAAGTATGTTACTCCATGGAATTTAAGGAGTTAAAAGTACTTGATGTTATTTAACAATTAGCATTGTAACTTTGCAAGTTAATCAGATGTCACCAACAAACACATTTGAGTAATTCCATACATGTTAACTCTAATTCACTTATTCTGTAAAAACCAAGATATTAGACAAGTGTCCTGAACAGTATTTGCTGTCTTTTTGCTGTTGAAGAAAAGTCCTAGAAACAATTGATATTAGACATTGTTTAACATCAACATTCCATTAGTTTGACCACCTAGAGACTTGCAAGTTATTTTTAAAGACATTTCACTTTTATTAGTTTACTCAATTTAAATTGAACCTTTTTAAATCACGTGAATAAAAGTATTTGGATCCATTTTTAAATTTTAATTTTAGGAGCGCTCAGTTTTGATACAGACAAAACATGACATCAGACAGCACGACATACAAATAACACAAAATCAAAGGCCTTGTAACTTTATAGGTGAATCTCCATTGCAATGTAACAGATATTTAAAAACTCTAGTTGAATAAAAAATAGAACTGATCAAAAAGAAAAAAATCATTAACCTAGGTATGCAGGATCAAAATTATGAGCTCAAAAATACAGCATTAAAGAAAAACAAAACAAAACAAGAATCCTGGAAAATGAGTTAGTTCTGTGTAGCAGCCCAGAAGTTTAAAACGGACACCCCTTTTTTTTTTTTTTTTTCTTATCTTCAGGTTACCTCCCTTTCCCGCTGAGACCGCTGCAGCCTACATTCCAATGCAGGCTTCAGCAAGGCCAGGCAAGGGGGAGGGAGGATTACCCAGGACTTTTTAACCCTTTTTCTTCCTGGTTGAGAAATCAGGTTAGGTTTGAATGCAGAAAATCACAAAACATTATTTCTTACTACTTTTGAGGAATGGAGCTGCTGAGCTCTCTGCCTAGGGGGAGGACTGCTTCAAGGACACGGGTGTTCCCTCCCTAGGTGGCCATGGAGCTGCATGGAAGGGATCAGGAGGGGGCCCTTTTCTGTCTCTTGTGATAGTTTCTCTTGATCCAACAATCCCTCATTTAAAAACCGAGGGGCTTTATCTTCTACAGTTTTTAAAAACTTCCTAGCTGAGGAAACCTTTAAAGGTGTTCCATTAGCCTTTAATAAAGCCTTTAATAGACCTTCCATGCGAACTCTAGACACCTCAGAACCCATGATTAATTTGCCCCCTTTCGAGTGCCACTTTCACTTTAATACTTTTAATGTGGACCGCTTTTCGCTTAGTCCAGAGTGTAGCCGCCTTTCGCGTGCTACTTTCACTTTAATACTTTTAAGGTGGACCGCTTTCCGCTTAGTCCACCCCGAGCCGCGTTTCGCTTGGCTCTGTCTCCGGACTGCCTTTCGCTAGTCCACTCCGAGCCGCATTTCACTTGGCTCTGTCTCCGGACTGCCTTTCGCTAGTCCCCGCTCTCTCTTTATCTATAGAGGAGCATCCCACTATGTGTGGACCCCACTTACCTGTGGTACTTACCGGTGCACCCCCTGACCACTGAAAGTTCTGACTCCCAGGTTTCGGCACCACTTGTCATGTCCCTCGCCCGCAAGAAAGCACGACACAGGAATCTTCCTTCAGCAGTTTAATCAGGACATTATTATTATAAAACCATGGTTTTTCTTCTTCTTCCTTGAGCCGAATTCGTACACTTTTATACTCTTGCAATAACCAATCTACTCCTGCCACTTGGCCTTTGCTCATAGGTGCTCCCGTATGCAACAGTTGGCATAATCAAAAATGGGCTTGTTTACCTAGAATGCACCTCAGGCTTTAGCGGAAACCAGCGCCATCTTATCATGGAGGCGTGGCGGCTCGCCACAACAAACCCACATAACTACAGTCATCTGCTTCTTGACAAAAATGCCAAAAACACACAGTGGGAAAAAGACTCCTGGTGTCAGGAAAACCAGTTGTCCATAAGTAGAAAAGTTAGACTAGATCCTTATCTCTCACCCTGCACAAAAGTCATCTCAAAATGGATGAAAGACCTAAGAATTTAACCAGAAACTATGCAACTTCTAGAAGAAAACAATGAGTCAACACTCTACAATATAGACATAGGCAACAACTTTTATAAAGGATCCACTAAGGCTCAAGAAATAATGCTAAGGGTTAGTAAATGGGGTGACATCAATTTTAAAAGTTTCTGCATGGAAAAAGAAACAATTAAGAATATGAAGAAAAAAACCTACAGAATGGAAGAAAATCTATGCTAATAACTCATCTTACACAATTAATATCAGAATATACAAAGAACTCAAAAAACACCAAAATCCCTCCAACAAACTCAATTTATAAATGGGCAAATGAACAAAACAAGGACTTCTAAAAAGAAGAAATGCAAATTGCCAACAAAATATAAATCAAAGTTCAAAATAATTATCAATTATGGAAATGCAAATCAAAACTACCCTAAGATTTTTAGAAAGAATGGAAAGGCTATGACTTGGGTTATATACAAGTTCAGTTTAAGGAGTAAGTGCATGGGACAACTGTAAATACTTTTCAATAAATAAAATAATGGATTTCTGATCTTGGAATCATGGAGAAAGCAGTCATAAGTATAGCAGGAACTAAAGTTTTTGTTGATTTCTTACATTTAATTAGAATTTAAGTAGAGAATAAGAAAAAAGAACCAACATGAAAGTTTGAGAAATAAATATATGTACCAAAAGTGTGTGTGTATATATATGTGTACCAAGTTGGGATAAATGAAAGAAAATTGGAGGTTTTGAGGGATCTTAATATTTTTTCTGAAAAATATATTGCCAATAATTTTGCATGCTATTTGACAAAGTTCCATGGAAGTGAGGTTTATGATCAACCAAACCTACTAGTATTTTTAAAACTTTTGGTTTCAGATATTTGCCCATACATGGAATTAAGAAAAAAAAAAAAAAACTACCAAAATTTTTCTAGATTAATATTCCACGTGACTCAGGAAAAAAAATGTTCAATGATACATAATATAGAGAGTTTAATGTCTGCCATGGTCTGAAATTTCTTAATTTGTTGATGTACTTAGGGCCAATCTTGTTCCATGAAGCTTTCAAACAATTAGAGCGAAAATAGTCCAGAATAATAATCTTGGACTCAGACAGATGTTATTAAAATGTAGCGTACAGTTTATATTTAGTGTTTCATAATCCATTTATTTTTTAAGAAATTTTAGCTTTTATTATAAATTGACTAACCATAAGCATATGTATTAATGAATACAAAGTGATGCTAGTACAATGTGGAATAATTAAATCAAGTTAATTAACATATCCATTAACTCAAATACTTTGTATAGTAAGAAAAATTTAAATTCATTTTCAACAATTTGGAAAAGTACATTAATATTTGCTACATTCATCATGCTGTGAAATATATTTAAAAGGAAAACTTATGGCTTTTGGTTATTTGAGGCCTCATGTTCTGATCAGAATCTTCCCATCCTACCCATTTGCCAGTCTTTTACTCTGCTTCTGTGAGTTCCATTGTTTTAGATTCTATTTATAAATGAGATCATGCGGTGTTTACATGCCTTGCTTTTTTCACTTATCATAATGTTCTCCAATCCCCTTCATCTTATTACAAGTGAGACGATTTTCATCTTTTGCAAGATTGAATAATATTTTATTGTGTATATGCACATTTCTAAATCCACTCATCTCTGGAGGGACTCTTGGGTTGATTCTACAACTTGGCTACACTAAATAGTACTGCAATGAACATGAGAGTTCAGGTGTCTTTTTGACATATTGTTTTCAAATCTATTAGGTGATATCTGTAGGTGAAATAGTGAATCATGTGTCAATTGCATTTCTAGTTTTGTGAGAACTTTTCATACAAATGCCCTCCTTCACATTTTTGCCAAAACTTGCCATCTATCAAATATGGATAATAATATTAACCTCTTGGGAATAATGAAACTATTTCAGTATTAATAAATGAGAGTTGAAACATTTACCTACTACCTTCAGGTAATTACAAAATGCTATATGCTATTTATCTTCATACTTCTCAGAAAAGAAGGCAGAGAAGGAGAACTATAATAAAGCAGATGCCAATATTAGATAAATGATATATCTGAATTTATAACCATAAATGCAAAAATATAGAAGCAGCATTTTTTCACTTTATATCTCATCCCAGAATTATTTGAGATAGGTATTAATTTTATAATTAATCACCAAGTCTCTATAGTTTACAGGACCAATTCTTTTCTAGGATTTTAAAATATTTGTGTGTTGAGCCTGTGATAATTGCCTAAGAATGGCATAAAAATACTTTTTTAATTTCATCCCAGTCTTTCTCAGTTGAATAATTGCATGGTACATTTCAACATAAGGACATTACTACTCACAATTTTTTGCCTAATTGAATGGTATTTTATGATCTGGGACCTTGCATCTTTTCATTTTTTTACCTCTTGAGAAACTTGAAATAATAAAGGCAAAATAGATTCATAGTAACTTTTTAAAATTTTCATTCTCATGAGGTCAATAAATTCCAGAATTAAGAGATATGGATGATTCTCGGTCATATCTCAAAACAATGTATTAGACCCACTTAAATGACAGAAATCAATTCACCATTTACAGGGATGCCTTAAATATGCTCTTTTTATGAAGGTGAAAATATTTTGTATTTAATGATAGGCACAATGACTAAAAGTCCCTGTCATTTTCTACATGTGTGCTCTAATATCTAGGATCTATCGATTAGTGATTTAAAAAGGTACAAAGACTGTTAGGAAAAGTAGGTAGAAAATCTTAGTTTGATTCTTAAGACTAATTTAAGAAACAAAGATGGTGAAAGAGAATGTCTCTGCATACAGCTTGATTTGCCAAAAGCAACCATCTAATCTTCAATGATGAATTATAGATTCCTACCTACCTATATTGCTTTCTCCACATTGCTTCGATGTAAATTCTATACACATAATTCAATTAACATTGTATATTTAAGAATGTATATCTTAGTAAAATTAATGGCATAGTAAATAGTCTGTGAAAATTACACAATCTAAAAATACATTTTGAAAGAATTATTTTCTTCTGAAAGCTTTATTTCTTCAACCTTTCTCTAGACCCAAATTAATGTGGAGATATCACAGAATACCTACCTGTGAAGCATTCCAATTTACATTTAAAGCTTTTCAAAAATAAAGTTCATGTTTTACTATCTTACAAAAAGACTCAATGCATTCCCTGTGGTTTTAAAAATCATTATTTCAGGATGGACTATAAAAAAGTATTAAAAAGTTTGAAATTAATATTAAGGAAGTTTCATAAATTAAAAATATTTAGAAAGTATTTTTACTATTATTAAAATTATTAATAAGATAGTTCCATATTTTTACATGTAAATTTAAATTATTCATACCATTTTAAAAAGAGATAAGTATAGAATTGAAGGAAGGAGAAATTTAAAATGTATGTTCAATATTAAAATGGCTCATTTTTATAAAAGAACCAGTTTTTCACTCTGGAACAGTATTTGTAAATGCTCTTACTGTGGAAACCACCCAAAGGAGTATGAATGTCTTTAGCTTGAAGGGACATTAAAATAATCTACATCAGTTTTCTTTATACACATAAGGAGATGGGTCAAATAGCAAGTTGCAAAGATCATGTGATAGCACTGATTCACAGATCTTTAAATTTTCAAGAAACATTTGGAGAATTTTAAGGATGAACAAAGATATAATGGTTAAGTGTTCTAGTAGGGAAGCAGTATTTTATTGTGAATTTCATTGCTTTTTTGATAGTGATGTTGAATATCCTTTTCTCACAAGTTTATCAATCATTTCTTTTGCAGTTTGTTCACATTTTGAAATAGTTTTTGGAATTTGGTTGTCTTCTGATTATTGATTTTATTTATTATGGGTACAAGTCCTTTTTCTGGTAAATATTTTGCAATTTTTTCTTTTAGTTTTGGTCTTATTTTTATTCTGTTAATCACTATTGAACAAAATTTTTATTTGATAATATTTTATTTATTCATTTTTTTCTCTTTGATCTTTTCTGTGTATTTAAGAAATCTTTTATTTTCTCAGGTTCACAAAGATTTGCTTTTAGAAATTTTATCTTTTCTGCTTTAATTTTAGGTCTATAATCATTTCATATTATATTTGTGAGTAAAGAGCAAGTCACTGTTGGTTTTACACACACACACACACACACACACATACACAAACACATTTTAAAAATCTCCAATATATTGCCATTTATTAAAGTTAGTACAGTTTACAAATTTATATATATTTTTGCCTTTCTAAAAAATCAAAATCGTTATTTATGTTTTTGATGGACTATAGAGATCATGGTGAATTTATGGAGTTTTTAAATTCATTGTTGCATGCCTACTGTTATGTCCTACCACACTGTTTTTATTAGTATAACTTCAAAGATGAACTTGAAATTTGGTGGCATAAATCCTACATGCTAGCACTTTAAAAATTTAATTGATATGGATTTTAGCGATTGTTAAATTTATGAACAAATCTTGTAGAAATTTATACTCATTTGCATTTTATATGTAGATTATTTTGCAAAGAGCAAATATCATTAAGTATTGAATATTTGTTCAGGAACATGACATATTTCAATTGATAGACATGATATATATTGGCACTTACTGATAATTTCTGTCATTTATCTGAATAATGTTTTACAATTTTCATCAGAGTGGTTTTTCAATTATTTTGTTAAACTTTTTCCTAGTAATTTTGAACACATTTTTTTCCACACTCTTCTGCTACTGCAGAGCACATACGGTAAAGTATTTGATATTACCTAAAGATCTTTTAGGTCTTGTTTATGCTTCTCTTAACTTTTTCTTGCTCTTTTTCAAAATTGATCATTTCCATTTGTATCAATTCATATTAATGGCCTTTTCTTTTGTAATTTCATTTCTTTAAACCCATCCAAAAAATTTTTATTTTCTCGTATTTCCATTTAGTTCTTTCAGCTTAGGTGCTTAGATTATCTAAGTTGTCAATAAGAACATAATACCTTTAAGTCCTTGATCAATAAAACCTCCACATTAATAAATACCCAAAGTCCTGTAGCTTGACTGAGCTGAACCTCCAAACACCTGCTTATTTTCCCTGTCCAAATTACATCTAGGTTTTGATTTTTGCCTTTCTTTAGATAGACCTACAAGAGGCCTTACTCTAAGCAGAGATAAGAAAACTTTCTCTGTAAAGAGTCACAGAGCAAATATTTCCGTCCTTGCAGGCCACGTGGCTCTGAAAATTGCCCATTTCCACCACTGTATCACAAAGCTTCCAGAAGGCACCCAAACAAGTAAAAGTTGTTAAAAAAAATTAGTGAAAAAAAAAAAAAAAAGTTCTGGGTGAAACATGAACAAGAGTCAAAGATCTTCAGGATCTTATCAAACATTTTAACAGGTACATGGTGTTATTCCCAAGAATAAGTAAGATTGGAGACTACAAAAGAGATTCTTAAGCAGGAAACTGCCAGAGTCAGAAATTTTTGGTCATTTTAAGGTCTACAGATCTCCTTAAACAGGACCATGCCTGCTAAATTGTCTACAGAAGTTCCTACAAAATCAGATACACAAGTTCCGGAGCTGGTGGACACACATAAGTTCACCAACCAGTCAGCCAATCAACCGCTTCTCCTTCAAAAGTACCAGCCCCTGACACCCAAAGCTGAGACCTGTGATTCACTATTGACACCTCTGACTTGAAAAGCTCCGCTCCCACCTAAAGCCCTCCCTAATCCTCTTTTTTTTTACAGGAATGAAAGTCTTCTCCCCTACCCAGCAGGAAGAAGCTACAGAAGAAAGACAATCATCCCACCCCCGTATCTATAAAGACAAAAAGGCAGGAATATTGGCATCAGATCTATTATAACCCAGATTGTTAGCCCTTGAACTTCCTAGTCAGACATTGGTCCAATTGTTAGCCCACAAACCTCCTCACCAGCCATTGGTTCGTTGTTATTAGCTCACGAAATTCCACTACTTAAGAATAGCTCCCCTGCCTTTCTCTCTCCTCCTCCCTTTCACTCTCTCTCTCTCCCTTGCTCTCCCTCTTGCTTGAGCTCTCTCACTCACTCTCTTTTTCTTGCTCTCTCCCTTTCTTCCCTCTCATTTTCTCTCTCTCTCTCACCATGTGGGCAGACACTCTGCCTGACGCTTAATAAAATCTCTTGTGTGAGTTCCTGCATCCGGAGTGGTTTCTGGGTGCTTTCACATGGGAATACAAGAAGCAGTGTAATCATGGAAAATAGAACACACTCAAAATTTTAGGAAAAAAAAAAGTAAAAAATGTGAATTTATTAACATTTTTTATTTGCAGAAAGAGGCAGAGGGGCAGATTTGGTCTTTGGTCTGCAGTTTACCAACACTCCCTTGTGCTTAGCTATTTAACTGCAGTCATTTTGACCCCTGAAGGAACTCCAGGACCTTACTACAGTATATGACCTTAACTGTTTTTGTTCTGCTCTCAGCCATGTTATAACTGCTCTATGGTTTATCTTGAGTGATATATTGCACTTTGCATATGTAGACCAACTCTGAGTGAAGGATGTAAAGGAAAATGCCCTAACCTGATTTAAGGGAGTCCCATCCTTGTTCTCTTCACCCTTCTCTGTGGCCCTACCCTGTGTGTTATAGTCATTTTAATCTGCCCAGATACTAAGCTCTGCCTGCCTGGCTCAGTGACCCCTTTTTGGGTCACCATTCTGTGTACCTTAGTAAATAAATTGACCTCAGGCAGAAAACTAGTGTAGTTAATGCATTTCCCATATTTTAGGATTCCCAGTCTGGTACAATTGGTTCAGAGCGGTTTGCAGGAAGAGGAATAATCTAGCACTGGTTACTCTGCTATGTCTATAAGGAGATGATTTGAATCTTTTATTTTTAAATTATAGAAAATATAATTACCTAACTAGAAATTAATTATCATAAGGTAAATTTGCTTACTTATGTTAACTAAAAGTATAAAACCCTTGATTAGCAGGTATGTTCTGAATATGAAGTCACTGGAGCCTGTTATATATTTTACTTTTTATTTTTTTTGTTCTGATTTTTTGTTGTCTATTGTTATCTTTGTTTCTGGACAGTCTTAGCCTCATGGTGCTCTCTTTTATTCTAGCAATTGTGCATATTTGAGTTTAGACCTAAATATTTTCATGTTCTATGCAAAATGCAAAAAGAATATATTTTGTTTTCACTTAGACAAGAGAGTTTCCATTCCTCTCACCCAGGGTACTTTCTTCTTGGAGTTGGTTTGAAGTTAATTAAGTGCCAAATCCAATCACAATGATTTGACTAGGTAAATGAAATTAAGTAACTGCTTTAAGAAATTACATGGCCCATCTTTAGAACCAAGCATTGAGATCTCAGCTAAGACATATGACTGACAAACAATGTGAGTAAATTTGTCCCAAAGGCTAAGTGTTTTTTTAGGGGAGAAAGGAAATCAATATCAAAGACATAAAAAAATTCTCCATGATATATTTTAAGTGGTTGTGATAGGAACATATATATAATAACATACACATATATGGTGACAATGCAATTTAATTTTAAAAATTAATCTTGAAAAGTGTATTTTTCACTCTTTTCTCCAAGGCAAAATGTATTGAACTTTATAATTTTTACACATTAAAATTTTTCTTTCAATAGCACATATTACCAGATGTAATACTAAGCTATTTGTGTGTGACATGGGGTCTAAATTTAGTTCTCACACATATATTAGTCATTCAAAGCCAAGTCTCCCAGTATTGCTCTCATGATATTCATGTCGAAATGAGCAGGTGCTGCATTAAAGAACCCGATAGCCAAGGTTAATCTTGATACTATAATTTTGTACTTTTATTAGGGTGTGATTAAGCAGAAAAACATTATAGACTTCAGTGGTTAGGAGTGCCAGCTATAGATAGATACTGCTTGATTTCAAATTACAAATCTGCTATTTCCCATCTGTGTAACATTGAGCTAGATAGTTCATTAATCTGTGTCTTGGTTTTCCTCATTTGAAAGGATAAAAATAGAACTATATCTACATAGAACTATTTTGTGTGACTGCTAACTATTAAGATTCAGTTACAAGGGAAAAAAGCTGTAATCTCTTATATCTTAGATTCTAAGCTGTTTATCATTCTTTTGTATTTCAATTAATCTTGAATGTGCAAGAGAATGGAGATACTGTGCATGCACTGCAGGACAAGCCGATTCTATGATTTCTATATGGTACTTTCTGTGTCTTGGTAGGAACATCACACACACACACACACACACACACACTCAAAGTATTCTAAATTTTAATTTTGGTTTAAGATGAACCATGAACTTGGATTCTATCGACATGACCAATGTGGGGGACAGGAATTTCCTGAATAGAATTATAACGTTTGTTCTTATTTTAAATAGCCATTACTTGGAAAACCTCTGTATCTTTTGTGTCTTTGCGATGTTTACTATCTTTGAAAATTAAAAATTTTGAGCCAACAACATTTGTTTTTACATCTGACTGCCAGAATTTTTGGAACAAAATTTACAGCTCAGTCAAGGAAAATGGATAGAAGCTAACAGCTCAATTATCAATGCCTCTTTCTTCTGTTGCTACCCCAATCTTATCTTCAAACCCCACTCATGAGACATAAGCACATTTCCCATACACCTGCTATCCTTCAATATCATTTAAGGTTTTATTACTTTAAGTTCAAAACAGAATATTTTATTTAAAAATGTTTAAACTCTTGGTAAAATGCAGTAGAAAATGTATAAGACAGGACATGGAAAAGAAAAATATTCCTTCTTTAGTGTTCTAGTTTAACTTCTCTTTTGGTAGCAACAGATAATTTCACAATTACAGACTGTGGTGACATAGAAAAAATATAAATAACCTTATGAATAGAATTTAACCATTATATTTATCAGGTAAAGAATACTTTGGAAGCCTTCAAAAATATTTTGATTTATTTCACAGAAAAAGAAAATGAATCTTTTCTTAATTATATGTCTATATGCTTACCTGGACCATGACACTGATATTCAGATCTTCCTTTATTTACAACTCTCACTGATTAATTTGGTGTGATTGTGAATTCCTATATCATAATTTTAATGGCTGAGGGTTTATTGTAATTTTTATAGACAAGTCAATGGAAACTTGAGAAATCATGCATTATTTGATATTTACTTCTCAAAAATTAGAAATTATTTTCTATTTTATCAAGACTCATCTAGTCAGGGTTTGCCACAGAAGGATATCTTATGATTCATAAATTAATAATTAATTCATAAAATTAAATTATTGCAGTACCTGGAGCTAAATGTTATAAAAGGCACTCTAGTTTCTTATTTTTATAGAAACTAGAGAATATAATTCTGGAAATGGAAATACTCAAGTCTCTATATTATAGTGAGAACATTTATTTTGTAAAGTTGAAGAACATGTTGTAGGAGACAATTGTGTAGGGATTCATCACAAATTATAGAATGTATGTTTATATGTATGGGTGTGCATATATGTGTGTATATTTGAGGTAACCTTAATCTACTAGATGGAATAGGTCAATACTAAGTCTCATTCTGGACCCTGTGAGAAAATGTCACATGAAAAATTCCATTGTGTTAGTTCAGAAGGTTTTCTCCACTTGGGGTTGTCTTGTGTAAATGTATCTCAAAGACTTCAACTCAAAGCAATGATGTTTTACTATTACTTCAGACATGTATGACCATTTTTTACATGTTTGTATCCTTTAATATGAATTTTATTATAGTTGGCCAAGTTTCCAAATTTTGGGCTTGTATTAATTTATGAATCATAAGATTTTATTAATTTTAAAATGAGAATGATATTAAGTCCTTTCTGGAGGAATGTAAGGGTGATATAGATAATATTCACACACATATACCCAAGTGTGTTTGTATGTGTATGTGTACATCATGTATATATGTACATACACACATACACATATATTGACATGTAATATATTTATACACATATAATGTATACATGTCTTTGTTTCTATATTTATTTTATTATATATATCTATATATGAATTGAATGTTCTCTAACCTCATGGAAATTTATAAGAAAAATCAAGAGAAGACAGACTGAAGAAGGGAGGTTAAAAATTAAAACAATTTGTGTCCCTGAGTTTTTCAGAAATTTGGACTTACAGATTCATTTTTGTTTCATGAATTAGAACCTCACAGAATTAGTCAATTGTGAAATTTTTGTTAAGTGATATATTGAATTTTCAGATAAAATTTAACCACTAGGCATCATTTTTTACTTCATCTAACAAAGGTTTCAGAAGAAAAAAAGACAGTTTATACATTAAATGTGTCATTGGTACTATCCTTTACCATCTAGATCAATTTAAAGTCAATTCCTATAAACAATTACAAACAGACCAAAACCAAACAAACAAAAACCAAAATGCAAACAGAAAAGCAACACCTCCAGATCTGGGTTTAGAGGAATGGAACATGGAGTCAAGAAAGCCTGGAGTTCCATGTCTATAAAAACACTGAGTTCCATACTTCCATAATTTTTTAAAGTAGATTAAGAATTACAGTATGAACTCTGGTGTCATGACACATTATAAAGCTCAAAAAAGAAAAGCACAGGTGAGAAAATGAATGCTGTAGCCATCTGGTATTACTTTTAGTAAAAGACATTTTGACCTGTCCACTGCACAGAGAAGTTTCCCTTCTTTCCTCAGTTTCAGCCTAAAATCACCTCCAGTCTAGCAATTAGAATCTTGTATGATTATATTAATTTTATGTGCATTTTCCCACATTCATATTTCCACAGTTATGTATGCAAATGTTTCCTAAACTAATAACAGTTAATCACCTCATAAATACTGTTAAATAATTAAATGTGAATGAAAGTACCCTTGAATCCTTAGAGTCTCTAAAGTCATATTTATTTTTACAAAAGATTGCATTTTCTTAATTCAACTTTATTAAGTTAAAACAAAAAGCACTATCTCATTAAGTTCCTTAACTTTCAGAGGTCTTCTAATGGTTGAACATTCACAGAAATGCTTTTGTGGCATATAATATAGCTAGTATGCATGGTCTAATCCAATGTCTGATCCTTTCAAAGGTATTACTGATGTATCATAATATGATGGTATTTGAGTTGAGTCCAATGGTGTATGCTTGTAATCCCAGTAACTCAGGAAGCTGAGGCAGGAGGATCACAAATTCAAGGCCAACTTGGGCAACTTAGTGAGACCCTGTCTCAAACTACAATGTTATAGCACCCCTGGTTAAATCCCCAGAAAAAAAGCAAAGTAAAATGAAACAAATACAAAAACAACATGAAGATATGTGCAATTCTAATATTTTTCTTTATATTATTACCTATTGTCTTTCAAAATCTCTGCTGGATTTTATCAGACAAAAAGAATTTTAGAAAAGATAAATAATTGAAATTTTGGGATTTAATGGCAATAATAGTTTTAAAAGCAAATTTTCTATTTTTATTTCATTTTTATTGACCCGATGTAAGCTCTCTAGAATGTTTGTTGTTCCTTTTATGAGATATATGTGCATACATGTAATATGGAACTTTAAAGGCATATATCCTTTATCAAGTATTGCTATATTTTTATAGGTCATACTTTTTAATGTATTTTATAAACACTAACTCATTTAATCCTTATCACTGATCCTAAAAAGTAAATACTACTATTGTCTTCATCTTTACAGAAGAAACTGAGGCATGCATTGATTAAATTGCCCAATAGATTAGAAATTGGTAAACAGTAAGAACCAGTTCTCAAATTTCAATAGCTAAGATCTTATGTTCATCTCTTGCTACCTATGCTCTGCTGGGTCTGTGAAGTAGAGGACAACAATGTGGACAAGTGACATACAACTTTGGAAACTAACATTTTCTTACACCTGTAGAAAAAATGGGGGACTGTGCATAAGTAACACTAAATATTTGTGGCAGATGACAATTCCACCTCTAAAATGCAGCATAGGATATTGAAATACAGGTTTTGAGGTTCTCATACTCCCCTGTTCACTCATTGATTTTAAATAGTATCTTCACTGTCACAGATGGGGCACTGCATTATTTGCCCCTTTACTATCTCACCTTTTTATCTTGTTCAGTGTGCTCTGTAAATACTGTTCTTATTTTTGCTCAAAAGCATTAATACTAGTTGTATGGCAAGGTCTTAAAATTTCAAGCATGATTTTCTTCTTTCATCCTTCTTTCAGAAGAGCTCTCTTAATAACTTATATCTATCAATAGTTTTTACTTTGAAACAAACAACCCAAACCCAGAGACTAGGAACAGTCATTATGTGTTGGCTGAAAGTCAGTGATTTCCCTGGGTTCATCCATGGCTCAAACATATGTACTTACTTGCCAGCAGGCCTACTCTAAACTGGGCTTTTCCACAGGAACTTAACAGGGACACTTCTGCTCCAGCAGGTTAGCCAGTCATGTCCTTGCCATGTGATGTCAGAATAGTCAGAGAGAAAGCCCAGTGACAAGTAACTTCTAAGGACACAATCAGAATCAAAGTGAAAGTAAATGCACTTCATGTCTTGATGGGAAGATCTGCAAGTCACATGACCAAGGATGTGGAAGAAGCCAGAAATGAAATGAGGTGTAGGGATATAAGTTATATAAGTTAGACTAGCCTGACATTTTCTCTGTTTACTCTTCTTACTTTTCCATTTTTACAAATGTTTTTATTAGTTCAGTATACTTACACATAACAGTGGGGTTCACTTCTATATCGTCATATATGCAGGAAATAAAATTTGCTTCATTTCAGTCACCAGCACTTCCTGTTTCCCTCCCCTATTCCCCTTCCTCTAATCTAATGATCTTCTATTTATTTGTAGTTATTTTTTAATTGGTGATTTAGAGATATAGATAACAATGAATTCACTGTGATATATTTGTATATGTGCATAGCATAATTTGGTCAATTGCATTTCATACTTCCTCCATTTTCCCATCATTCCTCCCTTCCCCTTTCTACAATTCCAAATTGCATTGATGTCCCTTTAGACTTCATAGGGTCCTCCACCCTTTTATAGCCTCTACATATGAAAGAATACATTCGACATTTCATTTCTGAGTCTGGCTTATTTCACTTAGCATGATTTTCTCCTGCTCCATTTATTTACACCAAATGTCATAATTGCATTCTTTAGCCACTGTTACTGTTTGATTTTGTAAGTGTGTTTGTGTGTGTTTGTATATGATCAAAGTTGCTTTCTCTTTGAGAATAGGGTTTTCTTTGTTTACTATCAGTGCAGAG
Organism: Sciurus carolinensis; assembly: GCF_902686445.1. Lineage (NCBI taxonomy): Eukaryota > Metazoa > Chordata > Mammalia > Rodentia > Sciuridae > Sciurus > Sciurus carolinensis. Next base: position 52,276,521 of record NC_062223.1, on the reverse strand, counting down.
AATGGTTTTTGATAAATGTTACAGATCAAGCTGGGTGCTCTGGCACATGCCTGAAATCCCTTGTAAAGTACCCCAAAGTTCAATAATTCAATCTCTGGTACCAGAAGAAAAAAAAAATATATATATATGTATATATATAAAACTCAAAATCACTAATATTTGGTAATGTATGAAACACTTGATATAATTCTGATAACTAATAAAATGAGAGCATTCATAAAGCAAGTTAAAATAAATGTACTTAATTATTCTTTCTCTTAACATATATAATAATAAACTAGATTAAAAATAAATTTAGGAGAAAAGCTTATAAGTCAGGGGAAAGGATAATTTTTAAATTAACCTCTGCAATACCCAAGGTGAGGCACAGTGTCTGGAATAGTAGAAATATGTGGAATAAAGATAAATGGATGAATAAGATAATAATGGAACAAACCAAGGTGGTACAAATGCTATAGGTAAGCTGACAATGAAACTTCCAAGTTCTCATATTTCTCACTTGAATGTTGGTTGTATGGTGTAGAAAAGTATAGTTATTTCTAGTTTTGAAAAGTCAAGCGCTTTGACCAAGATCATATAACTAGAAAGAGATGGAGACAAGTTTTAAATATGCATCTTCCAAATCTGAAGTCATTGATAAAATTTTCTTTAAAGAAAACAGTTATGGCATTTAAGAATTGCAGAGATAAGATGTGATACAGTTATATGTAATTAAAAATCAAAGTTAAAAAATACACTGAATACTAGTGCACTAATCTGCTTTGGGTTGCCACAACAAAATGCCATAAAGTAGGTGAATTTAACAGCAGAAATACATTTTCTCACTGCTCTAAACATTGGAAGTCCCAGATCAAGGTACCCATGTATTTGGTTTCTGGAGAGGATTCTTCTTGGATTATTGGTAATACTTTTTCGGTCCTCACATGATTATTATGATTATTAGGTGGGGAGTAGTAGAGAAAATCTCATGTCTTTCCTTAGAAGAATGTGTTCTCTAAGAATTGGGCAATAATCATAAGAACTCATTTAACCTTAATTACACTTCTTAATATCTTTATAGCCAATAAAACTATATAGTCATATTTGGGGTGAGAACTTCAATCAAAGTGGGAATTTTTTAGGGGGATACAATTCAGGCCTAAGAAGTGAAAACATAACTGATGGATCAAATCACAACATTTCAAGGACATAGGTTGAAAGTTTGGAAAAATATGCTTTAGTCCAGTGAAACATTTAAAGCATATTCATTCAGAACATTCCATTTTCTGCATACAGATCAAATGACCTTGCAAAATTATATTTTGAACATGAATTCTAAATGAAATTTGTAAATTAAGTTTTCTTTTTCTTTTTTTCTTTTTTATTCTTTGGAAATGAATGACAGATGCTTAAAAAAGAGTGGAAGATTTTAGAATTTACTGAAAAGACTTGTCTTTCTCTTGTGTTACAGGCCCAACAACTTACTGATCTGGAACAAAAATTAGCTATAGCCAAAAATGAACTAGAGAAAGCAGCTCTTGACAGGGTAAGTTTACATCTATGAGCCTCCACACTTTGTTTTTGGGAAAAAAAAAAAGCTATAGTACGCAGTGTGCTCATTGCTTTCTTTGATTTATTAATGCTATTCCAGATGCTCTGCATATAAGATAGTTATAGAATTCATGAATTTTTGATAATCTCCTTGGACTCCAATTTTTTCCTTGTTTTTGCTGTGACAACAAATTGAGAGTTCAGCCTCTGTGAGTTCATGGCTTCGATTTTTTACCTTACTGCTACATTTGTTATGTAACACCATGAATAAACATGCTTTATAGCACCAACTAAAATGTTTTGCATTAACTCTGGATGAATGAGTTGAGAAGCAAATAGAAGTAGTCATTGACATTCAATTGTTGTAACTAGTTTTTAAATATGTAGGTCTTAGAATTTATGTACTGGGAAATATGCAAAAGCACTTTAAATGCAGTAATGCTTACATTAATAAGTGGGACTGATTTAATTTCTTATTATTGGTAGAATTAATGTAGAGTTCATATATTTTCTATAATGATATTTTGAAAAAAATATAAATTTAATGAATAAACCAAAAATACATTTGTGGCAGCATTGACACATATACAACATATCATGTTGAGTGAAAGTTTTCAGAATTATGTGTACAGTATTTAACAACCACTCAAATACATAAAGCTTATGTAAACTATTACATATCATAAAAACAGTTTAAGAAAACAGATGTACATCAAATTCATGGTTGTAATTGCTTTTGGGAAAAGACTGAGTAAAATTATACTAGGAGTGCTTGCAAGTAGAGTTTCCCCTGTATTCCAAATATTTTGTCTTTGAATAATTGGAAGGATACAGAAAAATCATATTTAATCTGTATAAATACATACATATATATTGTGCATGTATGTACATATGTTATATATGTGGGGACATGTACATTTGATGTGTGCAACATGTGTATATTACATTTATGTACATGTTGCATGCTTTGTGTCATAAAATTATATAAAAATGGTATGTAGAAAATGTAGATTTTATAATTAATATAATAGTTTTTAAACATTTATTTAAAATTCAAAATCATTTTTTAATTTTATGAAAAAGTGTTCTTCTGTATGTTAAGAGCTATTTTTGTGATTAAAGATTAGAAGTCATTTTATTGAGAAAATTAAGAAAGTAAAAACAAGCATTTATAAAAATTTATTTAGAATCTATTCATTTATACACAATGTATTATTGCAATTTTTCAAAGAAAGGATGTTGCCTCCTAATTACTGATTGACAATAAATAGAAAAGAGATGGAAAATTTAAAACTGGTTCTATCTTGAACACAGCTGGTGTCTGCCACCAGGCACCTGTTTCTATACAGTGATGTTGAAGGACCATGCTAAGATTCTACTTCTCATGCACTTGATTCTCTCCTGCATAGGGACAGTTCCTCAGTATGGTATGACCAAACTATCTTTGCAGATAAGATAGCCAAATTATCAAACAGGATATGTAGAGAATGTCCCAGTAGAGGGATTAGTAAGAGCATTTTGTGAATGCTAATGATGTTCCTTTGTAAGGCTTAGAACTCTGGGATCAATTAAACTTTTGAATGAGTAATTTGTTATCTTAACAACCTTACTTCTTTGTTATTGCCATATTTTAAATTAATTTAGGTCATTAATATTTAATAATTTTAGGGGTGACTGACTGGTGTTCTGTGCAATAAAATATAATTAATTTTACCAATACTCTAGTTTTTTAAAACTTTGTGTTAATTCATAGAAAAGAAGTGTATACTCACATAGGCTACTATCTGACCATATCTAACTCATGTTATATAATATTACTTTGTAAAAATGCACTTGACTTTTTATAGAATTGGTAAAATCAGAAACTCAGTGGGACATATAAATGTAAAGTTCAGAGACTGGGGAGATAGCTCAGTCAGTAGAGTGCTTGCCTTGCAAGCACAAGACCCTGAGTTCGATTCCCCAGCACACCCAAAAAAAAAAAAAAACAAAAAAAAAAAACTAAAGTTCAGTTAGACAACTTAAAAAAAACAAAACTTTTCTGTCATTTATACCACCATCTTTGTAATATGTTTTATATCCTAAAAAACATTGAACTCTTCTAATTCTGACATCCTCTTTGTTTTTGTCATATCTACCTATTGGATCAATCTTATGTTACATTTTTTCTGATTTGATTTCACAGAATCTTTTTAATCAATGACCTAATAGCATTGAAATGGCTTTTGTGAGACCTTCTTATGCTAGGTATTATGGGAAATAGAAAACATTTGTCATCTGATTTTGACTCCACATCTCTCACAATTAGGAAATAATTATATATATGGAGGGTCACTTGAGTGGTATGGTCACAAAACACTTCACTGGTAAATAATAATTTGGCCTGTGTCATTAAACTCAAGGTTAAAGTGGAGTTTCTCCTCCATCTTTAGTTCTGTGCTTTCCTCCTCCCCAATTTCATCCTCTTCCACAAACCTTTAGGTACCCAGTCCATACCACGCCACAGTCTGAATTCATGATGGGAGTTTGCATGTTGCAGTAGTTAAATAATTATCCCCAGAATCTTTCTCCCTATCTTCAAACTGAAACATTTTTTGCTGAATTACCATGTTTGAATCCCTCAAACTCTTTCAATTTCTCTGGGATCAATAATACAACATACTTTATAAGGGTGATGGGAGATATTTATGCATTAGAAAAGTAAAGTGCCTTGAGCAATATCTGGAACATGGAAAACATTCTTTATAATTATTATTATTAATGAATGAGATCACAGAGACTTCCTAAGACAATTTCCTCCTTAACCATTAGGATTATGTCACTCCTTTTTTTAGTGAACTATAAAAGTATTTCACAGTAGATGTTGATTTCAACAAACCTCATGTAAGGTATGTCTGAGACACATAAACTGCAAGTCATAAAGTCAGATAGAAATGCTGCTTTTTCAAAATAGATAAAAACCACAGTTTAACGGAATTACTCTTCACCTCTCTCCATCTACCTTTATAGGAGACTTTTTTATTCTCTTCAAGTGTCTAGTTCCTAAGAATGGTATATCTTGGCTTCAATTAAATACCTCGAAAATATTATGAAAACATTTTCATACTCCAACTTGGTCCTCCTAATATATATAGTGAAAGAAGTCTCAGGTTGCCATCCCAATGTAAACAATAACCTCAAAATCTAAAATCAACCTTGAGCATCCAAACAATCAATTATTTATTTGGCAATATCTTATGAACTATGGTCAACCTTCACAACTGGAATATAAAAATGTCCTCAAGGGATAAAAATCCCTCGAACTTTCATACCAAAAAAGTTTGTATAGCGTCTGACTCTCAGAAAATTTTAACCAGGAAATCATGCATTATTACAGATAACATTTACATAGACTCTCAGAGCGAAATCATAGCAAGGAGAAGTCTTTTTGTAAGATCATAGTGTTTGGCACATAGCTGAATTATAAGGCATTGTTATTATTTGAATATATAAATGAAGACTTGACTTACCAAATGAATAAACATATTTCCATGGTATTGTCCAAGGGAACTGAACCAACTAGAGCACAGATTCAAATATTTTGAGTGAGTTTCCAGGGTTCATAGATCTTATTTTGTGGCAGAAATAAAGTTAAGGACATATAGATTTCATTTCTTCACAGTCTTTCTGAAGCCAGAAACTGATATTGCACTCTGATCTTTGTGAGTTAGTGTTTTTATGTAAAAGAATTAAGATGAGCATGAATAGTTGTAAATTTTCATTAGTCTGGAGATTAGGTATTTTAAGGAGTACCATTATCTTTACAGGATGTATTTTATTGTCTCCAGAAAAAATGTATTTTTAGGAGGAAAGAACTAATATACATGCACATGAAATGTTACCTTTTAAGTTTTTCATCATCATAAGATTGCATACAACAATCATTTCTTATGAACTTTCCATAGGATGTAGAACACATAGAAGTAATTTTAATATCTGTGATAATAATATATTTGTATTATCTAATGTACTGGATAAAATAGGAAATGTTTCATTATTTCCTCATGTGATGGAGCATCAACCTATACATTCTGAAGAGCTTGCTTTATTTTTTCACTTGCAAATGTTTGTTAAATTGGAAACTGCTGACGCTGCAGAATAGGTTACAACTCTCAAAGCTATTACATTATGTAAAAAAGTAGATGAACAATAAACACACAAGCAAGAAGGTAAACTGAAATGATGGTAAGGGCTAAATAAGATGTAAAATTAGGAAAGGTGATAGAGGCTTTAAGGAAGGCACATTCTTAGGGTGGTCAGGATCTGTTTCCCAGAAGATAACCTGTGAGTTGAGTGTGTGAGCATTTTCAATGAAATGTTCCCGAGTGGACCTTTGAATATGACTTTTGCAACTTGGGATATTTGAGGGACTATAAACAAAGGATACTGTGACAACTGAGCAGTATAGTTAAGGAACTTGCATCATAATAGCATATGGAAAAGTGGTTTGGTGCAGTGAGGAGAAAGACAGCACGAACGAGATTGGTGTTAGAACAGAATAGGTTTCAGGATCTAAGGGAAAGTACACTATATATGGTGTACATCATGCTGCATTAAGTGATATCCTGTTATAGCAAACTTTCAAAGTGAACAGTAGCCTACAGCTTTAAAACAGACTACAGTTAGCAGTAAAAATGAAAATGTTAATGATTTCATATGTGGTGTAAAATCACTGAGTCCTGCTAATGGAACTGGGTCAAGCCACACATGAATAAAATCAACAATAGTCCCAGTTAAACTTAAGAGGTACTTAATAGGGATCATGGAGGAAGATTGTCAAATCAAGGCAGCTTGCTCTCAGCAATCCATGGTCTCTGACAGGAAAATCTTGCAAAGTATTCAAGGAATTGAACCAAAATCTAAGATAAAAGGCTTTGATGCAGGCTTGTGATCCAAGGAAAGAAAACTAGAAGGTAAGAGGTTAAGAATAGGTTGAATATGGAACACAGAGAGCTTTCCGCTATGATTGAAAAATGAGGAGTTGTAGAGCACATTTTATAATGTTGACACTGCTAACCTGGGGTTATCCTGGCAAGTTCAAAAGACCTGTGGGAACAGATGAGTGCACCAACATTCAGACAATATCTAATGTAACACTGAAGGATCAGTGTTCCAGTAAATTTTTTGTTTTGCTTAAACAACATTTACTAAAGATAACTGTTTGAAACTGTGGATACTATTCATTATTTTCAGCATCTGAGCACCACCGTTGCTAACATTTAGTGTTGTATATCATGTCAACATATACTTTAGGACTTACATAGATACAAGTTTTAGATACACAGTGTTGCAAGGAACTAAGATATGAGTACAGAGAACACAACAAACATCATTGCTTCCTGAATGGTTAAGCATTGAAAGTCAACATTTCAAAGCTATAAAAGCTTTGGTTCTTGGTCAAGATATGTCTGACTCAGTCATATTTTCTCCCTTGTCTCACATTAGTATGCAAAAGAGAAAACACATTTAAGTTGCTCACAGTCATCTACATTATTTAACTGCTGACATGGCATTCAAAGCCATGGTCTACTAGTATGTCCCTAGAGAAAGGAAGGCTCAATCAGGTTGCAGTAAAAAAAAAAGTAGGTCAGCAAATCTGATTATTACTTCTTTCTCACTTGTTTTTTTGAAAACAGTTTGTAAATTTTCTTCATTGACAAAGATAAATAATATTTCCAATTAACTTTTAAGTTGTTTATTCAAAAATTTTTTGAGACCCTATAGTATCAGGGATTATGCTAAACCCTGGCAAACTTATACAACAGTGCATGTACTTAAAGATCACAAGTATTGAAAAACTCTGTGAAGGAAGTCAACAAAACAAATCATGGAAAATGATGGGGTGGAGAGAGGCAAGAATCTGGGTATTAGAGTAAGTATTAAAAGAGGGGTCAGTTTGAATAAAAATATTGAATTCATAATTATCATTATTCATCTTAGTCCCTCCCTCCATGCTTACTTCATAGTCTTCCATGCTAATTCTTAGTAAGTTCAAATTTTTTAGACTTTTCTTATAAATTTGAATAATGAAATTCACAGGACAATGGAAGGCAAGAGTGAAAGGAGCAGAATTTATTCAAGTGTGAAGACTACAAACAGAACTCTCCAGGGGCAAGAGGGACCCTAATAAGGGTTGCCCTTTAATAAGTTCTTCTTTAATCTGAGAGAACTTGATAAAGCAAGATTAATGAGAAGGAAATTCATGCCTGTTCTATTTCTAAAACATGTCCAGTTGCTTATATTACTGCCACTGCTGTCATGGCCCAAAGAGAGTGAATTCTTAAATTGTCATTCTATCAGTAAAGACTCTCATCTTAAGATAAATATTAACAGAAAGCACAATAGCAGGCTTCATAAAGGATCTAAGTCAACTACTCAGAAGTTGACCAACAGGGTTTTATAGTAAGAAATAGGAAATAGGAGAAACTGCTATATAAATGTGTATTCCTGGCATCCTATATAACATGGGAGAATGTGCTGAGAGCTTGTTTTATCAGAGAAAGCACACCTTGCTTCTGCATCAATCAATGTGTGCACCAACAGGGTGACTTCACGTGCACCTGCTCATCCTTGGGTCTTGGCTCCAGTGACTAACCTCTCTCTCTCTCTCATGGTCCAAACACATCCTCTATGTTTCTAAATGGATATATATATGACACCAACTTATCTGGTCATGCCCCAAATTACTCCTTAGTCACTGTTAGAATAGCCCATTAGTTTAATCAAAAGATTTACATCTCTTTTGTTTACTAACTGGGGATCTTTTTATCATTTGTGCTCAGATTGTTATTAATCCTGACATTTTAAAACTTTTTTAGCAGTGGAAGGTGTGGATAGATGGGAGTTATATATGGTCATCTATCTTAATCAGTCTCCCTTGTAGTCCAAATCAAAAATCTTTCTGTGTGAAAACTTTGAATCTTCTTTTCTTCCATGTAAAACAGTAATAATAATGCCATTTTCACAGATGTTTCAAAGCATAAAACTATTTCTTGTATATGAAAGTGCATGGAATATTGGAATATTTTCAAAAGCTTATATAAGACAGCGGTAACATTAGCCCATCAGATTAACTTCTACTGCCTAACAAGGTCCAGAGGAAATGAGAGTTTTATCAGAAACATCTTTCTTCCAATTACATGGGGAAATAGAACAGGTTTAGGGTAATCTGAGAAACCTAGTGGCCTATATTTCTAGGGAAGCAGTTCTTAATAGTGAGGATTGATGCCAATAGAAAGATGACATGTATCTAAGAAGGGCATCTACTTTCAGAATGACTTGAATATATATCCTTCTTAGTGATCTATCATGATTGAAATCATGACAATTCAAGAGGAAGAATAGGTTGCATAACTGAAATTTGGTGTTCAAAATATGTCACTAAACACATTAGCTCCTAGCAACAGACTGAACGTGAATACCATAATGGAACCTATAAACTGGGCAATTACATTTGAAAATGGATATATATTTGTATGGAAGTAAATGTAGGCTAGAAGAATGGAAGTGGAAATTATGACCAGAGTCACATGTCACATGTAAAAATGTTAATCTCTCTCTCTCTCTCTGTTTTTAGGAGTCACAGATGAAAGCAATGAAAGAGACTGTACAGCTCTGCTTGACATCAGTTTTCCGTGATCAACCTCCACCTTTGAGTCTAATCACAACAAATCCAACTCAGATGTTATTTCCAACCAGGACAATTGCTGCTAAGATTCCAGATGAAAAGACAAAAAGCAAGGTACATTTTATCAGGGCTTTGAAAAGTAATGTTAAGTACTGAACTGTCTTTAAAGTTCATTCTATGTGATCAACAAAGTGAACCCAAGTAAGATATTGAATTCATTTAAAGTTTGGGAAGTATATGGAAGATCATAATCCGGTCTGTAAAGTCTCTGTAGTTACTTGGAGAATGTTGGAAGACAGACTTTCTTTAGAGTCTGTATGTTAGGCAGGACCAAATAGTCATTAAAATTAAAACAGTGAAAGCAACAGAAATACTTCCAAATAAGTTAAAAGAAATATTTTGTATTGTATTACAATAAACAATGCAAATTTGATGCTATGTTTGGGGTATACATAACACTCTGACAAAAATATTCCTTTATAAGTTATGTCTACAGTGCTCAACAATGGCAGCAGGTGAGAATTATTTGTGGCATTAAAAAAATCCGGACACATGAGATCTGACCCTAGATCTATTTCTTCAGATTTTTTTGGGCTGCACACTAGCCATCAGTAATTTTTTAACAGTCCCAGGCAATCAAGTTCAGGATCAATGGACTTAAATATACCTTCCACTAAATGCTTCATTGCACTACCATAGACAGAAAGGGGACATTTCTGTGTGCCCATTTCCATCTTCAGATACCTAGCCTTGTGGGTTTTGCCAGTGAATAAATCTAGACAGCCTGGAATTCTGGTTGGACAGAGGAGTTTTCTTTAAAGCAATGTCTTTGAAGGAGTTGTCTTCCCGATCATGTGCCTTAGAATCCCTTGCTATTAAACAAGTGCCATTGTACCAGCCTGACTTTCAAATGCAAACTCTGAACCACCTAAGGACCACTGATGCCAATACCTGGTGACGTTTTGCACAGGGTGCTTTCTTAATGTTCATTTCTGAGATTCCCTGTGTTCGAATTGAAGGAGATAAATGAAATTTACAGTTTAGAGATGGAGAAACAAAAAAAAGTAATGCTTATTTGCTCTATTAGAAGATGTGCCTTCTAATATTATGTTTTTATATAAGACTAGTCAATTTATAAACTATAAAAATTTATTATATATAGTCTCACTCATCATTGGTGGTATGAAAATTAGTACTCTGACATCATTTTAAAATATGTATATCCATTCCATTCTCTTATCATCTTTCATCTTATTACATACTGAAGAACCTCTAAAATATTTTTCTCCTTTTTTTTTTTTTGGCCTTTTCTTGGAAAACTCTAGATTCAAAGAATTTGTTTACTTAACAATAAAATGAGATCATACCATATTGTTGTTTTTTTTTTTTTTTTCCATGAAAAATCCTGGGTAAATCCCTTGCAATTGGTCAATTGTATACCTACCACACAATCTCACCGACCCACCAGAAAACACCCTGACTTCTCCTTCTGTTGGAGTCTAAGGCAGAAGCTGAATTTCAGTCTCATCACACCTTTTGAATGGGCAAAATAGCTTTGTAATTCCGTGATTATGTTCATGTGTCTCCATCTTAAAATACATTTCCTTACGCCCAGTGTTAAAACTGGGTTCTTTATGACCCTGAATGTGTGAAAAATATTACTGATTGTTCTTTTAAATGATTTCCTAGGATTAAATGTTTGTTCTATCATTGAAGTCAACAGATAATTATTGTTTCTTTTGACTTATCACAGAAAACAAAAGTAAGGATTTAAATGAGCCTGGTTTGGAGACTGCTCATTTCTCAAAAAACAAAACAAAAACAAAAACAAACAAACAAACAAAAAGGAATAGTAACAGGAAAAATCCAATTGTTTAAGATGAAATTCAATAAATCCTAGTTAGTGTACTGGGGAACATCTTATATTATAGCATTGCATTAAAAGTTTATCTGGAGTTTATGTTTTGCTCATATTTTTTATCTTTTTAATAGTAACTGAAATTATATTTATGTATGTTTGGGCCTTAATCTCTATACAAGTACTTCACAGCTGACCTATTTAAAATCCTTAATAACATAATGTGGTTTGGATGTGTATTAAAAAGAGCACTTCAGTTCTGGAATGATTTTTTTTATCTCTATACACAAAAAATAACTTCTACCTAGGCAAGGCCTCTACCATTGGGCTGCATCCCCACCCAAAAGTCAGGGAAGCCTTCAGAAAAGGCTAATTTTTTGTGTCCCTGAGTTGTGTGACAGTCACAACACTTCATTACTCACCCTGTGTTTCTGTTTTCTCATTGCCCATCTCAGAGAATTATTATGTTGTGAAAACTAAAAACACAATTTTTTTCTTTTCCATTGTTTCCTGACCAATCTCATCTGTTCTCATTTGGTTTTACAGTTTTCAGCCCTTCTTTAGAAGGGTGTCTGAATGTTTTACTCCCCACATCTGTGAAACACATATAAATAAACTAATTTCAACCCGCATATGGACCAAGATGAAATAGCCCCCAATTGATATTATTTTCTCTAAGAGATCTGGAATATAAACACATTTTTATTCCTGTACCTACACGCATATATGTGCATAGCATACATATACATATACATATATATTTGAATTATATATATATAGTTCAAATATGTATATACATATGAATGCATGTATATATATTCACTGTTTATGTATGTATGTATATGTATTCACTGTTTATGTACATGCACACACACATATTCACTGTTGATCTTAAAAGTCACATGTTAGAGTGGAAGTTCAACATTATAAGAGTTCACTGGAAAAGGCTTACAAACTAATTTATACATGGGTACCTCACCTTGTTTTGTTTTATTCTAGACCATTCCAATTATATAAACTGCTATTCCTATAACATAAGTTTCTACTGAGGACCTTCATTCAAGTCTATCAGCTTCTTCTGCATTTTCCATAGTTGTTAATGTCTGCTTCTCTGATTTGAGTGAATTTTTCTTATCTTTCAACTTAGACTTATTTTTCTTCTCTGATGGCAGTGTTTACTTGCCTCAGTCTTGGTTATACCTTGAATGCAGTGATGTCTGCATATGCCTCTTTCTTTAAGAAAGATGACTGTACTAAATTTATTGATCTACTTGACACTTTTCAGTGCCCAAAGTCTTTAGAGGATTCATCTGAAATGTATTTCTTCTTACTAGAAATTTTTTTTTACATTTAAGATTTAGAAAAATATAATTTACTGAAGGCTTATTAATTGCTTTGTGTTCAACTATATTGTTTTCTACCTATATGCCAAGGCTATGCTAATCACTGGGTGAGCAAATTTGAAATAACATGGTTTTGACCTTTTAGTGATTGCAGTATAATTATTTACAGAGAAATCAAGAAAAGCACAGGCCTGCTCTTAATTAGAGACCGGACCATTTTTTCATTTTTATTTGTTGTTGGTATTTAGAATTCTGTATTCCAAATAGTTTTGATTAAGGATAAACTAAGGAGATACTAGGTTCCAAATGCACATGAGAGGATGTATTTGTAATTTCTTTGTTCAAACATAGTATATGTTATGTAGGTAATATTTCTACAAACAAGTAGATAGGTTTAAACTGTGAAATCTGATATGCATTCTGCATAAAATAATTCTAACTACAGTAGAAACAAACAAATCAGGGACAATCATTTTCATTGATTCATGCAATACATGATTGTGACCTGGTTATCAGGCAAAAAATAAAAATTGGATTCCAGATGTTATTGAGGCATAAAATTGGCATGAACTAATGAATAAGAGGAAGAAAATCAAGGGTGACATGCTTGCCTTCATTTGTTTTGATGTGAAAGGCAAGCAGAAGTTTTAAAGGGGAAAACAAATTGTTTTCTTTTCAACATACTCAGAATTTTGTGTCTGTCATAAAACCAAGTACCTGTGTCCAGTAGGTAATTATGCATTTTAATCTGGAACTCGGGGAAGACATCTGAATTGAGACACAGAATTTGACATTGTCATCATACATGACAATTAGATGTTGGAAATAAGTGAAATTATCAGAAGAGACAGTGTGTAGTGAAATAAGACGACAAAAAAACATGAGAAATAGCTTGAGTATGACTTAGGTATAAAAAGAGATGAAATGTTTATGGGAAAGTTCGTGTTTCCCCCTTTTCCTGAGATAAACCCTGATATATATAATACAATATAGTTGAACTAAGAGCCGTAACATTCCTAGCCTATATTAACAGTACGAAATCAGAATGTACATGTCATTGTGTATATTAAAAATACTCCAGTGGTCTGCTATTCATATCTGCCTGTAAATGCTAATTGTTACATTTTCATATCTGCCTGTAAATGTTAATTGTTAAATTTTCACAATTTGTATTAGTCACCGGTTAAGTACAGGTATCACTAAATATTAATTATGTGCACTTACAATTAAATAAATTATGCTAAAAACAATGCAATGAATACTGAAAGCCATACATAGTACTATTATCTATGCATTAAGAACTTTATGTCTTTTGGATCTCTATATTGGAAATACTATATAAAGGTGTGTATTTTGTTCCAGCTCATTTTTTTTTGTGACATCTCATTGGTAGACTGAAATTGTAATATTTATAACATAGAAAATCACATATACTATAAATCAGTATCCTGCAACCCAGAGAACTAGTGAGCAGCATGTTCCTTTGTGTGCAAAGTGTTTAAGATCTGTCTACTGCACATCATGATTCATATATAAACTATGGTATCAACGTATTCAGTTTTTTGTCTTCTACTCTTTACATGGTAGAGCAGCATATTTGTACACAAAAAAGCAAAATAATTATTAAATTTAAAAGTTTATTAATTAATCATATTCTAAAAAGCTAATTAATTCCTACATATGAACAATAATGCTTGAATTGATCATATGCATTGTATTATAAGATATTAAATATGACTGCCCCTAATTTAGAAAATGGATAAATGTAGGAAAAAAAGGCAGAAACATATTATCAGGAATTTTATCACTTTTTTTTATTAAAATTCTTTTTATTTTTACAGACTGCATTTTGCTTCATTGTACACAAATGGGGTACAACTTTTCATTTATATGTTTGTATACAATGTAGATTCATACCATTCATGTAATCAAAAATATACATAGGGTAATACTGTCTGTTTCATTCTACTATTTTATCACTTTTAGATGAAAATATATTAATTTGTGCCACAGTAGTATGTTTGGTATTTACAGTTGTGTAATATGGACAATATATTAGTCTGAATAAGTAAACTTTTTGTTTTCCCTATTTTCTAATTTTGATAACTTGATCAAATTATTTAACACTTCTGAAACAAGACTCATTTTTCTAAATCTTAAATGAAGAAAATAATAGTGCAGCCTCAGAAGATTGTTATAGAGATCAAATATGCAAATTCATATATAGCATTAGCATAGATGGTATGCAGGACACTGAGAGGAGTTAATAAATATATGAAAAATATGATATACAGAATCCAAGATAACAAAAAAATGTAAAGACATGTTTGAGTGAAATATTTAATTTTAAATAAAACTATACTTCTTACTTCATTCTGTTTTTTCATGTGTGAGAATATACCTATTCAAAAATAAAACTTGAATATTTTATCATAAAATAAGGTACAATTTTTACAATGCATTTAATGCAAGGCATCATAATAGTGAGTGCTATAAAGAAAGGAAAAGGCAAAAAGACACCAGCAATGAGAAGTGATCCCCATAAGCAATACAAATAAAAATAATGGAATTGTGCCATGAAAATCTGTTTATCACCACCTTCTAGCACACTACTATTTTCTGTCTGTCTTGACCCTTCGTTCTATGTAACTCACTAACATGGGCTTTTTCTGCAGTTTCCATTGTTGTAGGTTGAAACTATGGTACCTACTTCAATGGACAAAAGTGATTTGTAAAAAATTTTTAAAAAAATCTTTAAAAAAGTACCAAAGTTATTCTACAGCAGCACAGAACTGAGATTATAGACATCAAAGTAAAAATATCATTCTTTTTGGTGCAAAGTTTTTTTTTTTCCTTCCTTTCTGAAAAAGAAGGAGGAGATGGAGGAGGACAGAAGAAGGAAAGAAGAAGGAAGAAGGAAGAATGGAAGAAGAACCTAATGCAAAGTAATCTGAAAAAACTTCAAAACAGTACACCCAGAATCATCATGGACCAAGATTGAGTTGCACTTTCTTATTACTAGATGATTCAAAAGTGCTCATATTGGGTGTCAACCCTCCCATTTCTGACACAGTCAAGCAGGAGTGTAGACGAGCTTTGTGATATTCTAAGATCTTACTATCACTATTCAAATTTGCATCCAAGACTGAGATCCTTATTCTAGGAACAAGAAAGGATATAAATGTGCTCAACTAGCTCTGAGGTAATCAGGTTTAGACAGGTCTTTCTTCCTACTTACTGTTTACCATTAGCTAACCATTTATTTATCCCCAGCATCTACAGTCTATTGGCATTTTTTTCAGGTCTACAAACATATTTTATATCATTTACATCCAGACTCAATGCAAAGATAAAAATGAAGATGAGTCTAAAACATCTTTATAAAACATGATGTTTCACCGAAGCAATATTGTTTGGATTATATTTTTGCCATACAAGTCTTAATGCTTTATTTTATTACTCAACATATTGGGCATTACTGTGTTGATCTATGTTAAATATGTTACATGTTGCTATGATAACATACATACATAATGTATATGCACATGAATATTTCAAGACATACTATGAATCATAAAATGCAAATTTAGAGTAGTAAATATAAATATTGAACCCACCAGGACTCTATGATGTTTTATTTTTAAAACTTGTTTAGATGTGTGTACCCAGAAATGGTTTAAAATTAAATCCTCATAAGCTTTCATTTATTCATTATTTTTGGTACATATGTAATGAGAAAAATTAGTTATGGAACTTGATTACTCAGGTAGCTCTATGAATGTTAATTCAGAGATATTTCAGACTATTTGCTATCAACTAGCATATGTAATTCATTTAATCCTATTATTAAAATAAATTGGAACAATGCATCCTTTGTGAAAATATTATCTTATGTAAATCCAGAAGTCATATTTATATTCAGAGAAAACCTTAATATTATGTATCTTCTCTATCACAAGAGAATGCTCACTAGCTTCCATTTTATTTTAACGTTTTCTTTAGAATCTATTGTACCCTCTGAAATAATAATGGCATGCATAGTATCCATACTTTAGTGAAGACAAAGATTTAGTAATTTTGAAGGTATTTTAGTTAAGTGTCTACCTATAACTGGAAACCAAACATCACTTCCATTGATTGTCAGTCCAAGGGGCATTTTGACTTTGGTCCGAAGTTCTTTTCCAAACTTTTCTGTTGTTTCTTTAAAATAACTAAATATTTTTAATCCTAAAACTACATTTCCAACAGATCTAATTTCCTTACAAATTTGTTAAGAAAAGGACATCTAAAAGGAATTTAATCAATTTATTATGACCATTTTATATTGTCAATATTTTGTTTCCTTTAACGTATCTACTCATTTTTTATTTTCATGTTTGGGAGCCTCTAGGACTCTACCAAAAGATTTTAAACAATGGACACCAGAACAAATGAGAGTTTTAAGAAGATAATTTCAGCAGTTTTACTAGAGGTGAGGATTAGCAAGACAAGATACAAGAAGCAGACAAAATTATTAGGAAAATAACTATTTCTGGTGAGAGAAGCTGAGAAGCAGGGAGATAGTAGAAGAAGGGATGGACTTGAGAAATTTAAAGACATAAAATTGGGATGAGTTTGTGAGGCAGTGGAAATGAGGAAACCATGTGATTATTTTAAGGGAGTTGACTGTGAGAAAAAGAGAGTGAAAAAATGCAATGGGCACATCTTTGTTGCATGGAAGGTGATTGTGAACATTGTTAGTGATGGAGAAGGGGAGAGATGAAAATATTCCAAAGACATCGATCACAAATTGAGGAGTTGGGTAGGGAAGAGGAAGATGTGTGGCAACTTTTGAGATGGGGGATGAGTTGGCAAAGATAGATAAAGGCATGGATAAATTTTTCTGTAAATGAGAAAAGAGTCCTTAATCTGTGATACCCCATCACCTCTTGCTTAGTATCTAAAATTAGGCCCTTACTGACTCTGGAGAAATCTCTAGTGATACTCCACATATGCCTGAAAAACTTTAATCACATACACTAACACCAATTTCTAAATCCTCTCTATAGCACTCCTGTGAGTATCCTGCTTTGTTTCCCAATCCTAGGGGGAAATTATGAGAGAATACATTTTCTCAACTACCTCAAGAGAGACTGGAAATACGAGGTTCAATGAAATGGAGTAGTGCTTCAAACAAAAATTACCAAGATAAAAGCCAAAATGATACTGAAAGAAAACAGAAACTGAAATTTAAAATCAATTCAAAAGGAAATAAATTCATATGCATTCAAGCAAATTTAAATTTGAAACTAACATACGCTATGACAAGAAGTCATCTAGAATTTGTGTCTCATATACTAATATTATCTCTTTGAAGATAGGGTTAGCTTTCTAATTTTTTCTGCCACAATAACATAATGGTACAGGTAGAGAAAAGGTAAAAATGCTTTTTTGGGTTGTAGACTTATGCTTATTCCTTATAGTTTTGAAAGATATTAGGAATTTCAATTAGTGAGTAACTGAGTATGACATTTTCTCACTTAATTCTGCTGACCTGGAGGTCTATGTTGGAATCTGTGGCTAAATATCAGCTAATCAGTGCCAAGATTCATATGTGAGAGCACAAATTTGGAATTCAGCACACCAATTGAAAATCCTGATTTGTGCCAATTATTCAATGCATGTGAGACCTAAGTAATTATACTATGGATTTTGATTATTCTTTCCAAAGCAGAGCTAACAATATAGTGTTCCTAATAAATCAAAATGTGGATGTCTTCAGTTTATAACATGATACCACATCTGTAGTGTGTCCAGGTTTTAAGGGCATAGACTCTAAATGGCTAACTGACTGGGTTAAATCTGTTCTATGACACTCCAGGCAGCTGTGTAGTAGAGCAGAGATGACTTTTTGAACCAATTTCTCATCATTAATTTGGAAATAATAATGCTATGTTTCTCAAAAAGCTGTGGTAAGGATAAATTGAATATTACTGGTTTCAGACTTACTTGGTTTAATTAAATACTGTTGTGTGACCTTCTTTGGGGGACTGTCCATCAAAACTCTTTGTAAACAACATTTGACAATCAGAAAATAACTTAAATATGCTTCAAAAGAATTTCTACAACAAAATTTCCAACAGCAAGAGGAATCATAAGATCTTGGTATTTGCCAAAAGTAATTATATTCTTTGTATTAGAACTTATGGAAGATTAGAAAACTATTTATTATTTCATCCACCCTCATTGTACTATGTGTTGACTGGAAATATGTACATGCATCATAGTAGATTAGAAATAGTGGTCTTGTTTTTCATCAGTATATGCAATGTGTTGATATTCAGGATATTGTGAAATCATAAACAGTAAGTTGGATTTCCTTTCAGTGCTTGTATCAAACTTTCATATAGCATACATGGATAGATGGCCTTCTTTGGCATTCTCTTTATGAAAATGAGAACAATTTCTGAGTGTCTATAACCATGTCAGTACAGAAATTATTACATAAATTATACTCTAAGGGCAAAACGATCTTCTTTCCAGGATATTCTATTGCTTCCTTTGTGAAGGATAAGCATATATGTTTATAATTTTCAGTTTTCTACTGATTATGCTTCTGGTATGATAAGAACTAAGAAGGATCATGGAAAAATAGGTAATATAAAATACTGCCTCTTTATGGATCATACTGATAATAGGTTGCCATAATATATTCAACCATAGAATAGGCAAGTATTTTCTACTTAAAATTGACCAGATATGAAACTAGAGGGCATTCGTCTTTAATTACCTTGCAGCAGGAATTGAAGATTAATAATTATCCCTTGTAACTTTCTCAAGGCCTCCCAGTCCATGTTCTTGCTACTCAGTTGTAATCCATGTTATTAGATTGGCAAGTTCCATGTACACAAAGTACTCATGACTATATGCAATTATCCAGCTAACCACAGAAAACTTGATTATGTGGTTATTTGTGTTACAGTATTAGGAAGGAAAATATTAAAAGATTTATCATCATAAAATTCTACTAGTAACTCTAGTCAGCAGCAATATATCTATATCTATAGCTATATATATATATAACCATGTCAGTACAGAAATTATTACATAAATTATACTCTAAGGGCAAAACTATCTTCTTTCCAGGATAAAGTAAATATATATATATTTACTTTTCTATAAGTTTTTTTCCAGTGCCGGGGATTGACCCCAAGACACTTTACCACTGAGCTTGTCTATGTACATATATGATTATACCAGTGAATCTCACTATCATGTATCAAGACACTAATTTAAAAAAAAAACTGTAACTAAACAGCAGAAAGATCAGTTGAGTAAAGGGAATGGAAAATGGCAGGAAGAAGAGGAGATAAAGGTAACATTCTGGAGACTGAATTAGAACAAATTATATCCCATGCTTTTATAATTATGTCAAAATGAATCCTAATATTATGCTTAAATTAAAATATAAAAACCCATTGGGTCATGTACATATATGATTGTGTGACCAATCTGATCCTACAATGTGTACAATCAAAAAAAATGAGAAATTATACTCTACATATGATTTATCAAAATGCATCAATGCAGTCTATTGCCATGTGTAACTAATTAGAAAAAAATAAAAATATTTTAAAAAGAACCCCATTGAGCTAAATCCCCAGTTCTTTATACATTTTTGTTATTTTAAGACAGGGTCTCACTAAGTTTTTGAGGCTAGTTTGGGACTTGAAATCCTTCTTCCTCAAGCAGCAGTATATCTTAAACATTGTTCATTCTTTTTTTTTTTTAATTATTTATTTATTTTTAAATTTTTTACAGACTGCATTTTGATTCATTGTTCACAAATGGGGTACATTTGTTCATTTCTATGGTTGTACACGATGTAGATTCATACCATTCGTGTAATCATACATGTACATAGGATAATGATGTCTGTCTCATTCCACCATTTTTCATACCCCCACCTATTTCCTTCTACATAATCTAAAGTTCCCCCATTCTTCTCTCACTCCCCACACTCCCACCCCCACTATATATCATTCTGTACATTGTTTTTCTGGGTCATGCATTCAATATATAGGTCTTCAGCATTTTGAATATACAAAGTAATATTTAGGATTTTACATGCATCATTTTTCTGTTAGTGCAACTATCTGTAAAAAAAAAAAAAAAAGTGTCTTATTTTTATAACCTAGAAACTGAATATCAGAGTTTTAGAAGATAATTCACTACACCCTTTCTGGTAGTGTCATTCAGGAAGTCACATAGGGCTGGGTATTTAGCTGAGTGCTAGATTGCTTGCCTAGCATGCAAGAGAACACAATATGGAATTTAAAATGCTTATGAAATAAAATAGGAAGGCAGCCAGAGGAGGGTCGGGAACCATCCAGACCCAATGAAGGTTTGAATACTCTGGAGAACTGAGAGAAGGAAGGAAATTTACATATGAAAAGACTTAGATTAATTTGAAAAATGCCAGTGGAGAGCCATTGAATCAAAGTCACTCATGAGAAAAGCCCAATATTTGGTGGGAATGAGCTCTTTTCGTGTCTCTGCTGCATCAGATGATGGTGAATTCACAGTTTCACCACTGAGAATATCAGGCAATCAAGTTCCCTGAAATAGATAACTTGGAAGTTTCCTGTTGAGGACTATATTTTGCTACTTTTGTGAGAGCAAATTTTAAATTCCTCACAACTGTCAATTTCTTGCTAAATGGTTGTCGATGGCTCAGAAATATCTTCATAATGTCTATAAAATCCATTAGTTATTTAATCCTGTAGCTGAACAAGCTAATATTATGGAAGACTAACAAACTATCAAGATTGTGATGTTGTTGATATCAATCGAAAGAATCAGCTTTAAATGCCATCAATTTAACTTGCCCATGATGAGAACACAGACTAGGCAGATATCCCCTCTTTGAAAGTCAATCCGATGCTGTTATTTATTCTTTCAAAATCTTTCATTTAGAAAATTATTAATTATACGGACATTGAGAATTCTATGAAACTGCCTCAAATTTGTCTAGTCTTTATAATATATTTATTATTTTTTCTTTCTTTCCTAAATTTTTTAAAATTAGTAATACATGACAGTAGAATGCATTTCGACACATTGTACACAAATGGAGCACAACTTCTTATTCCTCTGGCTGTACATGGTGCAGAGTCACACCGGTTGTGTAATCACACATGTATGATTACACTCTCATGCCCCCTCCCCTCCCCTCACTCACCTCTGCCCAATCCAAAGTTCCTCCATTCTTCTCTACCACCACCCCCACTTATGGATCAGCATCCACTTATCTGAGAAAACATTTGGCCTTTGGTTTTTTGGGTTTGGTTTATTTTCCTTAGCATGATATTCTCTAGCTCCATTCATTTACCAGCAAATGCCATCATTTCATTCTTCCCCAAGGCTGAGTAATATTCCATCATGTATATATACCACATGTTATTTATCCATTCATCTGTTGAAGGGCACCTCAGTGGGTTCCATAGTTTAACTATTGTGAATTGAGCTGCTATAACCATTGATGTGCCTGTGTCACTACAGTATGCTGATTTTAAGTCCTTTGGCTATATGCCACAGTGTGGAATAGTTGGATCAAATGGCGGTTCCATTCCAAGTTTTCTGAGGAATCTCCATTCTGATTTCCAAAATGTTTGCACCAATTTGTAATCTCACCAGCAATGTATGAATGTACCTTTTCCCCTACATTCTTGTCAACACTTATCACTTCTTGTTTTCTTGATAATTGCCATCAAGATTGATGATGATGCAGTGAGATGAAATCTTAGAGCAGTTTTGATTTGCATTTCTCTAATTGCTAGAGTTGATGAGCATTTTTTCATATGTTTGTTGATACATTTCTTCTGTGAAGTGTAGTTTCAGTTCCTTAGTCCATTTATTGATTGGGTTATTTGTTTTTTTGATGTTAATTTTTTTGAGTTCTTTATATATTCTGGAGATCAGTGCTCTATCTGATATTTTGTGGTAAAAATTTTCTCCCATTCTGTAGGCTCTCTTCACATTATTAATTGTTTTCTTTGCTAAGAAGATTTTTAGTTTGAATCCATCCCATTTATTAATTCTTGATTTTACTTCTTGTCCTTTGGAGTCTTGCTAAGGAAGTCAGGTCCTAAGCCAACATGATGAAGATTCAAACCCAGAATAGCCAAAGCAATCCTTAGCAAGAAGAGTGAAGCATCACAATGCCAGACCTTAAACTATACTACAGAGCAACAGTAACGACAGGCATGGTATTGGTACCAAAATAGACATGGTACAGAATAGAAGACACACACAGAGACAAACCCACATAATCAAGGTTATCTCATACTAGACTAATGCAGCAAAACATAGATTGGAGAAAAGATATTCTCTTCAACATATGGTGCTGGGAAAACCAGAAATACATATGTAGCAAAGTGAAATTAAGCCTCTATCTCTCACCCTACACAAAACCCAACTCAAAGTGAATGAAGGACCTAGCATTAGAATGGAGGCACTGTGCCTAATAGAAGAAAAAGTAGGCCCACATCTTCATCATGTCAGCTTAGGACCTGACCCAAATGTCTTAAAAGTTTACAAATTTTGGCCATTTAACCAATTCATGCTCTTTAGTTCTTTGCAATTTAAAAAAGAAAATTTATCATTAGACTATAGGATTATGTTTTTCTTTCCCTCGTGCCTCCATTAATCTCTACCTTTCTCTCTAAGCAGATACCAGGTCTCACCTTGGGTAAGGCACAAGAAAAAATAAAGGGAAGTAAACATTTTAACTTTTCTATTTTCCATCTGCTCAAAAATATATACAGAAATAAAAACAAACTATATATTTGAATGGAATTAGCTTCTATTTAAAGAAATATGTTAATAGCTTCATTAAATTTTGCCAAGTTTCCATATTTTCATTTGAATATAGACACCCATAGTTTTTCATCTCACAAAAATGTTTCCCTGATTTACTTCTTCATATCTGATCTTGACATCTTCCTGGTGGGAAACTTTCAGTATGCAATGAAGCATACAAAGAAAAGAAGTCTGACAATCATAATTAACACCAATTAGAAATATATTACTGTTGTCCCTGATTCTATAGTATGGTTCTATGGGATATTCACCTCTAATAAAAACTAAACTATTATAGAAAGTTAAGTGAACATGGAGTTATGAACAAGCTTATTTCTTAAAACATAAAAACAAACATCTACTAGTAGAGTGCTAAACCAATTAAAATGTATATATAGTCAATGCTAAATTCAGCAGGTATTTTTATTGATTTTTTAGGTTTTAATTTTTATTTTCACAGACTGCATTTTGATTCATTTTACACAAATGGGGTACAACTTTTCATTTCTATGGTTGTACATAATGTAGATTCACACCATTCATATAATCATACATGTACATAAGGTAATAATGTCTGTCTGAATCTACTATTTTCCTTTCCCCAATCTCTCCTGTCCCATCTTCCTCTAAACTGTCTAAAATTCCTCCATTCTTCTCTTGCCCACCTGCCACACTCCCCTATTATGCATCATCATCCACTTATCAGAGAAAACATTCAGCCATTAGATTTTGGGGCTTGGCTTACCTCACTTAGCGTGATATTCTCCAACTCCGTTAATTCACCAGGAAATGCCATAATTTTATTCTTCTTTATGGCTCAGTAATATTCCATTGTGTACAAATACCACAGCTTCTTTACCCATTCATCATCTAAGGGCATCTAGGTTGGTTCTGCAATCTAGCTATTGTGAATTGAGCAGTTATGAAATCTGATGTGGCTGCATCACAGTAGTGTGCTACTTTTGAATTGTTTGGGTATAAACCGAAGAGTAGAATAGCTAGGTCAAATGGGGGGTCCATTCCAAGTTTTCTGAGGAATCTCCACACTGATTTCCAGAGTGGTTGCACCAATTTGCAACTCCACCAGCAATGTATGAGTGTACCTTTTTCCCCACATACATGCCGACACTTATTATTACTTGTATTCTCCATAATAGCCATTCTAATTGGAGTTAGATGAAACTTTAGGGTATTTTAGTTTGCATTTCTCTAATAACTAGAGCTGATGAACACTTTTTCACATATTTGTTGATTACCTGTATATCTTCTTCTGTTATGTGTCTGTCCACTTCCTTAGCTCATTTATTGATTGGGTACTTTGCATTTTTGGCATAAAGATTTTTAGATTATTTATAAATTTTGGAAATTAGTGCTGTCTGAGGTGTGTGTAGTAAAGATTTTTCTCCCACTCTGTAGGCTCTCTTTTCACATTATTGATTGTTTCCTGTGCTGAGAAAAATATTTTTAGTTTGAATCCATCCCATTTGTTGATTTTTGCTTTTATTTCTTGCACTATGGGGGTCTTGTTAAGGAAGTCTGGTTCTAAACCAACGTGATGAATATTTGGGCCTACTTTTTCTTCTATTTGGTGAAGGGTCTCAGGTTTAATTTCTAGATCCTTGTTCCAATTCGAGTTGAGTTTTGTACAAGATGAGAGATAGGGGATTTCCAGTTTTGCCAGCACCATTTGTTGAAGAGGTTATCTTTTCTCTATTGCATGTTTTTGGCACCTTTGTCTAGTAAGAGATAACTGTACTTATGTGGGTTTGTCTCGTGTCTTCTATTTTGTACCGCTAGTCTACTATTTTGGTGCCAATACCATGTTGTTTTTCTTACTATTGCTCTATAGTAGAGTTTAAGTTCTGGTATTGTGATACCCCCAGCTTCACTCTTCCTGCCCAGGTTGCTTGGGTTATTCTGGGTCTTTTGTTCTTCCAGAAGAATTTCATGATTGCTTTCTCTGTTTCTATGAGAAATGTCATTGGGATTTTGATTGGAATCGCATTAAATCTGTATAGTGTCTTTGGAAGTATGGCCATTTTGATAATATTAATTCAACCTATCCAAGAACATGGGAGATCTTTCCATCTTCTAAGGTTTTTGTCAATTGTTTTATTTAATGTTCTGACATCAGATATTTTTGAAGGTATTTAAAAGAACATTTAAGAGTATGAAGAAATACCTAAAAATGAGCTATGTATAATATGGATTTCAATTCCACAGGATATGGATATTATGAAATTCTTGAGCTACCTACAAATGTAATGTAACACAAATCCCCATGAACTAATTTTAGTTATTCTCATTAACTAATTTTAATTCATTTTTAATCAATGTTCTTTCATTATATAGTACATACAAGCTATTTAATATTATTACCTATTGATTGATAAGTATCATAATTTCACCATAAGTTAAAGTTTGGTAATTATTATCAAAGTTTCATGTTAATAATTGCCAATTTCATTTATTTTCTTTATTTTTTTTTGCTAGATGCAAATGGATTAAAACTTAGGATAGTTGGAATTCAGAACCATTTTGTTTCCTTTATTACTATTGTTTATATCTTTAAACATATTATTTTTATTTATTTTTTATTTTTAAAAAGGCTAGATTCTGGTCATGTACAGTTAATTGAGTAAAATTTTCCATATACTTCTTGATAAATATTTTTGTAAATATCTTGTGAAATGAGGATACACATAAATAATTCATGATGCAAAATTATTTTAAATAACTTTATGTACAACTGAAGTTTATGGCAGTAATTATTCATAATCTTAATTCAGAATTTTCTATCATCTGTATGAAAAAGATGAAAAGCCACCTTGTAATTTTTATCATTATTTCAGTAAGCTAATAATCATTGACCACCAATGATATGAAAGACAATGTTGCAAATTTTTAGTAAATCCAATGTAGTTTTATCCCTGTTTCATACCCCTCTTCATTGTTGAACTTCAAGGTCAGGTTCACTAAAAGGCATTGGAAAAATCAAGAAAAAAATGTGTGGAATTCATTTACTGGTAGAATGCATTAACATTATAATCAACATAATCATTATGAATATTTTAAAATCTGAAAAATATGTACTAAGTGTTAAACATGGATTTATGCCATTTATTCACTCAATACTTTTAGGCACTATCATCAATCTTATTTTATGGGCACAAAAATAAAAAGGAAACATATTGAATTCATGCAAATTGCTCTGGCTTATAGACTTGGTAAATGGCGAAGCCAGTATTTACCAATTACCCAAATGTTATGGTTTAAACATTTACCAAAGTTTATTTTGAAACTTAATCTCAGTGTAAGAGTATTAAGGAGTATGGCCACAAAGGGGCCATGATGGTTATGCATTTAGGAGTCGGGTAGATGCCTATGTAAGAGTCCACGTGGAGAGAGTTTGCTGTTTTGCCTCTGTCCTCTGTAACGTGAAACCCAGAATTCTTCTCCTTGAGAGGATGAGGCAACAAAGGGCCATGTGGAAGCGTAAAGACCATGCTATCCACAGCCAGCATTCTCATCTTGAACCTCCTAGTGTTCAGAGCTGGGATTCCCAGATTTCTAGGAGTCTGTGCTGTATCGTCAACAGCCTCAAATGTAGTTTTGGGAAAATCATCTACTTTATTATACTTCAGGAATTTGAATGTGATTTGTTTGTTCCATAATGAGCGGGACCCCAGTTAACAAGACTCGATTGACTGGGAGGCGAATTTATCTGGTAACATCACTCACTTAGGTGAGTGCTAGGCTGGGTGATAATCCAAAGGATAGACATGCTGGGGTCATAGACTAAAAGTCTTACTCAGAACTACTCCCTGCACTTTAGGCTTCCTCAGAGAATGAAAATCTCAGGTTAGATAGGTTATTTTCTTGGCAAACACATGACTACAAAAGGAGATATTTCAGAAAATGGAAATAAGCGACATATCTTTTATGTGTTTGCCTTGAAAGACACATACTATTTCTTTTGCCATTTCTGATGGTCAAAGTGAGCACAAACCTTCTTTGATTCAAAGACAAGGTACCTGGACTGTATACCTTGATAGGATTATCAAGATTGTGTGGCTATATTTTAAAGCAGGACTCTTTAAGAAGCAGGACAGAGAATATCTGCAATTTAGGTGCCCAGGGAGTAGGAAGTTACAGAGAAATGTTTCCATTTAGTTGGTATTCCATTTAGTATTTATAAAACTGGTATGACTACATTTCTCCAAAATTACTTGCAATGACATCTCCCTTGGCAGAAATATAATTCAGAATGTCATCACTGGAAAATTATTGATTGCCTTCAATGAATTAAAAATATTTTGACCTTTACAGTATGATGGGAGCCAGTACATCATTTTCTGACAATGCTAGTAGAATAATGAGTTGTTTATGTCATAAATTAAATGAATGCACTCAGCTTTCACTCTCTCCTTTGACAGACTTTAAGATGCCTATATCTTGAGTGACATAAGAAATAATCAAATGGGTATACTTGAACTTTGCTAAGTTTTAAAATTTCTACAGCATGTAAATTTTTACAAATTATGTGTAAAATTATAATTTACATATATATGTTTTGCAATTTTTCAGTTTTGCTTGTTTTTCTTTTTCAATTTTTTTTTTGTTGTTGTTTCATATTTGTTTTTGGTACTGAGGATTGAACCCAGGAGCACTTTACCACTGAGTTACATCCCCAGTTCTTTTGTTTTTAATTTTGAAAGATCTCACTGAGTTGCTGAGGTCCTCACTAAGTTACTGATCCTGGTCTCAAACTTGTGATCCTACTGCCTCAACCTCTTGATTAGTTTGAATTACAGGTCAGGACCACTGCTCTTTATTTGTAAAGTTTAATTTTAGTTATTTCATTTTGGTCTTTAAAATGTTAATTTTAGTCAAGTTGAACCCCTAATTTACCTCTGGGAAAGATATCAAACTCAACATTGGTAATTAATTGCTTAAATATTTGCTACTTAGTTATCCTGAAAAACAATGATGAATTAAAGATGAATGCAAAGACAAAATTCAGAAAACCATTTATGAATATCCTGGGAGTGGTCCATGGGGAGATTTCAAGAGATCTACTATAACTGCAATTGCTGGGAACAATGGATGCAAGAGAGTGAGTTATAGTTAGTACATATTTAGTTATACTTTAGACAACCTAAGAGATGAAGATTTAAAAGTCTCATTCAAGTTAGAAAGAGAAAGAAGCTAAAGGGAGGTCAGCAGGATTCCTGCAAATACTTTCTGGTTTTTATTTTATCACTTATAGTCCAATTCTTACTCAGAATATTCATGAACTTATATTTCTCTTTAGTGGATTCATTTCAAATTTTACCTCTCGACTTTTTATTTTTGTGCTTCTATTGCATATATGTAGTTTTATAGTGTTTATATGGCATCTTCTGAAAAGCTCAACTTTTAATTCTGACCTGAATATTTTGACTAGGCTGTGAGTTCCTCATAAATAAATAACAAATACCATCATGAGTTTTTATTTTATTGTCAACACTCGGAAAGCAGGCTCTTAGTGAATAAATGCTCATTTAATGATTAGTGTCTTGAATTAAAGTTTACTGTCAGAGTTTGTGAGTTAATCTTGCACATGGTTAAAAAAATCCATTGTTATCAATTTAAAAATGTGTGTGTGTGTGTGTGTGTGTGTTGTATATGTGTAAGTGATAGAGAAAGAAAGTGGGGGGAGCAGTGAGTGAACCATTTTACCATGTTTTTCATTAGTAAATACATACTTCAATGTGATAAAGCTGTATAAGTTTTAACTGAATTAGATTAATTGAATTAGCTTAAGGATAATAATAAACTCCATGAAAACAGATATCTCAGGTTCTTTGCTTACTAATATATTCCAAACATTCAGAATGGGAAGTGAGGTACAGAAAATTCTCAATCACTTTTTTTTTTGCATGAATGAATTAATTAATGAGTAGTTAAAGGCAAGTGAAAGTTCCTTCCACATGACATGATTCAACATACCTAGAAATTTTCTAATCCAAATAAGAAATATTGTGATTTCCTGCCATCTATTTTAAATTTTATTTGAAAGTATAATAATGCTTCTAAAATATTATGACTTATATTAGTCTATTTGATGAATTTCCCATTAAATTCTTACATTTGTGTTATTATTATGTTACCTAAAGCATAAGTCTACTTTCAACATTTTTTTCTCTATCTATCCACACCACTCATTCACATTTTTGGAACTCCTTTTTTCCAGAAATTTTTCAATAATAAAATTTGAAAATTACCCTAAATGACAAGATTTAAAATGTTACTACCTTTTAAGTTTCAAGAGAACTGTTCAGCATTTTACACAAATATTTCATTAATTTCAAAACTAAAAAAATTCAATACTCTGTTTCAAACTATAGAGATCCAAGATTCAGAGAAATTAGACACTTGCTAAAGATTAGATGAAAACTGAAGAGTTAGGATTTGGTTTAAGGGTTGTCTCTCTGCATAAAAGCACTGTTCTTGTCTCTGTGCTCTGCTGTATTGACTCACCTGGTCAGATTACTTAGATGGTGTGGAATGGGAGATAAATACAAGTCAATTCCAGCAGATCTGTTTTCCTTGGTCTTTCAATTGCCATGAAATAAACAACTATTGAGTAGGAAATAAAAGAGCTGAACTGTTAGAATTTAAACAGTCAATACCAAAACCCATCTTTTCCTAAGAAAGTGGGTTATTTGCAACTCTCCTCCAAGTAACTTTCTCTTGGGGAAATATATCAAAGAAAGTGAGTTAGTATCAGTCTGCTTTTGCCTTATACTAGTAGCTCAGACCTTTATTTGTTTTTCATCTCCCAGCTATTATTAAGCATATAAAGTACCATGATTAGGCATACACATATTTAGAAATTCAACTTATTCTTCAGGAACTCACCCTGTGCTATTATGGAAGGTCCTTTTTCTTTCTTTTAATTGTTCTGGTTCTGATAACTTTGAATATTACAATAGTTAACCACCTTTCCCATGTTTAATACTGCATCCTTTTAAATTATTTCATACTTTCCCTGTGTATTTTTATAAAAGTTTTCTCTTATTTGTGTGTTTATTTTCACATTCTTGAACATACCATTTGGAGTGCATTTTCTTTTTTTTGATTTGAAGAAGTCCAATATGCTGATATTTCTTTTCTGTTTTGCACATTTGTTGTATTTAGTGCCTAATGAAAAATTATGAAGATCATCTCCTGTTTTATTTTAAAAGACTATTGTTTTAAGTTCTTATATCTAGGTATATATTTGATCCAGTCTGTCGTCGTTTTTGTGTGTGGTATTTGTCAGTTATCCCTCTTCATTTGTCTGCATTTAGCATCAAGTTGTACAAACACCATGTTTCAAAGACTAAATCCTCCCCAATGGAACTGTCCATGGTGCCTTTTCTAAGATCAGTAGACCATGATGCAAGTATTTGCTTCTGCACTTGATTCTAGTTCATTAATCTCTATGTCTGTCTTTCTTCCAATGTCTGTATAAACTACCATGGATTCATAATGTTTTAAAATCAGGAAGTGTTATTTCTGCAGGTTTGTTTTTTATTTTCGAGTCACTTTTGCTGTTTTTCTTTGTTGTATTTCCATGTGAAACTTAAAATCATCTTGTCAATTTCTAAAATTAAATTGATCTATAATTTTGCAATTATAACTGAATCTCTAGATAATTAGAAGGAATAATATAATCTAAGAATATTAACATTTAAGGAATTTATTATTCTAAATGACACAAATTTTCTTCATTTTATTTATTAAATATCTTTGATAATATACAAAGATAAAATATAGTGTACCAGGCATGGTGACCATAAGACTGTAGTTCCAGTGACTAGAGATGCTGAGAAGTAAGGTATCCAAGTTCTAAGACAGCCTGGACTACTCATTAAGATACTCTCTCAAAATAAAAAATAAAAAAGGGAGCAATAGCTCTGAACTCTAGGCCATGGGTTCAGTCCCTAGTATTTAACAAATAAACACACAATATTATATACAGAAATAAAGTTCTTACTAGCTTTGTAATAAATTGAATATCTAAAATTTTTTAGTATTCAATCTATCAGTTCATGTCATTCTTTTTCATGTATTTTATTTTTCTCTCATATTTGTTTTTGTCTTTGAGTAATTAAATATAGGAATTATATCCATTATAATATCTTTATAAATTATATTATCAGTATTGTTCTCATAAAATTCTGGTGAATGATATTTCTGCTATTTATAAATTATAGTTTTTTTTATTCTCAACATGCTTCATAATTTCATTATTTTTCAAGCTAGATTTTTTCTTCCTTTTAATAATATAGCTTTAACTTCTCTCTCTCTCTCTCCTTCTTTCTCTCTGTCTCTCTCCACTTAAACAAATTCTTTTGAAATCATTCAGTCCTCAAGATCTCTTTCCAAATTCTCCTCACTTCATGATAAATCCTGAAATTATGAAATCTATGGATTTTCCATCAGATAATATAGTTGGGAGTGAGAATCTTCCACTATGGCGGTCTCCCACATTGTGTAGCCTCTGAGAAACAGCAGCTTACAGTTGTTTAGATACAATTTTTCTGGTCTTGAGATTTCACCTATCCTTGCACAGTCTTGGCTTGATGAAATCCAGATCATTCATTTGAAAGTTTTTCTGCCTTTTACTTTCCAGAACTATTCCAAAAAAGCTAGAGCTCTCAGCCTTCTTAAACCCCCACTTGCCTGTACTCAACTTATCAGTATTTCAGGGATCTATTTTTGGGTATCTCATCATTTTCTATAGCAGAATACCTGACTTGGGATAACATATAAAGAAAATGGTTTATTTAGTTACCATTCTGGTGGTTGGTCATTCCTGTCAGTTTGGTGTCATGCCTGATAAGACCCCCCTGCCCGTGAATGTCTCACAATATGGAAGAGAAATAGACAGAAAAAAGGCCTCATGCAGAGGGGCCAATTTTGATGAATTAATCCTCAAACCCTTGTTTTATAATGAGTAGGGAGGGAAATGGTTGCTGCCATGTACTTTCACTACATAGTAAGGACTTAATTGTGGAAATATAAAATGTTATGAATATTAAAATATATTATTAGTACAACTAAAACTTATTAGAAATTACTATAATTTATGAGGTAAATATAATTTCTCCTCCAATTAATTGTGAACAGAGTGTTTCTTTTCAATATCAAAGGCTGTTTTTATTTAATACCCTTTTCAAAGCACCATAATCTTCAAAAAATTAGTAATCAAAAATAACTGATTGAGGAATATGTAAAAACTGTATGTCTTTGCCTTAATGTTAAACTACAGAAATGTCTGTCTAAATACCATCTTAAGAGTATGCAATTCCAACAAATTGGTCAAAGAAATAGAGTATGATACCAAAGAATCTAAAAAACTAATCAAAATTCAATTGCTTATGCTCAAACATAAAGAAAAATAAGATGCGTATTTTAAATGACATTTTATTTAACCTCCATCAAAAAAGTGATTTTTGAAATATTTTACAATTAAATTGTAGTCAGTATAGGTCATTGTCCAGGAGTTATATTCATTAATTATTGTTTATATTCCACAGAGAGTATAGTAATGCACTTTCAAGTACCTAACCAATATATAACAAATTAAAGTCTAGATTTATTAAAGTATTAATGATACTATTCATAATTTCATAATGCTTTTTATCTGATGACTCAATAAAACATACAAATATTAACTAATTTTGTATGGTTTTATTTCCATTAAATATGTGTAGGAAGAGATCACTATATTATTACAGTCCACTGAAGATTAGAAACACTCAAATTATTTTTAAAACCTGTTATTTCCTCTTTGACTTCATTTTTGAGACTATCTGAGATGCCCTGACTAATTAAAAACATTTTTTTAAACAGATTCTCTTCATTTATAGTTCAAATATTTAAGAACTCATCAAAAAGAAATGTGTATCTGGGTGAATTACAATTAACTTGGTCTCAGTGCCTCAATCTCTATCACATTGACCTCTTAACCTTTGTAACTACCACTCCTTTTATTCCTCATCCCAACATATGACTTTCCTCTTCCCTTTACTTTTACTTTGGGCCAATTAAGGATAGGCCAAATTTGGCTTTAAAAATGAATATACTTCAAATTTCTTGCACAGGTGTCATAGGAACATTATTAAATATGTGGTAAATCATGATTTTGTTTTATTGGGCATGGTAATATCTGGGTGTTGGTTTTGCCTGACAGTAAAGGTGGTCAGGGTGATTACTTGTTTTCAATCATTAGGGTGGCAGTTTGCCCAACACACTGTTTTGTCAATTAATGCAGTGACTTAGCTGAGTATATGGCCAGGGCAGTGAATAACAGCATCGCTGACTGATTAATGGAGGCAGCTCAACATGACTGTGCAGCATGAAATGCTCACAACTGTGCAGTTGGAGTGGATTGGGGTGGTGGTTCACCAGATTTTGAAGGTTGGTTGGGCTGATTACTCAGTTTGGATTGATTAGGATAGTAACATGTTCAAGTACAAACTGTGTGGTAGTGGGGATGGAAGTGTAGTTCTGCCTCCAGTATGGCTCCCATGCACCCTGGGATTTAATGTTTAAGTGGGAGATGATGCAAATTCCTTCTCTGGAGCAAACCTGTAGTACAGACTTGAGAAAACTCCTCTAATCTGGCTCCAGCCCTGTACCTTGAGTCCTGTGTCTGTGACCAGTTT
The DNA here is from genome assembly GCF_902686445.1 of Sciurus carolinensis. NCBI lineage: Eukaryota > Metazoa > Chordata > Mammalia > Rodentia > Sciuridae > Sciurus > Sciurus carolinensis. Next base: position 52,242,585 of record NC_062223.1, on the reverse strand, counting down.
GCTCCTGTCCACAATCATGGTGTCTGCTGGGACTCCATTTTACCCTAATCCTAGTGTGGAGACTCCCTAGCAGGGAGCTAGGGTCATGGCTTCAGTGTACTTTCTTCCACACTCCATGTCACTACCTCGGATCTCTTATCCCACAAGGTCCCTGTCCCTCCTTTATAGATTACATCAACATTTACTTTGAAATGCAGCTATTTATTGTTTATTGTGTTTTTTTCTTTGATAAAGAGGAGTGAGCATTGGTTATATTTGGCCATCTTGGATTTATCCTTTTATTATTATTTAAAAAGTTTTAGAAATAAGTACCTTTGTTGTGTAGACTTTAATTAAAATACAGAATTGGAGACAGTGAACTGATTGAAACCCTAGACTACTTTAATTTTCACTCCCAGTTCCATGCAGCTAAGTTTACCATTGACTATTACCTGAAGTGTCTCATACTTTTCAGAATCATTACTGATAAAATTAAAACATTTTTAGGAAAATCCACCCACCACTTGCAGCACATTTGCTTCAAAAGTCATATGCATATAGTGGACTATTTATAGGATCACACATTTCACTTTATTTTCATGCTTTAGAAATTCCGTATTCTATTAGTCTTATGATTATATTTAATTCTTTAATGTCAGTTTTGCTGAGAGTTTAATTGATGCATTTTCAAGTCTCTCAACTAAGAGACTTGCCTCTACTTCCTGTATCTTGATTAATCTCTAACCTGAATAATAGGAAGTGTGGATGAGATTGATGTTTTCCTTATTGCATGCTGGTAGTAATGCTGAATCCCATCTGCCTGATTTATATTCTTTCTTCTCAACCTCTATGTATAGTAAACAGCCATGACTGCACTGGCCACACCCATTGGAACCCCACATGGAGCTATTCTTCAAAACCGTTCACATCCTCCTCATCCCTCCTGCTCATGCTGCTGAAGTTCTTTAAATGGTCCATTAAAATTCCAAATGTGACTATACCACTAGTGAGAGAGTCAGATGCATCCTCTTGGTCTCATTAAACTTTTACTTGAAACTACATTATCAACAGACCTCCTCTAGCTTATCCATATGCCAAATATCTTTCTTATAAGCAAATATATATAAAATATTTCAATTCTCAATTTGAAATATAAAAAATACATTTAATATGACCACACCAGGTTTTCTTATATTTTAATTTCATTTTGAGTCATTTGTTAATAACTTTGAGAAAATCTATTTTTCGTGTATATGTAGGGTATAAATTCTTTGAAATATTTACATTCTTATAGATATAAGACCACCCAGCACTAACCAGCCATAATATCAACAACTGATTAAAATTATTTTTATTATAGAAACAATGTGTATTCATAATGGACAATTTTGGAAAATATTTAAATTTTAATAATACTAACATTAGTTGACATTTAAAGAGTTGTTCTATATTAATGTCAATTCTTAAAAAAAGCAAGAAGGGAAAAATGCTATTACCCTCATTTTCTAAAATAAATTTTTATTTTGGAGTACTTTTAGGCTTACAAAATTATTTGATAGTATACATTTTCTTTATAACTTTCACTAAGCGTTTTGTATGTTAACATATTATGAAACTATGGCACATTTATCAAAATTATTTTAACACTGGTACACTACCATTACCAAACTACAAACATTGCTTAGGTTACATGTTTTTCCACTATAGTTTTTTTCCTCTTTTAGGATCCAATCCATGGTACTACATTGAATTTAGTCATCTTGTCTCCTTAGTCATCTCTGGTCTGTGACAGTTTTAGTCTTTCCTCAATTTTTATGATTTTGAAATTTGTGAGGAGTATTCATCAAACATTTGTAGATCATTCTGACAAATGGTTCTGTCTGATGGATTTCGTGCTTAGACTGGAGTTTCCAGGTTTTGTAAGTAAAGTCACAGATATATGGGATCCTTTCAACAGCATATTATAGACCTATGATACCCATATAAAATTTTGGAGATGTTAAGCACCATGACGTGGATAAGGTGACATCTACCAGATTTCTCTAAAAACTTAGCATTTTTACCCTTCCACACTTTATTTCTTGGAATTGAATCACTACATTGAGTCTACACCCAAAGTAAGGGTGTTTAAGCTCTTCCTTTCAAAGGGAATGTGCTTCATTTTATATATTTATTTATATACATTTATATATTTATTCGTGTGTGTGTGTGTGTGTGTGTATAAAACAATTAAGCACCCTTCCTTGTAGATACTTATTTATTTTGTCTTTTGGTCATAATCCAATACTAACATCATCAACTTCATTTTCTTTTAAAGATTTTGTTTTTCAGAGTACTTTTAATTTCTTGGCTAAACTGAGCAGACAGCACAGAGTTCCCTTGTGTCTTGTTGCCCCCACACAGGCACAGCATCCCCCAGCGAGGTACATCTGTTACACATAATGAATGTACAGTGACCTATCATGATCACCTTGAAGCCACTGTCTGGTGCAGAAATGTGAGCAGAAGAATGAGTGGCATGTTGTTTTCATCTAGTATTGCATATTTACCCCTTGAAAATGACTTCAGAGTTTTATATCCTAGAATGTGCTTTGTTATAATATTATTTAAAGACATATTATTTGAGGGTATTTATAGGCTTTTCCTCTCATAGCTGACTATGCTCTGTAGCACTTGATGCATCTCAAGGTCTTTTGGGATGTAATGTTTTTTCCATTCTAACATTTTTATGTGAACAAGTGTGAATAGTTTCCCAGTATCTTTACCAGGAGGAGTGAAAGGAGCAATAAGAGTCAAAGAAAATTCATTTTTGAAAGACTACTATGTCCAATACCTCATGCTCTGTTTTCATTAGTGCTGCCAGTCATTTTCTGAAACTTGTAAAATGAAATGCCCAAGAAAGATCATCTTCCATTTATCATTAACAAATAAAGTATAATAATTCATCCCCCCCCCACTGTTATTTCATAATATTGTCCTTCAGAATGGCCAGGTCCTCCAAGCCTATTTTCTGAAACTGCTTCTGGGGTTTTTATAACAAAACTTCATTCCCCTTCATTTAAAGACTCACTCTTTATTGTAGTGCTTTGCATCCTTTTTACGTTTCGCTAGTTACATCTTCATTTGTGCTGTCTTCCCTATAGAGTTATATTCCTGGTGTTGGTGTACATAACAATAAATGAATTCTGTCATTATCAAACACTTCAACTTTGATTTGACATTTAAATATCTGCAAGCAATATTTATTTTCATCTCTGTTTCTCTTGCACAGATGTTATCTCTTAAGAATACTTTGATTCTTGAAGCCTTGTATATCTTTATGATATGTTAGTGCCCAGCTAACAAATAATTCTTCTTGATGTCTAACTTAACAACTTCAAAAATAATTCTATTCATTGCACTACAACAGATAACATAATAGGCATATGGTAGTGTGCAGACAATAAAATAATCTAGGTAATTTGGAAACTTCTTAAATTAGAACTGCTACAGTAATCTCAAAATTATAGGGGGTGTTATGACTTACATGTGAGATGTCCCCCAAAAGCTCACATGTGAGACGATGCAGGAAGGTTCAGAGGAGAAATGATTGGCTTATAATCAATCAGTGAATTAATCCCTGATGGGATTAAGTGAAGTGGTAAGGTGGGACTGGAGGAGACTGGAATTAGGGCATGACTTTGGGGTATGCATTTTGTATCTGGAGAGTGGAGTCTCTCTCTCTTTCCTGACAATGCAAGCTGCTTCCCTCTGCCATGGTCTTCTGCCATGATGTTCTGCCACACCTCAAGCCTGGAGGAATGAAGCTGGCTCTCTATGAACTAAGACCTCTGAAACCGTGAACCTTGTTAAATAAGTTGTTAAATAAACCTTTCCTCCTCTACAATCACACTGATGGGTTCAGTTAGTCACAGCAGCCAAAAAGCTGGCTAAAACAGGGGATATTCTGAATGCAGCAGAGTAGAAAGAAGAAAAGCTCCCCAGAACTTTGTGAAGCAGTTGTATTACAAAATTAACCAATTCTTGACCCTTTCAACTTTAAGATTTCATATTTGAGATAATAATCCCTTGGTGTTTACACTACTGTTAGTTGAAGCTTATAGAACTTGCAAGTAAGTGATTTGTGACAAATAGCATGTCTTCTGTATATGAGAAAAAGTGTGTAGTTAAATAGATTTTTAAGTTGGAAATAAGCTACACCCAGCCCTCTTTACCTCTTTACACTGTGTCCATGTACGTAGCCAACTGAACATCAAAAATATTTAGGAACAAAAATTGTCTATGTCCTGGACATGGACAGATTTTTTTCTTGTCGTTATTCCATTAGCAATACATTAGGACAACTATCTCTATAGCATTCACTTGTTGTCTTAAGTGCTATAAGTAAATGGTTGGTAAATTAAAGCATATGGGAGAATGTGAGGCGGTTATGTGCAAATGCAGCACTATTTTACAAAAGTACCCTTGGATTTTGCTACCTGAGAGGATTATGTTGGAACCATTTCCTCATGGATACAGAGCATTGGCTGTATGAAAGAACAGAACATCAAGAAAATATTGCTATTTAGGTGAGAGTGACATGACAAAGTTCAGGAAGACTCATTAGCACAGGTATATTCAAATGATATTCTCAAGGATGAATGGGAATTTACAAGGAAAAGGATTTGGTGGGAAGTATAAGGTCTGGCCATGGACAGAGGAACTGGATCAGGAGGGGATATTTATGAATAATGTAGAACATGAATATAATATCTATGTACCTTCACACAGATGTGTTTGAGTGAGGGTATGTGTGCAGGTGCAGGTAAGACAGACTGAGAGAGGGTGGAAAAATACAAACAAAATAGAGAAAGACATAGACAAAGAGAGACAGTAGGTGTGTGATGATGAGTGACAAGTGTGGGGCAGCTGCTGTTGAGAAAAGTAAATTAGCATGGATAGAAAGAGGTATCAAAGAAGTTTTGGAGGAACTTCTGTCCAAGATCCAGGAATATTCTTGTTAACCTGAATGTAGAAGCCAGTTTAGGACGAGAAACATGATCAGATTCACCTTAGTCTTTTATTTTTTTCCTCTCTCAGAACTTTGGAGGATGTAATATGGAGTAGTGCCATGACCAGCACAGCAATTAAATCAGAAACAGGCGAGGGGCGATGTGGGTTGGAGCAAAGACAAACAGACGCACATAGAGAGAAAGCTGGGGCCAGGAGGACATTCACCCCTGATGAGTGATGAATGACCCAGAGCTAACTCAGCATGTTTATTACTTAAGTTTTGTCATCAAAAGGTTATTCGTGAGAAAGTTTCAGAAAAGCAGACAGACTTGAAGGTTGCAGCGAAACTCGCAAGACATGGAATTCTCTATCCCTGGGAGTTGGTGCCTGAGCTCAAGTTTCCGACTGATACAGCTCTGACCCTTTGGACGTAACCTCCTCTGGCTGGCGTCATCGTACCAATTGGACCATCTTAACCTGCACTTTTGCACAGGAAGTTCCCAGCGCAACGTAGCCGTGACAGTCAGAAGTCATTATTCTAATCACTGCTCTCCACAGAGTAGTATAGGGAGTCTGTGAGGGGCCCTGATGGAGAGGAAAGGGAGAATTGGAGACATGGAGACCAGTTTTGAAGCTATTAGTATATAAAATGGATGATTCTGTGGACAAAGATAGAAGCTTTATGTTGGAAAGAAGAACTAGGGGCAGCAGTAAGACATCCATGCCTCCACTCCAACAATTGAATTTCTCCCCATCTCTCATCTTTTGTTTGGTGTATTACTTTTTGGGTTTCTTAAAGTTAAAATGGTTCCTCATTCCTTAGTCCAGTATAACTTCTTCTTCCTTTTCTGAAAAGCTCTCCCTGGGTTCTACCTTGGGGTACCACTGTTCATTTCCTTGGTCTCATTCCTTATGTCACTTCTTCAGGAAACACAACTGACCTCCATATGGGTTAGCTAATGGTGTGGTGTGCTGTGCTCTCAAATCAGGCTAAAATCTTTCATGACAGTTATATAAATTGCATTTAACTAAAGTTTCATGAAACAGCCTGAGTCACCAGACTGAATGTCCCATGAACACTGGGCGCATGTTTGGTTTTGCAATCTGCTATATTTGACCACATCCATGGTCATCCAATCTGTTGTTTGTGAAAAAAGAACAGATAAATTGAATACTTATTACTAGCTTGAAAAGGAAGTGTATGTATAAGGCATTAGAGTTATGACAATTTTGTGTGTGTGTGTGTGTGTGTGTGAGATGTTATTATTTTTGAGGTGTTGGTGATTGAACCCATAGTCTTGTGTATGGTAGGCAAGCACTCTACCATTATCCTGCATTTCCAGTCCTATGACATTATTGACATAAGGAATGTGCTTTGAATCAAGTGTCCTTTATCTTTTAGTACTTCATAGATTTTAATAATATCATAAAATTAAAGGAGTTCTCCAGAGGGAAACATCCATAATTTAACATAAATGGGTATCAGCTTAAGAAGTCATTATTTTTGTTTATTATTTTTAGATATACATGAGAGTAGAATGTATTTTGACATACATACATGGAGTATAACTTATTCTTACATGGAGGATAACTTATTCTAATTAGGATCCCATTCTTGTGGTTTTACATGATATAGAGTTTCGCTGATAGCATAATCATATATGAACATAGGCAAGTTATGTTTTAAGATAATAATTAAAAACTTACAAAACTGATTTGAGACTGAGAAGTTGAAAGTTATCTGGAAACTCTGTTGCAGAAGAAATATCCCTGGACTGGGACTTCAAATTCTTGCATATTTTTGTTAAAATGAGATAAAAGGAAATACTTTTGTAGTTTTAACAGAAAAGTTTCTGGATATGCATGGGAGTTGATTGATTCAAATTTGGTAGTGACAAGCTATTTAAACTCTTACATTGTGAATATGGTTCTTCCTGATAATTCTTTAGAGATACTCTGGAGAGTGAAGTATAAGCAATGTAGGTTAAAGTAACTTAAGTTTATTTTCTTAAAATGTGGATTTTAAAACTACTAATCTTTATGGATGTTCAGCATTGACTAATTTTAGAAGTATCTGAGTAAACTCTAAATTTATTTGCTTTGCTTATTTTGAACAATTTCTTAAGTTTTGAACTGTAATTTCCTCATCTTTAAGAGAATGAATGGTTGATAGACTATAATATGCATAATTAACATTTTTTCTGCATATTGTAAGAGGTTTGTAAATAGTCACTATTGTTGTTACCTACTGTCACAACATAAGAGACAATCTCAGAGATACTTTTTAAATTTAATTATTTTGTTACAGCCATTTAAATCAGTGAAAGTCTTTACCCTTATATAAATTAGATTATTTTTGTAAATTTTAATCATATATATCCATATAGTTGCAAATAATTCTCATTATCCACTTGGTTTCACACATCTACAAACATAAAAAAGAAAAAAAAAAAAACAGATTCATGAGTAATTATAGTATTTAAAAATTTTCCAGTATCCAGGTATAGAAAAGCAATATATTTAATGATCAATTTCTCAGAAATTTTTAGTATAAGAAAAAATATATTACAAAAAGAGTCCTTCTAATGAACTCAAGTATTTATGCCACTTTGAAATATTAATACAAACATTTATTAATAATTAACAATTCATGTTAGTACAGCAATATTCAAGTTCAAATACTCTAGAAGCTCTAATATTCTACTTCTCATGATTAATTTAAAATAATTCTCCTCTTGAATAAATACTGCATGCAATTATTTGCATTAGTTTTGCTTTTTCATTTATTACCAACATTTTTAACATTGATGAATTTTAAAAACACCTATGAAGCACTTTTTTCAGTCTTCATAAGTGTTATTTTTAATTTATATAGAATTTTAAATGAATTGTGCGTCAATTATTAAAATCAAGTTATGTCTACAGCTGTTGAGATATTAAAAATTAGCATTTAGATACCATCAACTTTCTTTGCCTGTGGAAAGTCAAATCCATGCACTACTTGATACAGCATTTTCTCTAGAGTCTCTTGCTCCTTGGAGTATGTTCATGTGCTGGGTTTACTACCCAAACTTTCCTCTTCTTACTCTCTATTTCATATTTTCTGATATCTAAATCCTCTTCTTTATCTCTTTTTCACATTTCAAATTCCAGTGCATCCTTTATGAAGTTCTACCTTCAAGTTTCTAGCCATAGTTCCTCTACACAGAAGTTAAAACTTATTTAACTAGAGTTAATCTCATGCATATATACAATATTCAATATTTTCATCAGTTTTTTAATTTTAGAAAAACAAGTAAAAACAATTACACTGGTGCAAATAATTTTAAAAGAACATGAAAAACTTCTCCGAATTAGGAAAAAATATATATCACATGCTTTCTTTCAGGAACTTTACTTTTCATATTTTCACTGAAAAGTGTGAAAGGGAACACAATGTTTTGTGAACTACTTTATTTTTTAAAATGTCCATGTCAGTACTTATGGTGTATATCGCCAAAGTAATTATTGTATTTTTTTTTTATAAAGTATGCAAATAATTATAAAAAAAGCACACAGAAGTCAACCTATCCACCAAAAATCATGATTAGGTATATTATCAATATTACTGACAATAAATTGAGAATTCATGTAAAATCTCTGTTCTAAATTTTTTGTTTATCATTTTCAAACTTTTCCAATATTTGTATGTATATCTCCTTTGTATACATTTGACTTTAAGAAATAAAACTATTGGAGTTGTAGCTCAGTGGTAAAGCACTTGCTTAGCATGTGTGAAGCACTGTATTTGAACCTCAGCACCACATACATAAATAAAATAAAGGTATTGTGTCCATCTACAACTAAAAATTTTTTAAAAAATAAAGATTTTAATGTTTTTTGAATTTCATAAATAGTATCTTACAATTTTTTGAAACTAACCTTCTTTTACTGAATATTTATTTCTAGGATATATTCGTGCTTATTTATAACTGTATTTAACTTCATTTTCATTACTAAAATGCCACTCCCTTAATGCTGGAAAATTAGGGTAATTCATCCTTTCTTCTCATGAACAGTGTGGTGTTGAGCATTCTGTTTTAATTCTCTCTGAATGAAACCACATACAAGAGAGCCTTAAAGAAATAACCAGGAAGGAAATGTGAGGTCAGAATCACATGCCTGACAATAATATGAGATATTAAAGACTTTCTTTTCCAAAAATGGGTGTTTGAAATTACGTTTGCAAACACTGATGAATCTTGTTCTGTTCCATGTGCTTACAAACACTTAGCATTTTAAGTGTTAAATTTTGCCATTCTAGCGTAAAATGGTAGCTTACTTGGGTCTTAAATTACATTTCTCTAAATAAGATAAAGCCATCATTTCCTCATTTAACATGCAATTTGAGGTTTCATTTTGAAGAATGATTACTTATGTCTTCTTTTTTCTAATTTGAAGTTTGTCATTTACAGATTTATAAGAAGCATTTTTTTATATTCTGGTTAAAATCCTTTAATTTGTAAACAACTATTTATAGTGGTGTTTGTGATGTGATTTTTCCTCTCTATATTATTGTTCTGTTTTCATAAAGAAATTTTCCCTGTTCTATTTAAGCATTACGAAGTTATATTTTTCTAGAAATTGACCAATTGCCTATGGATTGACTTTAAATGTTCACAGTATTGTCTATGTATTTTTTGTGTTAGATTCTATTTTATTTTATTTTTACTTTTATTTTTATTCTTCTATATGGTGTTGGTGACTGAATCCAGGACTTACCACATGCTAGTCAAGGATTAGCTTACCACTGAACTGCATCTCCAAACCTTATCTTCTAAACTTCTCTTGTAAACCAATTTACATCAACTTCCTTGCTCTGAATAATATATTTGTAAACATTGATATTCAAGAAATATTATATTTAATATAAATCTTAATATTTTCCAATACTAAATTTAGTATTCCAACTTTGTTCCTTCTCTCTCAAATCAACATTTCCTCATTTTATTTGAACTATTATCCTACACATTTTAAGTTACTTGCCATATTCTCTTTTTACATCTATGTATTTGGAAATTATAAATCTTCCTATAAAAGTTTCTTTTAACTACATTCCAAATATTTGAAATATACTATCACAGCCACTGTGATGTTTACTTAGTTTCCCCAAAGGAGGACTGTGAGTCAGATTAGAAACATTAAAAGTATGAGATGTGTAAGAAATCAAGATAAGACATGGAAATAAGTGAAAAGCAGGGGCACCGTGGGATGCTCCAGCTCTGATGGAGACTGGATCTAACTAACAACAAAATGGACCCTGTGTGCTTTATTTAAATGGGCGGGAACACGAGTGGAATTCGGAGTGAAGAGCTTCCTGAGGGAAACAGGAAAAAGATGGCAAAGATAACTTGGTCAGGGCTTAGGAGGTTATGCCTACCTCCTCTGCTTCCAGGCTGCTGCTCTGAACCTACGGCCCCTGAGCCAATGGGCAGGGTGTCAGCATGATTCGAGCAGTCTCCTATCTGGTGCACCAGGAGCTCTCAATAAAGCAACCCCACTGCCTTGAGATGGCTCAAACAAACACATAATTCATTCACACGCCCCTGACAATATACCATTTTCATTTGAAATCCAATTAAAGAACTTTTGAAAATCTATTGGAATTTTCTCTTGGATATATGGGTTTTTCATAAATGCATTTTTAAAAATAGAAACAAATTTTGATAGGTTTCATGGCCATGGAGAATGAAAATTGAAATTGGCGAAAATAGGGAGATTATAGTGATTTATCTCTTTGTGCACAAAACACTGTAAAGAGACTTTAAAAATGGTCAGTGATGGCAGGATGGAGTTGCTACTATGCCAGGCACAGAGAGATACAATGTTGCAGGCTTACAAAGAGGAAGGGAGCAATGACTTAAAGCCTGTGAGTTAGCTCTTGGCAGATGGACAGAACCAGAGTCTATTTTTTTTCCTACTGCCCTCAGAAAGGAAAAAAAAAAAAAGTCAAGAGAAAACAAACAAAAATCTCACCAGGAATCTTAATTTCAGCTTGCTGAAATTCATGTAAGGAATCAGGCCAACAGAACTTTAAGATAATGAATGTGTATTAACTCAGTGTGTTGTGATTTGTTACACTAACAGAAGAAAACTAGTATGTTGGTATTGCTTCAGATTCAGTAAAGCTATAGTTGTGGAGAAGTTCCTTCATCAACATCTGAGTTTCTATGTTATTTTTTTGACAAAAATAGGGATTCTAAAACACCCTTTCTTTACATTTTAGTACTCCTTGCATGAAGATATATTATTATTCTAGCACTCCCTGCCTTTCAAATGTCTTAAACAGGATCAAGGTTATTTCCATCACTTAAACATAGAAATATCCTCAGGAAATAGTAGGAAAAGAAGGGGTGATTGAACGTGGCCCTATACCATGGACAAGGTTCATGTTTATAATCAGGGAAGAAAGTAAATTGGAATAAGAAGAACAAATTAAAGAAAAACACAGAAGATTGTGTGGGATTGGTTCAGAAAACACGGAATTCCTGGAATTTGCGGCAAGGGGGTGCCTACCAAACACACATCTTTGACAACAAAGATAGTGCTTAATCATACTATATACCAGTTTCTGAAAACGTTAGACCAAAGGGAGATTTGAGTAAAACCCCAAATTTGATTTTATTAATAATCAAGTTAGTTATTTAGCCTCTAGGGAATGATGAATTTGGCTCTTATTTAGAAATAACTCCATTACACAAAATTTCACAAGCTGTGGCAAAGAATCTGAAGTTGGAGAACTGGAAAGAAACACTACCATGAAGTTTGGTGTCTTGTCTTCATTTTATAATTGTTTCTCAGGAAACAACTTAAGGGTGCAGAACGTAGAAGTAACCAGGGACAAATGTGTTACCTCTATATTTCCTAGTGAGATAAACAAGGTCAAATCATAAATCAAGATGCATGTTTTATTCTGAAGCATAACAGAAGGACTTTAATGGATGAAGAACAAAGAAATAAATTAATACAAAGTATTATTTTGACTTTGAAAATTATATATTAGGTATTTCTTTTGATTGCACCAAAAGACCTTACTACCTCAGGATCGACAGAGAGGAGGACCAAGGACATACGTTCTCCTTTTGACTTCTCTTTTTAAGTCTTCTAAAAGACTCTGGAATATTCTTATTGAAAAAAATTGTTTTTATTTGCTTATTTATTTATTGATTTTTAAAAATGGCATTCTGCTTTGTTGCTCAGGGTGGCCTCTAACTTCTGGGTTCAAGCCATCTCCTGCCTTAGCCTCTTAAGTGACTGGGACTAAAGGAACTCACCAACACAGATCCAGGTGGATCTCAACAATATTTTAAAATATCATTACAGAAAATGTCTCTGGTTATGCTCTGTATCATTTTATATGTTTATGCATTTTATTCTAGTTTAATTTCTCTAAACACTTCCTTGGACATTAAGCAAGGCTTACTGAAGCTGAAATGTATTTTAGCAAACTGCACTAAAATACACAGATTCTATAAAGGTCTTTTGTTGTTGTTGTTTTATTTTGTTTTGTTTTGTTTTAACCCCTAGCACATTTTACAGAGAATCCTGACCCTGGAGGAAGTTATTATATAATTTGAGTTTAAAAAGGGTGCTTATCATGAGTGGGGATGAATTCCATCAATCATTCTCAAATATAATTGGGAAATACTAAGATAGAGTGAAAAGACCAAGGAAATTGAAATCTAACAGTACGGGTTAAATCATTAGCTATATCACCCAGATAGTAATTGCTTTTGATGAACTGATGGAACTTCCAGAGTTTAGGTTAGTTTAGTTAACACATGAAGACAATCATACCTGTCACACCAGGTTCTGTTGTTATATTTCAATAGTTATCTGATTTAAAAAAAAATGTATCAATATCTTGTATTTGTCAGTCTTGATGCTAGACATTAGAAGTCACCGAGACCAAAGAGGTATTGTCCTTGTCTTTAAAGTTTTCATAATCTCACTTTTGGTAAGGATTCGTAGGAACTAAATCAAGTGAATTGAACAAAATAACAATTTCAATCATGTCATTTCATCTTCACAATTCTTATTAAGAGGGGCATACGGCCCGTGGAGAGAGAGCTGAAGAGCCCACTGCATGTGTGGCTTGGCTAGCATTATTCACTACCAGAATAGGTCTTTAGAACTCATCGTATCTCATTCATTCAGCTCTTCATGTCATTTTCCTGGCATCTATTTGGCAGTGGTATAGATTCTGTGCATCTCCTTTGTGTCTCTCAGGAGCCACTTTTCCTTATGGCCTGTTGTCAGTTTCCTCAATACCACTCTTTCACATTTTTGTGATTTTTTGTTTCAAATATCAGAGTAAATCTGATTATTGTTTACTGTATCCTGTTCATAAATAAAATTAACATCATTTGGTTTTTAGATAAAAGTTTGCACTTAAAATGCTTGCTTATCAATTGACTGAGGTATCCTTAGTGTTTGTACATAACAAAGAGAAAGTGATACATATCTTATGTATGCAGTCTATCTCTAGATCCCTATGTATGCATACTTATTATCACTATGAGGACACTTGTGAGTCCAGAAACAAACCCAATTTTTCCTTGTTAGCTACATTTTCTCTCCCTGAAAATTATTCTGGATCTTCCCACCTCTAAGAAAAGAGCTTACATACCACCTCTTCCAAATTCATTCATTTTTTTTGTTAAAAGATGTACACTACAGAAAAATCAAGATAATTAGAAAACATGTATGTGATATGCATACCAACTCTTTTTTTCTAAAATACATGGGAAGGACTATGATATTTCATTTATTCTGTAATTCTTGGCTTGACAGTATTGGAATGGAGATTCTAATTTTACCCATTTATGAAATAGTTTCTTTAATTGAGGCTTTCTAAATATTTAATATGCATTCTGAATATCATTTAAAAGATTTAGGCTTTGTTTTTTTTTTAATCACAAAATACAAGAGATATTCTATGAAAGGAATAATAAATCACTTTTCTTGAATGAGATCATAAAGTACCTTCAAAGGTGGGAAAATGAATCTCTAGCCCATTCTAAATTACAGGAAGGTTTAGTTGTTTTACTACCCTATTACTGCTATAACAACTTGTCACAAACATGGTGACTACATGTTACAGCAACATATTGTTTCACATGTCTGGAATCTGGAAGTCTGAAATATGGTAGGACTGCATCCTCTTTGGGGACTTAGATAGGAATCTATTCTGGTTTCTGGAGGCTGTTGGGCATTGTGGGACTTATGGATACATTACTCCTTCCTTTGTCTCCATATTTTACTCTGCTTTCTCTTGTGTGTTTGTAAACTGCTCTGTCTGTCTTATGAAGACACTCATAATGGTGTTTAGACCCATGTGAATAATCCAAAGTGCTTTGAAATGCATTTTGTTCTCTAAAACTTCCAAAATAACTCTATTTTTGGAGACAGGGCTTTTATAGAAGCAATTAAGACTAACTGTTAAATGGAAATAGAAGCATGAGCATGGTCTGACAAAATCAGTGTCTAATAAGAAAAGAAACCAGAGAGGTTGTTTTCTTGGCACAGTGAGAATAGAGTGCTGTGGTAGCCAACTGTAAGGTAGAAATAAACTTCTTAACGGAAACAACTCTGCTGTCCCTTGATCTAAGATTTCTAGCCTCCAGAATTGTGAGAAAATAAACTGCTACTGTTTTAAGTCACCCTTTTTCCAGTGTTTCATTTTGGTAGCTCAAGCTGAATAATAAAAGGGGCAATTCCCTCATCTCAGGATCCTTAATCTCATCATATATTTTGCCAGAGAAGGTAATGTTCCATCTTTTGTTATAAGATATTGGCATAACTTGGGGACCGCCTGTGTCCACCATTTAGCTTACTCTATTTTGGGGCCATACACTCCCAGACTAGGATGGAAGTCTCTGTTTATTCAAGTAAACAATAAATCTTCAAGCAATAGCTGCCTAGAAGGTACCAGACACTGCTTTATATTCAGTTTCTTCCTCCCCTGAAACAAATGACAACATCAAAAAGCATATTGCAATTTAAGCGATTTTGCCCTCCTTTAACGGAGCAGCAGGAAACAGAAGTCCTGCAAAAATCTATAAATTGTCTGAAGCCCTATTTCATCTAAGTGCTAATCCAAGATTGGAATCCACATTTCTTTGACTACAAAATTCATTATCTCTCCCCAAAGTCTGTTCAAATTCTGAAGTTTATTCATCAAATTCAATAAATTTTTAATTTTTTTCATTTTGCTTTATTTTCTTTTTACAATAGTCATCTCACTGACAGCAAAAGACTATATTAAGAAATACATATATTATGCTTAAAGGCAAGCAGTACTTTAATTAAATGCTATGTTTTCTTTATTTAAATAAATTAAAAATTTTGTGCATCAGTGCTCACACTGGTGAAGTAATATATAATTTCTTTCCATTGTTAAAAGTAATTATGTTATTTTAATTCTGAAACAAAATTAAGTGAGATAACTTCAGTAGTTAATATAAAATGTGGAAAATCAGACAACTCAGTTATTTAATTAATGAGAACAGGGTAAGATATTGGCAAATTTATGGAGGAGGAAAGTTGTATTATTCTTTCCCTTTTCTCTTTACCAGCATAGCAAGATAAAGGCTCTTTCATCCAAAATATCAAAGTCTCACAAAATTATAGATGGGTAAATAGGCCAATGAATAGTTAGATAATAAATAAAACTTTTCATTCCAGCCATATTCTCTGTCTCTACCTCACCTCCAAAATCTGGGGACATTTTCATAAATATAAAATATTTGCATGAGAATATGTAATTAATCAAGCATGAAAATGTATCAATGTGCACCTACACATACAGATATATCTTTAGTCATATGATGAACACCATGAAATATCATTTCCACTATTAATGAACCTTTTTTGAGTTAGTCCAGCTGAGTTAGGTTTTCCTCTGGTTAGTTTCATGATACACCACTATCACAGCACTTACCTTGTGCTGTCAGTTTCAAATACGTCTTTGACTTTGCGCATTATTTAGCCCTCTCTAGTTACCTGCAACAAATGCTAATTTGACCATATTAAAAAAGGGGGGAAATTTGGTGGTAGAACATCAGAAAATCATAAAATCAAGAAAGAATTTCAGAAATAAGACTGGGGGAAGCAGAAACCAAAGCTGCTCCAGAAAGACATGAATCATAAGGGTTTTATTATAGAAACAACTGGGACAAGACATCCAACCAGAAGTAATAAACCTAATCATTATAACAGCATTCTTAATTTCATCAATTAAATTCCAGTGATGAAGCTACCAATGTCCTAAGTTGAATCACATATTCATATTTTCTATAGGATAGGGAATTGAAACAGAACACATTCTTTAAGATATACCATACCTTGAGAGAAGGGTGATCCTAAAGAAAGAAATCAGAAGTAATTAGGAATGAGGAACATTTTCAGACGAGCAAACAGGTGCACTTGGAGATAAAGAACTATGTTTTTCAATCTTTGAGTTCTAAACACTTTTTAAAGAATGTATACATAACAAATATTTGTGGACTTCCATTGTTGGAGTAATTAAAACTGCCATCTTTTGGATAGATTTCTCCAACCATGAATATGTACATTCCCTTTGATTCAGTTCTGACCTTTTTTATCCTAAGAATTACATTGTGAATAAACAATGAAAGCAAAAAGATAAACAAAAAGAAATTGCAAAATATGCACTAGCTCCCAAGAATGCAGTGATGAATAAGAAGTAATATCCAAGCTGGTTATGATGCACATTTCTTTATTCCCAGCTACTAGAGAGGATGAGGTGGGTAGATGGCAAGTTTGAGACCAGTCTGAGCAACTTGGAGAGAACTGTTTCAAGGTAAAAATAAAAAGAGCTGAAGATATAACCGTGGGTTAGAGTGTCCTTGGGTTCATTCCTCAGTACTACACATACAAAATTCATAAAGCAAATAAGTAAATAAATATGAGTAAATTAAAATAAAAAAAGAAATAGTATCTACCCTTTTGGCAACTCCCAGCCTATTTGGTGAGGCAGATGTTTAAATCAAGGGCAAGAATGATATGAAATATCCATTGACTCTGGAATCAAGAAGGTTCATCACAATATTATCCACATAACCCCAAATGGAAAACTGTCCAAATCTTTAAGCACATCATAGTTTTCCAAGTATGCACTATGAATTGTATACCTATAAATCATAGATAAAAACATATAAGGGCAGTGACATTTATGTTAGCTATGCAAAGACAGTACTAAAACATGGGGACTAAAATTATGTCAGATACCCATGCATGTAAATATTGACTAAGACTGAGAGATGACATTGAGAAATAAAAATAACTATTGCAAGAATATATTTTTCCATTTCCTTAAATGTTGTTAAATATTAAAATAAATTTCCAGTGTAATGCAGGGACTATTTATTCAGTTATCTGACTGTTCAGTAAAAACAAAATACACTAAAACTTGCCCCTTTCCTATTAGAGTGATTTAAATCTGTTCCTCATAGTTCTGCAGCTGTGGTTCTTATTGTGACTGCCAGGGGAGATTTTCCTTCAGTGCTAGTTTTATTTATTGCTTTTATTATTTTTAACCTGTTTTCTCAAAGCAACTGTAAGTTGGAGGTTATGGGGAGACAGGCTGTAGATGTTCAGTACATTTTAGCTGAATAAATAGCTGTTTTGATTCTTGTTAAAATTGATTTTCTTTTTTAATGTTGCTATCCAATAGTACCTGTCTATTTAGGAGTCCCAAATGCTTTAAATTTTAATGAAAATATGAAGTCACACTTCTTGCTGCAAACCTGTCTTTCTTCCAGTTTCTCTGTTCTTCTAGAACTCATCAAATTTCATCAATTTTAACCTTTGCTCTCAATATATAATCCCTGTCCAATCTGCTTTAAATTATAAGTATTGACAACTCAGTCAGCCCTTGTTATCATCTTTCTGGTCATTTTAATAACTTATTTATTCCTCCACTGCTCTCCTGTTCTATTTTTCCCTGTATTCTGATACTACATCATGATAAGAGGTTTCTGGCCATCTCATAAATGTTTCAAAATATTCAAGGGACCACCTTTGGGCTACTAAATTAAGTATGATCTTTGTACTACAATTCTGTAGCTTTCTACTTTGCAGTATTTTTTTTTTCCAGTTTTACTATGCACCTACCCTATAAAACCACAAGCTAACACTGGATTCTTTTTCCTTTGTGTCTTTTCTTAAATGATTGCCCTCACATGGAAAGGCTCCCCATTCTTACTTAACCATCCAGAGATACATTTTAAATGCCTTTTCTTATTATACCAAATGAATTGGTTCAATAAGTATGTATGTGTGTATCTATCTATGTAGATAAATAACAAAAATGAATAAGTATATTCATTCCCTCAAAATCATACTACTCTGCTTGTTTCCCCTGTATTTAATGTGCTTTATATTAAAGTGATTTAAGTGAGTAATGGGTTGTGTAAACTCTATGAACACACAAACAGCGTCCAACTTTTCTTTGTACCTACCAAAGGCATCTAGCATATAACACCACATTGTTCATTGTAGTAATTTACATGCTACCTTTAAAGTTTCCTGAAAAAAATTCAATGGTATTAGGAAGAGGAAATTTCACTTTTCCATGAACTTCCTTATTCCTAGAGTAGATACCAAGGTAGGACTAAAGTTAGGAGTTCTTAAAAAGCAAGGGCAGTAGACAAAGAAGTAATAAGAGATGGTAAAACACTAAGTGGCTTCTAGATTTTAACACATGAAATTAAGGTAATTATTAAAAGAAATTAATTAATAGATTGATCAATTTACCTAAAGTCCAACATCTTGGTGATTTAAAATAGAAACTATTTTAGTGAATGTGACTGCTTTTTGGTATTATTTCTCTAATATTCTATTAGCCTTGTTAACATTCTGTTTTGCATTAATATTCTATCAGTCTTAATTAGTTTTGTTCTTTATGTTTATAAAGTTTTTTTTTGTCAGACAATTCCCTTGTTAAACAGTGTACTTGCTTGGGGGAAACTTGGTGAGTGTTATGTAGAAACTAAGCTACATGAAACACCTGGGTGGATTTTAAACTTGTTTTTAAATGTTTTATTGGTATATTTTAATTACATATAATAGTGAGATTCATTGTGACATACACATGCACATAACTTAATTTGATCAATTTAATTTCCTTGTACGTCCCCCTTGCTTCCCCTAGTGGTTCCACTGATCCCTGTCTATTACTTTTCTCTCTTTTTTATTCATTAGTGCATTATCATTATACATAAAATTGGGATTCATGTTGATATAGTTGTAGATGCACATAGTTAAATTTGGTAAATTTCATTCTCTGTTTCCTCCCCCAAATAGAAAAGAGACCAGTAGAGAAGTGAAAGAGATAAAGGAGGAGGGGGGAGGGACAGAGCAGGGAGTTTTACCATTTTGAAAAGATTGCATCTTACTCTTGGTTTTCTTAAGCTCCCAGTGGTTAAATATCTCCTCTCTTTTCCCCCTGTGATCAAAGTTTCAGACTCAGGAAATAGCATTTACCGAAATTACTTTTTATCTCTCCTTCAGAAGTCCCCTCCTGCATTGATGAATGTAACACCACATTTAAATCAGCTCTGCCTGAGAAACCCATCTACATTTGAGTGGATAATCTTAGACCTATCTACAGTGATATTTACATACATTAGTTGTGGCATACCATTCTCTGGTAAAACCCAGGAAAATTCTTGTTTAATGTAGTGTTCCTAAAGAGATAAATTCTAGAATTATATTTAGGTTTCCCAGAGGTATAAAGCAGAACTTACTTAGTGAAGCAACAGAGTGAATATAATCCTCTATGTAATTTATGAACTATTACAAAACATTTTATTTCTTATTGAGAAAAATGAAGTATGCTTTTCTCAGATATGCTAGGGATTTAAATAAAGAGAAAGAACAGGTATCTGACTTTTGAGGGTCCAGGATCTTGAAAATAAAATATTACTATATAAGAAATGAATATGTTAAATGGGAAATTAATCCCAACAGACATCACCAATGAAAATTTAGAAGAAAGTATTTTACTTCAATGTTAAGAATTTTTGAGACACAATTGCAAGGTTTCTCATATATATAAATTTCTATTTTGTTATTTTTCTCTGAGTGCAATGCTACCTTTGTAGCATCTTTTAAAATGACTATGTGAATGCGTTTGTTAAATCAATTTATCTTGTTTTTTAATGGTTTCTCTTTCTTTTTTTTCCTTCTCTCTGCCTCTCTCAAGCCCCAGCAAAGTGCTCCTGGAAGCAATGAAAACACTCAACTTGAGTCAACAAAGAAAGAAAATCCAAGTACCATTGCGTGTGATTCTCAAGATGTAAGGTTCACTTAAAGTGGTTTGAAAACAAGGGCATAAAGGTTTAAAAAATTCTTGTTCATGTCTCCATGAAACTTTCTATTCACATGTAATATTTACTATATAAGCTTTGAAATCCTAAATTTGATAATGCAAATTCTCTTTAGATATGAACGAGGTAGTTGTTCCATTAGGAAGATTTTAGAGGCCTAAGTTGGTGACCACAGATTCAGCAACATGCCTCAATTCTACAACCAAGAGACAGGAAGTCACTAAAGTGTTAAAAAACAGAATCAAACACACACACCAGACACACACATACACATGGGATATGATTCTAATATTCATTACCTAAAGCAAATAAACCAAGTACTATAAAGACATTATATAAAGGCAGGGGGATTCTTAACCTTCAAATGATGACAGACTGTACTGAAATTTTCATTCTTTAAAATTTCAGTATGTTAAAATTAAGCTGATTGATCTATCATGTCTAGATTTAACAACAAAAGCCAACTGTATTAGACTTCAATACAAAATGAAGTGTGTGCACTTAGACCATTCATACCTGAAGAAACCGAGGCAACAGAGAAAGGAAATAAAGGGGATAGAAAAATAAATAAATCATGCCATCTCTTTTTCCTCTGTTGGCTTTAAAAGTGGATTTAGAAAGAGGGATTACTTAACACTTTTGTCTTCAAATCTTTGTATACTGAAACATGTAAAACACTATGTAATTTAGGACACCAAGTTTACTAGTAGCAGAAATGAAATATTTTGCAGTTTGTTTCTAAGGGAAGAGTCAAAAAGCCTTTGAGCAGAGAAAGGAATATTTTTCCTTTTGTTTGAAGAATATATAGATCTTTCACAATGTAATAAGATTTTCAGAAGCAAAAAATATGAGAGTAGTACAGAGACAGAATACAGTGTAGAAAGTAATGAAGTATGTATCCAAATATTAATTTGGGACTACAGAGCTGGAGCCTTCCAAAAAACTGAGGCAGGGCCTAGACCTATCCCTCAAACCCCTATTATTTTGACCAAATCAGAAAGATTTCAGACAAGTCATGCACAGAAACAGAAATGAGTTTATTGATGGGATAGGAAAAAAGAAAGGGGAAAGAGTGGGTCCTCTGAGAGAGCAGAGGGACAGTGTGCCCTTCCTGTACCCCAGTCTTATTGGCAGATCTTAGAGAAGTTTCCAGAGAGTACCATCTAGGTCCACCTCTTGACTCTTGACTGATGGCAAGATGACATGAGATTTTTAAGTACCCACTGCCATGACAACTTTAGGTCCCCTTGGTCCATACAGAGCTGTTCTGATGGGATTCATTGCCATACATTGTTACAGATTTTATGAAAAATTATCCTTATCTTCCTGAATACAGTCCTGTGAAATAGTCACAAAAGTCTCTCCTTTTAATGTAACTTGGGTTCCTCTTATCAACATTTTTTCCTGCAATCATTTCCTTGCTGATAACAGGTAGTTTGCTGAGAAATGTGATATATCCTGTCCACTTAGACCAGGTAGTGCTGCAGTTAAATTGATTCTTGAAAAATAAAACATGTGGGTATCAACACAATGGACCCATTTTATAGAATTATTCTCTTAACCTTGTGTTCCTACCATCCTTATCTGTTTGTTCTCTAACAACTAGAAAGTGAGGGGCTCTAAATTCCCAAGTTAAGATTGGGTTGAATTAGAGAGATAGTTAATGTTTCAAATGTTTATGTCCGATTGAGTGAGAAAATCATGGTGTTAGTTTAAGGAGGCTGATTTTGTATTTTGGTGTGTTTTTCTGAAACTCTACAAAAACATGTTCTTATTAGACACAAAACAAGAATGTTATGTGTGATTTGTGAATGTTCCCAAAGCACTCTTCTTATCTACATTTCCTACTTAAGAGTTAGGTCTTCAAAATCATGTTATTATTTGCTCTTTATTTATCTCTCCTTCTTTATCTATAGTAACTCCTCTGCCTTCAATATGTCTCTCAAACATCTACTTGCTAACTACTGATCCTGGTCTGAATCCCTTAAAAACTCTTCCTTCATTAGAACTGGTGATACATCTCCATGGCAGAACACTGGCCTTGCATTCACAAGGCCTCTAGTTTGAACCCCAGCATCCCTGCATCAAAAACAAAAACAAAAAACAGGACAACAAAACAAAACAAAACTGCATCCACTACCACAAATGTGAAGAATTCTCTCTCTCTAACCTGACCTCAATAGATTTTGGTGTCTCTAATTCCAAACAGCTACAATTTCTTGTGCAAAGAGTGCTCAGTGTTCAAAGGTTGTAGATTCAGCCGCAGCTGTAGGCCAAAAGAATAATATAAATAAATAAAATCAATCAATGTAAGCCATAGGAATTAGTAGAACTTGTATGAACATCAGTTTTCAAGTTTTAGACCAATATTTCTTAGCCTTGTCTTTAGAATTGTATTATCTAGAGAAAATTTGCAAAGTACTATCACCCAAGATACTAAAGTACAGTCACTTTCACTAACAATGGATTTCATATGTAAATGGTCATAAAACCATCTGAAAAACTTTGAAAAATTAAGATTATGAGCAACTACTCCAGTTATTCTAAATGAATAGAACTGGGTAGAATTTCTATTTTTGTATAACATGTTCCTAACAACTCTACTCCAATCCAGGCTATCCTAAGGATTGTGGTTCATAATTTGAAACACATTGCTTTTAAGCATAATCTCTGTATTATCATGCAATTCTAACTTCTTTTTTTACTTCTATTCCACTGTATTTGCATTTTAAAGAAGGAAAATTCTAAGTCTCTAATGTTGATGATGTACAATTGTGGTGTCAGACTGACAGAGGGTACAGGGAATCTATCCTAGTTGAAACCTTCATTTATTATAGAATCATTCTCAATATGCAGATATGGATATATAATATGTATGTGTATACATACATATTTATACTGATGTATGACTGTGATACTGATCAATAAGCTGGTGTGTAATTTTATTCACTGCTAAACTTTCTAAAGAAAACTAGTGGACTATGATCACTCTAAACTAGAGAGTCTGGGTTATGATTAATCTAAAGCATTGAGAAACCAAAACTTTCTTTTTATGATTCCCCTTTGTTCACATTCCAAATCT
This sequence comes from Sciurus carolinensis, assembly GCF_902686445.1. Taxonomy (NCBI): domain Eukaryota; kingdom Metazoa; phylum Chordata; class Mammalia; order Rodentia; family Sciuridae; genus Sciurus; species Sciurus carolinensis. Next base: position 52,219,140 of record NC_062223.1, on the reverse strand, counting down.
ATCGACTTCTTACAACTTACAGAAATAAAAGTGGGATTATTTTGGAATGGTGAACATTATTATCCCTGAACTTGTCTAAATTACCTAGAATATTCTGAATTTCATTAAGGATTGTAAAATGTATCATTTCCACTGTAATATATCAATATAAAAAATCTTCATCCAACCTGACTCTATACCAAGGTAGAGATTTAAGTTCCAACTTGGTTTTGCTTCATTGAATGTTTAAAATAACCAAGAAAGCAAAACACTTTTTGTTTAAAAAAACAAGCACAGTAAAAAATTCTTTACTCATTTTCCTCATTTGTGCATATTTTAGAATACTGGCATATGCCTTCCTATGACTTTTCTCCATCCAGAATTAAATCAATGCTACTCAGTGACAGTGTACCTTAATTTTAATCTTAATGTTCTTAATTGACAAAATTACTGGTTAGCAATTTTATTCTTTCCTTTCTAAAAAAGTTTTTTTCTCAAATAATTTTTAAAATCCTGAAATTTTAAAAATAATGAAAGTAAGTTGAAATAGGTACTTGAATGAAGCCAATTACAGAAACAGTTGAGAGCAAAAGACCAAGGGAGTAGCAAAAATAAAGATTCGCTGGACTCAGATTGAATGAAGATATTGATAAAGGCTAATAGAGCTGCTAAATTTGACTAAACAATTGCATCACTCTCCTCACATACTATACCACAGAAGGAGATATTTTAACATTTATACATATGAACAGAAGAGACTTATGCTCTATCAATAATTAGAATGAATTAAAAGGAAAAATGGAATAAGTTATTTGTGAAAAACATGATAGTTTTATTTAAACAATTTTATTGAGATAAAATTTACACATGGTACTTCCTACCCATTTTAAGTGTGTATTTTTTAGACTCATTGCATTTACTCCATTGTCCAGCCATTACTACAATCTAGTGTTCGAACATTTCCATCTCCCTAAGATCCTAAGACTTTTTTTTTTCCACAGTGAATATCTGTCTTAGACAACCACAAACATAGTTTCCATATGCATAGATTTCCATTTTTCAATAAATTTTACATGAATTGATCATATATGAAATGTGATCTTTTGCATCTGATCTCCTATACCTATTGTAATGGGTTTTAATTCAGATATGCTATAGTATGTTTCACTAGTTAAGTCTTTTTTATTGTTGAGTAGGATTCTATCATATGGATTTTTTTTTTCTCATTTTGCTTTTAATCCATTTACTGTTTGGTACCATTTGGATTGTTTAACTTTTGGGCTATTCTGAATGATAACATTATGAAGATTCACATAAATATCTCTGCGTGGGCACATGTTTTAATTTCCATTGCTTAAATGCTTATAAATGGAATAACTGGGTTTTCATGTTAAGTCACGCTTAGTTTTTGAACAAACGATTTCCAATGTGGTTGCATCCTTTACATTCCAATTAACAATGTGCAAGAGTTCCAATTTCTCCACTTCTTTTTCACCACTCATTGATGTCACTTTGTTAAAAAGTAGATTCTCGTGAGCATTTACCAACAAGAAAAAAAAAAGAAATATTTGCTCCAAGAACAAAAAGCTTTCTTTTGTATGTTTTCCTATAACTTTATTACTTTATTAATTCTATGATCCATCTTGAATGATTATTTAAGAATCACGTGTAGTAAAGTTCTACTTTCATTATTTGTGTTAGGTGGTATTGGCCATTTGGGTCTATTACAATTCCATATAAATGATAGAATCAGGTGTCAATGAAGTGAACCAGTCAACTGGACTTTTGGTAAGGACTGTACTTATCGATCAATTTCTGAAGAAATGTTATCTTCATATTATGTTGATTCTTCCAATCCATAAACCTGTTATGCCTCTCCATTTGCTTAGATATTTTTTTAAATGTCCTTTATCATGGATTTATAGCTTTAGAACTAAATATTTTAGTTAATTTATTCACTGAAAAATCTCAAAAAGTAAACAAAGAAAATTTCAAAAACTAATTTAAAATAGGTTATATCTTCCTTAAATGCTAACTTAGAGCACAAAACTATATACAACTGTTGAAAACATCTAAAGAAAGAATGATATTTAAGTCAACCACTATGGAAATCAGTATGGAGTTTCCTAAAAGAAGACTAGAGATGGAACACTTATATGACCCAGCTTTACTACCCCTCGGTATTGATCCAAAAGAATGAAATGCAGCAAACTGTAGCAATACATGCATAGACATGATTATAGTGATATAATTCACAGTAGCCAAGTTACAGAACAAGCCTAGTTGTCCATCAACAGATGAATGGATAAAAATGAACTTTGAATTAAAGTACCTGAAAGAGAATAAGTAATTGCAGGAGGTACTATCAATATGTTAGATTAATGAAAAACAACCGTCATGAAACAGGGTCAAAAAATGAAGTGTTAGGATGAAGAAAAAGAGTAATCATGTTAGCATCCCTTTCCATTCCAAGATTCTGTGATTTTTAGCCACCTCGCTGAAAGCTGGTAGGAATTCCTACATTTTGCTTCCTATTGGACATACCCTAGATTGAATAGCATAGGAGAGACATAGATTCCAATGCTAATTTTGCTTTTTCCTAACTTAACACTCTGTCAAGTGAATTTGTTGTTCAGATTTCTTATCAATATAATGTTGACCAATGGTTTTCAACAGATGACTAAGAATCACAAGATCGGTCAGTGAACTTGATAGGTCAGGTTCTATTTCCACATAGTATTCTTCAGTAGGGCAGGACAAAGTCCACACATGTGTATTATTTTAATAAACCCACACATGTTTTTCTTCTGTCAATGTTTGGTGCTAAACACTTTGAGAAACTCTGATGTTGATTTCTTGCAGTTCTGTTGTAATTATATATAATATATTAAATATGTCATATTCAAGAACATCATAGAAGTCCATACTAGTTTCTTCTAGGAAAAAGTTGCTCTGCTATTTTAATATATGAGGTCTCACAATATTCTATGGCAAAAGACCAGAACTTGGTAAGAGAGATCATACTTAATCATGCTTAATCTTGGATACTGTGAGAAGCACACACAAACACAGAGAAGGGACCGAGACACAAGGTACAGGGAAAGCAAAGCTTTGAAAGATCATCTTGAAGATGGAGTGCCTGGTGGTCAGGGATCCCAAGAGTGGCTACAATTAGTATGTTATCCCCTAGTGTGCAAGGTCCCTCCCCTGGTTCTTCACTGGCCAAATACTATGGAGTTCACAGTTTTCCTAAATGTCTTCTAAGTTTTACTGTGTCTTATTGGGTTATTTAAAGAATTATACCTTTAGTTGTTCTCACCTGCTTTTGTACTTGTGTGACAGGAAGGTGTTCTTAAGGTGAATGCAATTTGACATATATATAGTTTTTACTTTAATTTTCCTAAGCTACTATTTCTTAACAGAGAGATTTCTATTTCTGCTGTTTAGGCCAACCCTTTCTCTAGCTCGTTTGTCAAGGGACTGTTCAGGTGCATGGACTTTGTTTGGATCTGCCACATTTATAGACTATGGTGCTATTGTGTGAACCAACTGGGTGTAACTTTCCATTCTGCTCTATTTACCCTCCAGCTGCCTTTCTTATATCCCCATTTCACATTTAAGGCTAAATACTATATTCTGAAAATGGACCACTGGACTTTGTATTTCTCACAGATATCTTTGAGGGTTTGTTCTACTTCTTGCCTATGCTCTCTGCAAACCAAACAAAGTCACTTAGGAAAATGTCTTCTGGATTACTCAATTATTTCTTTAGTAGAAAAAGGAAGTTAAAATTGTTCATTAAAGACTCAGCAATATATTGGACCATCAGTTTGGGGTATATTTAAATTACTTTAAAATCAGTTTTGCTTAAATGGTAATATTGGATCACATTGAGAAAGCAAAATACGTACCTACTCTTCCATTTTCCTGCAGCTTGCAAATGTTCTTCATATTGTTTAACAGCTTATTGAGATTTAGAGACAATTAGTATTTTATTTTAATTTTCACTAGGGATTAAGAGTTATGGCTCAATGTAAGTGTATTTTGCAATGTTCGTGCTTCCTATAAATAGCAAGCATTTAATTTTTCCTAATGTGCTAAGAAAATGCAAAACAACCATGACTTATGTTTAGCAGTGGGAGAGCTTGCTCAGTTTCCAACCATTATCCCTGCTTGGGAGTCCCTGAGCAAAGGGATTCTATTAAACAGTACACATTGTCTAGGGAGAGAGAGAAGAAAAATTGAGGAAAATAAACTCTAGCGCTACAGGCAGCAAATGATGCCAACTCTTGCATGGTAAAACAATTTTGGCAGAGATTTAAGATATCCTTGTTTCCCATTGTACACAACATTGATGATGTGACATTTGATGAATCTGATGAGTTGTTAGCCTATAGTGGTTAAACCAAACATTCTGGACAAATTGTATGCTGCTCTACTTGGGGTGAGAGACAATACAACATTGTCATTCTGGGCCTTAGACCATCTAAAGAGATTGGTTTTCTAGGAAGATTGCTTTATTATTCTACTGTGGTATTTCAAGAAGGAGCAGACATTCCTTTGGGTAATGCAAGAATGGTTAAAAGTTTCCAAAGGTCTTCAGAAGAATGTATGCTTTTCTCATTACCTATAAATCTTTATGTTTACCCTCCTATTAACACCTTAATTTGAACAAGCAAAAACGTTAACTCAAATGCAAATTCTTTCTAGAAGCAGCATAAAAACTTTAAGAATATTGGTTACACTATCCATTTGTTAACTAAAAATATTGCAAACAGCATGCTAATATTTATTATAAGAAAAGTGGCTAAAGAACAATGTGCAATAACAAATCTTAATCTAACAATTAGTGTTTTGACCTCTTCTGTCTCCCTGCTTCGTCATCTGGATTTAGTATTTGATTGATACATGCATTTTGTCCTTCATTACAGTTCACCTCCCATTTTGATCATCTGTATAAGGTTCTCTTTTTGAATTAGAGATTGAGAATATAGTAACCTTTGTATTATAAATTAAGGTTCAGAAAAGGAATATTATATGCCCGAAGGCAGCTGCTTCAAGGACATTGATGTTAGACCATATCTTCCTACCAACCTAAAACTTCTGCTATCCTCTCTACCAACTGAATTGAGAATTGTCATCTGAATTCAGCATAATTGTCTTCAATTTTCTAATTCTTTGTTTTCTAAAATACTGTCCTAGCTGGGCATAGTGCCACATCTCTGTAATACCATCAACTGGGGAAGCTGAGACAGGAGATTGCAAGTTCGATATCAACCTGGGCAACTTAGGGAGATTCTGTTCCAAAATAACATAAATAAATAAATAAATAAAGAGGATTGGGCATGTGGCTCAGTGGCAGAGTGCTCCTGGGTTTAATCCCTAATACTGAAAAAAAGTACATATTATTTTGCAATAAAAATGACAAATCAATTTTGTGTACAAAAGTGGCATCAAAAAAATTTAGCCAAAATTCACCTATGTTTCTGAGTAACGTACTTAATTCCATTCTGTTCTCTTTTGTAATGTTCTAAACATACTGGTTATTAGCCTCTGCTTTGTCCCATCTCAATTAAATATGGAGAAAATCAGTCTTTTATATCTGTTATAGATTTTTTTGTTAGTATAACTTCACGTTTCCCAGTTGTGTATTTGCATTAATTATTCTGAATTATTTAATGTTTTAGAGAAAGTTCATAAGAGATGTAACTAAACTGTCTTGTGCAGTAGAACTAAGTGTTTAATACTAATAAGAAAATTAAAACAATTGGCAGGGTCAGCGTTACAAACTAAAATGCTTAACCATGAATCTCTGTAGATTATTCCTTTTGCTTTAATACTTAATGCTTTATTTGTTATTTCTGAGAGTAGGAATAGAGTAAAATTAAAAGTACACAAAAGCAACAGTTCATTCTCTAAGCATTCTATTGATGGTTAAGTCAATCATGGTGCCCTTTTGAAAATGTCATTCTGGATACACAATTTTGCTTTCATAAAAAATCTTTGCAAATGGAGAGTTTGCATTGAAGTGAAATGTATGCATAACTTACACTGTAGATCTTCACAAGTGTTTATATGCCTAAGTAGATTATATGGACTGATCTGATGATTTTGCTTTAAGGAGGAATATAGAAAGAAAAAACAAGAAAAAGAAAGAAAGAAAGACTTTCAAAGTTGAGGTTACTCACCAAGGATGATTAATAATACTTTTTTCTTTTCCTGTTAATCATAAACAGAAAAGAACAAGAACAACAGACCTAGAAGGAAAAACAACTGTTAAATCCTTTGACAATGTCAAAATTCTCTAACAATCAGTCAGTATGTTGACACCAGAATAGTAAAAAAACTGAATATCAGTACTTTGATTCTCATAGGACTTAAAGTATTTATTAGAGAAATTCTGATTTAAGTAAAGCTGCCGAAAGAAGAGGAAAGATATAAATTAAATTAAATTGAGCACTTGAGATGTGCAGGATATTCCACTAGAAATTCTTATATATTTTTTATTGAATTCAATTCTTCTAATAACCAGTTGAGATAGGTACTATTTTGCTGATCTTACAATTAAGGAATTAGAACTTTAGCAAGTTGATGTAAGTTTACACAGCTATTGAGGTTTTAAAAAAAATGTCTTGGCTAAGCAGAGTGGTGCAAGTACGTAATCCCAGCATCTGAGGAGGCTGAGGCAGGAGAATCACAAGTTCAAAGCCCGCCTCAACAATTCAGGGGGCTCTAAGCAACTTAGCGATTCCCTGTTGAAATGCAAAATGAAAAATAAAAAGAGCTGGGACGCATAGAGGTACTTTGGATTAGGCAGAGGGTAGTGAAGGGAGGCAAGGGATTATGGGAATAGGAAGAATAGTAGAATGAATGGGACAGTATTACCTTATGTGCATATATGATTACCATGACCAGTGTGTTTCTACATCATGTACAACCAGAAGACTCAGTGGTTGAGGGCCCCTGGGTTCATTACCCAGGACCAAAAAAAAACAAAAGGAAGAAAGAAGGTTGCCTAATCCACTGGGGCTGGTATAACAAAATACCATCAACAAAGTGACTTTTAAACAGTAGAAACTTATTTCTCACAGTTCTGGAGACTGAGAATTCATACATTGAAGTGCTAGAGGATTTCAGCTCTGGTGAGGGATTGCTTCCTTACAATTGCCATCATATCCCTGTAACTCACAGGACAGAAACAGTGAGGGATCTCTCTGGAACCACTTTCACAAGGGGAAAAAATCCCATAGTTGAGGCAGGTACCCTGGTGACCTAATCGCCTCCCAATACCTCTGCTCTCCTAATTCCATTACCTTTTGAATTAGAATTTCAACATATGAATTTTGGAGTGTTCACAAATATTAGAATTCTAAGGTGGAAATAGCTACCTCCTAACTGTTCACTTTGCTGTATTACTTCTATTATCTCATTTCACTTTGATGTCAACACTTGGAATACATACATCATTACCTTCATTTCACAAGTGAGAGAAAATGAGATTAAATTGTTATTTCTCAATCAACATTCCACAATCAAGTGCTGTCCTATGAAGTTTAAAATTGAACAGAGTTGTAGACAGATTGAAATGGAATAAAGAGCCAAATAACTACATGTTAATGGACTTTCCATTAATCTCTCCTTCTCTTTTTCTCTTTTTAAGGATAATTTCTTTTTATAGTGGTTCCTTTAAATGTTCTTCATATTAAAATACTGTCCTTTCTGAAATACAGTAGTATGCTCTTTGGTTAATTTTTCTTCTCTAGTGCCAAAATTTAAACTTAATAATGTCCATTTTTTTATTGGTATTCAATTTTATTCTCCTAGAAAATAGCAAAGAACAGAAACTTCACTGTTCATTAACATGTCCACATTATCACAAACAGTAGAAGCCCAGGTTGGGACTCAAATTCACTCATGCATGACTTCTGAACCTGTTCTCTCCCTGTTACAATGAGAATCCTGACAAACTACCAGGAATACCTCAGTATTAGAGACCACGCCTCCCAATATTGTTATTACCTGTTTTTTTTTCTTTTATGCACATAAGTAAGTAATTAGCAGGACTTGTCTCATGCACATAGTTCTGTTGTTACCTGAATTGCTTTGTGGTTATAAGCCAACATTTATCAGTGACAGTTCATTGACATATCTCAGAAGCAAACTCATTTTTTCATGTTGTTGGTGAAGATGGGTATATGTATGAGAGTATTTTTAATCACTTTAATAAGGATGTGTTCATGGCTCATCCCATTCATTTATTCCCAGTTCATAATTCACAACTGCAGCTGTGCTCCTCCTTAGGTCTCCTGCATAATTGAATATGTGAGCTGAATATTGAAGCAGCTGAATTTGACCATGCTTTCCTGATCAATCTGCATATTTTATTACTTTAATTTCAAGACCTAGGTACTTTACTAATCAGGTTGAATTTTTACCTGATTGAGATCATGGAAGTGTTTTGAAGGCCTGTGCTAGCTTTTGATTGTATCATTTTATAAAATTCCCAAGATAATCATTAAGAATTTTGTTTCTTTTAAGACAAAATTATTATTTTTATAATCAACCCATCATTCACTATGTTCTTGTTACATCTGTCTGTTCTCCCCAAGTGAAATGATATTATTTAATTATACATGCATGAAGGAAAATTACATCTGAACTTTTCTTTCAGCACAAGAAAATAAACGAGGTTCAAATTGATAAAGAAGGTTGAACTTAAGTTTCAAGGCACTGTTCTAACTTACACATTACATTTTTGTAAAACTGCATTGACCTAATGGCCAACTGAACACAGACAATTCTTTTATAGATAGTATTATCTCAATGTACACCTGAGTAATATCCACAAGAATAGGGGAAATGAAGAAAGAAAGAAAGAAAGAAAGAAAGAAAGAAAGAAAGAAAGAAAGAAAGAAAGAAAGAAAGAAAGAAAGAAAGAAATGAGGGAAGGAAAGAAAGGAAGGAAGGAAGGAAGGAAGGAAGGAAGGAAGGAAGGAAGGAAGGAAGGAAGGAAGGAAAAGAGAAAAAGAAAACATAGAAGAGGAAGAGTTGTGAATAAAAGGCAAGGAAGGAGGAAGTCAGAGGAAGGATGGATATAAAAATTGAGATAAACATAGAAATAGATAGCTTCATATAGGAACAGAGAGGCAGAGTAAAAGATGGTTGCATATTATTTTGAAAATGAAACAAATGTCAAAGTACAATGAAGTTGTATGTTTTGCCCTCCCTAACTTTTTCATTTGCTTTGACATTGGACAATGTTATGAAAATCTATTTTCAATATACCAGCTTTACATTGTTGTGATAATGTTGGTTTAATTTTTTGTCGTATTCTTTCAGATTAAACATACTTTATGTGTCTTTAAAGAACATTCTCCTCACAGCTATAAATTATTTATCTAATCTTTTCATCATTATTCAATTGTCCTATTTTGTAAAACCACTATTTTGTATTCTTTCTTTTGCATTATGTATAGTCTCATAATGATTACTTATGAGTGTATAGTTATTTTATTTTCATTTTCTTTCAATAACAAATTATTTTCTTCAAAGACAAAATATCCCAAATGAAAATATGCCATACCATGAAATATTTAAAATGATATTTATTTTATTAAATTATTTCCAAACTATATTAATTTATTGGCATACTATCATTATAAAAGAGATATATAGACCAAGGTTGTAAGTAGACAGAGAAATCTATTTCCATATGTGGAAGCTGATAGAATATGTATAACTTTTATTTCTGCATTTAGCAATAAAATACATTTTAAAGATTATTTATAAATTTTAGCTTAATTCAACTATACCAATTTTCTTAAATGTCATGAAAATGGCAATGCCTTAATACAAATACATCTGAAAGAGCTTATGTAACATTTCTTACCTAACTGTGCAGACCACAGAGATCATTACAATTATTGATTATTAAATATATATCAGATAGTCTGCTATATTAACTACAGCTACAATTGATTTATTAATTATCTGAAATGTGTCAGATATTTTATTCCCAATTCCCTCTTCATTTAAAATCAGCAAACAACCCATAATTTCTATTATTTTTCCCTATGAAATAAATAGTGAACATGATCCACAAGTCAAAAGAAATTGAGTTACAACTCCCATGTCCAACAGTAAACAAGTGAATGAGTGAACTCACAATTAAGGTTCTGAATGCAGAGACTGTGCCTCCCACTGCCTAGGAAATTGATATACTCGATCTCAATTTATCAAATATCTTACATGATAAACATTATTGCTGTGATTTTGTATGTTTGAAAGATTATGAAATCCAGTCTGGTTGTACCTCTGATGTTCCCCAACCCTGTTTACAAAATGCATATTCTTTCTTTCTTTTTATTTTTTAATATTTTTGATACTGGGGATTGAACCCACGGGAGCCACATCCCTAGTCCTCTTGCTCATTGTTTTTATTTTTATTTATTTAATTTTGAGATGGGGTCTTGCTAAGTTGCTTAGGTCTTTGCTAAGTTGCTGAGGCTGACTTTGAACTTGAGATCATCTTTCTTCAGTCTCCTGAGCTGCTGGAATTACAGGTGTGCACAACCATACCCAGCTAAAAAGTGCATATTCTTTCTACCAACCAGAAGGTACATTTTTAATCCACGTACTAAATACTCTTTTATATGTTTACTATCTCACTTGTGTCAATAACCTTGAGGGAAAAGGAGCATATTATACAAATTATTATTTCCTTATCATGTCTAAAGTAGCATTCATCTTAAAATATAATTGGTCCTATGCACCCTAAGAATTTTGTTGACTTTACATAGGTGATGTGCATAAAATTCTCTACCATATAGATACCATTTTATAATTAGTTCTTCAGTTTAAATCTCCTGTGTGATTAATTTCGTTGCCTTTCTTCACTTCATTTTCCATGTGGACTTTCTTAAGAAATATGAGCAGTGTTTAAGTTTCTTCATACTAACTATTCAAAATTTTGACAATTTTCCATATAGCCCTTTTGAAGATACAGTATTATAATCAAGTGTTGGAAGACATATTTAATTTATAAATCTTGAAAACTAAATTTGTTGACTTCTGTTTCATAAAATTTTATGGATCCAGCATTGGCCTCAGAGGTGACTGAACCCATCCATTTCATAAAAGTTGCCTAGAAACTACCCATTTAGCTTAATATAAATATTTCCAGTTCATTCCATTTGGAGCTGCACTTCAATTTGAGAAATCTTTCTGTTGTTCCAGCTCGCACCTCTCTTTCATCCTAGGGCACATGTGCACCCCTTCTTCCTTCATGGTAGACCTTTAGATATTTGATGGTAGCTCTTAATTCTCCACTATTTATTGATATTTCTGATTTAATGGATTAATTAATGTTTGTCTAGAAGGCATAAAGTTATTTTTAGATTCTTGGAATTTTCTGTGTCAACATTTAAAACCAAAATGATAACCACTACCCTGCCTAGACTCTAAATTAATGGTTTCCTTGGGTATGAAAGTAATAAGCATGCTAAAGAAAAGATTTGTGCTTTAACTCCCAACAAAATATCATTCAGTTGCTGAGCTATTTCTTAAATACCTAAAACCAAGGTATTCGCCACAAAATACGGCAATGATGCTTGAGGGAGACAAACATTTTTGCCGTATTGATGTTTTGAGCTATTCATTATGTGTGTGTTGCTTACCATTCTGCCCAGAACACACTTTTGATTTAGTACAACCTTATTAAAGGGTAAATGAAGAGAGCTATTGTACATAGCTGTCTCCTTATATTTATCATTTGCATTACTAATGTGATAGATAATGTATTGAAATCTCAATGAGCTGAGAGGCACTGATATTACAGCCTAAATTTTTTAATTTAATTCCTACAAAAAATCATGAGCAAAACTATCCCTCATTGAAAAAAGATATATGTATGAATTGAGGTTGAAGAAAATTGACTACTTTATCCAAGGTCACAAAAATAGTAATAGTAAATTTAAGAATTTGAGCACTGGGTAAGCACCAACTTCTTAGTCAATAGGTTTTAAACACAACTTTGTTGTGCTTAGTCTTAAAATCTCTTATACAAACGGCACTTTTTGTCTCTTTCTGTGAGTTGCAATTCTATTTTAGGTTATAGTAATAATAATTAAAGGAAATGATAATTACTGCAGGTAATATGGGGAATTAACAAAGAACTTATCCGTCTGACGAAAAGGTTTGTGTTTGTGTGTACTTTATAGTGATAGTAAAAAGAAATCTGAGTCTGAGTAGGTGATACCAAAGTTTCATTCATTTGCTGCCCATTCATTTGTCTTTTGAGCTTTTGCTGTGATTTCTCAGGGTAAGTTTGACAGTCATGCTTTTATATCACATCTCACTTGAAGAAAATTCTGCTACTCCCTTATTTCATACTCCTCAATCTTCTCTGTCTTTGTACTTATCATGACTGGCACAAACGGACAGAAAAAGCAATGAAAACTTTGCAGGAGGACTTTTATTTTTTATATTAATCAGAAAATTTCCCCAAGTTTCCAAATGAGCATTGATTTTAATGAAGACTGCTAGGGAAGTTAATTTGGAATGGTTTTCAACATGGGCCACATTTTCTCTTCTATGGGAATCTTCTTTCCTAACTAGAAATTTCCCTGTTTTCCTATTAGTTATGTATCATCAAAGGTTTGAGAAGGACAAGCATTTTGACACAGTCTAACATTGTCCATTTACAGGAAGGGTAAATGAAAGTTGGAAAATAGAAAAGCTGCATAAAGATTTTCAATATTACAAGATTTATAATCCTTCGGGATTTATAACTGAACTTCTCAATGAATAGTTGTTTGGAACTGACAATGTGGGTAAAGTGTTGTGATCACTTGGGAAATAAAGAAGATTGAGTGAAGTTTTGAAGATGTGAACATACATTCTACATGGGGTTAGGAATGTTGGGAGAGGGGTCTTTAAATATAGTCAAATTTTGAAAGATCTTTTCTTTTTTATTTTTTTTTATTTTTTTACATTTACATAGGGTAATGATGTTTCTTTTTTTTCCCCTTCCCCCCACCCCTCCCACCCTTTTCCCTTTATACAGTCCTTCTTTCCTTCATTCTTACCGCTCTCCTTAGCCTAACTCTAAACCTAACCCTAAACCTAATGCTAACCCCTCCCACCCCCATTATATGTCCTCATCCGCTTATCAGCGAGATCATTTGTCCTTTAGTTTTTTGAGATTGGCTTATCTCACTTAGCATGATATTCTCCAATTTCGACCATTTGCCTACAAATGCCATAATTTTATCATTCTTCATTGCGGAGTAATATTCCATTGTATAAATATGCCACAGTTTCTTTATCCATTCATCAACTGAAGGGCATCTAGGTTGGTTCCACAATCTGGCTATGGTGAATTGAGCAGCAATGAACATTGATGTGGCTGTATCTCTGTAGTATGCTGATTTTAAGTCCTTTGGGTATAGGCCAAGGAGTGGGATAGCTGGGTCAAATGGTGTTTCCATTCCAAGCTTTCTGAGGAATCTCCACACTGCTTTCCAGAGTGGCTGCACTAATTTGCAACCCCACCAGCAATGTATGAGTGTTCCTTTTTCACCACATCCTCGCCAACACCTATTGTTGCTTGTATTCTTGATAATCGCCATTCTAATTGGGGTGAGATGAAATCTTAGGGTAGTTTTGATTTGCATTTCCCTTATTACTAGGGATGTTGAACATTTTTTCATATATCTGTTGATTACTTGTACATCTTCTTCTGTGAAGTGTCTGTTCATTTCCTTAGCCCATTTGTTGATTGGATTATTTGAATTCTTGGTGTAGAGTTTTTTGAGTTCTTTATAGATTCTGGAAATTAGCGCTCTATCTGAGGTATGGTTGGCAAAAATATTCTCGCACTCTGTAGGCTCTCTCTTCACATTTCTGATAGTTTCCTTTGCTGAGAGAAAGCTTTTTAGTTTGAATCTATCCCAGTTATTAATTCTTGCTTTTATTTCTTGTGCTATGGGAGTCCTGTTAAGGAAGTCTGATCCTAAGCCAACAAGTTGAAGATTTATACCTACTTTTTCTTCAATAAGATGCAGGGTCTCTGGTCTGATTCCAAGGTCCTTGATCCATTTTGAGTTGAGTTTTGTGTAGGGTGAGAGATAGGGGTTTAATTTCATTCTATTGCATATGGTTTTCCAGTTTTCCCAGCACCATTTGTTGAAGAGGCTATCTTTTCTCCATTGCATATTTTTGGAACCTTTGTCTAGTATGAGAAAATTGTATTTATTTGGGTTTGTGTCCATGTCCTCTATTCTGTACCATTGATCTACCTTTCTATTTTGGTACCAATACCATGCCGTTTTTGTTACTATTGCTTTGTAGTAGAGTTGAAGATCTGGTATTGCAATACCCCCTGCTTCGCTCTTGCTACTGAGGATTGCTTTAGCTATTCTAGGTTTTTTATTCTTCCAGATGAATTTCATAATTGCTTGCTCTATTTCTGCAAGGTACATCATTGGGATTTTAATTGGAATTGCATTGAATCTGTATAGCACTTTAGGTAGTATAGCCATTTTGACGATATTAATTCTGCCTATCCAGGAACATGGGAGATCTTTCCATCTTCTAAGGTTTTCTTGAATTTCTTTCTTTAGTGTTCTGTAGTTCTCATTGTAGAGGTCTTTCACCTCTTTTGTGAGATTGATTCCCAAGTATTTTATTTTTTTCGATGCTATTGTGAATGGGGTAGTTTTCCTAATTTCTCTTTCTGAAGATTCATCACTTATGTATAAAAATGCATTGGATTTATGAGCATTGATCTTGTAACCTGCTACTTTACTGAATTCACTTATGAGTTCTAAAAGTTTTCTGGTGGAATTTCCAGGTTCCTCTAAATATATAATCATGTCATCAGCGAACAGGGATAGTTTGAGTTCTTCTTTTCCTATTCGTATCCCTTTAATTTCTTTGGTTTGTCTGATTGCTCTGGCTAGAGTCTCAAGGACGATGTTGAATAGAAGCGGTGAAAGAGGGCATCCCTGCCTTGTTCCAGTTTTTAGGGGGAACGCTTTCAGTTTTTCACCATTTAGAATGATATTAGCCATGGGCTTAGCGTAGATTGCCTTTATAATGTTTAGGAATGTTCCCACTACCCCAATTTTTTCTAGTGTTTTGAGCATGAAGGGATGCTGTATTTTATCAAATGCTTTTTCTGCATCTATTGAAATAATCATGTGATTCTTAACTTTAAGTCTGTTGATATGGTGAATGACATTTATTGATTTCCGAATGTTGAACCAACCTTGCATCCCTGGGATAAAACCCACTTGATCGTGGTGCACTATCTTTTTAATATATATTTGTATGCGATTTGCTAAAATTTTGTTGAGAATTTTTGCATCGATGTTCATTAAGGATATTGGTCTGAAATTTTCTTTCCTTGATGTGTCTCTGTCTGGTTTAGGTATCAGGGTGATATTGGCTTCATAGAACGAGTTTGGGAGGGTTCCCTCCTCTTCTATTTCATGGAATAGTTTGAGGAGTATTGGAATGAGCTCTTCTTTAAAGGTTATGTAGAACTCGGCTGAGAACCCATCTGGTCCTGGACTTTTCTTTGTTGGTAGGCTTTTGATGACCTCTTCTATTTCATTGCTTGAAATTGGTTTATTTAGGTTGTGTATGTCCTCCTCGTTCAGTTTAGGTAATTCATATGTCTCTAGAAATTTGTTGATGTCTTCGAGGTTTTCTGTTTTGTTGGAGTATAGATTTTCGAAATAGTTTCTAATTATGTTTTGTATTTCACTCGTGTCTGTTGTGATGTTTCCTTGTTCATTCCGAATTTTAGTAATTTGAGTTTTCTCCCTCTTTCTCTTTGTTAGTGTGGCTAAGGGTTTATCAATTTTATTTATTTTTTCAAAGAACCAACTATTTATTTTGTTAATTTTTCCAATTGTTTCTTTTGTTTCGATTTCGTTGATTTCGGCTCTGATTTTAACTATTTCCTGTCTTCTACTACTTTTGGTATTGGTCTGCTCTTCTTTTTCTAGCGCTTTGAGCTGTAGTGTTAAGTCGTTTATTTGTTGATTTCTACTTCTTTTTTTGAATGCACCCCATGAAATAAATCTTCCTCTAAGTACTGCTTTCATAGTGTCCCAGAGATTTTGATATGATGTGTCTTTGTTCTCGTTTACTTCTAAGAATTTTTTTATTTCCCTCCTGATGTCTTCTGTTATCCATTCATCGTATAATAGTGTATTATTTAGTCTCCAAGTATTGGAGAAGTTTCTGTTTTTTATTCTGTCATTTATTTCTAATTTCAATCCATTATGATCTGATAGAGTACAAGGTAGTATCTCTATCTTCTTGTATTTGCTAACAGTAGCTTTGTGGCATAAAATATTGTCTATTTTAGAGAAGGATCCATGTGCTGTTGAGAAGAAAGTGTATTCGTTCTTTGTTGGATGGTATATTCTATATATGTCTGTTAAGTCTAAATTGCTGATTGTGTTGTTGAGATCTATAGTTTCTTTATTCAATTTTTGTTTGGACGATCTATCCAGTGGTGAGAGAGGTGTGTTAAAATCACGTAGTATGATTGTGTTGTGGTCTATTTGAATTCTGTAATTGAGAAGGATTTGTTTGACGTACGTGGATGAGCCAATGTTCGGGGCATAGATATTTATGATTGTTATGTCTTGCTGATTTATGCTTCCCTTAAGCAGCATGTAATGTCCTTCTTTATCCCTTCTGACTAGTTTTGGTTTGAAGTCCACATTATCTGAGATGAGGATGGATACTCCAGCTTTTTTGCTGTGTCCGTGTGCATGGTATGTTTTTCCCCATCCTTTCACCTTTAGTCTATGGGTGTCTCTTTCTATGAGGTGAGTCTCTTGCAGGCAGCATATTGTTGGATTTTTCTTTTTAATCCAATCTGCCAGTCTGTGTCTTTTGATTGATGAATTCAGGCCATTAACATTCAGGGTTATTATTGTGATATGATTTGTATTCCCAGTCAATTGACTCATATTTGTTTTTGACATGATTTGGTTTCTCCTTTATTTGGTTATTCCTTTAGGCTAGCGCCTCCTGTTGCTGATTTGCATCGTTGTTTTTCATCTCTTCCTCATGGAATATTTTGCTGAGAATGTTCTGTAATGCTGGCTTTCTTTTTGTAAATTCCTTTAGCTTTTGTTTATCATGGAAGGATCTTATTTCATCGTCAAATTTGAAGGTAAGTTTTGCTGGGTATAAGATTCTTGGTTGGCATCCGTTTTCTTTCAGGGCTTGTTAAATGTTGTTCCAGGCCCTTCTGGCTTTTAGGGTCTGGATTGAAAAATCTGCTGATATTCTTATTGGTTTCCCTCTGAATGTAATTTGATTCTTTTCTCTTGCGGCCTTTAAAATTCTGTCTTTATTTTGTATGTTAGGTATTTTCATAATAATGTGTCTTGGTGTGGGTCTGTTGTAATTTTGTATGTTTGGAGTTCTATAAGCCTCTTGTATTTGGTTTTCCATTTCATTCTTCACATTTGGGAAATTTTCTGATATTATTTCATTGAATAGATTGTTCATTCCTTTGGTTTGTTTCTCTAAGCCTTCCTCAATCCCAATAATTCTTAAATTTGGCCTTTTCATGATATCCCATAATTCTTGTAGATTCTGTTCATGATTTCTTACCATCTTTTCTGTTTGGCCAACTTTGCTTTCGAGATTAAATAATTTGTCTTCAGTGTCTGAGGTTCTGTCTTCCAGGTGCTCCATTCTATTGGTTATGCTTTCTATGGAGTTTTTAACTTGGTTTATTGTTTCCTTCATTTCAAATATTTCAGTTTGGTTTTTTTTCAGTATCTCTAACTCTTTATTGAAATGATCTCTTGCTTCCCGTATTTGGTCTTTTAACTGTTGATTGGTGCGATCATTTAATGCCTGCATTTGCTCTTTCATCTCCTCCTTCAATGCCTGCATTTGCTCTTTCATCTCCTCATTAGCTTCCCTGATCGTTTTAATTACGTACATTCTGAACTCCCTTTCTGACATTTATTCTGCTGTGGTGTCATTGGGTTTTATTGATGTAGTATCTAGGTTTGTTTGGGACATTTTCTTCCCTTGTTTTCTCATATTGGTCAGTTGTCAGTGGGACCCTGAGATATTGCAGTTTTCCGCTACTGGCTTATAGTGTCCCGGTAGATTTCCAGTGTATCACTTCCCAGCCTTCAGTAGCCTGATGTCTTGGAGGAATCTGATAAAGCAGCGTATCCGAAGAAAACTGCCCCTAGCCCCCTACTGGTTCCACGATTTGGAACTGGCTCTGTGCTGAAATGCTCTCACTGTGGGCCTGCACCGTGCAGCTGGCCGTGTGGGAGGAGCTCACTGCTGGAGTGTGGAAGGCTACCTTGGGAAGACTCTAGCTGCCCTGCCCGGCTCCAATAAGCCACCTCTATCTGGGCCTGCCCCCCGGGCCGAGCTTTACCCAGTGGGCAGACTCACCCGTGGCTCTATTTCAGTCCGAGTCTCTCAATGCCTCCCCTTCTTAACTCCTGGGTTCTGGAGCGAAAGGGGGTGCAGTCTCCCTCTAGGCCGCCATCTTGGATCGTCCCGAGAAGAGAGCCTGCAGCTGGAGTGGGCAGAGCCGCCTGAAGAGGTGTCTGGCTGCCCTGCCCTGATCCCAGAGGCTGTTTGCGGATCGAGGCTCTCCGTTGGTTCGGGGGCTTGTGGCTGGTTCTATGTAGAAAGTCTCTCACTGGGCGGTCAGCTCCAAGAGGCTAGCCTTGAACGGCACCTCCCACCGCAGGGGTCCAGACTACTTGGGGAAGTCTCTGGCTGCCCTGTCTGGACCCTGAATCTGCTTGCGTGCCAGAGTACGCTGAGCTGCACTGGCTCCGGGACTCGGAGCTTGTTCTGGTCAGAAAGGCTCTCACTAGCGGGCCAGTTCCGTTCCGAGAACCTGGAGAAGCTGGCTGTGTGGGCGGGGCCCACCGCCGGAGTGCGCAGGGCTGCCTGTGGATGACTCTAGCTGCCCTGCCCGGCTCCGATAAGCCACCTCTATCTGGGCCTGCCCCCAGGGCCGAGCTTTACCCAGTGGGCAGACTCACCCGTGGCTCTATTTCAGTCCGAGTCTCTCAATGCCTCCCCTTCTTAACTCCTGGGTTCTGGAGCGACAGGGGGTGCAGTCTCCCTCTAGGCCGCCATCTTGGATCGCCGAAAGATCTTTTCTGTATTTGAGTAAACTTACAGTTAGTTCTATAGGCAATGATATGTCACATATTTATATGAAGGTCATATTTTCTTATTTTTTTTATTAACTTTATACAGTGGATTCACATGACAAAAATCTATTTTAGAAAGACATTTCTGGAACTTAAGACACTTTTGGAAAAAAGCAAGGTTAGAGAGTTTTGGAGAGTTTAATTTGACAATCCAGGAAGTGAATGAAAGGATAAACCTCTGGAAGAGAGAGGAGGAACACTGCCTAATACACTGAATGGTTTTCATGAAAATTGGTTTTCTGCCTTAGCCCACAGAAGTACTGTCTGATGCTGTCATATGAGAGTTTCATTTTCAGAAGTTGAGATAACACAATCCTCACAGTCCTCTGAGTTTTGAGACATCTAATCTGCATATGGCAATTGCCACTCCCAGCAGTAATGTTCTTGTGGTTGCTACATTTTGTTGCATGCCTGTGAAGGAATAGTGCTCAAGATTTGCTTAGCCTCTCTGGTTGAGTTACATGGTCACTAAAGTGATAAAATTCTGGGATGGGAATGGAAGTTAAGTATGATCTGATGGTAGAGAGTTTGTAATTTTCAGTCAGAGAGAGACTATAAGTCCATTTGAAAGAACTTTTTTTTTATTCTTTCAGTGGTATAATTAAAAATGGACTCATGAAATAAGTTTTGAAAAATAAACTCCAAGTAAACCTAACGCCTGACAGATGTAGCTGAGTTTCACCTTTTCAGTCCAGTGAGAGGAGGAAAACACTGTTGTGACATGTCCTATGGGCTCCAGAACAGAGTAAGGGAGAGAAGAATGCTTATACAAAAGGTGTACATCTCAAACCTTTCCCTGAAGGATGAGGGTGGTGATGATGGCATGTTTAAGCAATGATTGTGTTTAATGATCACTACTGAGTCCTGTTATAAATCTCTTTAGAATCCAACAAAAGAAAGCATTAATTTGAAAACATTTTTTTTTAGAAAATTAGGTGTGTTATTACAGTATCTTTACAATTGTCTCTTAATGACTACTACTTTGTGTCTAACAGCAATTCTTGGCCTCTAAGTTCAATGAACTGTTCCTACTCTAGCTCTCTCATTATCGCCATCTCAGCAGATCCCGATGCTGTGATCTCTGATATATAACTCCTGCCAGCACACGACCACTTTTAGTTCTCCTTTGACCTCCTGACTCTGTCCCTCATGTATGATTGCTTCAAGAAGTTCTTGGCTGACCTAATTAACAGAGGCATACTTTTCTATTTTTTGGATGATAAATCTCATAATTTTATGGGTAGTGGAGAAGACTTCTCTCTTTTTTGGCCTAAAATTATTTGAAATAAGGTTTTTAAAGTTTGATTACTCATTTCAAATATTATAATCACAATCTCACTTTTCCATCATCTATAGTTTACTTAGAAGAAGAAATCACATATTTAAAATTTTAGAATCCTTATCAAATATGCCTGAATCAAGTCACACAGAAAAAAACAGTCATTTCTTAGCATTCTAATGGGTTGAAACATTTTCATGTCCTGTATTTGTTTTTTTTTATTAATTTGTTTTTGACTTAGAGTTTATATGTTTACCACTTATTATTTGTTAGGTATGTATGCGTGGTCTAAGGATGATAAACATAGCCCTACCTTAAAGGATCTTGCAATTTACTGAGAAACCAGACATGCTTATACCTAGACAAACTATGTTAACTACTAATGTTTTTATATGAAAAAGAACTTTAGAACAGGAAAATGTGGCTGAGTCTAACTAGTGTTGGAAAGGATGTGCCAGGGACAGAGTAGGTTGCTGTTTTATCAGGATCTCACAGAAGGAAAATGTTTAAGAAGGTGGGATGTCATACACAAAGGCACAAAAGAACAAAGTAAGTAAGATGTGTTCAATTAATATAATTTGAGAATAGTGAGCATGTTAAAATAACTTCGCTCTAAAATCAGAAATGGAGTGGTTTTAATCTCCTATACAACTTCTATAGTTATTACCTACTCAGAATTCTTAGAATAATGGAGTTTGAAACCAATTTAGGTCTCCGTTCTAAGTTTGACACTCAGGAAGTAAATTCCCTTGTTCAATTCCTGAGATATTCAGTGGCCTAGGTTATTAAACTTAGACTCTCTTTTACACATGGAACAGACCACACATACATAACTATGTAGATGCAGGTTCATATACTAAATTAATTTGCAGATACATTAAAAGTATGTTTATAACAAGGAGGATGAAAGAAAAGAAGGAATGAAATGGAGAGGCAGGAAGGAGAGAAAAAGTCAGTATTTTAACATTGGCTAAAATAAAAAATAAAGATGAAGCCCAACTGGAATATTTTTGATTGCCAACATAATTGATGACAAAATAGTAAAATGAAATTTGTTGGTTAGTAAAGTATAAATTATAGAAATAATATCTTTTGTTACAATATTAAAGACTTTTGCTAGACAGATTGATGATTTTATTATTTAACTTGCTTCCTGGCTTGCAATATTGTTATTCTTAAAGCACAGAGATTATTGACATATTTAAATCTTCCAGTCCACATGCATCACAAAATAGTAGTTCTATATTCCTTCCCTTATTTTTAACTTTCAAAAAAAGGGAAATAACTTTCTGTAGGAATTGAACTTCTTTGTAGCAGCTAATTTCCATAAGCACCACTGAGATCCCAAAACTGACCACGAAAATGTATCTGTCCTTGGAATCCCATTCATGTTTTGCAGATTTTGTCCCTAGCTTCCCTTTCAGCGTTCATCAAAGTGATGGGAACTTTTTTTAATGGGAAAATTTCAAAAGAGTTTTGTTCTCCGCTTTCTTTAATTTAACTCAATTGACCTATTTTCAATTGCTACTTTTATAGGAGGGTAGGACCTGTTCAATGAAGCACAAGGAAAACCTCTCAAGAAATGCCACTGCAGAATCAGAGCCTGTCCCACAGGTATATGCTTTCTTGGTCTGTTTTATTTTAATTATGTTGGGACTTATGTACTTCTTGGATCCACTGCATTTGCTCTGGCTAGAGTCGGGGTTGTATTGGGTAGTGCAGGACAGTTCCTTCAACCAGGACTCTTAGACCTTTTCAGGGTGCTAGATCTTCCGCTAAAGATCCTCATAAGATCGAGGGTGAAGGAAGTCTCCCTCACTCTCTACTCACACCCAAAACCAAAAATGTGTGTATAAACAGAGTACAACATACATGCATAAACTTCTTATGGGATAAAGAAGAAAAAAGAAGATTTGGGAAAGTAAAAAAGATAAAGTGGAAAGAAATACACGCAACCCCTCTACACACATTAAAAACCTACAAGCACAACTCAAGGGCTTCATTCCAAGTTCTCTTATGTATTGTTTTATAAGTGACCAAAAATATTGCTTCATAGCAATCTTAAGTTTTATTACTGTTAGATTGATCAGAGGTGAAAGGTTTGACCAAAGTTTTCTCAAAGCATTCATTGGAAGTTTGGTCATTTGTACACAAAATGCTAACTTTCATGAAGGAAAAGTTTTAGTAATTTGACATGTTTGATTTGTGACAATGATTAGTTTTCTAAAAGGTATTTATTTAGATATGGGAATTTTCATTACCATCCTGTAAGGATTTAATGTTTACTTTAAAATGTTTTTATTTTGATTCTTCTAATTGTTTTCTGTGTTATTTGACAGAAATTGCAAATGCCTCCGTGTTCTGAATGTGAGGTAAAAAAAGCTCCAGAGAAACAATTAACCAGCTTTGAAGGGATGGCAGCAAGAGAAGAGAAAATACTGTAAATACCAAGAAACTGTGTTAAAAACATCCATTTGCTCTTGTATTCATACACTTTTTAGCTGACAGGCTTGATGGAAATACTAAGTTTCTAAAGCATGCATTTTTTTTTCACAATTTTATGTAACCTTATAAAGTAGCCTACACGTTTTCCAAAAGTTTCCAAGCCAATTATGATCCTTAAGCAATAAACTACTGGAAGAAGATTTCCAGTCATAAATATTTCATTGTCATCACCAAATTTCCCCACATAAGTTGCTTTGTTTTTTGAATTAATTTTTTATTTGTTCTAATTAGTTATACATGACAGTAGGATGCATTTATGCATTTTGACAAATCGTATGTAAATGGAGTATAATGTTTTGAACTAAAATGCAACATAACTTTTACTTATTTTTATTCATTTGAATATCTGATACTTCTATGCTCTAGCTGTTGAAATCAGCTGGAGGATAATCAACTGGGGTCCTCAAGTATTCTCAAAATCCAAATCACATCATATCATAAAAATTTCAGTCTATATTAGCAAACTGGAGTCACTTACCCAAGATTGGAATTTTCTCTACCTGAATACATTCTTCTTTTCATTGTGGTTATTGTTGTCCTTATTCTTCTGAACTAATAATAATTATTTTATCTAAACAATGCCAAGGCAATGTTTTCAAGGATAAAATCAGTTAACAGAAGTTGTTAAATACATTTAGCATCATGTAGACAAAATATTTGAATGAATGGCCACATTTCTGACGCGTCTTTTTTTTTTAACATTTTATAGACACATCCTTATACATATGTATCTCTCTACTGGAGTTATTCTGAACTAGAAATCCAGTTATTTGAAATGATCAGCACAAATTTTGATATGATTTCGGGTAGTGGAATATAGAATAGGAGGAAGTTTCTAAAATAGAAATATGTAAGCAGACATTATATATTTGAAAATGGTATTTTAAGAAAATAAAACAGCTACATGGACACAAAAAAACCAGATTCTTATTTTTAAAATCATTGTATTATTGAAAGCAATCAATGGATATTTTAATCCTTGAAACTAAGTTTCTACATGGAGATGTCAATGATTAAGTAACTGCATGTATGAACAATCTGAAAACAGCTCATAATCAAGGGGAATTGACACTTGAATAATAATCTGATAGAATCTATGGAGCTTCAAACTTGCAGATTCAAATTAATGTAGTAACATTTTACAAATTCAGAAAGCATATAAAACCACTGATTCTATAGAATGAATCTCTCAAGCTAAAATGAATGCATTTGAATTTTCTTAGAAGGGAGTTTATAAAAACATATTAAGTAAAAATTTAATTTGTAATCAATAGATGAACTTATTCTAGGATGGAATGGTGTTAGTTTGAGCATGATGGCATATCTGAAGAAGTGTGATTTGGAGAATTTAAAAATATCACTAGTAGTAAAATCAATGTTGTGGTGTAGTTATGTAGCGATTCTACTTGCAAAGTAGCTTAGTATCTTTTATTAATATTTTGCTTTGTTTTCAATTGCTCTTCCAATCAGCAAAAAATAAGACAAAAAAAATTTTCATATAACAGCCTACTCAGAAAAGAAAAAGAAAGATAATTTAAATCATCCATCAGTTGAAGCAGCCAAGATAAATTAAAAGACTCAGGTCTGAGGTTCCTGCTGACTCATTTTGAATTCTTAAAAAAGGGGAAAAAAAAGAATGAAAGAAAAAGGAAAGAAGGAAGGAAGAAATGTAGGGAGGGAAGGAGGGAGGGAGGAAGGAAGATAGCTCACTTCATTCTACAAGGGGTGGGTGGTGTACTAGTCTCCAGACTCTTGTTGCTTGTAATTTTCCCACTGTATTTAGGTGCCCTATCATCCCCATGTGTTTACAAAAGGAAAAAAGATAATTTAGATTTAATTTAAATTTATTCTCTCACCCATCCCCTTGTCCTCAACTTCTGTCCTAGCCCCTATGGGTTCCATCACCAATTTTCTTAACTCAGAATGTTTTGAGACATCTAGAATTGTTATGAGAGATAACATTGAAAAATAAGGATTTGTCTTAATATTAATCAAGTTTGAACAGTTTCATTTTTAATTGTTATATTTTCTATGTTCTGAATTCCTATTCTAGTATGTGGCAATGTAATCAATTTGCTTTTCTTGATTACTGGCTTGATCAAGTGGGCTTTGAATCATAATGTGCATTAAAAATGCACAGCCTTATGCATTCTTCAGGGTTTATCATGCTACATTTATGCATAATTTCACTCACTCCCCCCAAAAAAATTGTATCATGAGATTTCTATAAGTATTTGAAGGAAATTTTCTGGGAATTCCTTTTAATAGTTAAGTAGGGGGTTGCTTTTTAATAAGATCCATGACTGTACTTTAATTAATGTATTTCATTTCTCTTGATCATTTAATTGCTTTAAAATAGGACCAGAAAGGCTTAAAATATTTTACTTACATGTGTTTTTTTTGTTTATAAAATAGGGTTCATTACTAATTATTAATATTAACTGCCAACTAAACAGATGGTGTTAAATTTAGATCCTAAATGTCCTCATATGATAGAAGTATTACCTGAAATGTTAACTATAGATAGTATAATTGGATTATGTATTAGTAATGATAAACAATGAAAAACTACTTACATTTTACAGAATATGGACTGATTCCTAGGGAGAAAAAAACATACTGTTCAATGGAATAACTTGTTTTGATATAGGTATGACCAAAACTAACAGAAATTTGATTTCTCTCTAGTTATTTTGAAGTACTCTGTAAACTTTAAAATACTAATCAAATACTATGTGCTCATTTCTAAGTTAGAAACTTGTTTTGGATTTTGTCCTTCCTATTATGTGCATTAACTATGTAAATTAAACTAGTGCCTAAAATGTACAAGACCTAAATGAATGCCTACTGTATCTCTCCAATGACAACCTGCTCTAAAGAGAAGTGAATGATTTTGGTGACTCATCTGGATGTGGTTTTCTGTGCAATCTCAAATATCTGAATACTGAATATAATAGGAGGCTAACTTTTTTTTTAATCCAAGCAAATATTTAGTATTACACTTTGACAATTCTCTTTCATAATGTATAATCAACTACAAGTCTAAGACAATAATATATGAAGGAGACATTTACTGTTTTTGATGGACAGTGTGCATTGCAGGACTAAAACAATATTTGTGAACTTTGCTATAATGGAATATTTTATTTTTATAGCAAAAGGTACTGTGATTAGCACTAATGGCATGAGAGGCTGAAATAATTATTGATACGATAGAGTAGGGTGAGCTGGCCAGAACTTGAGAGTAAGGAAACCATACACCCATTTATTTAGGGGACATTTCCTTACTCATGTGCACAGTCTTCAGTCTCCCCAAGATATGTGTCCATTTGGATTGTGTTATATAATTTTTAATGGTCACGTGATGAAGAATAAAAGGTGCTGAAAAAGATGTGCTCTTGTTTAATAAAAGTTTTTTTATAAAAACTATAACATATTATCCTACATAAGCTAACTGAAAAAAAAATTATCATTAAAAATAGTATTTGCTTCTGTGTACCAGAATCTAAGAACTTTTTTGAAATGTCAACTTAGAAGTTTATTCAATCTCTTTGTCAATGCACCCAAAATATTTTATTTTATTTAGTGATTGATGAATAACTATTGCATATACTCAAGGAGTAAAATGTGATATGTTGATATAACTATGCATTCTGGAAGGGATATATCCAGCTAGTTTACATACCCATGAACTCTCAAATTAATCTCAAGATCTTAGAACTCGATTCCTACTAGAAGACTGTCAAATATATGTTGAATTAATAATTCAGATTCTGAAGCAACATGAGAACAAGCAAAGGAAACAGCAAGGAATCACATTCTGTCATGAAAACAGAATAAGAGATTTTTCAGAAAAATAAAATAACTGTTTTATATGCTTTTTTTATTTTGTTTTGCTCACAGACTAACATTCTCTTACCTTTCTCTCTGAAAGGTATCTCTGTGGGCCTATTATACCTTGACTTCAGGGAGAGTAGAATACAGCACTCCAGGATTAATTACTATATGCCTGAATGTCATAGGCATGTGGTAATGTGCCACTGAATACCAGAAAATGTTCTACAAAATGCACCTTTAGACAAATTCATTATTGTGAATGTCACATTGAACATACAAAAATGTAGATGGGATAGCCTACCACAGTCATGCTTAGGCTGTCTGATACAGCCTATTTTTTCCTTGGCTACCAACCTGTATAGCATACCATTATAATGAATACTGTAGGCAATTGTCATTCAATGGTATTTGTGTATCTCAACAGAGAAAACGTATAGTCAAAATTGTAATTAATAGAAATTTTTCAGCTCCATTATAATTTATGATAACATTGAATCATAAGGCTTCTGTTGGTGACCAAAACATCACTATGGAGTATGTGACTATATCACATGGGTTCTGAATCATTAACAGGCATGCAACTCTGACACACCATTTTATTTGTTCAGATGCCTTAATTTTCTTTTCTTTTCTTTCTTTTTTTTTTTTTTTGTGGTACTAGGGATTAAACCCAGATTTTTTTTACCACTGACCTACATCTCCAGTTCTTTTTAATTTTTAATTTTTAAAGACAGGATTTCAATAAGTTGTAAAGGCTGGCCTCAAACTTGCCATAGTCCTGCTCAGCCTTCTGTGTCACTGAGATTACACACATATGCCACCACACCCAGCTCTTATTTTAGCCTAGTGCATGAATCTTTTAGGTTGTAATGAATTGAACTGTAATCAGAAATTTGCCTCTACATTCTGTGGAGACCCAATCGTTTAGTAAAGCAATTCAAGGGCTGCTGAGGAGGTAGAGGATCATCCAGAGGATTGAGCATATCACCTCATTTTCAATGAGAGAATTTATACTTTTATTTCATGTATTTGTTAGCATTTCACAATCTTTTTTTTTTGTTGTTGTTACTGGGGTTTGAACTCAGGGGCACTTTACCACTGAGCCATAAGGCTACACCCTTAGCACTATTTGTTTTTTATTTGAGAAAGGGTCTTGCTGAATTGCTGAGGATGGTCTGGATCTTGTGATTGTCCTGCCTCAACCTCCCAAGGATTACAGGTATATGCCACCAAACCTGACCACAATCTGCATATGCTTTTAATTGAGAAAAGGAGTCCAAGTCTGGAGTGATTTGAAAATGATAGATTAAGATTATCTCTCTGATTCCTTTTCCCCATTTGCTCATTTAGTTAGCCAGTTAAACAGTCATTCAAGAATTTCTTTTTGACATCTCAAAATGTGCCCACCATTCTCCTTGTTGAAAATTCAACTGTAATAGGAATAATAATGAATACTAACAATTAAATGTATAACTTTCCTTGTAGTAGATATTTTTTACAATTGTATTACTTCAGTACTTTTAGAAATCATTGATATAAGATACTATAGTTGTCATGTTTTTCACATATGAAGAAATTAAGGTAGAAAAATGTTTAAAATAAATTTAAAATAAAATCACACACCAAAAAGAGGAAGAGGTGGGATATGGACCTGGAGATAAATTACTGTAACCCATATGCTTAACCACCTCAACAAACAGCCTCTCCTGAAAATACCAGGGACCTGCCTTAACAGAACTTAGAGTGTATAGGGATATAACAACTAATGAAGGAAACACCCAAATCAGTGCTTGCCTACTACAATATCTATCTATCTATCTATCTATCTATCTATCTATCTATCATCTCTCTATCCTCTTTATAGTATAACACAGGATAAGGGGAGGGGTTTCTGAATGTACCTTGGTTATGTGAAACCTTCACAGAGAAAATGATTTTCAGCTAAGATTATTGTTAAGTGTAATATTTTGCATGTATGTCCAAAACATTAAAAAATGAAGTTTTGTAGTACTTTCAGATACTAATAATATTTTAAAGTGAGAACTTTCAAGTGACCAGAGGATCGTGAATTAAATGCTGTCAAAATCTAAAAGCATCACACCAGAGAATCATCACTGTGGTCTGTGCCCTGTAAGCTGCAGCATCTGACTTGCTTAGGCATAGATGACACTGAAATGCCAGGTTCTTTCATAGAAGTTTGTCAGGCTTAAAACTGTGTCATTCTCTCTCTGTCCTTCCCTCCTCTCTATTTCTCTCTCTTTCTTTGAAAAAACAAATATTTAATGAAAATGAATCAATAAAATTATCCATGGAATAGTTAGAACATTTGAACCAGAATGCAAGCAAATGTGATATGGTTGGATTTCCCTTTCACCCTTAGCAATTCCTCCTTCCCAATCCCTTAATTCATGTGAAAGCACCATTTCATTACAAGCCATGTAGATGCAATGGCTACTTGGACCTTTTCTCAAAAAAGCAGGTACTATTTGAAGCTTCTGTGAGAAGAACTTAATCTCTGCACCTGATTGCTGAATGAGTTTACCACCTGGACATGTCTCTAAAAAATGAGAACACAGCATGTCCATCTTTAACACTTTTTCCATGATGAGACACCCATTCAAAGCAAGTCTAGAAACAGATGGTCAACGGTTGGGCCCAGTGCAATTTTAGGGCAGGTAGCAGAATAGAGAAGGGTGCCTGTCAACTTGGCAGCTTATTTATGACAGCAAGGTGGTCTTTTCTGCTCTGCAAATATCATTTAAAACCCTTTACACTTCCTTATACTTGTTACCAAACTAAAAGTTGTTTGGGCTAGAAATCCAAACTCTCCCTTCATGTGTTGAGTATGTAAATCAGAGTGCTTACTTGGTAGAGAGCAAATACTGAAATGGTCATGTTTCCCACGTGAACAAAATGTTGACACTTTGAAAACCACTAAGGATGGCTTAACTCAGGCAATTTTCACACAGTAACAGAAGCAGCATTAAGAGGAGCAGGAGTCAAATTGAGGAATAGGTAATGAAAAGCACATTTTAAATTTGCTGTTTTAATTCCTGAAATAGATCCTGTTGAATTAAATGAAGCATGAATAAAATTGAATTATTTACTACATGTGTTTCCAATCATTTGTAACTCCTAAATGATACAGACACTTTAATAACTATTAGCCAAATTACTGAGTTTGAAAAGATGTGAAGAGATAATAAATGTTCTCTGCATCAGCAGAACTGGGGATCTGCTAGGTGTGTTCAAAAAAGTAAAGTAGATCATCATCAACTTGATGAAATTAACTGTAGTATTATTGAAAGATATTCCAGCTTCACACATTTTATTTTTCTATGAGCAAACTGAGCAGCCTCATTGTATGAATTCCATTTAATGAGTAAAGTGATACAGGGTGTCTGTGTTTTTGGAAAGCATGAGCTTTCATACAGATACACATAATACCATTCTGCCCAGATACCCATTCTGCCTATGATAGAAATTTTTATTTTTTGAGTGAAAAGTTATGACAGATATTTCTCTACAATATGAACCTGGAATGTCTATGATATTTCCTTTCATTACCACTTCATTTGAGTTCTAGGCATGTAAAGATTTTAGGGACTGGAGTCTCTAAGTGAATATCAGAT
Source organism: Sciurus carolinensis (assembly GCF_902686445.1). Lineage (NCBI taxonomy): Eukaryota > Metazoa > Chordata > Mammalia > Rodentia > Sciuridae > Sciurus > Sciurus carolinensis. Next base: position 52,188,676 of record NC_062223.1, on the reverse strand, counting down.
ATTCCTGGAAAGCATTTGTGTTTTCATTGGTCTATCATCTATTCACTGAAACCTGATAACTTTATATATCTTCCCATGCACATATGGGCTCTGTTGTCACACTATACTAATTCAGGATATGTGAATGGATACACCAAATTCATAAACCAAATCAGTCATTTGATGCAGAAAACCATCACCATTTGGAAGGACACAGCTTAACTCACGTGCTTCTTTGTATCTGCTCATTCAATTCCAGTAAATTCTCGACTATAGATTTAAATGTGGAAATATCTTTGGATATCCTAAAGCAGAGATTCCTGTCAGCATGATTCTGTGTGCATGGACCCTGAAAGAGATTTTATCATTTATCCTGATCATAACCAAAACATTTTTTTGGTTGTTTGTTTTTTGAGGAAAATGAAGTAATTGCACCGGATGATAACCACCATGACTTTACTGACGTAAAGAATCTCTGGTAGAAGAATGAGTGTAATCATAAGGATCCAGGAAAGGGAGCAATTTATATCATTTAGCTCAAAAGATAATAGGAAAATGTTCTTATTAAAGAAATTTGCCATAGAAGTTTCCAGACATAAATTACTTTGAAATTAATCCATTTCTGAAAAACAATGCCTGTTTATGGGGAAATACTTTGCTAAGGTTTTGTGTTCAGTTTTTAAAATAAAGCCATACACCTTTACACTGTCTGTTCTTTGTGTTTTATTATAAATTTGGGGTAAATACAATCAAATATATGCCTGCAACTAGCAGAATTAAAATACTGAGCACATTATGGTGTAACTCCCAAGGATAGTTGGCTTTGACAGAAGATCTGGTGTGCTTTGAGTAATTTTCTTTTCCCAGATAATGTGAAGATAAATATTAAATATATATTATTCTACACAAATCAGGCACACTGTACAAAATACATAAAAGCTATTTTAATTTTTTTTTTATTTTTATAGACTGCATTTTGATTCATGGTACACAAATGGGGTACATCTTTTATTTTCTATGGTTGCACACAATGTAGATTCATACAATTTGTGTAATCATACATGTACATAGAGTAATGATGTCTGTCTCATTCCATCAATTTTCATACCCCCCTCATTTCCCTCTAGATAATCTAAAGTTCTTCCATTCTTCTCTCAACCCCCTTTATCTCCCCACCTTCGTTATATATCATCATTCACTTATTAGGAAATACATTCGGCCTTGATTTTGGGAGATCGACTTATTTCACTTAGCATGATATTCTCCAATTCCATCCATTTATCTGCAAATGCCATAGTATTATTCTTCTTTATGACTGAATAGCATTCCATTGTGTATATATACCACAGTTTCTTTATCCATTCATCTATTGTATGGCATCTAGGTTGGTTCCACAATCTACCTATTGTGAATTGAATTGGTATAAACAATAATGTGACTGCGTTACTTTAGTATGCTATTTTTAAGTCCTTTGGGTACAAACCAAGGAGTGAGATAACTGGGTCAAAAGTTGGGTCCATCCCAAGTTTTCTGAGGATTCTCCACACTGCTTTCCAGAGTGGCTGCATCAATTTGTAACTCTACAAGCAATATGTGAGTGTGCCTTTTTCCCCACATTCACACCAACATCTGTTATTGTTTGTGTGTTTGATAATAGCCATTCTAATTGGAGTAAGATGAAATCTTAGAATTATTTTAATTTGAATTTCTCCAATTACTAGAGATGTTGAACTCTTTTTCATATATTTATTAATCACCCATATATCTTCTTCTTTAAAGTGTTTGTCCCATTTATCGATCGGGTTCTTTGTGTTTTTGGTGTAAAGTTTTGTAAGTTCTTTATAAATTTTGGAGATAAATCTCTATCTGAAGTGTATGTGGAAAAGGTTTTCTCCCACTTTGTAGGCTCTCTTTTCACATTATTGATTGTATATGTTGCTGAGAAAAAGCTTTTTATTTTGAATCCATCCCATTTATTGATTCTTGCTTTGATTTCTTGTGCTTTGGGAGTCTTGCTAAGGAAGTCTGATAATAAGCCAACATGATGAAGATTTGGGCCTAATTTATCTTCTATTTGGTGCAGGGTCTCTGGTTTAATTCCTAAGTCCTTGATACATTTTAAGTTGAGTTTTGTGCCTGGTGAGAGATAGAGGTTTAATTTCATTTTACTGCATATGGATTTCCAGTTTTCTCAGCACCATTTGTTCAACAGGCTATCTTTTCTCCATTGTATATTTTTGATTCCTTTTTCTAATATGAGGTAACTTTATTTATGTGGATTTGTCTCTGTGTCTTCTATTCTGTACCATTGGTCTACCTGTCTATTTTGGTGCCAATACCATGACATTTGTGTTACTATGCTTTGTAGTATAGTTTAAGGTCTGGTTATTGTGATACCTTCTGCTTTACTTTTCCTGCTCAGGATTGTTTAGTCTCTTATTCTTCCAGATGAAGTTCATGATTGCTTTCTCTATTTCTATGAGGAATGTCTTTGAGATTTTAATTGGAATTGCATTGAATCTGTATAGCATCTTCAGTAGAATGGCCATCTTGACAATATTAATTCTGCCTATTCAAGAGCATGGAAGATCTTTCCATCTCCTAAGGTTTTCTTCAATTTCTTTCTTTAATGTTCTGTAGTTTTCATCGTAGAGGTCTTTCACCTCTTTTGTTAGATTGATTCCCAAGTATTTTATTGTTTTTGAGACTATTGTGAATGGAGTGGTTTTCCTAATATCTCTTTCAGAGGATTCATTACTTATGAATAGAAAAGCGTTAGATTTATGCGTATTGATTTTATATTCTGCTAGTTTTCTAAATTCATTTATTAGTTCTAAAAGTTTTCTAGTGGAGTTTTTTATATCCTCTAAATACAGAATCATGTCATAGGCAAATAGTGACAGCTTGAGTTCTTTTCCTATTTGTATCCCTTTAATTTCTTTGGTCTGTCTAATTGCTCTGGCTAGTGTTTCAAGGACATTTTCCAATAGAAGTAGTAAAAGAGGGTATCCCTGCCTTTTTCCAATTTTTAGAGGGAATGCTTTCAGTTTTTCTATGTTTAGAATGATGTTGGCCATGGACTTAGCATAGATAACTTTTAAAATGTTGAGATATGTTTCTACTATTCCTATTTTTCTTAGTGTTTTAAGCATGAAGGGGTGCTGCTTTTTTCAAACACTTTCTCAGCATATATTGAAATAATCATATGATTCTTAACTTTAAGTCTATTTTTAATAGATTTTTGTATGTGATTTGCCAGAATTTTGTTAATGATTTTTGCATCTATGTTCATCATGGACATTGGTCTAAAGTTTTCTTTTCTTGATGCATCTTTGTCTGGTTTTGGTATTAGAGTGATACTAGCTTCATAGAATGAGTTTGGTAGAGTTCCCTCCTTTTCCATTTCCTGGAATACTTTGAGGAATATTGATATTAGTTCTTCTTTAAAGGTCTTGTAGAATTTGGCTGAGAATCCATCTGGTCCTGAACTTTCCCTGTTTGGTAGGCTTTTGATGGCTTCTTCTATTTCAGTACTTGAAATTGATCTGTTTAAATTGTGTATGTCTTCCTGATTCATTTTGGAGTGACCATATGTCTCTAAAAATTTGTCAATGTCTTCGATATTTTCTATTTTGTTGGAGTACAGATTTTCAAAGTACTTTCTACTTATGTTATTTATTTCAGTGGTGTCTGTCGTGATCTTTCCTTTTTCATCACGAGTTCTAGTAATATGAGTTTTCTCTCTCCTCTTCAATATGTGGCTAAGGGTTTGTCAATTTTGTTTACTTTTTCAAACCAACTATTTTTATTTTGTAAATTTTTGAATTGTTTCTCTTATTTCAATTTAATTGATTTCAACTCTGATTTTAATTATTTCTTGTCTTCCACTATTTATGGTATTGATCTGTTCTTCTTTTTCTAGGACTTTGAGATGTAATATCAGGTCAATAGTTGTTGACTTTTTATTTTTTTAATGTATGAGCTCAATGCAATGAACTTTCCTCTTAGTACTGCTTTCATACTGTCCCAGAGATTATGATATGTTGTCATTGTTCTAGTTTAGTTCTAAGAATTTTTTTTATTTCCTCCCTAATATCATCTGTTATCATTGCATCATTCAATAGCATATTATTTTTAATCTCCAGATGTAGGAATAGTTTTTGTTTTTTTTTATTTTATTATTGATTTCTAATTGCATTTCATTATGGTCTGATAGAATACAAGGTAATATCTCTGTTTTTTTGTATTTACTAATGGCTTCTTTGTATCATATCATATGATCTATTTGGGAGAAGGATTCATGAGCTGCTGAGAAGGAAGTATATGCGCTCAATGATGAATGAAATACTCTGTATATGTCTGTTGAGTCCATGTCATTGATTGTATTATTTATTTCTATAGATTCTTTGTTCAGTTTTTGTTTGGAGGATCTATCTACTGGTGAGAGCAGTGTGTCAAAGTCCCCACTATTATTGTGTTCTTGTTTATGTGATTCTTAAAATGAGAAGGGTTTGTTTGATGTACATAGATGCTCCATTGTTTGGGGCATAAATATTTAAAATCATTATGTCTTGCTGCTTTATGGTTCCTGAAGCAGTATGAAATATCCTTCTTTATCTTTTCTGACTAACTTAGGCTTGAAGTTCACTTTATCTGATATGAGGACAGAAACCCCTCTATGTTTACTGAGTCCATGTGCATGGTATATTTTTTCCCATCCTTTTACCTTCAATCTGTGAATGTCTTTTCTATGACATGAGTCTCATGAAGGCAGCAGATTGTTGGGTCTTTCTTTATAATTCAATCTGCTAGTCTGTGTCTCTTGATTAATGAGTTTAGGCCATTTACATTCAGGGTTATTATAGTGATATGATTTGTTTTTCTGGTCATTTTGGCTTATTTTTGGTTTTTAACTTGACTTAGTTTCTCCTTTGATTAGCTTTTCCTTTAGTGTAGTTCCTCCCTTTACTGACTTATTTTGTTGTTTGTCACTTACTCCTCATGAAATATTTTGCTGAGAATGTTCTGTATTGTAGGCTTTCTCTTTGTAAATTCTTTTAACTTTTGGTTATCATGGAAAGAGTTTATTTCATCATCAAATCTGAAGGTTAGCTTTGCTGGGTATAGGATTCTTTGGTTGACATTCATGTTCATTCAGAGCTTGAACTGTATTGTTCCAGGCCCTTCTTGCTTTTAGGGTCTGGGCTGAGAAATCTGCTGATATCTGTATTGGTTTCCACTTGAATGTAATCTGATTCTTTACTCTTGCACTCTTTAAAATTCTATCTTCATTTCGTATGTGAGGTATTTTCATTATAATATGCCTTGTTGTGGATCTGTTGTAATTTTGCACATTTGGTGTTCTGTAAACCTCTTGTATTTGATTTTCCATTTCCTTTTTCAGGTTTGGGAAATTATCTGATATTATTTTTTTGAACTGGTTGTTCATTCCTTTGGTTTGTATCTCTGTGCCTTTCTCAATCCCAAAAATTCTCAAATTTGGTCTTTTCATGATATCCCATAATTATTGTAGATTCTGTTCACGATTTCTTGCCATCTTCTCAGTTTGGTAAACTTTATTTTCAAGATTAAATATGTCGTCTTCATTGTCTGAGATCCTGTCTTCCATGAAATCTATTCTATTGGTGATGCTTTCTATTGAGTTTTTAATTTGGTTTATTGTCTCTTTCATTTCAAGTATTTCTGTTTTTTTTTTCCAAATCTTTCTTTTTATTGAAGTGTTCTTTTGCTTCCTGCATTTGCTCTTTTAGCTAATTATTGGAGTTATCATGCATTGCCTGCATTTGCTCTCTTATCTCAACTTTTGCTTCACAGATCATTTTAATTATGCACTAATTTTGTTTTAAAGATAGTTATACACACATACACACTTTTGGAAATGTCCAATAATAAATTGTTAGCTCTATCTGTTTTATAGGTATTATGCATATATAAATGCATTAAAAGATATCCAAAAAAAAGTTATTATGCATGTGGAATTGAGCCCATGTTCACTATCTCTCTCTCTCTCTCTCTCTCTCTCTCTCTCTCTCTGTATGTGTGTGAGGAGGTGTCAATATTAGTGAGCAGAAGTTATGATTTGTCTTGTTTCCAAAGAAACAATAATAACTTTTATTATCTAAAGAAAAATGCTTAATTTTTCTACACATGTTTATGGTGAGTTCAAATTTCTTAAGGTAAATTAATCAAGATCTGATTATCACACTTTTAAAATCCCTGAGTGGAGACATCAAGTTGATATGGGTAATGAGACTCAATCAGGGTCTCATTTCCCCAGATGTGAAAATTGAATACCTGAGAAACACTGAGGGAAATGTAGAAAGCATGTATTATCTGAAGGAAAGAAGAGAAGCATACTTCTCCTGGGAGGAAGAAGGGCATTCAGAGCTGGTATTTGAGGAGGTAGGGGTTTCCCATTCCTTTCATACTTTTTAGATTTCATTTGTTCACATGCTCTCTCCTCCCCTGCTCCTGCATGCATGATTAGTGGTCAAAAGGTGGGCCAAAGGTGAAGCGATCCTGGGCCAGAAAGGAAGGAAGCAGCTCAGGAGGCATTCATTTATTTATAACTCCTTGTAGGGAGGAACAGTCCATGGAGGCAGGTTACCTTGGCAACAGGTGGAGGAGGGAAAAGTGTCCTGAAGGTATTAGCATTTTATTTCCTTTCCTTTCCAATCAGCTCCCTATCTTCCCAATCTTACCCAATTATTTATAACCTACACTGTCTTTCTGTCTCCCAACTTCAAAGTGACTCTTTGTTTATTCCCTCAATACTGTCAATATTCTAAAATTATCTCATTTCTCTCTCCTGTGGTTAATAATAAATACTAACTAAAACTCTGATATTTTGTGTATTTTTCTGAAAAGTTCTATAAGAATGTGACTGTTTTCTTTACTCATCTCATATAAATTATTTTCTAGATTTTTTAAATTGAATCCTAATAACAATGAATGAGATATGGGAAAAGGTTAGAAATTTATTTGCCCAAAACGGCATCTATAATAATTGTGGTGAGATGAATTATAGATTATAAATGGAAATTTGGAAAAGTCATTTATAAAAATAGTAGATATAGAAATAAAAAAATTGCATGAGAGAATAATACTTTTGTTGAAAAATACAATACAAACAATATATGTGCATACTATAAGCACAAACACAGGCATTATAGTTTTGTTTTTGCTGTCCATGTTTTAAATGTGTAATAGGGTCCAGCACTAGTTGTACAGGGACTTTAAGGACTAATAAAACATTAATCAGAACCAAGCCTCATTGCAGATTTGATGGTAGAAATAATTCTATACAGATTCATTATCTTTTGAAATTAGAGTTTTATTCTCCTTTGGGAAATAGAAGCATCGACTTTCCTTTTCAGTGTTTTTTCATCCCCACTTCAAAGCTTCAAAGCTTGGTGAACTTGATGTCTTCCCTCGTTTCCATCCTGCCTTTTATTAAAGAAAAGCATGTGAATAGATGTCTTCATGATATGCCCTCAAATTTCTTTTGAGCGTATAAATGAGATAGTCCCTAAGAAACTGAAAGTCCCTTAAAAGGCTTACAATGCACCTAACCTACCAAGTTTTTAGATATAAAGTTTTTACACTTTTGAACTGGTTTAACAGGCTTCTAATTGTCATTCCATATCACCTTTGCCCCCTGCTGTCTATTCAACACAGCGTTCAAACTGATTCTTTAAAAAATCTTTTGAAACATATATTATATGACAATAGCCTTTTCTTTAAAACTATCCAGTGATTTCCAAACTCACTGAGAACTGTATTTTAATGAGGGAAACCCACCTGTGTTCTCCAAGGCCCTGCTACACTGGCCAGCCTCCTGTGGCTTCATTTCCCACTACTCTGCCCTACTAACTGGGTTCCACTTATTGGCCTCCTTGTCCTGCCTTGATTTTGCTGAAAAGCTCTTACGTTGGGTCTTAGGACTTGTTCATGTCTGACAGGGATGCTTAAATATTCCTGTAGCTCACATTTTTAAAAATCTCTATTCAAATACCACTATTTAAGAACTCTTGATTAACTTGGTGCAATGGCACATGCCTATAATCCCAGCAGCTCAGGAGGCTAAGGCAGGAGGATCGTGAGTTTGAAGCCACCCTCAGCAACTTAGAGAGGCCCTAAGCAATTCTGTGAGACTCCGTCTATAAATAAAATGTAAACAAGCTGGGATGCAGCTCAGTGCTTAAGCTCCCGTGTGTTCAATCCCTAGTCCCAAAACAAACACACTCTTGATTATTTGAACTAAAAATGGTACCTTTTTCCCATCACTCTTCTTCCATCATTTCATCCCCTTAGCTTGTCTTCTACTTATAAAATGTATCAGTATCTCACAGTGTACATGTCCATTCATTTTCTACTTTCAGAGCAGGGGTTCTATTTTCTTTATTACTATATTGCCAGAGTTTGGAACAAGTGGATGGTTGATGGGTATTAACTGGATAAATAAATGAACAGTTCATTTCTCAAATGTTCCAGTGCTTTTCAATTATACTAGTGAAGTGAAGTTATTTCAACTTGGAAGTTGAAATAAACTAAAAGTCTTGAGGACAGATCACTCTTCTGCAACTTGGAGGAAAATAAGCCTAATAGTCTTGGGTAAGTAACTCAGAACAAAAGGGGGATACTTAAGCATTAATATTTAGTGGGACTATAGTTATTTGTACTTTATCATTCACAACCAAATTGCTACAAAAGAGATGTAACAAATAAAATTTAACTCTAAACCAGAAAAAGAGCAGATATTACTTTTTCTAAACAGAAATGAACAAATTTGAAATAAGGATAGGCGATTTTTAGTATACAACAAAATAAATAATAAAGCTTTTTATAGTACATCAATTTACCAGGTTGTGAATTAGATCAACACAGTTCTTTCTTTTTCACCCCACATCTGGAAGCCAGTGTTTTCTTACCTACCTAGTATTTAATATATTTTATCTAGCCTTAGTAGGATTAACATTACAAAAAAAGATTCCTGGGTCACATTCTAGATTTTTCTTGAACTGGACTCTACATTTTTGTTTGTCCTCACCTAAACCTATGCAAAATAAAATTTAAAACACTGCAATATTTTGGGACACTAACACCAGAATAATTACTATAATGTATCTTATAGCTGTCACATTTTGCTATTATATGAAATCTAAATAGTTTTAAATTTTTTTCCTGATTCTAAGATTTTTCTTTATGAACCCTTTCAACTCTACACAACAGAATGTCTTTTATCGTCTTTCCAATACTGCAGTTTTTCACTCAGTGGTCATGCATATTTTTCCCTCTTTCAATTTCTTATTTCCTGTGCAGAAACCAATGCACCAGACAATGCCACCAAGTTGGCAAGGTAATGGCTTTGCTTCACCTTCCTACAGGAATATATTAAAACAATGAACATGGTAACTGATGGCTGATAATAATAGCAATTATTCTAACAATAATTATATAATTGGCTGCCATGCAGAATTACTATAATGGGATTTCCATAACAACAGTTCCTTTTCAAAACTGCTAGCTTCGTTATTTTTATGTCATTGTAAATTGTTTTGAACTGTGATTCTATCTCTCCCTCAGGACAAGAGGCTTTGGATTTGGCAATGGATCTTGGGCTTGCAAGAACCTGCAGAATAATGTTTAGTAGAGGAATAAAAATTGTAGCTATCCTCAGGAACAGAAGGATTAGAGAGCAAAACGAACCACAGGAGCTTGAAATTTTCCCCCCACCATTGTCTGAGAAGGGAATATGAAGTAAATTGGATATTGTCAGTGATTTTGAAAGGGTTATAAAGAGAATAGTTATAAAGAGAAAACTTTCAACAAGTGTGTGGTAAGCTATGAAGGAACCTGGACTTGAACATGTTAGCCACATGTCTTTCTGTGCATCCATACATGTTTAAGGAGTGAAGCTGGACTTGAATTCAGTGAAATTGCTATTTTGAAAATGTCAACAAGCAGTAAAAACTCAAAAATTTCCTCTTGTTTTTTTCATAGTGGGTTCTGAGACAAAACAGTAGATTAAAACTTTAACAGAGAGAAGACCACCTAGAGAATAAGATGCAAATCAGAGCATTTCACACTTTATCAACATTTCTCTTACAGCCCAAATGCCTCACCAAAGATGATAAACCCAACAAGATCTGACCACTAGTTATTTCACATCTAACATCCCCTCCTGGGACTTCTCTCACTGCTATCCCTGGTCTACAGTTAAATAACTGGCAGCCTTTTTTCCTCATGTATTTATTGATGCATTGTAATTGTACAAAATGGTGAGATTCATTGTTCATTATCTGTTCATACACATACATACAGTATAACAATATAATTTGGCCATTATCATTCCTTGGTATTTCCCCTTTTCCCTTCCCTTCTGCCTCCTCCAGTCCTGTTCCTCTACTCTATGAGTCTTTTATTAGGAAACATATTTCTAATATCCTAGTAATGCTACATCTTAAAAGCTAATTCTATACCTTTCTTAGTATATAGTTAACACTAAACAGCATTGCTGAAACTATCCTATATTTTACCATACATAATACCTAATGCTATCCAACTATTAATATGTAGTGCTTATAATGTTCTAATAATATCGAATTGCATCATAGATGTTAACCCAATCAACACACACAAACATACATACACACACATGTGCACACATATAACACACACCTAAGTGCCACAACCAGTAGAATAGATTGAGTCAATTTCTCATTTTATACCCAGGGACACTAAAGCACAGAGAATTTGAGTTAAGTTGTCTAAGATCACCTACCTAGCAAAAGAAATAGCTGATGTGAACCAAGGTGGTCTGCTTTCAGACTCCATATTATTAACCAATGTGCTTACTGTCAAAGCAGACCATACTAAACACATTTTAATATTTGTCCACTTAACTTAAAATAAAATCCAGTGTAGATGTCTTTTATATCTGGGCGCCTGTCCACACCTTTAAATCTGTACTCTTCTATAGGATCAGCAATATATTCTAAACCCAAAGCAAAATAAAACTATGGAATGTTTGTTCAAAAATCACTAATTATGCTTTGATGGTAACAGCAAAGCATTAAAACCATTGTGGCACTTTTCTGAGATTCAGGACTTTGCACAGCAAAGTGGTTTATCCCTGTACTGGCCCTGATTTGCAGTCATTCTCTCCCTTACTCAGCTAGATTCACATAAGCTGAAGTCCTGGCTGTTCCTTTATTAGTCGGACTGCCTCTGCCTGGGTCCTCTATAATTACAGATTTTCCTGCTAGCACATCTTCTTGCCTAATGTCTCAAAGACCTGTGGGACAATATCAAGTGCACTAACTGAGATATGATGACAGTCTCCGAAACAGAAGAAAGCAGCAGAAAGCGTATTTGAAGAAACAAATGCAGAAATCTTTTCAAATGTTATGATAACGTTAATCTGAAGTCTTAGAAGTTCAATGACTTTTAGTTTAAATTTAAGAAATCCATACCTAGACCCTTAATAGAACTGTGGAAAGTCAAAGATAAGAAGGGATTTTTACAGAAATAAGAAAGAATTGACACAATACGTTTGTGAGATTCTCAGTGGCATTGGCATCTCAATCCTCATCAATTCCATGGAAACAAAAAAAACACCAGATGATGTATTGAATGTGTACAAAGAAAAAGGTAGTCTATTAAAAAATTATAGCTATCCAATAATAGATATGGAAAGTGAAATTGAAACATGGCATACAAACAAAACTGTCAGACTTTGTTGTTAATTGATCTGCCTTTGAAAACTATAAAGATGGTATTTAAACTACAATGAAAGGCTCACAGACAAAAACTCATAGTCACATGAATAAAGAAAGAACACAGTAAAGAAATTACATAGCCAATAGTATAAATATATTTTAAATGTTTATTCTTTTCCAATATTATTTTTAAGAAATGCATAGAATAACAATTAAAAATTTGTATCGACAGGACACAATGTATAAACACATAATTTATATAATAATAATGGCATAAGGGGGAACAATTGAATTATATAAGAATACAATTCATATTATTGAAATTATTTTGGTATTAGATTTATCTAGATTGTTTTAAATTAAAATTTAATTGCAATTCCCAGATGAACTTCTAAGAAAAACAATCTAAAGACCTAGAAAAGGAAATGACAACTGAATTAAAATAGCACACTTGAATATATTTAACATGAAAGAAAGCACTAATGGTAGGATAGAAAACCAAAAAGTGATATGTGACATATAGTTAACAAATAAGTGACAAGCATAAATCCTACTTTATCAAAAATCACCTTCAATATAAGTTGATTAAACTCTTTAAAAGGCAGCAATTAACAAAATGGTAAAATTAATCATGATCCAACTATATGATATTAAAGACATAACTGGATTCAAAGACAAATAGGTTGACACATCTCCATATACCTGGTAGGTAGCTATCAATCTGGTGCTTTCTTTTCTCAAAAATTTGTAGTAAAAATTACCAGAAGATGATTATTTTTAGATGAATACAATTGGGCCAATAAAATTTTACTATCTTATTAGGACTATATCAACTTCAGGCTTATTTAGAATTTAGTGTAAAGGAAACTTGATTGGGTTTTTCTTCCATAGCACATCATACCAGTACATTAAACAGTTTAGGCTGGTTGTACCTAAAAATCAAGATGTAGTAAAATCTCTAGCATATCAATCAGACATTTGCTTGTTAGATAGTAGGAAATAAGGCTGGGCAAGGTGGCTCATGCATGTAATCTTAGTGGCTTGGGAGGCTGAGATAGGAGGATGGCAATTTCAAAGTTTGACAATTTTAAAGTCAGCCTCAGCAAAAGCAAGGCACTAAGCAACTCAGTTGAGACCCTTCCTCTAAATAAAATACAAAATAGGGCTAGGAATGTGGCTCAGTGATCAAGTACCCCTTTGTTCAATCCCTGATACCCTCCCCTGTCCCACAGGTCTTTGAGACATTAGGCAAGAAGATGTGCTAGCAGGAAAATCTGTAATTATAGAGGACCCAGGCAGAGGCAGTCCGACTAATAAAGGAACAGCCAGGATTCAGCTTATGTGAATCTAGAAGGAAGTAAGTACAACAGAAGATTAGTTTTTTTCCATCTCAGTAAATCTTATAGAGGCTAAGAAGTTTGAGGAATTTTTAGGATATCTCCTCTAAGATTAAGGATGATTTGTTACTTTTGTCCCTCTTAAGAACTAAAAAGAAACCCAGTTACTGATAAGATTTTATAGGTACCATTTTTATTTGGGTTTACTACCTCTGGCCTATTTGCTAAGGAACCCCCAAAGTAGCTAGTTTTGAATGAGAATTAGCAAAATAGAAGACTTGTCAACAAGTTCCCTGCTTTGTCAATTGAGCCACATGGTGTACTGATATGATGGAACACAAAAGGTTAATGGAAAAAAGAAATATTGTTTGAAGTGTTGGAAGTGTTTGACAGACCCCTATGTGTGAATAAAAACACATCACTGAAACTTTATAGAAGAACAAGTCCTTCTTTTGTGGATAAATCCCGGCTTTTGGAAATATCTTTAGGCTTCCCTTAGAGCCTTCTTGGAGACTGAACAATGAATAATGAGGCTCCAAGTTACCATGAAACTTGAGCATTATGAGTTAGCCACAATTAAGGCATGCACAGCCACATTCTGTCATCTGATAGAAGTAGTGTATATAAAATCAGACTTGAGCAAACTTGGAAGGTGCAAGCAAACTGCATGAGAAAGTGGCTCAAATGACTATATTCCCACTCACACCACATGTGCTATTATCTCTTGCCCCACAACTCAGGAGGAATTTCCTCTGATCAGGAGTTGAAGGATGGAACAATTAGGCCTAATTTAAAGATGGTTCCACATGATATGCAGACACCATTCAAAATTGGACAGTGGTTGCACTGTAGTCCACTTCTGAAATATTCCTGAAGCACAGTCTTAAAGGAAAATCGTAAGGACAAGAAACTTAAACTATGCTTCTAGCTATTTGACTTACTTGGAAGGAAAAATGGCCAAAAGTATAGGTATATACACATCTGTTAATGAGTAGCAGCTAATAGTGTATGAAGGAACTTAAAACAACACAATTGGAAAATGCTGAAGAAAAGGTTTTCAGAAGAGGTTCATGGAGAGATCTCACATTAAGATAAGATATAAAGAAACTATTTAAAACTTACTAATGCATGCAAGTAATTTTACATTGCAAGAAAATAAACATTATGTATTGAATGTAAAGAAAGTTTAGTGGTGAATTAAAACACATTTTATAGCTGGGTATGGTGGCAAATACTTCTAATTCTCAGCTACTCTGGAGGCTTAAGCAAGAAGATCGCAAATTCAAGGACAACCTTGACAATTCAGTGAGATTCTGTCTCAAAAAATTAAAAAAGAACTGCAGATGTGACTCAGTGGTATAGCAACACTGATTTCAACTCTCATTATTGCCATAAATGCCTTTTATAGCACAATTAAAAGGTGTTTCAATATGTGCTTTGGAAGGCAGTTATTTCAGGGTCTTCTCCATATACATTTTGTCATCTTTAAAATTAGTTCACTATTGTCATATATTATAGTAGGGTCATTTTGACATGTCTATAAATGCATAAACATAATTTGTTCCATTTCAATCCTCAGTACTTTCCCTTTCCCTCCCCACTTCCCTCCCCTAATCCTCTTCTTTTACTTTAATGGTGTTCCTTCTATTTACTTATTGCTTTTTAAAAATTAGTACATTATTCATAAAAGTGGAATTCACTGTGATACATTCATACATGCACATAGCATAATTTGTACAATTACATTCTATCCTACTGTTCTTACTTCAATTTTCGTGAGATTCCTTTTTTTATTCTTTGGTTCTCTATAGCTTCTTCATGTGAAAGGAAACAATTTTCCCTTGACTTTCTGAGTCTTGCTCATTTCCCTTAACATATTTTCCAACTCCATTCATATAGTAGCAAATTATATAATTTTACTCTCCTTTATGGCATAATAAAACTCCAATGTGTGTGTATGTGTGTGTGTGTGTGTGTGTGTGTGTGTGTGTATCACATTTTCTTTATTCATTTTTTTATTGATGGACATATAGGTTGGTTATATAACTTGGATATTGTGAATTGTACTACTGTAAACATTGGTATGCATGTATCACCATAGTACACTGATTTTAGTTCATTGGGATGAATGCCAAGGAGTAGAATAGTTGGGTCATATTGTGGTTCCATTCCTAGTCTTTTTGAGAAATTTCCATTATTCAGTGCTGTATAGTGACAAAAACATTATATAAGCATAAACAGACATGAAGACCAGTGGAACAGAATAGCAAACACAGACAAATCCATATAGAGACAGTCATCCGATCCTTGACAGAGGTACCCAAAACATAAGCTGGAAAAAAGATATGCTTTTCAACAAATGGTACCTGAAAAAGTGGATATCCTTACAAAAGAATGAAACTAGACCTTCATCTGTGCAGGGTAAAGCAACTCAAAGTACATTAAAGACTAGGAAATAGACCAGAAACACTGCAACTGCTAGAAAAAAAAAAACAAAACTAGGTTCAACGCTTGAATAAAATGGCACAGGCACAGACTTCCTTAATAAGACTACTAAAGATCAAGAATTACAACCAAGAATCTATAAAAAGAATGGACTTAAACTAAATAAAGACCTTCTGTTCAGCAAAGGAACAGATCTTTGCCAGCAACTCTTCTGCCAGGTGATTAATATCATGTATATATAAATAAATAAATAAACAGCATGAAAAAATCCAAAGAAACCCAATGAATCAATGGGCAAATGACACAAACATGTATTTCTCAAAAGAAGAAAAGCAAATTACTGATCAAACATATTAAAAAGTTTTCAACATTCCTAGCAATCAGGAAAACGCAAATCAAAACTATACTGAGATTTTGTCTCACTCCTATTACAATGGTAATTATCAAAATAAAAATTTTAATTTTTGGTAGGTCCAACATTTGTTAGACAAGGAAATTTCATTTATTATACAGAAAATAAAGTAAACAAACAACTAAATATTTTATGTATAGCAATAGTGGAAGAATAAATTTCCTTTTTTTTTTTTTTTTTTCATTTCTTAATAGATTAAAAAAAAACTTTCTAACTCAAATTTTTCTAGAAAAACTGGAAACCTGTATTGGGTGATATTTTCTACACCAAAATTCAAAGGTTGGTTCAAAAGGCAATGTGAGTTGTATCATATTAGAAATAAAGATGAAATGATCTTATAATGCAGCAGCTGTAAATGACTTCAGCAGGCTCTGTTAAATGCTTTCACTGATAAAAGAAACAAGCAGTGATGAAAAAACTGAATTTTCTTTTAGCATATTCATTGTGTGAGAGTACAATGGAAGATTTAAAAAGTACTTAAAGAAAACACAATCATTAATTACCAACAATATAATTAAAGTACTGTCAAAGAGCACTTTTGAATTCTAAGGAAGATCTTTCAGATATTTGCAGAGACTTTTCCACAATTGTAGTGTTTTGATATTAGCTTGTGGTGTATGTGACATCAGGCTTCCATTAATTATAACTAATTTAATACATTTCTTGAGCAGCCCTACTCTGCCCTGTTTTTGGAACAGTTTCTGATCACATCAACACCTAAAGAAGCAAGAAGAAGAAACAGTGTCATTACAGAGAACAGTGGAAGAGGGAGGAGTTTCACATCAAGCTTTCATCTTCAAATGTAGCAACTTATGAGGACCTCAGCGAGGAAAGAAGGGAATAGCAGGAATGCAGCACAAAATCAAATCCCAAGATCTCTCTTTCCATTCTCTCCAATATTCTTCCGGATTCTCTGATTGTTCATCTGGAAACCAGAGGACAAACTGGATCAAAGAACACGTGAATGAACCAGGAAGGCAAGCAAGTATAAGAACGCAGTCAATTCTTATTACACCCAACATCTGCTGACATATTTTACTTGAAGAAAAAAAAAATAATTAATGAAGAATATTAATATATTAATGAAGAATAGCATCAGTTCAGACATATTTCAAGCTGGAATTTAAGAGAAAAGAGAAAGCATTAAAATAGGTCCAAACTAATAGTGAGAAAGTTAATACTCCTTTCTCAGTAAAAGGGATCATAAAAAGTCAACAAGAAACAATAAGGATACTAACAGAAATAAAGAAAATCAAAATAAAAAGAAACAACATAAAAAAAAAATACATGAGAAGGGTTTGTTCAGTTCCTTAGCCATTTATTGATTGGGTTATTTTTTTTTTTTTTGGTGTTAAGTTTTTTGAGTTCTTTGATATCCTAGAGATTAATGCTTTATCTGAGGGGCATGTGGTAAATATTTTCTCCCAATCTATAGGCTCTCTTCATATTATTGATTGTTTCTTTTGCTGAGAAGAAGCTTTTTAGTTTGTATTCATCCCATTTATTGATTCTTGATTTAACTTCTTGTACTTCAGGGGTCTTAAGGAAGTCAGGACCTAGGCCAACGTGGTGAAGATCTGGGTCTACTTTTTCTTCCATTAGGTGCAGGGTCTCTCTTCTAGTGCCTAAGTCTTTGATCCACTTCCAGTTGAGTTTGACCCACCTATCCCACTCCTCAATTTATACTCAAAGTACTTAAAACCACTATCCTACAGTGACTCAGCCACATCAATATTTATAGCAGCTCAACTCACAATAACTAATAACTATATATATATATATATATATATATATATATATATATATATATATCTCCAATGGAGTATTGCTCAGCTTTAAAAAAGAATGGAATTATGGCATTTGCTGGTAAATGGATGGAGTAGGAAAATATCATGCTGAGCAAAATAAGTCAAACCCAAACAAACAAAGGCTGAATATTTTCTCTGATATGTGGATATTAATTCACAATAAGGGGGGAGGGTGCTAGGGAAGAATAGAATTACTTTAGATTAGGTAGAGGGGAGTGAAGGGAAGAAAAGGGTATGGAGGAAGGAAGAACAGTAGAGTGAAACAGACATTATTACCTCATGTACATATATGACTGCATGACCAATGTGATTTTACAATATGTACAATCAGAAAAATGAGAAATAATACTCGATTTATGTATGATTTATCAAAATGCATAAATGCATTCTACTGTCATGTATAACTAATTAGAACTAATAAAAGTTTTAAAAATACATGAGACAGAAAAGTAGGTTTATTTTAAAAATAGAATAAATATGATAAACATTGGTAAGAGGGAGTCAAGATGACAGAGTAGAGGAGATTGCTTTCTGAGCTGATCTGTGTCATGAGACTAGGAAAGCAGACAAAGAGCATCTTTTGAGGTGGGTGAAAAAAATAATCCTTCTGGGATTTAATACTGGACTTTTAGAGCAGCCTAGGGACTCAAAGAGTTGAAAAGAATAAAAGAAAAAAGAAAAAAAAAAAAAAAAAAACTCCACTGGCACTAGTGGCAGAGGGAGACTAAGAGAGCTCGTGTTTCAGGTGTCACTGTGGCATGTCTTGAAGTGGAGAGGATGGAGATTTGTGACATTGTAAAGCTAATCCTGTGGGTGAGCTGCACTTTGTTGTGTGTGAGAGGGATGCTGAGCATCTTCTGGTGGCCCATGGAGAACTAGGACAGCTTGCCATCTTTTGCTATGGCAGCCAGTCAGTAGGTGTGGCTCTAAATCCAGGGGCCCAGAACTGTGTAATTCCAGTTGGGTCCAAAATCCTGACCTGGCAGAAGTCTGCCACTGGCAGAAGTGACCCAGAGTGTGATTAGAAAACCAGGTGAAATTCAGGCTTGGGAAGTATTTCGCCAAGGGGAATTCAAGACACTCAGACCCACAAAGATCCTGGGTGCCTCTCATTCTTCAAGTCTTGTGGTTCTTGGACCAGTTAAGGATGACTAGGAACTTGAGCCAGTGGGGAGGAGTAAAGGTGCACTTTGGGACTAAGCCCAGGTGGCTGAGATATAGAAGACAGAGGAGGTGGGGCGGGGGACAAAGAACTGGCTCCTCAGCCACTCAAGCAGGATCCAGGGGAGATTCCAGATGTACAGATGCCTGGCTTGGATTGTAAGCAGCTAGACTTTGAAGGTATGCTGATTTAAAAATGAAGGCATATGGTAGGGAACACAAAAAGAAAAAGGAAAATGGAAGCATCTCATGGGCCAGCGATGTTTCATTCAGCACTGGAGGGGCACATCTTCAGGGGCAAAATGGCTGCAGGGCACCATGAGCATCTGGGTTTTATATGAACCCTTAGCAGAGCCAGGCCATAGATGAGTTAGTTACTTTTGTTGGGCCCTTTTTGCAGGCAGGGGGCAGGGCCAAGTGATGGCAGGAGTTTTGTTTGTGGACTCATTTAGGGCCAGATGAAAGGACAAGTAGATAACTATATCCTCTGAAAAGGGTATATTGAATTGGGACATTTATATCATGTCTAGGTCCTTCCTGCTGTAAAGGGGCAAAGTAGGGAGACTCCCTTTCAGAATCCTGGGAGAGGATTCAGAGATTCTGGCAGTTGGAGCTGAAGAGGGGTATAAATGGAAGAAGCTTCAGGGAAACTGCAGGCAATCTTTCCTTGATGTGATTTCAGGAACTCAGATTGTGAACACAGGAAGAGACTGGCTTTGAGATGTTCCTGGGAGCAGGTTTGGGCTAACTGGGTCACCTTACTAAGAAGCTGTTTCTGTATAAAGTTAAGAATATGGGGAAGAAAAGCTATTTAGTTTTATGAGAAGGATGAATATTAAGGAAGGTATAAGGGAGAATAACCAGGAGGACCACCAGGAATCAAGCAGTTCTTGCCTCTGTTGTTTCAGGTCTGATGTGGCTGTTAAAGATGACATGTAGGAAACATAGAGAGGAAAGAAATTTGGGTGGAGTTTAGGTCAATGAACGTCTCTTGAAACCAGAGATCCCAAATGAGGTCTAGAGTTTGAGGAGGAAAAAGGGGAAGGGAAAATAAATATGATAAGTTTAATTTGTTTCTAAGTGTTGTTAGGAAAGGTGGAAGGACATCTGAGAATGTGACATTAGGAATTTAGGACAAGAGGATCAGCAGCTTCAGTCATATGTGAAAAGGGGTTCATTAAGAAATCAAGGGTGTCAGGACAAGAGTGAGAAAGCACAGGGACAGAGGAGTTGTTGTTGGGAGAAGAGTGGCAGGGATTAATGAAGAGTCTTGCTGGAAGGTAGTTAGGGGATCCAGGAGTTGCGCATGTAGTGATTGACTTTGGTTCAGGGAAGGGAGAGAAATGAAGGATGACTGAGAAGATCTGGGAGGGAGTGTGCGGTAAGAACGGTAGTGGTTTGTGTAATGCACATGTTCATGCATCAGGAGAGCTGCTGTCACTAAAACCTTGAAGCACTGGGGCCAACCTTGATAAACTAAGTCTAATTGGATAGGAAATAAGTGGGTGGGGGATATCCCCTGCCTTCTGAAAAGAACTCCTAAGGATTGTCCATGTTCTGAGTGGAGTGACAGGAGAAAAGGCTGGTGAGGGTTTGGTAAATAAAGAATTGGGGATTTGAAAAGAGAATTCTGGGAAGTAGAAATGGTAGAGGAAACAGAATGAGGAGATGGAAAAGGATCTGAAAGGTTCCCCCTTGGAAACCTCACAAAGAAATTTGGGCGATGAGGAGAATTTTGGTATCCCAATGTGAAAATAGTTAAAAAGGCAAAGAGGGACATGTCCCCTGGGGTCAGTAGGAGAATGTCTTTGTAAGGTTGAAGTCTCTTTGGGAGTATGGTACAGGAAGTGGGGGGTGATAGGATGCCTAACGTTGTACCTAGGGGAAGCAGAGTTGGGCCTTAGATTGAGAAACCCAGTACCCCCAGAAGGAATGAAATTAAGGAGAATAGCATTTTGATATTGGGAGTGTTCTAATAAAGCGCTACAGAGCAGATGATCACATACATGCTGTATAAAGTGTCTAGGGGATAAATTTAAGTCATGTTGGAGAACCTGGCCAAAGTGATGGGGTCTATCTCAGAAGACTTATGGGAGAACAGTCCAGGTGAGCTTCTGTGAGTGCTGAGAAATGTGTGATGGAGGCTGGAATGAGATGAAAGGGGGTAGGTGTTGGGCACTACAGGGATGTGGGAGCAACTGTCTCATTGATTTTTCTGAGGTCCTATACTAGTCAGAATTGGCCATTGGATTTCTTTACGCCAAGAATGAGGGAGTTATAAATCAAGTGGTTTGGTATGAGGAGTTTGACCTGTAACAGATGGGAGATGATGGGTTGTCGGGGTCTTAAGCCCCCTTGCCCTTCTCAACCAGCGGCAAGGGAAGGGGACACTCCCCAACAAGGTCAGATCAGGATAGGTAAGGCCGACTGACCACCCGCTCCCAGCCCTCCTGGCGGAGGACAATCAGACGCGTCAGGGAGACCAGTCACAGCAGGAACTCGTTTATTGAGGAAATCACACAGCTTTTATGTAGGGTGGAGGCTAGGCGGGAACCAATCAGCTTAAAGGTCAGCAAGGCATGGGGGGTTCACGCAGGCGAGAGTCCCATTGGACTATATGGCAAGCACGAGCTGATCACGTTCGTGGAACTGTTGTTAACCAATCCCTGACGGTGGTCTGGTTTATTGTCATTAACTATTGAAACCACCTTTGAGGCCTTGATCCTGCTCACTCACCAGGGAGTAAGGAGTCATCCTGAGTTAGTTAACATGTCATTAGTCCCAACAATGGGTTTTAAAGTTTTGAGAGTTATGAGGGTTAAAGGATATTGGGGAAGAGTTACATAGTGGGTGGGGTCTCTTAGTTGGATATAAAAAGGGAAATGGTGTCTTGCTATTTTAGATTGAGAAGTATCCCATATTGTGAGGATAATTCCAGCAAGCTAAGGACATTCAGGAGGCTTAAGGGTTGTGGGGACCAGGTCAAGGCCAGAATATATTTAAAATAATATAGTGGACTTTAAAGGGGGAATGATAATGGAGACTTTTAATTTGTGAAGGAGATCTCAATAGGGGGATGAGGCAACTTGGCACAACTATAAAGGAATGGGATAATGAAAGGGATCCAAATGTGCAAAAAAGGAGGGGTGTCTGCAGGGGATATGTAGGAACCCCTGAGACTCCCATAATTGGGGTATTTGATTTGAAAGTGTGTCCATTCAGTTAAAAACAAAAGGCTTGCCCCAGGTTGACCATAAATAAGACTGTGTGATCATTCACTATCCCTGTAACCCAGTGCTCCTCAGATGTGCCACCTGAAGTGGCAGGGGCAGTGGAGTCCGGAACCCCTCATTCCAACAATTCAAGGAAGGGACTTGGGAATCAGGTGCCTGTACCAAGGGAAAGGGTGTCCTTCCCTGGGGACACTCCACCTTCCAGTGTCACCATTGTCCAAAATTTAATAGGACTTGGAGATAGGGGCTCAGGTTAGAGCAGGCTTTCGCCCAGTGTCCAATTTACCCACATTGGAAGCAGGACCTGGGAGGTATAATAGAAGGCCTGGTGGGGCCAGGAGCCGTGGTGATATTAGAGGGTTGGGTGGGGCCCGGAGTCTCAGGAGTTATCCTCAAACTCTGGATGACAGAGTCCAGGAGCTGATATTTAGCTTTAAGATGTTTGTGTCTCTCCTTTTTAGCTTCATCTTCCCTACTGTTTAAAACATTGAAAGTAGTATCTAAAAGTTTTTACTGAGGTGTCTTAGGGCCCTTTTCTAACTAAGTATTTTATGAATTTCAGGTGCAGACCTGCTGATGAAATTAAAATGAAGAAAGAGAATCCCACCAGGACTCATCATGTCTAGGTTGGTGTATTTGGTAATAGTCTCAGGAAGCCACGCCAGAAATAGGGCAGGGTTCTCATCAGGACCCTAGGTAATTTCCTTTCACTTTGTCCTAATTAACCTGGGTATGAGAATTTTTTTTTTTTTTTTTTTTTTTTTGCCATGGCATCAAGGGGACAAGTAATCACATGCTGGAGTCCAATGACACCAGCATCTTAAGGCTGATATGTTCAATTAGGTTCAGCTATGGGAATGGTAACCTCTACTGCAGTGTGGATATGGGGGTTTGGGTCAAGTAGGAGATCTGCATGGTCACTAGCTGGCTGCCAAATGTGGGCACATTCTTAATTGCTTAGGGTGGAAGTTATATATAGTACATGTCTGCCCAAGTAATGTGGTAGGCCTGAGTCAGATGGGTGAACTCCTTCTGATAGTTAGCAGGGTTTTCAGAAAATGAGCCCAACATGTCCTCTATGTGGGACATATCCATCATGCAGATGGGAACATGGACCCGGACCATACCTTCAGCCTTTGCAATCTCCTGGAGAGGAAAATGTGTTTTGTTAGAAGTTTCAGACTGTGTATGGGGAAGGGAATGCAGGAGAGAGGGAGAACATGTGTGAGGGGTCTGAGGAGGGGGATCTGGTAGGGAACTCTAGGGGGAGGAGTCAGATAGGGGAATAGTGGGTCTTTGGGCATAGGAAATTGATGGGGGATCAGTGGGACCCTGGAGAGGGGGGTTTGATGTTGGGACCATAGGATCCCAAGATCTGTAAGGAGGGGTTTCATCTGCTATTTCTGGGACTGTAAATGAAGATGAAAGTTGTGAGTCCACAAGAATTAACTCCTAAGTGGGACAAAGTTTGTATAATGAGGGGTTTGAGAGAACTACGAGAGTCTTGGAGGTTGGGAATCTCAGATCACCTGCCATTTTGTAATGGGTACTTTTTAAAATTTTTGAAAAAGTTCTTCATCAAAGGTCCCATAATTGGGCCATTGGTGCAGATTTATCTAATTTGTATTGTGACCAAATTTGAATGCTAAGCTTAATGAAGTGCTTGATTTTGAGATCAGTTTGGGAATAAAGGACTATCAAAAATTATCAATGAGACAACCCAAAGGGGAATTCCTTGAAATTAACTGAGTGACTCCCATGTTGGGGAGAATTGACCAGGGTGTTGCTTCAGAACAAAAGCATCCCCCGAAGTCTTTCTGACACTGGACTGGAAGGTTCCACCAGAAAATGGGAGAATGTCTTTACCTCAATCTCAATGGTGTGGGGACTCCTGGGTCCTGGAAGGTCAAAAGGTGGACCAAAAGGTGGGGTCTCAGGGCACAGTACCTGTCTGCTGGATAGGGGTCTTAACTCTTTGAAGAATGAGAAGGCAGATGTTGGATGCAGGAACAAAATGGCAAATAAGTCTCTGAACCAGAGGTCTGCAGGGTGTTGTGGAGGGGAGGGATTGGAGAGAGAATGGCAGGGTGAGGGGAGGGAGGTGTACAGGGGAAACAGTCATTCTGGGGATTTAGCCATAGCTATGTGTGTGGTGGTTGGAGGTGTTCCTGACCTAAAAATACAATGGAGGTGCCGGATGCTCAACGGTCATTTCCCAGATCTCATCAGCTATTTAATGTGACTCTTTGGGAAGGTAACTTTGTAAATTAAATAGATTCTCTATCAAATATATTTATGATTAATCTCATATCAGACAAGTGTTTTGAACAGCATTAACCATTTCCTCCTTATTGAAGAAAAATCCAAGAAACAATGGGTATACTACATTTAGACATTCTGTAGACATTGACATTTTATTAGTAGTTTGACCACCTTGAAAAACTTGTGTTAGTAATTTTAAAGACATATTTATGTGATGGGCTGACAGATCTGGTTCCATGAGAATGTTATAGGTCAGACTATAAGGGAAATTACTAAAAAGACTCCATTTTGCTCTGAGATCCATGTTATGTAGAAAATAAGCTTCTCCCATGGAAACACCCCACCTCTGTACCCATCCTCAGTTACTTAGGGTGACATATTTAGCAATACAGAATGACAATTCTTATGTAATAAAAAATTGCTCTCTTTTGATCCCTATTGCTCCTACCCAATGTACCATGTAAACGGTAATTGTGTATTGTTAGTAACATTCTTTAGTTTGTACCTAGGTGACCCACTTCCCCCTCTGTTGATGATCTCATGATGTTAGTTTGTAATTTTGAATCATAGCAACAGACACTTATGATTGATGTGATTTTTGATATAAGAACCCCTACAACCCTATGGTCAGGGCTGTTCTCCCAATAGCCATTTTTTGGGGCATTGTGTGAGACAGTCAGCCAGCCGGCTTAATAAAGACTCTCAAATTTGAACTTCTCAGTGGTGCTCAGTCTTTTCTTAAGTTGCGCCTCATAACAATTTACTCTCATTTATTTACCCCAAAGGAAAATGAACCTTTTAAATCATATGAATTAACGGTATTAGGATTCATTTTTTTTTAGATTTTAATTTATGTGCACTGGTTTATCTATATGCCAATTTTGATAAACAGACACATGTGAACTGGACAATACACCAGTGTGCACACACATGCAACAGAGACAGGAAATAGAGCTTGTAACTGTTTATAGGCAGATCTCCACTATCATGTTACAGATGTTTATTAAAGCCTCCATTAGATTGAAAACCCTTGAAAAATTTGCCCTCTGAACAAAAAGTGTGAAAAACCTTTGCAAAATAAGACTGATCAGAAAAATATATATTAATTTAGAAATGCAGAATGAAATGTGAATTCTCCATAAAATGAGGTAAAAAATATAGAATTTAGAAAAAAGAAAAAGAAAAAATAACATGGCCATAATTAAAATAACCTATTATTACTTTTGAGAATGAGGCTTCTCTCTGGAAAAGATACAAAGAGAGCAGAAATATGGGCACCTGTGCTGAGAAAACTGTTTCTTTGGTTAGGGGGCAGCTCCCCAATCCTGGTGCCTCCAAGGGTTAGCAGTTTCTGTCTTTCCTTCCATGACTTCTGCTTGGGGCTTCACTTGGAATACAGGATACTAACTAACTTCTTGATAACTATTTTAATTTAAGGGAGGACATTTGCCAGCTAGTTGTGCCCTTAAAACGTCTTCAGAAGGGAAATATTTGCCTGCTACCTTGAGTTTAGAGGGGGTGATGTGGGGAAAGCAGGTTGGGTTTCCCTTTTCAAAAGTCTTGGATCAGTCCATGGCAAAAGCCTGGTTCAGAAAACAGGTTGTAAAGTCATCTGGGGTCGGGGAGCTCCTGAGAGAAACAAAAAGACATGAGTACTGCAATGAAATTAGTACAAAATGAATTGCCAGAGTTATCTGGATTGTGGGTCACATTTAGGACATGACATCTTCATGAAGTATTGGGGGTGGCCCCAGTCAGTTGCTTTCAGTTGACTCAAGCCTTCCGCTGTCCCATTCACCAAATTTCTGCCACAGAAAAGAAACTAAAATTCCCAACACTTAGGCGAATTGGGAATCCAATCCACCTATTCCGATGCAAAATGGATGATGTTGTGCCACCTGCATGTGTGCTTCCTCCCAGGGTGTGGGTCCCATCCCAGTTAGGTGGGCCGTGGAGACTGTCAAAGCAGCTGTGCCATGTGGCTGCAGTAGAAGCCAGAGTTTTTTGGGGAATGGGGCGGGGGGGAGAGAGCAAGAGGTGGAGGCCAGAGGAAGCCCTAGCTCGGGTTGGTGACTGGAAGCGGTGCACAGAGTTCCCTTAAGGATCAATGACCTGAAGGAGGCGCAAGCTCCCTCTTGGGTGGCTTGGGTTGGTAGTGAGCCCAGTGCTCACAGACTACAAGGCAGACCACTCAGATGCAGCCTCCCATGGGGGGGTGAGAAGAAGGAGGAGCGGAAACCCCAGCAGCATAAGCTCAGGCCCTGTGGGAGGAAAGGAAGTTCCAGGAGGCAGGCAGTTCTCCCTTTGCAGACTCTGGGCCCCCAGATGGTGGCGGTGGCTACTGGAGGTTTTTGGGGGTGGGGGCAGTGTAAGATCAGACTTGGGTAACCTGATCAGACAATGGTAACTGGAGAACACACAGGCCAGATGTGAATCAAAAAGAAAAACTTTATTGGGAAAGCCTAGCGAGGTTCACCAGCCCACCAGGTTGCTGGGTCAGAAAAGTCACACGTGACCCTAATGGGGCGGTTTTTTACAACCCGGGGTCGCATAGGGGAAGCTTGAGGACTCCGTGTCCTCCTGGGATTGGCTGGGGTCCTTTGCCCCCGATTGGTTACTCCTTCAGGCGTGTGCAGACTACCTTGTTTCTCTGCGTCTGCGCAAGTGGCTTGATGCCCTGCCCCCAATCCAGCGACCCTGAACCAACATAACAGGCAGCAAGGAAGTTGGGCTGGCAAGGAAATTGGGCTGGCCCACACAGACATAAATGCAGACAGGTGTTCTCCCCAACACATATCTTACCGTATCATGGGTGGCACCGATGAGTGCCAGACAGAAAGTAGCCTCTGAAACCGGGACTCATGGAGAGAAAAACTGGAGGTTCATTGGATCACGGAGGGTATAAAGAGCCCCTAAAACATCCCGTTTCCTGTCCAGGGCACCAAATTAAAGCACATGGTAGAGAATACAAAAGGAAAAAGAAAAATAGAGGCAGACCTCATGGGCCAGTGATGTTTTATTCAGCACTAGAGGGGCACATCTTTGGGGACAAAATGACTGCAGGCCACCAAGAGGGTCTTGCTTGGTTTTACATGCAGCCTTAGCAGAGCCAGGCCTTGGGAGGAGTTAGTTACTTTTGGTGGGCCCTTTTGGTGGGCAGGAGCCAATTCGTGGGAGGACTTTTGGTTGTGGGATAATTTAGGGCAGGGTGGGAGAACAGGTAGAAAACCATATCCTTCAAAGAGCCTCAGGTCAAACGTCATTCCACAGAGCACTGGGGGTCTTGGTAGACCCAAACCCCACCTGTATACAAAATACTGCATCCATTCATAGTCAAAACACTAGATAACTTAGGGACGGTAGGAACATACCTCAACATTGGATAAACTGTATATGTTAAACCCAAGGACAACATCATTCTAAAGGGAGAAAAACTGAAAACATATCCTCCAAGAACTGGCACTATATTTGAAATCAGTCATTGTTAAATAAAAATGCCATATGACAAGTTATTACTTATCTCCCAGTAAGTGCAGTGTCAGGAAGTAGTCTAACCCTAGGTAATATCTGGTTCTTGGCGCCCACAGTGGTTTCCTGCAAATACTCGGAGACTTACTCTAAAATTATGATTTTGAACGTCTGTTAATGTTTACAGAGGGCTTAGATTAAGTTATATTCTCTACCGTCATGAAAATAAAAGGAACAAATAAAAAAACAAAATCTGGAGGAAATGACAAAAAGGAGAGAATATACAAATTAGAGTATGGTTATTGAAACAAAGTACACCTCCAAACTCTGAAAACATTAAAAGATAATATGGGGAATAAAAAATAACAGATCTCTACAGGCACAAATATGCATTTATAAAACATGCATTTATAAAAATGAATGTCAGTCTCAAGATTATAAAATATCAAGACTCACCAAAGAGAAAAAAGAGTATAAAAATTAATATAACTTATAAAATGAATTCTTATTTAATCATTAGAATAAAAATTTAGACCAGACTATTTCATTAGAAAACTTTGCCATTAATAAATAAAAATAACAAAAAATAAGAGTAATTCTCTGTAATATCTTCCAGAAAAGAGAAGAAAAAGAAAAACTTCCATCTAATTTATTTTATTTTATTTTATTTTATTTTATTTTATTTTTTGGTACTGTGGAAAAACCCAGGGTGTTTAACCACTGATCCTCATACTAGCCCTTTTTTGTTTATTTTTTCATTTTTATTTATTCATTTATTTTTTAAGACAGAGTCTAAATTGTTTAGGGCCTCACTAACTCCCTAAGTTACTGAGTCTGACTTTAAACTTGTGATCCTCCTGCCTCTGCCTCCCAAGGCACTGGGATTACAGGTATGCAGCACTGTGCCTGAATTTCCAATTAATCTTAATCTAAATAAACTGAAATAGCATAGGTACCTGAACCCCAAAATACAACTATAGACAGAAAAAACTTCATTATTACAGTCACAAATACCTTTTAATATGTTTTTAAAAAATCAAGTTTCACTATGTATAAAGAGAAAACTATATCATGATCAAATGGAGCTTATATCTAATGTGCAATAATTACAATATGTGCAAATAAGTATAATCTCATGTAGGTCTAAAGAAAAAAAATCCACAAGTCTATCAATTGATATAGAAACTGAATTCCACAAAATGTAACAATCATTTATGATAAAACTCAGTAACCAATAAAAGAAGAAAAGCGTTCTTAAGATAAAAGACTTCTAAAAATTCTTGCAGTTAACATCACTCTTAATGTTTAAAGAGCAAATGCTTTAGCCTTGAATTGAGAGCAAAGGTGTGAATGTCCATGCTCACTGCTCCCATTTAATAAATTAATATTACACTGAAAGTCTAAGCCAGTGCAATGAGAAAAAATAAAGAAAAAAAGAAGCTAAAGTCAAAAGTTTATTAGATTTGAACTGAAGGAATACTATCATTCCTATTCACAGATGTTATGATTATCTATGTGGACAATTATAACCAAATGAACCAAAAAAAAAAAAAAAAAAAACCTTTCTTAATACAAAGTGTACATTTGTACGATATAATGCTCAACCCAAAAAATCAACTGTATTTCTATGTTTGTGAAACAGGATTTTTAAAATAAATTTTAAATAGCTAAAATAAATAATCAGGTAAAATCAAAGAAAATCTATGTATAAATCTATTTACTGAAAAATATAACACCAAAAATGAAACTGAACAATGTCTAAGTATCTAGAAAACATATTGCCTTTGATTAGAAGTTTTAATATAACAAATATGTCAATTCCCCTCAGATTTATTTATATATTATATTGTGATTAACACAATATCCATATCCACATAAATTGTCTTCTCTCCCTATTCTAAAACAAAAGCCAGAAATCCCATTTCCTTCTAAAGCATGCAGGGAGCTATACCTACCCTGACTGCATGGCAGTTTCATATCAGAGTTTATCAGTGCTTATAATAATGCTGTGACCTGATTAAAATTAACAC
This sequence comes from Sciurus carolinensis, assembly GCF_902686445.1. Taxonomy (NCBI): domain Eukaryota; kingdom Metazoa; phylum Chordata; class Mammalia; order Rodentia; family Sciuridae; genus Sciurus; species Sciurus carolinensis. Next base: position 52,158,800 of record NC_062223.1, on the reverse strand, counting down.
TTTATTAGACAAGAGTCAACTTATATCTCCTAGCATTCAGACATACAAAGTTCCTTTGAAGTCAAAGCCAAAATTGTTTCAACTTTCATTTATTTCTTTTTCTTTCTTTCCTTCTTTTTATTTTTTAAACTTCTTTTTATATTTTGAACGAGGATGCCTAACCACTAAATAATAACCCCTGTCCTTTTTATATTTTTTTTATTTAGAGATAAGATCTCATTAAGTTGCATAGGGCCTCACTAAATTGCTGAGGTTGGCTACGAACTTGTTATCCTCCTGCCTCAGCTTCCCCAGACACTGGGATTACAGGCATGTACCACCATGTCCAGCTCAATTCCATTTCTAAGATTTAGTCCCTCAAGTGACCTAAGTGTGTTTCTAATACTATCAAGTCTGTATGTGAATATAAGACATTGCATTAACACCTTAGAGAAATAGTAACTTTTTAAACATATTTGTGTTATTTCACCCAGTGGAGGCTCATGCAGTTTTTAGCTCATAACAGGCATTCATTAAGCATGCGGTGTATAAAAGTGACTTTATATGCTTATGTGACACCTATCAGCAAGAAAATTTATATTTACTGTGCTGCAACACATGTCAAGCACCACGGATTTAAACTTAAATTTAAATCTTCTCATGTAAATTTTGTTGTATTATTTATATCCCATGACTCTTATGTATTATATTTAGACATTGATGTTCTTATATTTTATCCAAAATATTTGAAATGCAGAAAGGGTAACTAATCTGCCCAATGCCAAAATACTTGCAAGTTATAGAACTTTAATTTGTATGCAGAACATCTGATTTTAATTTTTATGTTAGTTTTAATGCAACCCAAATTTGCTTACCTGTAGGAGCATTGCTGTGTATCGTTTCACTAAGTTACATGCATGATTAAATTCTTTATCTTAAGGGAAACTTTATTTCACTAAAATTGAAATTTTACTTGTAAATTGATCTGTTGATTAGAGAGGAATCTTGGGGCTAATGAATTTTGCTGGGGTGTGATTGAGAGTCATGTCAGAATAAAGGTCTTTAGTCCTGATAACGCCTCAAAGAGGAGCCTGAAATGGTCTAAGACTAAAGGCTTAATATGCTGAAGATGCAGCAAATGTCATTCTATTGGGAACCAATGAAAAGACAGGTAATGATTCAAAACTATATTTTAAAAACTATACTTAAGCTAATTTGTTGCAAATTATAGTCTCTCTTTCAGGGAATAATTTTTATGGAACTCATTATTTTGAAAATTGCAGCTGGGAAAATGCAGTGCATGTGACAATACATTATCCATTTTTAAAATGGAAGTTTTAAAAATGAATATTATTTGAAAGAAAAAGACATTAGGAGAAAATACTTCAGAGTAATTTCAGCCTGCATTTCACAGACTATTAAAAAGCAACTGCTCATTCTAAACAGCACAACCTAAGGCAAACAGAGTGCACCCAAAGAGAATCATGGTAGAAATTTACATCTACAGGGTAAACTGCAGAATTTATTATGTTTGTTTATTCCTTGGCACCAGGTAGTTAAGTTGTCTCGGGGCACATTTACTTTCTAAGTTTTGACAGAATTCCCTAGGGAAATAATTATGGATAAATTATCAGGCCACAAATTGAAGTAAAGAAACAGTGGGAACAAACCCACCACCTACACAAATGCTCTGAGTACACAGAAAGCCAAGTATTGAAGGCAGTTTTCTAGGACCTCATCTGGTACGTTAGGATCAGCCAGGCAATTGCATCTTATAAAAAACTTGTGAATAGGGGCCGGGGAAGTAGCTCAGTTGGTAGAGTAGTTGCCTTGCAAGCACAAGGCCCTGGGTTCAATCCCCAGCACTGCAAAAAAAAAAAAAAAAAAAACCAACAACAACAAAAAAACTTGTGAATATGTCTGTCTGAAGGATAAAAACTTTGTTCACAGAAGCAAAGTGAGCAAGGGGTTCATTCCATGCTGTATTTGTGAGAAGGAGAAAAGAAGCTAACTCATTTGATAGTTACCTGAAGTAATGATACAATATGCATCCTAATATTGATGAAGAACAGATCATATTAAACACTTCTTTACACTACTATAGTGAAATCGTAACACCTCCATGAAAATAATTCATTTATTTTCCATATCTTATAATTGGCATATGACACTGCTCTTCACAATATTGAACTTTAACTGAATACTACACTTCTGGAAAACAGGAACAATTAAGAAATTTCCCACCATTTTGTGTTCCAAGAAATAACTCCAAAGAACTAGACTTCCTCACGTGACATACATGGGAATACTGTGCACACTTTCTTATAAATCCCATAGGACTCTTGTTTGCCTGTGATAAGCCAGAACAGAAGGCTGTCCTGCTGGTTCTTGTTGATAAAGTCAGTTCCCCCCATTCCTTGTTCTTTGGATTATAAAGGGCTAGCTGAATTGTTTAACACCCTGAAACCAGAAGGATATGGCAATAAACTTTTTCTCTTCATTGACTGACTAACACTTTCCTTCTAAATTACCTTTAATTTGTACAGCCCTCCCTATAAATGTGTAAGGCAAAACCTTCTCATGGAGACACTCTGTTTCAGATACGGGTCCTCACCTACTACATCAGCCTTAAGAAAGTCAATTTCCTTCATTGTTTGGATTTGGTCTTTGACATACCTAGCAGTCCTTTCCCTTTGATATAAATTAAAATTTTATCTGCAATTCTGCCAAGATTCTCATTTGATCCTAACAGCTGCTCATATTAAATTCACAGAGACTCTGGTTCAAAGAAGTTTTGCAACTGTAGAAAAGGTTTTCTCTTTTCTAATCACTGCAGAGAATTTTCTTTTCTTTTCTTTTCTTTTTTTTTTTTCCTGGAAAATGTCTAAGGGCATTCTTTAACCTCATGGAGCTTGTAGAGTTGTTTGTTTCTCTAAAAAAGACTTTTTACTCCAAGATTCACTTATGCATGAAGAAGGACAAGGACTCTTAATCTTCACATGTTGAATTATTGCTTAGCTGTCACAGAAACAGGTTTGAGGGCTGTGAAGAATTTTTAGTCATCTGAATAGTCATCAAGAAATATAACTATTATTACTTGTAAGATATTGTTGCAGAATAATTATAGGTCACAAATTAGTCAATTGTTTTGAATAAATATCCATGTTATGATTAACAATATAAAGAATGTGGATTTTATAAGATAGAATCTCAGATGACTTTATAAGTCTAAGACATAATTTCAGTTTATCCTGTTCAAGGCCAGCCTGGACAATTTGACCAATTACAGGCCTGCACCATGTGCCAGAGGTTCTTTTTAGTCTTTTAACAAAATGACTATATGTTTCTTTCTTTGTCCTTGTACTCATTATGATAGTTGAACAATGATTCCTACATTTCCTATGAAAGTAATTTGTCTCTTTTCTGTGGTTAACCTTATGATTTTCTTTTTATGACTGAATTTCTTCATTTGAATATGAACTACCTTAATAAGTTTCTTTGTGCCTATCCTTTTACAACCACATTGAGAAGTTTTGGAATTTTGTATTTAGAATTTGCATCAAAATAGCAATAAGGGGATTTTTTTCTTTTCTTAATCTTAGATATGTATTTATTTTATGTATTTTATAAAATATTTGGTTATCATTTTTGTGATTTTACAGTCTTTCTCAGTGCTGTTTGTTAAATGGTAAATGTCTATATCTATAATTTCTTCTACCTTTATTAGATAAGACTGAAAATCTCTGCCTTTTTTCCTGTTTCATTATTCACTTACATTTTATGCATCAGTTTGAACTCATAAATATTTTTATGGATCATAATCCATTATTATCAATATTATTTCATTGCTTGATTTATTCTAGAAAGGGCTTTGGAAATCTTCCAGTTTGGCTACTCTGTCCCTTTGACATGCCCACACCTAAACCTTCCATGACTTGTAAGATCATTCTTTACCTTATAGTTCTAGGTTCTTGATTTTTCTTCTGACTTTGCTTTATAGTTCCTGAAATCAACAATTTCTTTAAGGAGATCTGTTCCCTACTCCCTTCTATTGGTTAATGGTATGTAAAAATATAATACCTAGGTGCTAGGTGTGCTCACTGTTACTCATGGATATCTTAGGTTTATTTTTCTGAGAAGGGGTTTAAGAATATATGTGTGATAACATAAAAGTCGCATGCACAAATTTGTATATTTTTCTATGTATTTTTTTGTGTGTGAATGTTAACCTACATATCCAATTTAATACTGTAAGATTTACTATCCTTCTGAGGTTTGTTATCTATAACTCTTTTCTCCAACAGTGAGAAACAGCTTTTATATCCATAATAAGTATGTATTAGTTTTAGAGTTAAAGATCAATATCTTCAATCTAGAATATGTATGTTAGTTTTAAAGTTGAAGATCAATATCCCAGGAAACACATTTCTAACTAATACATGATATATGTAAAGTATTTTTTTTTCTTTAAGTTCAGAGTATATGGTCAAAATATTCTCATATATTGAAGAAAGATTTTTCTCCAAAAGTAATATTTAAGCTGAGAGCTGTAGGAAAATTATTCAGTATAGGAAAGGGGTAGAAAACAGGGAAAGTCTAAGAGAAGAAACTTTTTAATTTTATAAACAGAAAAATAACCAGTGTGATATCTTTATGTGGTTTCCTAGAGCAGTTAACTAATGTACCCCGAAAGCAGGACCTGTGACATAGGAATTGTGACAATGACGTTATTGTTGTACTTGAGTAGCAACAAATCATTTCAGCTCCTTTGTCTCATAAAAATCTCTAAAGCAAAATTGATATGCATTGAAATGATATTGCCAGTCTGTAACTGGCAATAAGCATAACTGTCAAATGATCTTCCATGTAATTAGTATGATATTTTGCTTCTCCCAGACCAAGGTAAATAACAGAGGAGAGGTTAACTTATAGTTGTTTTTTCAGAAATAAAAATCTTAGTTTGGTAAACATTATTATACGTTTCAGTATTTATTTATTTATTTGGAGAAATACAGAACAAAAATAATTTGAGGCAGCTCAACAAACAGTGACTAAGAAATTCCTAAAGAGAAATCTTAATTATAATACTCTGGAACTACAGGAAGAGAAACAGATCAACTTGAAGACAATAAACAAAATGTAAGTAAAACAAACATATTAGGAAACTTAAATATCCCTTTTTAAATAACTCAGGGACAATCAAGTATAATACTACTTTTCTTGCTTGGTTTGTGATATAAAAATAAATGATGTCTGGCTATTGTGACTTATACTTTTTATGACTACTATAATACTAACTCTGTCCCTGAATAGGATTCACTGCACAACTTTACCTAAACTATCCACTTATGTAGAGTCCAAAGTTTCTATAAATCCTTTCTCTTTCCTGTTAAATCCCAGCTGTATTCTATTTTTTTTTTTTAGGATTTATACAATTAATTTAATCCTGCTTCCTAATTAGAATAAGTTATACTCCATGTTTTTATAGTATGTCAAAATACAGTCTACTCTCATATATATCTAAAAAGAAAAAAATTTATATAGGAGTTGTTCAGTTAGTGAGCTAGCTCTGCTCTTAACAGTAATGTTGCTTCCATTCCTTATGATTCATTTCGAGCATGAGACTAAAAGAAAGATTTTGAATTCCAGTACTCAGATTTTAATAAACAAATTTGTAAATTCTGTGACAAACAGAGGAGTAGGAAATAGGATGCCGGCAGGCACCTTGACCTTTGCAAGATGCAGGGACTCCCTCTCAACAGGAAATAAGGAAGAATTCTTACACTTAAGAGTCATGGTGGATTATAGTGGTGTTAACATAGCAGTGATGGTGTTCTTCTTTCCTTTATTTCTTAGGTTCTTCCATTTACTACTTACTAGCATTAGTTATGATCATTTTAGTTCACTAACTACTTTGGACTTTTGAGACATAGAAATGCAATTAACTGAAAAATGCAAATGCTTTCACATTTTCAATGCCAAAATCTTGAAGTGAAAGAATAAAGGTGAAGGAAACATTCAACTATTGAAGGAACTGAGTAGTTCCAACTACTGACAGGACTTCCAAACAAAGAATTGCCTCTTTAAATTTACTGTGCAGGAGATTCCCACAAGCCCTATTGTGAAGGAAGGAGTGTGTATGTGCATGTGTTTTCTGGAAGGTTGTGGGGAGAGGGGTAGTGTTTGTACCTACAGGGGATAGAAAGGTATTTTTGCTTTTTTCTACAAAGAAGAAGGGCACGTATCCTAAAATATCTTTTTTTGTTTGAAACCTGTGGAGGCTGCTTTAACAAAGAATAAAGGGACTGGGTGAAATCTTAAATTGGTTCTAAGAGGCCTGGGGACAGTTGGTATAAACATCATTTGGATTCTCCAGCCTCTTTTTATAAATCCAAACAGCACATGAAGTCTTTCAGTGAAGTTTCTGGTTGCCAGATGATTGCTCTCTCTTCCATAAAATAATTCATGATTATATTGGTCTGAAGCACTTGCTTTGAATTAGAACTGGATAAATCTGAAATTCGGTAGATATACAGTTTACAAGCTAGTACACAAATATTTTACATTAAAAAATGTTATCAGTAGAAATTTCAGATAGTGCATAGAAAACAGATATTTTTCAAGTAATTTATAATTATGTAATCAGCAAAATATAGTATAATTTTGTCCTTGGCATATCAACTTTATTTTTATATTTTCTTATCTCTTTTAATAATTCAGGTAATGTATTCTAATTGATCAAGATTTTATGCAAGTTGAAAATAATTGTGAATAGACCATTCAAAGCACAAAAATTTCACAAGCTCTTGATTTTGGAAATAATTTAAAATAAATAAAACTGGGTATTTAAGAGTTTTATCCTCCTAAAACATTCAATTCAATCTGTTCTTTTTTTGTTTGAGATAGGGTAGTGTTCTGTTGTCCAGATATCAAACTCTTGGACTCAAGTAATCCTCCTACCTCAACCTTCCACCAACTCAGTCTTGAGAAAAATATAATATCTTCTTTTACTTTTCTGTAGTTAGTGTTTCTATTTAATATTCACAAACCTGTATAAAGACACAATGAATTCCAGTTTTCCCAGCACCATTTGTTGAAGAGGCTATCTCCATTGTATGTTTTTGGCTCCTTTGTCTAATATGAGGTAACTGTATTTATGTGGGTTTGTCTCCATGTCTTCTATTCTATACCATTGATCTGACTGATTTCGTGCCAATACCTTGCCATTTTTGTTACTATTGCTCTGTAGTATAGTTTAAGGTCTAGTATTGTGTTACCTCCTGCTTCACTTTTTCTGCTCAGGATTGTTTTGACCATTTGAGGTCTCTTATTCTTCCAGATGAAGTTCATGATTGCTTTCTCTATTTTTATGTGGGGAAAAAGGCACACTTTTACATTGCTGGTAGAGTTGCAAATTAGTGCAGCCACTCTGGAAAGCAGTGTGGACAATCCTCAGAAAACTTGGAATGAATTCACCTTTTGACTTAAAATTAGCATACTATAGTAACAGAGCCACATCAATGTTTATAGCAGCTCAATTCACAATAGCTAGATTGTGGAACCAACCAGATGCCCTTCAACAGATGAATGGATAAAGAAACTCTGGTATATGTACACAATGGAATATTATTCAGCCATAAAGAATAATAATATCATGTCATTTGCAGATAAATGGATGAAATTGGAAAATATCATGCTAAGTGAAATAAGCTAATCCCCAAAAACCAAAAGCCAAATGTTTTCCCTGATAAGTGGATGATGATATATCATGGGGGTGGGGGGGGTGAGAGAAGAATGGAGGAACTTTAGATAATGTAGAGGGAAATGAGGAGGGATATGAAAAATGGTGGAATGAGACAGACATTATTAACCTTGGTACATGTATGATTATATGAATGGTATAAATCTACATCGTGTACAACCATAGGAACGTAAAGATATACCCCATTTGTGTACAATGAATCAAAAATGCAGTCTTTAAAAATAAAAAAAATAATTAAAAAAATAAAAATAAAGAATAAAAGGACACAATGAAAGAGATAAATAAATATCAAATGTGGAATCACGGTGCATTTAAAAAAACATCTCTATCACTTAATGCCTTTGGAAAATTCCTTAATTTCTGGATATCAGTCTTTTGTTAAATGATACTACTAACTATTGCAGAGTTACATGGAATCATCAATGACAGTACACCCGAAAGCACACTACAAGACTTCTTAATTGTGCAACAAAGTTTTAAAAAGAGCTTGGTGTTTTTCTAGTGTATATTCTTTAGGAAAACAATAGTAAACATACTTCCTAAAATTTTTATCACAAGGGGTAGGAAAAGTTATGGGATCTTTTATTTACAGCAATAATTTGTTTAAAGATGCTCAAGATAAATAATCACTCCTTCCTACAAATTCTACTGGCCGATATAAATGGTACATCTGACCAGAGCAGTCCATAACTTTGAAATATTTTAACCAGACTGTCTGTGCTTCATCTAGCATATATAGTGGCTATAAAAATAAATAAAACTAAGCAACCAAACAAAGAAAAAAAACACAACCCCTTGAAATTTGGAACATGTGAAATTAAAATGGTGTATTTTATTATTTCATGGTCAAATATTTTCCCATTTGTATGAGATACACACACACACACACACACACACACACACACACACATTTTCTTATCACAATATCTACTCAGTGATCTTATCCTAACACTGAAATCTGGAATTATGCCTTAGATATATTTATGCATGTCTGCTATTGCCTAGACCTAAAGCACCATGTTCTCTTCTATAGCAGATGTAATGGTTGCCTAATTTGTCTCATTGCCCCATTACTGTCCTCTGCGATCCACTTTCAACACTGTTGTTTCTCTGCTTCCTGCTACTCTGTGGATTCCAGTTGGTTCACTTCTACATTTCCAAATCCTTTTCATTTTCCCTCCTTATCTGGATGACTCACTTCACTATCTGTGATCCAATCACACCATCTTAACATTGTTCCGTTATCTTCTCCAACTTGTTTCTCCCAAAGACCTAACTGAGCATGCAGTTTTCTCTGTCTATGCATTTCTTTCAAACTGATCAGTGCCTTGCTTTTAATTATCCAGTTATTTTATTATAAAGCATTATGAATGCTTTGTCTCATGGTCAAACTTACCAAAGCTGCAAAGTTTTTTCATTTTCCTTTTTCCCTCAAGCTCAGTCAGGGGTAGGATATTTTCATTTCATTTTCATTGCCAAAACTTTAGGATATGACACAGAATTGCCATAAGGACATGTTCAATAGGTTCTGTGACTTAAGGTAACAGCAGAATCCCAAGTGAGGAAAATACAGTCAATAGTTGCCATAGCTTCCAGATGATTAAAATTTAATTATCACTTTTTTTTTTTGCTTATCCCCATTTTGATAAAATGTGATATTATATTAATCCCATATTCTGGGCTGGGGATGAAGCTTAGTGGTAGACCATTTGTCTAGCATGGATGAGGCCCTAAGTAAAATCCCCCACACCAAAAACAAAACAAAACAAAACAAAAAAATTCCTACTTTTATGATGAATGAATATGATGATTTTTCAAAGTAAACTGAAACAAATAGTCAAGTCTTTTAGGTGTTCACTAAAGGCATTTGTTGAGATTGGAAATTATGAACTACTTTCTTTCCCTGAGAAATAAATGTGAAGAAGTATTCAGAGAACAACAAGTAAATGACTCTTCGAGGAGTTGTATATCAAACATAAGATGAATGTGGGACCAACCCTGTCCTCCCAAATGTTCAAGAGGCTAAACCTTTCATGTAAAACAAATACATTCTGAGGAATGCTCACAGTATTATTCTATTGATTTTCAACACAACTCCATGTCTGAATGCTTAATATCTACTCTGCAGCTTTAGAATCTGTTTTAGGCAATCATTTACCCAAAGGTCAAGGAAAGAAATCTGAAGTAAAAGACAATATGTAGCTCATGAACTGACTTTCTTAACAAGACTCCTAAAGCACAAGAAGTAAAATCAAGAATCAATAAATGGGATGGATTCAAACTAAAAAGCCTCTTCACAGCAAAGGAAATAATCAAGAATGTGAAAGGAAGGCCTGCAGAATGGGAGAAAATCTTTGCCACCTTCACCTCAGATGTAGTGTTAATTTCCAGGTTATATAAAGAACTCAAGAATCTTAACACCAAATAAACAAATAAAACAATCAGTACATGGGTAAAGGAACTGAACAATCAATTCTCAGAAGAATAAATAGGATTGGTCAACAGACATAATAAAAAAATGTTCAACTTCTCTAGCAATTAGAGAAAAGAAAATTAAAACCACACTGAGACTCCATCTCACTCCAGTCAGAATGGCTATTATGAAGAATATGTTGCAATTAAAATTGTTGGGGAAGTTGGGAAAAAGGTAGATTCATACATTACTGGTGGAATTGCAAATTGTTGCAATCATTCTGGAAAGCAGTATGGAGATTCCTCAAAAAACTAGAGATGGAACCACCGTTTGACCCAGCTACTCATCTCTTTGGTTAATATCCAAAAATTTAAAATCAGCATACTACAGTGATATAGCCACATTAATGTTTATAGCAGTTCAATTTACAATAGTAAAGTTATGTAACCAACCTAAAGCCCTTCAGCAGACAAATGGATAAAGAAATGTGGTATATATACACAATACAGTGTATGTTACTCAGCCATACTCAGCTCTAAAGAAGAATTATTTTATAACATTTGCAAGTAAATGGATGGAGCTGGAGACTATCCTGCTAAGTGAAGTCAGCCAGTTGCAAAAAACCAAAGGCAAAATGTTTTCTCTGATATGTGGAAGCTAAACTACAAAAGCAGGGAGAGGGCAAGAAAAAGAAGTTAAGTAGATTAGGCAAAGGGCAATAAAGGAAGGCAAAAGGAATAGGAAAAGGAAAGGGGGGTAAGAAAAAGAACAACCGTGGAATGAATCCAAAACATTTTCCCACGTACTTACATGAAAACACCAAAGCGAACACCACCGTCATATACATCTGTAATAATGGGGTCCTAACTAGAATAAGATATATATTCCACGCTTGCACAATTATATCAAAATTAATCCTACTGTCATGTTAAACTAAAAAAAAAAAAATTACCAAAACAATTATTTTTTAAAAAGCAAAAGACAATATGAGTCATTGATTTCTTTTTTTTTTTTTAACATTTATGTTGTTAACTTTATTTTTCATTAGTTCCTTTTAGTTTTACATAATATAATATTAGGGTTCGTTGTGATATAATTATACAAATATGAAATATAATTTGCTCTAATTCAGTCCCCAATACTTCCTCTTTCCTTCTCCCTGTTCCCTCCCCTCTACTCTACTGATCTTTCTGATGTTTATTTATAGTTTTTTTTTTTTTTTTATTGTGAACAAATGGGATACATGTTCTTTCCCTGTCTGTACATAGAGTAAAGGCATACCATTTGTGTAATCATACGTTTACATAGGGTGATGTTGGTTGATTCATTCTGTTATTTTTTCCCCTTCCCCCCACCCCTCCATCCCTCTTTTCCCTCTATACAGTCCTTCCTTCCCCCATTCTTGCCCCCCTCCCTAACCCTCACTCTAACCCTAAAACTAACCCCTCCCACGCCCCATTATGTATCATCATCCACTTATCAGCGAGATCATTCTTCCTTTGGTTTTTTGAGATTGGCTTATCTCATTAGCATGATATTCTCCAATTTCGTCCATTTGCTTGCAAACACCATAAATTTCTCATTCTTTATGGCTGAGTAATATTTCATTGTATATATGCCACAGTTTCTTTATCCATTCATCAACTGAAGGGCATCTAGGTTGGTTCCACAATCTGGCTATGGTGAATTGAGCAGCAATGAACATTGATGTGGCTGTATCTCTGTAGTATGCTGATTTTAAGTCCTTTGGGTATAGGCCAAGGAGTGGGATAACTGGGTCAAATGGTAGTTCCATTCCAAGTTTTCTAAGGAATCTCCATACTGCCTTCCAGAGTGGTTTCACTAATTTGCAACCCCACCAGCAATGTATGAGTGTACCTTTTTCCCCACATCCTCGCCAACACCTGTTGTTGCTTGTGTTCTTGATAATCGCCATTCTGATTGGGGTGAGATGGAATCTTAGGGTGGTTTTGATTTGCATTTCTTTTATTACTAGAGATGTTGAACATTTTTCCATATGTTTGTTGATTGTTTGTAGGTCTTCTGTGAAGTGTCTGTTCATTTCCTTAGACCATTTGTCGATTGGGTTATTTGTAGTCTTGGTGTTGAGTTTTTTGAGTTCTTTATAGATTCTGGAGATTAGTGCTCTATCTGAAGTATGATTGGCAAAGATTTTTTCCCACTCTGTAGGCTCTCTCTTCACATTGCTGATAGTTTCCTTTGCTGAGAGAAAGCTTTTTAGTTTGAATCTATCCCAGTTATTGATTCTTGCTTTTATTTCTTGTGCTATGGGAGTCCTGTTGAGAAAGTCTGGTCCTAAGCCGACATGCTGAAGATCTGGACCTACTTTTTCTTCTATAAGATGCAGGGTCTCTGGTCTGATTCCGAGGTCCTTAATCCATATTGAGTTTAGTTTTGTGCACGGTGAGAGATATGGGTTTATTTTCATTTTGTTGCATATGGATTTCCAATTTTCCCAGCACCATTTATTGAAGAGGCTATCTTTTTTCCATTGCATATTTTTGGCCCCTTTGTCTAGTATGAGGAAATTATATTTATTTGGGTTTGTGTCTGTGTCCTCTATTCTGTACCATTGATCTACCTGTCTATTTTGGTACCAATACCATGCCGTTTTTGTTACTATTGCTTTGTAGTACAGTTGAAGTTCAGGTATTGCAATACCCCCTGCTTCATTTTTCCTGCGAAGGATTGCTTTAGCAATTCTGGGTTTCTTATTCTTCCAGATGAATTTCATGATTGCTTGTTCTACTTCTGTAAGGTACATCGTTGGGATTTTAATTGGAATTGCATTGAATCTGTATAGCACTTTTGGTAGTATGGCCATTTTGACAATATTAATTCTGCCTATCCAGGAACATGGGAAATCTTTCCATCTTCTAAGGTGTTCTTTAATTTCTTTCTTTAGTGTTCTGTAGTTCTCATTGTAGAGGTCTTTCACCTCTTTTGTGAGATTGATTCCCAAGTATTTTATTTTTTTCGAGGCTATTGTGAATGGGGTAGTTTTCCTAACTTCTCTTTCTGAAGATTCATCACTTATGTATAAAAATACATTGGATTTATGAGCATTGATCTTGTATCCTGCTACTTTACTGAATTCACTTATGAGTTCTAAGAGTTTTGAGGAATTTCCTGGTTCCTCTAAGTATATAATCATATCATCAGCAAATAGGGATAGTTTGAGTTCTTCTTTTCCAATTCGTATCCCTTTAATTTCTTTGGTCTGTCTAATTGCTCTGGCTAGAGTTTCAAGGACGATATTGAATAGGAGTGGTGAGAGAGGGCATCCCTGCCTTGTTCCAGATTTTAGGGGGAATGCTTTCAGTTTTTCACCATTAAGAATAATATTAGCGATGGGCTTAGCATAGATGGCCTTTACAATGTTAAGGAACGTTCCCACTATCCCTATTTTTTCTAGTGTTTTGAGCATGAAGGGGTGCTGTATTTTATCAAATGCTTTTTCTGCATCTATTGAAATAATCATGTGATTCTTGACTTTAAGTCTGTTGATGTGGTGAATTACATTTATTGATTTCCTGATGTTGAACCAACCTTGCATCCCTGGGATGAAACCCACTTGATCATGATGCACTATCTTTTTAATACATTTTTGTATGCGATTTGCTAAAATTTTGTTGAGAATTTTGCGTCGATGTTCATTAAGGATATTGGTCTGAAATTTTCTTTCCTCGATGTGTCTCTGTCTGGTTTAGGTATCAGGGTGATATTGGCTTCGTAGAATGAGTTTGGGAGGGTTCCCTCCTCTTCTATTTCATGGAATACTTTGAAAAGTATTGGAATGAGCTCTTCTTTAAAGGTTTTGTAGAACTCGGCTGAGAAACCATCAGGTCCTGGACTTTTCTTTGTTGGTAGGCTTTTGATGACTTCTTCTATTTCATTACTTGAAATTGGTCTATTTAAATTGTGTATGTCCTCCTCGTTTAGTTTAGGCAATTCATAGGTCTCTAGAAACTTGTTGATATCTTCGAAATTTTCTATTTTGTTGGAATATAGATTTTCAAAATAGCTTCTAATTATGTTTTGTATTTCAATCGTGTCTGTTGTGATATTTCCTTGTTCATTCCGAATTTTGGTGATTTGGGTTTTCTCTCGTCTTCTCTTTGTTAGTGTGGCTAAAGGTTTATCAATTTTGTTTATTTTTTCGAAGAACCAACTATTTATTTTGTCAATTTTTTGTATTGTTTCTTTCGTTTCAATTTCGTTGATTTCAAGCTCTGAGTTTAACTATTTCCTGTCTTCTACTACTTTTGGTGTTGGTCTGTTCTTCTTTTTCTTGGGCTTTGAGCTGTAGTGTTAGGTCGTTTATTTTTTGAGTTTTACTTCTTTTATTAAATGCGCTCCATGAAATAAATCTTCCTCTAAGTACCGCTTTCATAGTGTCCCAGAGATTTTGATATGATATTTCTTTGTTCTCGTTTACCTCTAGGAATTTTTTAATTTCCTTCCTAATATCTTCTGTTATCCATTCCTCATATAATAGCATATTGTTTAATCTCCAGGTGTTGGAGTAATTTCTGTTTTTTATTCTTTCATTTATTTCTAGTTTCAATCCATTATGGTCTGATAAAATACAAGGAAGTGTCTCTATCTTCTTGTATTTGCTAACATTAGCTTTGTGGCATAATTTTGTGGAAGGTTCCATGTGCTGCTGAGAAGAAAGTGTATTCACTCTTCGTTGGATGGTATATTCTATAAATGTCTGTTAAGTCTAAATTATTGATTGTGTTATTGAGATCTATGGTTTCTTTGTTCAATTTTTGTTTGGAAGATCTGTCCAGTGGTGAGAGAGGCGTGTTAAAATCACCTAGTATTATTGTATTGTGGTCTATTTGGTTTCTGAGATTGAGAAGGATTTGTTTGACATACATGGGTGAGCCACTGTTTGGGGCATAGATATTTATGATTGTTATGTCTTGCTGATTTATGGTTCCCTTAAGCATTATGAAATGTCCTTCATTATCCCTTCTGATGAACTTTGGCTTGAAGTCCACTTTATCTGAAATGAGGATGGATACCCCAGCTTTTTTGCTGGGTCCATGTGCATGGTAAGTTTTTCCCATCCTTTCACCTTTAGTCTTTGGGTATCTCTTTCTAAGAGATGAGTCTCTTGCAGGCAACATATTGTTGGATCTTTCTTTTTTATCCAATCTGCCAGTCTATGTCTTTTGATTGATGAATTCAGGCTGTTAATATTCAGGGTTATTATTGAGATATGGTTTGTATTCCCAGTCATTTGACTCATTTTATTCATTTATTTGCTTATTTTTGACACGACTTGGTTCCTCTTTATTTGAGAGTTCCTTTAGGATATCTCCTCCCTTTGCTGATTTGCTTCTTTGTTTTTCATATCTTCATGGAATATTTTGCTGAGAATGTTCTGTAATGCTGGCTTTCTTTTTGTATATTCTTTTAGCTTTTGTTTATCATGGAAGGATTTTATTTCATCGTCAAATCTGAAGGTAAGTTTTGCTGGGTATAAGATTCTTGGTTGGCATCCATTTTCTTTTAGGGCTTGAAAAATGTTATTCCAGGCCCTTCTAGCTTTTAAGGTCTGGATTGAAAAATCTGCTGATATCCGTATTGGTTTCCCCCTGAATGTAATTTGGTTCTTTTCTCTCACAGCCTTTAAAATTCTGTCTTTATTTTGTATGTTAGGTATTTTCATTATAATGTGCCTTGGTTTGGGTCTGTTGTAATTTTGTATATTTGGAGTTCTATAAGCCTCTTGAACTTGATTTTCCATTTCGTTCTTCAGATTTGGGAAATTTTCTGAAATTATCTCATTGAATAGGTTGTTCATTCCTTTGGTTTGTTTCTCTAAGCCTTCCTCAATCCCAATAATTCTCAAATTTGGCCTTTTCATGATATCCCATAGTTCTTGCAGATTCTGTTCATGATTTCTTACCATCTTCTCTGTTTGTTCGACTTTGTTTTCGAGGTTAAATATTTTGTCTTCAATATCTGAGGTTCTGTCTTCCAGGTGTTCTATCCTATTGGTTGTGCTTTCTATGGAGTTCTTAATTTGGTTTATTGTTTCCTTCATTTCAAGGATTTCTGTTTGGTTTTTTTTCAATATCTCTAACTCTTTATTGAAATAGTCTTTTGCTTCCTGTATTTGCTCTTTTAACTGTCTATTGGTGCGTTCATTCAATGCCTGCATTTGCTCTTTCATTTCATCGTTTGCTTCCCTTATCATGTTGATTATGTACATTCTGAACTCCCTTTCTGACATTTCTTCTGCCATGCTGTCATTGGATTTTATTGATATAACATCCAGATTTGTTTGAGGCATTTTCTTCCCTTGTTTTCTCATGTCGTTCAGGTGTCAGTGGACTGCAGAGATGTTGCAGATTTCTTCTATTGACTTATAATGTCCCTGAAGATTGCTAGTGTATCCCCTCTTATCCTTCAGTAGCCTGAAGTCTTAGAGGAAGTTGATACTTCGGTGTTCCCCTAGGTAGCTGCCTCTCTAGGGGTGGTGGTCTTCAGGTGGGGTATATTCCCTGCTAGAGGGCAGAGGTGCCTCTACTTGTTGACCAATGGTCATCCAAAGGGGAACTAGACTGTGGGCTGAGGCAATGCCTGTTTGGGCCTGTGTCTCTAGTTTTGCCGTCTTTGTGGGAAAACCTCACTCGGCGGGGACGACCCACCCGGTGGGGAGGTCTCGCTAGTCCGTTCCCCTCCTAGAGGTTCCCCTCAGTCCACAACTACCACCTGGGCAGGGCAGCCTTCCCAGGCAACATTTCCAGGGGCCTGGACCTACCTCCTGGGCTTGGGAGCCCTGCCCTTCGCAGACGAGTCTCCTTAGGTGGCCCCTCCTCAGAGAAGCTGCCCGCAGTCCTGGAACCTTCGCTCCACCCCTCAGCTGGTCTCTGTGTAGCTCTTTCAAGAAAAGGTGCTTAGATCCCCGGCTCGGACTGTGCTTTGCACCTAATCGGCCTGGCTATGCGACCCCTCCTCTGAGCAGTCACTTGGAGCCTCGTACATATGCTCCAAGCCCCAGTCACCCGTCACTCGTCTCTTCCTCCAGGCAGCCACCCGGTGTTCTGTGTGGGCACTTGGAGACCAAGCCGTTCACTGCGCACCTCCACCTCCTCAGGACAGCCCCCTCCCCATTGTTCAGGTGGTTGCTGAATCCAAATAGCTCGCCGCCCAACTCTTTCTCTGGCAGCCCCCGGAGCCCTGGCAGATTGCTCCAAAAAAACAAAAAACAAGCGGTGTGCCGCTCAGCCTCCTCTGCAAGGTTCCCCACTTTCCGAGTTCACTGTTCCAGCAGGGGGAAGTGTGTCTTGCTGCCTGGGCAGGGCAGCCTTCCCAGGGGCCCAGACCTACCTCCTGGGCCTGGGAGCCTCACCCTTCGTAGATGAGTCTCCTTAGGTTGTCCCTTATTAGAGAAGCTGCCCGCAGTCCTGGAACCTTCACTTCGCCCCTCAACTTGTCTCTGTGTAGTTCATTCAAGAAAAGGTGCCTAGGTCCCTGGACCGGACTGTGCTCTGCACCTAATCGCCTGGCTATGCGACCCGCCCTCTGAGCAGTCACTTGGAGCCTCGTACATATGCTCCAAGCCCCAGTGACCCGTCGCTTGTCTCTTCCTCCAGGCAGCCACCCGGTGCTCTGTGTGGACGCTTGGAGGTGCGTACCTCCACCTCCTCTGGACAGCCCCCTCCCCGTTGCTCAGGCGGTTGCTGGATCCAAACAACTTGCCGCCCCACTCTTTCTCTGGCAGCCACTGGAGCTCTGGCAGATGGCTCCAAAACCAAGCGGTGTGTCGTGCAACCTCCTTTGCAAAGTTCCCCGCTTTCCGAGTTCACTGCGGGGGGAGGTGTGTCTTGCCACCTGGGCAGGGCAGCCTTCTCAGGCAATGTTCCCAGGGGCCCGGACCTCCCTCCTGGGCTTGGGAGCCTCACCCTTCGCAGACGAGTCTCCTTAGGTTAGAGAAGCTGCCCGCAGTCCTGGAAACTTCAATCCGCCATTTTTCGCTCCGCTTCGCTGTCCGTTTTTACTGCTCCGGCGGGGGAGGGGCATCTCGCCGAGTCACTCTACTTCACAAAGTTCTCTGCGTTCCGGGGCTACTGCCCCATCCGGGATGCCTCCCCTATGGGAGAAACTCACCCGGCGGCTTTGAGTTGGTCCCAAGTCACTATCTCCTCTTTTGAATCTTGAGTCCTGGAGCAACATGAAATGCAGCCACCCTCTAGTCCTCCATCTTGAACTCCTGAGTCATTGATTTCTAATAGAAGAGGTGAACATCAGTGTGTTCTTAGAGATACTTTTGGCATTAAAACCAAAAAGCATCAAAGCATGGCATGAATCTCTGTAAGCAAGAAAAAGCAAGAATTTAATCAGACTTTAGATGCCATTTTACCTGCAGAAAGGATGCATGTGTTTGAATTTTACTTGTTCTTTATGTCATTTATAGAATGTTTATTCTTAGTAGGCTAGTATTTAAGCCTTATTTGCTTTATGAAATCTTGCAGGAAATTTTTTGGTTTTGTGGCATAAAGCATTAATCTTAACCAATCATTGTCTTTTTTTCTTGTGGCCCAGTATATTAAATATGCATTATTTGAAGCTTTTAATTGGTATTGAAAATGTTTTGTAGTAGGACTGTAATTACATTAGATGCCTTCACTCACGCATACATTAGCCACAAGCACATTATTAGGTGAATATACATATGTGCATTTTCTGGTCATTATGCTAGCATCCAAATATGACTAGTGCTCCAATAATGAATAGTAATTTTATCTTAATACATCATTAAATCATCTTATTATATGGTTTTGAAAGAAATACTTTTAAGTTATTGCCTAATCTTCCTAAACTATATACATTCATGGGAGTTCTTGTTTTATTAGTCAAAATGTGGCCATCATAAACTTCATTTACTCTACAAAAATTAATGATGTACATAGGAGCCACTGAGCTGCCGAGTAATATGGACCGTTCTCCACATAACTAGAACTACGTCATATGATTTAGATCATATTCTATGAATACCTTAAAGGTTTCTTTTATCTTTCCTTCTTTGCAACTTTACTTTCTTCTTTGGTTTCCTTCTTTTTTTTTTTCTGTTCCTCAATATTCTCACACTTTCTCTTGCTTTTTTTCCCCCTCTTTTCTATCAAGATTTTATCTAACACAATCTGTTTTCACTTCCTGTTGTCAACAATATCTTTGTTTCTACTCTAATCTTCCGTAAAGAGAGCAAATAAAAGATCATGTGTTTTATAATTATTTCCAAAATCAAGTTAAATTTATTTGAATAAACAATCTTTACAAACTCTCTTCTACATTAAAGTGCATGAATTTTTGTATATGGCCTTTATAATGTCAACTTTAATTGTCCAGAAGGCACTTTTGATCTCTATTTAAAATTTTATATGAAGGTACAGATATTTTCTACATAATGAAAACATTTTTGAGTAACGAAATTTTTATATATATGTGTATGTTGTTTGATACATATTTGATGCATATATAATAAATAAAATGTATATTTGTCACTTTATATAACTATTAATGTATGCATGTGCACACATACATGTGCATGCATATATATGTACTGATTTAAATCTATTTTGAAAAATCAATATTACTTTTTAGTTCATGAATATTTTTAGAGTGAAGAACAATTTTATAGCTGATAAATAATCAAATTGATTGTCAATGTAATAAACAGCCAATTTTACTGTAAAATGATTAACAGTATTCATAGCAAGTAGTTTAGATTATGTGAAATATTTTAAAGTTAGAAAATATTTTGCTACTTTCTAGGTTCTGGGCATTGTGCCACCTAGTAGCTGTAGGAGACAACTTTAATTGGTGAGGCTCCTGACCTTCAGGCATTATTTGCAAGCTGGGAGTTTGAAAACTACAGAGAAGATATAACTTTCAACTATCTGTGGTAGACCAGGTAGGAATTCTGTATTGTCAGCATTTCATTGCTATAAGGGCTAGTAGCTGCGGAATTAGAAATACCCAGGATGTAGGGCACATTTTGTAGTATGTTTCTGGAATTGCAAGTAGTTCAATAAATACCACAATCCTTTCTCTCTCTCTCTCTCTCAGATCTGTGTGAACAGAGTATCTTTATCTGAGTACTTGTTTGTTTTTAATAGAAAACTCCATTATTGTTGTTATGTATATTGTGTGTTAGCGTTTTGTCATGGTTCCCAAAGAAACTGACATAAACATCTTAAAAGAGGAAAGAATCATTTATTTATTTATTTATTATTATTATTATTTTTTTTTTTTGCGGTGCTGGGGATTTGAACCCAGGGCCTTGTGCTTGCGAGGCCAGCACTCTACCAACTGAGCTATATCCCCAGCCCCAGGTAAGAATCATTTTGACTCACAGTTTTAAAGGTTTCATTCCATGGTCAACTGGCTCCATTATTTTGGAGGCAGAGAGCCCTGGAAGAAGGGCATAGCCAAGGAGGCTGTTTAGCTCATAGCAGACAGGAGGATATGGGGAAAAGGAAAGAGGGGAAGAGAGGAAAGTGAGGGGAAAAGCATGGGTGCCAGGAGTGAAAAATTCTTTTGCAGGGTATGTCCTCAGTGTGAACTTCCTCCAACTAAGCCCCACCTCCTAACATCTCCACCATCTCCCCATAATGCCATAAAATTATTTATCTATTAGTGAATTAATGGACTGATGAGGTCAGAGTCCTTAAGATCCAGTCACCTCTCAAAAGCCCCACCTCCAAACGTTGCTGCATTGAGGTTCAATCTTCCAACACTTGAGCTTTAGGGGAACACATCATATCCAAACCATAACACATAATAATGTATTAGACACATAGAGGACACCTGTAAACAAAACTTACGTTAATTGGAATGTGATATGATGAAGCAAATGAATGTCCGTGAAGATTATGTAACTATTTCCACCCCCTAGAAATATTTCCACAGTGGGAAGAAGCTAGTTTTTTGTTCTGTTCCTATTTCAGGTATTTATTGAATTTTTTGTTAGCTAGCTACTTGTTAGTAGAGTTGTTTTATTTTAAAATAGGTTGCAATCAGGTATATATTTGAAGTATTTAGAAAGGAAAATGTCATAAGGCATATTCTTACCTATTGTTTTTAAGTCTTGCCTTTATCCCTAACTAGTACCTGACCCTGGACAATAAATTCAATCATGCTGGTTTCTAATGTCTTCCTCTTTATGAAAAGGCATTGGTGGTGTCAATGATCCTCTTGAAACTGCCTGAGTCGTGGTGATTAGTTTCTCTGTTTTGTTGTAGTACAAATTGATGCCCAAGTAAAAAAGTTCCCCATTCACTCACCCTTATACTTTTAAACAGTGGAATTTAGAGAGATTGTGACAGGTCTCTGCATTTTCCTCTTGTTATCTGTATGAGCATCTTCTTTGAATGTTAATAGAAATGTGAGTTCATGTTGAGCCTGCTCATTAGATTTGTTTACATAATGATTTCAATTAAATGCTCTGGCAAAATAGTAATAGAATTATCACTTATTGAAGTAATTGAATTCACCAGACATTTTATCTATATTGTAATTAAGCAAGGTAGGCGGTTTCCTTCTCATCTTGCAAATGAGAAAAATTATTTTTCATAGTTGCTTGATTTATGCTATATGTATTATACTACAATTTTTAAAAATACCAAAAATAATTCTTATTTGTCTCTGATATTAAAGTTTGGAAAATATATTTGACTTCAACTCAGAGTTGTGCAGAGATCAAATTGATATTATCACATAATTTGCTCTTGAGAAATGGAGTCAGTCATATATCCTATGAACTATGACTATGTTTGACTGTTGGATTTGTGAAGTTTTTCCCATCCCTTCACCTCCATCCAACCTTTGCCCATAAGTTCTATATTTTTCATTGTTTATTACTCTTTTCATCTTCCAGTGACCTCATGTCAATCATGAAATATCTAATAAAAAAGGAAAAGTATTATTGGACTTTTGTCACTCAAATCACTAAAATATAGTGAAACATGACATAACAGAGTGTTGAGGTGCATGAATTATAGGGATGGGATTTTGGCCTTTGAGTCCAGGATCCAAGACATTATATGTTTGTGATCTGTTTAAATTAAGTGAACTCTCTACACATTAATGTCCTTACTTGTACAGTGGGATGATAAGAGTAATATCTAACTTGAAGTTTTTGAGATGAGTTAACTTTATGAAGAACAAGCTTCATACAATACAATAAGCTAGGTGATTATATGCATTGTTTTTATAGCAATGGAAGCCTGTG
The DNA here is from genome assembly GCF_902686445.1 of Sciurus carolinensis. Lineage (NCBI taxonomy): Eukaryota > Metazoa > Chordata > Mammalia > Rodentia > Sciuridae > Sciurus > Sciurus carolinensis. The sequence goes on along the minus strand of NC_062223.1, from coordinate 52,136,372 downwards.
ATTCTTTTAGCTGTTCCATCTAATTTGAGCTTCCCATACTTGCAGTTATAACAATTTATGCATTTTGAAGTTTATTTCTAAATTCCTGAATTATTCTCCTCATTTTAACTGACCTCATCTGATACCATTTCTATGCTTCATTCTGATCTTAGCATCTTTGACTCTAAAATGTCATCTGACCCATACAAATTTCATGATTTCACAGATAGCTTTGGAGTTGTAATGCTTGTACTGCACCAAATATTTTGTTAATCCAGCCATAATTTCTCAGAAGGAAATCTTGGAGCATCAATTTTCTTTGTCCAATTTTATTATATTGGCTCCATCTATAATGGGAGTGAACTCTAAAAATACTAAAAACTCTGAGCTCCAGGAAATAGGTTCCATCCCCTTAGAACACCCTGACATGTTTAGAATGTGGATGATGGAGGCACAATATTTTGGTTAATGGGAAATTTATCCACAAGATGGTGCACACTGCTTATATTTAATTATAGATTCTGTACCTTGAAAAAAGTGTTAGATGTTATATTTTCACTGAATGATCGGAATAATACCTTTTGATGAATAGATTTAATATGTATTATAATTGATTATATTTTATGTTTCAAGCTCTGTTAAGTTTAAGAAATTTAACTATTAGCGTGTGTGTATGTGTGTATGCACATGTTTGTGTATGTGTGTGTGTGTGTACATTTGGTTCAAAATAAAGGTCGCATCAATGTCACACTACTCTTTATTAGATAGCATAGACCAAGAAAATCTGGGAGAATCATGGCTGACACAGAAATACCAAGAAGGGAAGACTTCTGTTTTATTTTTTTTCCCCCTAAGTTCTATACAAAAGTAGAAAAAATACAGACATATTAAGTATTTTAAAGACATTTGTTCAGTGTAAGGGACTATGTTGACATTTGTGTATTCTCTGTATGCTTAATTAAACAGTTTTTTGGGTCTGAATTGTGTGTCTGGTGCTTCCTTTGTAATTCTCTCACTGGGTGACACAGTTATTAATAGATATGATTTGTTATATTGGTTACACTATTGATATGTACAACAAAACAGGGACAAGACATGGATGTCATAGGAGTCATCTATAGAAGTAGATATGACATGGCAGACACAGCCATAGAAGTGGTACCATTTGTTAATTCATGTTGGACATCTTCAAGCCTGACTGTGTCCAATATTACATTTGATATATCAGATGTCATCTGGTTAGACAGCTCAGGTCAGGATGGACCATGAAGAGCTTTCCATATTTCCTAAGGACAGATAATTAAGAAACGACTTCCCCATAAAACAGATATCTATAGGGAATTATATAGCATTGCTCCAAAATTCTAAAACCTTGCATTTTGATTACCCTGTAGGGGTCCACCAAAGCCTCTATATGGCAATCCTCCTCATCAGATACTCTATAAAATTCATCACTGCCTCTTGAGTTTACATAGTCCTTGTGGCAGAAAGGTTTTCCTAGCATCCAATACCCATTGCTCTGACTTGTTTGCTTTGGGCCTCCCTCAGAAGTGGGACCTTTGGATTACTTGATAAATGAGCTGGAATAGCATGCTCACCCAATGTATTTCTTCAAAATTCAAAGTCTAAATATAGAGCTTTAATAGAGCTGTATCTACAATATGCAATATATGTGTGCTGTAGAAGTACATATCTGTTTATAATTTAACAACATGCTAAGTCTTTAGATTACTGTATGTTTTTCCCACCCTTCAATTCATCTAAATCTTATGAGATATCTAAGCTAGTTAACTATTTTTGGCTCATCAGCTTCAATCTGCATAACATCATCAATTTAATGGATACATATGGTAATAAGGAAGAGAGAGGAATCAAGATCCCTGTAGGCTATATTATAATGTATTTGAAACTTCTCTGGAGTAGAAGAATGAAACTGTGTTAGAGAACCTGCTAACTGTATGAAAATGGTTCCTGATATCCTTATAATAGGCAGGAAAAGAAAAAAAATGATATTCAGCAGCTAAACACTTGAATACCAGATGCCAAGCTATCTCACCTGCAGCAGTGGTTAAAATGAAAAGCACCCCTCAATTATAATAACCCACTGCCTTTCTCACTTATCTTTTGCCACAAAGGAAAATAAACAAGTAGAATTAGAACGAGAGCAGAATCACCAATTCAAAGTAATTAGAATTTGAGTGGGTGGAGTAATCTCCCAGGCTTTCTAGAATGGCAGCACTGCTTTTGGCTTATTCTTCTGGTAGTTAGGGACAACTCTGGGGGCTTCCACAGATCCTTTTCTGCCATGGTAGCCTGTATATTTACAAGTCAAGTAATACATGTACTGTTTCTGTCAATTTCTGGGTATATCTGTTCCAATTATACATGTTAGATCTGAGAGAGTGACTATTACATTGGTTTGGAGTTCCACTGGTCCCAGCAGTAAGCTAAGCTTGAGGCAGATGCTTATTCACATGACTCTTATATCCCCCTACACTGTCTGTGGGACCGTAGTGCCCCTTTTTCTTTCAGAAATCAGTGTTAGTTCTAAGCCAATTCCCTATTTTATTTGAAAACTATAGTTATTTTTTCTTTCTCAGATTGAATCATCCTGATAACAGGATCAAGATTTCACTGTGGAAAGACTAGGAGAAAGACTTACAGATCATAATTTTAACATATTTTCCTCAGAGGACTCATCCTCTTTTCTTTAAAAATTATAACAACATAAACGGATTCAAACTTGGACAACAGTATAAAGCAAAAAATTTCCACCCTAGTCAGTAAGCGTGAGCTTTACCCAGACCATGAGCTGTCAAGTACAAATTTCAGAGTCTGACCATTTATTTCAGTCCCAGGGATATCATGATAAATTAGCCAGCATTAAAAGTCGCTGTACGTCTCTGCTGCCCTTCACAGTAAGCATGACAAAACTTGTTGTAGTTCAGTGTAAACATCACTTTCCCCCAACAGCTCTGGTATCCATCATCTCCATTTAATTCCAGAATTCATTTGATGACAACAGTTACCACTGCCACTCATAGCCTGTAGAGAATAGCTACTACATAGGTCTTTAAGAAGTCTCCTGTCCTGCTTACCAACACAAGTTTTAAACTGTAGTGAAGAAACTGTCCAAGACACAAAGTTAGGCATTGGGTAGGTAGTCACCCAATGTATCCACCCCAGCATTGCAACCTCAGCTTGCTCTTGGATACTTTCCTCCTTTTCTGCCATGGTAGCCTCTATATTTGGAGTAGGCCTGTCCAAGAGAACTCCTGTAATGAAAGGGTTGTTCTGTATCTGTGTGTTATCTAGTATGGCCATTATTAGTTACATTTTACTCCTGGACACTTACAATTTAACTAATACAACCAAACAAGTGAATTTAATTTTATTTTATTCTAATTAATTTTTGGACAGGGGTATACCAGGAATTGGATTCAAGGACACTCCATCACCAAGCAAACATCCCCAGTCCTATTTTGTATTTTATTTAGAGACAGGGTTTCCTTGAGTAGCTCAGCACCTCTCATTTGCTGAGGCTGGCTTTGTATTCATGATCCTCTTGCCTCAAACTCCAGAACTGCTGAGATTACAGGCATGCACCACCATGCTAGGCAATTCTAATTATTTTAACTGACCATGTGTATTTAATACTATCATGTTAAAAAATACAGAGCTGCAGTATACCAAGGAAGTTCGGGCATTATGTTTGATTTGGCAGAATTATGTTTGATTTGACATTTCAGGAACAAAACAAGCAGTTACAAGACTTTCAACTACTTTCCCAAACACAATGAGGTCAGACACTGATAACTGTGTTCATATCAATAATATTGGCTTAATTCAGCATTATCTTCACCATGTTTCAGCAAACTTTGAATCTGTCATGTATTTTAATCTAGTCGAATCAAGAAGTCAATTTCAGATTCCTATTATTAAAGTTCTACTTCCTGGGAAACCACTTCTGGTGTTAATCATGGCTTCATTCAAACTCCCATCAGGAAAAAAAAAAAAAGATTTCACAGTCACTATGAATGTTAGTTAATAATAGATTCATTTACGGGAAGTAGACCTTTCAGAATTGTTACCAAAAAAAAAATACCTTCTAGAACAGGAAATTGGCAATTCAGAAAAAGAGTAACTGACCTAATTTCCTTAGGCACAGGTTGAATGGACTAGCTGAGGAGTTTCCCAGGAAATCTGAGGTTCCCAACCACCTTCAGACACTGAAATGAGCCTGTGAAGGAAGCCTTTGGAGAGAGCTCTGGGAAGCTGTGGCCCTGTTAATCATCGCATTTGTGAATCTGCACACAAGTGTCTGCAGATGGGATTTGAACCACAATTTATTAATAGGGCTAATGATTGGGCAGATGAGGGGGACATAAGCAGAGAAGAGGAAGGATAGGTCAGGACCAGGTGTTCACTTTGGATCTGAATATCTGACGATAAAATTCAGAGATTAATGGCTACTGCTTCATTTATATCTTGAAAATCTCATGGAGCCTTCTTTGTTCGCCAAATCTAGCCTGAAAAAATCCACATACAAGGAAATGGTTATGGGAACTGAAATTACCAGGTTGAGCAATTTGACCTTATTCAAATTCAGCACATACTTCCCCATTTGATTACATATTTCTTAGATTAACATCAACATATTCAAAATGATATCTGTCTCACAGATGAGATGAGAAATTGATGGCAGTTGGCCAGAAGTGAGGAGATACAGAGAGTGTTTGGTGGCAAGAACTCCAAACTGGGTTTATCTTTAATACTGTGATGACAGCTCCTGATCCTTGCTGTGACTTAGTCTCTGTGTTGAACAAGAATACTGTTATAATGGTGCTTGATAATCCAATAGCACCCATAAGTCTGAAAACATTCCATAAACTTCTGATTTATAGTGCAAATCTACAATAGTTATATATTTACTTAAGAAATTTCAAGGTTACAGCTGACTGGGACCAAATGCTATATTTAGTCAAAAGTAGGCCAGTGGCATTCTATCTTATGGGTCCATTAGAATTAGGACCAGGAAAAGCTATGTTATACATTTTCACCATGAATTGCAAACTCAGGAGCTGCCAGACTTCATGGCTCTGTTGTGGAACACATAAGGGAAGTGAATTGATCTGCCTTGGGAATAAAAAAAGAGTCAATCTAAAACTGATTTGCTGGAAGTGTGGTGTCTATAGAAAAGGAATTACTCCTCATCATTTGTTAGTCTCCAATTTTAATTTAATTGAATCGTTCACTTCTGTCTTGTTACCATAAAAAACTCTTATCTGTTCGTTTTTGTTTTTGAAAGTGTTCCCTTGCTATGCATCAATTAGCTTGGATTTGTTTTTATTAAAATTGTCCTATAACTGGCCCTGGTAAAGGTATAATCCCAGCACACAGGTATAAACCCAGCTACTCAGGACATTGCAACAGGATTGCTAGTTCAAGGTAAGGACAACTTGGCAAGATAAAAATTTAAAAAGGACTAGGATAGAGCTTAATGATTGAGCAAGTGTGAGATCCTGAGTTTGATTCTCTGAACCTCACAAAAAAATAAAAATAAAAATAAAAATATTCTAATACAGCTCCAATAATTGAATTCTTCCATATAGTAATAAAACTGATAGTAACTAGGAAATCATTTATCGATATATTTTATTCTAGTGGGTAGTACAACCATTCCAGTTTCTCAAGATTGCCTGTATAATACAGCTCATGAAGATGAGTCAGAGATGTTATTATATGTACAATTAAAGTAGGATTAAATTTTGCAATGCCAATGAGTTAATCTAACATAGTTGTTAAAAGACCCAACTCTGGAGTCAAATGACATTGGTCCAAGTCTTGGCTCCTCATCTCATCAACTGTAAAACCTTAAAAACTTATCTTTATTCCTTATTTCTCTTCTGTGAAACAAGAGGTTGATATTAGCACCAGCCTGACAGAGTTGTTGCCCAAATTGCTTGTGTTAATATATATAGCACAGAAAGAATATATTGCACATTTAATCTGCTAAACAGTATTATTATTTTTAATCTTATGTCTTTATTCTCAATTAAAATAATTTTATATTAGGTAGAATAAATTAAAAACTTTTGACAAGATTCATTATGAAAAGATGGTGTTAAATACATGGTATTTCAGAATCATTTTTCAGATGTCATCTATTTTATACATATGTGTGTGTGTATTTGTGTGTGTGTGTGTATATATATATATATATGTACATACATACATACATACATACATACATATATATTGCAGCATAAAATATTTTTAAAAATTATTATTTGCTGCTGACACTTCAGCCTTTTGATTTTTCCTAAGAAAATTATGATTATAGTATGCTGATTTTAAGTCCTTTGGGTATTAACGGAGGAGTGGGATAACTGGGTCAAAAGGTGGGTCCAATCCAAGTTTTCTAAGGATTCTCCACACTGCTTTCCAGAGAGGTTGCACCAATTGACAACTCCACCAGCAATGTAAAATTGTGCCTTTTCCCCCACATCCACGCCAACATCTATTATTTATTGTGTTCTGGAACCAACCTAGATGCCCTTCAACAGATGAATAGAGAAAGAAACTGTGGTATATATATACATAATGGAATATTATTCAGTCATAAAGAAGAATAATATTATAACATTTGCAAATAAATGGATGAAATTGGAGAATATCATGCTAAGTGAAATAAGCCAATCCCAAAAAACCAAAAGCCGATAAGAGGAGAATGATATATACTGAGGGTGGGGAGTGAAAGAAGAATGGAGGAACTTTGGATTATGTAGAAGAAAATGAGAGGGAGGGGGTATGGAAAATGGTGGAATTACCCTATGTACATGTATGATTACACGAATGGTATGAATCTACATCATGTACAACCATAGAAACAAAATGCTGTAACCCATTTGTGTACAATGAATAAAAAAAATGATTGTAAATACAGAAATACTGAGAGTGAGATAGAGAGAAGTCAGAGAGCAAGAGCACAGAGATGGAAAGAAGGAAGGAAGGAAGGAAGGAAGGAAGGAAGGAAGGAAGGAAGGAAGGAAGGAAGGAAGGAAGGAAATAGCTCAAAGATGTAGGAGATGCAGCTACATCAATGTCCACAGCTGCTCAGTTCACAATAGCCAGATTGTGGTATATATCATGCTAAGTGAGATAAGCCAATCTCAAAAAACAAAGGACGAATGATCTCACTGATAAGCAGATGATGATACATAATGGGGGGTGGGAGGGAGGCGAGAATGGAGGAAGGAGGGACTGTATAAAGGGAAAAAAGGGGTGGGAGGGGTGAGGGGAAGGAAAAACTAACAGAATGAATCAAACACCATTACCCTATGTAAATGTATGATTACACAAATGGTATGCCTCTACTTCATGTGCAACCAGAGAAACAAGTTGTACCCCATTTGTTTACAATAAAAAAAAAGATGTAGTCAAGCAGGTATCAAAAGAATCTGGCTATGGTCTATGAATTTTTACATCTAAGACACTTGTATTATACAGACAGAAACAATGCAATATTCAACTATGACAATATAGTTAGACAGCTGTATTGTTAGTAAAATGGTTTCTTTACATAGCTCAAGTGATTTGATAATTCATTGCTTTTAATTTTCTCTAGTACAGAAACCAGTCATATTTACAATTTAGGTTATATAGAATAATATTTCCATTCTGCTAGCAGTTTTACATAAGCTAGCCTGTAGTTACGCAGCATGCCTGTAAATATTATTTTTTAGCTATGTAATTCAATGGAAGTGTTTTGTTTGTTGTATTTTACACTATGTATTTTTGCGCACCCTAAATTTTTATTGTGTCTTTGTCAGTATATACATCTAAGTTCTTAACACATTTCTCCAGAAATAAGATATGTAAGATGAGAGAAAACAAGAGGAAATATCATCACAGACATATTTTTGAGTTTCCTTTTCCAGGACCTCTACAAGCAATGATTTGATTTTCATCTCTTTGGTACACTTTTACAAAATTCTATGAGTCCTAGAATGATTTCTCGGAACTAAATGAGCTTTAAAAATTTTATTGCTGCAGACACCTCTGCAGTCTCATAGAAGTCTTTTCTCTGGGTGTAGCTGCCACACATGCCGGGAGGTCTTTTCCCTGGGCACAGCTACTGCCTACTCCACTGCCTCCTGCTGTTGCCAGGAGCACCTCTCTCTGGGCGTGGCTGCTGCCTACTCCTGCGTGCAGGCAGTTCCTACCATCACCTGGAGACCTCTCTGGCCACTGCTACCACAGGTGTTGCTGCTACCACAGGTGTTGCTGCTGCTCACTGGTTCTCTGGGTTCTCTGGGTGCCCAATGATCCAACCCCATTGCTGCTGACCTATTGCTGATGCTGCCCAAAGATTCACTGCCAGAGTGCCTGCAGGTTTGGTTACACACAGTCCTCTCCATCTTGGGACACTGGCCAGTGCCTGGAGGCCAGGAGCCAGTCAGTTTTCTGCCACTACCATCTCAGGGCAAAATTGCCTTTACTTGGGGGCACCTGTTGGGACCTGTAGGTCCAGGGTCAGAGTGCCTGCAGGGTTGGCTGTGTCTGGAGTCTTCCTGTTGGGAGTGCTGTTGACCACCATCTTGCAGCTTCTTTTCAGGGTTGCTCCTATATGAGAGTGCATCCCATGTGATCTCTCTGCAAATTGGAACAATGTTGAAATCTTGGGACTGCACTATGGCCACACCTGGGGCGTATGAAATCCAGATTGGTGACATAGTGACTGGGTCTGCATAGGTCAGTCTGGACTGAATAATCCCATGAAGAATCAGAGACAGGACTGAAAAAACTTCAAACTCTGAAACAAACAGTTGTTCAGTTTTCCATTGAGTTTTTTTTTTTTTTCAGTTTGTTTTGTTATTGTTTTTGTTTTTAATATTTTTTTTTCCTTTTCTCTAGCATCTTTACTATTTTGAGGACCTGGTATTTTTCATGCATCAATTTGTAGAGGACTGTGGTGTATGGATGACATTTTGCAGTTGTTGTGTATTTTATTTTAAACTTTCTATTGTATATAATTTTCCTCTTGCATGTCTGTTTCCCTGGCTTCTCTTTCTTTTCTCCAAGTAATAGTCAGACTCTGTCAATTCCTCTTCCACTCTTGCTATAGATTTTTGCTCTGGCTTCTCTCCTTCTCCCTCCTGAACATCATATCCTACACCACTTCTGTTCTCTTTTTGTCCAAAGTTTGGAATCATGAACCCTTGTAGCAAATTTGTTGTGTATATTATGGACAGTAATTAAACCTGTGTTTCTGTTTGTTGCAAGAAAACTAGAAATCTTGATAAGGTCTAGTGGGTTTGGACCTGTGAATTATTTACATTGGGTGCTGTTGATGTTGGTCTGTCCCCTTGAAGGTGGGGTGCTGGGGACCTTCAGGGATGCTGTAGGTCTGCAGGGTAAAATTTGTGCTGCCTTAGATCTGTACTGCCAGATGGTAAAACACATAAACAGCATGAAAAAACAGGGGAATAAGGCACACTAAACAAACCAAGATGCTCCAATACAAAGTCCACTGACAGCATGGTGGAAGAAATATCAGGGAAGGAGTTCAGAAAATACATAATTAAAGTGATCAGTGAAGTAAAGGATAGTATAAAGAATGAAATCAAAGAAAATAAAAAGGAAGTGAAAGATCACTTCAATAAAGAGTTAGATATTTAAAAAATAAATAAAACCAAGAAGAAATCTTGGAAATGAAGGAATCAATAAACCAAATTATAAATTCAATAGAAAACTTCACCAACAGACTGGACCACTTGGAAGATAGAACCTCAGGCAATGATGACAAAATATGTAATCTTGAAAATAGAGTTGACCAAGCAAAGATGATGATAAGAAACTGTGTACAGAACATCCAAGAATTTTGAGGTAATATGAAAAGACTAAATTTGAGATATTGGAATAGATGAAGGAGAAAAACAAAGGAAGGCACAATAATTTCAAGGATATAATATCAGAAAATTCCACAAACCTAAAGAAAGCAATGGAAAATAAAATACAAGAGGTTTACAGAACCCTAAATGTACAAAATTACAGCATACCCATACCAAGACACATTATAAAGAGAATGACTAACACAGAGAATAATGATAAAATCTTAAAGGTCCTGAGAGAAAAAAATCAAGTTACATATAGGGGGAAACCAATTCAGATCTCAACTGATTTCTCAACCCTGACCCTCAAAGTTAGGAATTCCTGGAATAATATATTTCAAACTCTGAAAGAAAATGGATGCCAACCAAGAATTTTATATCCAGCAAAATTATTTCAAATTTGAAGATGAAATAAAAACATTTCATGAAAAACAAAAGTTTAAAAAAATCACAACTAGAAAAACTTCACTGTAGAACATTCTCAACAAAATATTCCATGAGGATAAAGTGAAAAAAAAAAAAGTGAAAACCAGCAAAGAGAGGAACAACACTAAAGGAATAGTCAATCAAAGGAGAAACTAAGTCAAATTCAAAACAAGAAATAAACAAAAATCATGAGGAAAACATATCAAATCTCAATAATAACCTTGATTGTTAACAGCCTAAACTTATCAATCAAAAGACAGAGACTGGCAGATTGGATTTAAAAATAATACCCAACAATATGCTGTCTTCAAAAGACTCACCTCATAGGCAAAGACATCCACAGACTGAAGGTGAAAGAGTGAGAAAGAATATATCACTCACATGGATCATGTAAACAACCAGGGGTTTCTATCCTCATAGCAGATAAAGTTGACCTCAAACCAAAGTTAATCAGAAGGGAGAAAGAAGGACATTTCACACTGCTTAAAGGAATCATACATCAACAAGACATAACAATCATAAATATTTATACCTCAAACAACAGAGCATCTGCTTACATCAAACAAACCCTTCTCAACTTCAAGAATCAAATAGACCACAACACAATAATACTGGGTGTCTATAACATACCTCTCTCACTACTGGATAGATTTTCTAAACAAAAACTAAACAAAGAAAAATTATAGATGTAAATAATACAATCAATAATTTGGACTTAGCATATATAGAAAATTTCATCCATCAAGGAGAGAATACACTTTCTCCTCAGCAGCACATGGATCCTTCTCTATAATAGACCATATCTTATGCCATTAAAGCAACTCTTAGCAAATACAAAAAAAAGTAGAGATAATACCCTGCATCCTATCAGATCATAATGGAATAAAACTAGAAATCAATGATAGATTAAGAAATAGAATGATGAATGGATGAAAGAAGAAATCAGAGATGAAATAAAAAAAAATACTTAGAGGTAAATGAGAAGAGTGATACAACATATCAAAACTTCTGGGATACTATGAAGGCAGTGCTAAGAGGAAAGTTCATCGCATCAAGGTCATTCATTAAAAGAAAAGAAAGTTAATGAATGGCATAATACTATAACTCAAAACCCTAGAAAAAGAAGAACAAATCAATACCCAAAGCAGTAGAAGACAGGAAATAATTAAAATCAGAACTGAAATCAATGAAATTGAAACAAAAGAAACAATTGAAAAAATTGACAAAATGAAAAGTTAGTTCTTTGAAAAAATAAATAAAATTGATAAACTCCTTCCCTGCTAACAAAGAGAAAAGGAGAGAAAACTCAAATTACTAACATACATGATAAAAAGTAAAGTATCATACAGACACAACTGAAATACAAAAGATAATGAGAAACTATTTTGAGAATTTACACTCCAATGAAATAGAAAACATTGCAGATGTTTCTAGAAATTGAAAAATTTCTAGAGACATATACCATATCCAAATTGAATCATGAGGACCAATTACTAGTAATAAAATAGATAACACAATCAAAAACTGACCAACCAAGAAGAGAACAGGACCAGACAGATTCTCAGCTGAGATCTACAAGACCTTCAAAGAAGTATTAACACCAATATTCCTCAAAGTATTCAGTGGAATAGAAAAGAAGGGGACCCTTCCAAACTCATTCTATGAGGCTAATATCACCCTGATACCAAAACCAGAGACAAGGACACTTCAAAGAAAGAAAACTTCAGATCAATATCCCTGATGAACATAGATGCAAAAATTCTCAGTAAAATTCTGTCAAATCACATACAAAAGCATATTAAAAACATAAGTCACCACAGTCAAGTAGCATTCATCCCAGGGATGCAAGGTTGGTTCAACATATGGAAATCAATAAACATAATTCATCACATCAATAAACTTACAAACAAGAATCATATGATCATCTCAATAGATGCAGAAAAAGCATTTAACAACATACAGCCTCCATGTTGAAAACATTAGAAAAAGTATAGATAGTAGGAACATACCTCAATATTGTAAAAGCTATGTGTGCTAAACCCAAGGCCAATATCATTCTAAATGGAGAAAAATTGAAAGGATTCCATCTAAGAACTGGAGCAAGACAGGGATACCCTCTTTTACCACTTCTATTCAACATAGTCCTGGAAACTAGCCATAGTAATTAAGAGGAGAAAGAAATTAAAGGGATGTGAATAGGAAAAGAAGAATTCAAACTATCACTATTTGCCAATGACATGATTGTATATTTACAAGAGCCAAAAAAATTCCACCAGAAAACTTCTAAAACTCTGAAATGAATTCAGTAAAGTTGCAGGTTATAAAATCAACACCCATAAATCAAACACATTCCTATTCATCAGTAATGAACCTACTGAAAGAGAAATTAAGAAAACTACCCCATTCGAAATAGCTTAAAAAAAAATAAAATACTTGGGAATCAATCTGACAAAAGAGGCAAAGATCTATACAATAAATACTACAGAACACTAAAGAAAGAAATTGAAGAAGACCTTAGAAGATGGAAAGATCTCCCATGTTCTTGGATAGACAGACTTAATATTGTCAAAATGGCCATACTACCAAAAGCACTTCACAGATTAAATGCAATTCCAATTAAAATCCCAATGACATTCTTCATAGAACTAGTAAAAGCAATCATGCAATTCATTTGGAAAAATAAGTGACCCAGAATAGCCAAAGCAATCTAGAAAGAGTGAAGCAGGAGGTATCACAATACCTGACCTCAAAGTACACTACGGAGCCATCATAACACGGTATTGGAACAAAACAGACAGGTAGACCAATGGTATAAAACAGAAGACACAGTGACAAACCCACATAAATACATGTATACTAGACAAAGGTGCCAATAACATTCACTGGAGAAAAGATAGCCTATTCAACAACAGGTGCTGGGAAAATTCAAAATTCACATATAACAAAATGAAATAAATTCCTATGTCTCACCCTGCACGAACTCAACTCAAAGTGGATCAAATACTTAGGCATAAGATCAGAGACCCTGTGACTACCAGAATAAAAAGTAGACTGAAATATTCACTATGTCAGACTGGGGAGATAGCTCAGTTGGTAGAATGCTTGCCTCACAAGCACAAAGCCCTGGGTTCAATCCCCAGCACCACAAAAAAAAAAAAAAAAAAAAAAAAAAAAGAGAGAGAGAGAGAGAGAAAATAATTCACCAGGTCAGCTTAGGATCTAACTTCCTTAACACAAATCACAAAGCACAAGAAATAACATCAAGAATCCATAAACGGGATGGATTCAAACTAACAAACTTCTTCTCAGGAAAGGAAGAAATCAATAATGCAAAGAAAGAGCCTAGAGAATTGGAGGAAATCTTTACCACATGCACCACAGACAGAGCATTAATCTCCAGGATATATAAAGAACTCAAAAAACATTAATCTCCAGGATATATAAAGAACTCAAATAACCTAATCAAGAAATGGGCTAAGAAATTGAACAGACATTTCACAGAATAAAAAATAGTCACTCAACAAATGATAGAAACGATGTTCACATCTTCAGCAATTAGACAAATGCAAATCAAAATGTCTAAGACTTCTCACCCCAGTCAGATTGGCAATTATCAAGAATACAAGCAAAAATAAGGGTCAGCAAGGATGTACATACATTGCTGGTAGGAATGCAAATTGGTGCAACCATTATGGAAAATGGCATGAAGATTCCTCAGAAAACTTGGGATGTAACCACCATTTGACACAGCTATCCCACTTCTTGGTTTATACACAGGAACTTAAAATCAGCATACTATAGTGACTCAGTCACATCAATGTTTATAGAAGCTCAATTCACAATAGATAAACTACGAAACCAACCTAGGTTCCTTTCAACAGATGAATGGATAAAAAATGTGGCATATATATACAGTGGAACATTACTCAACTATGAAGAAGAATAACATGATGGTATTTGCTGGTAAATGGATAGAGATGGCGAATATTATACCAAGTGAAATAAGCCTATTCCAAAATACCAAAAGCCAAATATCTTCTCTGATATGTGGATGCTAATTCACAATGGGGGGTGTGATTAGGGAAGAACAGAGTTACTTTAGATTAGGTAAAGGGGATTGAAGGGAGGAGAGAGGAAAGACAGTAGAATGAATCAGACATTATTACCCTGTGTACATATATAACTATACAACCAGTGGGATTCTACATCATGTATAACTAGAAGAATGAAAAATTATACATTATATATAATGTATCAAAGTGCATTCTACTATCATGTATAAATAATTAAAACAAGTTTTAAAAATTAAAAGAAATCACACAACTCAAGAATTCTTAGATTTGCTATAAAATATACCAAAGTTCATGATTGCTTTCTCTATTTCTATGAGGAATGTCATGAGGTTTTAAATGGAATTGAATTGAATCTGTATAGTGCCTTTGGTAGAATGGCCATTTTGACAATATTAATTCTTCCTAGCCAAGAACATGGGAGATCTTTCCCTCTTCTAAGGTTTTCTTCAATTTCTTTCTTTAGAGTTCTGTCATTTTCATTGTAGAGGTCTTTCACCTCTTTTGTTAGAATAAGAGATCTGAAATAGCCGAAACAATCCTGAGTAGGAAAAGTGAAGCAGAAGGTATCACAATAACCGGACCTTAAACTATACTACAGAGCAATAGTAACAAAAATGGCATGGTATGGGCACCAACATAGACAGGCAGACCAATGGTACAGAACAGAAGACACAGAGACAAATCACATAAATACAGTTACCTCGTAGTAGAAAAAGGAGTCAAAAACATACAATGGAGAAAAGATAGCCTGTTCAACAAATGGTGCTTGCAAAACTGGAAATCCATATGCAGTAAAATGAAATTAAACCTCTATCTCTCACCCTGCACAAAACTCAACTCAAAGTGGATCAAGGATCTAAGAATTAGACTAGAGACCCTGCCAAAGTAGGCCCAAATCTTCATCATGTTGGCTTAGGATCAGACTTCCTTAACAAGACTCCCAAAGCACAAGACATCAAAGCAAGAATCGATAAATGGGATGGATTCAAAATAAAAAGCTTTTTCTCAATAAAGGATACAATCAATAATGTGAAAAGAGAGCCTACAGAGTGGGAGAAAATCTTTTCCACATGCACTTCAAATAGAGCACTAATCTCCAAAATTTATAAAGAACTTACAAAACTTTACCCCCAAAAGACAAAGAACCTAGTCAATAAATGGGCCAAGGAACTGGACAGACACTTTACAGAAGACGACAAACAGGCAATTAATAAATACATGAAAGTTTTCAACATCTCTAGTAATTAGAGAAATGCAAATTAAAACAACTCTAAAATTTCATCTTACTCCAATTAAAATGACTATTATCAAGAACACAAACAACAAATGTTGATGTGGATGTTGGGGAAAAGGTACACTTTTACACTGCTGTTGAGTTGCAAATTGGTACAGCCACTCTGGAAAGCAGTGTGAAGAATCCTCAGAACACTTGGAATGGACCCACCTTTTGTCCCAGTTATCTCACTCTTCAGTTTATACCCAAAGTTATTTGTTTAAAAAATAAAATAAAAAGATTACATAACATTAAGAAATCTGATCTTGAAGTGCAGAGTTAATGGTCTCCTATTTCCCATTCTTTCTTTATTGTTTTTGCACTTACTAGTTACATATTTTTCAATTGTGATGCAATATGCAGAAAGACAAAGAAAAATAGTTTAATTTATGTAGCTTCTAATTCATCAGTTAAATTGATGTGTACTGGAAAGCTTAATTCTAATTTCTAAAAAAGTTCAGTGGATAGTTCATTTAAGTTCCTGGATTGGTTGAAACATGCACAAGTTTCTGTGTCTTGATGTCTGATTACTCCCCATTGTTCATGATTCCAAAGAGGTTAAACATGACAGGCTGTTATGATTGTATTCAGGAAAGTTCTCTCTGTCATCAATACTTGAGATTTTTCACTTTTGTCATAAATTAGTCATGTAATGGGGTGTCAGAAATTACCTTGCTTCCTACTGTTTTACTTCTGTTAATGATTGGTAATATAATCCCTCTGCAGTTGGAAAAGATATTTTGTATGCTACATATTATCTTCTATCTAGACTAACATTTGGTTATTTTGAAAAATGCTCTACGTCTTCTGGAAAGAAAGTGAATGCTGTTTTTATGAAGTGTAGAGGTCTACATGTCTCCTCAAACTAGTGGTTTATCGAGTTAGGTTCTTGATTTCCTTACTTATCTTCTTTTATTTTCCCTAGTTGCTCAAATGTGTATTGAGAACAACGTATTAAAGTCTCCAATAACCGTTGTGGATATTCCCCCTTCAACACTGTCCATTTTGTGCTTCACGTAATTTGATCTGTCATTAGATGCATAAATATTTCTAATTGTTATATCTTCTTGTTATTGTGAAACTTTTATTGTTATATAATGTTGATCTTGTTTTTTTTCTTCTCTCTCTCTTTTCTTAGTTATGTTTTTTATTAGAACTTTATGGTTATACACAGTGGTTGGGTTCATCCTGACAAACTCAAGCATGCTTGGAAATCCATTTCAGTTCATGATCCCCCTTTTCCTCCCAACCTCCCTCTCCTCTCCCTTTCTTCTTCTACTCTACTAGGTGTCCTTTCTCTCATCTGTTACTTTTTATTTGATTGGTTCTTATCCTTCCCTCCTCCTTTCTTTTATTGTTTTCTAGTTTCCCCATGTAAGAGAAAACTTTTGACCTTTGAGTTTCTGGATTTGGCTAATTTCACTTAGCACATCCTCCATTCTCTATTTTAATTAACTTTCAATTGAAAGTAGATCATATGTCATATTGATATAAGCATTCCTAATTTATTTTGTTATTGTATGTGTGTAATTTTTTTCCATCCCTTAACTTTCAATCCACTTTGTATTGAATATAAAGTGTGATTTGAACCTAAAGTGTGTCCTTTTTAGAAAACATGTAATTGGATTATCAGATTTTAAATATCCATTCTGCCTACCTTTGTCTTTTAATAAGTAAGTTTAGCCCACTCATATTTAAATTGTTTACTACAGTGACTTTGCCCATGTGTTTTTAATTTATATGTCTTTATATGATTTGTCATCAATGGCATACGGTTGCATTGAGAACATTTACTTACAAAACCATTGTGAATACACTTGGATTAATATCTACAATATTTATTCCTTTTTGTATTCATTTCTCTTTTCTGTCCTTGTTATCTATTCTTTAATTTTTTGGTATTTTGTGACATAATCGAACATATTATATGAATTAATTTTCTCTCCTTCCATAGCATATTAGTTATTATTCTTTTGTATTTTTAGTTGTTTCCCTAAAGTTTGGAACATATATTTACTAATAATGCAGTCCCACTTTCAAATAGCATTGTATTGCTTCATGGGTTTTGTGAGTACCTTATATTCAAATTATATTAACTTCTTCTTCCCAACCCTCGTACCATGGCTATCATTCATTTAAGCACAGGCATACATAGGCATAAATACAATCATAAGATTCACATTTGTATACATAAATATATATGTATTAATAAAACATGTGTATAAATAACTAATTATGATTTTTTCTATTGTTACATGAAATGAATGGACTGTTAGATCAATTAAGAAAACAAAAATAAAATTCTATTTTTTTTACCTCCACTTATTTCTTCTTTGGTTCTCCCTTTCTTCATGTGAATCCAAGTTTCTGGTCTACACAATTTCACTTCTCTTTAAAGAATTTCTTTTAACATTTCTTGAAAAATTAGTTTTTAGGCCACAACTGAGCTGTCTGAGAAATCATTTGTTTCTCCTTTAATAGGAAGGAAATTTTCAGAGTACAGAATTCTTAGACGGTGATTCTATTTTCTCAAAACCTTAAATATTTCATGCTTTTCTTTTCTAACTTGTATGGTTTCTGATAAGAAGTAGTATACAATTCTTTCTTTTCTTTTTTTTTTTTTTTTGCTCCTCTATTGGCAAGGTATCCCCTGGCCTGATTTTTCTCAGGATTTTTTCTTTATTTTTGCTTTTCTATTGTTGGAAAATGATATGTGTGAAGAACGGTGACATGGATCATGGTCTCTGACTACCTCACGTCTGCGTTTGCACTGGGAAATTCCTGTGCAAAGTTGCAGGTCACATTTTCCCAGTTACTATGGTTACACCCATCCTGAGGTGGTTCTGCACAGGAGGATGGACCTTGAGCTCAGGCACCAGCTGCTGGGAATAGATAATTGTAGGCATAACAAGATAACCACAATGTCTTGCAAACTTCAAGTCTGTCTGCTTCGCAGAAACTTTCCCTCAAATAACCTTTTGATGATAAAACCTATAATAAACATGCTGAGCTAGCTTTGTGTCACTGTTCCTCCATCAGAGGATGGTGTCACACCAGGTCCCAGCTTTCTCTCTATGTGTTTCTTTGTCTTTCTTATTCCCTTATGGCCCCTCTATGGATTCTAAATTAAGGCTGTGCTGGTCAAGGTAGATATGTCTCCATATAGTTTTTCTTACACTTATTGATTTCTCTAATATTCTAGAATCTGTGGTTTGGTGTCTAACACAAGTTTGGAAAGTGTCTCAGTCATTGTTTTCAAATACTACTTGTATTCTTGCCTTTTTAAAAAAAAATTTTCTCCTCCTATAACCATTTTTCACATGACACCTTTGTCGTTGTCACTCAGCTATTGATTATTCTAGTTTATTTTTCTAGTCTTTCTTCTTTGCTTTCCAGTTTTGGGATGTTTCTACCAATTATGTATCTCTACCAATTATGTAGATACAGAATTGTATCTAAAGTTGTATCTGAAATTAGTGATACATCCTGAATTTCAGAGTTCCTTTTCTCAAGTACATCAGTGTAGTAAGGAGTCCACAAAAGTCCTTATCCTCATCTGTTACAGTGTGCTTTTATTTATTTAATCTATCATTTATTTTTTAGTTATTTCTTAAGATTGTCCTCTCTCCACTTACATTGCACATCTGTTCTTGAATCCTGCTATTTTAACCATTAGCATACTAATCATTGTTTTAAATTTTCTGTCTGGTAATCCAAACATCCCTGGAAGGTCTACTCATGATTTATGCTGTGCTTCTTCAGGCTGTATATTTTGCCTCTTCATGCACCTTGTAAATTTTGCTTGATAGTTCAACGTGTTGTACTGAGTTAAAAGTGGTTCAAGAGATAGAAATGGGAATCTCAGATAATGGGGCTCCCTCCAGATTAAAAACCCTAGGCTAAATCTTATTTATTTTGTTTTATTTTTGTGACTACCTGACTGGAAATTTCCACCCATGCTTGGATGTCCATACATTCTATTGTAGCCCTTGCTGGGGTCCAGTCCTATCAGGGGTCCTAGTGGTCTCAGGTGAGGAAGTAGGTTTCAGTGCATTGGAGAACAAAGCAACACAGACTCAAGGAATGAATGCTAAGTTCTAAATTTTATTTTTCCCAGCCAGCTTTTTATACATTAAAAGGTAAGCAGTTACACATGTTTTTCCAGAACAGGAAAAGGTCACAAGGAGAAAAAAAAATTTTTTTTGTATAATCATTACTAGACTAGACAATGAAGTATTCTAATTATTCTAGTAATTGTTTACTTGTGATAACCTATAACTAAACAGTAAGATATATTAATATTTAACTAATCATAAAGGTTAAAGCAAGTTCAGCAGGGTTGAGTAAACATCAGTCATGTGACTACTGCTGTGGTTAAAAAATGCTAGACAGTTTAAGCTAACAGTAATATGATATCATCTTATACTATGTAAACTTAACATTGAGGAACCTTTTTTTCCCCTTTATTTCTTTTGTTCCTGCTAATCCTTCCTGATGGAGTTGGAGTTATTTGCCTACGTATTTCAGGTCACCTGAGAGTAGTCAACAGGGGATCAGCAGCTAGAATCTGTTTTTGTATTTTCTCATAGCAATCTTGGTTACTCAAAGTTTCATTGCAAATGACTAAATCTGAAATCACTGTTCCATTAGAAATTTGGTTTTTATGTTTTAACCCTGGTTCTGTTAAGACCCCTGTTTTCAGGGAAAACACATAAAATATTAATAGTAAACCTACACATATTAAGCAAGCAAGGAAGGAAAGCCCGCAACCAAATTCCCAACAAGACGAGACTTTGCAAACATCTTTATTACTCAGTGGAATCCTTGTCAAGCACTGAGGGGAATTGCAGGTGGCATAACAAGTCCTTAGGCTTCCTTGAGTACCTTAACATTAATCAACCCCAAAGAGTTGTTTTAAACCCAAGCAATTCTTTTAAAGAACAAATAGAGAATAAACTCATGTTAAAAAACACATTAAATCATCTCATTATGGGAATAAGAAATTAAAATTGTATACTTTCAACTGAATCCAAAAAAGAGAAGACTCGAGAGAAACTTTCCAGTGAATGGTTAGTTCTTCATCAAAAGAATATAATAGAGAGTCACCTAGGGACCCCTCCATTACTGTGGGTACTTTCCTTGCTTACCTCCAATAAAGCTGCTACTGAATTCTCAGCCTCTGTCATCTGAATACTTTGTTCCCTCCAAGTACATGACATAAGAACCCAGCAGCACTCACCTGCCTCTGTGTTGCAAAAGGAACTATTGTAAGAAAGTTTTTGGAAATGTGGTTGCAATATGTAGGTAGAGGGAGATGTTATTTAGACCCATGGTAAGGTCTCACTCAGTATTTCAGTTAACCAATGTCTCTGAATTACAAACCTCACAAATATTTCAAAGTTCTTTTGCCTTCCCACCTTTAGGTGGAACAGAATGACTGTTCTCAGCTGCAGTTGAGTAATTCCATCCTGCAGGTCAACTGTACTTTCGTAAAACCCAAGCAGGTGAGGTTCCACTTAGCCACTTGCTCCTGAGGTCAGACCTTGCTCTGAATAACACTACCACAGGGTGTTTGAAAATGATTGCCCGCTCACTCCCCTCCAAAGGAGGGCACTTCTCTCCCATACCAGCTGGGAGAGCTTTACTAAGCTGCTAGAGGTAAAACTCACAAAAGTATATAACTTCAACATGATCAGGTCTTCCTATGGTTTCTAATTCTCAGAATCATTTCTTACTTGCCGCCAGTATGTCAATAACTGCAGTTCAGATTTTTCCTCCCTGGCATTGATTCTCCAGCAGGGACCTTTTCTTATATGATGTGAATCTCTGTATCTACCTGTCAGTGTATCCAATTTTAGCAACAGCAGTCAGCGCTCTGACCTTAAATCTCCTATGGATCCAATAAGGTATATTGATTTTTCATTTTGCTCAACTGTTTTCTTGTTACAAGGATGAAGTGTCAAATTCCCAGCTCTCTACATGTGGAACTGGGCACAGGAAGTCGACTGTGTAATTTTGAGGAGAACAAGAAACCATCAGGAAAAGATCCCATGAAATTAGTATCAAAATATATTATCATATAGAAAAATCTAAAACTCACATTTCTGAGGCTTTTCAGTATAGATGCTCAACTTGTATTTGGACAAGTGCCATAACCAACTTCTATTCGCAAAGGCCATTTCAGAGGCAGCTTTGCTATCTACATTGAGCATTAGGGATAATTCCAAGCAAGTCATTCCGTCTCTGCATGTCACTCATTTAATACTAAGGAGTCTTTCCCCTGTCATTGGCCTTAAGCAATAAATGTAGAGATTAGACATGCTGTGCAATGGAGGTTAACTTGAGCAAAATGAGTTAGTTAAAATTAATGCTGAATATGAAACATTTTCTAGGCAACCAACAGTATTTTTAAACAAAAAATGTAGACCTTTTAGAATAGAACTAAGGGTTAGGTGTATTACTGTTGTCTTTAATCCCAATGCAAATAACATGAGATTTGGATCACAAACATAGGTTTTGCTACTCCAAATAATTCTGGTAGTATCTGGTGCCAACATTTACCCAATCTCCACATTCTACTCTAACTTTTAACAAAAACATTCAAATTAAAAATTCTTACTACTTATTTAACATTTTTATATATACACACACACATATGTAGACATGATATATCTATATATACATGTATACACACATATACTCATATTTATATGAACACTTATATGTGGGCATACATGTAAGTTTGCATATATATGTGTATATATGCACATATATACATATATATACATGTATATATATAGCCATGCATTATTTAACAACGGGGATGTATTCCAATAAATGCATCATTAGATGATTTCACTGATATGAAAATAACATACAGTGTACAGACACAAAAAAGATTGTTCTGACACATTAGAAGGTGATATAATCTTATGAGACCACAGTCATATGTACTGTTGACCAACATGTCATTATGAGCACAAGTTTCTTTCACTAGCAATATAGCCTTACTTATCTTTCAAAATATCTATTCTTTTCTAGTTGTTTCTGTGAAACATATTTTCTCTGCTATTAGTTTTAATGTTCTTCTAATACTGATCTGCTTTTGAGACAGCATTGTGTGCTTCTGATTCACAGGCTTGCTCCATGATCAATCATCCAAAATGATCTTGTGACAATCTCCATCTGAAGCAGGCAAAGAAATAAATTAGATAATGCAACACTATTTTTTACAAGAATTGTTTTTTCATTGATTGACATCTGAACCCAGAAGAAATATGATTTCATTTTTCCACAGAGGGTGAATCAAGTATGTCGCCTAAATTTTCCCAAGCCAAATAACTATCTGTCATACCAAAATCTGAAGAATGGCATCCACTAGCCAGAGGATGAAGCCTGAAGCTTATTTTTTTGCTTAGTTCTATGATGTATGTAATCAAGTTGGAGCCAATTAATGTATTTCTCTTTTTGCTCTTATTAATTAGAAGACATGTTGAAAACTTCTGTAATAATTACATTCTTATGTTATTTACGTTATTATAGATAAAGGAAAAATTATTGGTTGGTATGTCTCTTGTATGATAGGGTTTTAAAAGTATTTTGAAGTGTCTACTTTTTATTCCTTGATGTTCCTTATAGAGAGTAAAATATATAAACAACTAAGGTAGATTATGTAGAGAAAAGACAAATAACTTCTTTGAGGGAACTAAAAGATTTAATTATGATCAAGCTAATGTTCAAAATCTTTCATGTTTAAAGGAAAATATGATGCTCATGCATTCTAATTCAGAAGACATATAAATGTCAGGCACTATCCATAGCCAAGTGTCTGAAGATTTAATTGGTCTTTATTGTAACTTGACCATAAAAGTAAAAAAAAAAACAAAAAAAAAATCCAATAAAATACTTTCAGTGTTAAAAACATTTGAGCACTTTAGCTGCCACATGCAATTTGCTAAAATTCACATAGAAATTCAACTTATCTTTGACACAAGTATCTTAGTAAATGCATTTACTTCCAACAACAGTAAAAAAGGTAATGTGGAACTAATATAAAATGAAAGGGTACCAGTAAAAGGATGTAGAAACATGCAAATATATGTATTCATATACATACATATATATACATTATATATATGGTGTATACACATATATATATCCCACACAATTGTACACATATATATTCTACACAATTGCATAATATGCAGGAAGTGTTTTATCACATCCTGACAGATTTCCTTTTCTTTAAACAAGGCAATTCTCTTTCCCTGTCTCACTATGCAAAAGACTTTCTTCTTTTATCAGAGCAAGAAGGATGGAGATACCATTCTAGAACTTCATCAGTTTATTTGATAATATCTAATACCATCAGAGAGTTGAGAAAATATCTACATGACTTAGTTCAACCTACAAAGAAATGTATTTGATTGTGTTGCATGCTTGCAACTCTAATATAGGCAGTGGATTAGCAGTGTAGACATTACCCAGGAGTTTACTAGAAATGTTAAATTACAACCACCACTCTCATATGTCTTTTTGGATTCTTCATTTAAATCTGATCCCCAGGTGATACATGTGCACGTTGTAGTATGAGAAACCCTGCTGGACAGCCATCCTTCTCATTATTTATTCAGGCCCAAAATCTGGGTAATCAGCTCCTAGGATCCCTACTATATTTTGGATAATTCTAATGGTGATGAACATTTTTCTTACACTTAGAGAAAAAAACCGCTTCTCTTTTATTTCTGCCTATTAGACTAAACGCTTTCTTCTAGTCAATCAAGGTAAATTCATTTCTCTTTGAGGATGGTCTTTCAGATCATCAAATAAAATATTTATTATATTCCCTTACTGTTTTTCAGTTCCTTTAGCCAATTCTCAAAATACAAAATGTTTATCCTCCTTAACTATGTTGAATGTTCTACATAATCTCTACCCTGATGATTGGGAATCAACATATAATCTCCCAGTTTTAAATGTGATGTTCTGATGAACAAGGCAAATTTGAGCTAAGTTCTCGCCTCCTCCATTCTAAGTCTATTAATGCTGCCTAAAGATACATTTACCTTAACTGAGAGAGTGGTGATGTAACATTAAGCTGGAGACTTAATATCAATTCTATAACAGTGCTAGGCCAGGTTTCTGTTTTTCCACCTTTTGTTATCCAATATATGTCAAATCAATTCTCTGAACCTTAAAGCAGAAATCTAAAATAAAGTTAACTACACATTGCTACATACCATTTTCTTCATATGTGAAATGATTTTTCCTATGAGCATATCATGTCACACTGAGTTCATGGTCTTAATTTTGAACCATATTTTTTTTTATGTTTTTGTGCATTCTTTGTTTTAATGCCTTTTGAAAATAGGTGCAATTTTCTGCTATCATCTTATACATCTAAGATACTAATTTGTGGATTATTATTGCATGTCTCTGAGTATGTATCTTGGTGTGTGCGTGTGTGTGTGTGTGTGTGTGTGTGTGTGTATGTGTAGTTTTCTGGTTAGATTAAATTTAATTATATTGAAAAAGTATACTTTGCATTCCAATCAATTAGTCAAATTTAATTAAGGAGAAAAAAAGGCCTAAAGATACTATATAAACTGATCCTTTATTGTAGGGAACATTCCTCAAGCTTATTTGACAGCAATCGCTGACACAATGGTCTAAATAAATCAAACAGTCTGAATGGAGAAACTAAGGAAATGGTAAAGACTCACCATGGATTGCAGGCCTTTGCAGTTACCGAGGCTGAGCTACGAGCTGAGGGGAAGCCTTGCTCAGCAGGCATCATGGCAAGCTGTGATGTGAGTTTGCCTGTACTGTCTTACCTCATGCTGTGTGCTGGAGCTTGCCCTTCCCCCAGTCCTTTGTCTCAGACTTGTTGCTGGACAGAATCACATAGGGATACTTTGTTTACATTAATACGATGTATAACTTACCTATAGGTTGGTTCTGTTATGTTTTAACAAGCATCTTAACCTGATTGGATAATGTGCCTATATATGTCTTGTACAATCCTAAGTAAAATTAGATCTGTGCCTTCTGAGCCTGGTCTCTGATGCCTGCTTACTGGGAAGCATCGTTCATCCTCACTCTCAGTGGGACCCCCGTCTCCAGTAACAACACTTTATCTTTTAATTTTATCTATTACTCTAACTTTCCCTCAGAGCCTACTTTATTCTTTTTCAAAATCCACCTAATAAGTAATGTCCATCCTGATCAACCGCAAACTGCTAAATTCTGATTTCATATTATGCGTTCACTTTTCATAGTTCAACATCATCCAAATACAAAATTTTCCTTATTTTGTTACATGGCAAACTACTACCACACAAACATGCTCAAATGCATGCTTTTGTGTTTTCTCCAAAACCTAACTGGATGACGAACACACTATGAGCACTCAAAAATATTTGCTAGTTGAATGACAGTGTGAACTGTTTTCCCCTTAACCACATCTGAGTCTCAGTTTGCTTATTTACAGGTTAAGAAAAACAACACGTAGTTTCTAGGGTAGATGTTAGTGATCAAAGCAAGAATATAGTTCCCTCCCCTTGTGAACCCTCAGTGCAGCTTCTCCTATGATTTAAAACCAATTTTTCTAGCAGTGGACTGAATACCCTCCAGTCCACAATCCCCAGCATAGCAAAAATCTGAAGATGAATGAACCTAGTCTGCAATGTTCTTTTCTCATTTCTTTTTAATAGTAGCATTGCCAATAGGTCTAAAAATTCTTACAATTATTCTAACTTGTATAAATAATTCCTATTTCTTCCTTTGCCTGATTTTATTGGAAGTATCTTTTGACTGTTTCCCTGGGTTCATAAAGTAATGATTGTGAAGTAATGAGAAACAGTGCCTAGTTCTGCCCTAGAGAAGAAATGGACCTCAGAAAAGTCTAAAGACATAAATACTATAACTTTTGATAACAAGTGAACTTCAGTCATGTTAATCCTCTCTCTCCACAGAAAGCAAAATTATTGGTTGCATTTATTTAATTTTTTTTGTTTACTGAATGTGTAATGCATTTTTTTCTGTTTCAGAAAATGTTATGTCTTCACAACTATGCCATATTTATTCTACCCCTCATCCTTTTTATGTGGTACTGAGAATTCAATTCAGGGGCACTCTACCACTGAGCTACATCCCCAACTCTTTTTATAATTTTATTTTTTGAGAGTGGGTCTCTTCACGTTGCCTAGGCTGAACTCAGTCTGAAAATCCTCTTGACTAAGTCACTGGATCACAGTCTTGCAACACCACATAGGACATATTTCACTGGCTGACTAATCAAAAAACAAATCAAGGGAGAAAAAAAAAAAAGATATCTTCAACAGCAGCATGGCTGATAAAGATGTACACACAACTTAGTGGGGAGAATCAAGAGAACTCAAAGGTAAAGAAAGTCCTGAGGCAAGTATCAAAAACTAGTTCTTCTTGTCCAACTATCCCTTCCTTTCTTTGCAGTTTCATGTTCTATGGAAAATAGTTCTCTATTCTTTCTTGACAATAATTTTGTTTGCAATTTTTTCAGTTTTTTTTTTAATGGGAAGCTGATTATGATAGGTTCTTCTTCAGTGAATGATATATTAAAATTAAATACATCAGTTTAATTTAAAATTTTTTTTCCTATAATATTTCTTTTAGGGAGGCCTTCCTAGTACTTATTTTATATAGAATGGCCTGATTTTTCAATCTTCCAGTTAAACATTTTAACTTATTTAATCAATTTAATCAATGCTAAACACTTACTTTTGTTTAACAAGGCAGGATGACTATATGGGATTAGAGACTTTTTAATAAGAAGAAAGACCAGAATTTGCACATTCCTGCTTCCTCAACTTGTGATGCTCTTGCATATTATGAGTCATCAGACACAGCCCTTCAACCTTTGGTTTTTCAGCATCCAGAACTGTAAGAATTCAATTTATTAAATTTATTTTTGTAAATCACTGTGTCTCAGATATGCAATTGAAGCAACACAAAAAAGAACAAAATAGCATTTCATTGTTTGCTTTTTGCAAAATTCTCATACTTTCAGGTAAACTGGATAAAATTCTTTGTTTAAATGAGGTAGAAACATAAATGTTTCCCACATCAGAGGTTATTTAACTGGGACCTTGATGGAATCACACAGAATCTCAAGCTAGCTCATATAATTGGCATATATAATTTTGTGATTGTGTTTTATGTTAATATACTGCATTTTTCCCAAGAAAATAATAAACATATATTCATAAGAAGAAATCCATAATTGTCATAGAATTTCTAAAGCTCTATTTGACTAAAAAGTAGTTTGACTTTCTGCTGAATGTACTGAAAGCAGGTTTTTCATGATTCTGGATATTAAATTTATTTTAGAATTGAAAGATATTAAACAGTTGAACATTTGTTCAGTATAAGTGCAGCAAACATAATCTTAACACTTATTCATACTTTATGCAAATATGGAGTTGAGTATGGAAATGGTCTGGGCCAAGGAAAATGTAAGAATGAACGATAATTATGACTCCTCAGGAACATTGAGTATAGATGCTTTCTACATGGGTTTTATTTATTTTATTGTATCTATGAGGATACTCAGGGTTTTTTTAAATAAAAAGATGCATTTTTTTAGTATATTCATGAAGCATTATTGAAGCATGTTCTGGTCAAACATTTTAAAATTGATTTCACTTTCATATGATTTAAGGTTAACTTCTTGGCACTTTTATTAACAAATTAGAGAAATTATATGTAAATTTTATTCATTGTGATGTTGAGGCT
This sequence comes from Sciurus carolinensis, assembly GCF_902686445.1. Lineage (NCBI taxonomy): Eukaryota > Metazoa > Chordata > Mammalia > Rodentia > Sciuridae > Sciurus > Sciurus carolinensis. The sequence goes on along the minus strand of NC_062223.1, from coordinate 52,107,957 downwards.
ATCCCAGAGGGTCTGAAGTTCTAACTGTCACATTAGTGGCTTGTGGCTTCCTGGACTCAGTAATTAATCAGCTCTGACTGCTCCAGCTGTGAGTTACTTTGAAGCAGGAATCCATCAAAAGATTACATTCACACAGATACTTTAAATTTTTTCATTATTGTTTTAAGATTCAATATGCTTATTCAGAGTCTTCATATAAAATTAATTAAAAATAACATAAATATCTTTTATATTAGGGCTAGGATATATGTAAGGATTAGAATACCTTGTTCCGTCTACTATTTTCCAAAAAGAAGAAAAGTCAACTTAAAACTAACATGGAAAAGAAAATAAAATAAATAATTACAGTGATGCAGCACTTGACATTCAGTAAAACAAAACAAAAAAAATCAAGCAAACTATTAAATGTTGGAAAGGCATATTTTCTAATAATTATGATTTTTCTATCCCTTAACTTTTCTGAATCATTAATATTTAAATAAGAAAGTGGGGGAGAAATATTTTCTAATGGTTCTAATCATTTTTTGTCTTTTCACTTCTCTGAATTGTCCTATAAGTGAAAAACTGTATGAATGTGAAAAACTATGTTTAAATTGAAGAAATTTCTAGATGTCTTGTCAAGAGCACTGGCGTAAGAAAATAATTATAACATGAACATAAGTGACAATGTTGAGAGATATTCAGACTTCCAAAAAATACGGGGACTTCTTTAGGGAGTGAGGTCCTAGAAGGTTATGATCCTCTGCTTTGTTATAGAAAGCAAAGAAAAAACTCAGAAAATCAATGCTAGTGCCATTAAAGTAATCTGTCTGTAAAAAGTTATAACAGCTAAAGAAGCAGAGAGTAGGAATGGCTAATATATTATTCCTGCAACATAGTGGGAGCTGCCACACATTTAGGACAACTTGAGGGATCATAGGATGACATCAGGGAACAAGATATCTTCTTCTAAAGTTGATAAAAGCATTATTGTTTTAAGATTTAATATACTTATTCAGAGTCTTCATAAAAATTAATTAAAAATAACATAAATATCTTTTATATAAGGACTAGAAAATATGTATATATATATATATATTCTATGTACATATCATGTATATTTCCATTGGGATGGCCTCATTCTGTTCCTATATCATGTTCTACAGGAAGCAGGAAGGGGCATTGACAGAAGGTCATGATTTACACATTTTAGTATCATTCTGCAGATTGAGAGGCTGAGGCTCTAAGAGCAGATGGACTGGCCAGTGAGGCAGCCAGGCAAGTCAATGGCAAAGACAACACCTCACTTCCAGACTTCAGTCTTGATAGCTCCTCAAGTACCCACTATCAAAAATACTACCGATGTTTTAATTCTTAAAAGCCGTTTCATATTGTGAGATGCTTATATATATCCTACATCATGTGCAATATCAGTTGCTTTCTCAAGTTGAAATTCATTATGAGAGAATGGTGAGATAAGGATTATTTTTGTACTGTCATGGATAAGAAGCAATCAAACAACAGATGCACCAAGGCCCCAAGGACAGGAGGGTTAGTCAATACAGAGGTATGGGAATGTATCCCGGTCTGGCTCAGAGTCTTTTGTTCTTGAATATGAAAATCTGCCACTTCACTTCCATTTAGATTTTCAAATTTATAGATACTCATTTAGAATAGATGTCTATTTCTGAAAAATTATCACTTTAAGTATTATATATTCTATCTCTAGTAATGGTTTCTATGTAAAGATCTACTTTATCTTTTACTAATACATGAACATGAGTATGTGTGTATGTATGGGGTGTATCTTTTTTCATTTTCCTTTTAGACATCCTCTATCCTTAGATTTTAAGTGGACATGTATCTTTTATTCTGTATAGTATTTTAATGTATCTAAAAATCTTTATTCTTAGTTTGAGCACATAGACAATTTAGCAATGTTTCCTCACTTCTGTGCTTTGGTTTAATTATACCAATTTCCTATATCCTATTGTTTTGTCTTACCTTTCTTCTCTTCATTAATACACTTTTGACTGACTGACCTTAAAATTTCCATTTTTGCTGCATTTGTTTGAATGTTATATACTCATTTGCTATTTTGTTTAGTGGTCAAAGTTTCAAACTTGGTTTTATTTAATGGGACTCTAATGTTTAACGATCATCTTCCTAAACAAAAAAAGGATCTTTATCAATTTCCTAAGGTACATTCTCTTTCCCATGGAATTTACATTTAAACCTCATTATAAATCACCTTTAATATTTTTACAGTAAATTGTCAGTAAGATTTGAGCAAATATTGAGACTTCCTCTGACATTAGTATATTTTCTGCATCTCTGCCCTTCCTTCAGAAATCATATCCCTGTTCAGATCATAACCTTGGTGTAGATTTGCTGATTATAAAATCTCTGTCATTTTAAGTTTTCTAAAACTGAATTATTTCTTGAAGAACATTTACATTAAGCATGAAATTCTAGATTGACTCTTATTTTCTTTATGCATTTTAAGGACATAATTACACTATCTAGTGGACTCCCTTGATTATGTTGGAAAGTCATTTACACCTCTATTTGTTGTTCCTTTGAAAGTACTCTCAATTTGTTTTCTTATTACTTTTAATATTTTTATTTGTTATAGCATTTGTTGAAATATCATTATGTTTTGAGGTAATTTTTTTTTTGATGATTTGAATTCCATGTCTTTAATATATAGATTCCTGCTTTACATCAGATTCCAGAAATCTTCATCAAAAAGTTTTACATTTTCTATACCCTTGATCAGTTTCCTGTCTTACTAGGATGCAAGTTGCTTATGTTAGATCCACTAATTGGCTTTTGCTGTCTTTCTGACCATTACTGATCTAATAAAGACTCAGTGGCCAATCAGAAGAGAAAAAAATTCTACAACTTTCATGCTAATTGAAATTCCTAAAAGAATAGATCTTGAATAGTCTCACTAAAAACAAATAATACATGTGAGGTGATAGTTATGATAGCTTGATATAATCATTTTCAAATGTATCAAAATATCTTCTTATATACTATTAACATATAAAACTTTATTTGTCAACTGTACCTCAATAAAGCTAGTGAAAATGTTGCTAAAACATGAACTTTTTGAAGGTCAACACACAATCTCCCAAAAGTTAAGAGTTTCTCAGTTTTTAGATTTTAAGTTTAATCCAATTTTCATAGATCAAAGGATGTTATGGGAATATTGATTAAATTAATTACTTGATGGCAAAGTGATTTCTACTGAAGTGAAATAGGAGATTATATTCAGAGAACTGAGTCTTGGGTTCCTTACTGAATTTTGCCCTCCAGCATTTACACTCTGGATCTAATAATCAAGTCCTGCCCAAGAAATACAGATTCAGATTTTACTTTTTATTGTTTTTATCATCTTTAAATTTTTAAGCACAGCATTTGGGCAGAGGTTATATGTCTGTTTTTCAAGGATTTGATACTAGTTTTAATGATTTCATGGAGTGGCAGGGATTTAGCAATCAATCTAGATAATCCCTACTGTGACATCCAAGAGAGACCCACTAATTCAGTAATTATTTTTGAGGTCTTATGTGTTTCTCTTAATACTTGAAATTGATAGACACAAAGAACACTTTTTAATGCAGAAATATTTTGAGTTTCTTTCCATTGAACTTTTGCCTTCATAATGTTTGGCATCCAAGTTAGTATTTATTGTTTTGTCTGTATACTGGAGTCTCACATCAATTTTTAACAGTTATTGGTATTACCTAAATGGGAGAAAAGCAAATATAAATGTAGTTCCTTGGATGTAAATAAAGTTGTATCATTAAATATATTTGACAGCATCCCCAGAGATGTAGGTGTGTTTACATACAAAATGTTTAAAGACTGACATATTTTCTGGGTGTGCATAATTCAAGACTTAGCACATACTTCACATAATCCTCTGTAAATATGGGTTTAATTCCCAGGTTTTAGTTACAGAATTTTGACATTTGAATTGTATTAATGTATTTGACAATTTTTATTGAGGGCCAACTTTCTGCCAGGCATTAAATGAAGAAAAATCTATTTCCCTATAATTTACATTTTAATTGATTTTGCAGATCAAAAATATGGAAGATCCTTTAACATTTTTCTAACCATTAAATTAATTTTCTGGTGAGAAATGGAGGTCTCTGAAGGCATGAATGAACTGTGTAAGACACTTCGCTATTCTCAAATGGGCTCTATTAAGTGCATGTTCTATTAAGCCTGATCTATTTTTTTAGTTCATTGTCTTCACAAATCTTTCATTCTCTGCATTTGATTGCCAGAACATGAAGATTCTGTTCCCCCTTTAGATTTATTTTTACTTTCTTTTTTTTCCTTTGGTACCAGGGACTTAACCCGGGGCACTTAATCACTAAGCTACAATCCTAGACCTTTTCACTTTTATTTTGAGACAAAGGGTTCCCTAAATTGCTGGGACTGACTTTGAACTTGTGACGCTCCTCCCTCAGCCTCCTGAGCCCCTAGGATTACAGGTATGTACTGACACACCCAGCTGATTTATTTTTATATTTAGAAAAAATTTTTTTAAACTGTAGGTCTTAATTATTTGGTAGATATTCAATAAAATTGTTAATATTTGCAATTAATTACCCTATGTGACATTAAAAAATAAATGTTTGGTTTTATTAGTCAAAAAAAGTACATAGGAAGAACTTGTTTAAACAAGGTTTTAAGAAGTTAACAGAAGGAAAGTAAAAGCTTATTTATATAGACAAAGAAAACAAATAAAGCTTATATAAATAAAGTTGATGAATCTAGTTGGCAAATTGAGTTGTTTGCTTAACAATGTCAGATATAATTTCTGCCAGATTTTAAAAAATGGTTGGCTTAATAGTTGTATTTTAAAATATTTATTTATCTATGAAGAAGTGACTGGAATAATGATTATTTGAAAAGTTAACTGAAACAAGCATACCCATAATGCCAAGCCTCACAAATCTTCTACAACCTAATTTTGAATTTCACAATAAGTTTTAATCACTAATATAGAGTGGTAATCATGCCATTTCCTTTACTGTCTTTGGATTACATTTGCTATGCTTTTGATTTCTTAAGGAAGAAACTTAGGTTATTATCTTGGAATATTTCTTCTTCAGCAATATAAATGGTTAGTGTTATAAATTTAACTATATTAATATTCTTTAGATGAATCCAACAATTTTTGTAAGTAGATTTAAAATTTTCTTGCACTTCAAAATAACTATGTGTCTGTGTATGTGCGTGTGTATTCCACTGATTGTTTACAAATATATTATATTCAAAAAGTATTGATATTTTTGATTTTTTTTATCCAAACTCTCAGTTATGATTTTTAGTTGAAGGGTTTAGAACTGATGCAATTATTTTCACTACTTAAATGGATACTTACTTATCTTTCTACTTTCTTTTTATTTATACCATCTCTGAGTAATTTTTTCATTTTCTTCCCTTTTTACTAATTTTGATTACTTGGGTATTTTTCATGATTATATTTTATCTGCATAAAACAGTTATAAAACTTTATTTTCCCATTTTTAATTAATGTTTTATTTGTTCTAATTAGTTGTACATGACAGTAGAATGCATTTATACATTTTGATAAATCATACATAAACGAAGTGCAATTTCTAATTTTTCTGATTTTACCTATTGTAGGATTACATCACATCGGTCATGCAATCATATATGAACATGAGGTAATAATGTCTATTTCACTCTACTATTCTTTCTACCCCCATACCCCTTCCCCTTTCCCTCCCTTCACTCCCCTCTACCTAATCTAAAGTAAATCCAATCTTTCTTAGTGCCCCCACAACCCTTATTGTGAATTTGTATCTGCATATCAGAGAAAACATTTGGTCTTTGGTTTTTTGGAATTGGTTTATTTCATTTAGCATGATATTCTCCAAATCCATACGTTCACCAGCAAATAATATCATTCTTCTTTAACACTGAGTAATATTCCATTATGTATATGTACCACAGTTTCTTTATCCATTCATCTGTTGAAGGGTACCTCAGTTGGTTTCATAGTTAGGTGTTGTGAATGAGCTGCTATAAACATTGATGTGGCAGCATCTCTGTAGTATGCCAATTCGAAGTCCCTTGGGTATAAAACCAATTAGTGGGATAGATGGGTTAAATGGTGGCTCCACTCCAAGCCTTCTGAGAAATCTCCAGACTGCTTTCCATAATGGCAGCACTACCTTGCATTCCCACCTGCAATGTATTAAGGTACCTTCCGCCCTCCCCACTGCATCCTCACCATGTTCATCCCATTTTTATCTTAAGGTTTTTTTAATGTACATATTTATCACATCTTATGTTCGACTAATAATAAGCCATATGTGCTATTACTGGCATGCATTTTACTTCTACTTGTCTCTAAAAAACCTGACATCATATCACTATAACATGTATTATAAATTGTCAAGTATCTGCTACAGAAATATAAATAATAAGAAATTTATGTTTACTGAAATAACCCTTTTGGATACTCTCCTTTCCTTTATGTAGCTTCAAATTTCCAGCTTGTTTCATTTTCTTCTGCCTGAAAGACCTTTTCTTCTCTTTTCCTTTTTTTCCTTAAAGTCCAGTTCTGCTGGTAATGACTTTTTTAGTGTTTAAATGTCCAATATAGTGTTTTTAAAACGTCATTTTTAAATATAATTTAATTTGCCATACAGATCTAGATTAACCTTTTAGAAGTCATTTAATATTGTTTCTGGCACACATTATTTCTTTCAAAATATCTGTCATTCTCATTATTTTTTCTCTGTAGGTAATGTCTCATTACCTGTGGTTGTTCAAGAGTTTTTTCGGTATCACTAGTATTGATCTAGTTAAGATATTCCTAGATGTAGTTTAGGAAATTGTTCTTTCCTTCTTATTTTAGAGACTCCTATGATATCTTATCTGTATTGCTTAAAAGTGCACTATGGCTTATGGTAATTTTGTTTTTTAAAATATTATTTCATTTTAAAATTTTAAATATTACTTATTGCTCTTTCTCTAACTTCATTAAAAATCTTTCTGCAGTGTCTGATCTGCTGTCATTACCATTACATGTCCTTTTTAAATCTTAAGAATTCTTATTTTGGTTTCCAGCAATTCAATGAGGATTATTTTATTATTTTGCACTCTCTCTCTCTCTTTCTCTCTTTAACTCTCTCTCTCTATATATATATATGTACCTTTCTCTCTGGTCTCTTTCTCTCCGTCTCTTACACATGATGTCTTTTTCCATTCAAGCTGCTATAACAAAACACCATAACTTGGTGGCCTATAACCAATACATCTCTCTTTCCAACATTTCTGAAGGCTTGAAAATTCCAAGGCAAAAGTATCTGCTGAGGACCCATCTCCTGACCAATTAATCATGTGGCACCTTCTAGCGGTTTTCACATGGATTAAGAGGAGTTTGGGACAGCTTTTTACTCCCAGTTTAGACTAAAAGATCTGACATGAACAATTTTAGGAAGAAAAGTTTATTCTGTGACTTGTAGTTTCAGAGTCTTAGTTCATAGATAGTCAACTCCATTCTTTAGGGTTTGAAGTGAGGCAGAACATCATGGTGGAAGAGAGTGTTGGAAGGAAGCGGCTCAGGACACAGTCAGGAAATAGAGAGAGAAAGAGAGAGAGAAAAACACTCCTCTAGCCAGGAATGAAATATATTCCCAAGGCAAGGTCCCAGTGTCTTACCTCTTCCAGCCACACCCTACCAGCCTTAAATTGCCATTCAGATAATCCCTATCAGAACACTAATTCACTGATTCATTTTACTTTTAAATCTTGCGTTGTCTCACACGTGAGCTTTTGGGGAACGCCTCACATCTAAACATAAAAAGCAAGGCTAAGATCTCTTTTATAAGAACACTAATTCCATTCATGCAATCTATTTCCCTATAACCAAAGGGAACTACCTTCTAATACCATCAAGTGGGGGTGAGAATCCCAACATGTGAATTTTAGGGGGACACAAATATCCATACTATTCTACTTTCCATGTTTCTGTCATATTCATGTTTTCTTTTGCCCCCTTAGACATATCGTTTATAATTATATTAACTGTTTTAATACCATGTATATTAAATATATTTTTATTATCTATTGTTTCTGCTTTTAGTCATTTTTTTTCTCATTATGGTTGACATTTCTAATTCTTTGCCTGTTTTTTTAAATTTTTTGCTGAATTTCAACCATTGTGATTTTAACCTTCGGAGTTCTGTATAGATAACAGTTATTCACAGCCTAATCCCCACTCTGCCCCCACAACTGGACCACTTGCCATTCAGAAGCCAACCATCCCCAGTAATCCTGCCTCCCTGCACCCTCCTCTCTATCCCAGTAACTTCAGCATGCCTGGTTTATTGCAGAAAATTCATTCATGACTTGGATGAATTCATGTCTTTCTTTTTAAGAGAAAGAAACTTTTCCTTTTGAGCAGGCCCTTCAAGTGAGAAGCCCATTAGTACATCACATGTTGTCTTAGGGGCCATATTTACTTTCTCCTTCTCATATGCAATTTTGGTGAGTATAATGGATGGTGTAGGTAGGAGGACAAGTAGGTACTGGGACTTTTCTCAAGTGAGCACTTCACATGTAAGGAGGTCTCAAAGGTCCCCCTAACCGAGGTGCTGATGAGCCCTGAGCTTCCAGCAGAACTTGATATTCAGAAAAAAAATGTCCCTCAGAAAGAAGAAAATGATTCAAAATAAAATCTTGAATCTACATTGACAAGTGAAAAGTATCCAGTACAGTTATCGCCTTAAATAGAATTTTCTTTCTATTTAAATTTCTTTACCAATAATTTGCCTTTAGAAGTAATTTTATATCAGTACAAAATGAGGTTTTTGGAGATATGGAAGTAAAATGCAAACCAACAATAAAAAAAGCCTAAGAAATACAATGACTATTTTACTCATTAGGAAATGGCTTATTATTAGTTGAATATAAACTCTGAAAATGATTTACATTAAAAACCTTCAGATGAACACTAGGAAAATAAAGGATTACAGCTAACTGGCTCATAAGGAAGATAAAATATCACCATAAAAAATACTCAGGTCATCAAATTAAAGCAAAAATAAGAAAATGGTAATAAGAAAATGGCAAAAGAAACTTTGATGGGATAAATAGAAGGCAAATAAAAAAATAATTGATTTAAACAGAACCTTATACATTACCAAATAAACTGTAAAAGTTCTAAATGTTTCAATTAAATATCATATAATGAGAGTTTAGATAAACCCCAAATGTGACTGTATTTGTCTATAAGAAATACACTTTGATACAAAGAAAAAGTTAAAAACAAAATGTCAGAAAAACAGTATTTAACAAGAATTTAAAAAGCAGGAGCAAGAAATCAGTTAGATTGCAGAGGAAACAATATTACAAAAGCTAAAAGTTATAGAAAAGCATAGTATAGAAGGACACTCTATTCATTATGAAGTATGAAATAATTGTCATCATCTATTAAGAATGTACTAAGTGCTATTATATAATGCATTTTTGTTTAGTTGATCTTTAACATAATTATCTCACAGTTGTCTAGGTTAACAAATTCTGCAGGTACAGACAAATTAGGTCTTTGAAAGCTCATGGTCAGAATAAATTTTTAGCCTACATATTATAAGAAATGATTAGAAGCACTAGCTTCACAATATATAAATTACAGGGAAAATGAACAAAACAAACAAGAATAGACTCCTTCTCCATAAAGAGTCATTTGGTACTCTTTTTACTTGGTAAGTTGAGGGTACGGTCTCTTTCTAAAAGCTCTTTATCATACATTACTTGGCAGCATTTTTATTCCCTAGGAATGACTAGAAATAAAGTGACAGAAATTCTTAAGAAAATTGGTTGTGTAGTTTGCTAAAATTATAAATGACATGCTACTTACATTTTTCAGATGTCCTGAGAATATTCCCAACTTCTCCATGTTTCTACTCACTTAGTCCATAAGCTATTAGGAACAATGGTTTTGTAGAATTCAGTCATGAAATTAGATATCTAGGTTTGACATTATATTGCATCATAAAAAGACCAAAGATCTCTTTGCCCAATTTACTAGAAAACTTCAGGCAAAAATTCCTTTAATGATAATAAATTTTAGCCAACACTGACAATATTGTTAGATATCATGTAATATTAACTTTAATGAAAATTAATCCTCACCATCACTAGTAGATCAACAGTTTAGTTGAGCTTGCTCAAAGAGAAACTCTTGACAGCATAGCATAAATTTTGATTTCCTTAAGTTGCCTGAATGATATCTAGGAAGTCAGGTTAAGTATGATTGAAAGCAGCTACATGAAAGGATCATGAAAAATTCTTCTTGACTTGATGAAAAATAATCCATTGGATTTTGTATGATTTAGAGAGTTATAGAGGCAGCCAACATTTTGATTTCAGGCTAATATTTCAAACTCATTTGAAGTTACAGATTATCTAAGAAATAATAATGTCATATGGAATGTCTTTTGTTGAATAGTTAAATTGAATTTTCCCAAAGAAGCATTTGAGGGAATTTGTAAGACATCTGCAGGAAGACTAATAAAATAGAAATAAAATAAATGCACAGGAAATAATGGAACTGTTGTCTCTGAAAACTAAGAGTTTTTATCAATATTTTGGCCTTGACTCTATCTTTGTCCCTTTTTCAATTTGAAATTAAATAGACTATATAAACAAAAATCATATATACATATATAATGCATCAAATAGACTATATTTTATGTTATACATCTCTATGTTATTTGTTTATATTACCTTCTCATATAATTATAAATTTGGAATTTATTGTTTAATGTTTTAGTATTCGGTGAGTGCAGTCAGATCATTACATTTACATTTAATTCTCAGCATTTTATACACAAATACAGCTTTAAAGAGGTAAAAATAACCAATCCAAAGTAGTAGATCTCATGTATGAAACTGTGAATTCAGATATATCTGACTTCATTATCTAAATATTGTTTTCAAAAGATGAGACTCAGGTCTCCAGTGGTTAATTTTGTGATAGCTCACTAATTGGCTTCATAATGGCCTCTGTTTACAATAATATTGCTATTATCTTTTGGAGCAGAACAGTTTACACATTAGTGTTGAAGTTTCAAATATTTAACTGTTGTTTCAACTAATATATATCATGATGCATGTTTCATGAAAATGAGCATGAAACAAAATATCTTGGTCATTAAAAGCCTCAGTTAGCCCATATCTAAAAGGAGATAATGATAGCCAATTCATGTGTTTTTCAAATGCTTATAGGAGATAACATGAGCAGATTTCCTGGTATAATTACTCACATACTGTTGTCAGTAAATGCTATTTCTCTTTCTAATCCTACCCCACTCAATGCATAAAGATACTCTTGTGAGAACAGCATTTCCAGAATAGGTTCATAGCATAGACTGAAGATCATTACACACAATGGACTGATTTTTCTTACTCCATTGATAATGTTGATTTTGTATCCAGATCAGAACCAGCAAAGAGGAATCAGTATTAACTTGGGAAGGTAGAAGACAAATACCTGTCATCACAATCAAAGCAGTAACAATCTCAGTGATTCTTTGTTCTCAGTGGGGCCTACCTCTCTCTCTTCTCGTGTGTGTGTGTGTGTGTGTGTGTGTGTGTGTGTGTGTATGTGTGTGTGTGTGTATGTGTGTGTGTGTGTGTGTGTATTTCTGAAATAGCTATGAAACATTTTTTTTTTCTTTTCAAAAGTCTTTTTTTTTCCTGGTAAAGACAGCTGATTATTTGTGGAAAACCAGATGGTATTGATTACCTACTAAATCAAGGCAATTGTCTATTTTAATCTGTTTGCAGGTAATAGGAACCTACTTAAACTCATCAAATACAAAGAAACATGTATTGCAGGGATAATGAGATATCTTTCAGAGCACCAAGGAGAATTGGATTTGGTATTCACATCTCAAATTAGAAAGTAGTAGGAAACTGGCATTGTTCTCTCTTCTCTACTCCACATTGTTTAGTGAAATGCTCACTTTATGCAGTCCTTCATTTCAAATACAATTTTTCTTCTGTATATTTAAAACACTTTCTCTTTAAAAAATTTTTTTTAAAAATGTTTGCATCCTTAGTTTTATTCTTGAGATAATTCTAAATTTGCAATTCATATCCTTTAACGACTTAGACCATCTCTCCTGCAACCACTCAGTGAAGGTGGGACAGAAAAACAGTTGTGAAGTTCTTCACCTAGGGGAAAACAGAGAACAGGCATTACTGCATCCTGGGGCAACATGTACAGAGCAATTTCACAGCCTTTCATCGCGTGGTTTGCAAGGGTTGCTCTAATCTTGCAGATTAAGGTAATAACACAGCTAAAAAAGAAATCATTCAACTCTGACAAACTTCTGAGATTTGAACCCAGTCTGCTTAACCTTTGAGTTCACTCAAACAGTAGTACCCTTATAGAACAAATACAGACAATAGGTAACATACAAGAGGAGTATGTTTCCCAAATACGAACTAATATATATTGCATTTGAGTAGTATTTTCTGAGTGAATGAGAGGGAGAAGAGAAGGAGAAAGAAAAAGAGAGGACCATTTGTAATTATGAATATTCTAGAAAATAAGACACTTATCCAAAAGCTGTACCTACCAAAAATCATTCAAATCCTATTTATAAGAACTTATCTTTATACTTTTAAATCTTTTATTTTTAATGTTGGTAGACATTTAAAAAATAAAATTTAATTAGTTGGAAAGAAAATTTCAGACTTCTATTTCAATTAGGAAGAGAAAAATAATGATGCTGTGTCCTTGAAATGCTGTGGTTAAACTATTTTCTTATTTGTATATCAGATTTAATGAAATTGTGTGTAGATAAATGACATCATGGTGCATATGACAGAGTAGGTCTGTAATGCTGAGAGTTGTAAATGCATATTCTCATAAAGTCCTGCAGCCTCCCTGTGAGTAAGGATGCTAACAATAGTGTATTCATTAAATGTAACCTGCACAGCTCAGGAAAGTATAGAGAGTATTTGAAATTTCAAAGGTTGGATTTTATGATTAGAAACAAATCTTTATATCTGTGTAACTTAACTGCTAACATAAATCATTTGTCCCTAGATCTCATCTCTTAGCCAGCTACTCTGATTCATCTGTAACATGAAGTGTCAACTGAATTTTTAGATGTTATAGGGGAATGTAGGAAGGGAGGAAGGAAGAGAGGGAGAGAAGAAAGAAGGGAGGGAGGGAAAATACTTAATGCATGTTGAAATCAGTTAGGTATTTTTTACTTATGATTATTAAGAAATTCATAGCATAAATAGCCATAATTATCTACCAAGGTAAAACAGTGCAGTTTTACGACTTAGAGTTGTAAGTCATTCAGCTAACTTTGACCTTAGAAGATCTAGTTTGGCTTATTTCTACTGGCAAAGGAAAGAAAAGAGTTCATGAAACAATTTGGCCAAGACAGAGTCAAGATGCTCTCTTAGAAGGTTAATGCAAGAATTGGTCAATTTAGAGTAAAATTTTCTTCAATAAGAAAATATGACTTATTCCTCTATACTTGATATGAGGTTTGCGAGGGCTTCAAAAAGTCATACATTATTTGGATAGAAGAATTATTTTTTTTAGACACTAAGTGGGAAAACAGACACATCCAGACTGAAGAACCTTGTATTAGTTTTCAAAACTTGACACTTGGTCCTCCAGATTCCACCAGCTCTACTTGAAGTCCCTTGCATACATGGGTCCACAGACACTGACATAAAACTTATCTCTAATTTATGGCAATATGTGGGCAAAAAAGGAGGATTGAGATGATTGCAGATGAAGAATAGAATGTTTACTATTCAGAAGAGTTAAGAATATTACCACAACAAAAGGTGGGATGGAATTCCTGCAAGACAATACAAGGGTGGCCATTTATCATTTCCAGGGGGTGTATTTTGGAATTATCAGTGATAGAAAGAGAAAATTTTGATAAAATGAGAAATGGTGAGCCAAATTGGGAATGGTGGTTACTTAGAAGAGATAAATGAAGAAAGAGTGAAACAGGGAAGAGCTCCAATAATTAAAAAAAAAAAAAAAAGGAAAGGTAGTACACATAGGGGTACACCTGCTGTACACATAGGGGTAAACCTGTAATATGCACAGAATGTTACCTGTTTTAGTTAACATTTCCTTGTTCTTAAAAAAGTCAATGTCTACATAAATAAAACACCTCGTTGTTTTGAAAAATGCTTGATATATTTACCAATATGTTTCCTGATGTGAAAAAAAAGTGACTACTAAAGACTTTATTTATTTATTTATTTTTTGATGTGGAACTTTAACAAGTTCATTTTGCAGTATAAGGAATTTGGCTATAACACTTGTATCTAGGAACTAAACATTTTTACAAAAAGTGCATGCTGTGTATAGATTAGCTACACTAAATGAAGCCTTTTAAAAATAACTCTACACTTAGGTTTGCACTATGTGTTTGTTTGGGGAAGAAATATGCACACATTCACGATTAAAAATATATATTTCATAGACTGATGTAATGTTACAAAAGCATCCTTCTTTTATGCATAGACTCATATAAATAAATATCTATTGACTTTGTAAACATTATTGGTATTAATATATGACTTATGATTTGGCATTTTGGTTAATTCCAGTTTTGATCTTGTCTATTAAGATAGAGGATTCATTAATAAGCATCGTTTTGCAGTCCAACTGTATGTTTTTTGTTTCAAAACCTCAGAACAATTCTCTGAAATCACATCACAATGTCTGTACCCATACATACATGTCTTTATAACTATGGTAACTTTTCACTTTGCTACTTTTAAGACATTTGTAAGAATTTATAATACCAATGATACTACATCTATGATTCAGTTTTACTCAATCTTTATTTGCAACGCATATTCTAATTGATTTTTTTCTACAAATATTGGCAGTGTAGAAGTAGAACGTCAGGATTATTTTAAGAAATATTTATTCAATCATTTCAAGGATGAACACTTTCCCATGTGTGTGTCTACTCTGCATTTTGTGTGTGTTGTCTCTTTGCCTCATTTTAGTTTTAAAATTACAACACAAAATGTGGAAGGTTATATTAAGGCATTGTCTTCTATTGGTAGTCATAACTTTTAGCAAGGCTAAAAGGGGAAAAAAGTTCATTTGGCATACCTGTTTGCAACAGGGTTATATACATCAGTATGAATGACACATTATGTCATAATGAATGATACTGGATAGGTGACATGGACAATTGGAGAACAAAACTCTAAATCATGTTTAGAGTTTCAGTGATGCCAGATGCTCTTTTCCTAAAGCTGCCTTATTGACTAAATTTGAGATGGCTAGCAGGCAAAATAAAATTAAAGCAAAATGGATGATAAATGATCATTCAAAAGGCAAAGTCAAGGATATAAACAGGTAACATTTCCCTTGAAACCCAGTTTATAAAAGACAGACTATAATTCTTCTGAACTATATAATATAAATAACGTAGAAGTTGGCTTTAAAGTATAATTGATTACACTGTTTACAGGAAAACATAAATCAAGAGACAAGCAGAACAAGGGTGGGACATATAAACAGGAATAGAATATGGAATTATAGATTAAGAATGATGAAGAGAGATACTGAGTTGTTAAGGAAATTATAAGTCATTCACATCTATCTTCTGGTGCTTTTTCTAGATAGTGATAACTAAAGTGATTAACACTAGTTTGGGAATTGATAAACAGGATTCTTGGGCTACGAGTTCCCATGAGTTGACTAATCTGCATAATTTTTTATTAAGTCATAACTACACAGCCTCTTTCTGTTGATTCTAGTTGAAGGAAATAGGTAAATGTTGAGGAAGTATTTGGAAACACTATAGTTTTCTCTACATTTTGGCTAATAAAACATCCCCTATAAAATCTGATTCTTGTGTTGAGACTGACTCAAGCTGCCTTAGACTTCAGGACCATCTCCACCTGCACAGAGTTTTGCCATTTATCCAATGTTGAAAAAAGTGTTTTTTTTCTAAGTAGGCCTATCAAACCAGCACCTGTGATACTTTTTTTTTTTTTTTTTTTTTTTTTTTTGGTATGGTTGGGGAAAACAGTCATAAATGTAAGTAAATGTTTTTCCAGAAATATTTTGTCTCTGATATTATGAGAACTCAGTTGTCCTTCCAGATGATCTTAAATTTCAGTCTACCATAGTCAAGCACAACCAAGTTCAAACCTCACTTCACTCCTACCAGCAGTGTGGATCCTGACAAATGTCTTCTTGTGGTCTCATTTTCCCCCCAATAGATTTAGATAAAACATTGTGGAAACTTTTGGGGAGCAAGAAAAACAATTATCTTTAGAATTATTTTGGATGGAATCTTTGATGCCTCTGTGGAAAGCAGCCTCTTAAATGGTGGGTTTTCTTTCCTTTATTTCTATTTATTGGAAATGGTAGTGGTGGGGCTGCTGCACATTTGGAACATAGATGCTCTTCTTGGATGTCTCCCAGAGCATCTAATAGTCCTTCCCTCCATGTGAGACTCACAGAGTGCTTGTAAGACAGAGAAAGGAGGATCAGGGTCAAGAAAGGAGTCATGCCTATATGAACAGAAGTCAGAGAGAAAGACACATTTGAAAATGGCACTCATTGTCTTGAAAGTATACAGTGGAGCCATATGCAGAGTAATGCAGGATACTTCTAAAGCTGGAAAGGCAAAGAACCAGATTTTTCCCAGAAGCCTGTCCAGCAACAATACAGTCTTGGCGACACCTTTTTTAGCTCCATGAGAATCATTTCAGATTTTTGAGTTAATGAAATTTTCCATAATAAACATGTTATTTTAAGCCATTAAATTTGTGGTGCTTTATTATGAAACTAATATAAAATTCATTCAAAATAATCTCAGTATTTTCCTCTATGTTAGATAAATGTATATGCTCAACATATAATATCATTGGAAGGAAAAGTACTTCTAAATGAAGGCATAAGTAGATAAATAAGTAGATAATTTAAAATAAATATATATATATATATGTGTGTGTGTATACACAATTAAGGTAGTCACACAGAGATACATATATACAAATGTATGAGATTTTGTATATATGCAAAAGTAGATGTATATGTACATCTTATTGATAAGTGTTACTAAAAAAACTCCAATATTCTTTTTGAGTTGACCTGAAATTTGAAGAAATACTTTACACAGTGGAATCAACCAGCAGAGTAGCACATAACTAGCTAATTCAGGCTAACTCAATTTTTCATGATATTCTGGGTTATGGATCTTGTGGAACAATCCAGTGATTGTCCTAAGACCTCTTAATATTTTGCACATTACAGATGGTCATTGCTAGGGTATACAGAGAAATATTTTATTTTTCAGTGCTAAGAGCTGTTTATAAATCTATTTTTACTATTATGAAGCTTCCAAGTGTTTGCTTTCAAAATGTTACCAATTTGATTGTCTGAATTTATTAAGCTTATTATTTTTACTCTAGTATATGAGGAAAGGTAAGGTTAGTTGGAAAACAAATATTGATTTACCTATTTTTTGGTAATTTTATTTTGTAGAGAAATTGCTTCTATCTGAAGTCATCTTTTGTTATAATAACAATATCAGTCTTTAAACCTCTATTTCTACTTGTTTTATCTTTCAGAGATAAAACAGTCATGTAATTATCCAAATATGTTTTATACATTTTTAACCTGATACAAATTGTATTTTCCTTAAAGAGAGTACTTTGTATGCAGATGTACATTTGTGTATGTGTGTGTCGCTAATTAAATGTGTAAATAATGCCCACAATAGGGAAGAAAATTTGCATACATATATACCAATTCTGGTGATAATGCTATTATTGTCTTACTATTTTGATATATCCAACTATTTGTTCCATTTTATTTATAAATTACATTGTCTTACATCTACATATTTCAAAATAGAATTGACTTTATCGGATTTTTATTTAAATATAAAAGATATTAGACACATGATATGAACATTAAAGTGTGTACTTTTAAAATGTTATTTTAATTATTTTCCTTTTATTTAAAATATTTTAATAGTCCCCATTAACAAAAATTATTCTATTTTGGCCAATTTTCTGTTTTCACATCATCATTAGTAATGTTTCTCTAACATTGCTATGAATAATACATAAGAATAATTCTTCTAAGCTACCTCCAACAGTAATTAGGGGTTAAGGTTCTTTTGGTTTGCCAGAATTCACAACATGCCACGTCTATTGCATTCTATTATATACTTCTGAATTTTAGCATTACTCTGTGTGTGTGTGTGTGTTACTGGGGATTGAACTCAGGGGCACTCAACCACTGCCACATCCACAGCCCTATTTTGTACTTCATTTAGAGAGATGGTCTCACTGAGTTGCTTAGCACCTCACTTTTGCTGAGGCTGACTTTGAACTTGTGTTCCTTCTGCCTCAGTCTCCCAAGTTGCTGGGATTATAGGCATGCACCACAGTAGCATTACTTTCAATAAGACTATTGCTCACTTGACTTATCCTTTCTTTGAATGGTCTTTCCACATTCTTTTTCCAGTTTTAAATGGATTATTGTGCTTTTTCTTGCTAATATCTGTGTTTTAATCACACGATTGTATAAACCTTTTCTGTCTACATTACAAATTTTCCAGGCTTATTGTTTATCTATTGATTTTGTTTAATTTTAACCACTAGGATACACACAATTTTATAATTATATCAGCCTATCTTTTCATTTGTATCATCTAGATTTCTTATACTAATAAACAATAAAAGTCCAAGTAAGTTCTATTTGGCTGGTATGCTTTTATTTATTCATTCTGAGTTCACAAATTGTTACAGAAGAAGTAATGTTTGACATGCACTTAAAGGAATGGGAAAACTTTCACCAGTGGATGAAAGACACCCCAGAAAAAGGAACAATTCTAATAAAAATTTGAAACAAACAAAAAAATCCATCCCACACTTCCACTCCTATGTTCAAATAACTAATTTTATCTAATGACTCTCAAAGATTCTGTTCAAGTAGTCTTAACTAAAGAGCATCTTTCCTATGGCTCCAGGTAGGAGTAAAATCATTTATAGTTTGGACTGGTAAAATGAGCAAATACTAATCTATGCACACAACATATTATGTTCTAGTATTCTGTACTCATATTCCTACTGTTAGGTAAGTTAGTCAACCATAACAGTATGTAGAGGACAGTGCAATGAAGGGTAGTAACCTATGGGGGAAATACCAGACATGCATTAAGAAAAATCCATGAGTTATAAAACTGAAAGCACAAGAAGCCTTATTGGAACAGGCAAGCATCTGGGGAATGGAAGCCAGAATGTCCAGCCTTCCCCAAGTCATTTATAATTATAAGGCCTTAAGGGGACTGCTGCTTCCAGATCACATCAGCCTTGTTTCTTGTTACTAAGTTGCCAAGACCCCCCATTATCTCCAAACCTATACCCTGGTCACAACCTCACTGACCACTCTGGCAATCAGGATATTAAACACTCACAAGAAAGTTTGCTGAGGGTTATTTAAAAGGTAATAAAAAGATTAAGGGCATATTAGAAATTGAGGTAAAAACAAGAGAATTCAAAATCCTTAAAATCCCCCAAATTTGTCAAGGGCATTTTGACCTCTGAGAGGCAATCCTTTCAGTCTATCCTGAACATTCATACACTTAGTCTTTCATACAAATTCCTGCAGTTACTCTGTGTGATTCACTTGAAATTCATGCTACAAGACTGTAAGAGCTGGTGGTCACAGACTGGGGTCACTTCAGTTCTGGAGGTGAACTCCCTCTGCAATAATACCACCATCAGTACTACCCCCAGCAACTCTCTTTCCACCAGACTGCTGCTCCTTGAAAAAGAGATACTATACTCTGTTTCTTCCTCTCCATCATCAAACACACAGACACATAAGTAGGTAGTCAGTATGTGCTTTTTAAATAAAATTGCTAGCATATTTACTGGTTTAATCACAGTGTAAGATAGATACATGGAAGAACAAACTCTAAACATGGAATGGACCTACGTCAAAAAGTGTCTTCCATTCTAAGGGATTTAAGTTTTATCTCACAATTTGAAGACATAGACGTCAAATAAATAAGGGCTTAGCATAATTCAATCTGCTTTTCCAAATGTAGCTCTTATCATAATGAATCCTGGAAGACTGGGAGATAAAGAGATTGGAAATTGATCTAGTTTATCCTTATTGTATCATTTCCCACCTGTTCTCTATACATAAGCCTTATCTATTTTAATGCAGGTTCTTGGATATAGGACAGTCATCTTAGTGGCCTTGGCACATAATTAACTGTCTTTTCACTTCGATAACTCCAAAACTTCTGATATTGACTTAAATATCAATGCATCAAGCAAATGGACCTTTATATACTCCTCATCAAATTGTTTTCCCATTTTGGGCTTTCACAAAGATTTGTTCTTCTTACTTTATAATACTTAATACAGCAATTCTTTTCTAATATTTCTCTGTCTCTACGTATATGTTTATTATTTATATTTATTCATGTTTATTTATATTTTTACATAATTACATATTTCATACATACAGTGTCTGTATATAGATAGGTAGATAAATAGATGATAAATAGATAGGTCTGCCTTTGTTCAGATACTAAACTAGTATCTGAAAATCATATTATTGAATGCATGAATGGAAAGAAAAAAAAACACCTTGAAAGAAGTACTTTCAACTTCCTACACATAACTATAATTAACAGATATGAGTAATTTTGGCAAAATTGATTGGAGAGTATTGACATACAGTGTGACTGGTTGTTTTGTTAGGAAATAAAAGCAAAGAGAGAATTTATTGAAGTGTTAGAAGCTTTTAAGATTTATCTTCTGAAATGTGTCTTGCCTGGTAAAAGGACCTCTCACTGGTTTTGATGGATTCAAAAACACTTTTGGAGAGCAGACTCATGTTTCAGCATCCCTAGTGACCTTTTATTGTCTGAAATAAACAATCCATAAGTCCTCCGTTGAATTGCTGATTTGTGAAGAACCATAGAAAAGGACAGCAAAGACTTTAGAAAGTGTCTGACCAGTGGGTAGGACTTGTCCGTAAACAAAACTGCACTTCTTTCTAGGATGTTAGACATCCAGTTTCTGGTCAGAGAAAACTTCTGTTTTCCTGGGGATTGCAATGAAAATATTGTAAATTTAAATAAAAGAGCCAAATTGAATCTAATATCAATTATAAAGTTCTTGGTGGGCTTGGTGACACCTGTAATCTCAATGACTTGGGAAACTGAGGCAAGGAGGGTTGTAAGTTTCAGGCCTGTCTCAGCAACTCAGCAAGGTCCTAAACAACTTAGGAAGATGCTATCTTAAAATAAGATATAAAACAAAAATTAAAAGAACTTGGGATGTAGCTCAATAGTAAAGTGACCCTGGGTTCAATCTCCAGTATTGCAAAATAATAAAAATAAAAAAAGATAGATAAACTAATACATAGCTTCACACACACACACACACACACACACACACACACAGAGAGAGAAACTTCTAATAACTTAATAGTTTCTGACATTTTCAATTAATTAAGTTTAAGCTGCTTAAAGGTTTTACATAGTGGTCATAAAGTGAACAATTCAGGTCTTCAATATTATATTGTACTTCTTCATTCAAGAATAATGTTGACCAACTTTTTTTGGTTTTGCTTTTGTTTTTATACTTTTATTTTTTTAAGCTACAAAAAGTGTTCAAAGTGTAGAAGCTCAGATTCCCAAGTTACAATGATTTCAAGAAAGTGGGAACTCGGCATCATAAGAAGCCACACTGCAAAGACTTGGCTTTCACACATAATGCATTATTCTAGCAGTAAAGCAGAGCATACCTGCTATAATCATCCTTTGAAACTTAATATATTCATATTGCCTTCCTCCTATATTGACTGTTTTCCATCTTTATGTATATAAAGAAATAGGCTTTCAGAAAAACAGACACAACTTTGATCAGCATGTAACACATGGATGACATGGTTCCAATAAAGCTCAGATAGAGTCCGTACTTATACCACTTTTTATGGCCTTTCTTTCTTCTTTCCCTAGGATGAAAGTTGCAAGTCCTGAAATATTGTCATCCATTTAAAAAAATTCAAGTGCAAATATTTTATGATGCTTTTTAGAGTTATCCCTTTTATCTTTAGTATGTTCTTATTTCCAATATAATCCTGATTAAATATAAAACAAAACTAAAACTCAAAATAAGAGCTACATTCTTTCATAAGAGGACAGATAGATAAGAATGGTGGGAACATAAGGTTAAAAGTTATTCTGAAAATCTTTGCCAATCATACTTCAGATAGAGCACTAATCTCCAGAATCTATAAAGAACTCAAAAAACTCTACACCAAGAATGTAAATAATCCAATTGACAAATGGGCTAAAGAAATGAATAGACACTTCATAGAAGAAGATATACAAGCAATCAACAAACATATGGAAAAATGTTCAACATCTCTAGTAATAAGAGAAATGCAAATCAAAACCACCCTAAGATTCCATCTCACCCCAATTAGAATGGCGATTATCAAGAATACAAGCAACAACAGGTGCTGGCGAGGATGTGGGGAGAAAGGTACACTCTTACATTGCTGGTGGGGCTGCAAATTAGTGCAGCCACTCTGGAAAGCAGTGTGGAGATTCCTTAGAAAACTTGGAATGGAACCACCATTTGACCCAGCTATCCCACTCCTTGGCCTATACCCAAAGGACTTAAAATCAGCATATTACAGAGATACAGCCACATCAATGTTCATAGTTGCTCAATTCACAATAGCCAGATTGTGGAACCAACCTAGATGTCCTTCAATTGATGAATGGATAAAGAAAATGTGGTATATATATATACAATGGAATATTACTCAGCCATAAAGAATGATAAAATTATGGCATTTGCAGGCAAATGGATGAAACTGGAGAATATCATGCTAAGTGAGATAAGCCAATCTCAAAAAACCAAAGGAAGAATGATATCGCTAATAAGTGGATGATGACACATAATGGGGGGTGGGAAGGGTTAGTGTTGGGGTTGGAGTTGGGTTTAGGGAGGGGGGCAGGAATGGAGGAAGGAAGGACTGTATAGGTGGAGGGGAGGGGTGGGAGGGGTGGGGGGGAAGGGAAAAAATAACAGAATGAATCAAACAACATTACCCTATGTAAATTTATGATTACACAAATGGTATGCCTTTATGCCATGTACAGACAGAGAAACAACATGTATCCCATTTGTTTACAATAAAAAAAAAAGTTATTCTGTAAAATGGGTCCATTGTGTGGACACCCCCCAACTCCAACCTGCTTTCTTTGCCAAAAAGCAATCTCTGTGTCCTGTTCCTGGACACCCTGGGTTGATAACAATTAAATTCTGCATCTTTGCTCTTGGCCACCTCTACAAGGAAGAAAGAGAAGACACTAATTAAACAGGCAGGCTCTAGGGATTATAAAAGAGGAGAACACCCAGCTCTAGGACACCTTCTCTTCAGTCTGTCTCTATCACTTTCTTAAATAAAAATTGCTTTCTCAGTGTTTCTCTGGTGTTTAATCTTCAACATCAGGGAACAGGACCCATACCCAATCTCTGAGACCAGTATCACTTTTACTCCATTTTTATTTTATTTTATTTTTTGCAGTACTAGGAATTGAACCCAGGAGTTCTCCATCACTGAACTACATTCCCCGACCTTTTTATATCTTGAGACAGAGTTTTGTTAATTTGTCAAGACTGGCCTTGGAATTGTGATCTTCCTGCCTCAGCTTCCACAGTTGCTGGGATTATAGGTATATGCCACCTTTCCTGGCTTCTTATTCCCTGTTTAAATATTAAAAAACCTGACACTCAGAGTTTATGCAATTTGCCGCAGAGAATACATGAAGAATCAAATATGGACCCAGGATCCAGGACCCAGTTCCTGATGTGGTATCCTGGAAAGAATTTTAGTATAAGACAACATTATCTAAAAATCAACTGGAAGGAATAAGGCAATCCAATAGAATGAAAGGCTGAGATATCACAAAAGATAATATCAAAAGGGTCAATAACCACATGAAAAGGTGGATAATATCATCCCTTCACCCACCAGAACATCCAAAAATAAAAAAGACTAATGATACTAAGTGTTGATGGGGACATCCATTGAGGAGAGCATTTATTAATTTTAATTAAAAATCTAATTATATGCCCCCCATGACCCTAAATGCAAGTTCAACTATAATCATGGCAGCTTCAAAAATTCAGTTGTCATATAGCTCTATTGACCAAACAGTTACATGAACAAAAACTTTGTATTCATGCACAACAGTATACTTCACAAAATAATTTAATAAAAATTGATTAGATTCACAGAAATAATGTTGAGAAAAATAGAGACTATACAGTACAGTGCTGTGCAATTTCATTTATAGTACCTTTAAGAACTAAAGATAAAAGGACTATATTTTTAGGGTATTTTTAGAAGCAAGTATATAGATGCCTGGAAATGTTTTACATGTTGATGTGGATGATAGTTATACAGATGTTCGCAAATATAAAACTACAGTGAGCAGTACACTTAAGATTGGTTCATTTCACTTTATGTATGTAACTACCTCAAGAATTATAATACGTGTATTGATGATAGCTAAAAATCAAGATATATTTTTATGACAGCTACTAACATTGATGTGCTGCACAAATCAAAAACAGTAAAGGAAAAGAAACTTGTAAAACATAGCACTTAACAGAAAAGGTAAAAAAAAAAAAATTAAACCAGAATGCTGTAATTTATAGACTTAAAGCAAAATAATTTATATACACACAGACCTGTGAGAAATTGCTAGTGTAACTAACAGGAACTCCAAAGTGATGTTTCACTTTCAATAATGAAAACATAAAAAACTGAATACAATGCAAGAAGGTGAAATTAAAGAAATTATTCAGATGTTTATGATAAAGAAAATATTGGTCTTTTTTCTTTGTTTTTTTGTTTTAGTTAAAAAATTAAGGACAAATTTGCAAATTTTGGATTATGTTTTCTGGAAAGGTAAAATTCAAAAGAAAGAGGCATAATTTATCAGAAACAAAGGTGAAATAATACAAAAACATTAATACCTTTTGGGTATGCTATTTTTCTCCTAATATCTAACAAAATCTGACATATAATAGGCACATGCTTGTTGAGTAAATACAGGGGTTTCCCAGTGAAGGCAGAATTGAGGACAGGCAGTTAATGTAGAATAAGAAATCTGGTCAAATGGAGGAATGAAGGCCTTCTGAGTCTGGGAAGTTGAAGACTGTCCCTGGGATATTTGAAATGTCATTGTCTCCAGTGCCCTTTTGATCAAAAAGTTTACCTGCCTTACTACCCCTACCCCAAAAAAAGCTACAGGCAGGGAATTGCTAATTAATTCCCCCTGGGTCCCTACCTGCCTGAATCCTCCCTGAGGCCCTTGCCGCCCCCACGCCCCACCCCTTTGCCTTGTGATGGCTTCTCCTGGGCTTAGTCATGTAGGCAGGAAGGAGATAAGGGTTTTGGAAAAGAACAGGAGAATAAAAGAGACCCTAATCTATAAAAGATGCAGGGTGTACTCACTTTTTGGGATTCTACAACATCAGCCATGGCCCCCTTCTCCCTCCCGGCAGAAGTCTGTATAACTACTTTTAAATAAAATCTGCTTAATATATGCTTGGTGTGCTTCTTTGCTTGTTGTACTGATACCACTGTTTACCGGTGATGAATTCTGCTTCCTCTAATGTTGAAGTTTGACACTAGAGAAGCACGCCAAGGCAAGCATATTAAGCAGGTTTTATTTAAAGGTAATAATACAGACTTCTCCCAGGAGAGAGAAGGGGGCCGTGGCTGATGTTCTAGAATCCCAAGAAGTGAGCACACCCTACATCTTTTATTGGTTAAGGTTTCTTTTGTTCTCCAGTTCTTTCCCCACGTATCTCTCCTTCCTGCCCCTGTGACTAGGCCTGGTTTTGCAGGTGAGATGCATAAAGTGAGAAGTGAATGGGCAGGGGAAGGGCCAAAGTGATTCAGCCAGGCAAGGGCCCAGGGGGCATTAATTAGCAGCTCCTTGCCTGTAGTGCTTGATAAAGGCAGGTAAATCTGGTAATCAATGGGCTCCTGGAGATCCTAACTTCCAGAGGCAGATGGCTTTCATGGCCTCCATTTCCTTGATTTGACCCAATCCCCTATTTCTACATTAACTGCCTGTCCCCAATTCTAGCTTCAATACTATACCACACCTGAGGAAGCAGAACTTGTCACCAGTGAACAGCGATATCACCAGCACTGACTTTGTATACTCAAAGAGAAATCTCCTATAATTTGCCTATTTAAATAATGAGAAAAACACTCCCATCAAACCATGCAATCGCAAATATGGAGAACAGTAAGAATAAAGAACTTCAGTCACAGTAATATTCCAGAGACAAAATCAACTTAGAATGAAACAATGTGCGACTTCTTTCTCAGGTATGTGTGGTGAAGGTATCAGCCATCTCTCTCTCCCATTGCCACAGCCAAGTGCCACCATCCATGACATCCTAGCAGCTGCTGCCAGGCATCAAGAGTAAGCCATTCTTCTGGGTTTTCATGGCTAACTGCCGCACAGAAGTCTATGCACAATAAATCACAGTGGTAATAAGGTAATGAGTGGGAAATAAGGTCCATTATGGTAGCAATTTCCTACACTATTCTCGAATTTCAAAAAGTTTATTCTGCCAGTTTTGGAATAGGTACCTTCATTAAAACAAAGTAGTCACAAGTATGGGAAACAAATAGCATTGACAATATTTCTAAACAGAAGAACACTCCTGAAATCCACAGGAATGCCATGCTTCAGAGCATTCTTGGGGTGACGACTATCAAGGACTTCAAGAGCAAGAACCCTTTCCAACAAAAATTTCTAAAAAATACATTTAATTATCTCCACATATATTACCAATGATTAGTTGTTTCACCATTTAAAACTAGAGAGTTAAAATTAAATAATGGATGTCAGGTTGAAACAGACAAATTTTTTAAATAAATAAATTCTAGTCTGAAAAAGAAATGATTTCACAAACTTAAAAGAAATAATCACTTTTCAAGATGATCAAGATTAATACTCTTGATTTTTAAGATAAAGGGGAGAAAATATTGTTGAATACATATTACATAAGTAATTTCCTCCTAAATTCTCTCTCTCACAAAGAAATCAATTTGGAGAACATGATACCTAATATCTCTTCTTCTGCCAAGTAAATCATAGATTTTTTAAAAGAGTAATGCAATTAATGCCAATAAATGAGCTAAGAAAAAACTTCTGAAAAAGGAAAGGTGATCACAGAACACAAATACATGTTCAAAAAGTTTGTTTGTCTTAATAATGTGTGGAAATGACAAGATGGCACTCGGCACTCAGAAAGTAGGAGAAACTAAACTTTATTTTATGCTGGTGCTCCCAGAGGAAATTAGCACTTCAAAATTCCAAGCACCTCTGACTAATCTTTCAGGACATTTATAGGTTGTCTACTGTCATACATTTCCTAGTCTAAAGAGTACATAATTGGACACAAGATTTCAAAAAGTAACATATAATTGTGTATAAGGGACATGTTTACAAAAGCAGACTGTGATAAGGGAAGTTGGCTTACAAGGTCTTCTATATCTCTAGCCTTGAGTCCTGAGGTTTTACAGGTGTGTTTTCACTTCAAAGGGACGTGGCTAGGTCCCAGGGAAAGTCCTTTCTATTCTAAAAGGAGGGGGAATAAATGATGCTAATTAGCTTTCCTGAAGCCCAGCTGGCAGAAACAAGGGGAGGGCAACTCTCACTCTCCCCAGCAATGTCCTCAGTTTACTTTACATCCATACCTGGATCAGTTACCCACTACAATAACAGAATGGAGAAGGTTGCCCACAGAGTTCTCTCAGATAGATAACCAAAGCCCACCAACCCCTAACCCAAGGAGGATCATCTAGGATGGTTCACTTCCCTCTGTATCCTGTTGGGGGTGTTGGGGAGTGGCAGGTGGGACCGTTTGTTTTACCTTAGCACAGTGGTCCCAGTTTTTATTAGGGTTTGGATGTGAGGTGTCCTCCAAAAGCTCATGTGTGAGATGATGCAAGAAGGTTCAGAGGAGAAATGATTGGATTGTAAGAATCTTTACCCAATCAGTGATTTAATCCCCTGATAGGGATTAACGGAGTGGTAACTGAAGTGGTAAGGGGATGCTGGAGGAGGCAAGAATAGGAGCATGGCTTTGGGTACATAGTTTTATCTGGTGAGTGGAAATCTTTCTCTCTCTGCTGTCTGATCACCACGTGAGTTGCTTCCCTCTGCCACACACTCTTCCTCCGTGATGTTCTGCCCTGAGGAATAGAGAGAGCCTTCTATGGACTAAGATCTCTGAAACCATGAGCCCGCAAATAAATTTTTCCTTCTCTACAATTGTTCGGATTCAGTCCTTTAGTCCCAGCAGTGAAAAAGCTGACTAAAACAGTTTTGCAGGGGAAGGGGAAGTAATCTAATAGTTGGAAAAACTGGTATATATTTTTTAAAAATAAAAATAATAAATAAACTGTTCTCTGACATAAATTGCTTCATAAGTCATAGAAAGATTAAGCCTGATTTTAATCCGGAAGTCAGAACAAATAGTAACTATGCTTTGTGTTATAAATTCTAAGTATGCTGTTACTTACTTTAAAGCACAGAAATTGTCTTTCTCAGATGCTCAGCACCGGTAAGTAAGTTGCATTCCTTTCCCTCTGAAGAATGCAGATCTATTCACAGAATAATTGACAATAATGGGACAGGTCTAGGTGACTCAGCTTCTAGCACAAAAAGAAAAACCTGGGAGAAAAAGAGTGACCATCACCTGCTCTGCCAACAAACCTTGTTTTGCAGAGCTACTTTTAAACTTCGATGTTATCTGGGGAAATTGTGTTTTTGAATGATGACTCTGTCCCCTCAGCTTTTGTGTTCAAAATCTCATTCTGGCTGTGCAGTTAAAACATCTGTGCCCTTTGTTTTCAATCAATAATGAAGAATTCATTTGGGCTTAACACAAAGCCTAGCAACTCCTTCAGTTTTCTTTTCAAAGATGAGATGGATACACATTGTCCTCAGCCACAGTATTCAATGTTTCTGATCTTCATTGAATAAGTCTGCATGGGCGGATGAAGTTTATTATGATTCAAAGTCCATCCCTTGAGCCGCAACCATCCTCTAGTACTTTTATAGAAAATTTCCCAAATAATAACATAATTCCCTTGTGAAAAACTCACAAAGCCTTCCTGAAATACTTTGTCTATAAAATTGTGTCTTAGATTTGATTGTAACCCACTTTATCTACTTTTCTTCCACTTAATGTATAAATACTTAAAAAGAAAAATAATAAAAAAAGGTGCACCAAGAACTACAAATAAAAAGAGATAGCTGAGGTAAGCAAAAACAAATGGTAGAATTTGTGTACAGATGATTTCGAAAGGTGCTTTGAAAGAACTAAAGGAAGCTAAACAAACCAAACTTGGATAATATATCTGGCCTCCTACTGAAAGAAGAAACCAACTAATTTTGTTATGAATCCAACATCTTACCAAACACAAGAGATAAATCCAATGGTTATGATCTCTAACCTTTTGGAATTTAGTCTAAATGGAAAATATGGACATATATAAATAACTTCAATATTAATAATATCAATGCAACTGTAACTGAGTGTTTCAGATTACAGCATTTTCTAGCAGGTTATGGTGCACTGAGATAAGATCTTCATGCTTGGTGCTGACAGAACAGTATATGTTGGCGAACCTATCAGGGTAACTGTCTTGTGTCCTCTTGCATTTTCCCTACAGTACTACTGGGAACAGACTAATTTACTATGCACCTCTACATTGAATGTTCATACCTCTTCATTTTCTGTTTTTGAACTACTGAATGGAAAAATGGAGAACTGCTTCAAAAGTAGGTAGCCTGGTTTCTTGATACTCACTTGTGTTCCCAGGCACTTGGTAGGCTTAGGCAGTGAATGACCTGAGTCCACATGTTCAAGACCAGTCTGAGCAACAAAGTAAGACTGCAACTCAAAACAGCATAGTAAATAAAACTACATTTATACTCAAGAACAGGAGTCAAATTTTATGCCTGTGACTGGCACAGTTCTGGTAATTTTATGACATTCTTAAAAATCAGAGATCAATTGACTTCTTCCATATAACTGAAGCCAGAATTGTGGACAGGCAGTTAGTGTAGAAATAAGGGATCAGGTCAAATCGAGGAAATGGAGGCCATGAAAGCCATCTGCCTCTGGAAGTAGGAGACTGCCCCTGGGAGAATGGAATGTCAAGGATCTCAGGAGCCCATTGATTACCAAATTTACCTGCCCTTATCAAGGACTGCAAGCAAGGAGCTGCTAATTAATGTCCTATGGGGCCCTTGCCTGGTTGAATCACTTTGGCCCTCCCCCTGCCCTATCGCTTCTCACTTTTACATCGCACCTGCAAAATAGGCAGGAAGGAGAGATAAGTGGGGAAAGAACAGGAGAACAAAAGAAACCTTAACCACTAAAAGATGTAGTGGTGCTCACTTCTTGGGATTCTAGAACATCAGTCATGGCCCCCTTCTTCCTCCTGGGAGAAGTCTGTATTATTACCTTTAAATAAAACCTGCTTAATATGCTTGCCTTTGTTCAAACTTCAAGATTGGAGCAGAACTCGTCACCTGTCAACGGCGGTATCAGATTGTATCAGATTTGGAGATTCCACCAAGATCTACGCCTAGTAAGCTTCTCTCTCCAAGCACCCCACCTGTTTGAGGTGCATCTTTCTGTCTTTTTTTATTTTTGGAGGATAAAATGGGCAACCGTAGACTACTTAAATGCAGTTAGCGCAGTCACCATCCTTCAAGACTCGGGTGAGAGGTTTCCTGGCCCAGGCAGTTCCCAATCACCTGCTCTGTATAGACCAGGCATGTTGGACTCTGACAAAGCCATTTCCTACTTTTCTGTCCAGGCCCGGAGCGCAATTGTCATTAGTACACAGTGTCCCTAGTCCCGATCTACCCAGGATTCATGGAGGCTGATGAAGTATAAGAACAACTGCAGGATTCTCTGGCCCGGGCTACTCTGAGGGGATCCCAAAGGCTCCTTCTCCGGACTCCTCCTCCCGACCGCCCTAAGGGGTATCCAGGGTGATTGGTTGACAAATAGCCCTGAGGGAAAGCACCAATTACCTTTGCCTCTGTATGGGCTGCACAACACTCCCCCACACATCCACTCCCTCCTAGATGCTCCCCTTTCCTCCCTGGTCAGACATTAGGAATTCAGATTGTAGGGTTAAAAGAAAGACCTGGGATGATTAGTATGAAAATGCCCAGATTCCCTTTGTTCACATACTTAGCCTTCACTAGTCTATCTAGAGTCTCTCCATTACTGCCATTACTGTTCCTGTGCATAAATGTGCTCACTGTGTTCTCTTTAAGCTGCAAGAGGGAGGCATTTAAAATCAAGCCCTCCCATGAGACCCTCCAAGAAAAGGGCGTTATACGCCTAAGAACCAATAGATATCCCCTTACCCTCCAGAGATTCCTTTAGTCTACAGGGCAAAAAGATAGGCAAAAATGCACACTTTTTACTTTTGTCATCATTTTTTCATAATTAGGAGTTTATAGTGGCAGGGAGGAAAGCAGTAACACCTTTAAGTCTGAATCCTCCAAGGGTCTCCAGCACAGGGCAAACTGGAACCCTAGCACTTTGCTAGCACTTTGCTGAAGAAGGCCAGAAATAACTTTGGCAAAGCCAGGTAGTGAGAGATGGGTTTTTCTGGATGGTAAGGAAGCTCAAAGTTAGGGAGATGTCCCTAATACTTCTAACTCAGAAGGGAGCTTCTCTATCAACAGTATTGCCAGGTTCACCACTAGCCTGCATACTGCTAAATTACAAATGATCAAGAAAAGTGCCTCTCATGTTTCCATGAGAGGAAAAAGCCTTGAGAAATCATCTACTGAGGGAGAAAAATCAAGGGGACCCCCCAAATTAAGATAGATAAAAATAAATTTAGGGAGGTTTTTGGAGGATCCATTAATATTGAGATGATTCAAAACTTATGCCAGGTATTTGACTTCACCTGGAAAAAATATGCTATTACTTAACCATCTAGAGCACAGGCAGTACCCAGAAACCATCCTAACTGGGATTCAAACAATGAGTAGGATGCCTAGACAACTATTATGAGGCCTTCAGGAAAGTCCTGCTATTTTCATGGAGAGACTCAGGAAGGCAATAAGAAAACTCACCACCCTGAATCCATTGAGGGCCCCCTACTTTTAAAGTATAAATTTATCATTCAGTCAGCACCAAGCATTTAGAGGAAATTAGAAAATTGGCATATGGCCCTGACCAATCCTTAGATGATCTCCTCCAGCTTGCATGTTCCATTTTTTATAATAGAGATCAAAAAAGAAAGAAAGGGAACATAAAGACAAAAAAACGGGCTTATTAAAGATCATTCAAAACCTTAAAGATCATTCAAAATGACAAACTTTTAATGCCTTGCAACAGCCCATGCAATTCAACCATTTTAGGAGTTAAAAAACATATTGCCTAGTCCATAACCTTGGAATAATGAAGCAGTAATTTCGCCCACCCTTTAGTTCTTAATTCATATACTCTTATCTTGGATTCCAACTGCTGCTAGGTTTACTGTGTTAGATTAAAAAGAAAGCTTTTCCTGTATAACCTATACTATCAATCACAATTTCTGTTTACCTTTGAGGAACCAGATAGTATATCCCAACTAACCTAGATAGTGTTGTCTCAGGATTTAGAGATGGCTCTAACCTGTTCTGGACAAACCTTAGCTAAGGATTTAACAGTTTCAGAGATAGAACATCTATACTTTTTCTCCAATATGTTAATGACATACTTTATATGCCTCCACCCAAGAGGAATATCAAAAGGTCATTACAGAACTCCTAAACTTCTTAGCGATAGGAATTATAAGATCTCAAAGAATAAAGCTTAATTATGCCATCAAAAGTTTCAATACTTAGAATTGCAACTGTCTCTCAAGGAACCCACAAGTTAAGAAGGAAAATAACCACCATAGAACAATATCTTCTGCCCCAGAAATATCAAAAAGGGGCCTTACTTCAAGCTTCTGTCCTCAGCTTACCTATGAAGCAAGATTTAACCTGTTTTTTACTGAGGGGAAAATAAATCCTGGATAGGCAGCCATAGTCAGCTTAATAACTAATGGCATATCTCAGTGAGGAGCTTAGCATAGTAGCTTCATTCTCAAAAGTTATGGAAAGTAAGGTCTCATAATTTTTTCTTTGACATCAAAATCTATTCTGATAGAAATGACTAAAATGCCTTAGGCATCAAGTTTCTGCTAGAACCTGTTATCTCAGCTTCTTTCAGATCTCTGTCAAGGCTTACATTGAAATGTAAACAGAGGAAGCCAGAAGGCACAGTGGGAGACCAGTCTCAAACCCAAGAAGAAAAAAAGAAAAAAAGAAAAAAGTTTTACCTGAACTCCAGCAAAGGTAAATTTTATGGTACTTTATTAAAGTAACTAACGGCCATATCATTTTTCCAGAACTCTTGCTTTTTTTTTTCCTTAAATGCTATAGTTTTTGACCTCATGACTTTTTTTTTATCAGTTCTATATTTTTATTCAACTAGAGTTTTTGAATATCTGATACATTGCAATGGAGATTCACCTATAAATTTACAAGGCCTTTGATTTTGTATTATGTGTATATCATGTTGTCTGATATGTTGCTTGTGCATCTAAACATCATGTGCATGACATCAAAATTTGAAAATTAAATTTAAAAAATGGATTCAGATACTTTTAATTCATGTGATTTAAAAAGGTTCAATTTAAATTGGATAAACTAATAAAAGTAAAATGTCTTTGAAAATAACAAATCCCTAGGTGGTCAAACTAATAATGTTGATATTTATAAAATTTCTAATATTAATTGTTTCTAGGACTTTTCTTCAACAGGAGAGATGGCAAATACTGTTCAGGACACTTGTCTAATATCTTGTTTTTTCCAAAAAATAAGAGAATTAGAGTTAACATGTATGGGATTACTCAAATGTGTTTGTAGAGACACTGATTAATTTACAAAGTTAAAATGCTAATTGGTAAACAGCATTAAGTACACTTAACTCCTTAAATTCCATGGGGTAACATATTTAAACATTATTGGTGTTTTCATAAGTTTGTAAATAAAAAGGATTTAAAATTGCTTTGTGTCATAGCTAAACTAAAAACAAGGTTACTAAGAGTTATGTCCTAACGGGTATGATTCTATATACAAAGGGTTCCAAAAGTTTCAACTGTGTTTCAATAAAAGTACTATAAATAATGAAATATTTAATCTTTTTAAAATGGAGTAATTTATCTAAATTCAGAAATTTCATAAGAGTTGTTTCAGAATGTGAACAAAAAGCATTCAACAGATAGGAAAGAAAAAATAAAAGGTTCTAGATATGAAAATATATTTAGTAAAAAAAATGTTTCTGGTAAGAAAGTACTTATGTGATGAAATACATAAGAGTTGAAGTAAGTGCTAAGAAAGTCTGTGTAAGTAAAGGGCAAATTTCAACAAGTTTACATGTAACTAAGTTGGTTATATGTACATAAGACAATCAGTTAAAGCTATTTAAGTTTTTTCCTAAGGTCAAATACTACTATACTAATATAAACCAAAGTTTAATCTATATGTTAAAATGACAACAATTTCTTAGAAACACTAATTTACTCTTAACATTCTGTCTATTAAGTTTTATTCTTTAGAATAATTAGTCTTAAAAATTGGAGTTTATACAGTTATGGTTAATCAACTGTTAGTATTGTATTACGTTAGAGTCTAAATTTTTCTTTCAAAACTAAATTTGGTTAATATAAAGGTATCAAGGTAATTGTGGAATGGTCACTCTTTGTATATTAAATGTGTTCATATTTTCCAGGTATACAAGTCTTTAAAGCAGAAAATTTATCAAGCTGCTATTCTCCTAATTAAACTTGTCTATAATGGTAATTTTAAACTTATAAAGAGTAAATTTTATTGGGGATTTATTTTTATAATTTAATGTTTTATTATAGGACCTGTTATCAATAGGGTATATGTAAAATTTGATACTTTTTACATTGATTTAAAAAATTTTAAATGTAAATGTATTTCTAAAAGTTAGTGATAACCTGATTTGTTTAAAGGTTAATATTGTGAAACAAAAAACATTTTGCCACTTTGTCACACAAAAGGAAAGTTAAAAGTTCTCTCAGCATTTCTTTGATTCATGTTTTAGATATAATGTTAAATTGTGTTCATTAAAGTTCAAATACACTCAAGAAACAGTATATGTAAACTTCTTAAAATGATATTTAAGAAAGAAGCAAATATCAATAGAACACTTCACTTAAGATTTGTAAAGAGTCATGCCTTACCTGAAATAAGACTCTTCCTCCCACCTTACTGCATGTTAGAGTGGCTCCAAAATAAGCCAGACTTCAGTTTATTTAAAGTTACAGTCAAAAGATTGGTTCTTGTAAAATTACTGTGATCTCAAACAGGGATTATAATGTAGAGCTCAGCCAAAATTCAAGATAGCTATTATACAATCTGAATATATTTTTACTCTTGCTAATTTCATTTTGTAAAGCTGTTATGTTAATGTTTTGCAGCAGTAGCTGCTTCAAGAACATACAATCTAGGTAACTTGTGATAATAAGCCATCACCTACAGAACAGATGATATATAATGGTAACTTCCAGTACTAATACAGACTCCAGTTAAATAAAAGGGTAAATAACTGTAAAGTTATAGACATCAAAGTTAAAGCCCAGTACTCTTACTTTATGACTGGTGAGAGTGGTTTGCTGGATGTTTAAGATCAAACTCAGAGATTGAGATTAAAATACAGAGGCCAAGAAAAACCAGTATTTGGCTCTTGCCCTGAGAGTCAGCCTGAACCCAGGGAACAAGAGGATTTCTCTAAGGAGCTTTGCAACTCTGGGTCACATGACCTCCCAATCAGGGAGATTGATAGGACCACTGGAGGATGAAAAGTCAATCAGTGCACCTGCTGTAGAGGAGGGTCATGAAAAAAGGGAGACATCCCTGATGCTTCCAAGGGAAGCCATCTCATCAAGGAGATCCTACCTAGTGAATGGCGCTAAAGGATCTAAGAAGCTGCTCTCAAGTTTACCATGAGTGGCCCCTGTGGAAACTCAGTTGACTCTTAAAAGACAGGAACAGGTCAATTTGACCAGCTTGATCTTAAACACCTAGCAAAACCGTTACAACAAAAACATATCCATTCTTAGGCATTTAAAAGAAATAATAGTTAAGTGTAACTTAAGATGTACACTTGTGTTAGCCTTCTAGAATAAGTAAACATTGGAAGCTACAAAAGAGAGATCCTTAGACAAATGTGCCTAATAATTATCAAGAGAAACTGCCAGAGTCAGAAATTTTTAGTCAGTTTAAGGCCTACAGACCTTCCTAAGCTACACAGGTAGGCTTAATTTATGTTTGCTACTATGATTATCTAGCCCTAAGTAATAGAAATATAGAGATCTCTACTAAACATAGGTTATACTAATAAAAGGATATTTTACAAAAATGAGATGACATTAAGTAGCTTAACTATATTTTCTGGGGACATCAGTGACATTAAGAGCTAAATGTTGTGTTCACATTCATGATAACCTGGACAATGTTAAAGTTCCCAAATAAAGGTCTTGTCCTCTCCAGCCTTTGTTAGGCCTTATTATGGGAACAATTTCTCAGTTCTTCCATTTCCTGGTGAGGGATTATTGACTTCTGTCATCTTCATGATATTTATTGACATGTTCCAGATTCTGCAACATTTATTTTGTATTAATCTCATTTCAGTACTCATGTCTTTTTGTTCTTCTCTCGTAGAAGCACCCACTCCCAGATGCCTTTACAACCTGCTCTTCCCCAACCAGACTTCTAACTTGGACCCCTCAATTTTTTAAAAGGGAACTCCAAACTGCTTGCCCATGCTGAACCTACCAGCTTGAAGCAGCTAGCATAGTCGTCACCCCCTTCCCTTACAGCAGTAAGGAGTTCCTAAAGGAAAAGGGGGGAAAGAAGCCAGAATTGGAGACAGGCAGTTAGTGTAGAAATAGGGGATCAGGTCAAATTGAGGAAATGGAGGCCATGAAAGTCATCTGCCTCTGGGAGACTGCTCCTAGGAAAATGGAATGTCAAGGATCTCTGGAGCCCATTGATTACTAAATTTACCTGCCCTTATCAAGAACTGTAAGCAAGTAGCTGCTAATTAATGTCCCATTGGCCCTTGCCTGGTTGAATGCCTTGCCCCATCTGCTTCTCACTTTTTATATCTCATGTGCAAACTAGGCAGGAAGGAGAGATAAGAGGGGAGAGCACTGGAGAACAAAAGAGACCTTAACCTATAAAAGATGTAGGGTGTGCGCACTTCTTGGGACTTTAGAACATCAGCCATGGCCTCCTTCTCCCTCTTGGGAGAAGTCTGTATTATTACCTTTAAATAAAACCTGCTTAATATGCTTGTCTTGGCATGCTTCTCTAGTGTTCAAACTTCAACATTAGAGGGAGCAGAACTTGTCACCAATGTCATAACTGTATTGATATAAATAAGGTGATGTTCCAATATTAAGTATGTTTAATTCAACTCTTATTGTGGTAGCAAAATCAGACCTGGTTGTGAAATGAAATTACAAAAACATATGGTAAGAGTTCAATGCCTGTCTGAGGGTCAGTTCCCCTCCCTTCTCTTAGGCTTTCCCCAGCAGGGTCCCTACATTTTGCATTGTCAATGACTGCATTCAGAGTCTGACTACTCCCTCCTGAAATGTAGTAGACATCTGTGGAAAGAGTTATTTCTTCTTATCTATTTCTGTGAATATGCTTTATGTTAGAGACCCAGATTAAGATCACATAGATTAAGAATTTTTTTAAAAACAAGAGGAAAAAGTCTTAATGATAGCATGGGTCTAAGATGATATCAAATAACCTACAAATATTGTAAGAAACTGGATCAGGGCTCAGAATTTTGGAATGCTAATCTCCTCTGGACCTGCCATCATGAAATAAAGTTTGGTTTCTCCTACTTTTTGAGTGCAGTCTTGTTTCTACAACATTAGTAATATGAGAGTGAGAAATTTATCACAAATTTAAATTACATTATGCATTGAAATGCGTAATTATGACTTCAGGTCCATCCCTTGAGCTACAACCCTCCTCTCCCACATTCATAGGAAATTCCCCAAATCATTACATAATTCCCTTGTGAAAACCCACAAGTCCTACTAAAATATTGTGTATATAAAATGCATCTTAAATTGTGTCCCAGTTATTTTATCTATCTTTCTTCCACATTATGTATAAATGCTTAGAAAGAAAACAATAAAAAGATGTACTAAGAAAAAAGAAAGGGGAACAACTGAGATAAGCAAAAATTAAAGGCAGTCTCAGAAAAATTAGTAAAGCTTTAAATAGTAACTTTTCTGATTTAAAGATGATATTGTACAAGGGGAAGAATTATTACCCAGGGGAACATTCTGTGCCATGATGGAATCCCACATAGAAAATAGAATACATTTTTATATGAAACTGTTATTCAGGAAGTCAAACCCTATCTACAGAAACCCCTACTAGGAAATCCTCATATGTAAGTGATAGGATTTTTGTGATTTTTCAACTAGCATGTTTTAACAATGCTTACAATTGCCTGAAGCCTATAACTGCTGGAGCAGGAAATCTGAGCAAAGGCTGAACTGTTTTTATCTTATTGTCAAGCATCCATAGAGAGATGATATGTGTTGCATTTACCAGTGACTATTTTTTTTTTTTTTAAATACAGCACTGTTTGGCTAGTGGTTTTCTTTAAATAGATCATAGTACAAAGAGTTTTATTTTATTGTTTGAATAAAAAGGCAACCAACAATAGGACTGAAAGCAATAGTGTATCTAAAAAAAAAAAAAAAAAATTGTCCTGATTATTAGAAACCAATGTTTTCAGTATCAGTTTCTTCATGAGCAAAGTGGATATAAAATCAGCCTTGTTTGAAGTCCCCTGTTTTTCTACTACTGAAACCCAGTCTCTTGCTCCATCACTCCATGACCTTCCCTAATTGCTAGGTGCTAGACATTTTCTGATTACCTTGCATGAACTCATTAAATACTGAACAATCCCAGAAGGTACTCACTATGATGGTTTCCATTTCATTGACAGGAAGTGTGCACTGTACACACACACACACACACACACACAGGAAGAGAGAGTTAGCGAAAGGTTGTTAGGATACAGACAAGTGCAAATGGTGGGAACACAAAGTTAAGAGAATAATTCTATAAAATGTGCCCACTGTGCTGACCCCGTATACCTTCTTTTCCAAGATGCATTTTACCTGATGCCTGTCGGGCTTAAGTGAACAGGCTATGTCACATTCCTTAGCAAACTACCTGTTATCTGCAGAAGAAATGCAGGCCCAAAATAATGTTCATAAGAGGAACCCAAGTTACCCTGAAGGGGGAGAATTTGTGACCCTTTTCATAGATCAGAACCCAAAACACTGGGAGATAAGAGTAATTCCTCCTTGCCATAAAATCTTTAAGAATTTATGTTGAAGAACCAATAAGAACCAGTCAGCATGGTCCAAGGGGACCTAGGGTTGTCATGGACTTAAAAGTGTGATCTCATCCTGCTCTCAGTTAAAATCAAGAGGTGCACCTGGGTGGGACTCTCTGGAAACTTATCTGGGATCCCCAATAAAACTGGAGTGCAGGAGGGGCATTATATCCCTCTCCTCTCTGAAAGGACTCACTTTTTCCACTGAGTGTCCCCTTTGCCTTTTACTATCTTTTCAATAAACTCAGTCCTGTTACTCTGAATGACATGTCTGAAATTTTTCTGACTTTATCACAAGAAATGAGGTTTGAATGTGGATGTCGGGGGGTCTTCAAATTGTTTCAATTTCTTGGAAGACCCCAGCACTATAACACTAAGAAGGCCAGCAGTTTGCCCATCTGTGCTTGCACTTTCTGGCTAGACCTAATTTCCTGTAGCACATGCCTTCTTTCTATCTTCAAAATGTTACTCCTGCTTCTTAGTCCTAAGTAATACATTGTTTCATTTCAAGTTTCAGTCCACAAATTATCTCCTTCAGGAATTCTTCTATGGTTGCCTCACTCCTAGATAGATAAGAAGCCACTCCTGGGTGATGCTACAGACCTCAGTGCACTCATCACGCTGGATCTTACTTCTGTCTTTTCTACTTGAGATCCTTGAGGGAAGACACAATATGTACTCAATAAATATTTACTGAATCTGTACATGAGTGTGAAGGGATCACGGGATAAATTTGGTAAAACTTGTTTGAAATCTCTAAGAAACAAGCGAGTATCACAGGTTATTATTCCATTTCATCATAATAAATATATCCTATGGCAAGAATGGTACCTTGGAAAATATTTTTCTTTAGAAAGGAAATAGCAAAATAAAAACATAAAGATAAAGAAAATGTTTCAAAAAGAAAAATACTGATTTATGTCCCCTACAAAGTGTTTTCAAAACTGGAAAAGTGAATAAAGTTGTATCATTTATAAAGAGGGTAGAAACATGAAAATGTTCTGTGTGATCAAAGCAAAGTATAATATTGTTAGCTTTTATGACAGGAAAAATTGGTTTCTTTTCTTGATTTGCTGAGGAGTAATTGAACAAATTAAGAAGAATTATAACTTAACTCTTTAATTCTAGTGAAATCAAGAATGCTATAGATGACTTCAATTTTAGCATATTTAATATGAAAACATATGATATAAAACAGTGATAGCATGTGAAATAGACACCATGTGAAGAAAATTTCATAGCAAATATACCATGACATAAATTGCAGGAGATTTGAAAATAAAGAATGACAGAATAGCCCAGTTCAATTACATTTGTCTTTCAGAAGAAGGTGATGACTAATCCATTGTTTGAATTCACAATGGAATGATAAAAGATTGTATTCTTAGAAGTACCCAAGAATATTCAAGGAGAATTGACAAGATTCCATTCTAGACAAATGTATGTAAATCCAAATTACCACTAAGAATCAAGAAAATTGAAGAAGATTAGCATAAGAAAAGCTATTTTTTCTGAAATAAACATTCTAATCTAAATATGAATTCACCTCCTTGTCAACGATGAATATTACAATTAATTATTTTACACATTGCTCACCTTTACCACACAAGTAGTTGTGACCTCCTGATAAGATTTTTGTGTAGGTTGAAGGAGATCATTTTTATCAAGTTATATCAAATTGCACGTCAGACATAATTGCTGGGTATCCTAAGTAAGTTTTTTGTAGCTATTGTTATTAATTGCATGAGGATTATGATGTTCTCAATTCTTAGAAAGTCAAAGTGTCAATTAGCTCATTTTCCTACTGAGTAAATATATTAACATCCTCCAGAGAGACATAATCAATAGAAGAAACATGTACAGACATTCATAAAGATTTATCACAAGAAAATGGTTCATGCAGTTCAAGAAGCTGGCAACTCCGGGTATCTGCAAGCGTGATCAGTAAGCAAGAAACTTGGGAAAGTTTATACTTTAATTCTAGTCTGAGTTTGAAGGCCTGAGAATCAAGATTGCTGCTGGGGTGCATAACCTACAAGTCAACATGCAGGAAGAGTCACTGTTTCAGTTTAAGAGGAAAGACATGGAGAAATGATGAAGTCCTATTTCAAAGACCATCAGACAGGGAGAAAACTTACTCATGGGAGAATCTGCATTGCTGTTTGAGCTGGGACTTTGGTAAGACCAACACATGCCTTGTAACATAATCTGCTTTGCTCAATCCAAAAATTTTATATTATTATCATGCAGAAACTCCTTCACAGGAACTCCCAGAATATTTAACTAAACACCTGAACACCCCTGACTTGGTGAAGTTGACACATGTAATTAATCATAAAGGTAAATCTCATGATTTCTTTTTAAGATCTCATACAGCACATTAGGTTTTAATTCACAGGTGGAATAAGTCTATCTTAAAGAAGTTACTCTGAAGATGTGTTTTATGCCATCAAGAAAAATGTATTTAGGATTGGGGATGTAACTCAGAGGTGGATCATGTGTTAAGCATGTATGAGACCCTGAATTTAATTCCCAGTACTGGAAGAAAAAAAACAAAACATAAAATATATATCTACATTTGTCTTTCTATATTTATTTTTTCCTCATAATAATATTATTATAAGGTATTTTTAGTAAGAACATAATAAGGGGGGAAATGTCCATTGTTATTATTTTAAACAATATACTAAATGTAGATTCTTGGAATACTGGTCATACCAAAATAAAAATCATCTAAGAAATACTTTTTCAATTTTTTATCATATGCCTTATCACATTCAAGTCCAATAATAAAATAATGGATCCTATTAATTGTGCCAAAACATGTACTATGTTCTCTTGAAATAGCATCTCAGATAATCTTCAATATCTCTCTAACCATCATCATGGTTATCAAGGATTCAAGTTCAGATCTTGCTTTCCCACTGTATTTAATGCTTGTCTAACTAAAACCAACTATCATTTTAATTTTAACTGATTATCAATTGAATATATTATAAAACATGGGTAATGTTACAACATGTCCTAATCAATTCTATTTATTAGGATACTCTGATGCAATCATTATGATAGTTACCTGAGGCAAGGCTATGATTAGTCACAGCAGGTGATTAAATCTGTAGTTGTTTTAGGCCTGATTCTCATTGGTTTT
Organism: Sciurus carolinensis; assembly: GCF_902686445.1. Taxonomy (NCBI): domain Eukaryota; kingdom Metazoa; phylum Chordata; class Mammalia; order Rodentia; family Sciuridae; genus Sciurus; species Sciurus carolinensis. Next base: position 52,065,176 of record NC_062223.1, on the reverse strand, counting down.
TTTTTTGCATCATCAAATAGTCCAATAATAATATAATAGTGGGTATTCACTGTGAGAAATAAAATCCTGTTTCCTAACATATTTCTTTAAATACAGAATAGGCAGAAATGAAATGTTGGGATTTTAAATGGCCCGAGGAATTTAACTGGATCTCTGGCAATATTCTTTTCAATTATAACAGTGATTTAAAATTTTTGTAACATTACCAATTGATCTAAGTAGCACTAACACAGAAATTTCTGGTGCCCACGATGAAAACTGTCCTGTTTACTAAGAGAAATTAATTGGATAAATGGTCTAGTCCTAAATGTTTTTTAAAGGGCAATGTATTTGTAGGTGGCATTGAGAAGCTAAGAACTATAAAGTGAATTTTTCACTTTTCATTTGCTGTCAATGTATCAACGCACATATGAAGAAAGCTCTTTTCCTCATTTTCACAAAAGAGAAAGATTCAGAGAAGATTTAATGTTCTGGCCAAAGTAATACACAATTTTAAAAATCTTTAAAGTATTCAAATGCCTGTCAAGCCGAAAAGACTATAAATTACCTATGACAACAACGTCAAATGTCTAAAATAGTCAGATACTAGGGGCTGCAAACCCTGAGGTGAAGGAGTCAAATTTGCTGATTTCACAGGGCTTGTAATCTGATGAGGAAGGTGACAAAGGAGAAAATACGAAACTGTAATGAATCAGAGAATGATAGGTTCTATACAATAAACAAAGAAGCAAAGCAGGATGGAGTATGATAAGGAAAGTGCTTGCAATTTAAATAGTTCAGTCACTAGTAACGTAGGTGAAATTTGAACATTACCTGATTGAGGGAAGGAGCAATTTCACAAAGGCCTCCCAGGGAAGGTTGTTTAGACTAAGACTACCTTGAAAATGACTTTGAGCCCAAAGTGGGTGTGAGCGCCTAGTCTTGCAGGAGGATCACTTGAGTCTGGCAAGATCCTGTGTAAAAGGAAAGGGGAGGTGGAGAAAAGAAAAGAAAGGGATGGGAGAATGAAAATGTGTTTGTGATGTTCAAAGAATTGCAACAACACTGGTGGTTAGATCACAATCAATGTGGGGTAGAGTAAAAGTCAGAGAAAAAGGCAGAGTTATGATCACATGTGACCTTGTAGGAATTTCAGAGAGTGAGCAAGTACTTCACAAAATACCATCATGGTTGTGAAAGCATTGACCTTGACATGGTGCAAAGATCCCATTTTGCTGACAGTTGATAGAAAAGACTGCCAAAGCTAGATAGGTGATTAGATGTAGACTGTATCCTCAAGGCAGAAGCAGGAAGAAGTAATAAAAAAAAAAATTAAAAAAAAAAAAAAAGCAAATGTAAAGAGAAAGGGAATAAAGAACTCAAGTTTTCTGGATTAACCAAGTGAGTGAATGAGATCATATTACAACAAATAGGAAAGATAGAGTATGTTTTTATTGTGTTTTTGAGGGGGTGGGGCAAAGATGTTTTATTTTAGAAATTTTATCTGATTTAGTTTATAGGATTTAGGTACCTTTATATATTCACATTTAATCCATCATAATATGTTTACATGCAGAGATGAAGAACCTCATTTATTTGTTTGTTCAGAAATATGAGAAATATTATATTCATTAGAATTGCAGATGGTAGAAAGTCCTATGTACCAGGCAAGAGTACACAAATATGTACTCATGGAATCATGCTGTTTTCTAGATTCAGTCCCTTTAGTCTCAGGGGATTCTATTTCTTGTTTTGTATTCAGGGAAAATCACTCAGGGCAGCAGAAGTATTGCCTTTCCTGGAACTTATATTACTAGCATGCAAGTGGAACATCATCCCTGGTATTCCCTAGAGTACTCGGTCTTCTGAACTCACATAGCTCATGCTTATAAGAATGAGAAGCAAAATACCTTAGAGTTATTAGGGGGATAGTGACAGTGGCCACCCTAATCTATTCTTCTTGACTTATCTATGTGTATATGGTAACTATAGGAGAGGCTATTAAAACTCTTGCCACATCCTATTGGACAATGACCCAGTATTGCACCCTGTTCTCTCTCACTGTACTGTAGCAGATTGTAAAAGGCCATTTCAGAAGAGACATGAGTAAAGATTGTTAAAGTGACTGCAAGTGATTAAACTGACTCATTATATCTTAGGTAAGTACATCCATGTTGATAAAGTCAACCTTATAAGGTTTATTTTTCTTCCGGCTTGTTTGATTTCTGTTCTACTTATTCCAATACCATTAAAACACTCCCCCCATACTAAAACTGCTTATTTTTAGTCTAGATCATATTGGGCAAAACCAGAGTGCATTTCTGGCCCAAGTCATGCCTTTATTAATGACTTGGGGATACTAAGGGGCAAATAGAAATATGTTTGCTGGCAAAGAAGCTTTGTAGTCCAAAGTTCTCAGCCATGTCTATATTTTCTTAAATATCCTATTTTATTTCTCAATGAAGAATTCCTTCTCTATAATTGCTACACCTTTTTTAAGACACCTGGTAGTTCTGAACACAATTGTTTCAGCAATCCTCAAACCTTCGCATTCAGGCCTTGGAAGTGTTGGGACATGTCTGCCTCTTTATCTGAATGAAATAACAAGCTTTCCAGAAAACAGCTACACAGACTAATTTTCCTCTTGCACCTTGCATTAGATTGTGACCATTTTATCTTGTACTTTGTACATTTTTTCTGTTCTTCTCCTGAAAGGTACAACTTATGATGTCCTTCTCTTTTCTAACTATTCTCATTAAAATGAACAGGTGCCACTGCCACTTAATTTCCCTGAAACTTGCCTGATATTCATGCTACTTCCTATCCATGATCAGGGGGAAAATGAGTACTTATAATACCATAAACCATGAATTATCGAAGACTGATTTCATCCTGCATAAAATAAACCCATGAGTCCGTCAAATATATGACCAATTGATGTGTTTAAGAAAATGTGGTTTACTTTCCACATATTCGTTATTTTTTTCATTTTCTTCTGCCATTGATTTATAGATTCATTTCACTGCAGCAAAAAAAAAAAAAAAGGAATAATTTAAATCTGAAATTCATAAGACTGGTTCTGTGCCTGAGATGTCATACACAATGGAAAAGGTTTTGGGTGCACTTGAGAAGAATGTGCCTTTCGTCACTTTGGGTTGAGTGTTCTTCATGTGTCTATAAGGCCCATTTGGCAGAAGAAAGTGCTTGCAAATTCATGTTCTTTCTTTTTTTAATAATCTTCTTCCTGCATATTCTATCCTGTGGGAAACCATTCATATTTAGCAGAATCAGACTAGGTTGAGCCATGTGGTACAGAGGCCTGGCTTCTAGGAACTGCCAAGAGGCAAGTAGTGCTGTGTGGAAAAGGTTCCCTGTCTCCTTCTGGAATTTTCCCAAAAGGATGACTCCCATAACTCTACCCTATCCTGTCCATCAAAGAAGAAGCTTCTCCTGGTCCTTGCCCCCATTACCTGTGTGTCTATAAATAAAAGAGAGTTGGGCTACTCCAAGTGGAATGTTATAAAGAGATCAGAGGTGGTGTGGCCAGACCTGTCACACCCCCTCTCTCATAAAAAGAGTATTGGTTCTCCTATGTTTATTGACTAGGTAAGGTTTTTGGGTAATAGAAAGAAAACTGCCAACATCCTCCTCCAGCATTCCACCATTTCCTCCTCCACACAGGACATGGCAGAGAGGACCCTGGCAGTCTCGACTACTGAAAATGGGGTAATGAAGTTAATGGGGTATTGATGTCAATATCTCTCTACTCCTCTGCAAATGTTTGCTTTATGAATTTAGGTACTCTGATGTTGAATGTATAGATGTTTATAACTTTACATATTTCTGGTAAATTTGCACTTTTGTCATTGTAAAATATCCTTTGCAACTGGCGATGGTTCTGGAATTAATCTGTTTTGTTTAATATAAATATATCTGCCCTGTTAGATACTTTGGTTGCTAATTTCATGGAACATCTTTTTATCTTTTCACTTTCAGTCTGTCTACATATGTCCTTAAATCTAAAGTGAGCTTCTTATACAGTGGGTTATGCATTTTATCTATTCAGACAGCCCATGTCATTTAATTGGGGGCATTTAATCCATTTACATTAAAATAATTAAATAATTATGAGTAGGATTTGTCTTTCATATCTTGCCATCTTCCTTTGTGGTTTTTTTTTTTTTCTTTTTTTTTTTTTGTATTGCTGTGTTTAAATTTCTTCAATTTTTGTAACTCATATTTTCTTTTTGATTGTCATGGAGCTTATGTGAAACTTATTTTAATAGCCTATTTTATGTTGATAACAACCTATATTTTTAATTAAAATATTTTTGTTGGGGCGATCCAAGATGGCAGACAAGAGGGTGACTGCATCTCCAGTTGCTCCAGAACCCAGGATTCAAAAAGGGGAGGCATTGAGAGACTCAGACTAAAATAGAGCCACAGGTGAGCCTCGCCCACTGGGTAAAGCTCAGCCTGGGTGGCAGGCCCGGATAGAGGTGGCTTATCAGAGCAGGGCAGGGCAGCTAGAATCTTCCACAGGCAGCCCTGCGCACTCCCAAGGTGGGCGCCTCCCACACGGACAGCTTCTCCAGCTTCTCAGAGCAGGTCCCCCAGTGAAAGCCTTTCTGATCAGAACCAGCTGCAAGTCCTGGAGCCACCACGGCGTGCTCTGCCCCGCAAGCGGCTTCAGGGACTAGGACAGGGCAGCCAGGGACTGCCCCAAGCAGGCCGGCCCCCTGCTGTGGGAGGCAACTTTCAAGGCTAGCTTCTTGGAGCAGACCACCCAGTGAGAGCCTTTCTACACAGAGCCAGCCATAAGTCCCTGAGCCAATGGAGAGCTTCGACCTGCAAGCAGCCTCTGGGATCAAGGCAGGGCAGCCAGAGACTTCTCCAGGTGGCCCTGACCCCTCCGACTGCAGGCTCCTTCCATGGGGTGATCCAAGATGGCGAACTAGAGGGTGACTGCATCTCCAGTCTCTCCAGAACCCAGGATTCAAGAAGGGGAGGCATTGAGAGACTCGGACTAAAATAGAGCCACTGGATGAGTCTCCCCCACTGGGTGAAGTTTGGCCTGGGTGGCAGGCACAGATAGGGGTGGCTTATCAGAGCAGGGCAGGGCAGCTAGAGTCTTCCCCAGGTAACCTTGCACACTCCGGCGGTGGACTCCTCCCACACGGCCAGTTGCGCGGTGCAGGTCCCCCAGTGAGAGCCTTTCTACACAGAGCCAGCTCCAAACCCATGAACCAGTAGGGAGCTAGGGGCAGCTTTCTTCGGAAGCACTGCATTATCAAGTTCCTCCAAGACTTCAGGCTACTGAAGGCTGGGAAGTGATATACTGGAAATCTAAAGGGACACTATAAGCCAACAGAGGAAATCTGCAATATCTCAGGGTCCCACTGACATCTGACCAATATGAGAAAACAAGGGAAGAAAATGTCCCAAACAAACCTAGATACTATATCAATAAAACCCAATGACAGCACAGCACAAGAAATGTCAGAAAGGGAGTTCAGAATGTACATAATTAAAACAATCAAGGAAGTGAATGAGGAGATGAAAGAGCAAATGTAGGCATTGAAGGAGGAGATGAAAGAGCAAATGCAGGCATTAAATGATCGCAGCCATCAACAGTTAAAAGACCAAATACGGGAAGAAAGAGATCATTTCAATAAAGAGTTAGAGATACTGAAAAAAAAAAAACAAACTGAAATCCTTGAAATGAAGGAAACAATAAACCAAGTTAAAAATGCCATAGAAAGCATAACCAATAGGATAGAACACCTGGAAGACAGAACCTCAGACATTCAAGACAAAATATTTAATCATGAAAAAAAATTGACCAAACAGAGAAGATGGTAAGAAATCATGAACAGAATTATGGGATATCATGAAAAGGCCAAATTTAAGAATTATTGGGATTGAGGAAGGCTTAGAGAAACAAACCAAAGGAATGAACAATCTATTCAATGAAATAATATCAGAAAATTTCCCAAATCTGAAGAATGAAATGGAAAACCAAGTACAAGAGGCTTATAGAACTCCAAATATACAAAATTACAACAGACCCACACCAAGGCACATTATTATGAAAATACCTAACATACAAAATAAAGACAGAATTTTAAAGGCCGCAAGAGAAAAGAATCAAATTACATTCAGAGGGAAACCAATAAGAATATCAGCAGATTTTTCAATCCAGACCCTAAAAGCTAGAAGGGCCTGGAACAACATTTAACAAGCCCTGAAAGAAAACAGATGCCAACCAAGAATCTTATACCCAGCAAAACTTACTTTCAGATTTGACAACGAAATAAGATCCTTCCATGATAAACAAAAGCTAAAGGAATTTCAAAAAGAAAGCCAGCGTTACAGAACATTCTCAGCAAAATATTCCATGAGGATGAGATGAAAAACAGCGATCCATATCAGAAACAGGAGGAAATAGCCTAAAGGAATAGCCAAATAAAGGAGAAACCAAATCATGTCAAAAAACAAAAATGAGTCAAATGACTGGGAATACAAATCATATCACAATAATAACCCTGAATGTTAATGGCCTAAACTCATCAATCAAAAGACATAGACTGGCAGATTGGATTAAAAAGAAAGATCCAACAATATGTTGCCTGCAAGAGACTCATCTCATAGAAAGAGACACCCATAGACTAAAGGTGAAAGGATGGGGAAAAACATACCATGCACACGGACACAGCAAAAAAGCTGGAGTATCCATCCTCATTTAGATAATGTGGACTTCAAACCAAACTAGTCAGAAGGGATAAAGAAGGACATTACATGCTGCTTAAGGGAAGCATAAATCAGCAAGACATAACAATCATAAATATCTATGCCCCGAACATTGGTTCACCCACGTACATCAAACAAATTCTTCTTAATTCCAGAAATCAAATAGACCACAACACAATAATACTAGGCGATTTTAACACACCTCTCTCACCACTGGATAGATCTTCCAAACAAAAATTGAATAAAGAAACCATAGATCTCAATAACACAATCAACAATTTAGACTTAACCAACATATATAGAATATACCATCCAACAAAGAACGAATACACTTTCTTCTCAGCAGCACATGGATCCTTCTCTAAAATAGACCATATTTTATGCCACAAAGCTACTGTTAGCAAATACAAGAAGATAGAGATACTACCTTGTACTCTATCAGATCATAATGGATTGAAATTAGAAATAAGTGACAGAATAAAAAACAGAAACTTCTCCAGTACTTGGAGATTCAATAATACACTATTATATGATGAATGGATAACAGAAGACATCAGGAGGGAAATAAAAAATTCTTAGAAATAAACGAGAACAAAGACACATCATATCAAAATCTCTGGGACACTATGAAAGCAGTACTTAGAGGAAGATTTATTTCATGGGGCGAATTCAATAAAAGAAGTAGAAATCAACAAATAAACGACTTAACACTACAGCTCAAAGCCCTAGAAAAAGAAGAGCAGCCCAACACCAAAAGTAGTAGAAGACAGAAAATAGTTAAAAACAGAGCCGAAATCAACGAAATCAAAACAAAAGAAACAATCAGAAAAATTAACAAAATAAATAGTTGGTTCTTTGAAAAAATAAAAAAAAATTGATAAGCCCTTAGCTACACTAACAAAGAGAAAGAGGGAGAAAACTCAAATTACTAAAGTTCAGAATGAACAAGGAAATATCACAACAGACACGAGTGAAATACAAAACATAATTAGAAGTTATTTGAAAATCTATACTCTAACAAAACAGAAAACCTCGAAGACATCAAAAAGTTTCTAGAGACATATGAATTACCTCAACTGAACCAGGAGGACATACACAACTTAAATAAATCAATTTCAAGCAATGAAATAAAAGAGGTCATCAAAAGCCTACCAACAAAGAAAAGTCCGGGACCAGATGGGCTCTCAGCTGAGTTCTACAAAACCTTTAAAGAAGAGCTCATTCCAATACTCCTCAAACTATTTCATAAAATAGAAGAGGAGGGAACCCTCCCAAACTCGTTCTATGAAGCCAATATCACCCTGATACCTAAACTAGACAGAGACACATCGAGGAAAGAAAATTTCAGACCAATATCCTTAATGAACATCGACGCAAAAATTCTCAACAAAATTTTAGCAAATCACACACAAAAACATATTAAAAGGATAGTGCATCATGATCAAGTGGGTTTCATCCCAGGGATGCAAGGTTGGTTCAACATCAGGAAATCAATAAATGTAATTCACCATATCAACAGACTTAAAATTAAGAATCACATGATTATTTTGATAGATGCAGAAAAAGCATTCGATAAAATACAGCATCCCTTCATGCTCAAAACACTAGAAAAAATTGGGGTAGTGGGAACATTCCTTAACATTATAAAGGCAATCTACGCTAAGCCCATGGCCAATATCATTCTAAATGGTGAAAAACTGAAAGCGTTCCCCCTAAAAACTGGAACAAGGCAGGGATGCCCTCTTTCACCACTTCTATTCAACATCGTCCTTGAGACTCTAGCGAGAGCAATTAGACAAACCAAAGAAATTAAAGGGATACGAATTGGAAAAGAAGAACTCAAACTATACCTGTTCGCTGATGACATGATTATATATTTAGAGGAACCTGGAAATTCCACCAGAAAACTTTTAGAACTCATAAGTGAATTCAGTAAAGTAACAGGTTACAAGATCAATGCTCTTAAATCCAATGCATTTTTATACATATGTGATGAATCTTCAGAAGGAGAAATTAGGAAAACTACCACATTCACAATAGCATCGAAAAAAATAAAATACTTGGGAATCAATCTCACAAAAGAGGTGAAAGACCTCTACAATGAGAACTACAGAACACTAAAGAAAGAAATTAAAGAAAACCTTAGAAGATGGAAATATCTCCCATGTTCTTGGATAGGCAGAATTAATATTGTCAGAATGGCCATACTACCTAAAGTGCTATACAGATTCAATGCAATTCCAATTAAAATCTCAATAATGTACCTTGCAGAAATAGAGCAAGAAATTATGAAATTCATCTGGAAGAATAAAAAATCCAGAATAGCTAAAGCAATTCTCAGTAGAAAGAGTGAAGTAGGGGGTATTGCAATACCAGATCTTCAACTCTACTACAAAGCAATAGTAACAAAAACGGCATGGTATTGGTACCAAAATAGAAAGTTAGATCAATGGTACAGAATAGAGGACATGGACATAAACCCAAATAAATACAATTTTCTCATACTAGACAAAGATTCCAAAAATATGCAATGGAGAAAAGATAGTCTCTTTAACAAATGGTGCTGGGAAAACTGGAAAACCATATGCAACAGAATGAAATTAAACCCCTATCTCTCATCCTACACAAAATTCAACTCAAAATGGATCAAGGACCTTGGAATCAGACCAGAAACCCTGCATCTTATAGAAGAAAAAGTAGGTCCAAACCTTCAACTTGTTGGCTTAGGATCAGACTTCCTTAACAGGACTCCCATAGCACAAGAAATAAAAGCAAGAATCAACAACTGGGATAGATTCAAACTAACAAGCTTTCTCTCAGCAAAGAAAGCTCTCAGTAATGTGAAGAGAGAGCCTCCAGAGTGGGAGAATATCTTTGCCAACCATACTTCAGATAGAGCGCTAATTTCCAGAATCTATAAAGAACTCAAAAAACTCTACACCAAGAATACAAATAATCCAATCAACAAATGGGCTAAGGAAATGAACACACACTTCACAGAAGAAGATGTACAAGCAATCAACAGATATATGATAAAATGTTCAACATCTCTAGTAATAAGAGAAATGCAAATCAAAATTACCCTAAGATTTCATCTCACCCCAATTAGAATGGCGATTATCAAGAACACAAGCAACAATAGGTGTTCGTGAGGATGTGGTGAAAAAGGAACACTCATACATTGCTGGTGGGGTGGCAAATTAGTGCAGCCACTCTGGAAGCAGTATGGAGATTCCTCAGAAAGCTTGGAATGGAACCACCATTTGACCCAGCTATCCCACTCCTTAGCCTATACCCAAAGGACTTAAAATCAGCATACTACAGAGATACAGCTACATCAATGTTCAATGCTGCTCAATTCACCATAGCCAGATTGTGGAACCAACCTAGATGCCCTTCAGTTGATGAATGGATAAAGAAATTGTGGCATATATATACAATGGAATACTACTCCGCAATGAAGAATGATAAAATTATGGCATTTGCAGGCAAATGGATGAAATTGGAGAATATCATGCTAAGTGAGATAAGCCAATCTCAAAAAACTAAAGGATGAATCTCTTGCTGATAAGCGGATGAGGACATATAATGGGGAGTGGGAGGGATTAGCGTTAGGGTTAGGGTTAGGTTTAGGGTTAGGGATAAGGAGGGTGGTAAGAATGAAGGAAAGAAGGACTGTATAGAGGGATAAGAGGGGTGGGAGGGGTGGGGGGAAGGGAAAAATAATGAATCAAAATATTTTGTTAAAAATTTAAAAATCATCTTAATATATGGTACTTATGACAATTATATAGATAACATTTTATGGGGGCAACAAACAGGCCCAAATCTTATTGGCCTAAAGCAACAAGTGTTTTTGCACTCACACTGTTCACACTAGTTTATTGGGGGCTCTGCCTCACTCTTGTGTAAAAAATGCGATGATTTTACTTCCCCATGTTTTATTATTGTCACAATTTACATCCCTTATGACTATATTAACATATTTCTAGTTATTGGTATTTTTAATAGTTTCATCTTTTGACTTATATTCCAGAATGAAAATTATTTACCTGCCATCATTATAGTATTATAATATTCCACATTTACCAATCCATTAACTTTGACCAACATGTTTTATATTTTATTCTATCACAAGTTGTTTTGTGTCCATTCACTAGAACTTAAAAAGCTTCCATTAGCATTTCTAAAAAGGTAAATTTAGTGGTACCTAATTATATCAGTTATAAATCTGTTTAAAGATAGCTTTGATTTTATATCATACAGTTGGTTGACAGGTTTTAGAAATATTTTTACTTTCAGCACTTTGAACATACCATTCTACTTTTCTCTTACTTACAAGATTTCTTCTGTAAATCTATTGAAAACTCTATGAAAGTTCCCATGTATATGGTGAGCAATTTTTCTGTTATACCTGGGTCTTTTTCATCTGCTTGCTCTCCACTAGTCTCATTCATACCTAAGTGACATGATTATTCCAGGTATCAATAACAATCTGAGACATGCAAGGCAGTGCCAATTCCTTAGGGAGAGCCAATTCCTTTGTCAGCCATCAGAAAAGTTAAGTCCTCGCTTTCTTAACATCCCCAGAGAGAAGCTGGTTTCTGGTATTTTTCCTGTGTTCACTTTACTGAGTCAGAGAAAGGCACTGCAGTGGCTACCAGCCCAAGCTCTCATTTTGGTTCTTCATAAAAACAATTGATTTTACTGGTCTTGTCATTGCTCCATTACTGGCTAGTCAAGAGCCAGTACTCTGGGGTGCCACTGAAGAGAAACTTAGGTTCTGAGCACATGTGTAAACTCTTGACCTTCCTCTGGGGAAGACTGAAATCTTGAAAACTTTTTTCCAATCATATGGCATCGTATCAGGAGTATGGCAAGTGGGTGCCTTAAATGAGTCTTGTTTCATATATACCCAAGGTACAAGTGCCTTCCTTTCAATTCAATTTTGAATTATTCACAAAATGAATGCTACTGAATAATAATGTATTTTTACTGAATCTGTGCATTCGTGAGAATAAACATTTAGATTTTCCCAGTTCATCATCCTGTGAATGCCACGATAGCTCAAAAGAAAGTGTTTTAACAGTTCATGATCTAGAAAGATTGATATCAGTCAACACATAATTTAGTTATTTCTCTTCTCTGCTCTAGACTGCCTGTTAATACATACAAACTATTATGTACTTCACTCAAGAAAAAAAGTCTTCAAATTATTTAGAGAATAATATTGGTTTCTGAATGTTACTCATCTCTGCAAACATCAGGTCTCACTATTTTAAGCATAAAAGAATTTTATTCAAGTATGTAAATTAGCTTCTTATATTTCTGGTGGTCAAATTTCGTTAGTTAGGCTATGAGATTTGCAGCCATGGAAAGTACTGAAAGTACACCAACAAAATGTTAAAGCAAAGATCCTTCTCAGCACTCACAGCAGAGTGCATTTACTCACCCCGGGAATCAGGCATGAAAGTCTATCTGATGCTATGCCCTCAAGCTCAATATTTTCTCCACCACCCTCAGTAGGGAAGGTTTAATTGAAAACCCTGCTTCTTGACACTGTTTTTCCCTGAAGACAAGGTGAACAAGAAACACAGAAATATGATTTTAAGATCAACTCCTTCAAGCACCAAAATTTCAGATTGTGCTTTAAGTGAGAGAAGTATTTAGATGTGCACAGAGATTTTGAAAGTGTAAGAAGCTTAGAAGTTACATATTCTCTCTCTTTTATGAATATGAAATAGTTTAAGTTTGAAGTATAAATTTCAACCTAGCTTAAATAAGCTCTAAAGTGACAGAACTCAGAGTTAGCAGCCTTTGGGAACAGATTAAAAGCCATAGAAATCCGCTAACATAATGGGTGGATGTTGGAAATGAAAAACAAGGTTAACCTAAACAGTGGTCACAAATCACTGGTATTTAGGAAGCTGTATGAAAAATCAGCTGAGCTTCTCCAGTGGAGAGCTTATTGAAATGCAGATTGTGATAGAGTAGACCTGCTGTGGGTCATGAAATGTGCATTCCTAACTAGCTCTCGGGCAATTGGCTAGGTTGCAGGTTCCCAAGCCACACATCTGAAGCATTTATTACTAAGAGATATCCTAGCAGAAAGAGATTCAGTGCTTAAGCCAATGTGGCTTAAGTTCTGTCAGTCTTTTTTCTTAAAGATTTCTCAGAAGTCTTTAATAAGCTAGGATGCTCAGAGTTGGCCCAGGGCACAGAGGGAAAGGGGGAATGAGGGGAGGTTGGACAGTATACATGATTCTGTCTATTAAAACTTGATTATAAAATCTTTATAATTCATTAATTATTTTAAGAAACTAGTATTTCGTTAAAGATTATTTTTGAAAAACAAAATGTTTGACTTTAGAAATATAGATTTGTTTGAATTTTCTCTATCATCCCATATAGTAATTTGCATTTACATTATTAGTATATAGTGATAGGGAATTCTATTTAGAAATATCACTGTTCATTAAAAATACAATTTGTGATTGTATTATCTTTCACAAGTGGTTTTATAGTTCAGGAAAAATCTATGCACCATAATTCAAGATGTTTGTACCTGGTGTCAGAAACTCAAAGGAAGATATAATATTCTTAATGGTAAATATATATAATTGATATGGATAATTTACAGGTTTAGCCTATACTGAAGTTAGAAAAAATGAAATACTTTAAAAATTTACAATATTATTATAAGCTGTTACAGATTCATTTTTGTTTCCCATTATTCATTTGCTCATACATTCTTTTGAACATGTTTAAGCCCCTGATATTCTGTTGCAAATGAGGGGAAAGAGAGTGTAACTAATTCATGATGACAGAAAAAAGGATTATTAAACTTTAAGAAAGCTCAATGGAAACATTTTAAATCAACGCACACACACACACATACACACACACACACACCTGTCCAAAATATGGATAAAAGTTGATATAAAAATATCATACACTTTAACATGTACTTAAATATCCAGAAGAGAAATGTAGTGTAGAATGACATTTGGACAAATACTGACTCAAGGAAGACATAAATATAAAACTACTCTATTAAGTTGTATAACTGGAAGCATGGGAGATGCTCTAGATGATTTTCTTGTATAGTGACAGCCCTTTTTTGATTATAAGGAAGCAAGGAATGATCTGGAATTTCTAAAGAGGAAAGATTGTTCAGTGTTAGGGGCTAATGATTTTCTGTGGTCCCTATTCCATAATTCCACTTCCTGTAATAAGTAGGCATCAGTGGTGTGTTATATTGCAGTCAATGGTTCATATGGTGGACGGAGAACTTCTCAGCAGGAACTGACGGAAAGAAGTAAAGTAGTGAGATGGGTGAATAAAATAATCTTTAAAAAATAAAACTTCCTGTACTATTCTTTGGTTATTATATTCATTGGGTTCTTTTCTGGAGAAGCCTGTCCAATTCAATAACCAAGGTACCTCATGGGGTGGAAGAGGAAAAGAAATATCTTTGTATATATAATCTCACTTTATTCATGTGTTTCATGTTGCTGCTTTCAGTCAGCCACAGATAGAAATGTATGGGGAAAAATATAACTATATTAAATATATGCAGACTTATTTTGCTTGCTAATAGTGTCTAAACAATATAGTATGACAGCTATTTAATAGTATTTACATTGTATTAAGTATCATAAGTAATCTAATGATGATTTAAAGTATATGGGAGGATATACATAGATTAAGTGACTTAAGTACTCATGAGTTTTCATATCTATAGGAGGTTCTAGAACCTACCATGCACAGATATCTAGGTATTATTCTATACAAAAGGGTTTTTTATAAGGAAATAGCTCAAGCATTTAAGGAAACTTACAAGTTTCAAGATCTGCACAGAGATGTTGAGCATTTTTTCATATGTTTGTTTATCAATTGTATATCTTCTGTGAAAAGTCTGCTCAGTTCTTTAGTCCATTTATTGATTGAGTTATTTGTATTTTGGTATTAAGTTTTTTGAGTTCTTTATAAATTCTGGAGTTTAGTGCTTTATCTGAAGTGTGTATGGTAAAGATTATCTCCCACTCTGTAGACTCTCTCTTCATATTGTTGATTGGTTCTTTTGATAAGAAAAAGGTTTTTAGTTTGACCCCATCCCATTTATTAATTCCTGCTTTTATATCTTGTGTCTTGGGAGTCTTGTTAAGGAAGTCTGGTCCTAAGTTGACATGATGAAGATTTGGGCCTACTTTTTCTTCCATTTGGTGAAGGGTCTCTAGTTTAATTCCTAGGTCCTTGTTCCTTTCTGAGTTGAATTTTGTGCAGGGTTTAATTTCATTTTGCTGCATGTGAATTTCCAGTTTTCCCAGCACCATTTGTTGAAGTGACTAACTTTTCTCTATTGTATGTTTTGGCACCTTTGTCTAGTATGAGATAACTGTATTTATGAGATCTCTGTGTCTTCTATTCTATACCACTGGTCTGTCTGCCTATTTTAGTGCCAATACCATGCCTTGTTGTTACTATTGCTCTGTAGTATGGTTTAAGGGCTTGTATTGTAATATCTACTGCTTCATTCTTCCTGCTCAGTATTGCTTTGGCTATTCTGGGTCTCTTATTTTTCCAGATGAATTTCATGATTGTCTTTTCTATTTCTATGAGGTATGTCATTGGGATTTTAATTGGAATTGCATTGTATCTGTGTAGCACTTTTGGTAGTATGACCATTTTGACAATATTAATTTTGTCTATCCAAGAACATGGGAGATCTTTTCATCTTCTAAGGTTTTCTTTAATTTCTTTCTTTAGTGTTCTGTCATTTACATTGTATAGGTCTTTCACCTCTTTTGTTAGATTGATTCCCAAGGTTTTTTTTTTTTTTTTGAGACTATTATGAATAGGGTAATTTTCCTAATTTCTCTTTCAGAGGATTCATCACTTATGAACAGAAATGCATTAGATTTATGAGTGTTGATTTTATATCCTGCTACTTTGCTGAATTCATTTATGAGTTCTAGAAGTTTTCTAGTGGAAATTTTTGGATCCTCTAAATATAGAATCATGTCATCGGTAAATAGGGGTAGTTCAAGTTCTTCTTTTCCTATTTGTATCCCTTTAATTTCTTTGGTCTGTCTGATTGCTCTGGCTAGAGTTTCAAGATTGATGTTGAATAGAAGTGGTGAAAGAGGGTATCCCTGCCTTGTTCCAAACTTTAGAGGGAAAGATTTCAGTTTCCCTCCATTTAGAAAGATGTTGTACTTTGGCTTAGCATAGATAGCCTTTACAATGCTGAAGTATGTTCCTACTATCCCTATTTTTTCTAACGTTTTAATCATGAAGGGGTGCTGTATTTTATCAAATGCTTTTTCTATATCTATTGAACTGATCATGTGATTCTTAACTTTAAGTCTATTAATATTATGAATTACATTTATTGGTTTCCAGATGTTGAACCAACCTTACATCCCTGGGATGGACCCCAATTGATCGTGGTGCACTATGCTTTTAATATGTTTTTTACACAATTAGCCAGATTTTTGTTACACATCTTTGCATCTATGTAGATCAGGGATATTGATCAACAAATGTATGAAAAAATGTGAAACATCTCCAGTAATTAGAGAAATGCACATCAAAACTACCCTAAGATTTCATCTTGCTCCAATTAGAACAGCTATTATCAAGAACACAAGCAACAATAGGTGTTGGTGAGGATGGGGGTGGAGAAGGTACACTCATATATTGCTGGTAGGATTGCAAATTAGTGCAGCTACTCTGGAAAGCAGTATGGAAATTCCTTAGAAAATTTGGAATGGAAGAATCATTTGACCCAGCTATCCCACTCCTTGGTCTATACCCAAAGGACTTAAAATCAGCATACTACAGTGATACAGTCACATCAGTGTTTATAGCAGTTCAATTCACAATGGCTAGATTGTGGAACCAACCTAGATGCCCTTCAATACATGAATGAATAAAGAAACAATGTTTTATATATACACAATGAATATTACTCAGATACAATGAAGAATAAAATTATGGCAATTGCAGGTAAATGGATGGAGTCAGAGAATATTATGCTAATTGAGAGAAGTCAATCCCAAAAACCTAAAGGTGGAATATTTTCTCTAATATGTTGATGCTGATACTTAACTGGGCGGTTGGTAAGGGAAGAATGGAGGAACTTTGAATTGTGTAGAGGGAAATGAGGAGAGGGAGGGGGCAATGGGAAGGACAGATGGTGGAATAAGACAAACATCGTTACCCTATGCACATGTTTGATTACATCAATGGTGTGACTACATCGTCATGAAAACCAGAGAAATGAAAAGTTGTACTCCATTTGTGTAAAATGAATCAAAACGCATTCAGCTATCATGTATAACTAAATAGAACAAACAATTAAAAAAACAGTGACACACACACAAAAGATCTGTGTAATGATTTGGCAAGGAGAGCCACCGGTATAGCTCCAATTTCAAAGTCATCAGGCTTGAAATAATATTTTGGTTTGTGTCCAAACATATGTTGAAAGGTGATTTCCTAGTTTTCAGGCAGTCAGTTTCACTTGGGTAAGAGTAATCCTGCTTTCTTCTGATGCCCAGGCCTTTAACAGCTTGGATGAGGTCAATCTATCAATAGGGTGGACAATCTGCTTTATCAAGTGTCTAAATTTGCGTTTTAAGCTCATCCATAACATACATGCCATCATATATGAACACTCTCACCAAAACAAGCAAAATAATGTTTGATCAAATACTTGAGTTCCCTAGGACTAGCTTATAAGGCTTTCATACTCATTTCTTATGCTGTTCTGGGCAATGATTACCCATATCCAGTCACAGTTTTTATAATCCACATAAAGAAAGGTGACGAATAAGTGATCATCACATTTTTTCCCTTCAAGTAATACTTTTCTGCGATGACAGAATGATGAGATCATGAGTAATCAGAAGAGAACTGAACACAAGTCATCTACAGAATTATTTTGCAATGTTTTCTTTCAGTCCCAGTGTGGAAATCCATGGTGTTGAAACCTAATGAAAATCATGCACAGGTGTTCCATATACTTCAGCTTTTCATGAAGTGAGAACTTTGCAGCAAAGACTGGATTCTTCATTTTTAATAGAAAATAACTAAAGCCCCAGTTGCATAAGAAATCTCCAAATTATAGAAGATGTGCATACTGCCCTTTCAATTTACACCACCATGACCTAGTCCAGGCAGGAGACCATTTCTGCTAACTATTCAAGAAATTGAGTTATCCCCCTCAACAATTCCCTTTCATTTATTACTTAAATGAATGTTTTGGAATTTTTGTTCTTGTATCTGGTCATTTTTCTGAATTTTTGTGCAAACACACAAGGATTTTGGATTTCTTTGTTGTATTTCTTTTCACAGTAATTTTATGGTTTTGATATAAACAGCAAGTAAAATGTAATTCTAAATGTTTGAAGAAACATACTGAAAATTTTGACCACTAGTAGCATTTCATTTATGTATTTGTCAATATAAAATAAATTTTCACCAATATGAAGAAACATATAACTTAGGAAGATAAAAATTCTTATTAGTAGTGACAAACCTTTTGAAAACTCTTAGTGGAACAGGATGATGGAGCCAATTTGGACTATCTCCTTTTCAATCAAAATGTTGACCCAGTCTGGAAGGGAAGATAATTTCTTCCCAAAACTAAGAGTAAGCAACTCCTAGAATATCTAAGTTGACTCATATCAAAAGGTATAAAGTCTTCAGAAAAATTAAATGTAAAGCATCAACAGGCCCAAATTAGCAGTATTGATGGATGTAATATATTTTGCAAAGAATGAAAAGATTACCAATTGAAATAAAAATGAAAAGTCTGTACCTTTGCCAAACAAGACCATGGTTATGATTTCCCATTCCAGTTTAATCAGTTTCAAATACTCTAATTTTGGCCTAAGATAATCATTGCTTGTGTGTTCATGCTTAGTTATTTATGAGATAATTAGGTTCAGCTTTGAACATGCAAAGCAATAAATGCCTCCCTAGGCTGAAATAAAAATTTTGCAGGTTGGCTGCTTTTGAGCTTAGTGGTTTCAACATAAATTTCTTTATTTCTCTTTTAACATACATTTTAATAACTTTCACAGCTCAAGTGCTTATAAGTTTTGCAATTTTAAATCTTTCACAGAGGAATAATGTGGGATGGGCTGTGGAAGGATATAAAGCTGATTTGAAAAGATGTGCTTCAGAATTTTGCTTTCAATTTATCACCCGAGAGCAAGTTCCACATCAAAATCAACAGCACCCAATATCCACTAACTCTCTTAATACTTGGCTCACATTATATCATCATTTCTTATCCTCAAAGTCCATCATTCCTCTAAGGAATTTTCTTCAAGTTTCAATAAATGTAATACAGTCTATACTTTCAATTTACAACATTTTGACACAGTCCAGGAAATCCTGACCAACTGAAAGTGAGTGTGAAATTTGATAATTACAAGGTATTATTAAAGATGAAATTCATTTACTCATTCACTTAATATATATTTATTGAGAACCTTCTAAAGATCAGGCACTGAAAAAACAGATACAGACACAACATCTCAGGAGATTTCTAGAACAGCACTTTTTAAAGTTTAATGCAAAACTAACCTAGGAATCTTGTTAAAATGCAGATATTAATTCTATAGGTATGTGTGCAGTTTGTGATTCTGTTTTTCTTACTGGATCTAAAAAGATAACAAAGATAAATTCTAGAGAAGTAAGATAAATAGTTAAAATAAAAATGCATAAACTATAGAATAGAAATCAATATATCATAGAGATGTATAATGGCAAACAATACGTAAGGAAACTGCTAGAGAGTTTTAAAGAGAGGAGTTTACATTTTAAATAGAGTATTCAGGATTGGCTCAAATGTGACAGTGGAGTAAAATCTGAAAGTTGTACCAGAGTACAGCAAATGATAATTTGGGGAAGAGAACTCTAGGAAGAGGAACTTGCAAAGCTCTTGGGTTAGAGCTTTTATGCTTGAGGAACAGCAAAGCATCTTATGCCCCTAAAATTGTAAGAGTGTGAGAAAAAAATAGTAGAAGAGGTCTGGAGTGAATTGAAACCAAATTTTGTAGACCCTTAAGACATTCACTTTTTCAATTTAATTTTAACCAGTACACAAAAGTAAAACTATACATATTATGGGGTATTAGGGTTTGGATGTGAGATGTCTCCCAAAATGTGAGATGATGCAAGAAGATTTGGAGGAGAAATGATTGACCTAAAACCTTAACCTACTCAGTGAATTAATACCTTATAGAATTAACTGAGTGGTAACTGGAGGCAGGTGAGGTGTGGTTGGAGGAAGTGGTTCATTTGGGGAGTGGCTATGGGCTATATATTTTGTATCTGGTGAGTGAAGTTTCTCTGCTTCTTAATCATCATGTGAGCTGCTTCCTTCTGCAGCTCTCTTCTCTTCTGCAGCTCTGATGTTCTGCCTCACCTTGAGCCCAAGGAATGGAGTTGGCCTTCTATGAACTCAACTATGAGCTCTTAAAAATTTTTTTCCTCTATAATTGTGCTGGTCAGGTCTTTTAGACACAGCATTGAAAAGCTAATGAGAACATGTGGTATCATGCAATGTTTTAAAACATGTGTGTTCTGTGTAATTTTAGAAAAATTGAACATACTTATCTACTTGAAGAACTATCATTTCCTTACAGAAAAAACATTTAATTTTTTTCCCTTTTTAAATATACAGAACATAATTGTTATCTATAGCAGCTCTTACAGTAGCTGTAGTTAACAAGTCCACAGTTATGTTTTCCTATTATACCCTATTGTGTAGTAGTACACAAAATCTTTTCACTCCTATCTATTATGTAATTTGGTACCTACTGATGAATGTTTTCCCATCCTTCATTCCCTTTTATTCTCTCTCACCTTTGGTAAAACCCATATTACTCTCACTTCCTTGAGATCATTATTATTATTATTTTTAGATTCCAAATATGAATGAAACATTTTTGGCTTTGTGCTGGACATAATTCATTTAACATAATATCCTCCTTCTCATCCATGTAGCAAATGACAGGGTTTCATTTCTTTTTTGGCTGAAAAATATTCAATTGTGTATATGGACTGCATTTTCTTTATCATTCATTGCTTAATGAATAGTTTGTTTCTATTCCTTGGCTATAATGAGTAATGCTTGGATAAACATGAACTATCAGATATTTCTATAATAGCCTACTTTCATTTTGTTTGGATAAATAATTCGGTAGTAAGATTGCTGGATCATATGGTAGTACTATGTTTTATTCTTTTGATATTAGTCATTTTACTGAATGAAGTGATATCTCATAATGGTTTTGATTTTTCCAGGTGTTGTGTTTTTTGTTGAATAATATGACAAAAAAATGGATGAATTTACATGCAGGATTTCTAGAACTTTGATTGAAAATAAATTGGTTTGCTTGGGCTATTTGTCAAGAATAGCTTTCAAGGGTCCATGGAAGAACTATTCAACCTATTCTTCACTTGCATTAGTTTAAGTACAATATACACTGATAATTTACCATTGTAATTAGCAAAGGAAAAAGGATTGGAGTTCTTGACTATGGCCAGTATCATAGAAAGATAGCTTCATTAACATGGGAACAACATAGAAGTAAATGAGAGAAATTGATAGGAACCTATTTACTCCCTTCTTTACTTCCCTCCTTCCAACAACATAAATAACTCTTTGAGGGAGGAGTGCAAAAGAAAGAAATGGAACAAAGAGGTAGAGTTTTAGGAGTTTATTCATTTTGTAATGGAAGAAATATCAACTATTTTGCATGCTATTGAGAAAAATCAAAGAGAAAGGAAAAACTTGATAATACTGTTGAGTGGGAGAAACACTGGAACTGAGACCTTCAGCGGGCACAAGAGAATAGGACAAGGACACAAGTGGAGTAGAGGGACAGACCATTCATGAGCACTGATCTTTCACTGCCTCCAGCAGGATCAGGGTAGAAAGAGTATGTAAGGAACTGACCAAAGTCAGTGGAGAGATGTGGTAAGAATATGCAATTCCCTTCATATTGACTTTTATTATTATTAGGGAATAAATAAGGTGAGAACCTAAAATAAAGAATAAGGAAGGAAGGGTATGATGTATGTTTTGAGAGAGAGCATTATTTGGAATGATTAAATGCAAGGTGAGTGTCAGTGGATTAAAAAATATAGTGTGATTTCCCCTTAACAGATGAACCTACTTGAGGTTAGTGATCAATAATTCATAAAGGAAAATGTAAACATGGGGATTTGCCTTTTTCTAACTATTATAGGTCTTTTAGGCCTTAGTCCTGACTTTATTTCTCTTTTAGGTTTTGGAAAAGTTACTCCTGACAATGAACAACTGCAAATCGGTTAACTCTGCAATTTTGTTATTACTTAGGCAATATCTGAAAATCTAAATGTAGACTTATTTGGTAATCTAGCCTTGAGTTTCCTGGAGTTTCTAAAGACCCAATTTATTCACATCCCTAAAAATAAACTCAAATATTAAAACATTGCTGACCATATTTTATGGGAGCATTGAGAAGTTGTTTCTAACAGATTAAGAGACAACAGGAACTGATAGGTACAGGAGCTGGGAAAGAAGGTATCTTACCAGGCTATACTTGCTTAAAGAGTAACACTGAGACCAGTTCCCCCCTTCTATCATTTCACTATCAGTGAATGAGAGTTCGAGAAAGAGAGCAAAATACCAGTTGGGGAGTGTTTTGTGTTGGAATTTAGTTTTGGAAAAATGCATCGAGATCAAGTTAAAAATAGTATGGAGATAATGAACAGGTTTGGGGTTAAAGAAATATTTACTTGTGGTGTTCACTGATACAGTACTTAGATATTTTGCTGTGGCACTGAGCAGTAGGTGAAATATTCAGTGGCTCATGAAATTCATGGCAGTAGCAACTTCTTAGAACAGTTATACCAATATCAAGGCAGAAGTCAAAGAGGACACTGTGGGAGACAAAAGACAAGGTAGAGTCCCTGTTCCTTTCTCCCCTATCTATGCTTTTGGGTCTGAAGCTGCTCACATTCTATTAGTCGTGCAGACTTGAACTGACTGTGTTCCGGAACACCTGCTCTATCTCATGGGCAAGGACAGAGCCTTTTATGTAACCCATACAATGGCAAAATCAAATCTTATGGCTTGGATCATCTGTTGGGTTAGTAAAATTACGATGATATCTATTGAAATTCTACACTCCTTGGGGCCGGCCAGGGCAAACAACAACGACAATTCAATTCCCAGTCTAATTCCCTGTTCCATTTTAATTTTTGTTGAAAAATAGACTTAAAATTGATGGTTATTATTTTTAAGGTTATTGTGAGCATACTCATGCCCTTATTTTGAGAACTAAATAGAACAGAGTACTATTTCCCACCCCATGATATATGTTGATTTTTATTTGTATGTTTATTTTGGGGGTTCTCTCTGCCACGTCCTGCATGGATGAGAAAAGGGTTAACTGCTGGAGGATGATGTTGGCCGTATATCACTCAATTACCCAAAAAACTTATCTACTCAACAAACACACAAGAGTTAATACCCTTTTTAAATGAGAGGGGGCATGATGGGTCTGGTCATACCAGCTCTGGTCTCTTACAACAACTTGCCCAACTCTCTTTTATTTATATTATACAGGTAAAGGGGGCAAGGACCAGGAGGAGCTTCTTTTGTGATGGACGGATAGGGTGGAGTTAGGGGAGCCATTCTCTTAAAGGGTAAAATTCCAGAAAGAGACAGAGAACCACTCCCACACAGCGCCACATCCTCTGGGCAATTCCCAGAAGATAGGCCTCTGCATCCCATGGCTCGACCTAGTCTGTTTCTGCTAAATAAGGATGGATTCCCACAGTTTATGAATTTTTATATTAATTATATAATTTCATGGAGTAAAGTGTGATGATTTAGTAAATATATGAGTGTCTAATGATCAAATCGAGGTAATTAATATTTCCATCTTCTTAAACACTTCAATTTTGCTTAACCCTTAATAATTTTACAAATGTATGGGATACAGTGTGATATTTAAATACACAAAATATGCACTGATCAATTCATTCAATTAATTAATATTGCATCTTATTATTTGTGTTGGGAACTTTGAAGCTTTTCTCTTTTAGTTTTTCATCATACATATAATACAGTTGGTGAATTATAGTCACTTCACTGTGCCTTGGAACCAGTCCCTTCTATCAAATCTTGGTTTGGTATCTGTTGGTCAACCTTCCCCTTCACCCTCATCTTCCCAATTACCATTCTCTAGCAATCATCTATTCTGAAAGACATTTTATTTAACATCCTCAAATGAGAAAAACAGAGAGTATTAACTTTCTGTGTTTGACCTTAACATAAGGTACTCCAATTCCTTATATTTTATTACAAATGACAGGTTGTTATTCTTTATGGCTAAACAATAATCAATTTGGTGTATATACCACAATTTCTTTATCCATTCATCTATTGATGGGCATCTTGATTTATTCCATTCCTTAGATATTATACATAGTGCTGCAATAAATATTGAAATACAGATCTCTCTTTGCTCTGTTGATATTATGTCCTTTGGAGATATATTCAGAAGTGAAATAGTTGGATCACATCATAGATCCATTTTTAGTATTTTGTGAAATCTCCATACTGTTCATCATAGTAGCTGTGCTGATTTTCATTATTTCTAGTGTATAAGAATTCCCTTTCCTTTGCATGCCTGCCAGCATTTATCATATTTTGTCTTTTGACAATAAACATCTTAAATAGGGTGAGATGATATCTCATTGTGGTTTTGACTTGCGTTTCCCTGACAGCTAATGAGAGCTTTTTTTTTCATACTTTAGTTGACCATTTGAATTTCTTCTTTCAAGAAGTGTCTACTCATATCCTTTGCCCATTTTAAAATTGAATTATTTGTCACTGAGATTTTTACATTCCTTATATAATCTGGATATTAATCCTTTATCAAATGAAAGATGATGGAATGAGAGAGACATCATTACCCTATGTATAGGTATGATTACACGAATGGTGTGAATGTACAACCATAGAAATGAAAATCTTTACTCCATTTGTATACAATGAATCAAAATGTAGTCTGTAAAAATTAAAAAAAAAAAAAAAAAAGAAAAGAAAGGGAGACAATAGCCTTGTAGTGTCAAACTTGGGTGTGCATGAGAATCACCTGGAAAAATGGTTAAAGAATACTACTGGGCTCCCATGTTCAAGATTTGAGTTTCAGAGCGACTTGGGTAGGGCTGGATCATGCACATTTCTAACAAGTTCAAAGAACCACATTTTGAGATCTTCTGCATTATAAATAGGAATAAATAAGCTCCTTTTGAAAAAAATGAATAGTTTGCCGATCTTCCCATTCTGTAAACAACCTCTTCACTCTGTCAATTATCTCCTTTGCCATACAAAAGCTCCTTAGTTTGATAGAATCTTATTGTTTCTTGTTGTTTGTGTTCATGGTGCTTTCAGTGTCTTATTTAAAACATTGTTGCTTGGATTGATGTCTTGACATGTTGTCTCATGAAAACACTTGCAAAGGGTAAAAGGAGATGAAAGGTTGTTACATTGCCCTCCATAGTAACTAAGATGTCAATAATAATAAAAGCATGGTGTATAATTGAAGGAAAGGAGCAGAAAGCTGATCAACAATATGTTAAAAATGAGAGGTACTCATTTCAGGAATTTGTCACATTGAGATACCAGATGTGTTCATTTGACATGTGAATCCAAGTCAGGGTTAACTTTTTTCCTCCCAACAGTCACTTAAGTCTGTCCATTACTTGTCCATTAAAACAATCATTCCTGTAGCTTAGGGTTGATACAGAACATGGAGTAGCCACTGTGTGCTCTTTGAATGAACTCACTTACATATAACTAAAGCTGAATATCTGGGGCCATTATTGAATGCCATACCCTAAGGAAACCCAAGTAGAAATCAAATATCTATTTTAGGTCTGCATTTGTAGCCAAACTTAATGGGCCATATGTGTATGATTAGGTCAAAGTTGGATAATGGTAAAATAAACTTAGAAACTGGTAGAACCTTTCAACAAAATGAGAGAACCCAAATAATTTATAAGCTGTGAATTTCCTATGTTGTTGTGTGACAGGATCTAAGGATAGGCATTAATTTTAGTATTGGCCAGGGTCTGAGAGGTGAGACAATTTTTTCCATACTGTTTCTACTAATTTGAACTGTTTGAAAAGACATTGACAGTAAGTCCTGAACATCAAGTGAGTTCATGAATGTCCTTACTACCCTAATAAAATGGCCTTGATTATACAATTCCCCTTAGTTTTTCAGGGTAAAGGAGAGTAAAACTGCATATAAACTATGTATCTGAAGCACTAATACATCCAGTAATGGTGACCAAAAGAGTACAAGTTTGTAGGTGCCTAAAGCAGCATAGGGGCACAGCCGTAGAGCTTATTACAATTTCCTATATTGTTCATTGCTTCAGTAATAATGACCTATTGGATGTCCAAGGGAATGTGATTCTTATTTTATATGACTTTAGAACTTCTCACTTATATTAATATTTAGGTAAGATGGAGTCAGTCCTTTTTCAAACCATACATTTCAATTTGATGTCACCAAGAAGAGAGTATATTCACCTGTTATTGAATGACATATTCTGTAGCTGTCTTTTAATTCAATTTGATTTATACTATGTTTTAGGTCTGAAATATCTGCTGAATTTATAACTAGACAACCTATCAATTGGTGAAAAAGGTATATTGACATGGTCTAGTATTATTGTATTGGGATCTCTGAGCCTATATATGGGGTAGTGTCTATTTTGTGCAATTAGGTGCACTAATGTTTGGTTCATAAATACTATCTTTTTGTTTTCTTGTTGGATTGTTCCTTTACCAATGTATGGGGAACTCCCTTGTGTCTACTGATTAATTTAGGCTTGAAGTCTGCTTTGTTGTCTATAAAAGCAGCTACTTTTACTTGTTTTCACTTTCATTTGCATGAAATATCATTTTCTATCCTTTCACTTTCAACATTTAGGTGTCTTTGCCTATGAGATGTGTTTTTTTACGTAAAATACTACATTTAGAAGGTAAATCCTTCAATCTGTGTAATCATCAGAGGATTTTTTTTTTTACTTTTTGATAATTCTGCCTTTGTTCTTAGAGATTTTTGAAGAAATGTATTATATTTCTTTATAATCAAACTGTTCATTATGTCAAGCTATGAAAAATGGTATCTTGGCTATGTATGATTTAGATACATTTAATATTAATTAAAATGTGAGAATGAATGCTTTTCCTCTACCTGAATATTAAAACTATTACAAAGTCTTCAATTATTCTATCAGTCCATATAAATGAAGGCCAAAGAAAAGTTTTGGGAGAGTACCACAACACTATATATCTGTACATCAATCTACTATCTATTTATCTCTATCTATTTGTCAGCTATCTCAACATATATAGACTGAGCCTAGAATAGTAATTAAATTTCATCATTTGCAGATAATCACTTTTACCATTAATCATTAATTAGCTTTTTAAATTACATAAGAAATTCGATTTTCCAAATTTTGGCAAGATTGTATGTACTTAATGCTGGAGAATGTCTGTGACAATGAAACAATCATGACAGTGATAATATTGGTTCTAATTGCCTTTTACATGCTGGGAAGACAGTAGCTCTCAGTAAAAATTTGACATACAAGAGTTGGAAACTACTTAAAATGTCATCTTAAATTTTTGAAAGGAATATTTCTCCCAATTTAGACCTGGAACCATCTGAAGCAGAATGTGGTTTTCTGAGCCCCACTTGATAACTTTAAATCAAAATTTCTGGGAAATCATGGGATGGAAGTTCTACATTTTGTTGTTTCTGTTATTATTGTGTTGACAGTGCTCAGATTTTGAGCACTGAGGCTGAGAAACACTGTCCAGATTATGTTATATAAAAATAATGACTCAAGACAGATACTTGAAAGTTGGATGGAAAACTGTAGACATGGAGATGTTCAGAGGAAGGTATGAAGGTCAGAGTGTCTTCTGCTTAAACCCTTCCTTCAGCCCGTGGAATTCTGATCAAATTCTAATTTTTAGATTTTACCTTTAAACCACTTACAGAGCCCCTCATTTGTTCTATGCTTATGTGAAATTATAGTGTATATCTGGAAATGCTTTGCTCAATGTAATTAGGGAAGTAAAAGAGAGAAAAATTCTCTTTATTCTCAAATTAATGTGTCAGATGATGACGAGTTTCATGGAGAAAAAAACAATCAAGGAAATAAAGTTAAGAAATTTAAAATTGAAAGTATACACTCAAATAGAATAGACCATGTGGAGTTTATCTTTGGAATTCTTTTATTTTCTCAACTAAGTAAAGAACAAGGTCTTATACTGAGAATAATGGAAAGACATTGTTACTAGAAGTTTAGGAATAGAGGAGGAAATTGAAATAGTCATCTGGGAGAAAAGGAAAGAAAACAGAAAAGGACCATTGTGTGGTAACTGGGCAGCATTAAGGCCCACTTGAGATCAGTGATAATGAATTTAAAGTGAAGGCAGTCAGCATTTCTCCCCAGACACTCTCCACTGCAGTGCTACAATCTCTGAATGTAGAAAAAGTTGGATATTATGAATGCTATTTTCTTGTCAGGAGAGCAAAAAAAGTAAAATGAAAAGAGTTTAGAGACATATGCAAGGGATTGATCATAATGAGTGTCTGTGGGAATTTGAACAGGGGAGTATACAACATGGAAGTGCACTGTAAAAATTAAAACAGGCCTCATTTGTCTAAAATGTGTTAGCACAGATGTTTCTGAAATGGTGCTATTACTAATTTTTGTTGACAAAAAAGTCAGTCACAATATATTTATTCTAAAATGTGGAAGGTCAGATTGCCTTAGTTTCCACAACACTTTGTATGCCACTTTCTCATTGTAGTTAATTAACTGTGTGACTCCCTCTCTTCAACAGGACCTTGAGATAATAAAAGGAATGCCACTATCTTGTTCCTCAGACACATAAGACACACATAGGCATAGTGAAGCCTCAATCATAACCTTATTTAATTTGTGTGACACAATGTCATCTTGAAGTCCCAATAATATTGCCACTGTATATACTTAAATTGTATCTTTTATTTAATATGATCACTTTTTGTCCTTTGCCTAGAAACTAGATGAAAATTATAGGTGAAAAATAGGATCTTATCTGGAAATGCTAGCTTCTTACATCTCTTCTCTAAACTCTTTTTTCATTAGTCATACAAATTATATTGATGTTTTCCTTAGAGGTTGGTTCTTCAAAATTTTTGATGCTTAGGGAAATAATCACTTAATGTTTTATAAATGAAATAGAGCATATTTACTGTAGTCAAAGTTATACTTCATAAGAATATAAAACAATTTAAAAATACAGTTGCTTTTTTTATAACTGAAATTCCATCAAAAACACAATATAATATAAATTTCTAAAATAAGAGCAA
Organism: Sciurus carolinensis; assembly: GCF_902686445.1. Lineage (NCBI taxonomy): Eukaryota > Metazoa > Chordata > Mammalia > Rodentia > Sciuridae > Sciurus > Sciurus carolinensis. The sequence continues at coordinate 52,035,981 of NC_062223.1, read as the reverse complement.
CAAAAGATGAATCAAATATTAAATTTTATTTTGTTTTATTTCATTGTGTTGCTGGAAATTGAAACTGGGGTTTCATGCGTACTAGGCAAGCACTTTACCACTTGGCTATACACCAAGTCTTGAAGAACTAAACTGAGTTATGCAACCTTTTAGTTCCCTATGAACAAAATATATCTCTACTAAATGCAAGGTCAGGTTGAATGAACTTGTACTAAATATTTTGAAGAAAGTGGGAAGGATGTTCCAAATGAAAAACTTCAGCAGTATAAAGCCATGAGGGAAGGATAAATGTATTATAGCATTAATGAGGATATGACTGTAATCTGAAATATTCTAATACTGTCTACTCAATCATTGGTGGAAAATGTCAGATGAAAATTATAATTTTCATGTAGAAGGATGTAGTTCGGTGGTAAAAAACCCTGGGTTAAATCCCCAGTTTTTAATAACTCTAAAAAGTGTTTATTTGTTTTAAAAAATCACTGCATATTGATTGAATATTTTTTCTGAAGTCTATATGCATGGAAATTTGAAATTGAGTTGATCAAAATCATAGGAGAAGGCATTTGAGAGGAGAGCATAGCTATAGGTCTTTATGGGCAAATTTGGTTTTTTTGACAAAAGAATGTAGAATTAGTAGAAAAAAATCAGAGTTTATTTCCTTTTATAAAGTTTTTGTGTATTAGAAATGGAGTCTAAAAGTGCCATATTCCATACTGAAGTAATCATTCATCATCTCAGTGTGAATTCTTTAAATCATTGTAGAGCTCATAGTGCCTAATTATGTTATCTTCTAGTTTAAAAAATGAAATATTTTAAGCTTGTCTACTATGGCTGTCTATGGTAAGGAAAATATTAAATTTAAATCATATGCCACAATGAAAAATATACTTGGGAAACAGTTTCAGTTTAAATGTCGTAATATATTTTTTGGAAGTGGTTTCCTTTTTATTCCAAAGTGCTAATGCCAGGTCAAGATGCTAAGGTAAGGAGTCGGTAGAAAGCCTTTCTCTTTGTCATTTTCAATTTACTTGAATATTTGAATTCAAGTTACTTAATACAAAGTAAAAATGTAAATATATTAAAAGCCAGTACTAAAATTCCCATCCTTTAGTGTAAACAAAAGGTGTTCATAGATGCATGATGTCCCTGCTAGCTTAATAAATGCCCAAAGCCTATGACTCTAGTATGATCATCTATGTATTTCTGAGAGTCAATATATTGACCTTTATTGGAACAAGTCAAGTAATGTTTAAACATGGACACATTTTATGGTATTGGGAGTCTCAAAAGGGTAGAAAATTTATAATATATACTATGTGGTCCCAGAGTATATCATATAAGTAAAGTCTATTAGAATGTAGTAATAAAGAATTCATATCACTAAAAGAAATGATGCCCATGTCAAAATAACTTTATTTTGTGGTGGGGGGATTGAATTAAAGGGTGTTCTACCTCTGAGATACATTCCTAATACTTTATGTTTTTAATTTTAAGACAGGTTCTCACAAATTGTCAAGGCTGGACTTGAATTTCCATTTCTCCTGCTTGAGACTCCAAAGTAACTAGATTTACAAGCATATACCACTGTACCCAGCCACTACCTTAACTTACACTGCTTGCAGAGTCCAATAAAACTCCAGCCACAAGTTTTTACCTGTGCAATTCTGAGCCCCTACATAGAAAGATGTCTGTACATTTGAAGTGTCATGGTTTTATCTCAAGATCACAATGACTCAGGGTGAGGTATCGTGTCCCCTCTGCCTGCAGAGAGAGACACGACACACTGGTTGTTCGTCAGAGCTCTTTATTCTTCCTCTTGTTCTTCTTGTTGTTCTTCATTTTCTTTCTTTAACAAGGAAGTCACGGTCCTTATATATGAATCATGAGCCAATCAGGTTACAGAACATGTAGGGAGAGCCAATCAGGTTACAGAGCATGTGGGGAGAGCATGATTACTAAATAGAATACACTAGGGGCATGAAGAGAGCACGCAGCGAGCACGAGTCACCTTGTCCAATCAGGTCAGCTTCCTTAAGCAGTGTCAGCTGTTTGTTGCAAACCAGGCCGCCCCGGCTCAGTGCCAGGTGCCATATTGAAGTCCCTGAAATGTTGCAAACCAGGCTGCCCCGGCTCAGTGCCAGGCTAGGGTGGGGTCCGCGAACCCCGACAGCTCCCCCTTTCTTTTATTAAAAGAAAAGGCTTGAGACCGTGCCTGTCTTAGGTTGAGGGGTCCAGCACATGTCCTTACCCATCATCAAAGACTGTAGAGCATGCTACAGCTTCTGTCTTAGGTTGGTACATGGCCACCTCCTACATTACCCGTCGTTGACTACCGGCCTAGCATGCTTAGCCATACTTGAGGGGAACTGCCGGCCTCTAAGGCTGTCATGACTTGTTGAAGGATGATTCGATCTCTCTGTTGGGTGCTCATAATTGATAAATTAAGCAAATGAGATATAAAACACCTAAAATATTAGTCCTAGGGAGCCAAGGCCTGCCCATTGTTTTACAAAACCTAGAGCAGTAGAGAACCATTTGACCATTTCAGATACAGGTGCCACATTTACCCTGGTGGTATTGACTCTCATAATTTCAGCTCTTAGTTGAGGGGTTAAATTGTCAAACCCATATGACCAAGTACAAGTAAGATAGTGAGAAAGATTTCTAGACAACATAGCTGCATGGCTATCATTATAAAAAGTGATAGGGGCAACACAAACTGCTCTTAGAGAGTAAATACACCCAAGTCCCAAAAGTTCTTATAACAAGTCCACTTGTTCTTGTAATAAGTCCACCCGTTGGTTAACCAGCAGAATTCCAGCTTTAAATGACCATTTAGAGTCTCTTGAGTTTGTAGGGCAGTGGCTGTATTTTCAGCTAGGTTATTGAGTTCTTTTGCTGTGGGTATTGATGTAGCTAATGAAACCGCTGCTGCAGTCATGGCTGTTGCAGAGAGTGCCATTGCAGTGATTATTGCTGTGGTGATGCCAAAATCTCTTTTGTTTTTGGATAGTAGAACTGGTAGTTCTGTATCTGTAACCGAGACTGGAACTGGTAGGAAGGTAGGAATACGCATTAAGACTGCCCATGAGAACCTAGAAGCATTCCAACATTGAGAGAAGTTTGGAGAATAGCAGCTTGATAAATACCCTGCTTTAAAACTTGTATACTTGGAAAATATGAATACATTTAATATACAAGGAGTGACCATTTCACAATTACCTTGACACTTTAATCTTACTAAATTTAGTTTTTAAAGAAAAATTTAGACTCTGTAACATAGTACAATACTCTTAACAGTTGTTTAACCATAATTGTATAAACCCCAATTTTTAAGACTAATTGTTTTAAAGAATAAAACTTAATAGACACAAAGTTAAGAGTAAATTAGTGTTTCTAAGAAATCCTTGTTATTTTACCATGTCATTTTACCATATAGATTAAACTTTGGCTTATATCAGAACATTAGTATTTCACCTTAGGAAAAACCTTAAATAGCTTTAGCTGTTTCACATACACACAACCAACTTAGTTACACACAGACTTGTTGAAACTTGCCCTTTACTTACACACAGACTTTCTTAGCACTTACTTAGACCCTCATGTATTCCATCACACAGGCACTTTCTTACCCAGAAACATTTTCTTTTCCTTTTTATTAAATATATTTCCAAACCTAGAACCTTTTATTCTCTCTTTCCTATCTGTTGACCCCTTTTTGTTCACATACTGAAACAACTTTTATGAAATTTCTGAATTTAGATAAATTATACCATTTTAACAAGATAAAATACTTTGTTGTTTATAGTACTCTAACTGAAACACAGTTGAAACCTTTAGAACCCTTTGTATATAGAATTGTACTTGTTAAGACATAACTCTTAGTAAACTTGTTTTTAGTCAAGATATTAGACAAGTGTCCTGAACAGTATTTGCTGTCTCTTTCCTGTTGAAGAAAAGTCCTAGAAACAATTGATATTAGACATTGTTTAACATTAACATTCCATTAGTTTGACCACCTAGAGACTTGCAAGTTATTTTTAAAGACATTTCACTTTTATTAGTTTACTCAATTTAAATTGAACCTTTTTAAATCACGTGAATAAAAGTATTTGGATCCATTTTTAAATTTTAATTTTAGGAGCGCTCAGTTTTGATACAGACAAAACATGACACCAGACAGCACGACATACAAATAACACAAAATCAAAGGCCTTGTAACTTTATAGGTGAATCTCCATTGCAATGTAACAGATGTTCAAAAACTCTAGTTGAATAAAAAATAGAACTGATCAAAAAAAAAAAAATCATTAACCTAGGTATGCAAGATCAAAATTATGAGCTCAAAAATACAGCATTAAAGAAAAACAAAACAAAACAAGAATCCTGGAAAATGAGTTAGTTCTATGTAGTAGCCCAGGAGTTTAAAACAGACACCCTTTCTTCTTTCTTTTTTTTTTTTTTTTTTTTTCTGCTTATCTTCAGGTTACCTCCCTTTCCCGCTGAGACTGCTGAAGCCTGCATTTAGGCCAGGCAAGGGGGAGGGAGGATCACCCAGGACTTTTTAACCCTTTTTCTTCCTGGTTGAGAAATCAGGTTAGGTTTGAATGCAGAAAATCACAAAACATTATTTCTTACTACTTTTGAGGAATGGAGCTGCTGAGATCTCTGCCTAGGGGGAGGACTGCTTCAAGGACACGGGTGTTCCCTCCCTAGGTGGCCATGGAGCTGCGTGGAAGGGATCAGAAGGGGGGCCTTTTTCTGTCTCTTGTGATAGTTTCTCTTGATTCAACAATCTCTCATTTAAAAACTGAGGGGCTTTATCTTCTACAGTTTTTAAAAACTTCCTAGCTGAGGAAACCTTTAAAGGTGCTCCATTAGCCTTTAATAAAGCCTTTAATAGTCCTTCCATGCGAACTCTAGACACCTCAGAACCCATGATTAAAAACTTCCTAGCTGAGGAAACCTTTAAAGGTGTTCCATTTATTTTTAATAGAGCTCTTAGAGGCCACTCCATGCGAACTCTGGACATTTCTGAACCCATGCTTTAGCTATAGCGGCCGCCTTCCGCATGCCTACTTTCACTTTAACTGGACCGCTTTCCGCGTGTCCCCGGACCACCTTCCGTGAGTCCTGATAGTCGCTTTACCGTGAACTTTAAGGCTGCCTTTATCACTCCTATTTTATTATTTACAACAGACAAACTGGTTAACATTAATCTCTAAAAACTTACCTAGGTAGTTGCTGCTGGTTTGTTGTCTTCCCGGGTTTCGGCACCACTTGTCGCGTCCCCTCTGCCCGCAGAGAGAGACACGACACACTGGTTGTTCGTCAGAGCTCTTTATTCTTCCTCTTGTTCTTCTTGTTGTTCTTCATTTTCTCTTCCTTCTCCTTTTACAAGGAAGTCACGCCAATCAGGTTACAGAACATGTAGGGAGAGCCAATCAGGTTACAGAGCATGTGGGGAGAGCATGATTACTAAATAGAATACACTAGGGGCATGAAGAGAGCACGCAGCGAGCACGAGTCACCTTGTCCAATCAGGTCAGCTTCCTTAAGCAGTGTCAGCTGTTTGTTGCAAACCAGGCCGCCCCGGCTCAGTGCCAGGTGCCATATTGAAGTCCCTGAAATGTTGCAAACCAGGCTGCCCCGGCTCAGTGCCAGGCTAGGGTGGAGTCCGCGAACCCCGACAGTGAGGGAGAAAAATCATTTGCCAAATGGGAAGAATGACATCTATAGTCATTGGATTTTGCCACTTAGGAGAGTACTGATAAGTGCTTTCTTCTCTCCACTCTTGGTCATGGTTAAGAAATGCAAGACAAGCAACAAGATACTCTTTCCTGAGGAAATTAGTCTGTATGTCCTGACTGTTTCAGATATTGCAAGAAAGCAATACTCCAGATATTAATCTTAGGTTAATCTGATTTACAAATCTGATGAAAAAATGTTTATTGAGCACTTACTCTGTAATGAGTTCTGTACTAACTTTCTAGTACAGAATAATAAATAATATACAGTTCTAACCTCAAGAGACTATCTGATTTGGATAACAATATATAAAATAAACTCTAGCAAAGGTGATAAAAGTTAACCAAAAAGCAACAACATAGATTTTAGCAAGGAAGAAGTAATTATCTGAAACTAGGTTTGGAGAGTACTTTCAGGTCAAGTCAGTCAAAAATGTTCTATCTTATCTGCGAGTTGGAGGGGAAATAGGAGTTTTCATGGAGACCCAGAGGGAATGGATATTTTAAGGTATGGAACCATATTTGTAAACCACCAACAGTGAGTGGATGTTAATAGATGTGAGAGGGGAATGAATCTAATGCTGTGTATCTACACAGGATAATACATGGAATAAAACAGTGTGTAGAAATGGGAAAAAATGTGAACACCAAGATTCAACCAATAAATAACATAGGAAAATCGAACTGGTACCAGTCACAATCATAGCAGAAAAGAGATGGCACATCAAAATTTGACTATTTATGGAGAATTGTTATGAAAGGAACAATTTCACAGGTATGCATGGATAAAGGTCAATCAAAAGGGATAGTGAATACATCAGGACAAATATCAACAGGCATTATTACCAATCACGCTGGTGAGAGAGGGAATTGTTATCGGCCTGGAGATTCAAATGTGTGCAAGGAAGCATGGAGTCTGACCATCTAAATGTAGTCTACTGCAGATCCCCTGTAGAGTAGAACATTGTGGGAATAAATATACTGACCTCATTATTTTCTTTTGTTTCTGTGTTGTGTTGTTCCTTTCCAATGACCAGACCAAACAAAAATTAGAAACCTGTGAGTAATTAATGTCATCCAGTGTAGGCATGGAGCAGAGCAGAAAATGCTAGGAGGTTTATCTAAAGAGTCATGAGGAAGAAATCTACCCCCGGGCTCAACTTCCACCTTCAGCATTTACTCTACATCAAAGCCAAATGAGAATTATCCAGTTAATTAATTTTCCTTTTAAAATGTACTATCATTGAATTTGTAGAATGCTAGATATAGTCTATGCATATATTTTCATGTCACAAAAAATATCAGCATAAATGTGAATGTGTTTTATACGGTTTTCAGAGAAACAAAAGCAAGTAATTGAAATTCTTGCAGTTTTTCAGGGGCCCAGCTTAGGGATCAATTCGTTCAATTCCCATAAGAGTTGTTAGTTCCTTCCATCTGTTACAAATTGCAGGGTACCTGATTGTCTACAAACACACTATTTCCTGTGACCTAGGTAAACAGCAGTTCTTATGGACACAGTTATAAGTTTTAAAGGAATATGAAACATAATCCTTAAAGGAAATGTGAAATTATATCTTTAGTAAGAATCTCAGGTTAATAATAAATAATGTATTTGGCCTAGTATGGACACCAAAAATGCATCCAAATCACATTCAAACCTTGTCAGTTACCTAGTACCAAAAGCAGCTCAGCTGCTTATGATGCTGTGCGAAAACTAAGCAATCATTGGTCAGAACTCATTGTGTAGAGAGCTTTTGCTATGAAATTCAATTTTACAAGATGACTGTGCACAAGTACTAGGCATCTTTTCAGTGAACAAGAAACTTGATGGGTTATTAAAGAACTATGTCATTTTCTTGATTCTACGTTATAATAATTGCCACGAGTTACTCAGGATTATCTACTGAAGTTGATTTCAACAGAAACTACAAAAATAAGGGACTCTATGAGGCCTATAGAGTGAACTATTTTAAACAGCTCATCTTTCTTCTGTATTAATGAAAAAATGTGATCACTATGGAAAATCAAGAGGAACAAAATATATAATATTTATTTTTATTTTTACTTTTTAAAAATAGACACTTGAACTTTCAAGTATACAGGTACTGACTCAGGGTTCACAGTACAAAAAGGAGATAGAAAAGGGGGCTTAGTTTTCTACATGTAAAAAGGGTGAAAGCTTAGAATTCTCATGAAGAAACTAAAGTAACACACTTTTCTGGCTCTGTAGTTATATGACCTGCTTGACAAGGTAGGTGTCAATTTCCTGGATTTGTCTTCTTAAACTTAATGACAAATTTTGTAATTCTAAAATTTAAGGAAAAAGCATAATACAAAAAGTTTGTGTATTCATCTGACAGTCCAGAGAAACATCAGGTTTACAGAAATCTTGAAAATAATATGAAATCTGTCTGTGCCTTAGGTCTATAATTTATTGGGAGTGGAAAGTGCGTGGTAATTAAATTATATGTAATATCTAACATCTTAGTGCTAGAAATCATGAGGCCTTTTTTTAACAACATTCATATGTAACTCTGACTACTTTTTGTCGGGTTTCCAGTTTTACACTGACTACATAGATCCATCCCTTTTCTTCACACAAAGTAGGTTACACTACCTCTATTTTCTTTTTCTTCCTTTTTTTTTTTTGGCTCCAGGGATTGAACTCAGGTGTGCTTGACCACTGAGCCACATCCCCAGTCCTATTTAAATTTTATTTAGAGACAGGGTCTCATTGAGTTGCTTGGTGCCTTGCTGTTGCTAAGGCTGGCTTTGAACCCACCATCCTCCTGCCTCAGCCTCCCCAGAGCCTGGGATTACAGGTATACACCCCTACACCCAGTTTATGTTTCTTCCTTTTATTATTTATTTATTTATTTATTTGCTACTGGGGATAAAACCTAGGGTGCTTTATCATTGAGCTACACCCTCAGCCATTTTGAATTTTTTAATTGATTCTTTTTAGTTATGTAGAACATTAGGATACATTTTTACATAATCACAACAGCATGAATTCAGCTCTAATGCAGTCTCCAGCACTACCCTCTCCCCACCTTCCCACTCCCTTTCCTCTACTCTACTGAACTTTCTGCAATTTATTTATAGTTGTTGTTGTTTTTAATTATTATCTTGTGGATATACCTGACGCTGAAGTTTCCTGTAGTACATTCACATATGTATACATGAAAGTTCAGCCATATTCATCCCTCTGTTTTTCTCTTATCCGTCCCTCCTTCCCCCTCAATCCCCTTCCTCTGCTTACTGTTCTTTCCTCTAATTTGATGGCAATCCTGCTTCACCTTTTTTTCCCTCTCTTTCTCTCTTCCCTTCCTGCCCCATTCCCATTTTGGATTAGCTTCCTGATATGCAGAATCTAATCCCTTTTAACGTTTTGCTTTGAGACAGGATTTCACTAAATTGCTTAGGGCCTCTCTAAGTTGCTGAGACTGACTTGGAACTTGAAATTCTCCTGCCTCATCCTCCAGAGTCTCTGGGATGGTACAAGTGCACCACCAAGCCTGGTTTCTCTCAATTTCTTATTGGATTCAATGTCCAAATTAAAAGGCATGCATATCTTTTTATCACGTAAGCTAAGAACAGTAAGACAACATCTTACCTTTCATAAATGAATTCTAGTACTAACTTGTCGCGTCCCCTGCCCGCAGAGAAACACGAAACCGGATCAGGGCAAGTTCTTTATTTTCTGCAGTCTGCTTCTTCTGGCTGGCCAGCAGCTGCGGGCCGCTCTTGCAAGCGCCTTACATTACATACAACAACCAATCAGCTTATAGATCACGAGGGGAAAGCATGGACAGTAATGGAGCACAATAGTGTGGATATAGCAATCATGCAGTGTCCACGAGGACCCATGACCAATCACATTAACTTCCTCAAAATACGCCACTTGTTGGCAGAGAGTATTAGTCTGCTGGAGGTACCTGGTTTTGTTCTCAGCACTTCCTTGGCACCTTGCCAGGCGCCATCTTGGCCACGCCGAAGGGCTGGGGGTCTGCAGTACCCCGACAGCTCCCCCTTTTTTATTTATTAAAAGAATGCTGGCTTGGGATCGTGCCTGTCTTAGGCGGAGTGGTCAACCATCGTCCTTACCCGTCATCGGATAACTGTAGAGCATGCTACAGCTCCTGTCTTAGGTCGGTACACGGTTACCTCCTTCCTTACCCGTCATTGACTACCGATCCAGCATGCTCAGCCAGACTTGAGGAGAGCTGCCAGCCTCTAAGGCCATCATGGCTTGATGGAAAATGATGCGATCTCTGGCATGAACTTGGCGTATACGCATGATAAAGCGTGTGAGGAAGACAATTGCAATGATCATTAGCACACACAATGCTCCCATTCCTGCCCATTGCTTTACAAAACTGAAGGAAGAAGATAACCAATTTTGCATTTCAGATATAGGGGCTACATTAACTCTAGTAGAATTAAGGCTAACAATTTGTGATCTAAGAATGGCAGTAAGATTATCAAATTTATAAGACCAATTGGCACGTAGCTGAGTAGATATGATTTTAGACAAATTTGCTGCATAACTAAGATTATGATAAGCTACAGGTGTAATGCACAGTCCCGGCAGATGATAAATACACCCCACGCTTAACAGTTCTTGTAAAAGGTCCATTTGTTCTTGAAGTAAGTCCACACGCTGGTTCACCAAAAGTAGTCCTGCTTTTAGGTGTTGATGTACTGTTTGTTGAGTAGACAGAGCAGTAGCTGTCTGCTGGACCACTTCATTAAGCTTAGTTGCTGACTGTACTGATGTCGTCAAGGCTACAGCTGCTGTGGCGACTGCTGCTGCTGATGCAACTATGGTGGTAATGACTGCTACGGTGATTCCAAAGTCCCTCTTATTTCTGGAAAGCAATACTGGCAATTCATCATCTGTAACAGAGACTGGGACTGGTAGGAAGGTAGGAACACACATTAAGTCTGCCAGCAGGAACCTAGAAGCATTTTAACATTGAGAGATAGCACAAGTCTGAAGTACAATTGAGAGAAGCAGTTGTTTTGTTACATAGTTGAACTGTTCCTCCTAAGAGACTAAAAAGAGGTTGTAAGTTAGTTTATTCCGTGGAAACACACAAACTGAGTCGCAGCTCCAGTAAAGCACTGGGTTACCCTTATTACCCAGAGTTAAAAAAAAAAAAAAAAAAAAAAACCCAAACAAAGAGACAAAGAGAAAGTTTATCTTTAGGGGACCTGAAGGTCTCCTCTATTCCCCCTTTTTGTTTATCATGGATAGAATCTTATATCCATTTGTCCATCCTGTCTCGGTTATCAGTTTGCTTAATCATTTGGTACTGTTGAATAAGGACCATAGTTTGGATTGTTTAAAGGGAATAATACAGACTTCTCCCGGCAGGGAGAAAGCTGATATTTTGAAAGTCCCGAGAAGTGAGCGCACCCTACATCCCCTATAGGCAGGTAAATTTGGTAATCAATGGGCTCCGGAGATCCTTGACATTTGTAAAGGCAGATGGCTTCATGGCTTTATTTCCTCGAATTGACCCGATTCCCTATTTCTACACTAACTACCTGTCCTTAATTCTGGCTTCATTCTCCGCTTTAGCTATAGGAACTCCCAACTGCTTTAAGGAAAAGGGGGCGTCGGTCGTTCTGGCTGCTTCGAAGCTGAAAGGGGGCAGTGAGGGGCAAGCAGTTTGGAGTTCCTTTTTTAAAAATCGGGTCAATCGAGGGGTCCAAGGTAGAAGTCTGGTTGGGGAGGAGCAGGTTGAAGTCATCTGGGGGTGGGTGCTTCTATGATAGAAGAACAAAAAGACATGAGTACTGAAATGAAATTAGTACAAAGTAAATGTTGCAGCATCTGGAACATGCCACTGAGTATCATGAAAATGACAGAAGTCAATCTTTCACCAGGAGGTGGAAGAACTGAGAAATTGTTCCCATAACTAGACCTAGCAAAGGCTGGAAAGGACAAGGCCTTTATTTGGGAACTTTAACATAGTCCAGGTTATCAGGAATGTAAACACAACATTTAACTCTTAATGTAATAGATATCCCAAAAAATATAGTTAAGCTACTTAAGTCATCTGATTGTGTAAAATATCCCTTTATTGGTATAACCTGTGTTTAGTAGAGAGCTCTATATTTCTGTTACTTAGGGCTAGGTAATCATACGAGCAAACATAGATTAAGTCTACCTGTGTAGCTTAGGAAGATCTGCAGGCCTTAAACTGACTAAAAACTTTTGACTCTGGCAGTTTCTCTTGATTGTTATCAGGCACATTTGCTGAAGAATCTTTCTTTTATTTGTAGCTTCCAGTCTTTATTCTAGTGGACTAACATAAGTGTACATCTTAAGTTACATTTAATTATTATTTCTCTTAAATGCCCAAGAATGGCTATATTTTGGTTTTTACTGTTTTGCTGGGTGTCCAGGATCCTCTAGTCTCAACAATCTCCTTGATCAGGAGGTTGTGTGACCCAGAGTTGCAGCACTCCTTAGAGAAGTCCTCTTATTCCCTGGGTTCAGGCTGACTGAGGGCAAAAGATCCAAATACTGGCCTATCTTGTCTTCTGTATTTAATTCCAATCTCTAAGTTTGATCCTAATCATCCAGCAAGCCAGTTTTACCAGTCATAGAGTGAGAGTACTGGGCTTTAACTTTAATGTTCATAACTTTACAGTTATTTACCCTTTTATCTAACTGGAGTCTGTATTAGTTCTGGAAGTTACCACTATCTGTTCTATAGGTGATGGCTTATTATCATAAGTTACCTAGGTTGCGTGTTTTTGAAGCAGCTACTTTTGTAAAACATTAACAGGTAACAGTTTTACAAAATGAAATTAGCAAGAGTAAAAATATATTCTGCTTGTATAATAGCTGTCTTGAATTTTGACTGAGAACCACATTATATTTCCTATTTGAGATCATAGTAATTTTACAACAAAAACCAATCTTTTGATTATAACTTTAAATAAGCTGAAGTCTGACTTATTTTGGAGTCACTCTAACATGTAGTAAGGTGAGAGGCAGAGCCTTATCTCAGGTAAGGCATGACTCTTTATAGATCTTAAGTGTTCTAATTCTGATGTTGATCTTTGCTTTTTCCTTAAATATCATTAAGTAGTTTACATATACTGTTTCCTGAGTCTATACAAACTTTATAATTAACACAATTTAACATTGTATCTAAAACATGAATCAAAGAAAGGCTGAGAGAGCTTTTAACTTTCCTTTTGTGTGTCAAAGTGGCAAAATATTTTCATGTTTCACAAAATTAACCTTTAAACAAGTCAGGCTCTAATGTTTAGAAATACATTTACATTTGAAATTTTTTATCTCAATGTAAAATATAACCAATTTTACATATATCCTATTGATAACAGGTCCTCTAATAGAACACTAAATGATAGAAATTAATCCCCAATGAAATTTACTCTTTATAAGCTTAAAATTACCATTACAGACAAGTTTATCTGGAGAATAGCAGCTTGATAAATTTCCTGCTTTAAAACTTGTATACCTGAAAAATATGAACACATTTAATATACAACTAGAAACCATTTCACAATTACCTTGACACCTTTTTTTTTCTTACCAAATTTAGTTTTTAAAGAAAAATTTAGACTCTGTAACATAGTACAATACTTTAACAGTTGTTTAACCATAATTGTATACACCCCAATTTTTAAGACTAATTGTTCTAAAGAATAAAACTTAAGAGACTTGTTGAAACTTGTCCTTTACTTACACACAGACTTTCTTACTCAGAAACATTTCCTTTTTCTTTTTATTTACCAACCTATGAAAACACCAAGAATGTTTAAGTATGATACCCCATGTAATTTAAGAAGTTAAAAGTACTTGATGTTATTTAACAATTAGCATTTTAACTTTGTAAATTAACCAGACGTCTCTACAAACACATTTGAGTAATCCCATACATGTTAACTCCAATTTATTTATTTTATAAAAACCAAGATATCAGACAAGTGTCCTGAACAGGATCCGTTGTCTCTTTCCTGCTGAAGAAAAGTCCTAGAAGCAATTGATATTAGACATTGTTTAACATTAACATTTCATTAGTTTGACCACCTGGAGACTTGTAAGTTATTTTTAAAGATATTTTACTTTTATTAGTTTACCCAATTTAAATTGAACCTTTTTAAATCACGTGAATAAAAGTATTTGGATCCATTTTTAAATTTTAATTTTAAGAGCTCTCAGTTTTGACAAAACATGACATTAGACAGCACGACATACAGATAACATAAAATTAAAGGCCTTGTAACTTTATAGGTAAATGTTCATTGCAATGAAACAGATGTTTAAAAACTTCAGTTGAATAAAAAATAGAACTGATCAAAAAGAAAAAAATCATTAACCTAGGTATGTAGGATCAAAATTATGAGCTCAAAAATACAGCATTAAAGAAAAACAAAACAAACAAAGAATCCTAGAAAATAAGTTAGTTAAGTTTAAAACGGACACCCCTTTTTTTTTTTTTTTTCTTTTCTTTAGGTTACCCCTCCTCCTTCCCGCTGAGACTGCTGTAATTTATAATCCATTGTAGGCTTTGACAAGGCCAGGCAGGGGGGAGGGAGGATCACCCAGGACTTTTTAACCCTTTTTTTACCTGGTTGAGAAATCAGATTAGGTTTGAATGCAGAAAATCATGAAACAATTATCTCCCAATACTTGTGGGGACTATGGCTACTATATTATGTTCCCACTCTTTTTGAAGACTGAGAACATGATCGTTCCTCTTTAATTTTTTCTAAGATCTGACTTCCTTCTTCTAAAGGCCCCTTTAAATCCTTAAAAGGGTTTTTTGATTTACCTTGCTGTATCAAACAAGATTTAACAAGTGACCATATTGCCAGAGTTCCCATTGGCAAAGGCTCGCGTCTCTCCGCGTCACGCAAATCCTCTCCTAGCTGTTCCCACTGAGGAAGATTTAATAATCCCTCGTCTAAAAACCACGGAGAGACTTTCTCTACAGTATCTAGGAACTTGAAGGCCGTGTTTGCCTTCAATGGTGTTCCGTGATTTTTTTTAAAAGTTCTCTAAGAGGCCGCTGCATTCTAATCTTAGACAGATCCGTTCCCATGACTACGAGGTAGTTTACTAGTTTAAACACACAAACAAAAGACAGGCGCGCGCACGCACACACGCTCACTCACACACGCACACAGTTTGGTACCACTTGAATCGTCCCTCCCACGGGGAACCTTTTATGATGAATCGTCCCTCCTCTGGGGAACCTCTTATGATGAATTGTCCCTCCGCTGGGGAACCTCCTGTGATGAATTGTCCCTCTGCTGGGGAACCTCCTGTGATGAATTGTCCCTCTGCTGGGGAACCTCCTGTAATGAATTGTCCCTCTGCTGGGGAACCTCCTGTAATGAATTGTCCCTCTGCTGGGGAACCTCCTGTAATGAATTGTCCCTCTGCTGGGGAACCTCCTGTAATGAATTGTCCCTCTGCTGGGGAACCTCCTGTAATGAATTGTCCCTCTGCTGGGGAACCTCCTGTAATGAATTGTCCCTCTGCTGGGGAACCTCCTGTAATGAATTGTCCCTCTGCTGGGGAACCTCCTGTAATGAATTGTCCCTCTGCTGGGGAACCTCCTGTAATGAATTGTCGCTGCTCCGCGAACCTCGAGACGTCTCACCTTTTGAACTCTCAAACTAATTTTTCTTGATTTGAAAACTTATGTGAACTTACCCTTATATTTTTTCTCAGTCCCGGGTTTCGGCACCATCTGTCGCGTCCCCTGCCCGCAGAGAAACACGAAACCGGATCAGGGCAAGTTCTTTATTTTCTGCAGTCTGCTTCTTCTGGCTGGCCAGCAGCTGCGGGCCGCTCTTGCAAGCGCCTTACATTACATACAACAACCAATCAGCTTATAGATCACGAGGGGAAAGCATGGACAGTAATGGAGCACAATAGTGTGGATATAGCAATCATGCAGTGTCCACGAGGACCCATGACCAATCACATTAACTTCCTCAAAATACGCCACTTGTTGGCAGAGAGTATTAGTCTGCTGGAGGTACCTGGTTTTGTTCTCAGCACTTCCTTGGCACCTTGCCAGGCGCCATCTTGGCCACGCCGAAGGGCTGGGGGTCTGCAGTACCCCGACACTAACTGAGGATGGGATCCTAATTAGAATGCTGTATTCCATATATGTATAATATGTCAAAATACACTCCACTGCCATGTATATCTAAAAAGAACCAATTAAAAGAAAAAAAAAAAAAAAAAAAAAAAGCAAGCACAGATTCCCTCCCCACACCTCTCTCCATTACATTGTCCCAAACTCAACAAGTCCAAACTGTAAAGTATAAAGCTGCTCTCCTGCCCATCAGGTACAACTATTTTCCCGCCTCCCAACCACTTGACAATCTATGAACATCCTAGCTAGCTATTGGTTCATCAGTCAGCTTGCAAGCATCCTTCTCCGATATTGGTCCCCTGTTAGCCCAGCGGAATTCAACTATTTTACTGTAGCTTCCCCAACATCTTTTCCCTTTCTTCTGTCTGTCCTGCTCACTTTTCTCTATCCTCCTGGCTTTCCACTCTCTGTAGCGTGTGCCCTTTCTTTTCCTTTCTATTTTCCTCTCATTTTCTCTCTTACCCTGCAGGGAGACACTCTGTTTGCTTAATAAATTCCATTATTTGATTTCCCATGTCCAGCGTGGTTTCCTGGGATTTCCTTACACAAATCACACATACTGTTACATCCATCCTTTCCAACTTCTGCTTTGACTTTACCATATGGCGCTCTTCAACCAATGATAACCACCATCTCACTCTGCTCTTCTGTCTTTGTTGGTAAATTCCCAGTATTGACAGATGTGTCCTCCTATTAACAGCCCATCACTTAAGTAGAAAAACATTAAAACCTAATTAACAGCTTGCATGAGTGCTTTACTATGTGATCCATGACAAAAGCTTCAGAGCAATGTAATGAGGTTGGGAAGTCGTTCAGGGAGTATTATCCTCATATCTAGAGGAGTTGGTCACAGAGCTGGTAAAAGGAAGTCCTCATTTTCACACTTGATCCTGTTTTGATTTTTTTTTAATTACTAAATTTTTTATTTTATTTGTGGGGGGAGGTTTACTGGGGTTTGAACCCACTGAGCTATGTCCCAGGTCTTTTTTGTTGCTGTTGTGCCAGTTGGTGATACCTGACAGTAGAATGCATTTTGACACATTGTATACAAGTGGAGTACAACTTCTCATTCCTCTGGCTGTTCATGTGCAGAGTCACAACAGTAGTGTAATCATACATATATATAGGGTAATAAGGTCTATCTGCTGTCCTTCCCATTCCCCTGTTTTGATTTTGACATCATATCAATATACATTCCATTAAATAATACTATTCTATATAGAAAGAATTTTAAAATGGTAGGTGTCTTCCTGACATAGAGAAAAAAAGACACTTTTTTCCCTTTTTTTTCTGTTTTTCAATTGTTTACTTGTTTTAGTTATACATAATTTTAGGGTTCATTTAGATATAATTATGCAAGCATGGAATATAATATACAACAATTCAGTCCCCAGGGCTTCCGTTTTCCCTCCCCTTTTCCCAACACTGCTCCTTTTCCTCTGCTCCACTAATATTTCTTCTACTTATTTATAGTTTTGTAGTTAGTATGTTATGGTTATACATAAAGGTGAAATTCTCTGAGGTGTATCCACATGTGCATAGGAAAATTTTGTCAGGTTCAGATTCATTCCATGTTCCTCCCTTTTTCCATTCCTCCACTGTCCTCCTCCATCCCTTTCCTCTGTTCCACGTTTCTCCCTTATATTTACATGAAATCACCCTGCACCCATTTTTTTTTCCTTCATTTTCATCTTGTTTTCACATATCACAGAAAACATTCAACCCCTGAATTTCTGGTTTGGCTTATTTCACTTAACAGGATGGTATCCAGTTCCATCTATATTCCTGCAAATGCCACAATTTTATTCTTCTTTATGACTTTGTGTATATACCACATTTCCTTTAGCCATTCATCTGTTGACAGGCAAATAGGTTGATTTCCTGGGTTGGTTATTGTGAATTACACTTCCATAAACAATGTTGAGACTGTATCCCTGTAGTATGGTGACTTTAGATCTTGAAAAAATATATTTAAATGAGTATAAAATAAAAGATTGTTTTAATGCATCTAATAAATCCCAGTGCACCAGCACTATTATGAAAGCTTTATATTTATTGCTTGAAATACTTTTAACTTCACGAAATGCACTTTACTATATTCATTTACAAATTTGCAAATGATACACAGATTCTAAACAGAATTCAAAATAATAATGAATATGAACTTGTACTGTTTAAATCTAATATATCTTTAAGATAATTGAATATTGTAAATCATAAGAACACGTACTTTTAAAATTATTCTAATTCTCTTGGGGAATAAGAATTTATTTAAACACCATATTAAATTATAAAATAGAGTGATAATATCAAGACATTCTAAATTATTTTAATAAAGAAAATATTTCCTTTAGTATATCTTTTTTTATAAAATTATAACTAAGTGGGCTCTTTTACATTCATGATTATTGTATCTTATTAGTGTTTACATATTTTGGCTTTATTATTTATTCCTAAAAGACTGAATCATATGAAAAGCATTAAAATTCAATGTTTAAAAAAATTGGCAGTGCTGGTTTTTCCCACTTTATGTTTAAGGAAACAGACTCTGAGGGAACTAAGGGGTTTTCCTGCCATGGAACAAGGAGTGAGTGCAGGGTCCATGCTGGAAATATAGTCTTCTGGTGACCAAGTCACCTGGTTCAATAGTGCAACCTTATAGAGGACAATTTTAAGAATGGGTTCTAACTCAGATTCATATCTTGATTTAGCATTGTCCTTGATAATGGGAAGTTCTTTATTTCCCCATACTTAAGTCTTGTTCCTATATATCTATTGGAATTGCCTCCTCTTGGACAACTAGCATGGAATAGCCTTTTGCAAGATTCTGATGCTGCTGCTGAATTTTTTCAAACTGTGATTTAAGAAGCACTAGTGGGATTAGGAAAATAGTAGATTAAGACTGCTATTTTTTAAAAATAAATTAGAATTAGAATAGAATAAAATAGAATGGGCTACATGATTGGACAGTAATACATATAGTAAGGGCTGTTTTGTAAAGTTTTGTTTATATGTGTTCATGACAGTACTCAGGTGTGATGTCAGATGCATGTGTTCCTGTAGATTAAGGCTATGTGTGTAAGTGTGAGCTTCGTAAAATGTAAACGGAGGTATTGGGGAAACAAACTGGTCACTCAGAGATCACAAATACACCATTTTGCATGAAAAACAAAAATGGCAGTGATGGATTCACTTGTTAATTATTTCTCTTTCAAATTTAAGATTGCCAAGAAAATCGTTTGTTATTGAGACTATAGCTAAATATAACTTCTACAAACATATTATGCAATATTTGAAAAGAAAATCCAATAAATATACTCCACATTAAATCACACTTGAAGTTGGATGTTTTCTAAAATTATCTACATAATTTTTGCTTTTATATTTTTTCTTTTATTAGTGCAATTATATTTATACATAATAAATGGAATTATTTTGACACAGTCTTGCATGGAATTTAATTCACTTCATTTCAATCACTGGCACGCACCCCTTCCCTCTGCTCTTTACTCTATTGACCTTCCTTTCACTCATTTATTTATTTTTTATAGGTGCTTTATAGATAGACTAAAAGATGCAACACATTGTGATATATTCATACATGCACATATCATAAAATTTATTCTGCATTTCTCCCCCTTTCCTGTCCCTTTCTCCTATTCAATTTCATTCTACTTCTCTGATCTTCAATTGGTTTTATGATATCTAACCCCCACCCCAGACACACACATCTCCTTACTTTGCTCTAGATTCTGCATATGAGAGATAACATTCAGCTCTTGATATTCAGAGTCTGGTTTATTTCACTTAGCATGATGTTCTCTAGTTCCATTAATTTATTCATAAATGCCATAATTTAATTCTTTGCTGACTTCATTCATCAGCTCTAGAAATCTTCTGGTGGAATTTTTGGGTCTTCTAGCTAGTTTTATGTCATCAGAATAAAAGTTAATTTGAATTTTTCTTTTCCTGTTTGTAACCCTTTAATTTCCTTCTCTTCATGATTGTTCCAGCTGTGACTGAATGAAACTCCATTGTGCATATATATCACATTTTGTTAATCTGTTCATCTATGGATGGATATGTGGGATTGACTATTGTTAATTTTCCTGCTATAAATGCTGATCTATCACTATAGGATGCTGATTGTAGTTCTCTTAGGTAAATATCAAGGAGTGGGATGTCTGGGCCATAAGCTGGTTCCATTCTTAGTTTTTTGAGGAATCTCCATTCTCTTTCCAGAGTAGTTGGGCTGATTTGCAGTCCCACCTACAAGGTATGTGTGTACCTTTTTCTCCACATCCTCATCAACATTTATCATTATTTGTCTTCTTGATATTTGCCATTCTGAATGAATTGAGATAAAGTCCTAGTGTAGTTTTGGCTTGCTTTTCCCTACTTGCTAGATTTTTTTCCATATATTTGTTGGCTATTTGTGTTTCTTCTTTTGAGAAATGTCAGTTTAGTTCTTTTGCCCATTTGTTGATTAAGCTAATTTTTTGGTGTTACACTTTCATAATTTTGGTTATTAATCCCCTGTTTGAGGAGTAAGCTGGCAAATATTTTCTCCCATTTCGTAGATTATTTCTACACATTCTTAATCATATCTTTTGCTGTGCAGAGCTTTTTAATTGAATGCTATCCCACTTATTTATCCTTGATTTTATTTCCTAAGCTTTAGAGGTCTTCTTAAAAAAGTTAGTGCCTGAACCAACATGTTGGAGTGTGAGTCTATGTTCTTCTTTAGTAGTTGTGAAGTTCTTGTTCTATATCCTAAAGCTTGGATCAACTTTGATTTGACTTTCCTGGAGGATAGGAATTAGGTATCTAATTTTATTCTTCTACATATGAATATCCATTTTTCCCTGAACTATTTTCTAAAAAGTTATCTTTTCTCCAATACATATTTTTGGCACCTTTGTCAAGTATCTTATGTTTGCAGGTATGTGGATTTGTCTCTGTTTTTTCTATTTTATTCCATTGGATTTCATGTCTTTTTTGTTGCTAATACCATGCTAGTTTTGTCATTGTAACTCTGTAGTATAATTTCAGATTATACTACATTCTAATCTGTGGTATATATTGAGATGCATCCTGCATCCTGAATAACTTTCTTGCTCAGGATTGTTTTGGCTATTCTGGATTTCTTATTCTTCTAAATGAATTTTAGGACTGTTTTTTTCTAGTCCTTTCATGAATGTCACTGTTATTTTGATGGTGACTGCACTGAATCTATACAGTGCTCTTGGACCACTTTATCTATTAATTTTACTTATCCAAGAACATGGGAGTTCTTTCCATCTTCTAAGGTCTTCTTTGGTTCTTTCATCTTTCTTTATATGTTCTATATACTTTTCAAATTAGAGATCTTTCACCTTCTTAGTTAGATTAATTCCAAGTATTTTCTTTTCTTCTTTTTTTTTAACTTTTGTTTGGGGGGAGGGTTATTGGGAATGGGATAGTTTTCCTAATTTATTTCTAGGCAGAATCACTCCTGGAGTATAAGAAAGCTAAAGCTATTGATTTATGAATGTTGATCTTATGTCTTGTATCAATTTGTATCACAAATTGAGTAACATTTCCAGGAGTTCTGACTGGTTTCTTGTCAATATCCATATTTCTAATTTTTTTTGTACTTGGAATTGAACCCAGAAGCAGTCAACCATTGACTGCTACATCTCAAGTGGATTTATTCATATTTTTAGTTAGAGACAGGGTGTTGCTGTGTAGCTAAGGGTCTTGTTAGGTTACCGAGTCTGACTTTGAATTTGTAATCCTCTGCCTCAGTCTCCTAAGTTGCTGGTATTACAGGCATGCACTACTGTACCTGGAAATATATTTATTTATTTATTTAAATGGTGTTTCATATCCTTCACTTGTTCTTTTAATTCATTCCTTAGATTTTCTATAGATCATTAAACATTTTAATAACAAGATTTTTCTTTTCTTTCTCTGGAATTGAATCCAACTTCTGTATCTGTTCATTTCCTTACTAGGTGATTGTGAATTTTAGTGGAAGATTTGTTTGACTGTTTTATCATGGTTTTGAAGGTCTAGACTTGTGCATCAGTTGAGAGGGACTCCCTGTCATACTTTATACAAGTGTCCTTTTGTGTGTAATTGTTTAGGGACTTCTCTTTGTTTTTTTGCTGTGTAAGTTGGTGTCCAGGACTAGGATCTGTTGGCCCTCTCTAATTCCTCCTTGTAGTCTGGTCATTGGTTTGCAGTTTTTATCTCTCTTACTTTATATGTTGATGTATTGTTGAGAATTGAGTGGGGCTAGCTCATAAGTGGAGTGAGATTTGCTGAGTATTGCTCACCAGCAGGATCTCTACTCTGTAAACTTCAAGTGTTCCAATTCATTTCCAGCCCTTCTTAGATAAAGGGGGAAGCCAGGAATAGCAATCACAGTAGCAAAAGATGTACACCTTAAAATAAATATCTGATGTTCACCAATTATCAACTGTGTGGAAATGAAAGGGACAGCATTTATCACCAGTACTAACAATAACCGTGAACTAGGTCTGACACTAAATAGTGCCTACTACATTGTTCACTGTATAAAAGGACCTTTTATGTTGTTGTATTACTACAGTGAACAACGTAGTAGGCACTCTTTAGAAAGTACATTTAAAACTTCTTACTTGAAGAGAAAATGGAGTAGGAAGGTAAGAAAAAGTTTGAAATATTTAAAAACTGAATAGAAGGGAAGCAGGAGATATGTAGTAAATGATGGCTATAAAGAAAGAATAGTAAAAATAACTAAAAGTAATGAAATAATGAAAGAGGAGTAAAAAAATAAAAGTAATGAAATAATGAAAGAGAGAAAGAGGAAACTGAAAAATTTGACATTAATGGTTTGAGAGAGTGAAGAAGGGACATTTAAAGTTTAAATAAAGATAAATGAATATATATTGAAAATATATGTTTAATATATAATTAATATATGTATATATTTAAACCTATCCATGTGATGAGAATACACACACCCACACACTAACACATATATGCAATCATATAGAATGGAAGAATGAAAAATAAAACAATGAAATGAAATTTAAAAGCTAAATTAAACAGAAAAGAGTAAAATAATGGTGGCAATAGCAAAAAAATAAAAATTTTAATGATCAATGAGGTACCTATTTCCTAAGTAAAACTAGTCAAAATGGTTGGCAAGCATGTATTTTCATTCTTTGTATTTATTTTAGGTTCTGTAACCCTCGAGTCAAGGGCTGGTGTTGTTAAGCACGATGTTTTTGTGTTTCTCATTAAACTTCCAGCCATTGTGAGTAGGAGTCAAAGCTGGTTGCAACAGATCTCAGTTTACTGTCTCCCAGTATAGGATGGAATAGATTGGAGAGTTCTGACAACACTCTCCTACCAGGGCTGGTACAGAATTCTAAATTGGAAGTTCCAGTAGTTGGTATTTAGTCTTTGCTGACTTTTGGAACTGTGTTAATTGGTGTTTGAGATTTTATCTACACCTTTGTTACTGGGGAGATGCCAATTTCTGCTGGATGTCTGGGTCCTAGGGGCCTCACATATATTCCCCTTTTTGGCTACAGAGTCTAAACCTCCCCATATCTCTCATTGATGTATATGGGTGTGAATTACCCACAAGATGCTGGTGCCTGGTCATTTATTGGCATCATGCCAATAGCTCTTATGGGACGCCAGCAACAGTGGGAGCTTTCTCTCCTGGGTATCCTGAGACTTGGATCCCCCTAGGCGCAATTCTCTTTGTGCCTGTTTCTGTCCCACTGGTTCAGACACACTCTAGATCCCATGAGAGGCAAATGCTGGGTCAGGTTGGCAACTTCCTTTATGGGCTCCCAATCTCTTGCCTCTGCTCACTCACTGCTATAGAGCTACTGAATGTTTCCCACCAGCAGTGACCCTAGATCCGACTGAACTATCCACTATTGGCCAAGCATTTTAGTTGTTTTTCACTTAACAATTTCCCCCACCATCTCTGAGCCTGTTAATATCACCTCTCTCTCGATTCCACAGGTTCCCCCCAAGCAATGTTTTTGGTTTTTCTTCCATGGTACGTTCATTCATTTCTCTCTGCCTATGCACCCCCTCCTCAGCAGCCTTGCCACCACCCATCAGTCAAACTGGCACCTGTTTAATGTATTATTTCTTATATATGTTCAAAGTTTCCTACTATAAATCTCAAGTCTGAAAAATCTCTACTTTTATGAATGAAAACTTGCAAATCACCATAATAAAGGAGATTCATTTACAAAAAGGTGAATGCTTCTCTCTCTACCTCCTGTTGTGCTGCCATCTCCTTCTTTGTAAAATACAAGAGTGACCCGGTAAACTGGAGACTAGGTCTCCTTTTTCATCTATGTCTACTTCCTTCATTAAAAATCTCATCAACTGGACTAGATTATTATTTCTGTATTTGTACCTCCCTACTTTCACAGTCCAAATATTCTATTTAATCATACATCTTCCTGGGTCATTTTTATTAAAAGGTTAAGGGGTTGACCACTGGTTTTAAATGGTTTAAAGAACATAAAAATTTCCCATATTTCTCATATTTCACTATCAATTCTCTTAAATATTTTTGTACATTTTATTTAAACTTTGTCTATTTTATTAACTTTTTAAAAAGATTACAATAGTAATATATGACTATATTATATTTATTTAAAAATAATAGAGTACTACAAACACAACTGAACGTTTTTTCTGATATCTGTTGGCACAATATTCTTTCTTTCCCACCAGTACTTTTCAGATGTATATTAGGTTTTCTAAACCATTTAGCTAGAATAAAGTTGCATCCTTTACATTCAGGTAGATTTTCTTTTTTATGCACAACACTATAACCTTATGGACCTAAATCCCTCTAGGGTTCTAATAACTTGATGTATTTGTCATCAATGAACACACTTCTGTGTGGAAAATTGTACTTTTCTCTTATGTTCATAAAATTATGCTCAATTTAGGTCCCTGTGGCTCTGAGTGAAAAGTTCTCTTAGACTCATGCAAAGATGATTGTCCTTTTTTCAAAATCATTAAGTGTATTCTCCTATTATCGAAGGTATCACCATATGCTGAAACTGTGGGTTTTGTGTGGCCTCCTTGCAGGACACAAGCTTTGGGAAGAAAGGCTTTCTCAGGTTCAAGTTTATAATGTTTGAAACCCTCTAATAGCAGCCTTGGCTGCATCTTAATGCATTTAATTGTTCGAAAAGTAGATAGGGTAATTGGTGTTAAAGGAAAAGAGATGAGTCTGCAAAACTTTCTACTTACCATTGATTAAATTATAATAATACAGTTTTAGCTAAAACAATCTGTAATGGTAATTAAAAGGATGAGAATATTTTTCTCATGTTTCCTTGTTTAATTGATTCACTAGTTTTCCTGAAGTAAAACATTTTTTTCCAGAGATGCAATTTAAATTTTAGCACTAGGAAAATGTTCTATTGGACACAGTGAAATTTTACAATTAAAATAAAAGTACATACACAAACCTTCCTTGTCCTCAGAGAAAGAAATAAGTGAATTGCTTATTTCGATAAACATTTTGACGGGTGATAGCCCTGAAATAATTCCTCACAATCCTGATCAAATTATGCAGAGTATTTTGTTATTTCTTTTCAGTTTTATGTAGTTTCAACTGAACTTTTCATTTTCCTTAAATTTCAGCTAAATACAATTTATTGACAAGAAATCAATGACTGTTTAATCTGTATGTAACAGTTAATTTGAAAATTTTGCTAACAACCATGTTTCTAGAACTATACTAATTTGATGGTACAAAATAATTTCAGAAAATGTCAATTATTAACAATACTATAGTAATTAAGTTACTCACATGAAGAAGACTGATTTCAACTTATTAAAAAAAGGAGTTATCCACACTTTTCTGTTGATAGCTATTAAGAATTCATTAGCCTGTCCTAATAGATCAATCAGATAAATATCAAAAGATATAAATCAGTTGATTTCAAACAAAACAGGGTAAAAAAATTTGTTTGGGTGCATATATAATATTTATATATAGAGAGAGAGAAAGAGAGAGAAAGATTGAGGTAATTTTGTATAGACCAAAACCATATTACCAAGAGCAAGCAGTTGATCAAGAAGCTGGATGTTAACCTCAAATTAGAAATGTTCTTGAAGTATTATATGACTATTTTATTTAATAGAATTTCAGTTGATTAAATAACAAAAGTACACAAATTTTCTAGTCTCATTTTGATTAAAATTTATTCATCTTTGCAGTGCATGCTAAAGCTTTGCCAGTTACAACTTTTGAGAGTATTGATTAATTTAAGAGATACTGTGAAGACCTAAATGTCTAATCCAGATAGGAGAAATTTGATGAAATGGAAGGATATATTCCAGGAATAGAATTTCTTGATGTTGCTTAAATGACCATATAAAGTAAAAAAAAAGAAATATATTCAATTAGATGAGATAAAAATAATAGTGCACATCTGTCAGAATTTTCTGTGTAACAAAATTCTTGGTGACCCAAATTATGTATTTATTTTTTGTATCCTTGGTGTGATTGAGGCTGTGGTTTTGTATCAGACTGCAGGTTTACTTTGACTTTTCTCAGTGTTTCATACTTCTGAACAGTCCCAAAACAGGTTAGACATGTTTTCATATCAGATTGGATTACCAAAGTTTAGACTATTTCAGGTCCTTATTCATAGCAGTTCCACTGATATTCCCTGGCCATACCACATTACGTGACTGAGGCCAACAATTTCAATGAAATTGGAAAATAAATTCTGCCCATAATAAGAGTTGAAAATAAGTAAATACTTGTTGAACATCAATGAAAATAATATTTAGTAAATAGACTCAGTTTCTTTATTCAATGCCAATTTATACAAAAACTATCACCTTTGGTAAATTCTTTGCCCTATATGAGATCACAGTTGTATAAGAAGAAAATTTTCATAAGTGTAGGGAGAAAAAGACAGGATCAACTATTAGTGAGACACTCAAGTAAAATTGCTTCTGAATGCACAAAAATAAAATAGGGACATTCTGGAAGACTTACAGGAAGTGTAAATTGTGTTTATTATTAGTGTTTCCATTCCAATGGTATTATTACTGATGCTCCTTTAGAAAAAATACTGTGTAGCCATATACTCAATGTTTTCTATTAGACTAAGAGAGGCTAAATTAACATAATGGGACAGAAAAAAGACTGTTTTCCAAACTCCCATGAAGATAGGTGTAGACAAGTGTCAAATTCTTTTAAATGAGACTTAAACAATAAAGTTAAATAGAAGTTCTCAGAAACATTCTCCAAATTCAACAGATGCAAAGCAAAATAAATGTAAGTGACAGCCTAATAAAAAGGATGAGATTACTAGATTCACTTTAAATATGATATTGTAAATAAAGAAAAGAAAGGTTTTTTTTTTTGGTTCTTGTTCAGTTTATAACAGGGTGCTGTATATGAAATTAATGCCATTTTCTTTACATAATTTAATAAATGAGACTCCAAGTGTATGGTGTTGTATTTTATTTCACAAGTTCACTCTTCTGAGAATCAGGGATTTATTCTAACTTAAGTTTCTATTACTTCCATCTTCATAAATTGAGAAGTATAGAATTTGAGAAAGTTTTAAAATATTTTAAAGCATGATTTTCAGTGAAATTAAATTTGATATTTAGAAGACGCCTATCGGCATAGTTTAAGGGTAGAAGGAATAGTTATAACCTTCATCTGCTGCTTAAACAATCTCATTTCTGTCTTATGAAATGTGTCTAAACTTCTTGAATAGCTTATTACTTTTTATTCACTCTGCAGTTTGACATTGAGAAAGGTACAACATATTTATTTAAACACTTGTGAAGTTCTCTGAATGCATTCATTTTGCATAGTATTGGTCTATGATTATCAAGGGGTAATATGTATACAGATGCATTTTTGCTTCTCATATACTTGAATACATTTCATAGCAAAATCTGGAAAAGTTTATTAAATGAGAAAGAGAGTTAAAACTTCAAAAACAATTATAATAAAATAGATGTTATAGTTTGGATATGTAGTGTCCCCTAAAACTCATGCATGGGAAACAAGAATATTCAGAAGTGAAATTATTAAATCACAAGGCACAATCTAATCAATGGATTAATCCACTGATATTGATAAACTAGGTAGTAACTGTAGGAAGGAAGGGTCTGGCTGGAGGGGATAGGACACTGGAGGCATGTCTTTGGATTTTGTATTTGTCATTGGTGATGGAATTTCTCTCTCTGCTTCCTGTTTAACATGTACTCAGCTGTTTTCCTCCTCTGCAACCTTCCATCATGACGTTCTGCCTCACATCAGGTCCAGAGCTATGCCACTGTCTCTCTGTGCATTGAGAATTCTGAAACTATGTGTGCCAAATAAACCTTTCCATATCTAAAATGCTCTTGTCAGGTCTTTTGGTCACACTGGTTAAAAAAAAAAAAAGCTGATTAAATCAAGAGATGAAATAATTTTTACTTTTTGTTAAGGAACTTTTTCTTTTTCAAAATTTAGAAACCTTCAAAACCAAAAGCATTAATGGTTTTATAGAATACTAGTTATTTATTTGCATAGCAAGAGATAACATGCAAACTTTATTTGATTTCTTCTAAAATGTGGAAAGATGGAGGGATTGAGAGGACTAATAACTTTGGTACAGATTCTAAATGCCAAAGGCACTGGCTATGATTAAATGTGTTATTTAATCTCTGCAACAGTAGAGAAGAGATTGTTTGGAAAAGATGAATCACATTGAAAGAATAAAGCTGTGAGTGCTAGTCAGGCACAGTGACCAACCTGTTATCCCAGTAACTGGGGAAGCTGAGGCAGGGAGATTGTAGGTTCAAAGCCAATCTCAGAGACTTAATGAGACCCTGCCTGAAAATACAAAATAATATAAAATAAAGAACTGGTGATGTGGTTCATTGGTAAAGTGTCCCAGGGTTTACTCTTCAGTACCAGGCAAAAAAAAAATATCAAATGTTAGAGTTTCAGTTACACTGGCAGAAGACATGGCTAGAAAATAGGAAATCATACAGATAGGAAGTGGCTAAAATATGACTTAAAACCAAGTTCATGTGCTTCTAAGTCCTATACATTTTATGAATCTAGAAATTTTCATCTATTCATAAGACACTTTCCAGGCTAATGCTATATTACCAACATCTATTTGAATGATATTATAAGTAAATGATTCAATCCTTTTACTCAATAGTTTATAATCTATTCAGAAAACACAATAAAATATTATGCCTAAAAATTATAAAATGCAAATACAACTGAGTTCTACATTATTAGACTATAATTAGCATGAGCTGAAATACTTTATTATTTTCTGTCATAGATTTTCAAAGATGAAAGAAATTAGGAACATTGACATTTAACACTTGTGAATATGAAAGAATGAAAGACCAGTCTAGAAAAACATAAGATTGAGTTTCCAGGCAATTATTTAAAGCCCATTTATATTACATTTTTTATTATATCCCTTAGTTTGTCCACCTATAATATTGGTATAATAATACATTTCAGTGTTTTCAAATTATATAAAAAATGCATAAAAAGGCAAGTAGTAAGCTATTAGTTTGAAATTCAATCCAAGAAAGGAATAATTTATTAGAATTTAAAATTAGTTACATTGAGAGTAATTTTTAACACAAAATTCCAAAAGTTTTAAAAATATACAAAATATATATGTTCTTGAATTTTAAAATCCATCAGTCATTGAAATATTTGTTTCTACAGCCTATTTATATTCAAAAGAAAACCTACCTCTTAAGTAAGATCTTTAAAGAAACATTCAGACACCACCCAGAGATACTAAAAACAAAATGAGAGCAGAAGAGACATACTTCTAAATAGAAAGTACCATCAGAGTTAAAGCTGATACAATGTAAATAAATCAATTAATATTTGTCTAGAGGATATTACTAAAGAAGCAAGGTTGAGTTTCATATATGAAGCATGGTATGCATTTTGTACTTGAATTCACAGACATATGAACAAAAATAAATACACATATGTTTACACACATTAACTTATTCATTCAGAACAATAAAAATGCTACAAAATCTGACAATTTTTGAGTACCAATATGACATTGCAAGTGGCAGATTTCAAACCTTGAACTCACCTGACCTCTTCTGTTGAATCTCAGTTAAAACACAGATGCACATGCTATGTCAAAATATATTCTACAGTCATGTGTAATTAAAAAGAACAAATAAAAAAAAAAAACACAGAGAGTGTACAGAATGGGAGAAAATCTTTACCACATGCACCTCTGATAGAGCACTAATCTCCAGGATATATAAAGAACTCAAAAAACTTAAAACCAAAAAACCCAATAACCCAATCAATAAATGGGCTAAGCAACTGAACAGACACTTCACAGAAGAAGAAATACAATTGATCAACAAACACATGAAAAACTGTTCATCATCTCCAGGGATTATAGAAATGCAAATCAAAACTAAGATTTCATCTCTCTGTAGTTAGAATGGAAATTATCAAGAATACAAACAACAATGAATGTTTGTAAGTACGTGGGGAAAATAATACACTCATACTTTGCTGGTAGGACTGCAAATTGGTGCAACCACTATGGAAAATACTATGAGGATTTCTCAGAAAATTTGGAATGGCACCACCTTTTGACCCAGCTATCCCACTCCTTGGTTTATATCCAAAGGACTTAATATCAGCATACTACAGCGATGCAGTCAATTCACAATAACTAAACTATGGAACCAACCTAGATGTCCTTCAACAGATGAATGGAAAAATAAAATATATAGAGGAATATTACTCAGCATTAAAGAAGAGTGAAATTATGGTATTTGCAGGTAAATGGATAGAACTGGAGAATATCATGCTAAGTGAAATAAGCCAAACCCAAAAACAAAAGATAGAATGTTTTCTCTGGTAAGTGGATGATAATCCATAATGTGGGGGTGGGGGAGAATGAAGGAATTTTGGATTGTGAAGAGGGGAGTAAGGGGAGAGGAGTGAGTGTGGGGATGGGAAGGACAGTGGAATCAGACAGACATTATTACCCTATGTACATGTATGACTACACTACTGATATGACTGCACCACGTTCAGCCAGAGGAAGGAGAAGTTATGCTCCGTTTGTGTATAATGTGTCAAAATGCATTCTACTATCATGTATAACTAATTAGACCAAATTAAAAAATAAAAAACCAAAAACCCACAGATGCACTAAAATTATTGTATAGAATTACCTTCAGACTTGCTGTATAATATGCAGATGAAACAGAAATTAACTTCACAATTATAGTCAATCTCATCCACAAGATGTTTCATTATGTATATGTAAATATTACAGAAATCCAAAATTTGAAACACTTCTAGTCCCAAAACATTTTGGATGAGAGATAATCAACCTGTTTACATATTCAGACACACACAGGAAAATGTAACAACAGTGTTAGTTTGACTCTATCCAGGGTTACAACACTCATGACATAGCACAATTTACAACAACATATTCAGAATGTCCCTTAATCTTCATGACAGTAAAACTTCCCTCCTGTACAAAATAATGAATGTAAGACTTAAAGTCAACAAAGCACATTATATGTGGGGTAACTGTGGTACAGAAGGAATATAAACTTCAGACATACAGAAAGATGATCTAGTTTAAGATTTAGTTTTATGTTTTTTGGCACTGTGACTCTAGGATGATTTTAACACCAAAACTAACATTTGTGGCAAATTTACCATTTGCAAAATTCTACTTTACAGGATTTATATTGGTCATATTAATTTATCCTCATAAGAAGATTGAGATATTATTGTTATCTTGATATCTTCATAACATTCTGATTGAGGAATCAACAAACTGAGCTTCAGAAACTCACAGCTTTTGGTATGTATAACTATACCCAGAAACTACATTCCTAATGTATTTTGGAGTCCCTTTTACTATTTGTAGTAATTTTTATGTATATAAATTGATAATATAATCATTCTTTGAAAACATTAGAAACACTCAACAATTTGTGTATTCAGAAACTTCTTACAAATTCTAAGGGAACTATATTGAAATAAATAGAGATTAAGAGCATGGATTTGGAATTCCAGAAAACCAAGCATTTAGTTGCAGTTTTTTTTTTTTTAATTGCAGTTTTTAACCATTATCTCTATTACTAGGTAAATTGATTCAGCTTCTCAGCTTTACATTTCATCTGGAAATTTGCTTTAAAAAAATATATTTTCCTACATTAGTGTGACAGCATATTGTGTTATAACAATTCACATATATAAATAACAGATACCAAAAATTCAGATACCAAAAATGCACTTAAACTGCATTATATAGTACATTTTATTACTGAAAATACATAATCTGGTATACTGATTGTGTTAAATTCATATTTTAAAAAAATGTTAGTCATTAACTTTTTTGAACTTATTCAAATAAATAAAAAATTGAGGAATACACTGTTCAAACTTACTTTTATGCATTTATATGATATTTTCTATTTAAAATATTTGGTGGGATATGTTATAATATCAGTTGCAAAGATATACACTAATTAATAGTAAGAATAATACACTTAATTTGAAGCAAAGCTAATAAATTGCATTTGATTGTACATTATTGAAATTAATGGGTATAATCAATAGAAAGGTCGATTCAAACTTGGCTAAATTCTCAATGAGAAAAAGTACACATAACTAAAATTACACTCATTAATTTCTTTGAATCTAGGTAAATATTATGATTTTTTCAGTACAGAAAAGATTAGGCAGTTAAAAATACTTGTACTACTTTCTTTAAATGCTAAGTTTTATAAAGTTGCATTCGCAACTGTATTATCACTATTTTTTTTATCATATGTTCAAGAGTGCTACTTAATAAGTAGTAGTGCTAGTTCTCCTAAAAGATGGTGTGTTACTTTGTTTAAGTTCATGGACTCTAGAAATTTACCTCTATAATGGAGATAAAAACCATAACTGCACATACCTCTTAGAATTAACATTCTATACAGTAGACATTTAAAATGATAGCTGCTGTAAACTTTGAATTCCTCCTTGACAGTTTTAATTCTCTCGTAGCCCATTTCAATTCCATTAACACATTTGTCAACTACAACTTCAAAATACACCACACAATAGAATCCATCTCACCACACCCATTGCTAACACCATGTCTAATCAAAGGTTATCTCTCACCTTGACTACTGCATTAGACTTCTAATTAGTCTCCCTGCTTCTGCTCTTAGCTCTAAAGACATCTTACACACGGCAATCACAATGATAGCTCAATATGTACATCAGAGTATGTGACTTCCTGCTCAAACTCATTCCCTTCCCATCAGACCTATACAAAAACTTTATGTGCAATGTTCCTCACGATCTTCCCCCCTTGCTGAGTCCTTTTCAGGTTCATGTCCAGTGCAATCTGCTTCTTTCTACTTCTGGAGGTCTCTTCTCCCAGACAGACAGAAGGCTTAGTTCACTATGTGTTAGTCTCTGCTCAGAAACCACATCCTAATTGCAATTTTGGATCGCCTTTTGCATGCTATCTTCATAGCTACTTTGAATTTCTTCAATGGGCTCATCACTGCTGCCATTTATCTGTTTGTCTGTTGTCAAGAATGCATACTCCTTAGAGCCACGAAGTTTGTTTTGATAATACACAAATGCCCTTCCTATGCCCAGAGATGTACCTGGAAAATGGAAGACTACAGTCACCCCTTGCTATCTGGGAGGGTATGTTTCTATGACCCCTTGCTGATGCCAAATTCTATAAATACTAAGCACCTTATATAAAATAACATAGCAGTTTCATATAACTATGCACTTCTTTCTTGATATGTGAAACCATTTGTAAATTGTTTATATCACATTATTGTGGTACAAATCACACATAAATAGTTGTAATTCTATACTGTTTAGAAAACAATGACAAAATAAATCTATTTTCAGTACAGATAATGCTATTTTTTCAAATGTATTTTCTCTGTGGTTGGTTGAATCTGCTTGTGCAAAACCTATGCACACAGAGAGCAGTTTGAAAATATGTGCATATGAATAGCTATGAGCCAGACAATATTCTTAGTGTTTTTAATGTATGATCTTTTTTTCACATTAATATTGTTAATTATAGATTGTCCTGCAGTAAATAGAATATTTGTCTTTAAGTGTAATCATTTGCAATATCGTAAAAATGTTTTTATTAGTTCATTATAATTATATGTAATAGTGGGGTTTATTGTCACATAATCACATATGCATGGAGTATAATTTGCTTCATTTCTGTCCTCAGTACTTTTAGGATATTTTCCTAGTTCTGTGAAGAATGTCACTGGTATTTTGATAGGGACCACATGGAATTCATATAACACTTTTGATTGCGTGACCATTTTGATAAAATTAATACTATCCATTCAAGAATATGGGAGGTCTTTCCATCTTTTAAGGTTGTATTCAATTTATTTCTTCAGTGTTCTATAGTTGGCATTGCAGAGGTCTTTTACCTCCTTGGTTAGATTTATTCCCATGTATTTTATTTTTTTAGTTCATTGTGAATGAGATAGTTTTCCTGATTTCTTTCTTAAGAAGAGATATTGGAACAGCTGTGGACAGCAACCCTCAAATCCTCCACAGTCTAGAAATTAAGGAATGAAAGAACTTACCAGAGAGGTGGGGACAGAGTAAACACTCTTTAACACTCAACATGGGAAAACTTGAGACTAGGAGGGACTTGAAATTTGGTTACCTTGGTTACAGGGGCAGAAAATGAAAATGGAATTCATTGACCACAAGTCCTGACCAGGGTGGAGGGGTTCCAATACTATACTGTTTAGAAAACAATGACAAAATAAATCTGTTTTCAGTACAGATAATGCTATTTTTTTCAAATGTATTTTCACAATGTTAATGTGAAAAAAAGATAATACAATAAAAACACTAAGAAGGGAGAAGAAGGGAGGGGAAACACC
This sequence comes from Sciurus carolinensis, assembly GCF_902686445.1. Classification (NCBI taxonomy): domain Eukaryota; kingdom Metazoa; phylum Chordata; class Mammalia; order Rodentia; family Sciuridae; genus Sciurus; species Sciurus carolinensis. The sequence continues at coordinate 52,001,099 of NC_062223.1, read as the reverse complement.
CATAAGTTTACTCTCTGAACAACAGTTGGAAGGAAAGCAGACCAAGTTAAAATGGGGCAGAAGACAATGAAGGAGATGCCACAGTGTCGCCCAAATTGTGGACTGAAAGCTGTGAGGGGCAGGGCAGCCATTTTCATATGTCATATCTTTGCTTTTTAAAACATTCCGAAAAAGAAGTATCATTCTTCCTAATTTTACACCTTACAATGTGAGTAAGAAAAATAGACAAATAAAAATAAATCAAGTCCTTGGAGGGACATAATACTTCACTGTCATCCTGTATATAAATCCAAACTTTAATAATACTGGAGTGCCTGCTATCCCCATTTTTCTTCACTCCCTTTCTGAATTGGAAGTCAGGGAAATGATGCTTTTATCTCTGTGGCAAGTCACTATTTTACATCATATCACCATGGGTTTCTCAATGTATGATTCCCATTAAACACAGTTTGTAGTTTTGCAAGTAATTCATCTTCAGATCAATAAAATCTGTTCATTGTTGATAATATGCTTTTATCTATTCCTGTTAGTACCATGGAAACATACAAGGTGAATACTTCACTTAAAATACTGTGTGTAATCTTTGAGAACATCAGTATTCATATTCTTCTATAACCTTACAAACTTTGATGTTGATTCAGAATGCCTGGGATGAAGCCTAAGATCTTCCTAAAATGGAACTAAGTGGTTGCTTTAAAATAGGTTTTGGCAATAGGAACACTACTGTCTTTGCCACACTTAGTGAAAAGGTGCTGATTTATTTCACTTTAGTCTACATAATTATAATTCATAAATATCTTTCATTCAAAATAAATCAAGACGTAGTTCTGTGGCTTTCTTATTCTTTGCCACTAAATTCATTTCTAGAAAAAAAAAAAACAGTGAAGATTTATTTAGTGTGCTAAGGGACTGAGGGATAAAGCTTTGTTTATTCTCAACCATCACATGGATTTTACTCAGTTCTTTAGTCAGCCTGTTCACAAATACACCAAAATTCACTTACCTGTGGATTCAGGCTAGATACAGATCTGATTTATTTTATGAACCGAACATGAGAGTTTAGACAAATAAGTTAATTTCAACAACATTATTAAATAGGATAAAATAAAAGAAATCACTTTAGATTATTTGTATCAAAAATATGTTCAGATTCAAAACTTAATTCCTTGGCAACACTCAGGACAAAGGATCCAGTGTATCTTAAATAGCTGAAAGTTTCTTGTTGAACATATCATTAAGAGTTCCCCAAATCAAATTTTGCAAGAGAGTTGTTGAAGCATGCAACTCCTCCAAATGAGGAGAGAGTACTTCTGGTTCAATAATTGTTAGATGGGACTATCCAATAAGTATTTTTTTAGTATCCCTGAGGGAATCATTTAAAGAAAAAAGCAAAACTGGAAAAATGAATAACGTGAAAACATTGTTCCAAGTTTATACAGATATTGTAATAAAAAATTACTTCATGAAAAACAAGGTTTTTTTTTTTCCTTTTCTTTTTCAATTTCTTTTACCTAATTGGGACTTTACCACATTTAATTCACAAAAGGATTTTCTCTTTCCATAAATTCACAGACAACAACATTCCAAAAATGGAAGTCAAGAAATGGGGAAATTTTAATTCTTAACTTCAAACAGAGGCAGAGATTAGTCTGTTTAAAGAATATTGCTCATATAATCCATCAAATGTATTTACATTTAGGAACAATCACAAAAAAAAATATGCTGTAATGAGATATTAGCACCTAGAGCTAGAACTAACTTCTGTCTAACCTTATAATATCCACAGAACAACTTTTCTTTAACCTCCCTCCCAACTACTATATTCCCCAGACTCTCATAATCGAAGTCTACTATCAACATCTAAGAAAAAACTTTACACATTTTGCATATGAATGAGACCATGTGGTATTTACCTTCCTGTCCTTAGCTCATGCCACTAAACATGAGGAACTCCAGTTCCATCCATGCTGTTCCAAATGATCAGATTTTATTCTCTTTATGGCTTTTACTCTTTTTACCTGATCATGGATTGGCTGACACCTAGGTTGTTTGCATTTCTTGGCTGTTGTGAAGAGTTCTGCAATAAACATGAGAATGGAGATGTGTCTTCCACATATTATTATCATCTCCATGAAATACATACTCAGGAGTAAGACATCTGGATCATATAGCAAATCTACTTTTAAGGGTTTTCGACATCTGCATATTACTTTCCAAATAGTTGTACTAACTTATGCTTCCATCATTCATGTGGGAGTGTTCCCTTTTCTTCACATCATCCCTAACACCCCTTCTTTTTAGTCTTTTTGATAATGACCCTTCTTACTAAAGAAAGGATACCTCAGTCCCGTCTCAACTTGCATTTACCAGATGATTAATGATGTTGATTGATTTTTCATATACCTCTTGACTATGTGTATGTCTTATTTGAGCAATGTCCATTTAGGTTTATTGCCCATATTTATCTAGGTTATTATTATTTGTTCTTTGCTATTAAGTTTTGGGTGTTTCTTACATATTTTGTATATTAATTCCTTGTTGAATGTGTAGGTCACAGATATTCTTTCCCATTGGTTATGTTGCCTCTGGTCTTTGTTTTTGTTTGTTTTACTGTGAATAATATTTTTAGTTTGATAAGATCCCATTTGCTTATTATTACATCTATTTCCTATACTTTCAGGGTAATAGCCAAAATCTTGCCCATTCCAATATTCTGAGTAGGCACCCTTTTTATTCTAGTGATTTTGTAGTTTCAGGTTATAAATTTAAGTCTTTAATTCATTTCAAGTTGAGTCTTTTAAGTGGTGAGGGAGAGATAGGGTCTAGTTTAACAGTTCTGCATGTGATTATTCAGTTTTTTTCAACATTATTTATTAAAAATCTGTTATTTCTCCAATGCATCTTCCTAGCAATCTTTAAAAAATCTATTGTCTGGCATGCATGGATTTGCTTGTAGTTCTACATTCTGCTTCAATGGACTATGTGTCTATATTTATGCCAGTAACATGATGTTTTTTTTTAATTTTTTAATTTGTTTTAATTACTTATACATGACAGAAGAATGTTCTTTGATACATCATATATAATGGAGTATAATTTCTCATTTTCCTGACAGTACATGATGTAGAATCCCAATGGTCAGTTATGTATGTATGTAGGGTAATAATGTCTGATTCATTCTCATAACCCCTCCCCTGTCTTCATTCACCTCTACCTAATCTAAAGTAACTCTACTCTTCCCTAGCACCCCCAATCCACATTGTGAATTAGCATCTGCATATCAGAGTAAACATTCTGCTTTTGCTTTTTGGGGATTGGCTTATTTTGCTTAGCATGATATTCTCTAGCTCCATCCATTTACGTGCCAATGCCATCGTTTCATTCTTCTTCAAGTCTGAGTAACATTCCATTGTATATATGTGCCACATTTTTTTTTAATCTATTCATCTGTTGAAGGGCACCTAAGCTGGTTCCATAGTTTAGCTATTGTGAATTGAGCTGCTATAAACATTGTTGTGGCTGCATCACTATAGTGTGCTGATTTTAAGTTCTTTGGGTATAAACCAAGAAGTAGAATAGCTGAGTCAAATGGTGATTCCATTCCAAGTTTTCTGAAGAATCTCCATAATGCTTTCCATAATGGTTGTACCATTTTGCATTCCTACCAGCAATGTATGAGAGTACCTTTCTCCCCAAATCCTCACTAATATTTATTGATGCTTGTATTCTTGATAATTGTCATTCTGATTGGAGTGAGATGAAATCTTAGAGTAGTTTTGATTTGCATTTCTCTAATTGCTAGAGATGTTGAACATTTTTTCATATATTTGTTGATCAATCAATTCTTCTGTGAAGTGTCCATTCAGTTGCTTGGTTCATTTATTGATTGGGTTATTTTTTGTTTTTTGTTTTGGTGTTAAGTTTTATGAGTTCTTTGTACATCCTGGAGATTAATGCTCTATCTGAGGTGCATGTGGTAAAGATTTTCTCTCATTCTATAGGCTCTCTCTGCATGCCACGATTCTATATTTTGAAGATCTCAAATATTTCACCAGAAACTTATAAAACTCATAAATGAATTCAGCAGACTTCTAAAACTCATAAATGAATTCAGCAATGTAGCAGGTTATAAAATCAACACCCATAAATAAATGCATTCCTATACATGAGTGATGAATCTACTAAAAGGGAAATTAGGAAAATTACCCCATTCACAATAACTTCAAAAATAAAATACTTGGGAATCAATCTAACAAAAGAGGTAAAAGACCTCTACGATGAAAATTACAGAACACTAAAGAAAGAAATTGAAGACATTAGAAGATGGAAAGACTTCCCATGCTCTTGGGTAGGCAGATTAATATTGTGAAAATGGCCATACTTCCAAGAGTGTTATACAGATTTAATGCAACTCCAATTAACATGATATTCTTCATAGAACTAGGAAAAGGAATCATGAAATTCTTTGGGGAAAATAAAAAATCCAGAATAGCCAAAGTAATCATTAGCAAGAAGAATGAAGCAGGAGACATCACAATACCAGATCTTAAACTATACTCTAGAGCCATAGTTACAAAAGCAGCATGGTATTGGAATCAAAACAGACATGTAGACCAATGGTACAAAATATAAGAAACAGAGACAAACCCACATAAATATAGTTATCTCATAGTGGCCAAAAGCATTCTTTGGTGTTTAACAAATGGTGCTGGGAAAATTGGAAAGCCACATGTAACAAAATGAATTTAATCTCTTCTCACCCTGCATTAAACTCAGCTAAAAACAGATTAAAGACTTAGGCACTAAATTAGAGATTCTGTGCCTAATAGAAAAAAGATTAGACCCAAATCTTCACCAGGTCAGCTGAGGATCTAAATTCCTTAACAAGAGTCCTAAAGCATAAGAAATAAAATCAAGAATAAATAAATGGGATGGATTTAAACTAAAAAGCTTCTTCTAAGCAAAGGAAATAATCAATAATGTGAAGAGAGAGCCTACAGAATGGAGAAAATCTTTACATGGTGTATTCATTACTAAACTTTGTAGCATATTTCAAAGCCAGGAAGTGTACTGCCTCTTGCTTTGTTCTTTAAAATAAATGAATAAAGAAAATTGTCTTTAAGTATTTAGAGCCATTTGTAGTTCTAAGAATAGTTTAGGAGGATTGCTTTTTCTAGTTCTGTGAAAAATATCATTGGAATTTTAATAATTATTTCATTGATTGTATATCTCTTTTCATTGTATAAGCATCATAACAATATTGATGGAATAAAAGATGCCTCTCCATTTTTGTATTCTCTTCAATTTCTTTGAATATATCATAATTTTCATTGTACATAGTTTTCATCTCTTTGGTTAATTTTTTCCAAATTTTTTGTATGTAATGTAAATGGAATTGTTTTCTTGATTTCTTTCTCATGTAATTTAATATTGGCATACAGTAATGCTACTAAATTTTGTATGCTGACTTTGTATCCTGAAGTTGGGTTAAAATGCTGGTGGAGTTGCAAATCAGTGCAGCTGCTCTGTAAAGCAGTGTGGAGAATCCTCAGAAAACTTAGAATCGACCCACCTTTTGACCCAGTTATATCACTCCTTGGCCTATACCCAAAAGACTTAAAATTAGCATACTACAGTAATGCAGCCATGATTATATATAATATAATTATATATATATATTATACATTACATATATACATATATATTATATATTGCATTTTATCATTTTTTAGGCCATATATTTCAAAAATAAAAAAAATTCAACTTTCAATTATTAATTAACTTCTGAAGTCTCGATATATTTTCTTCCTTCTCTTTCATTTTTGTTTTGCTCTGTCTGTATTTTTAAATAATCTATCTTCAAGTTCATTAGTTCTTTTTTTTTCTTTTATCTATCCTGTTATTGAAAGCTTGTATCAGATATCTCACTTATTTAATTTTCAAAGGATTTCTGCTTAATTTTTCTAACTGCTTCTCTCTCTATGCTAAATTTCTCCATTGTTGTATTTAATCATTTCTCTGTATTTACTTGAATCTCACTGAGTTTCCTTCAAAGAGCTCTTTTAAATTCTCCATTTGAGTTTTATTTCATACTGATTACTATCTGGAAGTTTTTTCTACCTACTTTTGACCATTAGGTAAAATTATTGTGTCTTGTAAGGTCTTGTTATTTGTTGGTATACAATATCATTTGGGCATTAAAGGATGGTAGTTACTTAAGTCTTCTTAGTTTTGATTTATTTGTTCCTGTCTTCCCAGATATAATAAACAGACTGCTTGTTTTCTCTCTGTGCTGTAGTCATTTCCTTATTTCAACACTGGACAGTGTGCAAGTTCAAGTTTTCTGAGTGTCCTTTTTTATCATTGCATTATAATTATACATACTACTAGGATTTGCTGTTACATATTCTTACATGCACATCACACCATTTATTCCATTTCATTCCCCGGACTCTCCTTTCTCACCTCTCCTTCCTCTTCCAGGTCTCCTTCCACTACTTTGTTTGTCTTCCTTCTATTTTTGTGATATCTTATTATCCCATTGTTATGGTACACAAATACAGACTGATCACCGCTGAGAAGTTCAAATTTGAGAGTCTTTATTAAGCCGACTGACTGACTTATCTCACACAATGCCTCAAAAAATGTGATTGGGAGAACAGCCCTGACCATAGGGTTGCAGGGTTTTTATACCATAAGTCAGTACATTGATCATAAGTGTCTGTTGCTATGATTCAAAATTACAAACTAACATTATGGAATCTGAAATCATTAGCAGAGTGGGAAGTGGGTCAAAATGACCTTACCTAGGTACAAACTAAAGAATGGTTACTAACACCTGAACAATCACTGTTGACATCACGGTTAACATGGTACATTGTTTAGGAAACTAGGAATAAAAAAGAGAACAATTTTTCATTACACAAGAATTGTCATTTTGTCATTTTGTATTTGCAAACAAGTCATGCTAAGCAACTGTTGATGGGTACAGAGGCAGGGTGTTCCTATGGGAGAAGCATTTTCTATATAACGTGGAGTCTCAAGGTAAAATGGAGTCTGTTTAGTCATTGCCCAGATAGCCTGGCCTATAACATTTCTATGGAGTCAAATAGGTCAACTTGTCACACCATTTTTTCTAATTTTCATGTGTGAAAAAACACACACCCTTTGCTTTGTGCATCTGCCTTATTTGTCTTAAAGTCTACTGTTGGTGTGTTGTTACTGTGTTAGCACTAGAACATGCTCACATTGTCCCAGATCTTCAGTAGGTGTATTCTTCAGAACAAATCGAAGGAGTTCATAAAGATGGTGGTTGTTTTCATATGACCTGAATCCAGGATAGGCACAGAGGCTCATTCCACAGTCACTGTCCTATGCGCAGGAACTGGGAAATTCAGCGTCAAATCTCTGAATCCACTATGTATTGAAACCAGCTCACCACTGGGTAGGTACAAGACACTTGATGTAATGAGGTGGCCTCACTGCCCATACCGGCTGCAATCAGCCATTTATGATGCTGGCTGTAATAAAAGTCCAATAAATTTGAAATGCATGACTTTCCCTAACAATGGGGTCATTACGGAGACTCCATCCACAGGAAGATATGGGGAAGGGGCTCATTATATTTGCCCAGTTTTAACTTTCACCAGCTTGGCACTAAGGACAAATTTGTGTGCTTTTTGCTCTGTCTTTCCCCAAGTGAATGAGTTTTTGTTCTATGCAATTGAGCCTGGGTTACTATTGGTGAAGGCAGTCCTTTTGTCACCACCGCTGATGCAAAGATGAGTCATGCCTGAATCTCAGAGTTGCACGGACCTGCACAGTCTCAGGTGTGCACAGATTACAATGTTGCAACTGGTGCTGACCCATGCCAAAACCCAAGTTGGTCCCACATGGGTGTGTTAGTCTAGCTGGTTCTGTGGCAGTTCTAGAGCTGTCAGAAAGAACTGGCCTAGCAATACCTGTGCTGCCTGAGGTTGGAGAAAGAGTGGTGCAAACAGTTCATTCATCACTAAGCCTGATGCTAAGTTGATTCTCAACTGAATCTCACAAAGCTACACAAACTACCTGTTATTGGGGGTGTAGTTTGTGCATCAGACCTATACCAAGATTGGTAATGATGGAGACTGAAAATTGAGTCTCTCAGATAGGTATTTCAAGGCAGATTTATGAGCTCATTCTGGGACCTCTGACCTGTGTAGAGACCTTTGTATTCTGCTGGTGCTGGTTTTCACCATGGAAGGACTGAAACTGAGTCTGAAGGCAGAGTCTAATGTGGCCTTTCCTGCCCTGCTCCCAGATAGGTAGAACCTATCTTCTCCCTCTGCTGTTAAGACTGGAGGATGAGTGATGGACACACCTATTTTACTGTTTGACTAGGACATTTCCATTGGCTCAGTACATGGGTAATATTCCAGTGATAGGGATCATGGGACTTGTTCAGCAACCAGATTAACAATGGCATGCCTGGTACTGGCTATCAAGTCTCAGGTCTGTACTTGATTGCCTCTCCCTTCCCTAAGCAATAGTCATATTACTTCAGGGTGTGCTGCTTGGAATAGGGAAAGGGTTTGCATGGGCAAGCCTTTTCTTTTTCCCTTCTTCAGTGTATATATTCCTGTTATACTAAAAGAAGACACTATGGCCTTTCTCAGGGCTCTGGGCTTTTGTGAAGACAGATTGGTGAGTGAATAGCTGTTCACTGTGGTTTGCTTTAAATTTATCTTACTTTACTCTTCTTTCCACAAAGGTGAAAATAGGGATGCAGACAAGTCATGTGATAAGTTGTGGATAAAATTAGGGTTTTTTTGTTGTTTTTTACAAACTTGAGAATTAAACTGTACTGAGTAATTCCCAATAGAGATAATTGTTCAAATGCTTTGGGAAATTGAAGCTTGGTCTTTGAGCATATTTGGCAAGGGCTCTACCACTGAACTACTCCCAGTTAGAGAGAAATTTTTTGTGGTCATCTGTGCTTTTTTTCCCAAGGATGTTGCTTAAGAAATGTTTAGCTATGACAGACAATTGTGGGATGGCTTGCAAGATTCATCTTTTATTCAAAATTAAGGATCATACTTGAGACAACCATAGGTTCCAGCATATCAATGTTGGTTCCAATTTTTGTCTACTGCCTCCATTTCTGGTGCTTCTTTGCATTTTTTTATGAGTTTATCTTTTGTTAAAAAGTTGTATTCAATGAAATATGCATGCTAGAACTGCATTTTTCAGTTTTTGTCCACAACTTGCCTATTTAAATGCTATGAACAGTATTCTTACTTTAACACAGGTTGAAATTGAAGAAAAGTAATCAAATCATCTTTTTTTTTTCTTACCAAAAGTTTCTAGAAAAACAAAACAAACACATTACTTCCAGGAAGAATGATCTCTAATGAAGAAAGAGTGTTTTCTGAACAAGAAATTAGGGATATACAACTCCTTTCAGGGGTGGAGGTGGGAGTGAGGATGACAAAATATTTTACGAGTCTGAACTTGAAGGTTACTTGTATAGATATTAAAACCTGTAAGAGGAACTAGTCAGTGAACTGGGGTTAAAGGAAATCATGGAAAATAATATGCATTTTAAAAATATGTGTGAAACTGAAACCTTGGCAGGATTTTCATTGAGTAAAGTAGTGTCAATTCTTATTACTCAATATGCTGCTATTGGACTAATAACTTAGGCTTTACTGACCAACTTGTTAGGACAGCAGAATCTTATGTCCTGTACCAAACTCATTGCACTTTATCAATATCCCTTAGTATTTCATATGTACATTAAATTTTAAGAAAGTCTACTCTAAACATTCTTGCTGAATGCATTTGATGTATTCTAAGGCAAATATGCAAGCATATATTTTATTTTTATATTTTTGTTTCAATTAATTCATTGACAGCAGAGAAAATCAAAAAGTACATGCACAATAAAAATGACTTTTCATTTCTCATAAAATTGATAAATAAAATATTTATGTAACTTAAACTTTTTTTATTAGGGATTTAACAATATCACTAATTCTGTGTGTAAAGGGGACAAAAACCTGTTGAAGAAAGTGATTACTCAAAAAATGTTTTCAGAAGATATGCCTAGAAATGACAATGTAAGATGAGAGATCTTAAGAAAGGGCAGTTATGCATCACTTTATAATACAGAAATTTCCTTAAATAAGGCACTTGCTAAAGATTAATATTCTTAACACTCTTCCTAGCTTTTGGCACCTGAGTGTGCTTAAAGAATATGTATATTCATGGAAATGTAATGATTGTTGTTAATAAAAAAATGTTCATTAGCACATTTTGTAAAGAGTAAAATGATGGAGGATTTATATCAACACCATCATTATTTCTTACAAAACATAGGGAAACACTTAAAGACACTGACATAGTCAAAATTATTTTGGATATGGTTCCAAAGGAACAAGTAACAAAAGTAGAACAGGTAAATGGGATTACATCAAATTAAATAGCTTCTAAATAGCAAAGGAATTAACAGTGAAGAAACAAGTTACGGAGTAGGAAAAAATATTTCCAAACTATTCATCATATAAGGAATTAGTATTCAGAACTTATAAGGCACTCCAAAACAAAACAACAAAAATAATAATCCAGGAAAACTGTGAGCTCAATATGTGACTATACATTTCTCAAATAAGATATGAAAATGTCCAAACTAAACAACAAAAATAATAATCCAGGAAAACTGTGAGCTCAATATGTGACTATACATTTCTCAAATAAGATATGAAAATGTCCAAACTAAACAACAAAAATAATAATCCAGGAAAACTGTGAGCTCAATATGTGAATATACATTTCTCAAATAAGATATGAAAATGCCCAGCAAGTGTGTGAAAAATGCTCAATATAACTAATCATCAGAAAATGAAAATCAAATCTGCAATGAGATATCATCTCACCACAGTTAGAATAGATATAACCAAAATAGACAATAATCTATCAAATATTAGTAAGTGTATGGAGAAAATGAATTTCTTTTATGTTGATGAAAATATGAATTAGTACAGCAATTATTCAAAACAATATATAGATCCTTAAAAAGCTAAAAATAAAGCTACTATGTGATCTAGCAATCCCATTACTGAATATATATACAAAAAATAAATCCTATCAAAGAGATACTTGTTCTCCTGTGTTTATTGTAGCACAATCCATATTAGCTAAGTTATGGAGAAAATTAAGGAATCCAACAATAAGCATAATAACAAGGAAAATGTAGTATATACACACAAAAGATATTGTTTAGCAGTAAAAAATATAAATAAATAGAATCAGAAAACTTGGTGCAACCTGAATGGAAATTTAGGACATTATGCTAAGGGAAATAAACCAAATACAGAATAACAAATACAACATGTGTTCACTCACTTGTGGAAATGAAAAACAGTCTGAAAGAAACATGCTAAACCATCAGAAGGGAAATAAACTTACAGAAGACAGCTAATGTAAAAACGCATTAATATAACTGAAAATCTCCTTTGCAGCTTCATATATTATATATGCAAAGCATTTGATAAAATTCTTCATGATTTAACTGAAATATAGATTTGTGGGACAGAATTGTTGTTAAATTAACATGGCCACTTGCATTCCATTTGCAATCTTATCACTATTATGGATTTAGAAAAATTTAACATTTAAAATATTTCAGTTTCTCAAACTGTGTCTAACAACATTATTGATATTATTTTACAAATAAAGAATTGCAAGTTAGTTACAATTTATTCCGTATCATCTAGAAATATTTTGCAAATATAAAATACTTGGAATATCCAAAACCTTGTTTTTGAGACTTTAATAATATTTAATCATTTAAGAAAAACTTGTGGGAAAGATTTTATTAAAACATAAACACAATAAAACCAAAGAAGGAATTGGAGACATTAAATGGTGAGATATCAATCAAGTGGGAAGATTAAATGATGAGATTTCAATCAATATATAAAATTTATTTTTGGAAATTTATTATTGCACATTGGAATGTTTTAACTTGTGAAACAGTACAGTATTTTGAGGAGACCTGTTTTTAAATGGCTACTTATTTTCTAGGTTGAAGTAGCAATAAGCTTGAATGCTTGTAATTTTGCTGCACCTAACTTTTATAAATTATTTAAATTATAAATATAGATTAAAGCACTTTGTGAAACACATGTTAAAGGAAACATCTGAAGGACAAATTAAAGGTATTACTTGTGAAAATATTTGAAATAAATATTTACATATTTTAGCATGAAACATATAGTGAACATATTTTAACAGAGACTGGTACAAAATTTTAATAAAATTACATTTTAGACAGAATTAAGGCAATGTGTCTTTATTCTAATGTTTTGTCAGAAGGCATATATCCATTCAGGTGGAAGATAAGAATAGTCATTTCTTCCAAAAGCAATTCAGAATCAATAAAAATTACTAACAGGTGTGCCCTAAAGAAAAACATAAAAAAAAGTTAAACACAAATCAAAAATTAATCCAGATAATGGTATTATCAATCAGACTTCAAAATGCTATTATTAATATGTTATAAAAAGGAAAATGCTAACATTTTCACTAGAAAACAGAAATATAGAAAAATCTATCAGAGATCATATAACCTCAAAATAAATAACCAAGACTAAGACTGTAGTGAATATAAGTAATAGTAGATGTTACAAAACACAAAACAGCAATACTTGTTTATGAAGACCTGCTGCTGGAATCACTAATATAAGCTTGTTAAAGTATATTAGGCTGATCATGCGAAAGTAAAGTGGTTCACCACTTTGGAAAACTCTGCATGTTCTTCAAATGATTAAACATCATTATGCTATTACCCAAATTCTAGGGATAAAACTAAGATTAATGAAAACTTATGTCCAGAAAATCCTTGCACATGAATGTTTACAGTAACATTATTTCTAAGGGCCAAATTGTAGAAACTAATTGTATACACACTAGTGGCTTATCTATATGATTTTATTACTCTGTCATTAAATTTGCATACTACTTGTGCGTGCTACAGTGTGAAGTAACCTAGAAAACATCATGCTGAGTGAAGGAAGCTAGCAACCACAAATTGCTTATGCTATAGTAACAAAAGCTGCATGGTTGTGACCACCAAAACATACATGAAATCCAATGGAATAGAATAAAAGACACGGAGACAAACTCATTATCTGCTACTAGGCAAAGATGCCAAAAAACATGTTAGATAAAGATAACCTTTTTAACAAAAGGTGTTGGGAAAAAATGAAATCCATACATAGAAAAATGAAACTCGACCTCTCTCTATGATCCTGCAACAAAGTCAACTCAAAGTGCATCAAAAACCTAGGAATTAGACCACAAGTTCTGCATCTGATGGAAAAAAAATATGGGCCCAACACTTCAGCATATTGGCACTGGAATCAATGTCCTAAACAAGATTTCTAAAGTACAGGAAATAAAATTAAAAAAAAAAAAAACAATAGTGGGATTGCATCAAATTAAAAAGTTTCTGCACAGCACAAGAGACAAGAATATGAAGAGAAAGCCTACAAAATGGGAGAAGATCTTTGCCACCTGTTCCTCAGCTAGAGTATTAATATTCACAATATATAAAGAACTCAAAACACCACCAAAACCAAAACAACAATAACAAAAAAAAAATTAGCCCAATTAATAAATGGGCAAAAGAACTAAACAAATACTTCTCAAAAGAAAAAAAATACAAATGGTTAACAAATATCTAAAAAATATTTTCAACATCTCCAGCAATTAAGAAAATGCAAATCAAAACTACATTGAGATTTTATCTCACTCCAGTCAGAATGGCAATTATTTGTAGATGGACATAATAACTTTATTTATTTTTTATGTGAGGATCGAACCCAGGGCCTCACACGTACCAGGCCAGTGCTCTTCCACTGAGCCACAACCCCAGCCCCAGAATGGCAATTATTAAGAAAATAAATAATAGCTACCAAAGGCACTATACCGATTCAATGCAATTCCCATTAAAATCCCAATGACATTCCTCTAGAAATGGAGAAAGCAATCATGAAATTCATCTGGAAGAATAAAAGATCCAGAATAGCCAAAGCTATCCTGAGCAGAAAGAGTGAAGCAGGAAGTCACAATACCAGACCTTAAACAACACTTCAGAGCAATAGTAACAAAAATGGCCCTGTATTGGCACCAAAATAGACAGGTAGTCCAATGGTACAGAATAGAAGACACAGAGATAAACTCATGTAAATACAGTTATCTCATACTAGGCATAGGTGCCAAAAACATACATTATATAAAAGATAGACTCTTCAACAAGTGATGCTGGGAAAACTGGAAATTCATATGCAGTAAAATGAAAATAAACCTCTATCTCTCACCCTGCACAAAACTCAACGCAAAATGGATCATGGATTAGACCAGAGGTCCTGCACCAAATAGAAGAAAAAGTAGGCTGGAATCTTCATCATGTTGGTTTAGACCAGACTTCCTTAACAGGAACCCCAGAGTGCAAGAAATCAAAGCAAGAATCAATAAACAGGATGGATTCAAACTGAAAAGCTTTTTCTCAGGAAAGGAAACCATCAATAATGTGAAGAGAGAGCCTACAGAGTGGGAGAACATTTTTTCCACACACACTTCAGATAGAGCACTAATCTCCAAAATTTATAAAGAACTTACAAAACTTTACACCAAAATTACAAAGAGTCCAATCAATTAATGAACTAAGGAACTGGGTAGACACTTCACAGAAAAAGATACACAGACAATTAACAAATATATGAAAAAGTGTTCAAACACCTCTAGTATTTAAGAAATGCAAATTAAAAGAACTCTAAGATTTCATCTTACTCCAATTAGAATGTATATTATCAAGAACGCAAGCAATAACAGATGTTGGTGTGGATGTGGGGAAAAAGGCACACTTTTACATTGCTGGTGAAGTTGCAAATTGGTGCAGCCACTCTGGAAAACAGTACGGAGATTCCTTAGAAAACTTGGAATGGACCCACCTTTTGACTTAGTTATCCCACTCCTTGGCCTATAACCAAAGGACTTAAAATAAGCATATTACAGTAAGGCAGCCATGTCAATCTTTATAGCAGCTCAATTCACAATAGCTAGATTGTAGAACCAACCTAGATGCCCTTCAACAGATAAATGGATAAAGAAACGGTGGTATATATACACAATGGAATATTATTTAGTCATAAAGAATAATAAAATTATGGCACTTCCAGGTATATGTATGGAATTGGAGAATATCATGCTAAGTGAAATAAGTTAACCCCCCAAAACCAAAGACTGAATGTTTTCTCTGTTAAGTGGATGATGAAACATAATGGGGGTAGGGGGATAAGAGAGGAATGGAGAAACTTTGGATTATGTGGAGGGAAATGAGAGGGGGAGGGGGGGTTTAAAAAAATGGTGGAATGAGATAGACATCATTACCCTATGTACATGTATGATTACACGAATGGTGTGAATCTACATCATGTATGACCCTAGAAATGAATAGTTGTACCCCATTTGTGTACAATGAAACAAAATGCAGTCTGTAAAAATTAAAAAAATATATATAAATTGGTGAGGATTTGGGGAAACAGATTACACTCATACTTTGGTGGTGGGATTGCAAATAACACATCTCTCGAAAGCAGTATGGGGATTCCTGAAAAAACTGGAATGGAACCACCATATGACCCAGATATCCTACTCCTACTCCTCAATATATATCCAAAGGATTTAAAATCAGTACACTAATGTGTGATGCAGCCACATCACTATTTATAGCAGCACAATTCAAAATAACCAAGCAATGGAACCAATCTATGTGCCCTTCAACAGATGAATGAAAGAGAAAATGTGGTGTATATATATATACAATGAAGTATAACTCAGACAAAAGAAATATAGCATATGACATTCACTGGTTAATGGATGGAAGTGAAGACTATCATGCTAAGTAAATAAGTCCTAAAATGTCAGTGGTGGAATGTTTTCTCTGATTATGTGGAAGTTAATTCAAAAGAAGCAGGTGAGGGAGGGGGGAGAAAGAAATAAAAAAAAGGGAAAGGGAATTTCTTCAACATTGAAGATAGATTAATAGAGTAGATGAAGGGGATTGAGGGGAAGGAAGGAGGGACAGGATAAGGGAAGAACAGTGGCATGAACTCTTCTTGTGTACGTACATGAATATAAAACCATGAATCTCAACATCATGTATATACACAAGGCATTGATTTAAAAAAAAAAAAAGTATAAGTAAATGACAGAACAATAGAGTAGAGGGAGGGAAGCAGCTGGAAGGAAAAGATGAGGGGTAAGTGCTAGAGACCGAATTATAGCAAATCTTATTCCTCTACCCTTTTGTGATTATGTCAAATTATCTTCTAATGCTATATGTAACTAAAAGGCATCAGTTAAAAAAGCTTTATGACAATGATACTAGTAATGTTAGCATGGATATGACTTGAAAAACACCAGCAACCAAAATAAAAATAAACAAATGGAGTGACATCAAACTATTCTTGACCCCCTTGACTGAACTCTGGTTATTGTGGTCAACTTGTAGTTTTAACAATACAATTATTTCTCTCGTGATAGATTAGATTTTAGGTTGATTTTGTTTTGTTTGGGATATAATTTACCCATAGTAAAATATACCCATTTTAGGAATACAGTCTGATTAATTCAGACTGACACGCTGACAAATATATACACGCTGACAAATTGCTAAAAAAATGAGACTATAGAACATTTGTTATGTTTTCCTATGAGGCTAATGCAAGTCATTTCCAAACCAGTCCCATTCTTTTATAACCATCATTCAAGTTTACATATTTTAAATTGCATATAAACATTTTTTTAATGAATGTAGCCAAATTGTGTCTGACCTTTTCTCAATCAGTACAATGTTTTGGATAATGTTTTGTTTCAGAATAATAATATCTCAATAAATGGATGTAACCCAAATTATTTTCCATATAATTGTTAAATTACATCAAGATAACATTCAGGTTTTGTGAGGAATTACATTTTATGAATAAGTTCTTACAAATGTATTATAAGTCCCTTAAAGGACAAATATTTAAATTTATTTTACATAAATACTTAGAGTAAAATAATAGAAATATACTTAAAATTTATATTTAACTTTATGTAAAGTATAACTTTCTATAAGACAGAATATCTATTCTACAAAGTGGTTGTACAGTTATATATTTCTTCCATCAACACGTGAGATTTGAATATTTAGAGGCATCTCACTGGTCCATTAGGATACATTTTTCTGATTGCTATCAATGTTGGGCAATTTCTTCATGTATTTATAGCATATTCAAGTATTTTTTGTGAAGTATCTGTTTAAATATTTTTCTAATGTTAATTTTACTTTCTCCTGATGTGAACTTAATCTTTATATAAGTTCTTCTACATAAATACTGACATACACAGTCATAATTAATTTGTTAATGAA
This sequence comes from Sciurus carolinensis, assembly GCF_902686445.1. NCBI lineage: Eukaryota > Metazoa > Chordata > Mammalia > Rodentia > Sciuridae > Sciurus > Sciurus carolinensis. Next base: position 51,983,641 of record NC_062223.1, on the reverse strand, counting down.
TTAAATATTTTTAGCATAAAATATTATTTTTCTGTTTATGTCCATTATCAAGTTGAGGAAGTTTACTGTCATCCATACTTTGAATATTTTTTTCTTCATGAATTGACATTTATTTTAGCAAATGCTATTCTGCACTCTTCAAGATGATCATATTCCTTTTACTCTTTCACATATTTATGTGATGAATTCCCTTAGTTATTTTTCAAATTGAAAAAAAGTTTGAATTTCAAACACATTTGATTTTCTAATGTTATTATAATTATATTTTTATAATAAAATTTGTATATTCTGTATTAAAATTATATTTGTAGTCTATAGATTCAATTCACTAAAATTTTTGAAGGATTTGGCATGTATTTATGAGGGATATTACTCTAAAGCAATCTCTTCTCTTAATATCTTCATCTTAATTTTGTATAAGGTAGTGATAACCTCAAGAAATGAGCTGGGGATTGTTCAAATCACCTCTCTTTTCTGAAAAAGATTTTGTGTGAATTAAGTACTATCTTTATAAAATAGTTTCTAAGTTTCTTAGTAAAACCATTTTTGATTGGGACTTATACTCTAAAAGAAACTTTTAATTATACTTTCAGTTTCATAATAAATATTGGACAATTTATTATAGTCCTTCGTTTAATCATTTAGGAATTTCAGTTATTTGAAATTGCTTCACTGTATTGAATTTGTCACATTTTTCATAATGTTCCCTTATTATTCTTTCAGTGTCTCTCTTTTGGAACTTCAATTTCATGTGTATTAGGTCCTGTGATTTTTTTCCTACAGGTCTTTTTCATTTCTTTACGTTTATTTATTTATTTATTTATTTTTACAGAATTGGAAGCTTAATTTAGGTAGTTTATTTTCAAGTCAGGTAGTGAGGTGCCTTCTTTGTTATTTTTGCTCAAAATGGCTTAGGTGATTAGGGTTTATTTTGTACTTCTGTCTAAATATCGGAAGGTTAATTCAATGACAATGCCAACAGTTTTCATTATCAAATAAAACCATTATTTTGTTTTTCTTCTCAAATTTTCTAATTGTGTTTTTCTTTATATTATTACAGTATTTGACCAATTGTGTTCCACAAAACAGTATCTTCAGGAAATATATTTTAGAGAGAAAATGTCAAAGAACAACTATTTGTTCTCTCTGGAGATTCACTACGTGCTCTTTTATAGTGACGATTTTGAGAGTTGCTGGGTTAAAAGAAAAACTTGAATATTGTCTCTCAGGATGACAAATGTTATGTCCTTTTATGTTTCTGAATAAAGTATGGCCATTCCAAACACAGCATCACATTTTCTAGTACAATCCAGGGTAAGATATGTGATTAGTAATGTTGAACAAAATCTAATGCTCAAAGGCATGGAACCATTGATGAGAATTTTTTGCCACTCTTTGAAATGAAGAGGCTTGTGGCACTGCAATATTTATATCTTACACTGAATTTAAGGATTAGAATAATTGGCTAAATTTTGAAAACAAGAAGAAAACACTTATTCTCCAACTTTGATTGAACATTTGCTCACTGGACTCTGTGTAAAAATAAAAAGATTATCAAGACTAGATTTTTGTGAAAAACAGGAGCCAGTAATTGTTGTACTAATATTGCGATTTTCTGCTTTTCATACCAGAATCCTTTGTAACTCCTATAGTTTTCATTTTCTATAACCTGGCTTGTGGAAATTTAATAGCCATTAAAAATGAATCACATCTCAAGAACTGTATGATCTAATTTAATTTCCACAAGACACTGTCAAGCATACTTTTTAGATTTGTGTTCTACTACTGTAACTAAGTATAAGGAGATAAAATAATGTGAAACAAAGTGAAGATGACAAGATCAGAAACTGAGCTCCAAAACCCACACAGTGCTGTCATAACAAAATCCACAGCCCAGGCACCTAAAGTACAGAGCAGAATTTTTCTCTCCTTTCTGATGTTACAAATCCCAGTTCAAGTCAGATGGGGATGATTCCTGGTCATGCTCTCTTTTTGGTTTGCAGAAGATTATTTATCCAATGTGCCCACGTGCCTTTCCTCAATTGTGTATGTGTGTGTTTCCTTGGGTGGGTCCTCTTCTTTCAAGGTTACCAATCCTAACAGGTAAGGAACCTACCCTTATGATTTAATTTCATTTTAATTACTCCTATAATTCATAACTCCACATAACATTGCATTAGAGGTTGGGACTCAATGCATGAATTTAGGGTGACACATAATTCAATTGGTGCAGTCACCATATTGTTTGGGGGGTTTGGTTTTCTATTACCCAGATACACAGCAAAGATTAGTGGTCAAAACTCACATTGCCTACAGAACAGAGGTTGAACTAACATGATTTCTATTTTGTATCTTAAGTAATTTGCTTTATTCTTTTACCTCATTCAATCCTCTTTGTTCACTAAAGAGGTAATCTGCTTTAAGTAACTGAGTTAGCAACTGATTTTCTTTTCTTAACGTCCATGACTATTTATAATGGGAATAAATGGAAAAGACTGAATCTTCTAAATTTAGGTAGGTAAAGTAAAATATGTTGCTCTCAAATGGAAATAACATATAGCTGATATTTATTTCCTCAGATGAAATACTTTTGTTTGTTTCTGCTTGCCCTTGTTTTTATTATTAGAGGCCTGGATTTCATGTTGTGTTCTCTGGTATAAATCAGAAGAAAATGGGAATGGATGTGAGAAGCTCTGGTAGTCACATTGTGCCTCATTAGATTGTAAGTCCCTTGGCAACCAAAATAAATATGTTCATTTTGTCCATGAAATCTGGTAAACCAAGCAGTCAGGAAAGTCTTGCTGGATGAATAAGAGATTGAGGGGATGAATACCTTTAAGGAACAATGTCATCACAAACATCTGAAAGCACACCGGGGGTGGGTGGGGCAGATTCCTCACCTACCTGTAACCCTCTTCCTTGGAGGATTTTGATGGTCATTCTATCAAAGTCTTTCTTCTTAGCCCTTCCAAACAGTGATTGTTTTACCTACACAGAACTTCTAAGATAACCATTCTCTACTGGAGTTGCTCTACTATGTGTGTGATTTCTGCTTTTGTTTTAAATTTTAAGTGTTGCCTACATCTATACAATTAATTTCATTAACTAGAAAATGAGCTTTCATCACACAAGAGACATGTTGAATTTCTCTTCTGTTCCCCAAAGATGATTTATTACAGAATTCTACAGAGTAAGTTTCAGTTAGCTGTTGCCAAGATGACTTTACAAAAATAGATAATAGAAATCTGCTTTCTTATACTAAACTCAGTTCTCTTCTGAATTGTAAATCTTTATGCCTAAGGGGCCTCAATACCTTGTCTATGAATTAGAGCAATCTAGACTCATGCAATATGCATTCATTTATTATTAGGAGATCTTAGGAAAATGAAAAACTGAAATTAATACAACTTTTAAAATCAAATGATCCTTAAAACCTATTATTTTTAAATGAAAAAAAAAAAAAAAATTGCTCCCAAGAGTTGAGGAAGGGATCCACATGGTGAAGGACTCAGTGCGGAAGAGCTGGCAACCTTCCAGAAGGAGTAAACTGAATTTCTGACTGCTCAGAATGAGGCAGATTTGACAGACCAGGCAGAAACTTCCAAGAAGTGACTCCTACTCTCTGCACTAGAAGGTTCTGAAGGAAGCAGGGGATAGGGGTCCAGTGGGAAGGCTATGCTTAGGGGAAGGAAGGGAGGTCACACCAATGTGTGTGTTTTCCTGATTTCAAATGATGTGTTTTTACATATATCAAGGGATCAGTCCCTAACAAACATCCTTTTTTGCACACCCCTTCCCCCCCAAAAAAAAAGAGTTGAAGAAAACCTATATAATGTAGATGATTAATAAAGAATTATTCTGTTTCTCCCATCTGCTAATGTTCAGGTAAATTCTAATGGAGAAATCTCAATACTTTAGAGTAGTAGGGAGGAAGGCATCAAAACTGCATAATGTGTCTATATGAGTTTGAAGAGAGAGACAGACACACATAAACACACACACACACACACACATGAATGAGCAAATTTAGTCAATATTTTATTATTTTATTTCATTTTAGGTACTGAGGACTGAAGTCAAAGGCACTTTACCATTGAGCTACATGCCCAGCCCTTTTTTTTTTTTTTTTAGGTTTTGAGACCAAGTCTCACCAAATTGCTGAGGGTCGCACTAAGTTTCTGAGATAAGCCCTGAACTTGCAATCCTCCTACCTCAGCCTACTGAGTCACTGGGTTTACAAGTATGTGTCACTGCACTGTGCCTGGCCAATCAGTTGCTTTATTAAACCAACTCATTTTTGTATTTTGGCTCATTATAAACAAACATGTAACTACTTGACATATTTTCTTACCTTCCCCCCACAGCACATCTTTTTTTGTTGTTGTGGGGGGAGGGCAGCTGAGTAGCTAACCAAGAACCTCACATGTGGTAAGCAAGTGCTGTACTATTAAACAATACTGACCACCCTGAATTTATTTTCATTCTGGAGAAGTTCATCTCATCTTTAAAATTTTTGCTTAAATTTGACTCCCCCCAAATGATTTTCAAGATCAGTTTGGCAGTTGGTTAGTCACTCTCATAACATTTATTACATAGAATTCTAATTTTATTTGCTTGTATATGTACCCCTCTTTACTGTATTCAAAATTTGTATTGAACTTCTGTGCTGTGGCCCTGGAGATTTGATAGTAATAAAGATGAATGTAACCCCATGGCTTCATTGAATCAGTAGACTAAGTAGCCTTGGATATGATGTGTTTCCAGTAGGAAAGTACGCAGTGTTAGGGAAGTTTTGTCCTTGTGTTAGCACAGGTTGGGTCTCTTCTGTTTGTGTACGTGTATGCAGGTATGTGTATACACTTGTGTTTGTGTGTATTAATCACCACGGTCCTGTAAATTTTCAGTAATAAAAAGCAAGAACATGAAAAAAATTTCACTAAATTAATGAAGAAATAAAACCACCATCTTTCTGAATCTCCATCTCTACAAATACCTTTCCTTTTGAAAATTCCTGAGGCAAATTTGTTGTCCTTATTCTTTGTCTTTTCTTCCCTTTTTAAAAACTGAAACACAGCTACTTGAATTTCATAAAACATAGTTCTGAGACCTTTCAAACTCCCATAATCATATATTGATATTTTTTGCAAAGACATACCAATCTTTAAGCAGCTTTTGCATTGCCTAAGTGTTTTTTAAAACAGTTTCACAATATGTCCACAGCCAAGGGCACTTATTATAAAGAACTATATTTGTTATTATAAGTTTAATGATAAAAAATGCAAAAAAACTATATAAAATATTTCCATATCAGAAATAGTAACTATCCTTTCTCACAAGCAAAGCAATTTATGCTGATCTCTTTTAGGACCATTGTAATTTACAATTTTCCAAAAAACATTACAACAACAACCCTGATTTTTCAGAGTGTTTAAATATTCTAGAAACCATCAATATTAAGTTCATGAATCCCATAAGATTACTGTGCTAATATGCTTTCTTCTCACTTGGATTTAAAGGAGTAATAATTTAGCTATTTGAACCATAACCATGGAAATAGTGTACTACTATAGAAGTAACAAGGGAATTGAAAACAGAAAATAGCTATCCTGTACTTCAAACCCAAGCAGTTATAATTGGGGTAGATGGATCTCTTAATTTCTATGTATCTCTGTGTTTTCATTCTTTCAGTACAAAAGTTTTCATTTAAATTAAAGAATTCCAGTTTTAGCTAGTGTTTAACACAATATTATTGCAGAAAGAATGGTCATCAGTAGAAAGTATGTTGAAGTTGTTAAATAGAATAACTTGCAGGCTATTCTTTTACATTTGATATTTATTTGTGGAGAAATGAATTTGGGTGAGGACCTACCTTGCAGACATGGAATTTAGTGAAGTGATGTGTTCTATCAAGAATAGATTTAATACTAACTTTTATCTGACTTATAAAATTGGTTGATCAAATTGGGAAAAGTCTAGACTACAAAATTTCTTGAAATGTCCAAAGTTTTATTGGTGTTAAATAATCTTATTATATCCTGGGCATCACTCTAAAGATCAAAGTGTTCAACGTCTATTCACAGAGGCAAACATACTCACAGAGACAAACATGCACACAGAGACAAACATTCACAGAGAGTATGCAAATGTGATGTATTATACTTTTTGTGTGGTAGATTCATGAATAAAAATATAGAACTATAGTGGATGCAATATTAAGTTTTGTCAGAGGTAAAGGAAAAAGGTATCAGAGAACACTTTCAGAAAAGGAAAAATTTGAAATTAATCATTAAGACCAGGGCAGTTTTTGCCAGAAAATAGGAAGTATCTTATTTCAAAGAATGGCAATAGTCTTAGTAAATATGAAATATGAATGAGCATACTATAGCTGGGAATCAAAATTGTCTTTGTGTCATCCGTGGAATCTTCCAGAATTAAATCAACCCTTTGACCAACAATCAAAACAGTTTGTTTATAAAGCCTCTGACTATCAGACTCTTAAAGTCTTCAAGGGTGGGGTAAATGCTGATAAAACAAGCTCAAACTCTGATCCAGGATATGTGGTATATATTCAACAGGAAGTTGTTGAATAAAGTTTTAACAGGCATTATATGTAGTTGGACCATGTTTTGGGTGACATTTGGAAAACAGTGATTACAATTTTAATTGAGTCAAATTGTGGTGGGCTTTTAAACATCAGAGTGAAGAGTTGGCTTTTATTTAATCAGTGAAAACAAACCTCCAAGTATATTTAAATAGGGAAAAGAGTGTTATAGTGTCCTTGAAAAAGTTGGAGCAACAGTTTCTGTAGTCTCAAAACAAGGCTGCCAATGGGGGTTTCAGCCATGTCCTGCATATGAGGGGAAGAGTTTCTGTTGAAGGATGGTGCTGGGTATAAATAAATTACTTATAAACTTTTAAAATCAATAAACATAAGAGCCAATACTCTTTTCAAATGAATGGGGGTGTGGCAGATCAGGCCATACCAGATCTGATCTTTAACAAGAGGGAGGACCCCATCTTCACCTTTATTTATAGTCACACAGGTAAAGGGGCCAGGATCTGGAGGGGTTTTTTACTGTGAGGAATGGAAAGGGGTGGAGTTAGGGAAACCATTTGCTTAGGGAATTAGCATCTCCTTAGGTGGTGAGCCACTCCAAACAGGGCCACCTGCTCCTAGGCTATCTGAAATAGTCTCCCATGACCGTCCGTTCCTGGGAGTCAGACCTCTGTATCCAATGGCTCAGCAAAGTCTTATTCTGCTAGACATGGATGGCTCCCCACAGTTGCCTTGCTCCACTAAAATAAGTGAGAAATTTTGTGTTTGTGTGTTGTATTTGGTTTGCAGTACTGGGATTGAACACAGGTCTTGGTGGATGCAAGGCAAGCACTTTGCCACTGAGCTACACCTCAGCCCTTGAGTTTTTTTCCTTTGTAAAAAATGTAAGAATGTTGTATGGGCCTTGCACAGATAGGAGGTTCTTTCATAAATTTCACGGATTTCAGATAGTTGATATTAAGTAAATACCATACATTGCTACCTCATAACCTTCTACCAATCTATTATGAAACCATTTCAGATCAATTTCTTTCACAACCATGATCACTCTTAAAACAAAAAGAACGAGAAGGAAAGGGAGAAAGGAAGGAAGGGAGAGAAGGAGGGAAAGAGAGAGAAAGAAAGGGAAAGAAGCACAAAATGACTCTCCCACTTCTGACCTCTGCTCTCTTTGCAACTGTAATAATAACAACATTAGGGTTCAGATAGTCACTTAACTGATACTAGGCACCCAAGTAACCTGTGAATAAAAGTGAAAAGATAATTCAGTAGGCAGTAAACTTAGGATGTCCATCTCAGGACTATAGAGCATGACTTTTGGAGGTTTCTCTACCCTGTCCATTTAAGGCAGAGTTATCTTTTCACACATTTAGCAAATACATATTATTAAAACAGGATGATTTTAACCAGTGCAAAACATTTTTATCAGCTCTTGTCAATTAACAAACTGTCTGATGTGGACTGAGAGGTAAGAAAACTAAAACCTTAATGTAGTTGTCTGTGGAGTGTGATGTCTTTTAATTAATTATAAAACCTATTCCCCTCATTAAATTCCCCATACTCCCTCCTGAGGGAAAAAATAGTAATAAAACAAAAAGAATTTTCCAGTGCACATTCTTGTTAACAACTGACCACTCCTTTTAAGGTTTGGTTTACAACTAGCACCTGCACACTCTAATCACTCCTGCTATGCTGAAGTAACACAGTAAACCACAAACTATTAAATGCCTATTTATTTTGCTCAGTATGACATTAAGCTTTACTCATGTAATTATGAGTTCTTCTTTCCTTTAACCTCAGGCAGATTTCCATTTTCTCTAATCCTTTCCAGATACTTTAACAGCTCATCATGGATACTAAATGTCAAGAAAGAACCTATAGTTAATTGTTTGATTCCATTTAATGCTGCTCCTTTTGACCAGCTGCAGATCGACCTTTCATTTAGAGGAGCAACTGTAAGAAGACAGAAGTACAGCCTCTGAGTTCCCTGTTCCATTCCCTGATCCTTTCACAGTCCCTTTCTAATCCATATGCTTTCTTATCTCTTTCAGACTTGAAAGTGAGGAGCAGAGAATAAGAAAAGAGATTATACTCCATTTATGTATGATTTATCAAAATGTATATATGCATTCTACTATCATGGACAACAAATTAGAACAAACAAAAATTTTTTAAAAAATAGGATATACACTAAAAAAAAAATAAGAAGAAGAAAAGAAGGCATTGCCTATCTACTAGTAGCGTGTTGCTCTCACACTGTGTAGCAATAAGCGCTTCCCTCTTCAAGTCTAATGGATTCTGTAGAAACTCTTCTCTTCTTTCACAAGCTAAACAACAATTATACACTAAGTCACATTTCTGGCTCATATTAATATTTTATTCATGACCTTTTCAGTTCATTTGAGCAAGGAGGCTGTTCAAAGAACTGACATTGACTGAGGACAAAGGAATAATTATCTAAAAAATAGAATAGGAATTTGGGGGTCTGATTTGTATCCAATAAAACCATCACTCTCAAAAGAAGGTCCTGTATTTCTGAAGGCTGCTCAAGAATTCTGGAGAATTTAATTTCTCTGTCTACATGTTCGGTGGATATATTCGCTAATCATAAGTCCTTATAATTTCTCATACCTGTAAAAATTGACTTGACTACAATAGACAATAAGAATGTTTGTGATTCTTGTTTGTTTTGTTTAAACCTGTGAAGGTTTGCATTGTTTTTCGGTCAGTGAGAAAAAAGATTATGTATTTCTGGACCCCAATTCTTCATCAGCCTGTCCCTGAGGATCTATACTTAGAACAAAAGACAAATTTTATTACTTTTATTGTGCCATTAGTTACTTTTATATCCAAAGGAAATAACTAAATAGTTTAATTAACACCAAATGCCACTTACAAACTAAACTTAAATAATAAAGACTACTGGGAAAGATGGTATTCCCAGAGTCTCAGAGACATTTAAGATGCTCTGGACAGATTTTCTACTTTCCCCCATCTGTCCAATTGTGATCAGTTACGTGATGTGTTCAAAGCTTGAGTTTCTCATTTATAAAATAAATACTTATCACAAGGTAGTTGCAAATAAATGTTTGTTTTTATATCTGCTTTATAATGTTTAAAGTCAAAAATATCTATTAACAAACTCTAAAGATGAGAACTAGGTCTTCTTTCCCCTAGAGTCCTACATTCCACTCAGTATATGCATTAAGATAATTTTATTATTCCCTTATCATCATTACCATAACATTATGATTTCAGGAAACTCTTTTCCAGGTAACTAACTCAATTGCTCATTATATGAATTTACCAGAGAATCCATCAATCCTTCAACAGTATATATTAACAGAGAGTATGTATCTTAAGACTTCACTGAATCCAGCACCTGAAAACACTACCTTTGATATTCCACCAATCTCAATCTGTTTAGAATTAGACTAGCATTCAGGACCTGTTCTCTTATTATTAACTAGGATTTGGTGTCCCCTGCTGAACACCAACAACTTCACATAATATCACTTTCTGATAAAGTCATTCTGTAACCACGATGGATTAAGATAAATCAACACCAACTGGTAATGAGCCTAGAAAGGGACACTATGGGCATTGTCCAAACCACCATGTATTCCCTAATTTTCCCTAAAATGAATAAGTAAAGTTTTGTTATCAGCTACAATTTTAACATTAGTGTAATCTTTCCTGTTCCTAGGTAAGATTACAGAGATGATCATATAATTATGTTCACTTTCTGAAATTACCCAAAATCATCCAATAAGATTAGAGTCCTTTTTCTTTAGTCCCTCCACCAAATTACTAACACAAGCCCAAACCCTATAATAAGTCATTCCTAACTTCTGCCTACTATAAAATTCCCTTATTTCCATGGCTTGTGTTCAGACTCACAAAGAATGATTCGGTTTATGTAATTACAGGATTGTTCCTTTTGATCTTTGCCTACAAGTCCTTGGCATTGTTATGCTGTGATCTTTACTCAATGCCAATGGAGCCCCTTCCCACCCCTACCCTTTACATGCCACCCCCAGCTCACAGCTCATGTCCCTACATGGAAAGGCCTGCTTTAAACCAAACTTCAGATTCTCAATTAATCCAGATCTTACTTTTCCGCCTCTGCAGAGGTGTTGTTTCCCTGCCAGCAAGACGGGTAGCTTTGTCTTGCCTCCGATGGGTCCAGATGATACTTGACACCATTCTGCAGCAGGCATATTGTTGCCCATTCTGCTGGGCACATAATAGAACCAACAACTGTAATTTTGGTAAAACATAGTCTCTTATGTTTTACCTTAAAAGTGTCTTCTATGTGATCCTGATTGCTTCAGATAATGTGCAATTTTTTAGTTGACTTATAATGTTTATGAGACTACAACCCAAGGTCTTAGATTTTTGACCTTCTTCCACAGGGAGTCTGAGCAAATTGTTGAAGTTATATGAATATTTTAAACTTTACAATAGCTTCTAATTGCACTTACCATGCTGTCCTATTTTATATTTAGTGTGCAGAACCCAAAATGATGTGGCACTTATCTGTCAGGTCTAATTTTATGAAACTTCCTCAGCTTGTTTGAGTTCATCCCCATTGGCTTTCATTTTCCTCCTAATGCATTTCAAACTTATTCCTGCCTCAGGCTCTGGAAATCGCTACTTTCTCTGCATGGAAATCTTTCCAAAAACTTTGCATGGATTTTCATCATTCAAAGATAATCAGTGGTCATTTCTAGCTTCTATATAATATCAGTCAGCAAACACTACCTTGGGCATTTCGTTCCATTAGCATATCTTACCATGCACTTGAGTGTTTAAAAATATCAAGGACACTAATAACAAGAAAAATATCTGTGATGAGATTTTTTTTTATAGTCACATTTTAAAATAGCATGGTAGTTGGATCAAATGTATCAAATTATGCACCCAAGAAACCTTGATCATAAACTAAGGTTAACATTTCTTTTCATTAGTGTCAATTGATTTTAATCTTAAGTCTTTAGTGTTTATTAGAAATTAAAATATTTGAGGAGAAAATATATTTCTTTAATTGAATTTCCTTTTCCTTTTCTAATTAACTGTATTTAAGTTGTTCAACATAATATTTTAGTGAAATTATTACTACAGTCAAACAAGCTAGCAAATTCATTATTTTACATAGTAACTATTTTTGGTAAGATCTTCTAAAATGTACTCCCTGAGCCAAGTTCCAAAAGCAATAAAACAGTATCAACTATAGACCTAAGGCTAAAGATTAGATCTTTGGATTTATTGTCTGATGTAATAGCAGATTTGTAATCTGACCTATATTATCCCATCTCTCTCCCTCCTGGTAAGGATCCTGAGAATCTCTATTCTACTTATCTTGATTTTAAAAAACTATCCCACATATTGGTGTGAGATTGTGTAGTACTTTTTCTACTTTATTCCATGTTTTTTTTTTTACAAGAATTATAGTTCTATTAAAGCTAACATCATAGAGTGATACATAGTAGCAGCATAATTCTAAATAATCAGAAGGTATAAATTATTACTTAGTTGTTTTCCTTTTTTGTTGATGAGATTTTATTTTATCTTTTTCTTTAATTATTTTTTAATTTATCTTATTTTTTACAGACTGCATTTTGATTCATTGTACACAAATTGGGTACATTATTTCATTTCTATGGTTGTACACGATGTAGAGTCACACCATTCCTGTAATCATACATGCACACAGGGTAATGATGTCTGTCTCATTCCAGGATTTTTCATAACCCCCTCCCTCTTATTTCCTTCTACTTAATCTAAAGTTCCTCCATTCTACTCTCAATCCCCACCCCAACACCCCCATTAGATATCATCATCCATTTATCAGGGAAAATATTCCACCTTTGGTTTTTTGGGATGGGCTTATTTCACTTGGTATGATATTCTCCAACACATTTGCAAATACATAATATTATTATTCTTTAAGGCTGAATAATATTCCATTGTGTATATATACCACAGTTTCTTTATCCATTCCACTGCTGAAGGGCTTCTAGGTTGGTTCCACAATCTAGCTATCATGAATTGCGCTGTTATAAACTTTGATGTGGTTGCATTACTGTAATATGCTAATTTTAAGTCTTTTGGATATAAATCAAGGTGTGGGATAACTGGGTCAAAAGGTGGGTCCATTCCAAGTTTTCTGAGGATTCTCCACACCGCTTTCCATAATGGCTGCACCAATGCAACTTCACCAGCAATGTAAAAGTAAGTCTTTTTCTCCACTTCCATGCCAACATCTATTATCATTTGTGTTCTTGATAATAGCCATTCTAATTGGAGTAAGATGAAATCATAGAATTGTTTTAATTTGCATTTGTTTAATTACTAGAGATGTTGAACACTTTTTCATATGTTTTTTAATCACCTTTGTGTCTTCAGAAAAATGTCTGTCCACTTCCTTGGCCCATTTATTGATTGAATTCTTTGTATTTTTGGTGTAAAGTCCTGTTAGTTCTTATATATATTTTGGAGATAAGGGTTCTATTTGAAGTGCATGTGGAAAAGATTTTGTCCTATTGTGTAGACTCTCTTTAAACATTATTGATTTTATCCTTTGTTGAGAAAAAGCTTTTTAGTTTGAGTCCACTCCATTTATTGATTCTTGCTTTAATTTCTTGTGCTTTGGGGGTATTGTTAAGGAAGTTTGATCCTAACCCAACATGATGAAGATTTGGATCTACTTGGTCTTCTACTTGGTGCAGGGCCTCTGGTCTAAATCCTAAGTCCTTGATCCATTTTGAGTTGAGTTTTCTGCAGGCTGAGAGAAAGAGGTTTAATTTAATTTTACTGCATATGGATTTCCAGTTTTCCCAGCACCATTTGTTGAACAGGTGATCTTCTTTCCATTTTATGTATTTGGTTCCTTTGTCTAGTATGAGGTATTTATGAGGGTTTGTCTAGTATGAGTATTTATGTGGGTTTGTCTCTGTGTCTTCTATTCTCTACCATCGGTCTACCTGTCTATTTTGGTGCCAATACCGTGTGTTTTTGTTACTATTGCTCTATAGTATAGTTTAAGGTCTGGTATTGTGATACCTCTTGCTTCACTCTTTTGGATTGTTTTGGATATTTGAGGTCTCTTATTCTTCCAGTTGAGGTTCATGATTGCTTTATCTATATCTATGAGGAACGTCATTGGAACTTTAATTGGAATTGTATTGAATCTGTATAGCGCCTTTGGTAGAATGACCATTTTGACAATATTAATTTTGCCTATCCAAGAACATGGGAGATCTTTCTCTCTTCTAAGGTTTTCTTCAATTTCTTTCTTTAGTGTTCTGTAGTTTTCATTGTAGAGGGCTTTCACCTCTTTTGTTAGATTGATTCCCAAGTATTTTATTATTTGTGAGGCTATTGTGAATGGAGTGATTTTACTAATTTCTCTTTCAGAGGATTCATCACTTATGAATAGAAATGCATTAGATTTATGTGTATTGATTTTATATCATGCTAGTTTGCTGAATTCATGTATTAGTTCTAGAAGTTTTCTAGTGAATTTTTTTGTATCGGGGTCCAGCCCTAGCAGCAGTAGGGGGTCCAAGGTGGATGAGAGCCGTTGGCGCAGTGGGGAAACAGCACACAGAGACACCAAGTGTTCTGAGGCTGAGTCTGAATCTTTATTGTTCACAGAGTCTTTTTGTATGTTTTTTCTTTGGTATTGATTACACCATTTCATGGTTAATACAAGAAAATGTTAAGTAAAAAATCTTCAAGAGTATAATTAATGATCTTATTCAGTAAACATGTTTTTACTGTACGATAGCTTAAAAAGAAAAACAGTTCCCAGCAAGGTAGAGGGCACCATGCTCCATTTAGTTTTAATTTCCCTGAAAGAATATGACATTAAGTTTCTGTAGAAGTTATCCTTTCCAAGAACTCTAATGTTAGTTATTATCAGTGGAATGCTTTTTGTTATTAGTAACATAGAATAGAGGAATCAGCTTATAGTTAATACTTATTCTATTTCATGTACTCAATGACAGACTAAAACTCTAACTAGACATAGGAAGAATACAAATTGTAACTATGATTAACCTATTTATTTTTTAAGTGGGAAAAATATCCTTAAACTTAATCATAAACACTAAGAAAGCAATGAAGACCAAACACACATCAAAGCTCAGAGGAATACTCTCACATACTTTTATATAACTTTTAGAAAATTTGTATACTAAAATAAATCACAGGCTGCTTACAAATTTGAGTAAATCATAATTGCTTATTTATAATTTCATCTAAGTATTAATATTAAACTTTATTGTATGTTATTTTTGTGTCCCAACACCATGAATTCTCTATAATCTGAATCTAAGGATATATTGATTATTAGTATTAAAAGCAACTGCACATGGAGACATGCCACAACTATGGCCCCCAAGAGGGAGGATGATTTTTCAACAGAACATTGTCAAGTGTTCAATCCTCTGCTCCAATAGAACTGTGTCAAGTGCCGGAGTGGTAGGAAATAGATGCAGCATTTTTGGATCCTCTAAGTATAGAATCATGTCATTGGCAAACAGTGACAACTTGAGTTCTTCTTTTCCTATTTGTATCCCTTTAATTTCTTTGGTCTGTCTAATTGCTCTGGCTAGTGTTTCAAGGACGATGTTGAATAGAAGTGGTGAAAGAGGGCATCCCTGCCTTGTTCCTGTTCCAGTTTTTAGAGGGAATGCTTTCAGTTATTCTCCATTAAGAATTATGTTGGCCATGGGCTTAGCATAGATGGCCTTTACAATGTTGAGGTATGTTCCTACTATTCCTAATTTTTTCTAATGTTTTAAGCATGAAGAGGTGCTACATTTTATTAAACACTTTCCCAGCCTCTATTGAAATAATCATATGATTCTTAACTTTAAGTCTATTGATATGATGAATTACATTTATTGATTTCTGGATGTTGAGCCAACCTTGCATCCCTGGGATTTATCCCACTTGATCATGGTGTACTATCTTTTTAATATATTTTTGTATGCAATTTGCCAGTACTTTGTTACGGATTTTTGCATCTATGTTCGTCAGGGATTTTGGTCTAACGTTTTATTTCCTTGATGAGTCTTTGGTTTTGGTATCAGAGTGATACTAGCCTCACAGAATGAATTTGGAAGGGTTCGCACCTTTTCTATTTCCTGGAATACCTTGAGGAGTATTGGTATTAGTTCTTTTTTAAAGGTCTTGTAGATTTTGGCTGAGAATCCATCTGGTCCTGGGCTTTTCTTTGTTGACAGGCTTTTTATGGCTTTTTCTGTTTCAGTGCTTGAAATTGATCTGTTTAAATTGTGTACATTTTCTTGATTCAATTTGAGAGAATCATATGTCTGTAACAATTTGTCAATGTCTTCAGTATTTTCTATTTTGTTGGAGTATAGATTTTCCAAGTAGCTTCTAATTATGTTGTGTATTTCAATGGTGTCTGTTGTGATCTTTCCTTTTTCAACACGAATTCTAGTAATTTGTGTTTTCTCTCTCCTTCTCTTTGTTAGTGTGTCTAAAGTTTTATCAATTTTGTTTACTTTTTCAAAGAATCAACTTCTTTTTTTGTCAGTTTTTTGAATTGTTTCTCTTATTTCAATTTCATCTCCGATTTTAATTATTTCCTGTCTTCTACTATTTTTGGTGTTGAACTGTTCTTCTTTTTCTAGGGCTTTGAGATATAATGTTAGGTCATTTAGTTGTTGACTTTTTTTTTTTTTTTTTTTAATGTGTGAGCTCAATGCAATAAACTTTCTTCTTAGTACTGCTTTCAGAGTATCCCAGAGATTCTCATATGTTGTGTCATTATTCTCATTTACCTCTAAGAATTATTTAATTTCTTCCCTGATGTCTTACTGTTATCATTGCATCATTCAATAACATATTATTTAGTCTCCAGGTGTAGGAGTAGTTTTTGTTTATTATTTTACTGTTTTTTCTAATTGCATTCCATTATGGACTGATAGGATGGATACAAGGTAGTATCTCTATTTTTTGATATTTATTAATGGCTTATTTGTGACATATAATATGGTCTATTTTGAAGAAGTGTCCATGAACTGCTGAGAAGAAAGTATATTCACTAGATGATGGGTGAAATACTATGTAAATATCCATTAAGTCTATATCATTGATTGTAGTTTTTAGTTCAATAGTTTCTTTGTTCAGTTTTTGTTTGGAGGATCTATCCAGTGGTGAGAGTGGTGTGTTAAAGTCCCCCACTATTATTTTGTTTTGGTCCATTTGATTCTTAAAATTGAGAAGGGTTTGTTTGATGTGCATAGATGCTTCATTGTCTGAAGCATAAATATTTATGATTGTTAGGTCTTGCTGATGTATGTTTACCTTAAGCAGTATGAAATGTCCTTTTTATTCCTTATGACTAACTTATGTTTGAAGTTCACTTTATCTGATATGAGAACAGAGACCCCTGCATTTTTACTGGGTCCATGTGCATGGTATGTTTTTCCCTATCCTTTCACCTTTAATCTGTGGACGTCTCTTTCTATTAGATGAGTCTCTGGAAGGCAACATATTACTGGTTGTTTCTTTTTAATTCAATCTGCCAGTCTATGTCAATTGATTATTGAGTTTAGGTCATTAACATTCAGGATTATTATTGTGATATGATTTGTTTTTGTGGTCATTTTGGCTTATTTTTGGTTTTAACCTGATTTGGTTTCTCCTTTGACTGACTTTTTCTTTAGGGTGGTTTCTCCCTTTGCTGACTTGTATTGTTTTTTTCATTTCCTCCTCCTGAAATATTTTGCTGAGAATGTTCTGTAGTGAAGGCTTTCTATTTGTAAATTCTTTTAACTTTTGTTTATCATGGAAATATTATTTCATCATCAAATCTAAAGGTTAGTTTTGCTGGGTATAGGATTCTTGGTTGGCATCCATGTTCTTTCAGAGCTGGAAACATATTGTTCCAGGCCCTTCTTGCTTTCATGGTCTGGGCTAAGAAATCTCTGATTTCTGTATTAACTTCCCCTTATAAGTAATCTGACGTTTTTCTGTCACAGCCTTTAAAATCCAATCTTTATTTTGTATGTGAGGTATTTTCATTATAATGTGACTTGTTGTGAATTTTTTTGTAATTTTGTGCACCTGGTGTTCTGTATGCCTCTTGTATTTGATTTTCCCTTGCGTTTTTCAGGTTTGGGAAATTTTCTGATATTATTTCATTGAACTTGTTGTTCATTCCTTTGGTTTATATCTCTGTGCCTTCCTCAATCCCAATAATTCTTAAATTTGGTCTTTTCATGATATCCCATAATTCTTGGAGTTTTCATTCATGATTTCTTTACATCTTCTCAGTTTGTTCAACTTTATTTTCAAGATAAAATATTTTTTCTTCATTGTCTGAGATTCTGTCTTCCACAAGATCTATCTTGTTGGTGATGCTTTCTATTGTGTTTTTAATTTGGTTTATTGTTTCTTTCATTTCAAGTATTTCTGTTTGTTTTTTTAATTTTTCAAACTCTCTCTTTATTGAAGTATTCTTTTGCTTCCTGCATTAGCTCTTTTAAGTGTTTATTGGGGTGATCATGCATTGCTTGTATTTGCTTTATTATCTCATCTTTTGCTTCACAGATCATTTTAATTATGTACATTGTAAACTCTTCTTCTTTTATTCCTACTGTCATGCAGTCATTAAGTTCTATCAAAATAGCATCTTGGTTTGTTAGGGACAATTTCTTCCCTTGTTTTTTCATATTGTTTCTGTGTATTCCCTCTAGCAGTAAATATCTGAGGAACTGAAGATGCCCCCTACAGATTTATTGTGACCCTGCAGTGTTCCAGTACCTCTCCTTTGAAGGGGAGATCAACATTTGCAGCACCCAATAGAAAGAAAATGCAGCCCTGAACCAGATAGCCCCTATAAAGACTTTAACATTATTGTAATGAACAGGATGAGTTCAATTATTATTTACAGAATTTCTGGTGGTGAACAAAGAGGATGGGGAAGAGTAGGATGTGGGTGAATAGAGGTACCAGTCTCCTGTATGTGTCTCAGGAAGGGAGCCGCCCCTTCAATGATGGTGGTCATGCCCTCAGGAATAATTCAAAATGCCTTCACCAGCTTCTAAAGAAGCTGGGGCACCCCGGCAAGAGCAGGCACCGTGTCCAGCATCCATCTGCAGTGGGAGTGGGGTGGGTGCAGTGTCCGGTAACCATTTGCCTCCATGTTTTATTTTAAAGTTGAATAATATTTCTGACTGTGTATGTGCATGTGTGTATGTTAATTCTTTGTGCCTTCATTTGTTGATGGGTTTTTAGGTTGATTAATGTCTTGGCTTTTTTCAATAATGCTATAATGAACAGAGCAGGGCTGATATCTCCACATAGTCATCACCTTTTCTTTGGAAAATTTTTATACTTATTTTTAACTGATATAAAAACCACAAGAATGGCACATACCAATGGTGTGTCATGAAATGTTTCAATGCATGTATATATTAGGTAATCGGTTAAGTATACCTATCTATAACATTTGTCTATTAATCTCTTCTTTATAGAAAAAATAAATATTCAAATCCATTTCTCTAGCTTTTTGAGATATGGAGAATACAATCATTATATGCCAAACAGAGGGACTGATAGGTAATTTTTTTCCCTGTAATCAGCTAATTATCACTATCAAAATTCATCTGAGGCCATTTCTGATTGAGGCAATGAAATTAACAAATCGAACCTGAAATATTGTATTTTTCTCCTGTTAAAGTATAGTCTTACTTTATGACACTAATATTTTATGAATTTCAAAAGTACCAATGTAAACTTTTTGGATTATACTAATTTATATTTGTTTCTGAATTGTGTGTGAATCTGTAACAAAAGTACAAGGACAACAATTTTAAAATGCCAACAATTCTATCTCATGTAATTCCTCAGCCAAAGAGCTGAGACCTAGATTTCTTTAAAGCCAGTGATTAGTACATTAGTAGGAAAGTATATATTAACTTTCTGAAGAAACCATCAAAACAATTATCACCAGCTATCTGTCCATTGGTATGCTTTGTTTATTTGAAAGCTCATAAGGTAATGAGTGTCATACTATTATGAGTAAGGTAGAAAGCTTTTCTTTTATTTGTTCTATTTTGTTATACATGACAGCAGAATACATTTTGATTTCTTGTACATGAATGGAGCACAACTTTCACTTCCCTGGTTGTACCTGTTGTAGAGTCATACCATTCTTACAATCATTCATTTACCTAGGGAAGTGATGTCAATCTCATTCCACCATCTTTCTCACTCCCCTGCCCTCTCCCCTTCCATCACTCCCCTCTGCCCAATCCAAAGTTCCTCCATTCATCCCTTGCACTGCCCTTATGGATCAGCATCCACTTATCATAGAAAACATTTTGTCCTTGTGTTTTTGGGATTGGCTTACTTTGCTTAACATGGTACTCTCAACTCCATCCAAGAAAGTCTTTAATGAAGGCCAAGAGATAATGATAACATTTCTGTTTCAAGATTAGTTTAGGGGTAGAGTATGCATTTTATTTGACACTTGATGAGCTTTAACATAGCTATTTTATAATGAAAAGAATGAATATAATTAAACTATTTTTAGAAGAGTTGGAAATTGAAGTCTCTTTAACTCAGGGCAGACAAAAATTCATTTCTAGATAGTTGCATGTGTCTTAAATCCCCTGAGTGAAGGAATACATATGATGAACACTTGGTTACAAGTATTTATATATTAAAAATTAAATGTCATAGTATCATTGATAAAAGTGCTATAATGGATATGGAGAATAAGAAATTCCAAAAATAATGAGACCTGAGAAAAAGAAAAAGGTGTAAAAATGAAGGCCATGCATTGACAGATTTCATCTCCCAAAACGAATGTTTTCCAGATGCTGGTTGTAGGCAAAGAGGATGTTTTTCATCCTCAAAAGAAAAGAGTCTCTAGGAGGTGTTATTTCCTCCAAAGCAAAATCCTTTTTAGGCACTGTCCACAGACCTTGACCAAAATACTCACATTCCTGACTAAGCAAAACTGACAAATGTTCACTAGACCACCCCTCAAAATAACCTATATAAACTCAGTCCTTTTCTGTGTTCAGTAGCTCATTTTTCACCAGAAGAGTGGGGGCCCCATTTCATTTCCCTGAATAAAGAACTGAGATGATCCATGAGGTTTACATCCTGCCTGGTCTTTTTGTGCTAACATGGTGTATTTATAATTTTATCAACATCTTATTATTTTCTTGGTATATATCTTGCCATTTGAAGTAATTTATCTGCAATAAAATTGTTTATATTTCTGAATTTCCAGATAGTATATATCTAGCCACTAGCAAACAATGCACTAGATAAAGAATTATTTGACTTTTAGATTCAATAAAAAGTAAACCAAGAACAAAAGCAAGCAAAACTTTGGTATTTGATTAGATATTGCCACTAATTAGATCAATTTCTTTCCAGTTTCTCCATTTTCCCACCCTTTCTCCTTCCCCATTTTCATCCTCTATGCCAGTCACTGGTCTCCCTTCTTCCCCTTATTTCAGTCTAGCTTCTGCAAACAAAAGAAAACGTTCTACCCTTGAATGTTTCTGTCTAGCTTATTTCATTTAACATTTTGTTCTCCATTTCCTCCCACTTACCAGCCAAAGCCGTAATTTTTTTCTTCTTTATGATGAAGTAAAACTCCATTGTGCAGATATACTACATTTTCTTTATTCATTCATCTAAGAGGTACTTGGCCTGGTTCCATAATTTGGCTATTGTACATTGGGCTGCTATATATATTCTTGTCTGTATATCACTATATTATGATGATTTTGAGGCCTGGAGACAAAAAGAGAGTCAGTGTAGGTAATAAATAATTGGGACTGATCTGGAAGATGGGGGCTAACCGGAAAGGAAAGGAAATAAAATGCTAATATCTCCAGAACACTTTCTCTCCTCCCCAGCCTATTGCCAAGGTTACCTATCTCCAGGGAACTGTTCCTCCCATCAGGGAGTTGCAGGAGTTGTTAATGAAATTGCTCCTGGTTGGCTCCTTTCCTGCCCTTTGGACAGACAAGAAGAGGCACCCCTGGAAATCTTTCCTACCTTTAAGCCCAACTTTTAAAAAATATTTTTAAAAATTTTTCTTGCCTTTATTTAAACAGAATCCCTAATTGTGTTATTATAATCAGGATGTTTACATAATTTGTGTTCTATTGAAAGCAATGCCAACATAGACAGTATTTCTTGTGTCATTGTTTTTAGAGAGTTTTTTCCTTAATTACAACCTGGAGAAACTTCTCTGCTGAGAATAGAAATAGGAAATAATAATAAAATTCTTAAAATCATACTTCTTTGTATTTAGAAATGTACATTGAATTGTACCACCTTTTGGTCTCTAGTTACATAGGCAAGACAAGGAGAGAAGGAGGGCATGAGATCAAAGGAAACCTAAAATATGTAAAAGGGGCAGTATACCCTCACTTCTTTGGAATTCCCAGGTCTGGGACTCCTAATCTGTGAAGAAGTCTATGTTCTATCCTTTAAATAAAACTTGATTTCTATGCTTACCTTGGTGTTTCTTGTGTGTTCGATCTTCACATCTGCAGACACAGGACTTGGTCCTGATTGATTCTCATCATCAGCATAAATTTTAGTTCCTTTTTATAAACACTAAGGAGTGGGATGGCTGGGTCATATGGTGGTTCCATTCCTGGAATTTCAGTAATCTTCATACTGTTTTCCAAAGTGGTTTTCCCAATTTGCAGTCCTGCCAGAAATGTATGAGTGTACATTTCCCTATATCCTTGCCAGCATGTATTATTATTTGTATTCTTGATGATTGCCATTCTAACCAAGGTGAGATGAGGTCTTAATGTAGTTAGTATTTGCATTTCTGATTGCTAGAGATGTTGAACAATGTTTTATATATTTGTTGATTATTTCTATTTCTTCTTTTGATAAAAGTGTGTTTAGTTCTTTTGTCCATCTATTTAAGTGGGTTATTTGTGTGTGCATTATGTTTTTTGAGTTATGTTTCAGATATTAATCCCCTGTTGGAATAGTAGCTGTAAAAGATTTTCTCCCATTCTGTAGTCTCTCTCATGATGTTCTTATTTTCTTTACTGTGCACAAACTTTTAAATTTGATGCCATCCCATTTATTGATTCTTGGTTTTATTTCTCAAGCTTTAGGGGTCTTGCTAAGGAAGTGTGTGCCTACACCAATGTGTTGAAGAGTCCTATGTTCTCTTCTAGCAGTTGCAAAATTTATGGTTTAATTCCCAAGTCTTGGATTCACTTTGCGTTTACTTTTGTGTACAGTGAAAGATAGGAATCTAGTTTGTTTCAGAAACAATCCTTCCAATTGTATTTGTTACAATCTGTAGATGGGGAGAAGCTGTGCAGATTTAATTTCTTCTATGAAAACTGACTAGCTACAGACTACGAAATGGTGGTCCTGTCCAGCACATCTTCCAGTCTACAATGTAGACTAGGCTATGTCATCTCTTTTCCTGTTTTTATAGTTCCTTTCCTGTTTTGACTTGGTCTGCTTTTCTTTCTCACTCTTGTTAAGATTATAAATTTATGACCTTATCCTCTACCTCTTCCCATAATTGTTACTCCTCCCCATTGACCCTACCTGGTCAGGTTTCAGGGTCAAAAAAATTCTGTCCTTATTTTCTCCTCCAGTAGCCAAATGGGAATAAGTCAGATTCCAGAAAGCATTCTTTAAATAATTTTTTATCTGAGGGATTGAACCCAGGAGTATTTAAACACTGTGTCACATCTTCAGTCCTTTTAAATTTAATTTAATTTTTTAAATTTTGAGATAAGGTCTCACTAAGTTGTGAGTCTGACTTTCAACTTGCAATTTTCATGCCTTAGCTTCCTGAGCTGCTGGGATTACAGGCATGTGCCACCATGATTGGCTCCAGAAAGTTTTAGTGACCATTGTTAGCTATTTAATTAAATTTGCTTGACACAGAGAAAGCATTAGCCACCTATAAATAATTTTTTGTTGGTAGTAGTAATTGTCTCTTAATGAAAGTAGCAATATGAGACTATGCTATACTAATATGAGAAGTAATTGTCTACTAATAAAAGAAGCAATATCAGTATTTTCTCAACAATTTGACACAAACTTTAATTTCAGGTGCAGTCTTTGTATTGTTTTATTTTAAGTATAGAAAATACTTCAGTTTAACTTCCGTAGACACATTTGTTTTTTCCACATTTGATAGTGTACTTGTTAAATTCCTGACAAAGTCACAATTTGACTTTGAAGATCAGGTGTGAAATATCTATAGCAAGAAAATAACATTGCAACAATCCTCATGATGGATGAATTTGAGTCAAAATTTCTTTGCTGGGTCCAAAATAAAGATACCATCAATTGAACTGACCAGTTCAACTGTTTCTTATCTTCAAATAGCTGTTCTTTGTAAAGACACTTATAAACTGCTTTACCCTGTTAATGATATTCAGACTCTTACACACTTGAAAAGGACAAGTCACTATGGAATCAATGATCTTTAAGTGCAGCAATTGTGTTCATGCTTCCCAACCACACAAACCCATGTGTATGTACATACTATTTTAACAAGAATCATCCAGGGTGACACTTTATGTTAAATGAGTGCCTAGTTAGGTAAAGAAAGGAGAAACCTCACTGTACTCAACAAGTTATTGCAATTACAATCAGGTTCTATCTAAGACTGAAATTTGAGATTGGCAACTATAGCAGTAGCCAAT
Organism: Sciurus carolinensis; assembly: GCF_902686445.1. Taxonomy (NCBI): domain Eukaryota; kingdom Metazoa; phylum Chordata; class Mammalia; order Rodentia; family Sciuridae; genus Sciurus; species Sciurus carolinensis. The sequence continues at coordinate 51,959,371 of NC_062223.1, read as the reverse complement.
TTTAGGTGCCACATAATGGTAAAATGTATTTTTCCCCAAAGTCTCTTTCCTAAGAAGCTATCAATGCTATCTAGAAATAATTTTTAATTATTTATTTATTCTAGAAATAATTTTGAATTATTCATTATTGAACATCCTTGATATAAAGTAGAAGGAACAACCCAAATCAGGCAAATCTTAGTGTCCATAGGATATGTCACATAATTAACCTATTATGTTTAGTAATAGGGGTTACTTACTTTATGGAAAATAGATTCATTTTTCAGTGGTTTGGGTCATTGATATAAGATTATTCTATTCTCTCCTCAATATTATCTATTAGTTCTACTTACTCCTACACTTGTTCAGGGATGATAAGATTTTATATTTATTTTATTTCAAATGTTATTAACTCATGGTATTTATGATGTACTATGCTAGATTTTCAAATGTACATAAACCATTGGTTGAAGTAATAGTATTTATAAAATATTATCTAAGCCAAGAACTGATATCCTCCTTTATAACAGAAGTAATGGTTTCTCCCATGTTGGAATGATATCTTTCAGAATCACTGTGTCAATTTCAGTTCTCCATGAAGGTGGAATTAGAGGTAAAAGAGATTTATTGAAGACAACAGCAGTGAAACCTAAAGAAGGTAGGAGTAGGCAGAAAAGTCCTTTAAAAATCAATGATGATTTGTTACAAGTGAAAGAAATCAGGGAGGAAAAAAAAAATCAGGACAGATGATCTTCACAATTCAATGTGGCTCCAAGTACCTTTTTAGCTATCTCAATGTGGAAGTCTAGTATAATAAATTATCTATAAATGTGTCTCTGGGTAAAATCTATACCCTGTAATTATATGTACATTTGTGATGGACAAATAATGGACCCCAAACTGAACCCACTTCCTAATTACCAAAAGCTATGAATGTTCCATGTTTCAAAATAAAGGAAAATTAAACTTGCTTATGGAATTCAGTTTCCTAACCAGCTGTCCTAAAAATAGGGAAATTATCCTGAATAATCTGGGAGATCACAATATAAAACAGAGTAAGACCCTATGACTTTTCAGCATTCCAATATTTTCAATAGGTGAAAATACCGAAATCCTGTGGGGTCATGTTCATAATTAATTACAGAATTTTCCACAGCAGGTATATGAACATGGTCTTCTTCCACTTTGTCATTCATTTTTCCTTTTCCTTCTCATGTGGTCCTTCATGAATTATATAATGTTTCTGTACCATTTTGGTTTCTGTGGGTAATTCCTTGTCAGTTCAGATCAATGCCTCCAAATGTGATGCAATAGAGTCTGATTTTCCTTTCTTTTCTTTCCTTTATTTTTTGTGATTCTGGGGATTAAACTCCAGGCACTTTACTAAACTACACCCCTGGTCTTTTTATTTATTTTATTTTATTTTATTTTATTTTAAAGACAGGTCTCACTAAGATGTCTGGCTGGCCACTGCACCCAGCCTGAATCCATGTTAGATCATCACAATTTTCCAACCCAAACTTCCTCTTAAACCTCTTGCCCCCATGTAAGGAAAACAAAATGAACAACCAAACACTCTTTCCTTTTTGCCTGCAGGGAAGTTCAAATCATTCAAATCTCTGCTAAGTGGGCAAGCTTATTGCTTGCCCAGTCCTTTCCTCTAGTTACCATAAATATCAATATTACATGCCCCTCCCATTCCATAAGATATGAAGGCCAAGTAGAGTGACTTGTCTTCCTTTCTGAATAAAGTCCCATGATGTGTGAAAAAAAAAAATCATACTTCCTTTGGTATGTGTAGTATCATTTATCTTCTTGTCTGGCCATTTCTGGGCAAGAGTCTGAGTTTCTAATCCTCAAGGTGGAAACAAAACATGTGAGTACACAAATGTTAATTCATAATAATTAAGTCACTCTCCACAATTGTTTATTCTCCAGTCATCCTAAGACCACTGATACTGGAAAAATATGGAGAGATATCACCACTGTGTGTTTTGACTTATTTTTTAACATGTGGACCCACTATCACTTGGTAGAGTATTCTGGGATTAGTGTCATTTTTAACACTTCAAAAATGTTCTTCCATAGTGTATCCATATTTTCTAATGAAAAGTGCACATCTATTCGAATAGTTCATTCCATATATTTATCTTGATTTGATATCAAGATACTCTATTGTCTTTTATTTCTGGCATTTCAACTGTTAGGCAAGGTTTCATTCATTTTTATCCCTCTCATACCTTTCTGGTCTTGTAGAATCTGTGGATGTATATCTTTCTCCAAATTGGAGAAATTGGGAGCTCTAATGTCTTCAAACATACTTTTTCCCCCCATTCTTTTTCTTTTCTTTCTGGCACTTCAATTACAGAAGTATCAGAATTTTTTACATTGCCTACCAGGTCCCCAAGGTTTTATTCATTATTTTCAATCTTTTCATCTCCTACACAGGAGAAGGTTAGACAGTCTCAGTAGAAGGAGCACCATGTGATAAGGAAAGTATTGAAACTCAAATGAAGATTGTGTGCCCAGGTCACAGAAAAGAAGTAATTTACCCTGCCTGGTTTTCAGGCTGCATGTAGAACTGGAGCAGGAGAGTAAGCTAAAGAAATGGAAAGGAACCAGAGCACCAAGGGTTTCAATGTTGGAATAAAATGTTAATAAGAACCATTGAATAGTTGTAGGCAGAATGTTTATACTTCCATTCCACCCAATTCTTATTCTTTTCCCCCAATATTCTCAAAAATATTTTCCTGGATCATTTTTAGTGTGTAAATGTCTGTATAACTCTTTTTAACTCTGTTTATCTTACTAACTTATGAAATGACACTGAAATTCCTTTGCTGTGAAACTTCCAGATTATAACTCCATAATTATTCTTACTATTTTCCATATATTATTTTTAAGTAAACTTTCACTGTAAGCAATGCCTAATTTAAATTGGAGTGTCCTTAAACTTCGATTTATATTTTCAAATATTCGGTATATTAAGTCAGGCTCTCTAGAAGCACTTCAATGAGGAAATAGGATATATAAGATTTTTTTTTGACAGAGTGATCTCAAGAGAGAGGGAAAGAGGGAAGGAGGAAAGAAAAACAAACAAAATTAAGCAAATATCTTGGCTTTGGCTTTAGCCTGGCCTATTCATGATTTCATGGGAAACTTTTGAAATTGAACTGTGTCAAAGGTTTTTTACATTTTCAGGGGAGGTGGTTGGCCTTTATTCTAATAGTCAGTTATTGATTATGGACTGCTTTCAGAGTGAGAGAGATTCCTTTTGGCTATGGGCAATTTCTGAAAAGGCAGCAAAAATGAATATTTGTTGTGTAACTCACAACATCCTTGTAGAGTGGTGTGCTCCATTGCTAACTTAGAATTTATTTTATATTTACTACATCAAACCCTAATGCTATACTGAAAATAAAATTATATTACTAAATTTTATCTTTTTCTTTATTGGTTTTTTTTAGTTATACACAAAAATATGATTCATTCTGACATAATTATAAAAGGATGGAATATAATTTTTTCTAATTATTTTGTGAAACAAAATCATATTTTTAATGTTTTACTTTTAAGTTTTCATCTTATATCTTCCTACATTTAGAATGTTTTAAAAATAACTTTCCTAATCATAGGATTTGGCAATAGTGTTCCTTGGTATTTATCCAAATGAGTTAGAAATGTACAAAAACCCACACAGAGATGTTTATAGAGACTTTTTTCATAATTGCCAAAACACGAAAGCAACTGAGATGTCATTGAGTTAGTGAACGCATAAAACAAACTGTGGATATATCCATGTAAGGGAGTATTATTTAGTACTAACAGGAAAAGTGCTATCAACACATGAAGTAAGCCTTAATGCCTATTGCTCAGCCAAAGTAGTCAATCTGTAAAAACTACCTACTCTATGATTACCATTATATGACATTCTAGAAAGGTGAACTCTAAAGACAGAAAAAGGATCAGTGTTTGCCAAGGGCAAGAGTATAGAGGAATGAATAGGTGGAACAAAGAATTTCATTTAGGAAGGACAGTGAAATCACTCTGTGTGATACCATGGTGATAGGCAAACCCCAAGAAGGAGTCCTTTGTAAGCTATGCACATTGGGTGACAATGGAATGTCAATGCAGGATCACAATTGTAAAAGGGGCACTGCCCAGATACCACTTTGTCAATAATGGGGAAACTTTTTATATGTGGGGAAGGGGGAATTTTGGAAATACCTATTCCTTCTATTCAATTTTAGTGTAAACTTAAATCAGCTTCTAGGATTTCTTTACCTTAGTGCAATTTGTCATAAAATGCCAAATGCAAATCTTCACATTTTCTCCCTTTCTATTAACATTAAACAAGTTTAATGTTGACAGGTATTGTGAAAAAAAAATCATTCATAGAAATTATCTCTGTTGATAATATCAAGAAATTATTTCTTTGGTATGTCAAGAGAAAATCTACATTTCCATTACAAATTCTGTAATACAAAGATCAGATATGACAGATCTTTGATTATGTGATTCTACTTGTGATTCCCATGTTTCTATGGAGGAAATCTCTCTTCTATCATGGCATAGTGTAATTCTAAAACTTTAGATTTCTTTTCAGTATAGTAAATTGAGAAGGCAGTCCCAATTGTGTTTAATTAATGAGCTACAACCTGTTTGACATCAATGCATAAAATGGTGATTTTTTTGGAACATTGTAATTTCCTAAAACTACTGCTTGGGAAATGAAGTTTAGGTCCACTTCAATGGAAAGTCAGTCCTTGAGAAAGAAAAATTGGCCTTACAATTTCAAAACAAACCAGTAATAATCCCATGAAAGTCTAACTTTCTGAAAACATCATCAGACAAGATCTTGTTTGGTGAATACATGTCATCACTTTAGTAAGTCACCACAATATGTTCTAACATATTGAGCCATCAAGTATTTAATCTTGACCAAAAGTCTGACAATGTGCTTTGCATGTTGCTTAGCAAAGAATATTTTGTACATCTTGATGGTGATAAGTGTGATACAAAGATAAAAGTTGTGAAGATCTTGAAATATTTTTCTCATTCTAAGAACTATATTCATTTCTAAGAAATTGTAACCATGAGTAATATTGTTATTTAGTAAATAAATAAGAGTGGATCACATAAGTTTAAAAAGAAACAAACTTAGCATTATCATCCACCATAATCAGTGTCCTCTAAATGCAGCAACTGTTTAGTATTTCATAGACATTTTGCTAAGTGCCCTGAACATATATTTTATCTGATGCATATAATAAACCAATATGATGTATTATTACTAATCTTCTTCATAGATGCAATTGAATCTTACCCACAATCACAATATTCTTGTCTGGAATTCAGACACAGCTTTCAAAATCTAAGAAATCTTAATTAGAATACCAAACTACATACCAATCTCACATGGATAATTTTGCTAATTTCTAAGAAGAACAAATAAAAAAATTAAAAAACAGTACATGGACTCTATTTTATAAAATATATCTAGTGTTTCTCTAGCTTGTGAATGTGTTCACAGAGTCATAAGATCCTCTTTGTATTTTAACTTCAAAACATTCCTAGGAGATTATGGTGACAATTCTAACTTTTCAGAATTAGAAGATGAGATTTAGGGAAATGAATAAATCCACATGTGATCCTGACCTCATAAATAAACTGGTAAATAAAAGATAGTGTGAAGATTCACAGGAGTATATCAAGTCAATGAAAGGCCTTTACCTGGATAGAATGCATCCATGTACATTATAGTCACAAGTTTGGGACTGGCAGCTAAAAGTAATATTAAAGTATAAAGGAAATGGAGGCAATTGACAGAGAAACCTTCCTCTAATGAAAAGTCACCAGCACTACCAAGTACAATTATCAGAGCAAGCTTTAAGCAGGACCTTGCACAACATGGTCTAATACAACAGTAATATCTATTATACTGACTTTTTTTTTTTTTGATTGACAGTTCTACTATCAGCAAATGTTCCTTTGAATTAAAATAACCTTCTCTTTTAAGCAGAAACATAGCAAAGAATAACACCACACACTGGCTAATTTTCTTCATGTGTTTTTGAGAACAGTGAGCATATAGAACCACAGAACAGAAATGAAAAAGTGTCTTCTAAAGGAAACATAAAGAAAAAGAATGTTAATCCTGATAATCAATTGTCTCTCAATTCTACATGTTTTCTTGGGTCAGTGTTAAACATGGAAATAAGATAACTTGCCAAAATGAGCTGCAACAGACAATCAAAGTGCTGGTTTTTACACCATTTATAAATGACATTTACACCACCATGTAACACACAAAGCTTTCCTAAAAGTCAGGAACTATGCCTGATTCATGAGAAGAAGGAAGAGAATGAACGAGTGACACTGAATTCATAATTCTTGAAATAAAGGGAAGACACATATATATTCATCTTCATAATTATCTCCATATGACCTGATAAATGCACCTTAACTTCTTTTAAAGAAAGGTTAGATGCAGTGTGAAGCTAATTACTATAGTTAATTAATAGAATTCTAATGATTACCTGAATGAACATATTGCTTGGTATATAGTAAATACTTAATAAATGCTAATTACTAAGTCCAAAGGCTGATATCATTATCTCAGTTTATCAGGGATAACAAATAGTTTGAATCCTTTGTAGAAAAAGAGATTCAACTCACTATTATGCATCACATTAGTTGTTTAGTCTTTAATAGACTCATATTCCACTGAAAGTAGAATCTAGAGAAATAGACTATGCATCTTGCTTACTGAGTCGATAATATCTACTTACCTTTCTGCTGCAGAGTATTTACCAAAAGAATCGTTAAATCTATTATAAAGTTGTCCTATATCCCTGATTTTCTGTATAGTCTCAAATTTAAGGAATTTAGTATTTTTCTATGGTACAATCTTAAGATGTCTATAAAAAATGGGTACATTTATAATGCTATTTAACAAAATATACTTATAAAAGTTTGTTTAAAATCTTCCCAAATTAAGTCCCTACTATGATATATTACTACAAACAATGTGGACAATAATTTGGTCTAATCTAACAAGTTGAATATATGCATACCTCTATTCAAAAATCCATCACTATTCTGATAAAATTGCTTATTCAAAGGGATCACTCACACCATACTTAAAAGAATAGAACAGAAATAGATGTAAATACTTGAAATAATTTTCAATATTTGTTGCATGAAGAAGATATAAATAGAAAGTGGATATATTTCAAGATGGTTAGACCATTTTAAGTCTGCTGAATGCTTTATAGCATTTCATTAGTGTTATGGTTTGGATGCTCATGTCTGAGACAATATAAGAAGGTTCAGAGGAAAAATGATTGTTTTTGAGAGTCTTAACCTAATCAGTGCACTGATTCCCTGATGGGATTAACTGAGTGGTAACTGGGGGCAGGTAGGGTATGGATGGAGGAAGTGGGAATTGGGACATGGTTTTGAGGTATATATATTTGTATCTGGCCAGTGGAGTCTCTCTCTGCTTCCTGATGATGTGAGCTGCTTCCCTCTGCCATACTCTTCCAACAAGATGTTCAGTCTCACCTCAAGCCCTGAGGAATAGAGTAGGCTTTCTATGGAATAGGACCTCTGAAACTGTGACCCTTGAAATAAACTTCCTCTTCTATAATTGCTCTGGTCAGATCTTTTAGTCATAGCAGCGTAATAGCTGACTAAAACAGAAACTGGTACTGAGAAGTGGGGTCTTTGCTGTACTAACCTGACTATGTGGTTCAGAAGATTTTGGAGCTTCCTGGAATTGGTGAGAGAAATTTTGAGATGCTTAGCAGTACAAGCTGGAAATGTTTTAGATTGTTGTAAGCGGAGATTAGTGGCCGATTCTAGTGGGAGTTCAGAAGACCAGAATGGCAGTAGGATCGTGGTCAGTGAAGACAGGGCTCAAGAGGATTCAGAAAAGGAGGATTCTATTGGAAATTAGAGTATAGGCCATTCTTGCTATGTTCTGGCTGAGAAGTTGTCTGCATTTTGCCCATGTCTAGAGAATTTCTATGAGACTGATTTTAGAAGCAATGAACTTCTTAATTTGGTGGAAGAAATGTCTAGGTAGCATAGCATTCAGGAAGTGGCATAGGTATTTCTGGTGACTTTTAGCCAAATTTATTGTGATAATCAAAAGTAGAGAGTAGACTAAAAGTATTTTTAAAAGGGGAATTGAAGGGCAGGAGTAAAAGTAGGGCTAAGGAAGTTGCAGCTGTTAAAGACATTACCACCTCTAAAGAAATGCTAAAAACTTTGCCTAGAGACAATAAGGAAGATGGTTTGAGGGCCTCTCAGGAGCTGGCAAGACCACACCCATCTCAAGCTTAAGGTAGTAAAGGGGAAAATTCTCTTGAGAAGAGATCAGTGGGGAAACTTCCTTGCACAAGGGGACCTAGGAAGTTTTCTCAACATGCTCATTCACCCAAACCCTCAGAGGCTGCTGTAGCAAGGGCCCCTGGGGGCTTGGCTACTGTTCGAGATGGTGCCAGACTTTGCTGTCAACCACATGGTGCTGTTTCTGCAGGAATGCAGGATGCTGGAGTTATGGGGTCATGGAGGCTTCCACCAAGATTTCAAAGGAAGACCTGGGAGGCCAGGCAAAGTGCAGCAGGGTCAGAGTCCCTGCAGGCACTCCTGAGGAGTCAAAGTGTGGAGATGTGAAGAGGAAGCCAAAGCTGCAGTGGAAACCCCAGAGATTAAGAAATGCTAGTACCATGGGACAATATCCTAGGAAACCTTCAGGAAATGAGCAGAAACAAGACAACAGGAAGGCCACTTGGGCTGCAACAAACAAGGCTACACAGGCCATTTGGATAGAACTTGAAGACGCATAGCCCCAGGTGCCAGACATGGAGTTAGAGGACTTGTTTGCCTAGCTGGATATTGGTCATGGCTTTGGTCCTATACCTTCTTTCTATGCCCCTGTTTTTGTAAATGGAAATGTTTACTCAATACCTTTTTATGTTGGATATTTGTAAATTGCTTTTAATTTTATAGAGCTCACAATGTGAGATTGCCTTGAGTCTCAGAGAAGACTGTGGACTTGAACTTTGTGCAATCTCAGAACTATTGAAACTATATGGACTCTTGGAAATGAATTAAATGTATTTTGCATTGTCAGATTAGTGTGAGCTCATTAACTGAGTGGTAACTGGAGGCAGGCAGGATATGACTGGAGGAAGTGGAAATTGGGGTGTGGCTTTGGGGTAGATATATTTGCATCTGGTCAGTGGTGTCTCTCTGTGCTTTCTGATGGTGTGAGCTGCTTCTCTCTGCCACACTCTTCTATCATGATGCTCAGCCTCACCTTGAGCCCTGAGGAATGGAATTGGTTAGGACCTCTGAAACCATGACCCTAAAATAAACTTTTTCTCTTCTACAATTGCTCAGGTCAGATCTTTTAGTCACAGCAGCAAAATAGATGACTAAAACAGTTAGTATATTTTAAATGTAATTTTAATTAGTAGATATTTCTCTTCAAGGAAAATGTCCCAGTTTTGGTGATCTAATTTTAGTATAATACAATAGAATCTATATCAATTGTGAAACGATGAACATGTGATTTAATTTTCATCAAGCTAGAGTTGGGTCTAATAGTTCTACTCAATGTACCGAGATGGAAATATTCTATTTAGATTCTATGTCACTGAATAAAAAAACAGTAGGAAGAGAACCTGGAAATAACAGGGCAAACATGACTATTCTGTAGGTATGGATTGGGATTTTTAAGTCAGTTTTTTTTTTTTTTCCTCAGTAAATTAGCCCATAACTTATAGTTTCATGGTTGACAATATTTTTATTTCTTTAAAATCAATTAAAATTCAAATTATGTCATTTGTAGTCAAGATTTCTGACCAAGCAGAGACCTAAAAAATCCAACTAGTAAAAAATATTTAACCTCATCTATAATGTTGTCAAATTTATTATCTTTTAAAATACTTACTCATCCAGTACTCAGTAAATCTTTAGTATGCTAAAGTTTCATAAAGATGTTAGCTATACAGAGGTAAGTGAGATTATTTTATACACATGAAAGATCACTGTAAAATACACATGATGTGAATTCATTTTATAAGGATTGTTCACATTCTTAGTAGTCCAGAGTTATATGTAAATACCTTACATGATTTCCTGTTTGTTGAATAAAGAAATTATTAATAAAAAGTGCAACAAAATGGTCAGGTCATTTTTAAGTCTCTCTGTTGAATGACTTATAGCTTTCTGTTAATATGTCCTAATATAATTATAGTTAATAAACAATAAAATAATTGTGAATTGTAATCACTTCTAATTTCAATTACTTCATGTATTTATTACTGATACTAATTGTTCTAAATAGATTTACTTCATTTATATCTTCAGAACTCTGCTGTGCCTTTTACATGCACACATAATTAAAACACATAATTAGAACACATATTTATTTTTATATTTTAATACTTTTAACTGAATTCACCTTATGGTACTGAATAGATGTTTTACAAATGAATAAATAAATGTTAAACAGGTTATGGAACATTCAATATAAGGATAGTATTAAAAACTTTGTGAAAATATTCCATTTATTTTTTTTTTATTTTACTTAGGAGTCTTGCTGAGGAAGTCAGTTCCTAAGCCAATGTGTTGGAATGTTGGGCCTACATTTTCTTCTAGTATGTGCAGTATTTGGGTCTACTACTGAGTCTTTGATTCACTTTGAGTTAAATTTTGTGAAGGGAGAGAGATAGTGGTTAAATTTTATTCTTCTACATAGGAATTTCCAATTTTCACAGCACCATTTGTTGAAAAGGCAATCTTTTTTCCAATGTATGTTTTTGTCTAGTATGAGGTAACTGTATTTTTGTGGGTTTGTCTCTGTGTCTTCTATTCTATTCCATTGGTCTTTATGACTGTTTTGGTGCTTTTACCATGCTGGTTTTGCTATGATAGCTCTGTAGTATAATTTAAGGTCGAGTATTATGATGAAATATACCATGAATGGAAAAGTTGAAATAATCTAGATATGTTGGGTAAGTTACATGAAAGAAATGTTCAGTAGGCTGCAAGGAATGTTAAACTGGACCTGGAGAGTGAATACATGTGTAGAGGGTGGATTTCCCTGTCATTTACAAAGAAGTAATAAGGAGCTAGTGAAAACAAAGAGAATCACTTTGGGGTTGAAATTGTGAGAAAAGTAAAAAAAAAAAAAAAGTATGATAGAACTTTGGATAAATTAAACAAGTTCCTCTTACATTATATATTGAGATATAGTGCTTCTTTAGTAAAGTTTGTGAAATATATTCTGTAAGTCACCTCCAAATGTGTGAACTATGTTTATTATTGAGTTCCTTGTATAAGAGATATAAAAATAACAAAGCACTGTAAGGCATATATTCATACACCTTATTTATAGAGAAAATGGAGGCTCTGAGTGTTGTCATTTGCCCAAGGTTAGAAGAGACAGTAGTAGAATTCAATCCACATTGGGAACATTCCAATTCATGTGATTTTTTTACTATATTCTCTAGAGTGAATTCAAATCAGTGTTTCTGATGCCCCCCCCCCCGCAGCTTTACCATGTAGGGCACAGTATTTATTGCAGTTGCCCTATTTGTATAAAACATCCTCATAAGCTTTTCAGTAAATAAACCAATTTATTTTGTCTAATGCATTCTCCCTCAAATTTGCCTAGTGACAAAGGCAATTTCTTTCTGCATAAGACCTTTTGTATTATAGGCAATCTCCAACAATAGCTGCATATAGCTGCATCAGCACATTAGGGAATGGAATTCTCCATTCTGGCAAAGATATTTCACCAGGGGGTCATTGTAGACAGCCTTTCTGCATACTGAGCACTGACAGAGAGAGAGAGAGAGAGAGAGAGAGAGAGATAGAGAGAGATCTCAAATGATGCCACGTTATTCCTCTTTGAGAACTGATTTTTCTAAATAGTCCTAATTATGCTTATGATACTGTTGGTTACTCTGACAAGTCTTGCTTCCTCAAATATTGAAGTATAACACCAGAGAAGCACACCAAGGCAAGTGTAGAGTAGAAGTAGCTTTATTAAAGCATAGTAAAACTGACTTCTCCCAGGTGGAAGAAGGGGATCCAAAGGCAGAATCCATGGAATGAGGAAGTCTTGCCCCTTTTATAGACAAACATTTCCTTTATTCTCCTGCTCTCTTCCCCCTTATCTCTTGTAAGAACCCAGAGACCACTCCTGACATGGGAACTCACCTAAGAGAGTTTATTAAGAAAATAGGCAGAGCGTCTCCCTGCAGGGTAAGAGAGAAAATGAGAGGAAAAGAGAGAGAGAGTGTGTGTGCACACAAGAGAGAGAGTGAAAGCCAGGAGGAGAGAGCAAGAAAGTGAGGAGGAGAGAGAGAGAGAGAGAGAAAATGGTGAGGGAGTCATTCTTAAGCAGTGGAATTCTTCAGGCTAACAAGGGACCAATAACAGAGAAGGATATTTGCAGGCTGACTGATAAACCAATAGCTAGCTAGGATGTTCACAGACTGACAAGCTAGGTTGTTAAGTTGGGAGGCGGGGAAATGACTATAGTGTAAAGGGTGAGGGAGCAGCTTTATATTATATTATATCTCTTTCCTTCCTGCCTCCATGAATAGGCCCAGGAGACGCCACAGTGGGATGGCAAAAAAGTGAGAATCAGATGGGTAGAAGAAAGGGTCAAATAGTGATTCAAGCAGGTAGCAGCCTAGGGGACATAAATTAGCAATTCACTGCGGCCTTTTGAAAGGAGTCATATAGGCAAGTAAATTTGCTGATCAAAGGGTCCTGGAGACATTGACATTCCATTCTCCCAGGGGTGGTCTCCAACCTTCCAGACTTGGATTAGCCTTCATTTTCTCCATTCCACCTGATTCCCTATTCTACACTAACTGCCTGTCCTTAATTCTGGCTTCACTTAGCTGTATCTTATCTTCTGACTGGTATGAAATAAAATCCCTTGTAGAACATGTTTCTCCATTCCCAAAATTCTTAGAAGCACTAGGTTTTCTTGTTATAGAGAAGTTAATTTAGTAATTATCATGTTTTTCAGTCTCTGTGAGTTTGCTTCAGATTTGAATAGCTCTTTGAGAGTGAGACATAGTTCTATTTTTATATTCTATTTTCAAAGACTCTAAAATACCACAGGGGAGTGAAATGTTGGTTACTATGTTTTCATTAAATATAAATTTAATATATTAATTGTGTGTACGTATATGTGTGTGTGTATACACATACATACACAGATTCAATATTGGCCCAGAGCTATTTGAATGCATAAGAACTGGAGTCCTGAAAGCTTCTTTTGTTTAAGAGAGAATCTCAGGGTTCTAAATGGATTCTAGTCAAGTACATTTATTTTGTATATGAAAAACCTTAGATACAGAAATCTAAGGGGTTTTTCTAGAATTAAATATTCCAAAATCACCCATCTTTTTCTCAGTCTTCATACTTTTAATAAAAACCAAGGAAAGATTTTAAATAAAATCTTCTTCAGTTTATTTAGTTTTTACTAACATATCAAGAGGGAGGTACTGCTGTCATTTCCATTTTAAAGATGGAAAAACTGGGAAAAATATTAATGTGACTAAAATTACATAGACACTTAATGGTGATCCAATATTAAAACATCAGGATCAATGCCTTTAATCACATGCTATGTGATCTTACCCATCAACATTTTTGTCTTGTGCAGTTGGAACCTCTAATCTAGTATAATAACTAACTTAAAATTATTAAGATTTCCCATGATTGATTCCGGCACTCTCTTAAGAAAGGGTGTTTACTTGATTCTAAAAGGTCTAAATATGTAAGTATAGTAGAATACTTTCTATCAGAAATCCAAAGTGACTTCTTAATGCTAATGCATGAGAGGTAGATATCTCAGAAGATCACTGAAAACCCTGCAGAATTCCCAGCAATCAAATAAATATTATATTAATTTTAACAATTTACTTTGTGACCATTACTGAGTCAGAAACAGGAACCCAAATATTTATAAAAAGTTTTTTAAGTTTGTAGAGAAAAGGAATTTTAAGTCAAAGATGTGCTTAGTTAAAAAAAAAAAAAAAATTAACCAAACAAAACAATTAATCAATTCTGTATCCCATCTCTCTCAGTCCTCCTCCCACTTCTTAAAAGATGGAATTATGGGTGTTTACAAGGTTAATAATTCTGAGACAATCAAACTTGATTTACATTCTGTATTTCTCACTTTGTACCTCTAGGCTATTTGTTCATTTATTCTGAGTCTCAATCTCTTTATCTTGTCTCTAATGAAACTCAAGGGCTTATACTTTATCAGATATTGTGAGGTTTAAATGGCTTGATTTATGTAAAATCTCTAAATTCCATAAAATCTGTGTCTAGGACTGGACTAATGCAAGCTTTCATATGTACTAGTTCCTTCTTTTAGTCATTTTGAAAAATTGGGATTTGATCTTAGTTTGTGAAAGGCATGTGCTTGTTTTGCTTTTCTAAGTGATATTTATACTTACATTCATAAATTGCATCACCATTATGCCTTTTTTCTTTTGCTGACTGAATCAATAATATTCCATGAAAATATTTTATTTTTTTTCAATTTTTCTCTCTAATAATAAGCCTGATCACTGCAATCATAAGTGCATCTTAACAAAATTATTATTTTAGAAAGGAATTTCTAAAACAGTTCTTCATTATGCATGCTTCTCTTTTCAAAGTAGCATGAATTATTGACATATATCTAAAATATGACATTTCTTTTTGATTAATGTTTATTCTGGAGATGAACTATGATATAAAATTTTATAAGATACAATTATTATTGTTAGGGCTTTAGTCCAAAGTAACTCCATTTTGAAAATCATTACTTGCCCACCCAGGCATGTCCTTCCCAGTAAGCCCACCTCGAAAGAGTCCCTAACTACCACCACCACAGCAAAGACATCAAGTAACAGTCACAGGGCCAGATCAGTTATTTTTTTAACTACTTTCTTGTACATGACTATATAGTTTAGAAGTTTTTCCTGCAGGTTGCTGCTCCTTGCAGAGGAGCAGCCTGGCATACTCTCTCTGTTAATAAACCTTTGCCTGAACTCAGAGCTGTGTCTCTCATGGATACATGTGCCAGTTACCCTAACATTCTGGTGCCAAAATCTGGGTGGGGATCCACAGTCATTGCCTGCTGGCTCTCCCCTCACAGGTATCCAAGCCACCTTGACCGTGCCCCTCCTCCCTGGCCACAATAGGGTGTTTGTGCCTCT
The DNA here is from genome assembly GCF_902686445.1 of Sciurus carolinensis. NCBI lineage: Eukaryota > Metazoa > Chordata > Mammalia > Rodentia > Sciuridae > Sciurus > Sciurus carolinensis. The sequence continues at coordinate 51,944,138 of NC_062223.1, read as the reverse complement.
TGACTTTGCCAACCTTCTCGCCCACCACAGAATTTGACTCCAGACAGCCTTCCCTCTACTGGCAGTGAGTTCTCAGAGCTCTTCTAGAGTGACGCTGAACTCTCTGTCTCTATGAAAATCCCAGCTCTGGGTCAGGGTCTTTCTCGGTTTCAGCAGCAGACCTGTCAGGGATCATGATGACCTTCACTGGCAGTCTGCTCCTATGTGGGAAAACAGAGAGGTTGTGGGGATGCCCCTTCCTCTCCTATTTCCCTTCTCTGGACTCCTGAGAAATCTTAGCTATGGGCTCTGTCCAATCTAAAATTCTCTGTGACTCTCACCCCCCTTGCTGTCTCCTTAAAAATCTTTGGTCTCTCCATTTGACTCCAGATCTCAAACCTTGCAGGCTCATTTTTCTATTGCAACACAGTCTAACCCTAATATAAGTTAGATAATGACTCCTCTTGGCTGGAGAATGGGGCTTTCAATCCCACCATTATACAGGATTTATACAACTTATGTCACCACAGAGGAAAGTGGGTTGAGATTTTCTATATTCAAGCCTTCTCTTCTCTTTGCTCTTGCCCCTCTTTGTGTTGATACTGCTCAACAGAAAAATGGTTTTCTTTCCAGCAACACAGAAAAATGATTTTAAGACTCTCTCTCTCTTTCTTTTTCTCCCTTCCTTCCTCCCTCCTCTTTCTGTATTTATCTTTCTTTCTCACTCTCTCATGCTACTTTACTAAAATAATTAATGGCCATTATCATTTTTTCTTCTAAGACTCTTATTTTGTTTTGATTTTCTTAAATGCTATATTTTTTGAGCTCACAATTTTTATCCTACATACCTACGTTAGTGTATTTTTTTCTGATCAGTTCAATTGTATTCAGTTCTAGAGTTTGTTTTTGTCTTTTTATAAACATCTATAACATTGCAATGGAGATTCACCTGCAAAAAACTACAAGGCCTTTGCTTTTGTATTATGTGTGCTTCATGTTGTCTGTCTATATATATGCATGCATCCATATATCATGCACATAATACCAAAATTGGTCTATAAAGTGTACTCATGAAATAAAATTTAAAAACTGGATCCAAGTACTTTTAATTTACATGGTTTAAAAGTTCCAGTTTACATTGGTACACAGATGATAATGTAAAGGTATAAAGTCATTATTTCTAGCATTTTTCTTCAAAAGGAAGAGGTAAATGCTGTCAAATACACTTGTCTGATACCTTCATTCTTATAGTTAATAAGTAAATTAGATTTGATATATATGGGATTAATCTTTATAAATGTGTTTGTTAGAAACACCTGATTAATCTACGAAGTTGAAATGCTATTAAATATAAAAAAGTACTCTTCAATTCCTGAATTCCATGGAGTGATATACTTGAACATTGTTTGTGTTTTCATAAATTGATGATATGAGGGTCTAAATGAGTGCTAAGAAAGTCTGTGTGCAAGTAAAGAACATTTTTCAACAAGTTTGTGTGTAACTAAGTTGGTTATGTTTATGTGAGACAATCAGTTAAGCTATTTAAGGTTTTTCCCTTAGGTCAAATACTAATGTACTGATAAAAATCAAGACTTAATTCATATGTTAAACTGACAAGAATTTCTTAAAATACTAATTTACTCTTCACATTGTGTCTGTTAAGTTTTATTCTTTGGAGCAAATAGTCTTAAAAATTAGGGTTTGTAAAATTATGGCTAAACAACAACTGCTGGAGTATTATGCTACATTATAGAGGCCAAATTTTCCTTTAAAAGCTAAACTTAGTCAATATAAAATCATCAGTATGGCATCCAAAGTGTGCTCTTATCTTCCAGATATACAAGTCTTTAATGCAGAAATTTAAAAAAAAACATTTTTATTAAGATGCTGTTCTCCAAACTAAACTTGTCTATAGGATAACTTTAAACTTATAAGAATAATAAATTTTATTGGTGATTTATTTATCTCATTTAATGTTCTGTAACTGGACCTAACTTTATGTTACCTTCTATAATGGGATAAAAATGTAAATGTATTTCTAAAAGATAATGAGATCCTGATCTATTTAAAGGTTAATATCATGAACCATGAAAGCATTTTGCCACTTTTGCATACAAAAGGAAAGTTAAAAGCTCTCAGCCTTTCTCTGATTTATGTATTAGATATAATGTTATATTGTGTTAACTAATGTTTATATAGTTTCAGGAAACAATATATGTAAACTTTTTAAAATTACATGTAAGAAAGAGGTAATGATTCGCTTCATTTTACCTGAGATAAGGCTCTGTCTCCCACCTTACTGCATGTTAGAATGATTCCAAAGTAGACCAGACTCCAGCTCATTTAGAGTTGTTTTTGAAAGATTTATTTTTGTTGTAATGTCGAATATGGGATATTCAAGATAGCTATTATGCAAGCTGAATATATTTTTACTCTTGTTAATTTCATTTTGTAAAACTGCTACTTGTCAATGTTTTGCAGAGATACTGCTTCAAGAACACACAACCTAGATTAACTTGAGATAATAAACCATCACCTACAGGTTAGATACTATATAATGGTAACTTCCAGTACTAATATAGATTCCAATTAAATAGAAGGGTAAATGACTGTAAGGTCATAGACATTAAAGTTAAAGCCCAGTACTCTTACTTTAAGACTGGTGAGACTGACTTGCTGGATGTTTAAGATCAAGTTTAAGATCAAGATTAACACAAAAAGGCCAATAAAACCAGTATTTGGCTCTTGCCCTCTGAGTCAGCCTGAACGCAAGGAATGGAGAACATCCTAAGGAGCTTTGCAACTCTGGGCCACATGACCTCCGTATCAGTGAGATTAATGAGACCACTGGAGAATAGAAAGCCAGTCAGTGCACCTGCTGCGAAGAGGAGGGTCATTGGAAAAGGGAGACATCCCTGATGCTTTCAAAGGAAGTCACCTCATCAAGGAGACCCTACCTAGCAGATGGCACCAAAAGAACTAAGAAACTGCTCTCAAATTCCCTAACGGTGACCCCTGTGGGAACTCAGCTGGCTGTTAACAGCAGACAGGAACAGGAAAATTTGATCAGCTTGGTCTTGAATACCTAGCAAAAATAGTTATAACCAAAATACAGCCATAACTGGGTTTAAAAAGAAAGACAGTAGTTTCTTTATTAGAACTTAAGACCCACACTTGTGTCAGTCCCACAGTCCTGATGTCTCCAAATTCTGAGTTCTCCCCTGCCCACTTTGAGAGACTCATTTTTATCCATGCCTACCAAAATTACTCCTCAAACTGATACTTTACCCCACAACCAAAGCCTACCCATTCCAATAACAGCACAAACCAGATGTAGGAGCATCCCCCAAAATTATTCTCTTACTCATAGGGTTAAAAACATCCACCAAGATTAACACAGGAACAGCAGGGTTAAGAAACTCTATTCACTATAAAAATAGCACAGGTTATTGCAGATATCCATCAGGTGACTGATTTGTACTGACTTTTCAATCATTTTAGGAAATAATGCTATTTATAATAGCATTTTAGGAAAGAATGCTATTTCTATATAAACCAATCAAGAGTGATGAGAGACAAGGTTTAACAGCTCTAGGACCACCTGGAATATGGAAAATAAGTCTGACTCAGGAGACTTTCCAAATCTCAAACAGTGATTTTCAATATAAGTTTCAAAATGTTACCCATCTTAATGTTTCCTTTCATAAGGAATTTATCTCACACCATGTGTATTAAGTCCCTATGTTTTATTATCTGTACAAAATATGTAATGTGTTAAAATTACAATCTCGGTTCTGGCCATGGCCAACACAAAAACACCAGCTCTTAAAAATGGAGAAGTTTGGGGCAGTTTACCTAAAGCATTTCTTCTGTGAACCCTTTTAAATACTTTTCTACACATATAGCTAGGTTACTAGTTATAACCATACTGTTAATATTTCTGTTCTTATTTTGCATAATTTGTTGAGCAGGATAGAAATTATTACAGCACCAAGAAACTATGATTCTAAGGTCAACCAAGCTTGCTATGCTCTGAAGGACCCACACTCCTGGAATCATGGCAAGTACTCCCTAAATCTGAGTGAGACCCCAGACTCTGACTAAAGACAATAGACTCCCAACTGCATCACCTGCTGAAATTATTCCTTTAGTATTAGCAAATCAACTAATCTTCACCTTTCTTAAAATCGCCTGATTTCACTGTACTTATAATAACCTTTCCCCTGCCAATTCTTAATTTTGTATAGGAATAATTTCTTAATAAGTTTACCTGCTCAGTCCCAGCTGCCTCTCAGAACACACGGAAGACATTCTCTGCTCACCTCCTGACCCACTGAGACCACAAAGGAGAACTCCACCTACGATGACCTCAAGATCCCCTCCCCGACACTTTTCCCTGCCAGGGTCTCCATGCTTTGTTCCAGTCTCTGAAAGAAGGGGTCCCCCACTTTGCCCCTTCTCAGCTGGAGGCAGCCAGTTCTGACTTTGATTCTCTCTCCCCTTTCAGAGTCTGGAATGAAGGGTTATGGAAAATAATATAAAAGACAGTTCCCCAAGAAAAACAGAGGGACAGCATGGCTCAGGAGGAGGGAGGAAAATTAGACAAACATTAAACCTCTTCCAGCGCACACTTTCCCTATAACAATGGGCCCTAAACTTAGACCTTCCTCCATCTCAAATTAGCCCTAAATGGAGGCACAGAAAATATTAAAACTCTGGGAAACAATGGATCCCAGATGAGAACAACTAGTCTCAACCCTTTTATAACCAACCTCCCCAGTTAAAGTTTTAACCTGTACAACTAGCCCCTGATGGTCAAAACTGCACATACTCTTCTTTGCCCTTGAGACATATTCCATAGTCCCTTCAAATCCAAGTCACCTCCTTAGCCAATGTAGTTTTCCAAAATAGGGGAGTCTTTGACTTACTAACAGCAGAGAAGGGAGGCAAAAATTTGAAGCTCATTCATTTTGTTCTCAAATATTTTAGAGATTGAAGAAAAGCAAGAAAAAATATTTTAATGTAAAAATACTTAACATTGGTCCGGAATCATTATGTATATAGACAAATATTTATGTGTATGTCATATATATACTAACTGTGATCCAAATTACATGTTAATTTAAATGGTTGAAAATGGAGTCATGAATCAAAATGTATAAGAGCATAGGCAATAAGTTGTTTCAATGAGACTCTCCAAGATATCCTTTCTATTGACCCATCATATTAAGTGAGTTTTAAGAGTTTTATTCAGGAATTTTTTGCCTGTACTGATAAGTTCAAGTGTTTCTCCTGTTAATTTTCTTACAGTTGCAACTTTTGGTCTTTTACTTGGGGTCTTGATATATTTTGAGTTGGCATTTGTACAGGTGAGAGATGGGGATGAAGTTTCATTCTCCTGTATATGAATAATCTAGTTTTCTCGGCAACTTTTTATTAAAGAGACTCTCTTTTCTCCACAGGTTTTTGTCACTTTTGTCAAAATCAGATCATTGTAGCTGTGTGGATTTGTCTCTGCATCTTCTATTCTTTTATTTGTTGGTTGTTTATTTTTTCTCTTTCTCATATAAATTTGCTTATATTTATAATACCTGTTCCTTTTATATGCACATTTCCAGTTAAAATTAGTCACATTTACTTGTTGTATGTTCCCATAATATGATTTGTGATAATTATAAGCATAATAGAAACAATGGGAACTTTAAGAATGACAGTGAATTAGAAGTTATTTTGCTAAATTGAATGCTTGTTTTAATTTGGTAGCTCAATTTAGTTGGTCCTGAAAATGAAATTTAATGTGAAGCATTCATATTCACAACGGCATGGCATCCTTTGTTTGGTGGAAAGACACCAGGAATTTCCATGATCCCCAAATTTCACCTAACATAACTTTCCAAATCAGAAGTGCATGAAGACTGATTTTTTTTTTGTTTCCTTGTTTTCCATGTTCAGAATTTTTTTTTTACTTAATGAGCTATTTTAGTTTTTTCTTTAGATACTTTCCTCTTAAAAATTTTTTATTAATTTTTAAAATTTGTTCTAATTAGTTGTACATGACAGCAGAATGCATTTATACATTTTGATAGATTATACACAAAGGAAGAATAATTTCTCATTTTTCTGATTTTACATATTGCAGGATCACGTTGGTCACACAGTCATATATGTATATGGGATAATAATGTCTGTTTCATGAGCTATTTTAAGGTGAACACCACACAAGTTACAAGGAAAACTTTTCATGTACCTATCATAAACCAAACTATTTTCCTCCCTGCCATAAATTAACTTTATTTTGATTTAATCATTTCTATCTTTTTTTTTTTAAACCAAGATTCCTGATCTCTTTTTAGTGATTATGAGTAAGGATGTCCAGTTCAAGTAATATGCAATTTGAAAAACTTCCTCAGATAAGTTTCATTCTTAGCCAGATGTGAAAAAAAGTAACTATCTTTATCTAAAGTGAGTCTCATAAACTAAAGTTGCTTCAAAATGCAACTGAAGATCTTTCAGAGAATTCATTTTTCTAACATGACTATTTCAGAATCTCAGGATTCAGAATCCACAGAAAGATGTAATATAAATGTCTACAAATGTGTGTGTTTTTGTGTGTTTTGTGTGTGTGTGTGTGTGTGTGTGAAGCATGCCAGACTTAAAACTAACAACACATTAAAATTAAAATGTTGTCTCCTGAGTCATGACTAACAAAAAAAAAAAAAAAAACTATCAGGAACTAGCCAGGGATTGACTTCTTAAATCCATTTTTAAGGCTTTAGTTTAATAATTATTTCTTAATTCTTTTGTCCCCAGTTTATTATTAGACACTATTAAAGCACAGAGAAATTAAATAATACTGGAAGAAATACTAATGTTCTTACACCTAGATTCATCATTGTAGTGATTACTTTTCTCTTTTCCTTTTCTGAACCCGTTGGGTGTATATTTCAGATGCCATGCACTAAACGCTTAAGCACTCCAGACTCCATTTCCTCATAAGGTCTTTCTTCTATATAAACCAAATGCAGATACTGTGTGCAAAATGCATTATTTCTAACAGGTTTTGCTAAAATGACTGCTTATAAAACTGAGGTTTTCTTTTGCATTTGTATGTTTTTGAGGCCTTTTATCTCTCTGCTCTGTTCACTGCACTTCTCTCTGTAAATTCACATTGACATTAGAGAATTCGTAGAAACACTTGTTTTTGGATTTAAGTTCACCTAATTGCCTTCAGGATAAAGATGAGCCTCCATTTAGGGAATAAAAATAAATCGATTTCCTTCCATGTAACTTGAAAGTTCAAAATCACCTTGATCAAAACCCCACAGACCTGTTTATCATTTTCTTTCCATCAATCAACTTCCATAACTATATAAAGTAGCCATACTTATATCTTCTAGCTTATTATGCTACCAATGTCAGCTTAAATATCTATTTAATGTTGCCCTGTGATTCCTCTGTACCAAAACATTTTATCACAGGAAACATAGGATAAGACAAATGATCAGTTATAAACCACTCAGACACCGTTTGAGTGAGCGAATGTGCGTTTGTGCATATGTATGTGTGTCGGGGGGTGTAGGTGTGTGTGTGAAAGAGAGACAAATGAATGTTATATTTGCAGAGAATTAATAAAGTGGCTTTCTTAGAGGTGTGTATTGGCACAAGATAAAGATATTCCATAACTATTTGGCTTAAAGTTTACTAAATTGAAAACAATTTGTATATTGGTAAAATGTACCTAAGTACTTCTTGGATATTACCCACTGTTTACAATAGAAATCATGCTGCTTAACAATTACATACAACAATTGTTAGATTTTCACTGTAGAAGCTTAACACCTCTCAGTGATCAGGCAATCTGATGAAATTTTTAGTAAAAATAGAAAAGTGCAGTGTGACAAAGACATGGCACTAAATTAAAGGGCATGAGAAGGATGTTTAATGTTTACTTCTGATACTAAGTAGTTGTTCTGCCTCTTCCTATTTAACAGCTTCTCCAGCTGTCTCCTAAATCTTTTCACTGAAGCATGTATTATATGTACAGTTTTCTTTGCATGAATTTTTCGAGCAGTGGTCACTATTTCTAACAAGGGCATGTCTTAGAGTACAAAGTAATAAAACTTATAAAAAGAAAATTCTCTAATGTAAATGGGACCAAGATTTACAGGGTCAGATTTGACCCTTTATACAAATTTGGCACCTCAAGGAAAATAATTTGGCAGGCAACGAATTAGACAGCCTTGAAGGTTTTTTCATCTTATCTTGTACATTTGTATACTTGTAAAGGACATGTTTTAATTTCTCCTTGTAGGTAAGAATTACTAATCCACTGGAAACACAGGCTAAATATATGAAATGAGTTTTCCTTGAATAATAAAATCATCCTAGAAGCAGTTTAAATTAAAAAAAATATATAAAAATCGCTTTTTGAAAAGCTGAAACAGAATTAACTTGCAGAGGTAATTTATAAAATGTCTCAAATGTTCCGTAGTATAGCTTTTCTTCTGCTTAGGAAACAAAACTATTGAGACAGGAAAAAGATAGGTGGTTGTCAGGATTAATGGGAGAAAGGGATGAACAGGTAAAGCACAGAGGATTTTAGGTAAATTAAACTATTCATTAGGATGCAATAATGGTGGGAAAATGTTATGGTGCATTTGTCAAAACCTATAGAATGCACAACACTGAGCATGTACCCTAATGTACATTTATAGACTTTGGGTGATATTGTGTTAATGTAGGTTCACAGGTTGTAACAAGTATACCATTATTGTACATTTGATAGTGGGAAAGACTGTGCCACTGGATTGGGGCACCAACATATGAGAACTCTATAATTTCCACTTAACTTTTCTGTGAACATAAAATTTCTATGGAAAATAAAGTCAATATTAATAATAAATGAAGACTTGAACCAGTAATTAAATGAGGAACAGTTTTCCAAAATATTGCTATTAAACTGTGTCCATGAAAATTCAGTTACTGAATTTCAAAGATAAAAAGAAAACCTTTGAGAACACAAACAAAATGTTACTTACAAGCATAGAAAACAAATTACCTCAGACTTATTCCCAGCATATGGAGTAGTACAGAAGAGAGTTCAGGAAAATTTCACTCAACAAGCAGATACATTTTCAACCACACAATTCACTGAGGCATAATGATGTAGGCAGTGGTAACAGTGTATACAGGGAGTGCTTCCTTGTGTATATGTGTACTTTCTCAACAATTGTCAAATATGATGAACCACTTGTATCAATGGCCTATTCATTCTTAGAATGGATTCGAAAAACAGTACAACTCTAACACAAACTTGTCAAGGTCAGAGTTTATATTTATTTATTTTCTCACTTATATATCTAATTTGTTTGGTAAAAACAAACTTCTCATTACAAACCTGATGCATAAATAAATTAATAACAGGGCTTAAAAACAAACTCAGCTTAACGACTTGTATCTGTTGTCTGCTGGACATGTATTTATTTAATTCCCAATCAGTTAACAAAGTTATTGGAAGAAGATTGGTAAGATTTTTAAGTGAGTATTAAAATACGGATACTTTGGGTGAAAATGAAAATGCATTCTAAGACTAAAAGTTAAACATATACCAAAGTAACAAGCTGACATTACTTGAATAATCATTTAGACTGTAACTGACACGATATTGAGGAATTTACATACATTGTTTCACATAATTTTCAAGATAATCCCCTAGTTTAAGAGATCAGTCTTTTAAATCTGAAATCAATTTCTCCCCACTAAACATAATTTTTTGTACATATTTTTGCATGTAAATTCTATGCCCTGAGCTGTATTTTTTTTATTTGTTTGCTTGTTTTTGTATTAGGGGTTGGATCCAGAGGCACTTTACCACTGAGCCACAACTGCAATCCTTGTCGTGTTTTTATTTTGAGACCGGGTGGGTCTCACTGAGTTGCTTAGCGCATTCCTATGTTGCTGAGGTGGGCCTTGAACTGTGATCCCTCTGCTTCGGCCTCCCAAATTTCTGGGATTACAGGCGTGTACCACTGAACCAAGACAAAGCGCTGTGGTGTTTGAGACTTAAAACACTCCTGCACAGGTATCCTAGTGAGCACTATCCTGACAGAAGCCCAAATGATTGTGAGCTGTACTAGGTCTGTGCCTCCCCACCCTCTTCTTCACGCATGTAAACACCTGCAAATCAATCACTAAAAGACAATAGAGTGAAATGCAAAGAACTTGACTTTTTTATTCATGGCCTTGTGTAACCCTGGATGAAACATTAAGTATTTGTTCTCTTATAATATGGAGATAGATACGTTATACACCTAGACTTGGATTAGAATGTGTACATCTGAATATATATATATATGTATATATATATAATACATATATATTTATACACACAAGTATAGGTAGATTCAGGTATATATATGATACTTATACAAGTATGTACTATATATGATATACATAGCAGTTATTCAATTAACATCAATTGTTTTTATGAACAACAAATCATAAAACAATAAAAGTTTTTAATAAAGAACAACAAATCAAAGTCAAAAGTTTCTTGCATGATGTATGCTTGTGCCTTCATGTTTTCAGACTCAGAATAACTGAAGTACAATTAAGCCTTCCTAGAGTCAACCTTCTTCAAGAATCATTCTTACTTTGAACTTTCAGAAGTTGGACATTGCTTTTACCTATTTCATTAAGATGAAAAAGGAAATCACATGGTCTCCATTTAGAATCGGGGAGATTCTGCTTTCAATTTTAGCTTAGCAGATGGCATTTTGCTGGGTGATCTTTGGTGAATGGTTATTGAAGCTTGATATCAATTTATGCATGTTAAAAATGAATGTCACAATAACGAGGTTATCGTTGTTTGGAGGGATGAGTGTAGTTCAATGAAATATTTTGATTACATAGAACAGTAAGGGACACATAATAGCTGCTATGCAATGTTGGATCATTCATTCTTTCTGAAGTTCAGGATGTTTCTTTAGACTCTGAGTCTTTCCTGTTTCTCAAATGAATCCTCTTTATCTTATTAGAACTTCACTGGTTTCCTGTACTCTTAGTCATTCACTGATTGCTTTTATAGAATTCAAAAATAGTTTCTATCCTAATTTTTTTTGGTATATTACCTAAGTATTCAAGTGTTCCGAGAACAACAATAAAGTGATTAAAAAAAAAAAAGGCAAAACATAGTCCAGTATAGACAACTGACATAAGCTGAAGTTTAGACTCTCAAGGTGTATCCCCAGTAGAAAAGCCAGAAGTAAAGCATGTGTAGAGGCACAAAAGAATTATTTTAAGTAGCAGAATTTTCTCACCAGAAAATTGCCAATAGAACTGGTGTCTACCTGAACAATAGATCTGATCTACCTGCTGTGGAGTGTTAAAAATAGACTTCTGCTTCTTATTGTTAAAGAAATAAGATAATATTATGGAGAATTACAGTGATTTTCCTCAATAAAAGTTTCATATCATCTTAACCATAGAGGTATTTTTAGAGTAGTTTGCAAAAGTATGAAAATAGGAATAAAGGACAGTTCATACAATTACCTGTTCTATTAAGGGTATAATATAGGAGATTAAGAAAAAAGAAAATATACTTTTGACAGTTAAAATTTTCACAATATTCAAGCTGAAATATAAGGTGGTATTAGCATAAATTTTTATAAAGTTAATATTCATGTGTGAAAGTAATCAATTAAAATTATTAATAATAACATTTTTGAAACAAGTATGGGGTAAAATATAGACTTTTAGTTTTAGTATGTCACTTCACCTCTTAGTCTTAAATGGTATAAAAATGAAATAATTTTCAAGTTCTTGAGTATATAAAAATATTAAAACTATGAGCAGACATTCTCAGTTTATGATTGTGAAGAATCAATATTGTTTAAAATGTCCACAGTACCCAGAGTGATCTATAGAATCATAGCTATCCCAATCAAAATACATGGCATTATGCACAGAAATAGACAAAAAAAATTCAAAAATTTGTGTAGATCCACAAGAAATCATGAATGTATAAAGGCATATTGAATAAAAAAAAAATCCAGGACACTATTCTATGTGAGTTTAAAATATTCTGCAAAGCTGTAGTACAAAAATCAGTATGATATTGGCAGTAAATCAGACACATAGACAAATGGAAAATAATAGAGAGCCTAGAAATGAACCCACATATCTATGGCCAATTGGTTTTTGATAAACAGCTAAGAAAACACATCAGGGGAATAAGAGCCTTTTCAAAAATTGTTGCTGGGGAAATTAGATATCCACATGCAGAAGAATAAAACTAAGTCCCATCTCTCACCAGTTGCAAAAATCAATGCAAAATGCATTGACTTCAATGTAACACCTGCAAGTATTAAATCAAGTAGGAGGAAATACAGAGGGAATATTTTGGGAAGGAATATTTTGAAATACGCAAAATTTTTGGACAAGACCCCAAAGTATAGGAAATAAAGGCAAAAATAAATGTGTGGGATTATATCTAAGTAAAAAGCTTCCACACAGAAAAGGAAATAATCAACTGAATGTGAAGAAAACCTACAGGATAGGAGAAAATATTTTTAAACTATGCATTGATAAAGATTTAATACCCAGGATTTATAAGAAACCCCCCAGAAAACAATATTTTTTTAAAAGTACAGTTTAAAAATTGGCAGGATATAGATCTAAATAGACATTTCTCAAAAGATAACACACTAGTTATCCCGGCACCATTTCTTGAAGTCTGACCTTTTTCCAACATGTGTTTTGGGGAGGTTTGTCAAGGGCTAGTTGGTTGAAATTGCACAGGTTTATTTCTGGAATCTCTTTTCTATTTATTTGGTCAACATTTCTGTTGTATTTCACTGCATTGCTGTTTTTTTTAATATGCCTCTGTAGTTTGATTTGAAATTGGGTATTACAATGTCCTCGTCTTTGCTTTTTTGTGCAGATTGTTTTGACTATTCAAGGTTTTATGCATTTACATATTAATTTTACAATTCTTTCTTCTAGTTCTGTGAATAATTGAATTGAATTTTGATGGGAATTGCACTGAGTTTTTAGATCTCTTTTAGCTATAAGGCCATTCTAAAAATATTATTTTTGGTAATACATGAACATGGGAGATCATTCCACCTTCTTTTCTAATATTCATTGTTGAGGTCTTTCACCTCCCCATTTTGTTTATTCCTCTATATTTTGGTTGTTCATTTTGGTGCTATTGTGAAAATGATTACTTTCTAGATTTCTTTGCCAGTGAGTTCATTATTGGTATGTAGTAAAGCAACCCATTTTTCTATATTGATTTTGTATCCTGTTACATTACTGAATTAAAAAAAAATCATTTCTAAGAATCTTTTGATGAAGTATTTAGGGGCTTCTAAATATAGAAACATATCATCTACCTACAGGGATTATTTAACTGCCTTCTTTACTAGTTCTGTCCTTTTCATTTGCTCTGACTAAAATTTCAAGTTCCATAATGAAGAATAGTACTGAGAGGACCTCCTTGCCTTTGTTCCTGATTATAGAGGAAATACTGTGTTTCCCCCTACTCAGTATAATATTGGTTATGGATTTGTCATATACAGCTTTTGTCATGTTAACTTATCATCCTCCTCTACCTAACTTATTCCAGGGCTTTTACCATAAAGAGTTGTTGAGTTGTATAAAAGACATTTTCTGCATCTGTTGAAATGATTTATATGCTGTATTACCTTTATTAATTTACTCATGCTGAAACATCCTTGCATCTCTGGTATAAAACCAACTTATTCGTGGTGTGTATGGTATTTTAAATAGCTGTTGAATTTGATTTTTGAGTATTTTATTGAGGAAGTTTTCATTTATGTTCATCAGGGATATTGGTCTACAGTTTTCTGTCTCAGATGTATTCCTAATAGGCTCAGGTATTGCAGTAATACTGACTTCATGGAAGGAATTTGAAAGAGTTCCTTTCCTTTCTATTTTATGGACTAGTTTGAGGATTAGTGTATTAGTTGTTCTTTAAAAGTCTGGTAAATTTCAGCAGTGGACCCATTTGGTCCTGGGTTTTTCTTTTTAGAAGACTTTTTAGTACTGCTTCAATCTCTTTGCTTGTTATTGATCTATTCAGGTTTTTATATCATCTTAGATTTTTGAAGGTCATATTTATCCAGGAATTTGTTCATTTCTTCCAAGTTTTCAAATTTTTTGCACATTGATTTTTACAATATCTCCTAATGACCCTAATAATTTTAGTGGTTTCTTCTGAAACCTTTCTTTTTCATCTCTAGATTTATTTACTTGGATTTGTCCACGAATTAACTCAATTTGAGTGGATTAAAAACCTTAATATAAGACCCCAAACTCTGAAGAAATATAGGGGAAATCTTTCAAGATATTGACAGAAATGTTGATTTCCTGAATAGGGTTCCAATAGACCAAGAAATAAAAACAAGAATCAATAATGGGATTATATCATATTAAAAATCATGTGCACTGCAATGAAAAAAATCAAGAGTGAAGTGACAACTCACAGCAGAAAATCCTTAACAGCTACTCATCTGATTGACAAGTGATATCTAAAATACACTAGAATTCAAAAATCTTAACATCAAAATAACAAATAAGCCAATGAAAAAAGTAGGCGAATGATCTGAACAGACACTTGTCAAAAGAAGACATACAAATGGCCAATATATAAAGAAAAGTTTGATATCTTTAGCTATCAGGGAAATGTCAAATAGAAACACAATAAGATTATATCTCACCACAGTCACAAAGGCTATTATTTTAAAAATAATAAAAAATGATGTGTAGCAAAAGAACCCTTACACACTGTACATGGACTGGTAGTACATGCTATTCTAGAAAATAAATTATCCTTAATACCTGAGCACTGTATTGAATGCTACTACTATCAAAACCCTTGTGGCTATGCTGTCCATCTTTTTATAACCTCTGTTGGTCTGTTTCAGAACTACGTACTACTCCCAATACTTTGCAATTAGAGTAAGATTTTTCTGTGTTTGATTTAAAAAGTTACATATTATTTGACCCTTCTAATATTCAGGATTATGAAATGCTCTAAACTTCTTTGACAAATAGAATGATAAAGAAGAAAGGCTATGTGAGTTTAAGGACCATGATATAAGAAACTGGCAGTTTCAGTTTCTCATTTCCATGAGCTCTCTGTGAGATAAGTGGTTTATCATGTCAGAAGTCCATGTATTCTGAGAACAACATGCAGAGATACTCCAACTGGCTAGCACAAAAAAAGTTTAATCGATATCACGTAAGGGAAAAAAAAATCACCTAGCACAGGCTGACCTGAATTTTTATTTTATTTTATGTATTTATTTTGATACTAGAGATTGAATCCAGAGGTTCTTAACCAGGGAGCCACATCCCCAGCCCCTTTTCAATTTTTATTTTGAGATAGTGTCTCACTAAGTTGACTAGGGCCTTGCTAAGTTACTGAGGCTAAGTTACCTTCTTTGAATTTATGATCCTTCTATCTCAACCTCCTGAGTCACTGGGATTATGGATGTGCAGTACCACACCTGACCTGATGTTAATTCTTAACCCCACCAAAGAAATAGTAAACATAATAAAGGAGATAATAAAGTAAAATGCTTGTTGTTTTAAGGCCTGTGGTAGTCAATTTTCTGTTGCTGTGACAAAATGTCCAAGATAATTGACTTAAGGGAGAAAAGATTTATTTTGGCTCTAGATTTTGGAGGTTTTAGTTCCTGATTGCTTGGTCCTGTTCTGTTGATCGTGCAGTGAAGGAAACATCTTGTTGGGTGGCAAGGAACCAAAGAGTGAGGGGGAAGGTGCCAGGGTCTCCTCAATGGATACTTCCAGTGACCAGATTTCCTTCCTTTAGGCCCCACCTCCTAAAGGTTCTGCCACCTCCCAATGGCACCCCATGGTGGTGACCATGTGTTCAATGAATGGCCATTGGGTACATTTTGGTTCCCAAACAAAAAAGCACTACATTTGGGGGTTAATAGTTACTGATCAAGGATTGTCTTAAGTAAAAAACTTTAAAATTCAGTTAAATGTACATTTTCATATATTAATCATGCCTAGTTTCTGATATATGGTTTTCCAAAAAGAAAATTGTTTCTTTCTTTCAAAATACCCAGTCTTGTTCTGTTTATTTGTTTATCAGAAATAAGAGCCTGGTGTTAATCTGAAGTGGACTGCTTTATCTTGTTGTTTGCCACCTGAAGTTGCAGATTGATACGGAGTACGGAGTGACTGAAGATATACGTTTCGGGAAGTCTGGATAAAAATGTTCAAGTGGTAGGAGGAAACGGAAAACACTGCTGGGAGCGTAAAGTTGGATGGTGAAGAACAGAGAAAGGCAAGAAGAATGAACTTTGCCCAAAGAAATCATCTGAAATCAGAATGTCATTTAAGCTTACAAAGTGAATTTTCTCTCCTTTTCATTCGTTGATAGCAAAGTATTAGCCAAAGAACCAAGAGGGCATGTGATAGCTTTTATTTGCCAAGACATATTTGAACTCAGAAATTTTGAAAAGCTGCTTTTGAAGTTGAACAAAATTTCATTATAGTTTATTATCTTATTGTGGTGGCATCTGGAAAATTTTTACCAATGGATTCTGAGAAAAAAATAATAAGTCACTAATTGAGAGATAACACATGAAGTATTTCTTTTGTCTATTGTATAAGACACCAATCCAAATGGAATGATTAAATTAATACTTGTTTATTCTGTCCCCTATGATGACTCAGCTCAGTTGATTGTAGGGGTGCCAGGCTAGCTCAGGCGCAGGTAAGGGCTGCGGAGTCAAGACCCCAGACTCCAGCAGTTGGGTGGAAGTAGGCTTGTGGCGAGCAGCCTGCAAACTCATTTATTGCAGGAACAGGTATACATTTTATAAATTTCTTGCCCAATAACAATGTGCCACGGGGGATCAGACCACCAGGCTTCTATACAGGTTCCCTTGGTAACGCTATGTCAACTTGGGGCAGTTGTTTACATTCCTAGGTGGTCAGAGTGGAATGCTCCTCTCTGCAAGTTTACACACTTGAGACATTAACTGCTGCGAGTCAAAAACTAGGATCTCTCCCAACAGTTGATGGTTCTTTTCCATGTCACATTGGCTGGGATCATAGTGTGACAGCACTGAGCTGATTCATGGAGTGGGTTAGAAGATGAGAACATTTCTCATCAAATCTCCAGGAACAGCTTAATTTTTGCTTGAATCCCTCAGTTCTTGCCTACATGGACTCTGCTTCTTTCTCTATCATATGAGTTTAAGATCATGAAAGAAAAAAATTTCCATGTCTTATAAGGACTGGACATAGGATTAGTGCAACTGGTCATATTGCATTTGCTAAGTCAAGTCACAGAGCCAGTCCTTATTGAGGTGAAGGAAAAGTAGATATCACCTTTTAATGGGATGAGTATCAAGTGTACCCATGGAGATGAAGAATACTAACATCTAAAGAGAAATCTCCCACGATCAACCATCTGGTGTTAAAACAAATGGTTTTCCTACTTTTAGAATACTTACTTTTCTCTGGGAGGTCCCAACCCCTTATGGGATGAAGATTAATGACTGGTATCTTGTAATTTACTTTAGTTCCAAATATGTATGAGAATTTTGTAACTCTCTGTCTTGCAACTAGTTATCTACAATGAAAACTAATTTACCCTAAACAGACGATACACAATGCTGAGGCAGAAGCAGATAATCACCACAGACTCTCTTTTCCAAAGGCTGTGGGTGGAATATAAGGCATAGAGCAACTATGTGTCTGAGTAATTATGAAGTCCAGACAGGCAAATGGTGCCAGTTTCTCTGAATCCAGAGGCAGGAATTTTGCTCTGATTCATGGCCATATGGGGGCTGTCCTTAATTTATTATTCTGCATGTTTTTCCTGGTTCAGTCCTTTGAGTTTGGGACCATGTCCTCTGCCTCTGAGTCATCATTCTCTGCCTATTAGAAATGGAATGAATTTTCAGTTAAGTGACTTTCTTAGCCTGCTTACTACCTATGGAAATTTGGGATCTCAAAAATGGCTTAACCTTTTTCCATTGCAGTGCAACCTGAGACAGCTCCCTTAAAAATGTTATGGGGTTCCTATGTAACAAAATGCAATTTGTCCATTAGGCAAAGTACTTTAAATCCAAGACACTCACATTTCTACTCTGTGCCATGAAATTCACATAAGTTCTTTTGCCTGTATGAAAATGCCTAAGAGGTAACCACTTAAATGGTTCTCAGTTTTTAACAAGTCTTCCATTGCCACACTGTGACTGCCACATTTTATTATAAGTGTCCTAGATCTAGTCTTTGGCCTGAGTGCTTCCTTGCTCCTGGATTTACCCTTTGTTGCCTGGAAAACCCAAAATGTCCTGATATACAGATGTATATTTCTTTTTACTTATGTACACACACACACACACACACATTTCCCCTAAATTCTTCTTTCAAACTTAATAGTTCCTTCTACACTAGCACTCTTCTAGCACTCTTGTGAGATATAGTGTAGCCATTACTATTGGTCATCAGTAACATTCTGCCTTTAAGTGTTCCTAGGTAAATCCACATCTTACTAGGTCAATCCCATGCTGCCTTGTCCCTCATCTCACTGAGTGATATTGCTAACAATAATCAGGACAATATCACCTTCCTTTTTTTTTTTACAAGAAGTCTCATTGAGATAGTTTATGTTAATTGTCTACGATAGTGTCTAACAAAGGTGCAATTCTTATTCGTAGTTGTTTTAAGCTTAAAAAATCATTATCCAGGCATTGAAGCCTGGATCAAACAAAATTTTAAAAATCCACCAATTTTCATCCTAGTGAAAGCCACTCTTTCACAATCCATGTCAAGAACACATATTACAGCCAGACTGGTGTACTCACTGGACCTGTCCTCTATATGGATTTACACTGGTATACCCACCCAGCTTAACTTTGGCTTTTACACATATTATTTTCCCATGTAAAATTTATGACTCACTTCTATAATTGAGGTACAGCTCTCCAATCTCTGAAACCTAAAATTCTCCCAACATCTTTAAGTCCTCTACTGTGAATTTCTATTTCATTTATTTCCTGAAATTGTCTAATATTTTGTTAAGGGCAGTAGTTAGGTGATTATATTTTAATTTGATAATATTCTTCTTCACTTCATAAAATAAATAGTAATGACTACACTACATCTCACAAGAGTGCTGTGGGGATTCTGATTGTACCTAAAAGTGAGTTGGAAATTGTGAAAAAATAAATGATAATAAATAATAAATAATATGTCACAGCACTAACCTTATTAACCTTTACATAAATGAAAGAAGTGATCTCAAGAATTAACTGATCAAGACAAAAATCACAAGAATTCTGTATAAGATAATACATAAAACATTATGCCAATTAGAAATAAAATACATCAATTTCCATACTAGTGAAAACAGCATTTGTAGGTAAGTTTTTTCTTTTCTCCTCATTATGACATTCTGTGAAAATATAGAAATGGAAAGTCTTTTATTTAAGAAAGGATTTTTAGTCAGTACAAGCACTAATATAGGCTCTCAGATAAACACCAATAAGTTTCTTTTATCCTGTTCTCAACTAATACAGGTAGCATGAAAAAAATGAGAATTTTTAATAATCAACAATGGAAAATCAGACATTTTGGCTCATATATATGAACAGTTATCCTCAAAGAGGTACCTACAGTAGACATAAACTTGAATTGGGTTTCATGTTCCTGACCTCTCACAAATTTTCATGCACCTAATTCTTACAGTGAAAATCAGGACATAAATACTGTTGGATAAGCTACCCAGGCTTTCATGATGCAGTTCTTAGGGTAGCTTCTATTTCCATTCATTACCACCTAATCTTTGCAAATGTAACAAATTTATGTTTGAGGGAAGCACTGTATTTTTAGATGAATTTTCTTCTATCTACTCTCCAATATCTATCAGTAATCAAAACAGATTATGTCTCAGTAGAACAGACTCTGTGTTTTAACTGTCTTCCAATGCTCAACTACCAGTAGTGTGATGTTTCAGAAGCATGAAGCTATATAGCCAGTTTTCAACACCAAAACCCTTATTGTGATCTTTGAGTGTAGCATTATTATTTCTTTTAAGCATTAATTGTTAAAACAGGATTTAAAGGAACATCCAAAGCAATCAACTCCTGTCTTTATCAGTTGCTAGTCCTTGACTTAAGTTGTTCTTCATTTGCTTTCTTTTTTTTCTTATTGCTCAGACTAGTAATAAAAATAAAACTACAAATATAGACAGTAGCAGGAAAAATTTTGCATACAACAAAGGAACAACAATAAATAAAATCTTAAATGCTAAAAGCAATGCATTTCAAAAGATGAAACAAATCAAAACATGTAGGATACAGCTAAAGTAACATTGATAGATTGATAGGGAAAATCATTGTACTATTTTTTTAACCTGTTGGTTCTTTATAGTTATACATGACAGCAGAATCCATTTAATATATATATATATATATATATAAGTTTTTATATATACATATATATAAACACATGCACACACATGTGCACACACACACAGAGAAGCATGGAATATATTTCATTATAGTTAGGATCACATACTTATGAATATACTATAGTGGGATTCATTGTATTATTTTCATATATGTACATGGGAAAATTATGTCAAATTCATTCCAGTTTCTTTCCTTTTCTTCTTTCCCTTCTATCTGTTCCCCATTGTCTAATATGCTGAATTTATATCCTTCTTCTCCCACTCTACTTACTGTATTGTTTATAGAAACTAAATTCACAGTACTTAAATCACAGAACCAATCTAGTTGTCCTTCAACAGATGAATTGATAAATAAAATGTATCTATACACAATGGAGTATTCCTCAGCCATGAAGAAGGATGACTTTATGACATTTGCCAGCAAATGTATGGATCTGGAGACCACATTGCTAAGTGAAGTAAGAAACCAAAGAAACCAAAGGTCCAAAGTTTTCTGTGATATGTAGAAACCCACATTCTTCATTTTCATTTGACTGCTACATTCAGATAAGAATACAGCTGAAACAGTTTAAATATTGAGATAATTCTCATAAAATGACTTGGCATGTCCTTTGATTATAGTTGCTACTAATACAATGATGACATCAATTATGTTGGTTCATTAAATCAAGTGTTTTGAAAAGTGTAAGTACCTATTCAGTAATCATCAGAAAATTTAGGAATTTTTGTTAAAAGTGATTAACTGATGATATAAATTAATTTGTGACTTTCAGGAGACTCTAACACAGAAAGACACATGCAAACACAAACTGGAAAAGGAATGGAAATCAGGTTTGTCTCTACGGTACCAGAAACCATGATACATTATCTCCTGAGAGTCCTTCACACTTGTAAGTCCACTATTGTTATTCAAGTTGTGACAAATGCATAAAAAGTTCATATAACATGATGGTCAAAGTCTTACATGGTGCAAATGATTGAAAATAGAAAATTAGGAACGAATAGCTATCCAAACAAAAGTCCTGTGCTTCCCCATACATCTGAAAATTAAATGATATTATAAAAAGAGAGAAAAATTAGTAGAAAAGGAATCAGAGAGTAAGAGATGAAAATTGAAACACAAGAGGAAGGTCATCTTGTAATCAATGACATTTTATCCATGGATTCATCAACCAAGGGTTGGTAATACCTATGTTTATACCTCTCTACCTTGATCTGCCTGAGGCTCAATTTACTCATAGAACAATAATAGTGGGGGGAATTAGAGAGGGGACATCTCAGAAAAGAGGATGAAAAATTATTTTTAAACTGTAAAAATAAATGAACAAGTTATACCTTATCATCTTGAAGTTTGAAGACATCAGCTAACATTGGTGACTTTTTCTGAAAGCATGTCTCTAAATAAAACATTTCTGTCACTGTTTCTAGTCCTCAGAGACCAAGAAGTTGTACTAGACAACTTAGTTTTATGTATTAAAGATTCCATTCTTAAGCCGACATGTTGAAGACTTGGACGTACTTTTTCTTCTATAAGATACAGGGTGTCTGGTCTGATTCCGAGATCCTTGATCCATTTTGAGTTGAGTTTTGTGCAAGGTGAGAGATAGGGGTTTAGTTTCATTCTGCTGCATATGGATTTCCAGTTTTCCCAGCACCATTTGTTGAAGAGGCTATCTTTTCTCCATTGCATATTTTTGGCACCTTTGTTTAGTATGAGAAAATTGTATTGATTTGGGTTTGTGTCTGTGTCCTCTATTCTGCACCATTGATTTACCTGTCTATTTTGGTACCAATACCATGCTGTTTTTGTTATATTGCTTTGTAGTGTAGTTGAAATTCTGGTATTGCAATACCCTCTGCTTCACTCTTCCTGCTAAGAACTGCTTTAGCTATTCTGGGTTTCTTATTCTTCCAGATGAATTTCATGATTGCTTGCTGTATTTCTGTGAAGTACGTCATTGGGATTTTAATTGGAATTGCATTGAATCTGTATAGCAATTTTGGTAGTATGGCCATTTTGACAATATTAATTCTGCCTATCCAAGAACAGGACTCCCATAGCACAAGAAATAAAAGCAAGAATCAATAACGGGAATAGATTCAAACTAAAAAACTTTCTCTCAGCAAAGAAAACTCTCAGTAATGTGAAGAGAGAGCCTACAGAGTGGGAGAATATCTTTGCCAATCATACTTCAGATAGAGCACTAATTTCCAGAATCTATAAAGAGCTCAAAAAACGCTACACCAAGAATACAAATAATTCAATCAACAAATGGGCAAAGTAAATGAACAGACACTTCACAGAAGAAGATCTACAAGCAATCAACAGACATATAAAAAAATGTTCAACATCCCTAGTAATAAGAGAAATGCAAATCAAAACTACCCTAAGATTCCATCTCACTCCAATTATAATGGCGATTATCAAGAATACAAGCAACAATAGGTGTTGGCGAGGATGTGGGGAAAAAGGTACACTCATACATTGCTGGTGGGGTTGCAAATTAGTGCAGCCACTCTGGAAAGCAGTGTGGAGACTCCTCAGAAAGCTTGGAATGGAACCACCATTTGACCCAGCTATCCCACTCCTTGGCCTATACCCAAAGGACTTAAAATCAGCATACTACAAAGATGCAGCCACATCAATGTTCATAGCTGCTGAATTTACAATAGCTAGATTGTGGAACCAACCTAGATGCCCTTCAGTTGATGAATGGATAAAGAAACTGTGGTATATTTATACAATGGAATATTACTCAGCCATAAAGAATAATAAAATTATGGCATTTGCAGGCAAATGGATGCAGTTGGAGAATATTGTGCTAAGTGAGATAAGCCAATCTCAGAAAACCAAAGAATGAATGATCTCGCTGATAAGCAGATGATGTTACCTTATGGGGGGTAGGAGGGTGGCAAGAATGGAGGAAGGAAGGACTGTATAGAGAAAAAGAGGGGTAGGACAGGTGGGGGAGAAGGGAAAACATAACAGAATGAGTCAAAAACTATTACCCTATGTAAATGTATGATTACACAAATGGTATGCCTCTACTTCATGTACAAACAGAGAAACAAGATGTACCCCATTTGTTTACAATAAAAAAAAAGATCCCATTCTTTTCTCATCCTGCTTTCTGAAATGCCCCACTTTTTGTTGTACATGCTGAGCATTATTTGTCTGCATGGTTATCTTTTGTAATTTGCCATCCACTTGAAGGGACATCATTCCACGGGCCAAAAGACAAGATAATAAGATCCCCACTGAGTAACCAGGCTTACCAGGAGAACTCTGGGATAATTCTGATGGGTCAGAAAACACTAAGAACTCCTGTTTCATGTTGAACCAATGCCATATTTGCACATAGTGAAAGGTCAGAGTGTACATACTACCACAGTAAAGGACTGCCATAGTGTGGGGTGTTTGTAGAACCTCGAGCCTTGTCACATCTTTAGAAGGTCCCCTGGGAAGTGTTATCAACACAAGCAGATGATTATAGATGAACATGTCCCTGCCTCTAGGAGACAGAACTGAGAAGTTCTAGAGAAGAACTGAACCAGGGGTGCTAAGTGTGATCATATCATCATTTAGGGAAACACTTTAAATAATTCAGTTGAGTAAAATAAATGTATCTTAACGAGGTGATTCTAGGTGATTAATTCTGTTAATACTGATCATCACTTTTGTTTTCCCTCAACCATCTCCCAAACCTTTGAATATAGTTTTTGCTTTCTGCATCTCTTTGAGTAGTATTACTGCCTGCATACTTATCTACTAGTATCAACAAGAAAACTTAGAATCAAAATTTAGAAATATAATTTACTATATCCTATTTTCTATCATGTTACGTATATGTGTGAACCTATACTTCCATGATGTGGGAAGGTGAGGCTGCTGAGGAGAAATACTTATCAGGATTCTTCAAAACCATACATTAGGACAGTGAATAAATGTTGGATAAAGTATGGTGAAGAATCTTCTACAGAAGACTGATACATGATTTTCATGTTTATTGTAATCCAAATTCCCTCTTGAAAGGGAGACATATCATAGATCCTATCACTTTTTCTTTAAGGAGTTGATGTTGCACTTAAAACATTCCAAAACTTAAAGTCAAACAGCAAAAGTACTATTTTATTTTGAAGTTAAATTTTCTTTTAAAATTGCAAGGCAAAGTCTCAAAATCTTGCATTTTAAGACAGATATTCTTTTATTTCTGTTCAACTGAATATGCAGCTATTGTTCCCTAGGCAACCAACTTTTGCTTGTAACTATAATTTCAAATTAACAGAACGACAGACAGTGAAAAGAAAACTTTGTGAAAATCTAATTACAATAATAAATAAACTAATTTATTAATAAATTAAAAAAAGAGGTGAGGACACTTCTACCTGTGATCTCAATTTCCCTTATGGTGACATTCAGCATTTTTTCCTATAACTGTTGGGCATCTGTATATCTTCTTTGGAGAGAGATCTATTTATGTCCTAAATCTATATTTAAAATTGGGTTTTAATTGAAGTTATTAAATTGAGTTGTAGGAGTGCCTTATGTACTTTGGATACTAACTCTTCATACATTTACTGTAAATACTTTCTCCTTTAGACTGCTTTTTTTTTTAACTGTGTTTTTATTGTTGTTACGGAGAAGTTTCTTAGTTTGCTGTATTACCATTTACCTATTTATGTTTTTCCTTTGTGTGTGTGTGTGTGTGTGTGTGTTTGGTGTTCTATCTAAGAAATCATTGCTAACAACAAAGTCATGAAGCTCTACCCCTCCAACATTTTCTTCTACGTAATTTAGAGTTTAGGTCTTACATTTCAGTCTTTACATGTTGAGTTGATTTTTATATGTATTATAAAACAAATGTTCTTATGCATGTGGTTATCTACTTTCCTAAGCACTATTTGGTGAAGATTCTATTCCTTCCCCAGTGTGCATTCTTAAAACTCTAATTGAAGGTATGTTGACTGCATATATTCAGGTTTATTTCTGGTTTTTTTATTTTGTTCCTTAGGTCTCCATGTCTATTTAAATGCCAGTACTATATTGTTTTACAGTAGATAATTAAAGGTAGTGAGAATGTGAAGAAAATATAATTCTTTCACACTACTAGTGGGAATATAAATTTGTAGGGTTATGATAAACAATATGAAGATCCCTCAAAATATAATTAAAAGCATAATTACCTTCTGATTCAACAATACCACTTCTGGGTAAACATCCAAAATAACTGAAATCAGAATCTCAAAGAGATTGATGCATTCCTGTGTTCATTGCAGTATTATTCACAATAGTAAGATATTGGGAGAGGTAAAGTTCTGGGAAGTGATATTGGGCAAATTATATTGTCATGCTGTGTAAATGTATGAGTATGTAACAATAAATCCCATCAATATGTACAGCTATAATGCAACAATATATGCAAATATATAGATGCACTAAATGCAAAAAATAAAGATGTGGAAAAAAGATATTGGGGAAAATTCAAGTGTCTATAAATCAATGAATGCATACAAATGTGTTGTAAACATGCAATGAAATGTTTTGAGCCTTAAGAGGAAGAAAATTCTGGGATGAACTTGTGAGAGATTATGCTAAATAAGACGAGCAAGCAGAGAAGAACAAATACTACATGACTCTACTTGCATAGCAGGAGAGATTGCATGATGGCTGCCATGGATGCAGGGAAGGGGAAGTGGGAGAGAGATTATTGTCCAATGGGTGCAGAGTTTAGTTACACAAGTGCTAGACTTCTGTACAACATTGTGCTTCCATGATACTGTTTTGTACACTTGAAAATGTGTCAGGAGGATAGATTCCATGTTAAGTGTTCTTACCACCATGTAAATATATTCATAAATTAATCTGTTAATGAAGCAGTTTTAATGTCCATCCTAAATGTGCTAACAGCAGTTGTAAGGGGAAAATACTTGTCAAGGGAGAATTTTCTACCTAGTTTATTAAAGCTACAGACATGGCAAAATTGATATTCCTCCAACTTTTAGATCACACTGGGATTTCTCCATTTTTCTCTTAATTCTGATACTTAAATGTAAAGACTCACTAGAAACTAAAATTATTTTGTGTAAAAATAATGGAAATTCTAAAAGAAATAGATTTTTGTAATATTCAAGATAAAATAATGAAACAATCACATGCCTTGAATGCCAACAAGCATCCACTTGAAGTAACGTATGGCAATAAAAATATTAGGTAATATCACTGTGCTTGTTTTAATAATAAGGAATCTGAGGAGTAGAGTGTTACGTCACCTCCTTAACAAAACACTGCAAGGACAAGGTGATGCAGCAATTCAAGAGTAACTAAATCAAACATATGTATTTTTAATATCACCTTCTTCTATCTGTAATGACAAACAAAGGTACTTAATATAAAATTTGGAAAACACATAGCATGTAATTGTAAGGTGAGATCTAGTTACTGACTTACTATGGATCAGCTGCTCTAGCCAATCATTGAGTAACATTTAATATCTTTCAAATGGGTAGAAGGATAAACATTCTTTCCAACCTCATGTCCTGTTTTTAGGATAAGGAATAACATAACTAAGCATGAAATTACAGAGAAAACAGTATGTGATGGCAGAAGGCAGACTTCAGGACAGACTGGAACTGGAAGTGTGCAAAATCTTCTGAAGCTTGCTCAACTTGTGTCTTCATTGTTAAAACAAAATGTAAGACTTATATTATGAGCACTGAAATCATATTGATCTGAGTTATAGTAGACATATATATAATATATATTTATTACAATCATATATTTACATGCATGTATATTTGGTAGTTTTATGTCTTGAAAATTTGCACAAACATTCCCCAAGATGAGTTTATTCATATTTGGAAGGTAAATAAAAATAAAGACTCTGAGATGTTGTTCATGGATTATATGTGGAAAATATATACGAAAGCATATGTTTACATATACACACATAAAACACATATACACATACACAAAACACAGTCCTGGGTATGTGTTGGATTCTTAATAATTTGTACCAGTTGCTATGGTAACAATGAATGTGCTGTTGCTGGTAATGGTTGTAAATTACCAGATATTTTCCGCTACCTCATCTAGATATTTAAACTACTCCTTTAAAATTCTTACCTTTCTCTGATATTTTCTCTGATTTTTTCTTTAATATTTAAAACACAGAAACATGAACACCAAACTGATTATTTTGATGATTTTCTTTTGATATCAGCATATGCTTATTATAAAGGGTATGCAAGATATAGAAAAACACAAGTAAAATATAACATTTAGATTACTGACATCTGCAAGTAAGAAAATTAATGTTCACATATGTTTAACCTTCCATTTTAAATTGTTCTATGTTCAAGTGACCTACTCTCTAAAGTCTTTTTGGAATCTTAAATTTTGCCTTTCACTTGTAATGTCCAGGCTCCATGTATTGTACTATATCCATGACATATGTAGACCTCAAGATGTAACTAGGGAAAAAGCACAAATTGAAAAAGAAAGTCTGATTGCTTCCAAACTTTTGGACTTATGAAAACTAACATAGTTTATTCTGTTTTTTTTAAAAAAAAAATTCTGAGCATTGCATTTATTACAGTGTGTGCTAATTCTTGCTCAGGAACTCATATAAAGATGATAATGAATTTAAGTGATGTACATAAAATCACTCATAAAATGGTGTCTGCCTTCCAGACATTATACAGAGCCAATGCCTCTGCAATCTCTCTCTGACCCTGAGTCTCTTGATCTAGCACTTTTCCTAATCTCTTAACTCAGCACCAGCCACATTCATTCTTTTACCGTCTCTTTCTAATGTATGATAAGAAACCCATCATAGGAATCTCACTATCCCATCCACATCTTTCAGTATCAGCTTCGAATATCACCACCTCTAGGAAATTTCGATTGCATCCATCTCTGTAGTCTCTCATATTTTGTTACTATTTTTGACATCTACCCTAAAATTGATCACATGAAGATTGTGTGACTTTCTCAATAGATTTCAAGTTCCAAGAGGATAGGGATGCATCCATCCTTGGTCACCCCTCTACATGTAACACTGACAGCAGTTTGCATTATGAAATGAACTTTCATGATGGGATGAACTAATCAACATAATTTGGAGTCTAATTTATTTTCATTTTTTTAGAATTTTTGAGACAAACGTTCTCTGCTATTTTTTTTTTTTTTTTTGAGTGTGTGTGTATGGGTGTGACACTTAAATTTCCAAAGGAGGTAACTGGAAATTGTGGTGTTGTATCTTGGAAAATATTTCTTGGGGATTTAGCATGAGTACATCTCCATATAACACATTAAAAAGTGCCAAAATGTTCAAGTTTTATAGCATATGAATGTAGATTTAGTTCCCTGAGGTGGTGCATATTAGCCTTGTAAGTTTTGGCAACTTACCCAATATTTCTGATTTTCTGTTATTTTCTCTGGACTGCTGAGATTATAATACCTGCTACCTACTAAAGTTGAGAAGAAGATTGGTAAACATTAAATATAAATTGGATCTTATCACTCATTGTGATGGATGATTTTTAATTATTTGTTCATTTTTTATTTTTTACACACTACGTTTTGACTCATTATTCACAGATGGGCTACATCATTTTGTTTTTATGGTTGTACATGATGTAGATTCATAACATTTGTGTAATCATACGTGTACATAGGGTAATGATGTCTGTCTCATCCCATGATTTTTCATATCCCCCTTCCCTCTCATTTCCTTCTACAAAATCTAAAGTTCCTCCATTCTTCTCTCGCTCTCAGTTTGTTTGATACTATGGTATCCTCATTTGTAAAGAATTACAGGACACTGAAGTTCAAAGAGTTTCAAAGGCACATGGCAGAAGCACTTGGCAGAGTCATGTTTATTTATCAGGAAGATTCAAAAAATTTTCCTTTAGATTGCAAAATATGTTATTCTTATCCTTTATGTCTAAAGAAATGAATCCCTGTATAATGCTCTAATAGAAAGATTTTTGGTTATCTTTTAAACAATTCTACATTCTAAACAACTACGAAAATGTATCCTATAATGACAGTGCTTGAAATATAACAATTCTTGAAAAGCAAGCAAGCACCTATCACTTAGAGGTGAAAAAAGGCGTTAAAAATTTGCCACAAAAATCAATCAGAAAGCACATAAATGAAAATGGTGATAAATACAGTACATAAAGGAGCAGAAAATTTGATGTGGACAG
Source organism: Sciurus carolinensis (assembly GCF_902686445.1). Taxonomy (NCBI): domain Eukaryota; kingdom Metazoa; phylum Chordata; class Mammalia; order Rodentia; family Sciuridae; genus Sciurus; species Sciurus carolinensis. The sequence goes on along the minus strand of NC_062223.1, from coordinate 51,914,464 downwards.
GAAGATCACTCTGACCTTGAACTATTATGAGCTTAATTGATCACTGACTAAAGAGCCTGTTGAGACAGTTTTAGGGAATTTATTTTTTTCCATTATTCAAAATTCTCTTTATGACACTCAAGACTAAGGATAAAGCAATGGAACATCTGTTGTCCTGAACACACACACACACACACAATTTTGTTCATCATTTAAAATTATTTTGAATAAACTTGTAAGGGAAGTTCAAATCTTCTTTCACTATACATCTGAAAATTGAAATGTTTTGATTCATTCAGTGTTTGTCCTATATCCAAACCTTCTCCATCAATTAATTCCATTATTTTTGTGAAAGCAGAGTCATGTGGTGCTGGCTCATGTGTGTACATTTAGTCCCGAACATAACAAACTTGTCAGGACAAATGTCCTTGAAATTTTGTTACTACAGTATTTGACCAAAGGACAAAATGGAAGAAGTAGGGTAATAGAACACTGCAGAAACAATATAAACATAAGAATATGTATTTGTAATATTTTGATACAAAAAAACCCCTCCAATGATCTGAGAACAATTCACAGTAGAATCCTTTGCCTCTATTTTGAAACTGTATTTGGAAAGAAAGCCTACTAGGAGTGGAAGATTTGTCTATAAAATCATATTCCTAAATTTGTATTATAAAAAAATCACTGATTTACATTTTCACAAGTTATGTTATTTATGTAATATGTTATAAATTAGTACTTTTTTCCCTTGCAGCATTGTCACTCCGTGTTTTTCATAATTTGATGAGGAATAGGATAAATAGGGTGGCCATATGTTTTTGGACCCCTAACTTTGTCTCACCCCACTATAATAATTTTAGGTGGACCTTCCTTGGACCACTACTTGCCTGACTCTGCTGATGACTGATTAATGACCCATTTCTTGTCCCTGGGACTTTCATACTTTCTGACTACTGTGGCTATGACAAAATCCACTTGTATTCTGAGAGAAACCGAAACCTTAGTTTTTGGGACTTTGCTCCTTGCACTTATATTTACTCTTAATTTTCCACCCACATCTCTATAATTCACAATTTTGTTGGGAAGTAGATGCAGCTATTCTCTAACATAGAGTCTTCGTATGTCCTTTAATTTGTTTTGCACTTCACCCATACATGGTTTTTGGTTCAGTGATACCCTCTTTCTGTACTATTATCCTTTTGACCCAAACTCTTCAAACCCTTAACTTATCTACTGAAACTCAGCTCCAGGCAAATCAAATTATGTATTTTTTCTCAATGCCTTCATTCACTATATTTTACTATGAGGATTGGGGATTAGTTTAATCCATTATGAATTTATGGTGACCAACATCAGGTAATATTCAAACTCTGCCTGGAAAAGTGTCCTTCTCTGGTCTGTTTGTTTCCTAGCTTTCCATGATAGCTATTTCTAATGAATAGGGTAGGGTAGGGAGGGACTGTGTGGGGGAAGTCTCGATTCAGTAAAAAAGTTGGTGCAATGTCTAAAGAAATTTATAAACAATAATCAAAGCAGCCAAATGTCCATCAATCATACTCCCAGAATCCTAAGTAATGTCAGTACTACAATCTTTCTCTCGACCCACTACCATCATACACAAGTTGATATTTCAAGTCTTTTTCAAATTGATCAAATACCTGTTATCACCTTAGCTATTAAAACAGATGATATTTCCTCCTATTTTATACAGAAATATTTTCGTTAGAGCTAGATTTTTCAGTGCATGTATTATGTGTGAGGTCTTATGCTAATTTATTTAATCCTCGTTATAGATTTATGAGCTATATTCAATTGTTATTCCTATTTTACAGCTAAGAAGCTGAGGCAAAATGTATTGAAGTAACATATAAAAGATCAAAAAATTCCTAAGTACTGAATACCAAGCCTAAATTTTGTATGCCTGATGTCAGATTCTTAATTATTCATCATTAGGCTTAATGCTCTTACCCCTTCAGTTTTGAGAAACATTAATTAATCGGTAGCAAAACTTACCAAACACTAAACCAACCTTTTTTTTATTTCTTTTTTTATAAGAGAAAAGGTCCCCACCTTTTATGTAAGGCCTGAGCTTGAGAAGCATACTGTCCTAATCTCCCTCATCCTCAGAAACCCTCATCCAACTGTTTTCCTTAATTTCAGGCTTTTTCTATAATATTTAGCTTTATTTATTACTCCTTCACTCATGAAAATGATTTTGAAAATTATTGTAACTATAGTATAGCATAATACTTTGAAACTTTTAATTTTTAATGGGTAAAATGTGACTTCACCTTACATGCCAGTAGTGATTAAATCAACTTGCTTAGAAGATTAATGTTAATCAGATTTAAATTCAATCACAAATAAACATGCTGGCTTAAAATATTTATAGCTAATTTTGCTTGAAAGTTTTTGAGTTATTTTTGATAATGCAAAACAAGCAATTCAGTTCTAAAACTATAGAGTCATTGTTATTAGTACAATATAATTTGACCTAAATGGATGGATAATACAGATTTGTGTGCAAATACAATGATAGTCTATATTGTTGGGTAGTGATGGAATATAAAGTGTTATCCCTGCTGGTTAGGTCTTGCAGTTCATTTGGAATATTATAATTATTTCTCCATGATATACGGCCCACCATATTTTACATTAGGTTTTTCTATGGCTTATCCTGATTTCTAGGCCTAGTACACAAGACAGGGAGAGGTAAGAACTGAAGGAGAGAAGAACTTGTTTTCTGGGAAGAGTTCTTTTTATTTTCTTCTAATAAGGAGGAGATTGTTGCTCTCATTTCCTAAGGAGGTGAGTCATAATTGCAAACTCAGAATATTCAGAGGATGTTCAGTTTGACTATTAATTCCTGCTCTTGAATTTCTATCCTTCCACAATAGATCAAAGGGACCCTCCAAATTTTATGTCTTCATTTAATTGCCTTTTACTCAAACTTCTGCTTTTCATTTTCTTCTTCTGGTAGGTAAATAACACTTAGAAATTGTCATCAAATTTTTCTATTCTTCTAGGTCCAATATTTCACACACCTTGGATATATGATATATTCATCTCTTACTCTAGTAGGCTCAGCAACACACTAGTGAGGGTCCCCCTATGCCCTGCACCAAGAGCTAAACTACTAACTTCTTTGGAGGATATGAAGTTTATTTTGTAAATATGAAAATATTTTTAAATTTTTTTCTGATAGTTTATAACTGTGAATATACTACAAGACCAATAAATTTCACACTTCAAAGAATCAGTCATTGTATTATGTAAATTCTATTTAAACAAGCCTGCTTTAAATGACTTAGAAAAATAAGTTTTATAAAAATGAAGATGTTATAATTTAATGATGCTACACTAACCGTTTATTTTTGCTTTACCTTTCAAATATTTTCCTAAATAATTCCTCAGAGAATATGTACCTTGAATGATAATCCAATATACTCTATTTTAAATAGTGATATTTACCATGAATTGAAATTTAGAGTTATCATACCTTTTATATCTATGTTCTAATAGCAAGTGACATTTGTTATGTCAATATGTTACTTTTGTCTTTATACCTGATTTGTATAAATACTCAGTGACCCCTGACAGATAAATGATTTAAAGATAATGCACAGTATAATTTAATGATAAATAAAAACATAAAACTTTAACGGGACATTTTAGTTGCTATTATAAGTTAGGGTAGAGATGCAGAATGGCACTATTAAGCATGGAATATCTCATATATTTTCATATCAGAAATCATCATATCTAATGCTACAGATAGACAAAGGATGTTACCCAAACATTAAAATATTCAGTTGAGTGCAGTGGCACCCACTTGTAATCCCCGCAACTCAGAAGACTGAGGCATGAGAATTGCAAATACAATGCCAAACTAGGCAATTTAGCAAACCCCCTGCAACTTAGTGAAACCCCGTTTAAAATTAAAAATAAAAAGGGATAAGGAAGTGGATCAGTGATAAAGCACCCCAGGATTCAGTTCCTTGTACCAAAACTAAAGTATTCATATGCAGAAGGTTCAGATGGGTGGCACTAACTTTCCAAAGAGACAATTTATGTAACATGACATATTTCCAAAAGGCAGTCACTTTCCTCTCACAAAATACATAATTACTTGGTGCAATAACTGCAGATTTTAGTCAGCTTTTTCACTGCTGTGACTAAAAGACCCGACCAAAACAATTCTAGAGGAGGAAGATTTTATTTGGGGACTCATGGTTTCAGAGGTCTCAGTCCATGGATAGCCAGCTCCATTCCTTGGGGCTCGAGGTGAGGCAGAACATCATGGCAGAGGGAAGAAGTTCACATGATCATCAGAAAACAGAGACTCCACTCACCAGTTACAAAAGATGTACCCCAAAACCACAATACCCACTTCCTCCAACTACAACCTGCTGACCTTCAGTTACCACTCAGTTAATCCCTATCAGGGGATTAATTCACTGATTGGGTTAAGACTCTCAAAACCCAACCATTTCTCCTCTGAATCTTCTTGCATTGTCTCACACATGAGCTTTTGGGAGACATCTCACATCCAAACCATAACACTGCAATAATATTACTTAGTTTAGGAGGGTCTAGAGCAGGAAAATCAAATGGTACTGTGTGATTTAAGTTTATGAACAAAAACCATACAGATAAGAGTGAGCAAATCCTTGTTCAAGAAGATGGGCATGATAGATAAGTGTGAGACTAAAGTGCATCTTGATTTTACTGTCAGATGACTTTCCAAATATTATTCATCCTTATCCCTGAACTAATTTTTCAATGGAAAATGCTAAGCAGTTCCGATTAAAACTTCCTGCTCACCCTGCTCAGGCTCAAGCTAAAAGCAGTGGTGAAGGTAGAATAATTTAGTTGTTCAAATCTCACAGTTAACTAAATCCAAGTTGCTCTGCAATAAATGGTGTACAATTCAAGGAAAGGAATTGTATTTACTATGTTTTTTTTTAAGGAAGAACCAGATCTTAATCAACATAAACTTGGCCTGAACATGGAAATGTGATCATTTTCTCTAAAGATTGTACAAAATGTGAAGTTCTCATATCAGACTCCTGGGACTAACACTAAATATTAGGAATTTATTAATATAAATTTTTCCATGTATAGAAATAATCAATGTTATTCTTATAAAAGAGCATCCCAAATAATAGGAAATGATTTGATTTTTTATGTATCTTTAGGAAGTTTCAATAAAATCTAGTTTTATGTTTTGAAGGAGCTGTATCACTAACTCACTGAAGTGTTCTAGGCAAATACACTATTAGGAGATATGACCACAAATTTTTTTTCTTTTTTTGTATGTGCATTTTATGTTTGTTTTTGTTTTATTTTTGTTAAACTTGAGTTCTGCATAGCACTAAGGCTTATTATGGCCCAGTTATGAACATGAAAGTAATGTTTCATTTGATGGGTTGGAGGTGTAACTCAGGGGTGTGTGTAAAGCCCTGAGTTTGATCCCAAGCATTAAAACAAATAAGAAGAAAAAAAAAGGAAGGGAGAAAGGGACATTGTTTTGATAACTATCTATTTGTAAATGAGCAAATTTGTATTTGGTATATTTCAAGTTTGATTGTAGGTATTAAGCAGAAATTTCTTTAAGAACAACCTGTGTGAAGAACACTGTATCTGATCTTGGGAAGGACATAATTTTCAACATTATTCAAAATATAGCATCTTTGAGGACCTCAATTTTTAAGAGACTTTGTACTATAAACATACTGAAAAACTCATGATAACAACATGCAAACAAATATAATAATATGGAACTGAGCACAAATCAATGATGGGAAGCTGTTCAGAAAAAAAAAATCTAGAAAATAAAAATTTATATCCAGGGCATAAAGATCATGTTCTCCATGGAAATGTACAGGGGATGAAAAAAAATAGATATTCTAGGGCAGTTTTTACAAGTGAGGAAATATAAATATAAATGAGAAAGCTGTATAAAATAGTACTGATAATTATGAATGAGGGCAGTTACTAATTATTGGTTATTTCCTTTTTATTTTTTTCAGAACACTTTTTCTGTGCATCAACTCCATAACCTCCACACCCTTATCAGCTACAGGACAAAAACTACTGTTTTTCTTGTTCCTATGGTTAGTGCCCCAGATGAGAATGAGTAAATTGTGGAGCCACATTTCAGACAAGTTGTGTGTAACTGCAGAATCATTTTTCACACAGCATACTGTATAATTTTAGTTTAATCACATTCAGATAAGTTTTTGGGGGGTTAAATATATTCTTCCTAAGAATGATTTTAAAGTATGTACACTTACTAATTCAATTATAAAGATGATGTATATGATTTTCTTGTATTGTGATTCATATGATGCTTATTTTGGCATGAAATAAGATATGTAAGGGTCAGAATTTTGATTTGCTCACCTCTGTAGCACTTACATTGCCCCAGATACTCTCTTGCACATAAAAAAGGATGTCAAAGAAATTCTTATTACATTTGATTTATGTGTCAACATTAAACAATATTTTAATGTGAATACAAAAATTACAGTCAATGTTTTCGAAAAGGATGATTGAGAAATTTATAGTGTTTTGTTAGATAACTAGAAATCAGAATCTTTTAAATCACGGACTTAATATGATTAAAGCAGAATGTGTGTATGAATAATATTTAATCAAATTAATCAAATGATCTTCCTTAGGACATCCTAAGTAAACAAACTTGAGAAGTGCTAAGGACTGGGTAAACATTAATTCCTGATTCACCCAGTTTGAGATTTATTCTTTCCCTGAAACTACCTTTGATGTGTTAAGAAAGGAAAATTGTATCATTTAATAGGCAGAATTATTTTTAAAATTTTAGAACTCTATCTAATAATCTAAATAGAAACAAGAGAAGTGATATCATTAATCAGAAGTTATTTAAAAACTAATAGTGATCTTGAAAAATTTAGGTGTCAATACACTACTCCTGGTTAGGTAACACATAGAATTAGCTATTTTTTTTTTTAAAGTCACCTATGTAGAAAACAAAAAAGAAATAATGACTCAGAAACAAAATAAGGACCTAATTGGATCAGAAAACAAAAGACTCCAATTCTTCTTAGCAAGGTTGGCAATGTCTATAAAAAGGGACAAGGTAAAAAGTTAGATTCACATCTACAATAAGTATACTAGAATATGATCCAAATGAAGAACCCAATAAACATAAATAGTTCTATCTTCTCTATATTAACATTGTGTTTAAATGGTCAGATTCCCCATAAAGGACAATATTGGATATGTAACTGAATTTAGAATCCACAGTACTGATCTTTCTATAGTGTAAAAATTATGATGTTAATTCCATTCAATATTTTCAAAGATTCGCCTTAATCTATCATTGAGGACATCATATGACTTTCCTACTATGCTATCTCTCCAGTCTTATCACTCATCCTTAACACAAGCCCCTTATGTACATGCATGATAAACTTATGGCAAGAATTTGTGTACATGTTCTTCCTTGACCTCAGTTCGTTTTTCTTACTTTGCAGATGTCTTCACACATCTAAACTTTCAGATCAGTCATGTGCTGTTTGGATGTTCATTCACATCATATGCTCCTTTCAGAACCTGGGAATTTTCTGTCAGCCTCCTCCAGGAGATCATGAGCTTCTTCAAGGCAATTTCCACATTCATTTCTGCACCCCTACTGAGTGGAATGGAGAGGCCTTAATTAAAGAAGAAATGTTTTTTTTTCTCTTTTTCATAAAAGTGTATTCTGATGTACATAGAATCTTCTTTGTTTGCCCCTTTTTTTTCACCTAGTAGTGCACAGCACTATAACAATCATAGGGATATAATAATAAGAGAAGAAGCAGAATCCATTGCCAGGAAAATGACTCTGCAGTGGGTAGATATTTAAAGGCAAATACCATCAGGCAGTGTACCTGCCACATTACATCATTCACCATCCTGAATCTTTAGTAGAACAAAATAACAATAGATGTGGATTGCAACTCTTATAAGCACTGTTTTAATGTAAATGAAGAAATCTACTGAGAAGTAACCAAACTTCCTTTGAAAACTAGTGGCAGAAAAATGATTATGTAAAACATATGCAGCCTGGTGTGGTGGTTCCCTTCTATAATCCCAGCAGTTTGGGAAACTGAAGCTGGAGGATCGCAAGTTCAAAGCCAGCCTCAACAACTTAGTGAAGCCCTAAGCAACTTAGCAAGACCTTGTCTCAAAATAAAAAATAAAATGAGCTGGAATTGTGTTTCAGTGGTTAAGTGTCCCTGGATTCAATTCCTGGTACTAAAACAAAACAAAACAAAAAACACACACATGCTATATGCTAGGTACTTAGTTGTCCCTTGTGGGACTACTAATGGAGGACAACAAACTGACTCTTAAACAATTTGCCATCTCCAGAGAAGTTTCACATCAAAAATGGTGAGGTTGATTTGATCATTTCAATACTATAGAGTAAGTATAAGAGCCCAAAAAGTCTCCCGCTAACCCCGAGGAAGAACATAAGATATAGATTAGAGAGTTACGGGGAACTTTTCTAGAGAATGTGCCACCTCAGCTGAGTAATGGTTATCAAATATGGTGAGAGATTCTTCAGGATACATAAGAAGGACAAAGCAGATGTAATTTTCTCCTGTTCTGGATAAACACTTTTTAACTGGTTAAAATTACAATAATCAGACTGTAGTGAACGTGGGTTACTCACAGATAAATTGATCTAGAGATTATTGTTCTTAACAGTGGTGGTACGACCCACAAGTTGTGTTTTGGAAAAAGTGAGGGGTGCAATGTTATAGTTTTCATCATGAGTATAAGGTACAACGCCCAGGACAGAAGTAAACAAAGAGTTATCCCATACCCAGCCTGACTTTAAAATTCTTACCAGATAATCATAGAGGCTAAAATTCTTACCAGATAATCATTTCATAAACTAATTTGTAAAAGATGCATGTCTCTATATGCATATAGAGAATGCATATCTCTTATATGGTTACCTGAGTCCAGAATACAATTATATAATTCTGTATTTATAGATTAATGGAAAGTATTTTGCAAGACTTTTACATAAAATTTATTTCATAAAATAATTTGTAAAAGATGCATGCAACTGCACTTTAAATTTTTAAAAAAAGTCTTATGCATAAATTAACAAATTACTGTTCAAAAGTCATAAACCCATGTCACAAATAACAGTACCATTTGTAAGAATTATGTCCTTAATATAATAGTATTATAATACTCTGGATTAGAAATTGTTGTATTTATGACTATGTATATATCTATGCCTCTCGTCACTTCATTTGATTTTCAATAGTTGTCATGCCTAAAATTTATGTATTGAAATGTGTTAATTTCATGCAATAACATTGAATTTATACTTATATTATAGTGAAAGCCTTGTTCTTATTTTGACTAGATGTGTTTGATTATGTTTTGAGTTATATTACTCTTTTATTTATTTTTAAAAGAAAGAGTTTTGTTTTTTGTGAAAATGATGTATTGGTTTTGGGTAAGGTTGGGGACCACTATGTATGGTGACAATGAGGCAGATTGATTATGTTTGCAAAATGGGTGGAGACTACACTTCCAATGCCTATGCATTAATTGAACAATAACTGTCCCTGAAATTTAAAAATGTGATCAAATACCATGAGAAAAAAATAGTTATATTAATATGTTGTTTGAGAGTCAGCATGCATCTTCCATTAGCTGTGCCTTCCACTCCTCTGAAGTGATTGGGATTAAGAAAAACCCACAGTGGGAGATTCCATTGAAAAGATCCTCCCCCACCACTTCTTACATGTGGTTTCAGATACATTTGGTTCAGTTGTGGCTACTGATAATTAGGTTTATTTCTGAATATCTTTAAATGAGTGTAAGTCTCTGTTGTTCTCAAAATGTGACTTTTAAATGGTGAATGGAGGACATCCTATGCAAGATCCCCTCCAGACATAAGAAGCAGGTGAATACCAAATGCACTGCCAATTATAAATTCAACAATATGATAATTACATGAATATGTTACCAAAGGTGGAACAGTAGAGTGTAATAAAATTATATTGGAGTACTACTGTGATGATAAGGACATACAGTTATCAAAAAAAAGTCTACAATTTAAGATCAATACAATAAATAGGTTTCACATATAATTTTTTAAACAAAGAGGCAGCATAAGTATTCAAAGAACCAAGTCTCATTTTTTACTCAGAATGTGTGATAAATAAAGTAGGTATGGAGCCCTGAAAGCATATCTGAATGGGATCATTGGTCCCTCATATATAGAAGAACCATAATGAGGTGTTGAGAACTCCTTAGTTATTTATACCAACAGATAAAACTATTTGCATAGATAACATATTTTATCTTAGTGCATACCTGAAGGTATTAAAGTCATCATATAATAGAGATGTCTTAAATATAAAATTTTAACATATTCTGTAATGACAAATTGTCAAATAAATAAACATTGTACAAATGTTAATGCGAAATCATTAGAAAGAGGAGTTAATATATCATCATTATATTTGAGCATATTAATTCATTTTTCTAAAGCAGATCTATGGTTTAGACAAAGGGAAATGAAAGGAAAGGAGGGGGAATAGGAATAGGAAAGACAGTAGAATGAATCTGACATAACTTTCCTGTATTAATATGTGAATATACCACCCGTGAAAATTCACATGATTCTACTTAGCTAAGTTATGCTCCATTTATGTATAATATGTCAAAATAAACTCTACTGTCATGTATATCTAAAAAGAATAAATAAAAAATTTTAAAAGCAGATCTGATTATCAAGAGAAAGATTAAAATAGACTTTACATATGGAAAGATGTATAACTCAAAAAACATTACTATGTTGGGGATCAAACTCAGGGCCTTGCACATGCTAGGCGAGTAGTCTAAAATACATTCCCAGCTCTGCATAACATTTTTGAAAACAGTTCCATTTCAAAAATGATACATTTGAAGAGAAACTCTTCTGTATTTTTAATATTTTGTACATATCTGGATTAAGGAGATAATGAAGTACATCCCATCATTAGAAGCCCATGAAAAAAAAAGTAGTTATGACTGTATTTGTTATTTTGGATAAATTGTCCTTTAGTTGTGGTTGCAGACTTTCCTTAGGGTATTTCATTCATTCATTCAAACAATGTGTATCTAGTGCCCAAGTTATTTGTTCACAGAAGATAGCTCTTAGAATTCAAAACAAATGGAGAAAACAGTGGTTCTTTAAAGTAAAGGGTTCCTAGTCTAAGGAAAAGAGCAGACATGGGAACTACAAATGAGGATCTGTCCCAAAAGAATGAAATGTTCTGGGGAACATTTCAGTGCATTGCAGGGGATTTTTAAAAATCTCCTTGTGTTTTTATGAGAGCTCAAGACATCAGGGAAAATGTTAGATCCCAATACCACTGCATAGCAGTTATGACAGTTTTTCTCATTTATGTGCTCAAGTTATGTGAAGACCAAGATAGTAGATTGGAGGTGTTTTTCTTTTTTTTATAACTGCATATTAATTATGCAGAATAATAGGCTCTACTGTGACATATACCAGCATGCAAATAACATACTTTGTAGATGGTTTTCAAAAAAGGATTTATGATTTTCACTTGTTAAGTGAAGTAATAAAACCCATCTGTCACTCTAAGGTCATTAAAGTTTGGGTCACTACTTAGAATCAAAATCATTTTCATTTGCTGAATAGAACCTACAAATATGAACTCCTCCTAACTCTGAAAACCTAAGGACCAATCAGATGGAGCCTGCAGTATACATGAAGGAACAGGTACTCAAAGCAACTGGCAAAAACGAAGGTGCCAACTGAAATCTCAACATTTCTGAATTACTTTATTATGTGTTTTCCACAGCATGTTGAATCATTTTAGTTGAAATAATGCATTCTTTTCTTTACTTATGCCTCATTATTGAAATGTAATTTAGAATTATTTATTGGCATATTTAGAGATATAAAATGTAACTAAATTGATATAATAAGCTTCAGTAAAATAAGACCATATATATATGAAAAAATATACATAATTTTCCAAACTCATCAGGTGAAGATTTGTTTCATTTGCACGTTTGCCATTCTAATACTTAAACATATGCTTGTTCACTTTTTCTCTATATAAATTCAAATTATAAATAAGACTGTTAATTTCCAAGAACTCAAGTAATATCAGTATAGTTCATAGAATTGTATGTATTTCAAACATACACACACATATACACACACACACACACTCATGGAGTTATTTTTCCAAAACAGATCCATAACCCTCATGATTATTTACAACATAATTTTCTCACTTTACACGGTAATAGATATGTCCTTATAAGACAAACATTAAATATCTAATTTGTTACATATATAAAAATATATGTAGCAATATTATATAATATAATATGGAATATTATGATTATGTAATTATATTATGGAATTATATAATTCAAGCACATGGCTTTTGCACACACAACTAAAATAACACAAAGTTTTAATTGTTTATTAGATAGTGTACCACATCTTACTCCAGAATGTACGACCTATGAGTGCAAGATGGTCCCTGTACTTGTATTGCTAACCCTAGGTCAAAGTAAAATCATAGCCAGGTCCAAGTGTAAGAGTTATTTGGTAGCCATAGAGTTGACCCAATATTGCATCATTCAGTGAAGGCTAGAATTCACTTCTAAAAGTTGAATCCTGTTTTAGTCAGCTTTTTTACCGCTGTGACCAAATAGCAATATTAGAGGAAGAAAAGTTTATTCAGGAGACTCACAGTTTCAGAGTTCTCATTTCATCAACATCAGGATCTGTATCTCTGGGCTCAAGCTGAGGCAGAACATCAAGGTAGAAGAGTACAGTGATCAGGAAGCAGAGAGGGAGACTAAGCTCACCTGACAAAGTACATACCCAAAGTCATGGCCTCAGGAATCTACCTCCTCCAGCCACACCCTGCCAGCATACAGGTTACCATACAGTTCATTCTTGTCAGTGGCTTAATTCACTGATTAAGACTCTCATACTCCAATCATTTCACCTCTGAATATTCCTGTGTTTTCTCATGCACAAGCTTTTGGTGAGCAACTAATATCTAAACCATAACAAATGTTATCAATTTTGATTTTTGAAAATATGATTTTGTACTAAAGAAAATAGAGTTTTATTATCAGGAATTGATAACATATGTAGAATGTTAAAAAGTATCAAGACTTTATGCCTTGTTCACAGATTAAAAACTTCAAGATGTTAGATGGGGACTATATATATAAAGCAAAGTTAAATTTATAATGTAAATTTATGTTGTTTATTATTTAGTTGTTACTGGCACATTTATAAAGATGAAAGTCTTCACGATACTTCCTTTTAACTGAGAGTTTTGCAACTAACATAACATTTAGAAAAAACAATCTCAGCTTCACTGTACTTTTAAGACTTTTGATTTAACAATAATTTATGTGTTCTTGTTCATAAAACCTTGGAGTATATATTAACTCTGCATTTTTTATTAGTGTCCAGATGCGTACTTTGTTATAGTGCATTGCAATATCTTCATTATAACTGAATGATTCGTCTTATGTACATGTTTGCTTATTTAATGAATAAATTTAGAATTTAGCATCCCTGAGAAAGGGGGATTACTCCTTCACTTTTAAGGAATGCATTGGTATCTTTAATTCATTAGCTCAACTAATTATGGTTAGTTCTAAATATCAGGCAATGGTGCAGGAGGTAAAAGTACAGAGAATTACTAGCTAAATCAATAAACCCAATTTCTAATTCATGAAAATCAAAATGTCTAACTCCCATCAAAACTAATGTGAGAATCTCATTTTTTTCCCTGCTTGCCGAGGGATGATGTTAAGAGAAATGACAAAGAGCATTTTCATTAAACTCACTGTTATTTCATAAAAAAAGTTATTTTAATATCAAAAGGTAAGAAATATTTTTAGGCTAAAAGACCCTGCTGTAAATGGCCTGGCACTGGCGCACATGCCTATAATCCCAGTGACTCTGAAGGCCGAGGCAGGAAGATCTGAGTTCAAAGCCAGTTTCAGCAATTCAGCGAGACACTAAATAACTTAAGAAACACTGTCCTTAAAATATGAAAAAGGGTTGGGATTGTGGCTCAGTGGTCAAGTGTCTGAGTTTTATCTCCAATATGCTGCCCCTCTCCCCACAAAAGTGCAGTAAATGAAACAAGTTAGTTAATGAAGCAATTATAGTTTACTTTTACATTATTTTTACTATTTCAGAGTGAAAACTATGACTACAAGTAGGCAGTCCATAGCATTGCATTTAGGTACAGTAATCTAGCAATATTAAAATCCCTTAAAATTCTTCCATGTTAATATCTCTATTGATTGAGAGCTATGACTAAATAACTTTGACTAAATAAAATACTGTTAAAAAGCGAAAATAGTCAATCTCTCAGATGATTTAAATCCACTTTGAAAAAGGGAAGGCTTTAGTTAGCATGTGCACACACACACAAACACACACATAATCTTAATAGAGTTCTTCTTTTAACAAATGCTGGGTTGAGATCTGCTTACCAGTGCCCTGAAGATTAGAAGCAGCAAATTAAAAAGGTTCATTCTGGACTGTGTTCTCGCACCACAGAGTTGATGAGGGGCAATGTGGGGGAAATCTTGTAAAATAAAAACATAAGTTTTAAAATATGACCCAAGTGCTTAAGAAATTCTGCTATCCATCATGAGTTAAGGTTGAAATGAAAGTCCAGGTAATTTAATTAGTTTGAATTAATATTGAGTTATACAACAATTGATATCCTCAAAATTTTTTTATAATTCGTTTTTGTTATAAAATTAATTTTTAAATTTCAAACAAATTATTCAAACTAAATCCCCATCCATGTTTTTGGCCTGTTCTATAAATACTCAACTGTTTTGTTTTGCCTGTTCTGTTTTTACTTTTTGCAAATTTTACTAACCTTTAATATCAAATTATTTTTAGTTGGAAAAGTTTGAGATAATATCACTGAAAGATTCCACATACTCCATACCCATTTTTCTTTATTTTACCATCTCACATTTGCTTGACACATGTCACAATCAGTCAATGTTGATATGTTATTACCAACAATGTTTCTTTCAGTTTCAGAATCTCATTCAGTATATCTTCTTACATTTGGTTATCATGTTTCCAATGGCACTTCTTCACTATGACCATATCTCAGACTTTCCTTGTTTGTGATGATTTCTGAGTATTGAGCAGAAGTGCCTTAGAGTGCTTTAGAGAATACCTCTTAGGCCCAACTCTCCACCACATAGGCTCAGAAACAGACTTCCTCAATAAGACTCCTAAAGCACAAAAAGTAAAATCAAGAATCAAGAAATGGGATGGCATCAAAGTAAAAAGCTTCCTCACAGCAAAGGAAACAATCAAGAATGTGAAGAAAGAGCCTACACAATGGGAGAAAATCTTTACCATCTGCACCTCAGATAGAGTATTAATCTCCAGGATATACAAAGAACATAAAAAATTGAACAACAACAACAAAAATTAATGCAATGAATAAATGGGCAAAGTAACTGAACAGGCACTTCACAGAAGAAATATAAATGGGCAAAAATAAATGAAAAAAATATTCAACATCTTTCACAATTAGAGAAATGCAAATCAGAACTACGCTGAGATTCCATCCAGTCAGAATGGCAATTATCAAGAATACAAGCAACAACAAATGTTGGCAAGGATGTGGGGGAAAAGGCTTACTCATACATTGCTGGTGGGACTGAAAACTGGTGCAACCACTCTGGAAAGCAGTATGGAGATTCCTTAGAAAACTTGTAAAGGGACCAACATTTAACCCAGTTATCCTAACCTTTGGCTTATCCCCAAATGACTTTAAATCAGCATACTACAGTGAGACAGTCACATCAATGTTTATGGCTGATCAATTCACAGTAGCCATGGTAAGGAACCAGCAGATGAATGGATAATGAAAATGTTGCATATATACCCAATGGAATACTACACAGTTATAAAGAAGAATGAAATTATGGCACTTGCTAAATAGCAATAAATATTTACTAAAATATCATGCTAAGTGAAATAAGTCAGTCCCCCAAAAACCAAAAGATGAATGTTCTCTCTGATATGTGGTTGCTAACCCATAACAAGGGAGAATAGGAAAAGGAAGTATAGAAGTTTATTGGAATAGACAAAGGGGAATGAAAGTAAAGAAGGGGGATGAGAATAGGAAAGACAATAGAATAAATCAGACAAAACTTTCCTATGCTCATATATGAATACATGACCAGTGTAACTCCACATCAGGTTCAACCACAGGAATTGAATCAAAATTGTAATTGGTTGCATCCTATGTATGTATAATATGTCAAAATACATCCTACAGTCATCTATATCTAAAAACAACAAATACAAATAGGAACTGCCACTTAATTGGAATTTAACCATTAAACTTTAACTTTGAAGAGCATTTATGGAAAAAATTAAATTAGACTCTAATTATTCCATATGGAAAATCTTTTTATAAATATTAAAATATAAAGTTATTAAGCAAGTCATTTTATGTGTAAAATCTATTGCATTAAATTTTATAAGTATACAAATTAGAGTTGGGACATGAGGATTCATGTATATGTTCACTTGATTTGGTAATCCAACATTTGTGAGTGATAATACTAAGCATTGCTGTCTATGTTTTAAAAAATGATATGGCTTGAAAACACTGGAATTCATTGTTTCCTATAAGACCTACTTGACTGTCAATGAATCCTAGGCAGCGGATTGGAAGCACAGGTAGGGGATGCAAATCAAATGTGCACATTGAGAGAAAAGCAACAGTAATAGTCCTTGTGCTGACATTGTTAAGTCACATTTAATAATACTCCTGTAAGTCAGGAATTATCCCAGAGATGAAATGACTATAAAAAGACAGAGATATTGGTTCCAGAATATCTTTCTATTAAACCACATTACAGTAGTCACATCTCTTGGCTCATTTTTTTGACAGAACTGGCAGAGCTGATCCTGTAGTAGAAGGGAAAAGTCCTCTGACTCAGGATTTCCTTTCAAAATGTCAGCATTCCAGCACACAAACTCAATGCTACATTTTCGTCTTCCTAGGCTTCACTTTCTCTAGACATGGCAAGAGATAGAGGATGTCTGTTTACAGAAAGAGAAAGTACTTGCTGGTGTGTGAGATGCAGCAATTCCTGCATCTCCTGACTCTAGTTGAGGTTTCTCATCCAGAAAAGGCTCTCTTATCAACCTTGTGATTCAATGCATGTGGAAACAAGATGACTAGCAACAGATATTTCTCTGGGGAATCATGTTATACAATGTTTGACCTATGTAATGTGATTCATTGCAAATAGTTTCCTATTTGTAGTTAAGATTGCTCTTAGCATTAGAGAGTTGTTTAAGGGTTATAATGCTTTTATAACATAGCCTAGAATAATAGAATTCAAAATGTTCTGAGTGTAAGATATTATTCCATTGAAACTCAATGGAAAAGTGAAAATGGCCCAATGCATTCCAAGTACTATTATGTTTTATGAAATGAATGAATTTCTTATATTAATTGGAAAGTTCTTCTTTATATATTTTATTGGGCATCAAAAGTATATAATGGCATAAACATCATGTCCTTATTTCTGCAGTGTAGCCACTGATATATTCACTCATCATTTTTCTTTTCTACTTTAATGTGAAGAAACAGGATCTGTGATGTTCAATTTATAAATGCAGATGACACTGGAGTTACTGAAGTGAACTTTCTCAGGATGTTTGAAACCATAATTGCTCAGAAAAAAAAAAAAGGGGGGGATTATATGATTACATCATAGGACTCACCCTTACCTGTATCAAAAAATATGCTAATTGATACAGTTGCACAGGGACTGGGAAATTTTTGTTACACTCATGCATGTGTATATTGGCCCTCTTCATAAATGATGACCTCTTAATGAACAGATGCATGACTATGGAACATCTTAATATTCAAACAGCTTTCTTCACTTACTCTCAAATTCTTATTCATGCTTGAGTTTATGCTTTGCTTGTTTTTTTTACTGTTCACCAAGCAATTTTCAGTTAGTTCACTTTCTCTCAGCCATTTCTCTTCCTGGTTGCAGGGCAGTTGACAAAGTTCTAGGTTCTGTGTCTGTACACCTGTGCCCAAATGTGAAGTGTAGTGAGATGTGCTGTACCCCTCTTTTTATCGGGGAGAGAAGCCTGTGGGATAATTTCCTCTCCAGAAATTCTGTCACATCTCAGGGGTCAGAACTGCATTGTTCAAGAATTGTAAGAGCTTTGCTTATTCGGTTTCTGTTGTGAAGAAATGGTTTTGTTAGGAAACAATAATGGCTGCACTGAGCAGCTGCTACAATTCTACTTCCTGAGGGAAGAGAACTTATCAGATTTTCTAGGCCCATATCACTAGTGTCAAGGCTTTTAATAAACACTTTATATTAATAATTACATATGTCAGGGGAGCGCCTAGCAAAATTTATCAAGGCAGTATTAAGAGTATCTGGCAGCAGTAAGTGGCCTCTGTGTTTGGAGAATGTTCTCACAGGGCCTCTTTAATATGAATGCTAAGTGACTTCACCCTTAGGTGAATAGTGCAAGAACTATTGTTCAACTCACAGTCACACAAACCTGTGTACAATTCTTTCATTTTCCATTAGATTAGTTTTGCCTTTATTTGATCGAGGATACAGAGAACTCAATGAAAGAGAGTTGGCCAACATGATTATATGGATATGATGACAAATCTCCTCATATCTTCCAGTAACCTTAATTGTCTCTAACAGAACTTGATTAACAGTTTCTTTGATCATATCTGGTATGCTCTTGCAGGAGTCCTTTGGATCTTGAGCTAAATTTTATGTCAGCAAATCTTATTAACTTACAAGGGTTGGGTGGAGACACTATGGTAAAAGTAGAGTAATAAGTATGCAAGTATTCAGAGCCACTACTGTGACATTCTGCTTATCTCACTCTTTCTAGGCTACATTTAACCAATGACTTAGCACAGGAGGAGTAATAAGGTAGATCATCCTGGCCTGAAAATAATGTTTTGTCCTGGACGGGTTTTGCATGGAGAAAGCCTGGTCAAGAGTTTACCATAAATGTGCTAGAGGCTCATTCTCCCCCCCATTTTCTTTGCATCCCTTCCTCTCTCTCTTTCACAAACATTGGACCTGCATTACAAACAGAAGAAGCTCATTTCTTCTTCCTGCTTCCTTTTTCTTTTTTTGACATTTATTTTCTTTAATAAGTCTTTTACATATCTAGTCTCATTTGGCATCCCCTTTCATGAGGATGCAGATGAACACTATTTAAAAAATATTGGGCAAATGATGTCATCTACAACCTAAGTGTAAAACATGTTGCTGCATTTGTCCTATAGATAATTATATTTACTCTTCAGAAAAACCTAATAATACAGTTATTAATATTATTCCCATTTCCCAAAAGGGATGTTAAGTACTGAGAGATTACATACATTTTTAAGGTTATCCAATAGTTTAGAAATAAATCAAGGCTCAAACATTAAGGACATGCATTCCACACCCTGTGTTTGACTAGTGGACCTGTGAGACCATTCACAGCCATGGAAGTACAACTATCCAAGGAGGCAGTTGCTAAATGTACTACCTCACACTCTTTATCCTTTCCTAAATGTGTAATTCAATAGTTCCCTAATGTCCCTGGATGCTGGCTATTTGTTCATTTGAACACCGTTATCTTCTCTCTAAATTCCCTGCTACCTTCCTATTGCTTATTCTTGGCGAAAGTTTTCTGCCTTTCAATTTTTCTCTGTCCTCTGACATTCATGTCCTGTTTTCAATGTCTACCCATTGTATAATGCATCCACTTTCTTTTTTTTTCTTTTTTAAAAATTATTTTTATTTAGCTTTTAATTTTTTACAGACTGCATTTTGATTCATTGTACACAAATGGGGTACATAATTTCGTTTCTATGGTCGTACACAATGTAGATTCTTACCATTCATGTAATCATACACGTATATAGGGCATTGATGTCTGTCTCATTCCACCATTTTCATACCCCCTTCCCTCTCATTTTCTTCTACATATTCTAAAGTTCCCTCATTATTCTCTCATTCCCCACTCCCACCCCCATTATATATCATCCTCCACTTATCAGGGAAAACATTCGGCCTTTGGTTTTTTTAGAAGCTACTTTGAAAACCTATACTCCAACAAAATAGAAAATATTGAAGACATCGACAAATTTTTAGAGACATATGATCCTCCCAAACAGAATCAGGAAGACGTACACAATCTAAACAGATCAATTTCAAGCACTGAAATAAAAGAAGCCATCAAAAGCCTACCAACCAAGAAAAGCCCAGGACCAGATGGATTCTCAGCTGAATTCTACAAGACCTTTAAAGAAGTACTGATACCAATACTCCTCAAAGTATTTCAGGAAATAGAAAAGGAGGGAACCCTTCCAAATTCATTCTATGAGGCTAGTTTCACTCATACCAAAACCAGACAAAGACACATCAAAGAAAGAAAACTTTAGACCAATACCCCTGATGAACATAGATGCAAAAATCCTTGAGAAAATACTGGCAAATCACATACAAAAATACATTACAAAGATAGTGCACCATGACCAAGTGGGGTTTATTCCAGGGATGCAAGGTTGGTTCAACATCCGGAAATCAATAAATGTAATTCACCACATCAATAGACTTAAAGTTAAGAATCACATGATTATTTCAATTGATGCTGAGAAAGCATTTGATAAAATACAGCACCCTTCATGCTTAAAACACTAGAAAAAATAAGAACAGTAGGAACATACCTCAACATTGTAAAGGCTATCTATGCATCCACTTTCTAATTCAAATGCTTATTCCTCTTTTCTTGGACTCCTGTGGCCACATCTTGTTCTGCTCGTAAAAGATTCATGCATACAATTCAGGAAGAATTCGATGTCTACTATTGGCATTAACTGTACTGGTGCTTATTTATATTATAATGATGAATAAATTAAGATCTCTGTTCTCAATGGATTTATTGGCTATATGCAATTGAGGAAAAATGCTTTTAAAGATCAAGTACATTTCCCTTTATTTTTCTTTTGATCTTAACTTATAATTCCTATAAAGTAAATAAGGAAAATGCTATTTGACCCAAACTTGCAAGCAGGTAAATTAAGGCCAACAAAGCTCAAATACTTACTAAAATTGACAAAACTTCTTTGGTAGCAGAAGGAAAGCATCCAGTGTAGCTTTGATTTTTCTGCTGTTTTGTGTATTGTTGTATGTTTTTATTGACACAAAAAAGCATCACTGTCTAAGATATATTTGAGAAGCGTCACACGTATTGAATAGGTTTAACCATAGATACATTTACACCAAATCATATAAATACTTGTTCCATTGGATCAACCCTAACATTCTGGTATTTGAATGGATAGAAGCAGACACACCTGTTCAGTGTATGAGTGTCAAGCAACAACAGGCTTATGTTTCTGGTGACATTTCTGTTGCCATTCTCTCTAGAAGCATTTGGAATTAATTTCAGGTGTCTGGGACTTGTTATTTGCTATGAAAACAGGAGACATTACTACAGACATTTAACAATGAGGAAATAAACTAGGTGCAGATTATTTCCCACATGAGTTGAGTCTTCTAAGAGGGAATAATGTCAAAAATTTTCCTCTTAATTAGCAAGTTCTAGTATAATATAATGCAATTTTTATGCATCTTTTTCTAATTAATTTACACTTAGAACTTGACCATGGTCTACTAGCATTTAATGAGCACAAGCATTTTGAATTTTATTTGATTGTTTGATGTATTTTGTCTCCACTTAAATAAACTTATTCCTTACAGTCAGGCATGTTGTGAAAAATATTTGGAATGATTGGAGAGTATTTCTTTATATAATTCCTTATATTTTGAACAAGCTTGGAGTTGTCAAATACTTCTCTTTTCCTGTTATCATTTGTGCTTCAGAAAAATCCCATAGGGCATGCAGGGCATGAAACTTTGCCCCATGTCATGAAAGAGGAAAAAGTTCATAGATATCAAAAGATTCCCTAAGTCATAGGATTACTCAGTGACAGATTTTGATCTAAGTTTAGTCTTCTAACTTTATGTTTTTTTCCAGTGTATGTCTCTACATCTATAGAATATCAAACATAGATTTGCACCTTTGAAAATGCATTAAAAGAAGATATGTCTCCCAAAAATTCTGTGCTCAGAATGTATATTGGCACTATAGAAATAAACATCCATAATGCTCACTTGCAGTGGGAACCCATTTTTCACATGTGGATATGATGTGTTCTTTATGGAGCTGGACAGAGATGTTATTTAAGTAGACACTTGCCTCTCCACCTCTCCACCCTCTTTGTATCTCTCTTTCTGTCTCTGCCTCTCTACTCCTATTTCAGTATCTGTCTCTTCTACAAACACAAATCAAGAATATCAATACATACACTCAGGAATAACAGTATTTCTTTCTTAGCAACTTAATTATCAGAATTTATGATATATTCATAGTTAAAAAAAGATACTGAGGCATGTGGGAAGCCATTCCTATTTAGCAGAATCAGACTAGGTTGAGCCATGGAACACAAATGCCTGACTTCTAGGAAGTACAGGGAAGCAAGTGACACTGTGTGGAAGTGGTTTCCTGTCTCCTTCTGGAATATTCCCCTAAAGACAATGACTCCCCTAACTCCACCCTATCCTGTCCATTACAGAAGAAGCTCCTCCCAGTCCTTGCCCCCTTTACCTGTATATTATAAATGAAAGAGAGATGGGCAAGTTGTTGTTGTAAAAGGTCAGAGCTGGTATGGCCAGACCCATCATACCCCATCTCATTTAAAAAGAGTATTGGCTCTTGTGTGGTTATTGAGTAGATAAGTTTTTGGGTAATTGAGTGATATACCACCAACTTCATCCTCTTGTGGTTAACCCTTTTCTCATCCATGCAGGACATGGCAGAGAGGATTCCCACAGAGATAGAAAGAAATATCTTCTGGTTTCTTGCAGCCATTTTCAAATTCCAATTATTTGTAATTTTTCATCATTAAACAGATAAAACAATAGACAAACTGGTTAGGACAAGGTTATTTTTTCTTTTCCATTATCTACACCTGTTCAAATTTGAAGCAGACATGTTTGTTTTGCTATAAATCTACATATGTAGAAACATGAGATTTAGTCAAAGGATCTTGATAATACATAGTCCAATTAATATATTTTCAGATTAATATGTTAAACTGTGTTTTAGAGATTTATACAAATTAAAAAGCTTCAGTCTAAATCTAAAGCTTATTTACTCATTGGTCCATTGATTCAAAACATTACTAAACATATATTATTTATTATGCACAAATTAATTCTTTTTCTAGTTGTCATGTAAAGTATTTGTAAATAAGAATTCTTTATTTGGAGTCCATGGAGTCTTTTAATTTCTGGTAACTATTTATTTCATAATATTCCGCATGTATTTTTTTTTCTGAACAAGGAGTAATATAATTTATGAGATTGTATGAGTCTATAATCCCCAGATTTTTAAGAGATATTGCTTTTTAGTTTGAATTTCACAAAGTGTTATACCATTCCAAGCAGCTTTATCTATTAGAAGAAATGATAGCTTTCTCTTGGGAATAAAAATTGCTCATTTGGGGCTGGGGCTGAAGCTAGGTAGTAGAGTACTTGCTTGGGGGAGTGGGGGGAACTTACTTATTGAACCTCAGTCTTTATCTTTTGTCCCTATTTTTCCACTGGTTTGATATTTTCAGCAAATTGATATACTGGTATAAACTATGTTCTTTGAAGTGTTGATTGACTTTAATGCTATGAAATTTTATGAAATACAATAAAATGTTATGGAATATATACTTTCACCACTAAGTCAAATTTGGGAAAACATTCTTTGGCATATTCTGACATTATCTGTTGTAATCTATGGATAATAACACCTCAAATTACATAAATATATTTATGCCAGCTTTAGTCAGCTTCTTTTACTATAGTGACCAAAAGACCTGACAAGAAGCATTTTAGAGGAGGAAATGTTTCTTTGGTGCTCACAGTTTCAGAGTTCTTGGTCCATAAATAGCCAACTTCATTGCTCTAATCCGAGTGAAGCAGAAAATCATGGCAGAAGAGAAAGTGACTCAGGACATGGTCACTAGGAAGTAGAGATGAGCTAAGCTAACGAGGGGGGAAATATATACTCCAAAGGAATGCCCATAATGACCTACATCCTCCAGTCACATCCTACCTACTACAGTTACCACCCAGTTAATCTATTCAAGTGGATGCACTGATTAGATTAAGATTCTCATAACCCAATCATTTCACTTTTGAATTTTCTTAAAATTGTCTCTCACAAAAGTTTTTGTGGGGCACATAATATCTAAACCATTACAATACCCCACTCACCTAGGTTGCTATTGGATGATGGTGTTTTTCTGTGTTGAGTTTGGACTCAGCTTCAGATGTTTTATCAACAGAGAACTAGAATTATCTTTTTTAAAAATTAATGACCATCAAGTTATAACATTTTTGTTACCCTTGCATGAACTTTACACTTCCTTTGTAGCTGGTCTTCAGTTTCCAGAAAACTTTTCCACTACTAGTTACTCATTATTTCCTTTCTATGCCAATTAATCATGCTATATATATTTGCAAATATTTTGGAGGAAATATGGTCTAAGGAATAGTAAAGAATGCCCATGCATCTTTATAAGATAAATCAGACTGGCATTTAGTTTGATTACTGTAGAAAATGTCTCTACCTCTGCAGGTAAAGTGACTGCTGTCCTTGGTAACAGTCTCTTATACACTGGACTGCTACAGGCTGGTATTCTATTCAGGGGCAAACAGCTTTTCACAACCCAATGACTAGGGCTAAAATTTGTTCTTGATTGAAACATACACAGCAGCTGTGGAGCTATCAGACCTTTGGAGGAGGACTCATGCTTAGAAAAACTATCTGTGCCTTTCATAACCTTGTGAACACAGATACGAATTGATGTAATGTTTTTCTTTTAAGGCATAAATTCTACTTCTTTAATGTACTTTTTATGAAACTGTCAGGGATTTTTTTTTTTTTTAAATTTCCCAAGCACAAAGAATGACCAACACTAAAAAGATCAATCTTAGATTATAAATTTTAAATTTAGAATACTTGGCACTTTAAGATACATTCCAGAATTTTTGAATGAATTACAAAGAGAATGGTTTATTTTCACAAACATAAGCATACTTTTATTACTAATTAAAACATATATAAATTGCAGTGTAAATCTATATATTAAACTTCAAAGTTTATTACTAGTAAAAAGGAGTGACTAAAATATATGCAACAATTTCACCAGCACTTTTAGAGTGCTGTAATTTCTATATGCTTTATGTTACTAGTCATTTCAATGAAAATTTTGAAAAACAAGAGCACATTAGTTTTCTACTTTAAACAATCTTTTTCATCTAAAAACATATTTGTATATTCTAACAGGATTCATTTTGAAAATATGTGTTTAGATTATTTATTTTCTTTTCATAACTGCTCCTCAGGCTATTGGTATTTCTTAGCCTACTAGTCAGGAAAAAAAAAGAAGCTATATATAAAAGTAATTAAATTTAATGCAACAGCAACAGACAATATTTAGTAGAGAAAACTAAAAAGGAGAAGGAGGAGGAAAGAAAGAAAGAAAGAAAAAAGAAAGAGAAAGAAAGGAAAGGAAGGAAGGAAGGAAGGAAGGAAGGAAGGAAGGAAGGAAGGAAAGAAGGAAGGAAGGAAGAGAGAGAGAAAGAAAGAAAGAAAGAAAGAAAGAAAGAAAGAAAGAAAGAAAGAAAGAGAGAGAAAAAAGCAGGGCTTTGTGGTTAACAACTGTAACCACATCTACTTAGGAGGTTGAGGCAGGAAAATAGCAAGTTTGGGACCATCCTTGGCAAATTAGCCATATCCTGTTGCAAAATGAAAAGATGTAGGAATGTAGTTCAGAGTACAGCACCACTGGATTCTATTTTCTACTACAAAAAGAGGGAAGAAGAGGAAAGAAGGGAGAATGAAAGGGAGGGAGGAAGAGAGGGAAGGAGGTAGAAAATAACAAAAATCTGTACCTCATCAATAAAACAAAATATAAAATGAAGGAAGAGGAAGAGCAAGAGTATGAGAAGGAGATATGAAACAGCAGAGATAAGACATAATTAATCTATTCATGGATGTAAGTCTATATTATGTGTGGGTATCTGTAAAATCAGTTCTTTTCCAGGAAGGAGGTAGAATTTTCCAAAAGACAAATGAATAAGGAAAGAACAGCTCAATTGTGGTTCATTGTTCAGTATTCACATATTCAGAGTCTAGGAAGGCATCCTGAAGAAATGTTGAGCAATCCATTTAGCTTGCAAGTGACTGAACTGAAGGACTTTTCAGAGTTCTTCCAACTTGGAATTCTGAGTTGGAAATTTCAAGAGTTAATTGTACATATGACAACATCAGATCCTGTTTAAATCAGTACTTTTTAATTGTGTAAAAAGTTCCTCTTCAAAGAGTTCTTTAGGATGACACACTCAGAAAAGAGAGGGGTTGGCTGTTAGTACAAGATTTGTAGAAAGTACAAATGCAGACTCTATTCTGTTTTTATGAGTTTAGACTCCCTTTCATAAGTTACATATTTTTGTTTTGATTCAAGTGCAGAATGATTATTCTTTCTCTTTCCTGAATATGATTTACACTGTTAACTCGGGAACTTGTATTTTTCAGTCTATGACACAAGTCAAACAATTTTTTTTTTTCCCTAACACTATAGTTGTTCTTGTAAGCTAGGGCAGAGCCATTCATTCATTTCGTTTGAGATAAAACCTTATTTTTATATCATGAAGGCAAAAACTTCCAAAGTCTATTTAAGATCAGACTTAGGTCACATTCTCTAGTAGGCATAAGGGAATCAAAGGGAATGGACATCAAATGCCTTTGATATACGATGTTGTCAAAATGAACCCAACTACTATGTACAACTATATGCTCTAATAAAAAAGCAAACATTTGTATAGCTTTTCTAAAATGAGATTATCACTGGAATATATCTCCAAATTCAAAATTTTTGATGCATTTATTTTTTAAGGAAATAAATGGATATTGAGAACAAGGAATAAAGACAATTCATTAATCAAATCACAGTTTATGTCTACCTAGAGAAAGAAACCTGAAACGTTTTATTTTTCTTATCAATGCTTGTAGCATTTTCAAAAAAATAACAGAAGCTCTCTCATTTTGAGTAAATGCATAGAGTTTTTGCTATAATATTCAGTTTTCTTTGGAGACTCAAATTAATAAAACGACGTGCTGATTTTCTGATCATTCATATATTAAAATATGCAAAATCCTAAAAATAAATATGAAAATATCCACTTAGAAAACAGTACAGTGCATAGGGACAGTTTGAAGAATTGAAAATGGAGGGTATAAGAACAATTTCAAAGAAATAATTAGATTTTAAATTGAATTTAAAATGAGAAAAAGGAATCAAACAGGTATAGGGGCTGGGGACAGATAAACAGAGGAAGAAAATAATGGAAAACCTGGACTTGACAAATAGTGGAAAAAAAAAAAATCAGCAGTGGTGACTTGCCGGGATTAGAAAGATGCTGGGAAAACTTGTACTCCAGGCTAAGAGCGTAAACTTTACTTCTCGTCAATAGTAGTGACTTTCTGAATTTAATTTAAATTTAGTATGCATAGAACATTTTAATGACACTTCTATGCCCATAATTACATCTTTGAAAAGTTCTGATTCGGAGGCAATGATGTTGAAAGCTGCAAGGAAAGATTCCTCTTTTTAAAGTGGTGCAGAGTCATCCCAAATCCTTGGCAACCTGGCAGACATATTTCAGCACTAATTGCCAGATGCCACTGGCAAGAAGCATATTTCTCAAAGTACACTCCCATTTGCTGCTTCCTGGGATTTAGGAACACATTCAGATGTCAAAATGCATCCCTTCTGCATCTTTCTTCATTCCTTCCTGCTGTTTTGATAATAAGAAAAACAAGGAAAACATGATCATACCTATCTAATTCTGGAATTGAGAACAGGAGATGAAATAGATAATGACATTATATTTATGAAATAAAATTAAAATAAATATTCCATCATAAATAGTCTACATTTCTGTAACCACTGTTCTTTTCCAGTCCTTTTTGTCTTTCAAAATCACTGCCGGAGTCTGTCACACAATTTTCTCTGCCTCAGTCTCCTTAACATTTTGTTTTCCATTCAACCCTCTGGATAGTTATCTGTCTTATCTCAAATTCTTTTATTTCCCCATCTCTTATAAAATTGAGCCCAATCTCTTCAGTTTGGCCTACAGATCTCTCCATAAATTCTCTCTCTAGCTACCTTTCATAATTATCAGCAGTAACATATTGTTAATAAGTTTTATTGTGTATATTTCTCCATTTTTTTCTATTTGCATGGATTTGCAAATCAGCGAGCAGACTAGCTACAAAAC
This sequence comes from Sciurus carolinensis, assembly GCF_902686445.1. Taxonomy (NCBI): domain Eukaryota; kingdom Metazoa; phylum Chordata; class Mammalia; order Rodentia; family Sciuridae; genus Sciurus; species Sciurus carolinensis. The sequence continues at coordinate 51,885,970 of NC_062223.1, read as the reverse complement.
AATTTGAAGCCTAATACTAATAAGAAACTTGAAGACAGGAGGGAAAGATGTGATTCTGAGCTGCTACTAGAAAAAATGGCTTTTGTACTGTAGTCAGCTATGCTAATAATGGAAAGGGAAAAAAATTGTATCTCAGTATACAGAGAAAGGTAAAATCAGCAGAAAATAGAGAACCATAATACCTACATCTACTGAAAAGGAAAAGGAGGGGTCAATAGATTTTAAATTCTCAACTCACCAACTCACATCCCTGTCTCCCTTCCAAATGTAATGAGAAGGAATGAAGAGAAGATGCAGAAATACATCTCGGTAGAGTTCTGTCCTGGAAATTGAAAGAGTTTCCTTACAAAACTACAAGAAATGCATATAGAAAATTGTTTTTCTTTTGATAAATACTAGTAATAAAATGAATTATTTCTCACTTCACTAACACGTGGTATATTACTTTTTAGTTACATATGCTTTTGTGCACACAGTGTGAACATACTTCCTATATAGTTTTTTTTCTGTCTTTGCATAATATGGGATTTGCAGTGCATAATGCCTTCTTAAAATATTTATTTGCTCCCTCAAAGTATGACATGGAAACATTTCACTGAATGAAAGTTAACTGCAGGAGTTTTCTGAAGCCAGTGGTTTTCAGTGCTGTTTGTGCACCAAAATCTGTGAGGAGATCAGAAAGCATTCTGATGCTCAAAATGAGTTTCTGGATATTCTGCAACAGAAAGTTTACTTTGGAGTCTAAATATATATTTTTCAGAAATTCCACAGTTTTTTTTTTTCCCTTCTGACCACATACCTCTGAATATTCATTTAAGTAAGTAGAAAAGAATAGATAAACAATGAAAAAATCATTTGCAAATTATTTCCAAATTTTGAAAAATTATATAACTTAAGGAAATTAAGCTTCCCTCTTCTCTTGTTTGAAAAGGTATAATGCAGTTTTTCCTCCTTTGTTCCTCAAGTGTCTGTTATGATTGGATGCCTAATTTTCTATTAGTTTTAATGATATTGGATAGCTCTTAGACAAATGAATTGATGAATAGCTGATATATTATAGATAGTCAATTGGCATGTGCATAAGTGTTCAGTCACGTGGATGCACACAGACAATATATTGAAGATATCTAAACAAATAGAAATGAAGGATTAGTGGACTGCTTGATAAGTAACTGGGTTAATGAGGTGGAAAGTTAGTGAAAGAATGGATGAATGAGTGAAAGGAATATAAAAGGAGGTGAAAATGAATTTTCTGGGGTCTCCTTGCAATGTCTCATCTACCACATAGCCCAATTTAATTTTTAGAAATAATCTTTGGTTTCTGTCATGCTCAACAAAACGATTTCAATTTGAAGATATTTGCTCATTAGTTTTCAAGTTATGAATTATAGATGATGAGAAAGGGATAAATTAATTTCTATGGGGGGGACTTTAGTACCTAAAATTAAGGTGGACAGCTGTGAGACTATCAGGATAAGGATTTTGACCCTCATTTGAGAGCTTAGTTTCAAAGGACACTACTTCTCTAACTGTAGGAAAAGTGATAGATTAAGCAGGGCTGTAGAAAGCATGCAGTCATTTCAGAAGTCCAGAGGGAAGCAATAAGGCTAAGAAATTGTTCTATAGTTATAAAGATCCATTTTTACCTAAACTATAGCTCTAAACTGAAGATTATTTCAAGGGCAAAGTGAACAGATTTCTAGGTGTCAGTTTTTAGTCATAAGTTAAAGCACAGATTATTTCCAGACTTTGCAGAGAATATTAGTAGCCAGGGAGAAATTTATTGTGAATTATGTGTGTTTTAAGTTCTATGCTGAGAAAGCGATCGTGAGCTATTGAACTGGGAAGACTTACTTTAGAGAAAAATTTTAAAGATTTTAAAAATTTTGTTACATTGATTTTAGATATTTACATAGTGAATCTAAAATAACCAAATGAAGCTGGGCACCATAGCACTGTAATCCCAGTGACTCGGAAGGCTGAGGCAGGAAGATGGCACATTTATGACCAGCCTTAACAATTTAGGGAGGCCCTAAGAAACTTAGCGAGACCCTATTTCAATATTAAAAAAAATAAATAAATTAAAAAGGAATCGGGATGTGGTTCAGTGGTTAAGTGCCTCTGGGTTCACTCACTGGCACACACACACAAAAAAGAATTAGTGAAGAAAAACTTTTTATTCTACTACATCTTGCAAGTTATTTCTAATTTCATGCTTAGTACTGTTTAAATTTAATTTTAAATAAGCAACTTATTTGAAGTAAAACTTCAAGTAAAACCAGCATAGATTTTTAAGGGATTAGCTTTGTGAGATTTTACAAATGTGTAAATACAAATATACATCAGTGCAACGGATCATCAGATATTTCCAACATCCCAGAGACCACCATTTTTCTGATTCTATCATGATAGCCTACTTTTCACTGTTCTAGAATTTTCATATGAATGGTTTCATTAAATACAATTTCCTTTGGGTCTAATTTTTTTCATTCAGCATAATGTTTCTGAGATCCATTCATTTTGTTGTGTGTGTCAGTAGGACATTTTAATTATTGAGTATATAATGATCATTCATTTTATAAATGTGTCACTATTTAGATTTCCATTTACTTTCTCACATGCATTTTTGACATTTTAATGAGTTTTTAAAGTCCTTACATTGTTATAAAATGTTTTATGCTTATCAATTATATGATACGTACAGGATCTAACTCTAAAATGTCAATGTTACCTGCCAAATATGTAGAAAGACATTATTATTTCCACTTAAGGAATGAAGAGTAGTGGAAATACATACAATTAATATTACTCCCAAGAACCCTACATTTAGAGACAGAACCAGAACTCAGGGTTTCACACACTGATATAAAAACTTGTTTCAGAACAAAATTATAATTACTTGGGTATTTCCTTGTTTGATTAGTAAATGTTGCACATTAAATGAAAAATTGAGTTTATGTATTAAAATACTTGTTTTAATTTATTAGTCTTTTGAAATATCAAGATTTAGTAGAATTAAGCCTTATTTGGATCTCTGTCCCCAGGTTAAGTGCCAAAAAATTTTATGCTTGGTCATTTGCGCATACTTCCTTATCTGCATAAATAAGTCTTGGTACACATATATTACATGAAATTTATTTTAATATCAATGCTTAAACTGACCTATAATTATAAATGAAATACTAACAATGACATTCTTAAAATACAGAAAAATTTTACATAAGAAAATATTCTAGAAGTTACCTGTTGTTTACAAATTTAACTATAATTGTGTTTGTGTGTGTATGTGATGTCTCATAAAGAACTTGTATTATTATCCTAAAAACAAATTTCAAGAAAGGAAAAAACCTGAGTTCTGACACTGGTGCTGTCTCAAAGCACATAAGCTTAAAAATAAAAGGAGCTCTTTGTGCTTTCAATGTCTCTCATTTGTAAAATGGGAGTAATGATGCTATTCCACATACTTGAGAGTAATACTGGTATTTGATTTAATTAGACACTAGAAGTATTACGTAATTTATAAATACATAAATAAGTATAGCACAATTTATAGAAACTCAAGTATATGTGTATAAATAATACATATATACATATAAATACATATATACTGAGACAGAGACAGAGTCATTTCAGAGTCTTAAAAGATTTTCAGATATCCCAAAATGTAACACAGGGATGCTTTTTCTATGAGCTCTGACACTTCCTTAATATGTGAATAAGATTATACTACATTTGCCACAGAATCAAGACAATGAAATACCATGATTTATTTAAACTATCTGGTATATTATATTCTTCCCAATAATTTCAGACCCTCTGCATCCTTTGTTAAGTTGAAAATTAGATAAATTAATAATGCATTATCATTGATATCCCAGTGTGTAGTTTGCTTTGCCCTTAGATTTGGAACAGATGTGTCATCTCAGAATTGTTTTCCCTCTGTGTCCTCTCAAACTGAATGTGTACAACTTCTATGATGGTTTGTTAGTGGGAGATTATCAATCAGTGTCTCATAAGCATCATGGGAAGTGACAAATAATCCTTTTGAAGTCATTCATTTTGAACAGCATAGTGCATAAAATATATCATGCATCTTGGGGTCTGTGTTGTATAAAGACTTCAGAACTACTCTTTGTGTAGTTTTTAAGCCTTCAAAATTTTATCCAACTTTCATTAAAAAATAGTAAACTAATGCAAATTATTTCTTTGTGCTTTGGAGGAGGCAGAAAGGATTGAGCATATAAAATAATTGATCATATAAAATTATTTTTTCTAGTTGATCAGCAAATTTAACTATTTTCTTTTTAAATTTTAATTTATTTATGTTTTTATTTATTTTACTTTGGTTTGTCTATAAGTTGAGGTGAGAGAATAGTAGAAAGAATCTTAAGCCGGATGCTGTAAGAATTTTGGTTCTATGCAAGCTCCATGGGTCTTTTTCAACAGAAATAGAATTCTCATGACTTATTTATAAATAAAATTATTTACTGTATGCCATATGTGTTTTTCAATGTAATCATCAGACTAATACTTGAAGTGGATAGTTCCATTTTTAACACAATGATATCCAGTGAGGATGTTAGTTTAATAACATATTAACTAGTTCTAAAATTGTAAGACTATGCCATATCATAATTCATTTTGAATTTAAGGAATCAAGAAATTGCTATGATAAATCTTTTTTCTCCATCTGCTGTCAGTGATGATTCCACAATATAATGCCTAGGCAGAAACCTCCTTCCATGTTTGAATGTATTTTCTTCTGTATAGCTCGTGGACATTTTGTCTTCTCTCCATTATTTAAGATGTTTTCAGATTCTTCACACAGTGTAAAATTAGGCAATGAGAGAACACTCTCCTCTTTATACAAAATGTTAATTTTTTTGATATTTCCATATCTGTCACCTTGTCACCATTACATCAGCTCTGTTACTTAGGTCAAAGTTTTGGGACAAGTCTGTAAGTCCCTAGATGTGCCATAGGCCATACAACCTTCAAAGGCTTACTTGTCTATAATTTAAAGTTACTATAATAAAAATGTTTAAGTCATATGCTTGTTATTCTGAAGAACCTTAATCATAATTCCTAAACTTCTTGCGGTAAATGCACCATTTGCCATGACTTGCCCAACAATTAATTCAGAAAATGGCGAGGGGTCATGGGGCATTAGAAAAGACAAACAGATACACGTAAAGAGAACGCTAACACCAACAGTGACATTATACCCAGTTGTGATGCAATGACCCAGAGTTAGCTCTGCAAATTTATTATATAGGTTTTATCATTAAAAGGTTATTTGTGGGAAAGTTTCTGCAAAGCAGGCAGGCTGGACGTTCCTTGGGAGCTAGTGTCTGAGTTTCAAGGTTAAAACTGATAACTCAGCTTTTGCACAGAATGTCCATGGGTCAGCATTTACATAGCAACTGGGCGATGGTAACTTGTACTTTTGCACGGGGGTGGGGGGTATCCCAGTGCAAGTACCCACAACTAAAAGGCAAGTAGACACCTTAATTCACATCACCACTTGCCACAAACATTAAAGTTCAATTATTTAGTTAATGAAATAAAATGTGAAAAAAGAAAGAAAGAAAGTCTTCCAACATTTGCTCCAAACCTCTTTCTATTACAACTGATCCTAACTACTTAAATAATAATTATTGGCTAAGCAGCAAATTAAAGTGAACATGCAATAAATTCCATTATATTTTACAATTATTAGCCTAATGTTGTTGTCTTTACTGGTGGTTTTAGCCAATATTCTAATTTAATTAAATGGGATATGTGTGGGTGTGTGTGTGTGTTTATTTAAAAATTCATTTCTGGTCTTACATATATTTTTTCTAATGAATATTTTTATTCAATATCACAGATGATGAGTTACTTTCTTACAGAATAGAGTGACCTCCCACCCCTCATAAATCAACCTAAATGCTCTTAACCAAAATCTGAAGCCCTATCAGAATGTTACACACTAAAGCTAGTCTAACACCAAGCTTACTTACAATAAGAAGTGCTTGGAGGTGTATATATATATTGCATCCTCCACTGGACTATACACTCCTTGTCTAGAGTTTTTGTATTTCATGTACATTTTAGTCTCCAACTTTGAATGTTGTTTGGAATATAATACATAGCTGCAAACATTTTGATGTTAAAGGGAAGAAGGTCATCATTATTTTAACACTTCAAACATATGTTGCCAATAGAGATTAAAGAGATTTTTCAGTCTGAGAATTAAGGTAACTAGATTTTTCAGAGAAATAAGGAAAGTAGGTATCAAATAAATTGGTAACATGGTTACAGAAAAACATGAGACCATATGTTTTTAATATATAATTTTTAATCATTATTTTATGTTTAGCGTTGTTTGAACACTATATCAGGGGCTCATGTTTTCATAGCTATTCTTTGGACAGCATTCAAACATGTCACATTCATCTTCTTTGGCCTGCTACCCAATATCAAAACAATCACCTAAATAATTCGGTTCAACCAAACCAGTGCTTTTGTGCCCAATGCTTTTCTAGGATTTCATTACATGTCAAAAAAGAAAAGAGAAAGGATCCCTCACTAGGTCTGTCTCATATTCAAGTAGGTAATAGAATAATGATCAGTGACAAAAGCAAGAACATAACTTTTTATGATTTATTTTAATGTGAACTGTTGTAGAAAAAAAGGAAAAAGGAAAAGGAATGGAGTAAGGAATCTAGTCATCACAGGAAAGAGGGGAAGGAAGGGCAAATGGCAGCATGAAATAGGAAGAATGGAAAAGGCCTTATAAAAATAGAGATGATGGGGTGGAAGGAAACAGGAATGAACACTGGAGGTATCAAGACCTGAGCTGTCAAGACGATCAAATTATGTTTTGTGCATGTATAAATATGATATAATGGCTCCACTAGTGTATATGATTATACTGAAACAATACTGAATTGTAGTTTAGTTTTATAAGATACTAAATATATAGCTTCCTTTGCTTCCATAAACCTCATAGAGAACATGAAAATGAAGATGCCCTCTTTGTGTAGCTGTTTTTAAGATAGCAATATTTGTAAATTTATTTACATAGTATTAATATAAAACAAAAAAAAATTTCTGAAAAAATATTGGGCACAAGGCAAGTAATTAATCTTGTAACACACTGATACTAGACTGGGTTCAAAAGTTTTTTGATACATATCCATTAAGTATCCCACATCTCTGAGGCTCTAGATAAAGTCTCAGATTCTATTTAGATGGCAAAATGAATCTACATATAAATTCAATGGATAAGAAATAATTCAAATTGAGCAATATGCTAGAATAGATTAAAATTCATGAATTATGAAATGTGAATTCAATTAATTTTATTTTTAAAGTAACAGAACTTGAAAAGCTCGTATGTCACTTTTTATCTACTGATTTTGAGATGATATTTGGTTAAACAAATAAACACTTTTAAGGATTTGGGGGATATGTGTAGTTTTGTGAACTCACAGTGACAAACAAGAAACCATGTCTATCTAGCCTTCAAATGTTGGGAGGATGTGCTCAAATACAGAGGACTATAGTAGTCAATCATTTTCAACTAGATAAAAGTGATTATTAGAAATAGTCACTGATGACTTAGCAATCCTGAACCTAATGAAATTTCATTTTGTATTTTATCCCTAGCTCCTCAACATAGTGGTTGGTAATATTAACAAAGCATCAGTCTCTGTGCCTGATGGAAGTACAGTTGGGGTCATCTTGCCAATGACATGGTGAACTAGAAGGGCATCTTTTGTTCTACTACTTATTAAATTCAATCTCTCCAAGTGCTTAACTGGGTAGAGAATTCCCACTAATAAAGTCTAAGGCTTTTCAAAAACAAATTGTGAAAATATATTTCTAGGTAATTTGGAAGAGGACACAAAGCTATTTTTTTCTTACTAGAGTGTGTAGCAAAGAATCTACCACTCAGCATCAGCATCAGAGGAAGTTATCTGTTCACTAGTCATCTCTAACTATTACAGATTCAGTGGTTACTTATTAAAACAAAGTCAGATTATATTCTGATGGAACATACATTGTGAAGGAGATGGAAAATAAACAACATCACGGGTAAAGAAACAAAAAAATATGATAAGGAATGTTGAAATTTAATGGTATGTGCCGGTATAGTATTAAGAATACTTAAAATATTGAAACGCTTCTGTAACACTTGGTAAATAGTAATTACCTAGGTCCTGAATTAAAATGTGCCTGGACTAAAATCCTCCCCAAACTAAATGGCTGGAAACTATCTCAACAGTGAATCTTAAAACCCAATGCAAGCACTGGGGCAACCTCTGTTCTTCTTGGCTGGTGCTGGTTTTAGTATAATTTGCCATACATTTCAATACCATACCTAGTTAAAATCCTCTGAAAAAGAAACACAGAGAGCACACAATTTCATCTGAACTCTAAGGAATAAGTGACAGCTAGTCAGGTAAATATTCCTGGTGGAGAATGGGTGATGTGATCACAGTGTAGATGAATAAATGACCATAGAAAGGCCCCAAGATATGAAACAGCTTTGCAGTCTACAAATAAAAGAAGACAAAAGTGTTTCTATTGTAAATAATTGTTACCTAGCAAAAAGCACATTTAAAATATCAGTTTTGTGCTCCTGACAAATTATAAATTTAGCTTAGGTGCTATAAAAATGTAATAAGGAATTGAACTTTTTCATAATTGATAAATATACAATATCCTTTGTGCTGACTTAGTACTATTTTATGTCATATTCAGTCTTAAAAGGTGGTGGGAAGGAGAATAATTTATTTGAAGCCAATAGAATAGCCAACAGCAGACACTATCTGAATCAAAATGTCTTTTTCTGACAGTAAATTCCAGTAGTAAAGGTGGCGTTCCAGAGAATAGAAATGAAATGTCATAATACATTGGTGTACTGCTGTGCAGAACATATTCGTAGGCTCATGCATGAATGTAAAATGTTTGAAAAGCCCATAGATTCTAAGTCTCTTATACTTGGGGCTTGTATCACATTTTGTGTTGTACATGTCTCTCTTCAAGCTAAATAAAGATGGCACTAAATGAGTGGGCCAGAAAAAGAAAGGAACGAAGGATGAGGGGAAAATGACAATGAAAACAAGGTCTGTCTGCTTAAAGCAGCAGGCAATTTATAAAGCACCTTTAATTTAATAGTTTTTATACATCAGTAGAGTAAGTTTTTTTAAATCACTGTACTATAGTTACAAATATAGGGAATAATTTTGATATAATTATGCAAGCATGGACTACAATATGCTCTAATTCAGTTCCCAGTACTTTCCTTATCCCTTGCCCCCTCCCTCCATGTTTCCTTTCCTTTCTTTTATTTTTTCCCCCAATATACATAAGTATTTTTTCCCCCAATATACATAAGTATTTTTCCCTTTGTCTCAAGGCTTCATTACAAGGTGTCCTTTTATAAATTGCATGAAATGAAAAGTTTATACAGGATTCCTTTGAAGTATTTTTTTTCACTCTTGGGTGGTTTCCTTATTTTATTAGGATTAGGAATCAGTTTCTTTATTTTAAGAGGCTGTAATGCTATAGAGACTTGCTGACCTTCAAGTTTTCTCTCGTGCTTTGAGAGGTCTTCAAATGAAGTTTCCAAAGTCTCTTTGTCTTGGCTTCCCAGAGATTTGGTCTCTAAATTGTCTCCAGAATCTTCAATTCTGTCTTGAAGCCATGGTACAGTTAAACTGGGAACTCTGGGAATGACAGCTTTTACTTCATCCAAAAAGTCCGTGGTGTGTTTTTTGAACCCCAGTGCTAGCACACATTTTAAGCCAATGACAGGAGCAAGCGTCTCAGTGAGGTGGGGAACCTGCTTACACTTAACTAAACAAGTGTGAGGTGATGATGGCAGGCTTGACTGACTGACACACTAAAACTAAGAGCAGTTCACTCCTTTCCAAGGCTCTGGTGACTTTATTAACACCGATGGCAAGCTGCTTCCTGATGTGCACAGGTGTCCAACCTGAATCTTGCTGGCTAGCTTCTGGCCTTTTGTCTTTCAGATCATCACTTGTATCAACGTCTAGGCTGCATCTTTCTACTCTGTGTTTCTTTATAAAAGGTATTTTTTTTTCCTTTTTTTCTTATCCTCAATTTTCTGAAGTCCAATAGATTTAAACTTCTCCTCAAGTGTCTGTAATATGAAGTGCATGTCCTCCCTCTCCAGGGTGCTCCAACACACAGCATAGGGGTTATTCAACGATGTGTTTACAACCAGAGGTCTTTTCTTGCAAATGGATTCCCTTGCTGGTGCTTGAAGGGCTTTAGGCATTTTGAAAATCAATTAATTGCTCTGTAGTCAAGGGACAGCATAATAGGCAATAACTTCTCTGATCTGCAGAATCTCCTTGTAGCATCTGTGTGGCAGTAGCCACAGCACCAGCTCCACGTGTACCTGCAAATATTTATTTATTTATTTATTTATTTATTTATTTATTTATTTATTTATTTATTTTGCAGTACTGGGGATTGAACCCAGGTTCTTGTGCTTGCAAGGCAAGCACTCTACCAACTGAGTTATATCCCCAGTCCCCAGCCCCCTTTCCTCTATTTAGTTATAATTTTGCTTTTTTTTTAACAGTGCTTTATAGATAGACACAAGGTGAAATTCACTTTGGTATATTCATGTATGTACATAGGACAAGTTTTTAATAAAGATCTGCAGAAAGGTTTAAAAGGAGAAGAATTATTGTAGTGAAATGATATTTATCAACTGCACTTACTTGATGGTAAATGAATTGAAATTAGTGTTATGTATTTGTGATGAAATGCCACAAATACCATGTGATGAAATCACAATCTATTATTTTGTTTAGAAGGTTTTTTTTGGAGGAAGTAGAATGTGACTTGAAGGAAATAAAGTTTGAGTGTCCGTGTTACTGCATGAATCATCAAATGTAAAGACCATTACAGTATATAGCTATAAAATGAGCACATTGATATAAATGATATAAATCATATAAATGATTGTATTGTTTTCACTTGAGTTGTATTCACTTTTTGGTCATAACAAAGTGTCTGAACATTCTTGTACAGATTTTTGTATGAACATTTATCTCCTATTCTCTTGATTAAATGCCTGCTTGTGCAATAATTTTCTTGGTTTTTTTTTTTTTTTTTTCATTTTTTTTGTCATTCTTTTGACCCACTCACACCTAAGGTCATTTTATCACTGAGTGACATCCCCAGATCTTTTTACTTTTTATCTTCAGAGAGGGTATCACAAAAATGCCTAAGTTCTCACTAAATTGCTGAGACTGACCTGAAACTTGCAATTCTTCTGCCTTTGCCTTCAAATTACTGGCATTACAGATAACTGCCACCATGTTCTGCCAAAATAATATTGGCAGAGGTTGTACGTTCTGCTTTCCCATTATTCATATATAGGTTTTCTAATTTCTCCAAGTCCTCACCAGTACTTAATATGATAACCCTTTTTAATTAAGGCATTCCTAGAGGTGTTCAGTGACATTTAATTGTGGTTTTACGGTTTTTTAAATATATTTTTAGCTATAGATGAACACAATGTCTTTATTTTATTTTTGTATGTGGTGCTGAGAATCAAACCCAGTGGCTCACATATGCTATGCAAGTACTGTACCACTGAGTCAAAACCCCAGCCTGGTTTTATGATTTTAATTTATATTACGTAAGACTAATGATGTTGAAAAAACTTATATATGTATGTGACTTGAGTGCTATTGATATGTGTTCTTTATTGACTAGACCACTCAAATCTTTTGCCCACTATGTTTTAAATTAGCTGATATGTTTTCCTACTGTTTAATCTTGAGATTTCTCAATATATTCTAGATCAAGGTCCTTATCAAATATGATTGCAAAGATTTTTTTCATCTGGTCTTATCTTTTTATCTCTTATTAGTGATTTTTGAAGAATTAAAGTTTCAGGTTTTTATTCTGATTAATATATCAATGTGTCATTTTTGGATTTGTCTTTGATGTCATAATTAAGAATTCTGTGTCTTTCCCAAGATTAAAAATATTTATTGCTCTATTTACTTTAAAAAGCATTATAGTTATATTTTAATATGCAGTTTTATGGTCCAATCTTAATTAATTTTTATAGATGATACAAAGACCTAAACTGAATTTCATTTATCTGCTTGTTTCATTTTTTTTTGTCTGTTTTGCATCTGTTTCCAATCATGCTGACACTATTTACTGACCCATTTGTTTTTACATTGTTTTTCCTTTGATCAGTTACAAAGAACCGTAGTAAAATGTACTAAATACAGTATGTGAAATTTATCTCTGGACTCTATTCTGATCCACTGATGTGTTTATACAAGTTGAATTTGAGCTTTAAGGAGCACATATAATTAGAACATCTTTATGTCATTTAAATAAATTGGTTCCTGCCAAGAAGAGACTGGTGAATGCAAATGTGATTGCAGAAGCTAGGGCTATCACAATCCAATGCTATTGAGGAATGCTTGTATTTAATCAGAGAGAAGAGGAAGAAGAGTCACATGACAAGACAGATAGATATCAAAAAATAATCAGACAGACAGATGTAATAAATAGTTAAAATTTCCTCCAGTAATTGCTGTTGGAGGTCATTTGTGATAAAGAAGTGATTCACTGCAATGCTAAATTCTACCCAAATTGCAAGCAGGTCAAGTTTGGGACAGTATGTGATTTTTTCATACCATAAAAATCTTTTTTTTTTCTTTTTATTATTATTATATACAAATGGGATACATGTTATTTCTCTATTTGTACATGGAGTCAAGGCATACCATTTGTGTAATCATTGGTTTACATAGGGCAATGATGTTTGATTCATTATTTTTTCCCCTTCCCCCCACCCCTCCCACCCCTCTTTTCCCTCTATACAGTCCTTCTTTCCTTCATTCTTACCACACTCCTTATCGCTAACCATAAACCTAACCCTAAATCTAATGCTAACCCCTCCCACCCCCCATTATATGTCCTCATGTCGCTCTTGCCAGCAAGAACGACCCGGAGACGTGATGGGTGGCAAGCTTCTTTATTAACAGCAGATTCTTCTTCCCCTTTTAGGGAAGTTATTGTCACTTATATAGGTTATATCAACTAATCAGAATATTCATGATATGTGGGGAGAACATAGACGTATATGGGTATAACTTGGAGCACTTAAGAATCACGCAAGAATCATGCAGAGGCCCTGACCAATTACTGAGACTTCCTCAAAGTGACGTTAGTTGTTTGCGCACAGAATAGCAGTTTCCAACCACACTGGCAGCTTGCCAGGCGCCATCTTGGCCAGGCCCCACCTAGGGCCAGGGGCCCGTACGCAACCCCGACAGTTCCCCCTTTTTTCTTTTAAAAGAAAAGCTCGGGACCAAGCCTGTCTTAGGCGGAGTGGTCAACTACCGTCCTTACCCGTCATCGGATAACTGTAGAGCATGCTACAGCTCCTGTCTTAGGTTGGTACGGCGTCACCTCCTTCCTTACCCGTCTGGTCAATGGTCCAGCCTCGCGAGCCACACTTGTGGGGAGCTGCCGGCCTCTAGGGCAGCCATGGCCTGATGGAAGATGATACGATCTCTCGCTTGACTCTGGCGCACACGCATGATAGTGCGTGAGAGGAAGATAACAGTAATGATCATAAGCATGCATAATGCTCCCGTACCAGCCCACTGCTTAATAAAACTGAAAGAGGAGGATAACCAATTTAGCACTTCAGACATTGGAGCTACATCAACTCTAGTAGCATTAAGGCTGACAATTTGAGATCTAAGAATAGCAGTAAGATTATCAAATTCGTAAGACCAGTTGGCGCGTAACTGAACAGACAAGCTTCTAGACAAATTTGCTGCATAGCTGAAGTTATGGTAAGCTACAGGTGTAACGCACAGTCTCGCCAGATGATAAATACATCCCACGTTTAACAGTTCCTGTAAAATGTCCATTTGTTCTTGAAGTAAGTCCACTCGCTGGTTTACTAAAAGAATCCCTGCTTTTAAGTGTTGATCCACTGTCTGCTGAGTAGATAAGGCAGTAGCAGTCTGTTGAACCACGTTGTTGAGCGTAGCTGCAGACTGTACTGATGCAGTTAAGGCTACAGCTGCCGCAGTGGCTGCAATGGCAGTGATCACAACTGCTGTGATGCCAAGATCTCTTCTGTTTCTTGATAATAGCACTGGCAGTTCTGTATCTGTAACAAAGACTGGGACTGGTAGGAAGGTAGGAGTACGCATTAAGACTGATCATGAGAACCTAGAAGCATTCCAACATTGAGAGAGATTGAGAGGAACATCTTTTTTGTTTGTTAGCAAAAACATAAAAGGGGGGAAAAACACAAACTGGCGTAGGTGGAAACGTAATATTTCTGGTCCTCCTAAGAGAGCAAAGAAAGGTTGTAAATTAGTGTATCCTGAGGTCTAAGTGAAGAGTAGCCAGCTGTAGAAGGATTGACACGTCTCATGCCTAAATGAACATCATTATTTGTAAAATTATCATTAAAATTGGGAGTGAAGAAGAACCCTTGTTGAACAGGAGAAGCTGGTATAGGCAATCCCGTAGAAGCATTAGTGCTAAATATGGGAGGGAATAAAGAGGAGGTATTAGTTAAAGGCAGAGGATATGGCCAAGCTTTAACTATTGCCCACAGGTCCCGAGTCTTCACCGGTGTCAATGTCATCATTAATAGGGCGCTTATCAGCACAATGTTCTTCATCGTTGTTTTGATGCACCAGTCTAGTCAATCTTTCAGGTATCCAGATTGGTGTTTGCTGATCCTGTGGGAAAACACAAACAGACCCTCGGACCCACCGAAGAACTGGATCTGGGCCTTTCCATGTTCCTGTGAGAATATCTTTCCATTTTACCCACACTTGAGTACTTGTGGGATTAGCATGCCTTTCTGCAGCCGTATGTCCATTCTTATCCACATTTAAAAAATTTAAAATAAAAAGTACTAGATTTAGTTTATCTTTAGGTGCTCTAAAGTCAGCACCTATTCCCCCTTTTTGTTTTATTAAACAATTTTTTAACGTTAAATGAGTGCGTTCCACTATACCTTGTCCTTGAGGATTATAAGGAATTCCTGTGATGAATTGTATATTAAAAGTTTGTGTAAATTGTAAGAAACTTTTGGATGTGTAAGCCGGCCCATTATCAGTTTTAATGATTTTTGGGACGCCCCAGGCTGCAAATGCTTGTAAGCAATGTTGTACAACATCTTTAACTTTTTCCCCAGTGTGAGCAGAGGCCATGATCACCCCTGAAGCGGTGTCTACTGAAACATGAATATACTTAAGGTTTCCAAATTCTGAGAAATGAGTAACATCCATTTGCCAAATATGATTAGGTAATAGTCCCTTTGGATTTACTCCAACAGACTGTACTGGCAATAGAGGAGCACAATGTTGACATGTTTTAACAATTCGTCTAGCAACATCTTTAGAAATATTGAACTTTCTTTTAAGGGTGGTGGAATTAACATGAAATTGGGCATGGAACATTTTAGCCTGTTCTAACATAGTAAAAGCAAAAACAGTTTTTGTTGCCCTATCAGCTTCAGCATTAGCTCCGGCAAGTGGACCAGGCAGTCCAGAATGAGCTCTAATATGTCCTACATAAAAGGGATACTTGCGGTCCAAGATTAAGGCATGTAAAGTACGAAAATAAGGAGCAACAGCGGACCCATCAGGAATATAAGGAACAGTCTCCAAACAAGGCACTGATTGTACTATATAATGACTGTCAGATAATAGATTGAAAGGCTGTTCTATCATAATGTTAAAAGCTAAAACTACTGCAGCAAGTTCTACTACTTGGGCAGATGAAGGAGGAAGAATTATAGTTTTTGTTTTATTCCAATTATTACAGCTCCAACTCCATTTTTTGAACCATCAGTAAAGACCATTTGGCAATTTGGCAAAGGCTGTGTTCTGGTAATTTTAGGGAATATAACAGGAGTGTTTTTACAAAATTGTATCCAAGGATGTTTAGGATAATGATTATCAAAAGTTGCTGTATTTGAACAGTGTAAAACAGCCCAATCGTCATCATGTTGAACTAACCACTGTATTTGAAGTTTGGTATAGGGGACAATAACAATCTTAGGGTGGCTTCCAAATACTGTAACACAGGCTTCTAACCCTTTATATATCAATAGAGCTGTGGCTTTTGGAAATGTCTGTAACTGTTTTGTAGGCGATGCTGGGAGATTAATACTTTGTAAAGGTCCTCCTTGCCATATAATTCCATATGGACTATGTTGTTCTGGAATAATGATTAACATTAGAGGCTGGGATGGATCACATCTTTCTGTGTGATTTGATTGTAATCTTTGTTCTACCAAATTAAGAGCTCTTTGTCCTTCTGGAGTAAGGGTCCTAGGAGAACAAAGATCAGGGTCTCCTTTAAGTATATCAAATAAAGGTTTTAATTCTCCTGTGGTAATTTTCAAATATGGCCTAATCCAATTTATATCTCCAAGAAGTTTTTGAAAGTCATTTAAAGTTTTAAGTTCACTAGTTCTAATAGTTAATTTTAGTGGCTTTACCATAGTAGCCGTAAGTTTAGTGCCCAGATATTCTTGAGTTTCTCCCATTTGTAACTTTTCTGGAGAGATGTTTAAACCATATTGTTGTAGAGTAGATATTAAGAATTGCAATGCCTTTTCTAAAAATTGCTTCTCTTGATGACAAATTAAAATATCATCCATATAATGATAAATCATTAGCTCAGGAAAAGCCTCCCTAGTAGGTTTTAAGGCTTTATCTACATATATTTGGCATAAAGTTGGACTATTAGCCATTCCTTGAGGCAATACAGTCCATTCAAATCTTTGATCAGGTCGTGCATGATTGAGAGAAGGCAAGATAAAAGCAAATCGCCAACAATCCTTTGCATGTAATGGAATTGAGAAAAAACAATCCTTTAAGTCTAAGATAATGGTAGGCCAATTTTTTGGTAAGGCTGTAACTAAAGGCAAACCACATTGAATGGGGCCCATGGGGAACATTTGTGCATTAATGGCTCTTAAGTCATGTAATAATCTCCACTTGCCAGACTTCTTTTTTATAACAAAAATTGGTGTATTCCATGGAGAAGTAGAAGATTGTAGATGTCCTGTTTGTATTTGTTCTTGAACCAGTTTATGAGCCGCTTGTAACATTTCTGTAGCTAAGGGCCACTGTGGAATCCATTGCGGCTTATCATCTTTCCAAACTATTGGAATAGGTGTAATAACAGTGGCCCCTACATAAAACCCAGCCTCTTGGAATCATTTTTTGGAGGAGGAAGGGGGATGGGCTGTGAAGACCCTTGTTGTTCTTTCCCTAATCCTAGGCCTTCTGTATACTTCATTTTCCTCATCATCTCTGTCACAGGTCCCGAAATATTTGTTGTTAATTTAGCATTCATCTGAGTTAAGACATCTCTTCCCCATAAGGAAATAGGTATTTTACAGATATATGGTTGAAAAACCCCTAAATGGCCTTCATTATCCCTCCAGGACAGCAAAGCAGCACTCTGGTTAGGTGATTGAGCCACACCCAAACCTTGTAGGTTTTGATTAGCTGTAACTACAGGCCAACCTTTGGGCCAAACTGCTTCACTTATTATACTTTTATCAGCTCCTGTATCCAATAATCCTATAAAAGGTTTATGTCCTATTGTTAACTGCATAATGGGTCTATCCTGAAGGTCCATAGTAAAATTAGCCCAGGGTCCGCCCGTAGACCCGAATCCTTTATTTCCCCTTGTTGTCTCCTTACTAGGCCATAAGGAATGCTGGCTAGGCAAAATTAGCATTTGTGCTATTTTGTCTCCTGGAGAAATGACTGTAATCCCTTTGGGTGAAGAAACCATAGCCCTAACTTGTCCTTGAAAGTCTGGATCAATTACTCCTGGGTGGACTATAAGACCTCTTAGAGTAGAAGAACTTCTGCCCAGGAGCAATCCTACTGAATCTGTGGGAATATTGCCATTCCAGTCTGTGTCTAACATTTGTACACCCATCTCGGGCGTTAATACGAGTCTGGAGGTGGCACAGATGTCCAGTCCTGCACTCCCTGAGGTGGCCCTTCTGGGACCTGCCTGGACTGTTCCTTCTGATCTGATGGCGGATAAGTCCACCTGGGTTTGGTTGGTAAAGACATTGCCACCCCGTACATTTGGTTTGGGCCCCGAGGTGCTGGGCCCGGTCTCCCGTTTTTTGAATTCCCCCAATTATTAGGTGGTAGTGGAATCCCATCAATGTCAGCAACAGATCTACAATCACTTGCCCAATGATTCCCCTTTCTACATCGAGGGCATAATTGGGGCTTGGAAGGCTTAGGTCCTCCTACATTCCCTGCGGAGGGCATAGTTGTAATTTTACCAGGTACTCTTTGAGGACATTGTTTTTTAACATGTCCCTCTTGTCCACATTGAAAACATCCTTTGGGACGCGCTTGCATGGCCTGAGCAAATGCTGCAGCCATAACTTGTCCCTGGATCACTGGTTCTGTTATCTCTCTACAGATTTTAATGTAAGTAGAAAGGTCTTTATTCTTCCATGGTCTAATAGCCTCTCTACAAAACCTGTTTGCGTTTTCAAAGGCCAACTGCTTTATTAGGGGCATAGCTTGGTCTGCATCTCCAAACATTCTTCCTGCTACCTGTATAAGTCTATCCACAAAGTCCGCGTAAGGCTCATTAGGTCCTTGTACTATTTTTGATAATTGACCTTGTAAATCGCCGGGGCCTCGCAATGTTTTCCAGGCTCTAGTAGCGGCTGTGGCTATTTGCTGGTAAACCACACCAGGGAAGTGAGCTTGCATCTGGTTCCCACTGAACTGACCAGTACCTGTTAACATCTCTAAATTCCATTGTGGATTACCTGCAGCGGCATTTCTGCGTGCTGTCTCCTGGCAAAAGTCTTGATTTTGAACCTTCCATTCTATATATTGCCCTCCACTCAAAACTGCTCTTGCTAAATTGCTCCAATCATCAGGAGTAAGAAAGAGGGTAGACATAGATTCTACAATAGATACTGTAAATGCTGCTTGTGGTCCATAAGTACTAACTGCTTCTTTAAGCTGTTTTACCAATTTAAAATCCAAAGGCTGGTGAAACCTTTGTTGATTTTGATCTTCCATAACAGGGTAAAACCCTCTTTCAATCCCATAGATTTCTTTCCATTTTTTTGTTTTACACTCTGAACAAGAACATTCCTTACTATGACTTGAGTTAAAGGGCGGAGGCCATTCATAAGGTGGCGCTGAAGGAGCACAAGTCACTTTTTGAGTTACTTCCTCATTTATTTTAAAGTGCGCCACAGGCTTTACTTCCTCTTTGTGCCCTGTCTGTGGTTTCGTTAGCACTTCCTCCTTCTTTTTCCACTGTGCCACTGCATATTTTTGTAAGCTCAACTCTTGTAAAGCCTTTTGTAACGCCTTTTCTTTGTCTTCTAGCTGTTGCCCTATGCCCTCCAATTCCCTTAATGCCTGTTGACTAATTGAACCAGCTTGAGAACACTTTGTTTCTTCACTAATTTTATTTAACTCCATCTCTGAGAGTCCCTCTTCGCTCTCATCAGAATCTGACTGAGCGCTAACAGAGCCCTTTTGTGACTCTTCTTTTACCTTTTCTAACACTTCCTCTCCCTGCGCAACTGCCTTTTGTAAAGCCTCCCGAGGGGAACGCAAACAAGTTCTGACTAATGACCAAACTGCTAAAGTCCCTGGGAGCGTTACCGGACAGCGCTTTAGATCCTCTCCTAGATGTTCCCACTGAGGTATGTTTAATAATCCCTCCTCTAAAAACCAAGGTGAAATCTCTTCTACCTGTTTTAAGAATGCCCGAGCAGTTCTTGTCTTTAAGGGAGTGCGTTGGCTTTAAGAATTTCTTTCAAGGGACCTTCCATTCTACATCTAGCAACCTCGTTCCCCATTCTGAGGAAACTTTAACTTCTCGTTCCTAGGAACTTTATCACAATCACAATGTTCTCGTCTCTAGGAAACTTCCCTGTCCACTGACAGATCTAGGTGCACACTTTCACAGATCGTTACTCACCTCACTCACCTCTCCGCGGCACGTAAGATTCCCGGGTTTCGGCACCACTTGTCGCTCTCGCCAGCAAGAACGACCCGGAGACGTGATGGGTGGCAAGCTTCTTTATTAACAGCAGATTCTTCTTCCCCTTTTAGGGAAGTTATTGTCACTTATATAGGTTATATCAACTAATCAGAATATTCATGATATGTGGGGAGAACATAGACGTATATGGGTATAACTTGGAGCACTTAAGAATCACGCAAGAATCATGCAGAGGCCCTGACCAATTACTGAGACTTCCTCAAAGTGACGTTAGTTGTTTGCGCACAGAATAGCAGTTTCCAACCACACTGGCAGCTTGCCAGGCGCCATCTTGGCCAGGCCCCACCTAGGGCCAGGGGCCCGTACGCAACCCCGACATCCTCATCCGCTTATCAGCGAGATCATTTGTCCTTTAGTTTTTTGAGATTGGCTTATCTCACTTAGCATTATATTCTACAATTTCATCCATTTGCCTGCAAATGCCATAATTTTATCATTCTTCATTGCGGAGGAATATTCCACTGTATATATATGCCACAGTTTCTTTATCCATTCATCAACTGAAGGGCATCTAGGTTGGTTCCACAATCTGGTTATGGTGAATTGAGCAGCAATGAACATTGATGTGGCTGTATCTCTGTAGTATGCTGATTTTAAGTCCTTTGGGTATAGGCCAAGGAGTGGGATAGCTGGGTCAAATGGTGTTTCCATTCCAAGCTTTCTGAGGAATCTCCATACTGCTTTCCAGAGTGGCTGCACTATTTTGCAACCCCACCAGCAATGTATGAGTGTTCCTTTTTCACCACATCCTCGCCAACACCTATTGTTGCTTGTGTTCTTGATAATCGCCATTCTAATTGGGGTGAGATGAAATCTTAGGGTAGTTTTGATTTGCATTTCCCTTATTACTAGAAATGTTGAACATTTTTTCATATATCTGTTGATTGCTTGTACATCTTCCTCTGTGAAGTGTCTGTTCATTTCCTTAGCCCATTTGTTGATTGGATTATTTGTATCCTTCGTGTAGAGTTTTTTGAGTTCTTTATAGATTCTGGAAATTAGCGCTCTCTCTGAGGTATGGTTGGCAAAGATATTCTCCCACTCTGTAGGCTCTCTCTTCACATTGCTGATAGTTTCCTTTGCTGAGAGAAAGCTTTTTAGTTTGAATCTATCCCAGTTGTTGATTCTTGCTTTTATTTCTTGTGCTATGGGAGTCCTGTTAAGGAAGTCTGATCCTAAGCCAACAAGTTGAAGATTTGGACCTACTTTTTCTTCTATAAGATGCTGGGTCTCTGGTCTGATTCCGAGGTCCTTGATCCATTTTGAGTTGAGTCTTGTGTAGGGTGAGATAGGGGTTTAATTTCATTCTGTTGTATATGGTTTTCCAGTTTTCTCAACACCATTTGTTGAAGAGGCTATCTTTTCTCCATTGCATATTTTTGGAATCTTTGTCTAGTATGAGAAAATTGTATTTATTTGGGTTTGTGTCCATGTCCTCTATTCTGTACCATTGATCTACCTGTCTATTTTGGTACCAATACCATGCCGTTTTTGTTACTATTGCTTTGTAGTAGAGTTGAAGATCTGGTATTGCAATATCCCCTGCTTCGTTCTTGCTACTTAGGATTACTTTAGCTATTCTAGGTTTTTAATTCTTCCAGATGAATTTCATAATTGCTTGCTCTATTTCTGCAAGGTACATCATTGGGAGTTTAATTGGAATTGCATTGAATCTGTATAGCACTTTAGGTAGTATGGCCATTTTGACAATATTACTTCTGCCTATCCAGGAACATGGGAGATCTTTCCATCTTCTAAGGTTTTCTTTCATTTCTTTCTTTAGTGTTCTGTAGTTCTCATTGTAGAGGTCTTTCACCTCTTTTGTGAGATTGATTCCTAAGTATTTTATTTTTTTCGATGCTATTGTGAATGGGGTAGTTTTCCTAATTTCTCTTTCTGAAGATTCATCACTTATGTATAAAAGTGCATTGGATTTATGAGCATTGATCTTGTAACCTGCTACTTTACTGAATTCACTTATGAGTTCTAAAAGTTTTCTGGTGGAATTTCCAGGTTCCTCTATATATATAATCATGTCGTCAGCGAACAGGGATAGTTTGAGTTCTTCTTTTCCAATTCGTATCCCTTTAATTTCTTTGGTTTGTCTAATTGCTCTGACTAGAGTCTCAAGGATGATGTTGAATAGAAGTGGTGAAAGAGGGCATCCCTGCCTTATTCCAGTTTTTAGGGGGAACGCTTTCAGTTTTTCACCATTTAGAATGATATTGGCCATGGGCTTAGCATAGATGGCCTTTATAATGTTAAGGAATGTTCCCACAACCCCAATTTTTTCTAGTGTTTTGAGCATGAAGGGATGCTGTATTTTATCGAATGAATTTTCTGCATCTATTGAAATAATCATGTGATTCTTAACTTTAAGTCTGTTGATATGGTGAATGACATTTATTGATTTCCGAATGTTGAACCAACCTTGCATCCCTGGGATAAAACCCACTTGATCGTGGTGCACTATCTTTTTAATATATATTTGTATGCGATTTGCTAAAATTTTGTTGAGAATTTTTGCGTCGATGTTCATTAAGGATATTGGTCTGAAATTTTCTTTCCTCGATGTTTCTCTATCTGGTTTGGGTGTCAGGGTGATATTGGCTTCATGGAACGAGTTTGGGAGGGTTCCCTCCTCTTCTAATTCATGGAATACTTTGAGGAGTATTGGAATGAGCTCTTCTTTAAAGGTTTTGTAGAACTCGACTGAGAACCCATCTGGTCCCGGACTTTCCTTTGTTGGTAGGTTTTTGATGACCTCTTCTATTTCATTGCTTGAAATTGGTTTATTTAAGTTGTGTATGTCCTCCTTGTACAGTTGAGGTAATTCATATGTCTGTAGAAATTTGTTGATGTCTTCGAGGTTTTCTGTTTTGTTGGAGTATAGATTTTCAAAATAGCTTCTAATTATGTTTTGTATTTCAGTCGTGTCTGTTGTGATGTTTCCTTGTTCATTCCGAATTTTAGTAATTTGAGTTTTCTCCCTCTTTCTCTTTGTTAGTGTGGCTAAGGGTTTATCAATTTTGTTTATTTTTTCAAAGAACCAACTGTTTATTTTGTTAAGTTTTTGATTGTTTCTTTTGTTTCAATTTCGTTGATTTCGGCTCTGATGTTAACTATTTTCTGTGTTCTACTACTTTTTGTATTGGTCTGCTCTTCTTTTTCTAGTGCTTTGAGCTGCAGTGTTAAGACGCTTATTTGTTGATTTCTACTTCTTTTTTTGAATGTGCCCCATGAAATAAATCTTCCTCTAAATACTGCTTTCATAGTGTCCCAGAGATTTTGATATGATGTGTCTTTGTTCTCGTTTACTTCTAAGAATTTTTTATTTCCCTCCTGATGTCTTCTGTTATCCATTCATCATATAATAGTGTATTATTTATTCTCCAGGTATTGGAGAAATTTCTGTTTTTTATTCTGTCATTTATTTCTAATTTCAATCCATTATGATCTGATAGAGTACAAGGTAGTATCTCTATCTTCTTGTATTTGCTAACAGTAGCTTTGTGGCATAAAATATGGTCTATTTTAGAGAAGGATCCATGTGCTGCTGAGAAGAAAGTGTATTCGTTCTTTGTTGGATGGTATATTCTATATATGTCCGTTAAGTCTAAATTGTTGATTGTGTTGTTGAGATCTATAGTTTCTTTATTCAATTTTTGTTTGGACGATCTATCCAGTGGTGAGAGAGGTGTGTTAAAATCGCCTAGTATTATTGTGTTGTGGTCTATTTGATTTCTGGAATTGAGAAGGATTTGTTTGACGTACGTGGATGAGCCAATGTTCGGGGCATAGATATTTATGATTGTTATGTCTTGCTGATTTATGCTTCCCTTAAGCAGCATGTAATGTCCTTCTTTATCCCTTCTGACTAGTTTTGGTTTGAAGTCCACATTATCTGAAATGAGGATGGATACTCCAGCTTTTTTGCTGTGTCCGTGTGCATGGTATGTTTTTCCCCATCCTTTCACCTTTAGTCTATGGGTATCCCTTTCTATGAGATGAGTCTCTTGCAGGCAGCATATTGTTGGATTTTTCTTTTTAATCCAATCTGCCAGTCTATGTCTTTTGTTTGATGAGTTCAGGCCATTAACATTCAGGGTTATTATTGTGATATGATTTGTATTCCCAGTCATTTGACTCATATTTGTTTTTGACATGATTTGGTTTCTCCTTTATTTGGCTATTCCTTTAGGCTAGCGCCTCCTGTTGCTGATTTGCATCGTTGTTTTTCATCTCTTCCTCATGGAATATTTTGCTGAGAATGTTCCATAGTGCTGGCTTTCTTTTTGTAAATTCCTTTAGCTTTTGTTTATCATAGAAGGATCTTATTTCATCGTCAAAGTTGAAGGTAAGTTTTGCTGGGTATAAGATTCTTGGTTGGCATCCATTTTCTTTCAGGACTTGGTAAATATTGTTCCAGGCCCTTCTAGCTTTTAGGGTCTGCATTGAAAAATCTGCTGATATTCTTATTGGTTTCCCTCTGAATGTAATTTGATTCTTTTCTCTCGCAGCCTTTAACATTCTGTCTTCATTTTGTATGTTAGGTATTTTCATAATAATGTGCCTTGGTGTGGGTCTGTTGTAATTTTGTATGTTTGGAGTTCTATAAGCCTCTTATACTTGGTTTTCCATTTCATTCTTCAGATTTGGGAAATTTTCTGATATTATTTCATTGAATAGATTGTTGATTCCTTTGGTTTGTTTCTCTAAACCTTCCTCAATCCCAATAATTCTTAAATTTGGCCTTTTCATGATATCCCATAATTCTTGTAGATTCTGTTCATGATTTCTTACCACCTTCTCTGTTTGGTCAACTTTGTTGTCAAGATTAAATAATTTGTCTTCATTGTCTGAGGTTCTGTCTTCCAGGTGTTCTATACTATTGGTTATGCTTTCTATGGAGTTTTTAACTTGGTTTATTGTTTCCTTCATTTCAAGGATTTGTTTGTTTTTTTTTCAGTATCTCTAACTCTTTATTGAAATGATCTCTTGCTTCCCGTATTTGGTCTTTTAACTGTTGATTGGTGCGATCATTTAATGCCTGCATTTGCTCTTTCATCTCCTCCTTCAATGCCTGCATTTGCTCTTTCATCTCCTCATTTGCTTCCCTGATTGTTTTAATTATGTACATTCTGAACTCCCTTTCTGACATTTCTTTTGCTGTGCTGTCATTGGGTTTTATTGATGTAGTGTCTAGGTTTGTTTGGGACATTTTCTTCCCTTGTTTTCTCATATTGTTTAGATGTCAATGGGAATGTGAGATATTGCAGATTTCCTCTATTGGCTTATAGTGTCCCGGTAGATTTCCAGTGTATCACCTCCCAGCCTTCAGTAGCCTGAAGTCTTGGAGGAATCTGATAATGCAGTGCTTTCAAAGAAAGCTGCCCCTAGCCCCCTACTGGTTCCAGGGCTTGGAGCTGGCTCTGTGCGGAAAGGCTCTCACTGGAGGCCTGCACAGTGCAGCTGGCTGTGTGGGGGGAGCCCACCGCCGGAGTGTGGAAGGCTACCTTGGGAAGACTCTAGCTGCCCCGCCCTGGTCTGATAAGCCACCGCTATCTGTGCCTGCCGCCCAGGCCAAGTTTCGCCCAGTGGGGGAGACT
The DNA here is from genome assembly GCF_902686445.1 of Sciurus carolinensis. Lineage (NCBI taxonomy): Eukaryota > Metazoa > Chordata > Mammalia > Rodentia > Sciuridae > Sciurus > Sciurus carolinensis. The sequence goes on along the minus strand of NC_062223.1, from coordinate 51,860,237 downwards.
CACCCCATGACTCTATTTTTGTCCAAGTCTCTCAATGCCTCCCCTTCTTGAGTCCTGGGTTCTGGAGCGACTGGATATGCAGTCACCCTCTAGGCTGCCATCTTGGATCGCCCCGTGGAAAGAGCCTGCGGCCGGAGTGGGCAGAGCTGCCTGAAGAAGTCTCTGGCTGCCCTGCCCTGATCCCAGAGGCTGCTTGTGGATCAAAACTCTCCGTTGGCTCGGGGACTTGTGGCTGGCTCTATGTAGAAAGGCTCTCACTGGGCGGTCTGTTCCGAGAAGCTAGCCTTGAAAGGCGCCTCCCCCCGCAGGGTCCAGGCTGCTTGGGGAGGTCTCTGGCTGCCCTGTCCTGGTCCCTGAAGCCACGTGTGGGCCGGAGTATGCCGGGCTGGCTCCGGGACTTGGAGCTTGTTCTGATCAGAAAGGCTCTCAGTAGGAGGCCTGCTCCAAGAACCTGGAGAAGCTGGCTGTGTGGGAGGGGCCCAGCACTAGAGTGCGCAGGGCTGACTGTGGAAGACTCTAGCTGCCCTGCCCTGCTCCGATAAGCCACCTCTATCTGGGCCTGCCACCCGGGTTGAGCTTTACCCGTTGGGCAGACTCACCGTGGCTCTATTTTGGTCTGAGTCTCTCAATGCCTCCCCTTCTTAACTCCTGGGTTCTGGAGCGATTGGGGATGCAGTCCCCCTCTAGTCCGCCATCCCATAAAAATCTTGATAAAGCAACTTCTTTATGAGTGGAAAATAAAATTTTGAATATGAATTATCCCTAAGTGTTCAAATTTCAAAATGACAAAAATCACAAAGTAGAGCCTGGAAGAAAAGTATAAAATAGATGTTAAATATCCAATGACGAATTTTCTTTACTTCATAAGTCTACTGGGGCCTTGTCTACAGAATACATGTTATACATATGTCTGTATTACACAGAAATGTACAAATACAAGCAAGTATATTGCTCTTTACATCTATCTCACAATTATTTGAGGTAGTTCTAAGTTGCCATGAAAAACCAGCAAGGCAAACAGGATATACAAAGTCAATTTTTATACCAGCACTACAAATGTTGCATGTGCATATTAAGTTGATATTATCTTGGAAAGGTGTTAGAGCATTCATGCTATATTCCAAGTGTTGTAAATTTAATTATTAAATATTAAATAAGAGTTGTTTTTACAACTACATCGACTATAGTGAATTCCTTAAAAATTCAAATAGACAAATAGAAAAGAAATTATTTATAGTAACAACGTTTTATTGTCAAAAATATAGTCAGGTTATTTTTTTTACTAAATTTCCTTCTATGCATTTAAAGTCAATTCTCTCTGCTCAACCCTAAACCCATGTAACTAATGATCTTGTTTTTTTTTCCATTAACTTTCCCTTTTCCAGCAGATCATATAAATTGATCGTGCAATAATAGCATTTGGTGTGCTAAAAAAAGTAATAACTTTTGTGTAGCTTTTGTGACTTATTTCACTTAACATATTGTCTTTATATTTTTCATAGATATTATATATGTTTAACAAATTAATATTAGGTTAAGTACATTGGGTCAGTCATATACCTGATCAATGTTTTATGAAAAATAAACTGTACTTTTGAGTCCAAATTAACTGGAAAAAATCTAAAAATTAATTGGTATCTCTAAGTAGTTAGATATTTAGATATTTATTTCCCAGAAAAACAGAACCAAAGTTTACGTATACATACATACCATAACGTGAAGTGAATGGCTTGCTCCACTACATTCTCTTATAATAATAGACTGCCTCACTAGAGGCAAGTAACTTATAAAGAAATAATGTTTATTTGACTAATGGTTTTGATGTTTCTGTCTAGGAGTGAGTGGCACCAAGGTTTTGGGTTTCTGGTACAATGGCCTATCATCATAGGAGCACGTGATTAAGAAGACATTCATTTCATGAGTCAGGAAGCAGAGTAACTGGACAAGTCAGGGTTTCTCCATCCTCTTTAGGGTAATCTACAATGACCAAAGGAGCTCCTTTCAGTCCTTACCCTCTAAATATTCCACCATCTCTCAATAGCAAAACCATGGAACCAAGCCTTTAACAATGTGGCATAGAGGGAAATTCAACATCCAGACTGTAGTATGTTGGAAACCATTTTCATGATCTAACAATTCACAAAAAGGTGAATGAATCCCTAAAGATTTAAAAATTAAAACTCTTGATGAGAGAAATAAACATGAAATTATAAAGTCAAGATACTAAGATTTACAAAATACTTATTCTGTTTTTTTCATGTTATAAATATAACTCATTGTAGACTGTGTATATAGAGAATGGCATTTAAAAAGGGATAGCACTTACTAGATTTTAATAATATGCAATTCTTGAAAATAACTAAACTTCAACTGAAGACTAATCATGACCACTTAGTAAATGGAATTGCAAACTGTTGAACCATGAACAATCTGTAAACAGGTTTCAATGTTTAAATTGAAAACCTGTAGCAAATAATGACTTAGAAAGTTGAAATATCCATTGTTTGGAGCATCCAATCTAAGGATGTTTTATCAACTCTCTCCATGATATGGAAATGTTTATTACTTTGAAATGAATTCAAACATTTCAAAGACTACAATTGTCCTTGGAAGTAAATCTAATACAAGTATTTGTCTTACAGATGAGTTAACTGAAGTCATGCAATTAGTGGTTTGGATCCTATGACAACTTAGTTATGAAACGGAATATTAGTCACTCCTCCTGGAATGGGTTAAATAAATAACTCAATATGTGGACCTAAAATATTATGCTTAATGTTTAAATTCTTCTTTCTCATGTTTAATTATTTTAAGAATTTTACAAAAGTCACACCTTCTATCCAGAGCAAATGTACCCATCTTTATACAAGTATAATGTTATATACATTTGTCTGTAGACTCCAACCTTTCAGGGAAAAAAAAAAATTGTGGGGTGGGGAAAAAAGAGATATCCTAAATATCTCAAATTTATCATTCAAGAATTATTTCAAATTAATAATTCACAAAATAAATATGAACAATACTGAGAATTCTTATGAGGTGATTAAATCTGCTAATTTAAGGAATCCTAGGCTGAACTACAAATGTAAATTTGTCCCCAGATCCAGAATTATAAATGAAGAGGAGCAAATTCCCTCATTTCCCTAATAAATTGGAAGAAAAAATGAAATTGATTTAAAGATATAGTATAATAGTACTCATTAGTTTAGATATTATATATCTGAGTAAATTCCAGAAATATATAACTCTATTCTGATAATAATGATCCCATATATAAATATCTTTATTGCATATAATTATTACATTGTAGAAAAATTCAATGTATCTACTCTTTCTCCCATAGGAGAAAATATATATATATATATTGCTTGAATCTATTAACATGAAATTCATTTTGAATAGCACATTACCCAGTTGTTAGGTTGAGCTATTTCTTCATAATTTAGAAATTAAATGGGCTCCTTATGCATGTTAGTTATTCCATATCAATTTGCTTAATATTAACAGCAAAATATTGTCATTAACAGCAACAGGTGTTACATCAAATATCTGTGGGTCAAAGTTAATCTTGATTTTAATGTAGTGAGCGTGCGTGCATGCGTGCGTGCGTGCGTGCGTGTGTGTGTATCGGACGGATTGTATTATAGTCTATATAAAAAGATCCTAAAGTGACAAGGCAAGGCGATCTGTGTCTGTTTACTATGTCTATCAAGCATGTAGAGCAGGGCTACTGATCAGAATGCCTGTGATTAATAAATACTTATAAGGGATCTGAATCAGGTAAAGTTACAATTCAAACACCTAAGTAATCTCTGTTCCTTAGTCTACTATTTACTTTAGCTATGTCACCTTTACCTTTATAATAAGTCTGAGTAGTCTTCAATTTTGACATCACTCATTCCTATTAAATTTTTGAGGATACATCCCTAAATATTGTGCATATTTTAATAATTACTAATTATGAACCTCTACACTTGTAACGATGACAGGCAACGATTCTGGAGAGTCAGACTGCCTAGAATTGAATTTTGACCCAGCCACTTTGTAACTTACTGACCTTAGGCAAGCTATTTTATCAGTGTATGGCACTGTTAACATCATCTTAAGAAATAAGTAATGACAGCTGGGCACAGTGGTACACATCTGTAATTCCAGCAGCTCAGAAGGATGAGACAGGATGATTGCACGTTCAAAGACAGCCTCAGCAACTTAGCAAGACCCTAAACAACTTAGTGTGACCCTTTCTCAAAATAAAAAAAAATAAAGAAAAGGGCTGGGAATGATGCTCAATGGTTAAACATCCATGGGTTCAATCCCTGGTACCAAAATTAAAGAAAAGAGATGAGTAATAATAGTACCCAATTCATATGGTTGTTATGAACATGGAACTACATAAAACATGTTAACTACTTACAAAAATATTGAAAATATATTAAACAATCAATAAGTGAGTATTAGTATATTGTTGTTAGTGTTATAACTACACTATTTAAAGTATATCACCAATAGAAATAAAATAAATTTATACACACACACACACACACACACACACACACACACACATATAGAATATACACCTACATACACAGTGGAAGAGAGAGAGGGAGAGGAGGAGGACAATAAGGAGGTGGAAATTTGGGATTTATCATTTTCTTTCACCAGTCTTGTTTATCTCTAAGAGGACGTAAATCTAGACTGGAGACCAAAACATGCAGTTCCTATAGATCTAAGCATGGTATTGATGAGGATTTTTGCATTGTTATTGGTCCTAAAGTGACAAACAAGTGATTTTAATAATAATCCAACAACTTTTTGGATATGGATTTTTTTTCTGGAATTTTCTGATCTAATTCCAGTTTTGTCAATTACAAACCTTTTTCAAATCCTGTCTTTATTGCTATGCATCACCCAGAGTATCCCAGTCCTGCTATTGGTCAAAGTTCTTGATAAATGTGTTAACAAATCTACTAATCTTGGGGAAATCCTATGCATCCCTATTGTTTTTTAGAGGGCATCAAGATGCAGTGAGCCAAGATTCTCTGGATCTGTTTTCAACTACACGATGAAAGATTTATACATAATTTATCCTCTGGGTCTCATTACTGCAGGATGCTCCCTAGTTTTCTTTCAAAGCAAGAGACAGTGCCATAAAGGATCTGTCCACACATGAATATACTGATACTGAGCTTTATTACTCGTGATTCCCTTCCTACAGAATTCTAAAGTGAATGAATTTACTGAGAATTTAAGCAACATTTAATGACTGTGCTTGCCTCCCATCCCCTCAGTTTAGTTCAAAACTACTTATGATATTTTTTATCCATTTTAATGTTGATTTATACAAAATAATTGTTTATTATGTTTCAATTACTTTTATTTGTTCAGAAAACAAAGAAGAAAATTTCTAGTTCTTTGTATCAAAAATTAAGGACATACATTTCCTTACTTGAAATAGATTGATATAGATTCAATAGGTTCAATAGATTGAATAGAGATAGTGAATAGATTGCATACATTCAATAGATTGAAATAGAGTACATAGACTGGCTTTAACAAAGCTTGTGCCGGCTCATTCCCCTTTGTGTGCCTTGGGAGGAAAACCATTGAAACATTGTACTTTTATCTTTGGTTTAAGAAGAATCCTAAATTTGAAATATATTATCCTGGCTCCTGGAAGGATTGATTTTCTTGAGTTGACTTATGATCTTGGTTTGAAAGAATTTTGTTTTAGAAAGTATTGCCTGGAATAGTATTGCTCCTCTTTTGTCTCTAGTATCTTTCTGTTCCTTGATAATGAGAGTCATAGAGAAGGGCATGTTTTACTTTGTACTTGGCTGGAAGGAAAGTTAAAACTAAATTTACAGTTTAGCCAAGGAAAAAACATTGAACATTATTCTATTATCAGTCCAATTTTCTGCTGTCCCCACCTGCATCTTATCCTCACCCTCTAGGTCAGATTCCATATTATAATTTGTCTTTTCTCTGGTCCTGTTATTTTAATTTATTTAAGATCTTGTTTCTGTTCATTTCATCTGTAAAAACAAAGGAAAACAAAACAAACCCCCGAGTTTTACATCAGATGAATTTATATCATAAGTTATCATTTTTCATATTTTTGATTGAAATCATATAAAACAATTTTACTTAATAAAGTCTCTTGTCTTTCATGAGTCTTCTGTTGACTAAACCTTTCAAATCTTTTTCTCTGAAAATGTATTTTAATGACTTTTGGTATACGAAATAAAACAGCAAAATGATTGTTTTAACCACAGTATCACAACACACTTGGTCTAAATTGTAGTAATAACCTTGACATAACCTTTCTGTAACATTGCAGCTTCTAAAGTCTCTCAGGTACTTTAAAGATTCACTAAAGCTCTGGGTAATTACAAAAATGGAAATTCTTGGAGCTGGTGACTTTCTGGCTTTAACAAAATTTTTGTTGTTCCTTATAGGAATATGTTATCTCTGCTAGTATACAAACATTCAATCTTGCTTATTTTAGCTTTTTAAATCATATGCCAACAAGTTCAAGAAAAAACAGTAGCCATGTTCATTCATACTTACTGAATATTTATATGCTTACTATACATCAAATATTATTCTAAGTGCTTCCCAAGTGTTGACCAATTTAATGTTCTGAACAATTTTATTAGAAGGTTCCTAACACTATTTTTATTTACCAGAAGTGGGATTTGAGACAAAGTCAAATTTAGTTTAGTTAGGTGCCAAAGTCACATAGCCAACAACAGGCAAAAGTCAGTATTAAAAATCTATTACTCTCATTAAAAAATTCATCTGCCATCTACTCAATTCTGCTATCTTTTCCATTGTATGGCACTCTGTTCTGTTTTACAGAACCAGAATATGGTGTAGCAATCAGCACTTCAAGGGTTTGCATTTTCATAGAAGAAACAGCAGTTTAATTCCATATGAAAAATTTTCCATGGGCAATAGGAGGAAGGCTGGATCTTAACAGTGTAATGGATTGTGGGAGACTGAGAGAGCTCCTATATACACCCTACACAGTGTCCTTCATTGCTAACATCTTAACATCTTATACTGAAGTGCTTATACTGAATTGTCACTGTGAATACACTGATACTGACAAACTCTTACTGACCTTAGTGCATACTTTATTTTTCTTGTTGTTGTTATTGTTGTTTTTTCCCCTTACATATTGTTCTTTAAATCCAGGATTCCTTACAAAATGCCTCATTGTATTTATTCATATATTACTTAGGTTTCTTTTGTCTGTGACAATTTTTCAGAAATTCTAGTTTTGATGACCTGGACAATTTTGAGGAGTATTGTTTAGGTATTTTACTAAAAACCTAAATCAGGAGTTATCTGATGCTTTTCTAATACTGAGACTAAAATTATATGATTTGGGAAAGAAGATCACAGAGGTAAAATATCACTTTTTCCACATAATAGCAATGGTGCATGCTATCGAGGAAAGTTATCACTGTGGGTGTGGAAAATGATCAAATGGCTGAAATCGTGTTTGTCAGATTTCTCCACTGATAAATGAGTCATAAAGTGACTCATTCCCCCCTCCCCATTTCTCTCTGTATTTTCTGGAAATAAGACACTAAATCTTGCAGACACTTTTCCAATTCCACTCAGCTAACAAGGAAATATTTGTGTGTATGTTTACATATGTGTATGCATGTGCATGTATATAGCTCTAGATACATATATGCATATATACACCTATCTATAAATATTTATATCTACAAATATTATATGCAATTCTATTAATGTATTAAACATTATAAGAGTGCATACTGATTTCAATACATGTTTATCTGGATTATTCTACCATCTTTTCCTTACTTTTTTGAAATTTATTATCTTAATAATAAGAAAACCGGCTCCCACTGTCTTCCATTTATTTATTTGATTATTTAATTCTAGTGTCAGAATTTTAAAATCACACTCCAAAGGGAAGCATTTGTCAACCAGAGTACAGAGCTTCTGTACAATTCCTTGTGCCATAATTTTAAATAATTCATTTCCAGAAATACTTAAGTCATTAACTTTTCTCCAAAACTCTCAATAATGTTTCATATAAGGAGTCTATATGGTTTTATATTATTTGGCATTTCATGCTATAACACCTAATGTCTTAAATGAATTCTGTAAAAATTTTATATACTAAAGTTCATTCCTTAGGCTTAAATTTCTATGAGTTTTGACAAGCTGACATATCATTTTATAGTATCATGCAGAATAGTTTCCCCTCCCTAAAAAATTTACCCATGCTTTGCCTACTCAGTCCTAATCTCCCCCTGCTGAATCCAGAAGAGTCTTGGCTTGCTTGCTTACTACTTCTGTAACTTTTGTTTTTGACATAATATAATATAATTAGACATATACACCAGACAGCCTTTTCTTAAGTGCCTCTGCACATACCAACATACATTTAATATTTATCTATGTATTTTTATTGCTTGCTAACTATAAAACTAAAGTTCATATTATCATCTTTTTCTTATATTATGTTTTTAGTGTTGTATCTAAAAATTATCAATCCCAAGACTACAGAGAGTTCTTGTTTTGTTTTCCTCCAGTAATATCATGGTTTTTATTTTCTGCTTAGATATCTGATCTATTTTGAGTTGATATTTATGAACATTTTCCTTCTAGAACATTTTATTTTTTCTGTGAACATCCACATGTTCTAACTTCAGTTTTAAAATGAATTCCTTCTTCATTTAATTGTCTTTGCTCCTTTTCCATACATCTGCATACTATCTTCATGAAGATCTACTTCTGGACACTGTTCTGCTGTGTTGATCTGTGTGTCCATTTGGTTGTTATCACCATGTTGTTTTGTTTATGTTGTATTTATATTATCACTTGAAATTGGAAAGTATGTGTCCTCCAGCTTCATTCTTCCAACATGTATTTCATGATGATGCAGAAGTAACATAGAAAAATTCAAGCATAAGAATTTTTGAAAGTGCCTGCTTACATTTGTGGGTATCTCACTTGTCAGAGAAAGTTTAGTGGTCAAATTCAAGATCAATAGGAGGAAAAATATGCATCCTGTAAAATAAATCTCATGCCAAGTAATAATTTCAGAAAGGGATGAAAATTGCTATCATCTTTTAAAACTACCATATGCAAGCCATTTTGTAGCTTTATTTTTTTCCTAGAAGTTATCCCTATCTGAAATTACCCATGAATATTTACATGTAATTTTCAGTCTTTGGACCTGAATTATAAGCTCTATGAAGTGAGAGACCTGTCTTCTTTATTATGCTAGCTCTAAAGCACAGGAAGTTATTTGTTATCTATTAAGAATTAAGTGAACATTTGTTGAACAAAAAAATTAATGACTTCATTTTGATAATCTATAATAGCATTCATAAAACATGTGCTAATGCCCACATCAGGTATGCAAATTCTAAAGACTGGTTTTGTCCCTAACAGAAAGAGACTGGGACAATTTATATGTAGACAAAGGCAGAAAAATAAATTTTAAAAAGGTATAAATTAAGCCAGATTAAATGGCATCTTTCCTCACCCATTTGTGTGTGTGTGTGTGTGTGAAATTCACTGAGAGAATATTGTGAAATTCTCTCTCTGTGAACAAAACTGCCTGGCAGAAAATCTTTTGTCTCTTCCCATCTGGAATTCCTCACTCTCATGGTGACTAATTTATGTTTCTGCCCAACCATTCACTAGCACCTCATCCTACTCTCCTTTTTCACCTTTTCTGAATTTCACAGCAGTTTTTACTCTGGTTTTCTCTGTACCCTGTTTTTCACTGACCACATTCATACCCATAGCTCGTACTTTGTTTTTCATTCCACATTATCTGTTTTGCCTAAACCCCAGATATTCGTTTCTGATGGAAAGCTGGTTATACACACCTAAATATTATTCTGTTTCTAGTCCAGCTTATTGTCTTGAATCATCACTACTGTATAATGATCATTCCTAGCCCACCTCTCTCCCTTACATGCCCCTTCATTAATACCACACACCATTTACTCACAGTCAATATTGATTTCTGAATCCAATCAGTGGCACACGGATATTTGGTCAGAAATTTCCTTCCTGTCATTTGCTCTTCTCAGTTCTGTCACTTAAAACCTCTCACATATACAAGACAACAGTGTTCTAAGCTTCAGTCTGTTCCCTTCACACTCAGAACCATTGTTTCTTAAGCACAATGCAAGTCTTAAAATGATTCAGAAGGGAAAATTCTGAAACCTTCTTAATATTTACCAACTAAAATCACAAACTTCTTAAAATTTTATTTAAATCCTCCTATGACATCCTCTTTCTCAAACATTCCATTCTTTGTAAATAATTCTAATATTTTTATTTGGAAGGATGCAAGGAAAGGGTTTTGAAAAGTCTCAGGGATATAATGTTGAGAGAAAAAAGGAGTACAATAAGAACAGTATAATATTTAAATACATACTAAGAACTCATTTGAAGTGTCAAATCTCATGATCTCTGGGCACAGATAATAAGTATATAATAGAAAATAGAGAAAAGGTTGAATGCTAATCCACAAAGTTAGTCCAAAACTAAAAGAAAATTTCATGTGAAATTACTTTGTTAAGAAGTACTTGTTGATGAAGTAGAATTTTAGCCAGATTTAAAGGTTCATCATGAGAGTGGGAAAAGAATGAGCTATTCTGAAAGAAGATAAATATCCTCAGCATGGTAACCCCTAAAGTAGAACATCCTCTCCTCCTTTCCTAACTGTGCCTCCTTTCATTTCCCTTCTATTCTGTCCACATTTCCCTGCCTTTTATTCCACTGAATGACTTCATAACATCCTCCAACCTCTATGCTTCAGTCTTACATATAAATGATAAGGAGACCCTTTTAGGGTTTCTTGCAAAAGGTAAAAGATTTAATGACCATAAATCACTTAAAGCAAGAGAAAGTTCATGATAAATTTATTAAGTATTACTACACAAAATCATAGGAACTGTCTTCTCTAATAACTGTTCTTTTCTTAACTTTTAAGAAGTCTTAACTTTTTTTACTTCTTGTGAATGCTTGAGTCCAACTAAAAGGTCCTGGAAGTTACATCGGAAGCCCATAAACTCAGCCATAAAGCCAGGCAGAAATGCAGTGCTTACTTAACAATGGGGGAAAGCTATACTTTGATGAAATAAGGGCTCAAGTCCGTCTATCACAGTCGACTAATATTTACGCTCACTTTTGCTATGTATTTCCTAAAAGTGTTGCATCTGGGCTCTAAATAACTTAAATCAGGATATTTCTAGAACATAGTAACATGCCAGAACAATTCTTAGCATGTATTCGAATAACCAAGTTTTGGTTTACTCTCCCCAGAGAGTGATTTTAAACCCAGTATCTTTAACTCTAGATCAAAGAATCAACCTTGGGAATCTTTCATATTCTATTATTTATTGGGTAATACCCTTAGAATTTTTGTTTGCCTTAACTACACAAACAGTAAAACTGCATTTTACTGTAAATAATCTTGTTTTCAGAGGTTTCTATGTATGTTTTGCAGATTTATTACATTTTCTGACTGTTGGCACTTGTTAAAAAATATGTAACATTTGATCCTCATAAAAATTCTGTCAGGCAAGGTATGCAATAATATATATTAATCTTATAGATAGAAAAACTAAAATGCAAGGAAGCAGGATAACAGAACTAGAGAATCAGATTTAGTCATTTAATAATGTTTACATAATTGAAAACATGATTTAGCACATGATAAACACATTCATTTTTATCTAACAAAAATACAATAAAATGTAACAAAGAGCCTTAATGTTAAAGGACTCTTTAAATGTCACATAACTCTTTAAGATAAAGTCAGCTCAGTGTCTGATCCCCATATCCCACGTTCACTTCAAAGCCAGTGACAAACACTGCACACAAGTGACAGGGAGCCTTGATGACTTGCTCAAACAACCAAAGACATAAACCCATTTTGACATTTCTTGACTTCTATGGAGTAGGAAAGCTGGAAATCAGGGGTATGAGTGAATTTGTTCCCAGAAAAATTTTATTTCTTCCAACATAATGGCTCAAAAAAGAAAAATGCTGCTAACTCTCCAAGACTAAAATCACCACCCTTCATCCTAAGACTTTTTAAAACTATTTTTCAAGATCTATTGTGTTCGGATATTATGATATGTGATATTACTGTTTGAAATAAAATCTTGTAACACACATATGTCTACTGTGCATAGCTATTATGCATTGCAATCATTAAGAAATATAAATATTCTGGAGTCCATGATTTTAATCTTGAGTTAATTTTTCCTCAAAATATTTAAAACATACTACAACATGGAAAATTCTTCACATTCATTTTATTTTAACTGTCTCAATATATTTCCCATGATGTGATTTGGTCTTTTTAAATATCCATTCAAGGAGCCCCCTTTATCTGCTGTTGAAGAAAGTAGAGAAAGCTTGTCAAAATTTACTTGTCCTTAAATAAACTACAATCTAAAGAAAAGCAATTATACAAAAGCACATAAGCAAGCACATTTGAAAATCCAGGATGGTGGTGATTTCTTAAAAATACATCAAATTAGTAAATATAATAGAATGGAACTTTGTAGACTGGAAGGCAGCAAAGAGGAGAAATCCATTCCATGACATCTAGGAGGAGATACTTGACCCAAGACAGAAATACTGCATGGAAGATAGCATGTTAATCACTGCAGTCGGGGTATTCTGGAAAGGAAGGCTCTGAGATGTGACTTAAAGGCTAGATTAGAGGGATAGACGGGAACAAAACCAAACCAAATGAAAACCTCAAACACATAAGTTGATCAGGATATTGTGGTTAGATTCAGTGGGAAATGGTAACATTAGAACTACCTGTGGTTTTGTTATACAGGAATTTTAGGTGAGGAGTTTCATTTTATTTTAATGTTAATAGTAAAGTGGCAAGAATTTGTAGACTGGGTGTGGGAAAAAGGAGGTCAATTAAAATGAAATGAAATAGGTTTTAAAAATAGAAATATTAAAATATAAAAAGTTTACAGCAAGTGTACATCAGGGAACATTCAGTTTTAGTGAATATCAAGGTTACTGATGACCAATGGATTCAAAACAATCATACCAAGCAGTACAAAATTAACTTTTAATTATATTACATTGTATAATGAATGTGCAGCTTCTGCTCTTCAACTGGGTGACCTAGAATGCGTAATGCATCTGAGTATAATAATACCATATTTTAAAAATCTATGCTTAAGTTAGATTAGTTAAGACAAAATATATCTTTAGATTGACATGCATTCTACTTTTTGATCTATGGTAGAACAAGAAGAACCAAGATTGTAACAAAAAATATGTGGTCCTTGGAAAAAAAGAAAATATTCATTGATCACCCATGCCTGATGAGACCATTAATGCCTGTATTTCAAAGCCAAACAGACTTTGGATCCTGTACAAGACATGGCTGACCCTCTTACACTGACTTTGTCTCCATTATTCTGAAGCAGCATGTACAAGCACATGTTTCAAGGACTCAGTGCCAGCTGGCTGTCATTCCTGACACAACAATCTGTGACTTTCTTTCTCCTTCTGAGACAAAGGAAGGGTCAGCCAAGATTGTACCCACAGAAACAGTCTGATCTATTTCTTTTGATGTTTCTTTGCCAATGCAGTAATATATGACTTCCTTTCATTATAATAAAAGGAAAGAAAAATATATTCTTGTGCTAAATCATTTACTGCTGCATATTTGTGTTGCTGGCGATAGGAGGTTGAACAAGACAAGTTGTATAGTAGTATATTTACATGTTTAATAAGTAAAATATATAAACAGTTATACATCTTGTAAAGGTAACAATGTGAATAATTTGAAAACAATGGATGTGCTAGCTATGCATTCAGCTTAGCTCTCTCCTTGCCATGTTTCACTAGTCCTCCACCTCGACTCTTTAAATTCTTATACTGCCTTAGACAACTTCAGAATGCAAAATCAGTGAGGAATGAAAGCGTGTCTCTCCAATTTCTAATATGTGCCGAGGACAATGCGTAGCTGCTTCTATCATAGTTGCTTTCGAATTCTTCAAAGATCACAAATTGTAAGATGAGGCAGCAAGTCTAACAGAAGACAATTTCATCTTAAGACATTATTTAATTGTAGGTCACATACAGTTGGACAAAATACTATCAGGAACTGGAAAGACTTATGTCATGGTTCAATTCGTAAGTAGCTGGCTATGAAATGAGGTATTTTCAAAAAGGAGATAAACGAGAGTGTTATTTAAGAGTTATTTCTGTGGCACACTGTATTTTTTTAATTAAAAACTTTTGTATTTGTTCTTTTTAGTAATACTTTACAATAGAATGCATTTTGACTTATCATACACGTATGGAATATAAACTTCCCATTCTTGTGATTGTACATAGTATGGAGTTACACTGGTTGTGTATTCATGTATGAACACAGGAAAGCTATGTCTAATTCATTTTACTGTCTTTCCCATTCCCATACTTCCTCCCTTCTCCCCATTTCCCTGTCCAATCTGGTGAACATATACTCCTCCGTGTCCCACCCTGCCTATTGTGAGTCAGTATCTGCATACCAGAGAACATTCAGCCTTTGGATTTTGAGGATTGGTTTATTTCACTTAGCATGAAATTCTCCAATTTCATCCATTTGCCTGCAAATGCCATAATTTTATTATTCTTTTTGGCTGAGTAATATTCCATTGTGTTTATATATATATATATATATACCACAGTTTATCCATTCATCAACTGAAGGGCATCTAGGTTGGTTACACATACTTGCTATTGTGAATTGAGCAGCAATGAACATTGATGTGGCTGTATCTCTGTAGTATGCTGATTTTAAGTCCTTTGGGTATAGACCAAGGAGTGGGATAGCTGGGTCAAATGGTGGTTCCATTCCAAGCTTTCTGAGGAATCTCCATACTGCTTTCCAGAGTGGCTGCACTAATTTGCAACCCCACCAGCAATGTATGAGTGTACCTTTCTCCCCACATCCTCGCCAACACCTATTGTTGCTTGTGTTCTTGATAATCGCCATTCTAATTGGGGTGAGATGAAATCTTAGGGTAGTTTTGATTTGCATTTCTCTTAATACTAGGGATGTTGAACATTTTTTCATATATCTGTTGATTGCTTGTAGATCTTCTTCTGTGATGTGTCTGCTGATTTCCTTAACCCATTTGTTGATTGGATTATTTGTATTCTTGGTGTAGAGTTTTTTGAGTTCTTTATATATTCTGGAAATTAGTGCTCTATCTGAAGTATGAGTGGCAAAGATTTTCTCCCACTCTGTAGGCTCTCTCTTCACATTGCTGATAGTTTCCTTTGCTGAGAGAAAGCTTTTTAGTTTGAATCTATCCCAGTTATTGATTCTTGCTTTTATTTCTTGTGCTATGGGAGTCCTGTTAAGGAAGTCTGATCCTAGGCTGACATGTTGAAGATTTGGACCTACTTTTTCTTCTATAAGATGCAGGGTCTCTGGTCTGATTCTGAGGTCCTTGATCCCATTTTGAGTTGAGTTTTTTCAAGCAAAGACAATAGATTATACAGCTTTACTGATTCACTGGGTACAGTTAAGCTAAACAGGGATCTTTGTTCTGGAAACTTATGTCCCTCCCCACCATGTCTCAGCTCCAAGACAAAAAGTCCATACTCCAATGAGAGTTAGTGAACCGCCTAGATTGTCCCAATACAAAACCCTATGGCTCAATGTTTCTGTTTCTTCTGGACACAGATATTTTATCTTGTTTAATTTTTGCTTATTCAAACTCAATATGCAGTTTGGGGTCATATTTTATAAGCATATATACATATTTTTAATTTTTTGTTAGTTCATTAGAGGTATATAAACTATTGGGTTTTGTTTTGACATAAAGATAGATGCATGGAATATAACTTGGTCCACTTTAGTCCCCAGTAGTTCTCTTTCCTTGCCTTCCTCCCTCCCACTGATCTCCTTCCTCTACTATACTGGTCTTCCTTCTATTTATTTACAAATTTTTAGTTGGTTTAGTTGATAAACATAAACATGAAATTCACTTATATAGTCATGTATGTACATTGCATAATTTGCCAATTCAATCCCTCATTTTCCCTTTCCCCATCTCTTTTCCCTCCTCCTCTTTTTGTTTCCTCTGCTACACAGATTTACCTTGTATTTTCATGGTATTCTCGGCCTTCATTTTTTCCCCCGTTTTTTTGGTCTAGCATCTACAATGTGAGAGAAAGCATTGCACCATTGATTTTCTGAGTCTGGCTTAGTTCACCCAGCATGATGTTCTCCAGTTCCATCCATTTGCCAACCAATGTCATAATTTCATTTTTTTTTTATGGCTGAGTAAAACTCCATTGTGTACATATACATCACACTTTCTTTATTCATTCATCTGTTGGTGGACATCTGGTCTAGTTCCATGACTTCACTGCTGTGAATTGTGCTGCTATAAATATTGATGTCCTGTGCTATTATATACAGTAGGATAAATGTGTCCAAGTTTATTCTACTGTTATGTATAGATAATTAGAAAAAAAAATTTTTAATTATCAAAAAAATTCCCTGTTGGGGTTCTCTCTGCCATGTCCCACATGGAGGAGAAAAGGGTTGACCTCCTGAGGAGGATGTTGGTGGTTCTTTTATTACCCAAAAACTTATCTACTCAAGAAACACACAAGAGCTAATACTCTTTTTATGAGAGAAGGTGTGATGGGTCTGGTCATACCAGCTCTAGCCCCTTACAACATCAGACCTTGAGTAGTCCAACTCTCTTTTATTTATAGACACAAAGGTAAGGTGGCAAGGACTGGGAGGAGCTTCTTCTGTTTGATAGGATAGGGTGGAGTTAGGGGAGCCATTCTCTTAAGGGATAATTCCAGAAGGAGACCGGGAACCACTCCCACGCAGTACCACTTGCCTCCCAGGCAGTTCCTAGAAGCCAGACCTCTGCGTCACATGGCTCGCTCTAGTCTGATTCTGCTAAATAAGAATTGCTTCTCCCACTTCTCAGTTATATTTTTCACATGTGACTCTGGTGCACAGAGGCAGGCAAAAATTGCAAGTCAGAGAGAATCCGTTTTTAATATACTGAAAGTATAAAAACCAAGTCAAAGTAATAGCATCTAATGCTGGTTTTATTTGTAATCGGTTAAACGGACTGCACATAATTAGGTTCTGTAATGTCTCTATAAAATTTTATGACTTAAAATATTTCTCTAAATATTTCAAAATATTTCAAAATCATGAATTTTTATTATATCTTATTACTTTGTTAGATTACTGAACATTCTGAAGAATTTCTAAAAATTTAAGATGGATTTATTTTTGTTCTAGTACAAGGTCTTTATTAGTTTAATAAAAACATTTTTAAAAATTATGTACTTATTGTATTAGAATGTTCATTAGAAAATGGCAAATTCACTTAAATTGTTCATTCACTCCTTCGTCAATGTCTGTTAAAAATCAGACATCTTTTTTTCTTTTCATACTGTATGCTCTTATTGTCTTTCAATCCTCAACCTGAGATCTCTCTTTAGAGACAAAAGGGAAGGGCTCTCACTGTCCACACACACCATGTTGTCTATTGGGTGTTCCACAAAATGTATCACACACTGTGTGGCTTACACAATAACATTATTTTCTCACAGATCTTGAGCTTGGAAGTCCAAGATGAAGGTGTGAGTTGTGTTTGTGTCTTCTGAGGGTCTCTCTCCTTGGCCTATGTCTTATTCCTGTATCTCCTGTCATGTTGCCTCTGTATATCTGTGTTCTCAGCATCTTGTTCTAAGGGCACCAGTCAAGTCTGGTTACAGCTCATCTTCATGACCCTACTCCTCTTAAATGCTGATTAAAATACTTATCCCCAGGCTGGGGTTGTGGTTCAGTGGTAGAGCACTTACCTGGTATGTGTGGGGTAAGCCACATAAAAATAAATAAATAAAAGTAGTGTGTCCATCTACAACTAAAAAAAATATTTAAAAGAAATACCTATCCCCAAGTATACTTATATTCCAAGGTGCTGGAGGTTAAGAGTTCAGTATGTAGATGGGGGTGGAGAGGGTAAGTCACAATTCATTCCATCACACAATAGGAGACTTACGTATAAGATTCCCTTGCACTCTGTGAAATTTTGAAGATTTGGTTAAGTAGGTAAGTGCTGTTTGAGCCTGAAAAAAATATTCTGAAGAATACTCATCCTTTCTGTTATAAGGAATAATGCATGCTCCACCAGGTTAAGTTAAAGATACTTATGCTGGAGAAAGATCATATACCCATTGTAATCATAAGGGAAATGCAGAATGCTTCCCGACAATTTTCCTCTTATTCAGGATGTCTTTTTCCGTTACTTTTGAAAATGAAGAAAATATTAATCTTACTACATAATGAATCAGATTCTGAGATTTTTGCATTGGAAAAAGAAATAAGTGAGCAAACATCACCCTTTTCTTGTCTCAGAAATTAGGGTGTCATGTCCACAAATCGTAAGAAATGTACCTGATTTTACTCTGGTCATCAAAGACACACAAAGTGAGAAGACAAATCATCCCAGGCTACTTATTCATTATTAGCACTGTAATATAGAGAAAGAATCAGTATCTGCAGAGAACATTTTAAAATATTCTTGGGCTAGATGACCACCAAACCTCCAAAATAGTTAATGGAGACCTCCAAGTAGAAGAGCTCCCACTTCAGTATCATTCTGGGAGTTGTCTTAGCAGTTAACAGGCTACTGAGACAATACCTAGTAACAGTGAAGGAAAGAGAAATGATTCATATGAATATATAATAAGATAATGAACTCTAAATTCTTACTTAAAAAAATAGACCAGGGATTCTGGTCTACCATATAAAGGGATTGAAAATCATATACCCCAAACTCACAATAATGACCAACTAAAAACACTAAAACCTATTACTGGAGAGAGAGAAGCAAATCCATAGAATAGAGACTAGCTTACCTGAAGCAGAAACTGCTGGAACCAGCAGTCTACATGAACATTTAACTGATTTTGAGGAACTGTTAGATGCTGAGGATGGACAGTAGGAATAGTGATAAATTCCTTGGTGAGGGGAATTTTAAGGCAGACTTTTTGGGTTTGTTGGTAGGAACCACTTGCCCCATCTTGTCTGACAAATCCCCAGAAGTCTGGCAAAGTAAACATTATAAAGAGATATATTCTAGCCTGGAAAAGAACCAAATGATTAAATTATCTTTTTAACATTCAACAATATGTGAAAAGTTACAGAGCTTCTTAGATGTTTTGAAGAATTAGAAAGACTTAGGACAATTTCAAGGGAGAAATATATACTTCTCTGTGGCCTTGTGCATTGCATTTGAATTATTCTTTTCCATTCCAATTTCCAGTCTCAGGTCAGTTCTTGAGCATCCATCACTTGATGTAGCACCATGACTTCTGACCTTGCCTTTCTCCTGATCTCTAACCTCACTCTGCCCACACCAGAGTGTTGACTGTCTACTGTAAAAAGTTCCAATGTCACCATGTAATTCCTCAATCTGGAAGTCACCAGTAGCTGCTCAACAACTACCAGATCAAGTATAAATATGGATCTTTACTCTCTGGCCCTGACCCAGTCTTCTAGTTTGAAATTTACAATTTTTAGTACCATGCACTCTCTTTCTCATCCATACCAATCTATAAATTAATGACTTTCATGTTGAGGATCTCAATTTATTTTGCTTTCTAATTGTAATGTCCAAAACTAGGATACTAATTTCCAAAAGAAAATCTCTTTCAAAGCAAGTAAATATAAAATCACTTTTCTTTTTGTATTTGGTGGGAATCTTCCTCCCTACTCAGCACATTTAATTGCCCAAGAACTATTTTTGTGGTTTCCTGACAGCCTGAGGAAGATTCTCCATGAATTTCATTTTATACTGTCTGCATTTCTTTTCCATCTTTTGAACTAAATCTTATGCCTTAAAATTGAATTCTTATTGCATGAGCATTCCTTACTATTTATGATTGTTTTCAAATATCTTAAAGTATTTTCTCCCTGACCGTGTAGATATTTTCTCAGAGTAACACAAAATTATGGTTTTATTATTTTTCATAATTCATAATAAAAGTGAGTCATTGATTAAAATAATCATGTAGTGGGAACTTAATGCAAAATTACTATTTTAATCACTCTTCATGAATGAATTAATTTAATACTCATAATAAATTATGGAATAATGGTACACAGATAAAATAATGTCATAAATTGGCATGACTAATGCTATCTAGAAATTACTAGAATCTCTCAATAGCAAATTATTTTTTTTCAGATGTAAGATAATAAATTTTCATTTGAATATATGTTTCTCTTTCAGTATCTAGCACTGTGCTTTAAGTTCTTTCCATAGTGTTAGGTGAAGTATAAATATAAGCAAAGAGAAACTATGAAGCTTTGCTTTCACATGACCATCCAGATTCAATAAGAAAGTGTTTATGACTTAATGTGTGTATTCTAATCACTATGTAATTTAATTTTTCTTATATATATGAAATGTATTTTCAGTAAAAATGATCCCTCTTCATTCCCTTGTTCTTATTCTAAAATAAATCAAAGAGAGCCTTGAGAAGCTGTATTAAATAGTATTTAGTTTGACCTTCAACATAAAACATATTTTTATGAAAATTGTTTGCAAATACCATTAGTAATTAAATTCAGACAATGTGACCAATTTTATTCCAAATATTTCTTCGTGCCTAATAATAATTAGCTCACCTGATGTGTGATATCACACACTCTCAAATATTGGAAACCTAATGATTGAAAAGCAAATTGAAATGTACAATTTTTAGAATGCTAATTATAGTACTTCATACTCTGTTAGTACCTTTCATCCGAGGACCTCAAAAGGGTATAGAAGTGTTAATTGAATCTTTGTGGGATTTTACTACCATTCAGATATGTGTGGAAAGAGATCACAATATCATTATATATTACTAGACTTTAGAATCATCAAAATGATTTTAAAGAAAATCTTATTAACTTGTGTTTTTCTTCAGTTTTTAACTTCGAATGTATATGAGAGACTCATGATTGACTAAAAGTATTATGTTTAAAAAGATCCTTGATTATATATTCTAATGTTAAAAATTCATCAAAAAGAATAATAACATATTCAAGGAGAATGGGAAAACATTTTCAGTAACAGTTTGATCACCATTAATATAACTTTCCCCATTACCTCCTGTATTAACTTTCTTAGTCCACCACTATTTTCAATCTCACTATGATAATTTTGAGGACATTTCCATCTAAATCAGGTTTTAATATTTCAGAAATATATTTTAAAACATACTTATTTCATGTAATATTGTATTCCTGTCCTGGGTCATTAACTACTCAGTATTGTGTGTGCACAATATCCACACATTCAGAATCCAGACCTTACCTTACTGTGAATTATTTTTTAAACACCCGAGAGGCACACAATGGGTGAGACCTGACCCTGAATCTCCTCTCTTCAGCTTACTAGTGATACATCACATGAGCATCTTTGAATCCCAGGTTTTACAGTAGTCTATTAATGAATATTCAATGGGTACATGAACAAATGAAATAGTGATCTGAATGACAGTGCTTCCCAGTAGCCAGTCTCCTGTGTATGTGTATACATTACTTATATCATGTGCACAAGAGTGGTTGGATGAATCTCTCTCCAGGGCTCATCCCATAAAAGTGTTCTGCCATGGAAAGACTCATCATATTCATTCATTTATGAATAAATCCTAGCAGATATTTTCAAACTCTCTGTGAAAGTAGGAAGTCTAAAGACCAACATATCAAAATAGTTCTCAAAATGTCTACCAAATCTCAGGGGGAATATTTCCCATCCCATTCCTTCCTGGGCATGTTGGCCAAGTTTATAATACTGAAAAAGAAATTCTTCTTTTCTGGAATCAAGATTCCAGTTTTGATTGTTCTTTTAACAAAAGGCAGTTGTATTGATTGGTAGACTTGACATATTGATTTTTGACTCATCATTGGATTACAAGAGTGTGCCACCATGCCAAGCAAGTCAATCTTTATTATAGCATTATACATATTATGTCTCATTTTAAAATGTTGCATAAGGTAAGTGATGGGGAGGTTGAAGCAGGAGGATTGCAAATTTGAGGCTAACGTCAGTAACTTTGCAAGAACTTGTCTCAAAATAAAAAGATAAAAAGGGTTGAAATGTACTCACTGGTACAGAGCTCCTGGGTTCACTTCCTGATACTGGAAAAAAAAGATAGTATAAGATTGCTTTAGGTTTCTAGAATTCTAGTGTACATACTGAAACTTTCATTTCAAGAACACTTCTCCAAGTTTTACCTTAGAAATAGGTATTAAGGAATGTACTTATTGTTGAGATTTTGTATCATTTTTTTTTACATACTTCCCTTGTTTCTAGGTTTTCATAATTGATATATTAAAAAATCTGTTTAATAAAAATGAGTGCATATTGTACATATTGATATTTCACTGAAATAAAGTAACATAAAAATAATTGTCCTAAGATGATAGAATTTCAAATTATATTTTATATTAAATTTTAAATAATTTTATTTTTTGAAACAAAAGCATGTTTTATACTATCATAATCTATATTTTATTCAAAATACAGTACTTAATAATCTTCTTTACTATTTCTCACTCCAGTTATTTTGTTTTCTTTCTCTATCAGAGATTTATAGCACTTGCAAATAAAGACAATTTTTCTCGTTTGCCAATCCTTACATATAGAGAAAATGCACATTTTAAAATTGAGATGATAGCTCATTTTGCTAGAGATTGTTTTGATATTAATGAATTGCTTTGAAAGACATCAGTAAGTTTGAGAGTCTCTATGGTTTTTTGATGAGCATTGTTTCAATAATTAAAGTACCTTTTAATTTTTGATGTTCATGTACTTCATAATAAATGATCATTGAATCCTATTTTTTCTACTTTTGAAATAATCACATAGCTATATTCCTTTAATATGTCTGTCAAGAATGAACCTCATTCATATAGAACAGAGAGAAACAAACCTGCCACCAGTCCAGAGCTACTCAGAGTTGACACTGAGACTTACTATTTAGAGTAAAATGGCTTAGTCCTTATGGAACTTGTGTGTGCTTTAGCAAGTTTGGTCAAGCTCTGCAGAATGACTTGAGGGATGCTCAAGGATGCTAGAGGGATGCCACATGCAGTGGGTTGCACTAAAGCTAAGGGCCAAGGGCCCAGCATTTTTCTAGCAGCAGCAAACATTAGATCAAGCAGTGAATAAGCAAATCTCCAATAGAAAAAAAAAAATTGATTTCATGGTACTTATCTGTGATTTCCTTCTGGTAATCAGTGCCTGATGTGAATATCTAAATATTGCTTTTTGTCAGAGAACTGACAAGACAGTGAGCAGGTTGACAAACTCTGCAGGACAATGTTTGCTTCTGTAATCCACTCTGTGTGTGGTCTACTGCTTTGTTTCTCCTCTGCAACGACCTCTTCAGGTCCACCTCCCTGGTCTTCCTGTTAAATTCTTATCTATAGCTTCCACCCCTGTTAACTGAGTCTCTGCATTCTTTGTTACATCCATGTTCCTCACGTGTCCCTCTGTCACCGCTCTCATCACACACTAATAACATTACTTGTCTTTTTATCTTTTGTAGTTATTATAGTGAATTCTGTGGGGGGAGGGGAATGGTATATATCATATTTCCTTGCATGCTGGCACTAGAATAACAGTTGGGACATAGAAGGACATAAATGGATGAATGAATGATTAAGCAAATATAGCAGAGGAAAGACAGTGGACTGAGTGATTTGAAACCGAGACAAGCACTTAAACATTTTGAATCTTGCTCTGTCACAAGGCTTTGAGATCATTACAAAAGATTTCAGATAAAGTGCTTACAAAGACACCTGAAAAATAGGAAGAATTTAAGATATGACTTATAATGGGGAAGGAATGGAGATTCCGGAGTCAGAACTGCTTTTTCAGCTTTGTGACCCCCACTGGCTTAAATCGTCATTTGGAGAATGTAATTTGATTTTTCCTTCATGAGATAATTTTCTCGTGAACAATTTAGATGTAGTTTATCATATTTCCTTTTATTTTATAGAAAAAATAATATAGGGAGAAAACAGGTGAACATCAAAGCAAAATGACATTAATTTGCATGATGTACATTTTACTGTAGTTTGTGGAATGTAGCCAGGGTGTCATAAACAGGATTTGACAAGCATCTACTATGTATACTAGTTTGATCAGTTTATGAAACATTTTGTTTAAATAAGATTTTCAGAATGTTTAATAAGAATTTTCAAGCAGAATTTAAATGTTTGAATTTAAAGCATTTCTGCAGAAAAGACACCAGAACCTTCAATCTACTAAAGAAACATTTGTATATAGAGCTTTGGTTTGAGTCCTACAGTATTTTCAGACATCATGGAGTGAGTGTCCAATAGGTTTCTAAATTACAGGTGGGAGTAGTCAGTCACCTCTGACTTCCTACCTCCCTCTAGGAAGGTGGAGGTATCTATCCAGGTAAACAACAATTCTTCAATTGAAAGCTGCAACAGATACAGTGTTCAATAGGTGCCAGACCTTTTCTTCAGTTGTAACAAAATGACAAGAATGTATTCTTTTCTCCATTTGTCAGAAGAGGAAACCAAGACAGAGAAATTACATGAGTTGGCTGAATTCCCAGAACTCAACCTTTTTTATTTTTCCTTCTGATATCAACACACATTCTCTCTCCAGAGGTCAATAGAATCTCACTGTGGGATTAGTGCATCAGAGCAATAAGATGTCTTTTTGAAAACAGACTTCCTATTTTCAGAACAGACCTATTGTTCTGTGACTGTGCTTATTTTATATTTAAATACAAGGCTATTCTTTAGGGAAAAAAAAAAAAACAATATGTTTCACAATGTAAGTAAATTTACTTTCACACTTTTGTGACTTGTTTCTCATAATGTGGAGGGGGAGTGAAAATGGAGAAGTATTAGATATTTTTTCTACATTGTTTGCATTTATATATGAATTTTTAAACTCAGAGATGAGGTGAATTTGGTGCTAATATGGAAGGTAACAAGTCAGACATGGCATTTACTTCGTGGATAACAGTAATACAGAGACTTTACTATCATTTCATCTGACTGTTCACTGTGCACCTGCATCATTAATTCAACCCTCTTAATCATCTACATACTAGGACATCACTTAGTTTCTCAAAGAGTAAATGAATGAATAAATATTAATTAATAAAAAGAAGAAGAAAGCTTACGAATGGCATGTTATAGTCTGGATGCAGTCCTTCCTCTAGCACCCTATTAAAAACCAGGATTGGTAGACGTGGGGGTGAACCCCTGCAATCCCAGCAACTCAGGAACCTGAAGAAGGAGGATCGTAAATCTGAGGCCAGTTTCAACAACTTAGCAAAACTCTGTCTCAAAATGAAAGATAATTAGGGTTGCTGATGTAACCCACGGTAGAGCCCATGGGTTCACTCCCAGTGTAACAGAAAACAAATAAATAAATAAGCCAGTAAATATAAATTAGCTTCATTTTCTTAAAGACACAGAATTTGTAGGAACAAATACACTTAATAAGCACACATAAACCTAGCAGTTAAAATAATATTTTGTATCTATTTTAAGCAAACAGTTAAATTAGTGTGTAATTTGAAATGGCTCATTCTATTTGCTAGACTTCTATTGCTTTCTGAGTTGGACAGGGTTTCTCTCATATGGTTGTGTGATTTCCTAGTGTCATCTGTCAGAATTTGTGTGCAGTTTTCTCATTTTGGGTTTACTGGTTTGACTACTTGTATCAACATGCCTTTTTGTCACTAGCAAAATGTTTATTCTGAACAAGTTAAACCGAAGTTTATTGGCAGAACATCAAGACTTCATTGTATCAAGGACAGGACAGGAGATACAAGGATGGGAATGAACTGGGAAAAAAAAAAAAAAAAAAAAAAAAAAAAAAAAAAACTGTTCCAGTAGTCTAGGAGTCAAGAATATGAGAAATGTTTTGTAGCTGTAACATCTGGACAATATCCCCTACTGGAGTGGAGGAACCCAAACATTTGTAGATGTTCTTTACTCTGTTCAATATTCTATTTCAGGGAGGAAACATCTTACAGTAACAGTAAAATTAATCAGTTTGTGTTTTTGTCCCAACCAAGTTTTTTTCTTTTTTTTTTTTTTACTTATTTTTTTCAGTTCCTAGTACAATGATTTCATACTGCTGTTGCTAAATAAATGTTTATCGACTCATATGACATGTAGTACTTTATACATTTTTTCTAAGATGCATGTTATTATTTCAAATAAATTTGCTATCGACTCTTTCAATTGAAACATAACTCTGCCCTGTCCCCTTTCATAGTGTTTATTCTGCTTTATATTGATATCATTTATGTAAATAATAATCAGATTTTTGTAATTTCTTTGTGAACCAGAGACCTATTCCCAACTTTTTCTCATGAACAGTGTCTACCTTTGTGTATTGACCTGTTTGCTAGTGTAGAAGGTAAGCCTGCAGATTGATTTCCAACTTAATCAAATAAAGCTGATTGTCCCTCATTTCCAGGGATAATACAGAAGATAAGAGAAAGCATACACTTTCAAAAGAACAAAAACAGAAAGAAATAAAAATACGTTTCATGCATATGTCTATGTACATATTCTTTGGTGGCACATAGGTAAGGATGGAAAAGTTAGAAAGTGGTTTACTGAAGTCAGTGCTTTATTTCCTGTTGTGGTCAGAAGATGCCTTGCCTCTTCTTTTCCTTGGCCCTCCAAGTCTCACCCTCTGTGTTCTTTTTGCTCTGTCAGAGCCCTCTGGTGACAACTTACATTGTATTCAAAGAATATGGCCTTACTGAATCATTGTATTCTGCCTAGGATCCATCAAAACATTTGTAGAAAATGCTTGATATTGTTTGTTTAATGGAATTGCAGATCTTTCATGCTAGAATCAATGCCTGTCTTAAAATATTAATCATTTGTTGATTATATCAGTTGACTTCAGATTTATTGATTTAATACAACATCTTATTTGCCTATTATTATTTGCTTCTATTTTCTTCCAAATATGAAATGTCTGCAAAACTAAACATTACAAAAAAACCCTTTCAAATGTGTAGATTTATCTTAGAAATAAAACAAATGGTGGTATTTCACAGATAAATTTTCCCTGAATGTACATGTTTCTAACCAATTTATAACTCAGTTGAACTTTTCCTTGTTTAGAATGACCTGGGAAAACTTCTTAATTTAAAGAAGTGATTACTTCTCTTTTAAGGGAATGGATAATGGGGATAAGGTTAAGGAATTTCTGGACTTTATTGTGTCATAGACAGTTCTAGTTGATAGAGTTTCTGATTTCGTATTATGCATTTGCTTTTCCTTTTGCTATGATCTTTAAGGATTTTGCAGAACAGGATCTAAGAGATCCAGTTTAATGAGCCTCCTTTGCAAAACAGCATCAAATCATAAAGACAGAAACCATAGGCACAAACTCAACCAAGACTTGGCAAAGCATCACAGCCAGACCTAAACCCTCTTGAACTTGCTTAAGTATTCTTTCCTTTGCTGTTTTTTTTTTTTTTTTTTTTTTTTTGCTCTTTTTAATTCCAATTAAGGCACTGTAAGAAAAACAAACACCCAAGAAAGCTTGTGCGCTAATTAAAGATTTTTCTGCAAGATAAGCTGCTAGTTTCAGTAACAAGACTCATTGGTGTATGTAATTTTTAATAGAAGTCTTTAATTCAACACATAATATCTAAATGGGATATATACACTGAAAACAAAGATATGCATGTGCAATCATGAAAATATTCTTATTAGTAGATTAAGTAGTTGGTTTGCTAATCTGATAGTTACATTGTGGTCAATGAAATGACAATAAAATTGCAAAAATTCAGAATAATTAAATGTTGCCATTTCCATTCTCATGAGACCCCTGTATTTATTCCAAAAGGTAGATATTTTTATTGAACCTTGACTGGGTCTACTCTTCACTCTTTTCACTCTGATAGATTATTTCAGAAATAGATTGGAAAATAACTCACATTTATTTTTATCTGTTATACATTTCAGATGTGTTACCTAAGCATCATTATACCCATTTGAACAAAGAGAAAATAGACCAGCAGAGCAAAAAATTGTTTCTGAAACACTAATCCACAAATAAACTATAACATGTAGTAATGTGTACAACAATCTAAAGAAGCAGGAAAAGTAATTTTTTTTTTTTTTTTTTTTTTTTTTTTGCAATAGTACTTACTAAGGACTGATACCAGAGGTACTTTGCCCCCAAGCTATAACTCTAGTACTTTTTAAAAATTTTTGTTTGGAAACAGGGTCTTGGTAAGTTGCCAAGGGTCCAGCTAAATTGTTGAGGTTAATCTCAAATTTGAGATCTTTCTCAGTCCCCATATTTGCTGGGATTACAGAACTGTGCCACCACTCCCGGCCAGGGAAAGTCAATTTTAAAATAAGAAAAATAAATCTAGGAAAAAATAGGAATTTTCAATGATTAATTTCTATTTATTTCTTAATGCTTGCCAATTTATTTTGATATTGGGTCTTTTATGTTTAAATGATTAAAGTGTGAATGATGGTAACTGTATTTGTGTGGCTTCGTAGTTTTAATGCCACATTTTAATGTTAGCAATTCAGTTTTTGCTAACAGTGCCAAGTTTTACTCTTTTACATAAAACTAGAGCTTAGATACCACTGCATCTATTAATTTTCATTAATTTCCACAGCCATTAGTAGGTGGAGTTGTAACTCAAACTAAACCAAATTCCATTGTCTCTTTTCTACAGTGGAGTTCTGCAGAATATTTGGTAAAACATCAGTATAATGATCCTTCACATCTTGAATTATGGATTGCTGTTCAGGCAAAAGCATGTGTTATTATGGGGATTTATGTATCTTTATGGTTTTAGTATTATTTTCCATGCTTTGTTGCTGGATTATCATATTTTGGCAGATTGCTGTCAAAAAAAATAGAAATTAACTGATTTTGGGGGGGGTATTGGTGAAGATTTGCATGTAAGAGAGAGGATGTGTAATCATTTTAATAAAGATGCTTTTATGGTTCATCCCATTTCATAATTTTCAAACCCAGCTGTGTTCCTCCTCCCTAAATCTTCTGTATAATTAAATGGGTGAACTGCATACAGAAGCAGCTGAATTAATCCATAATTTCCTCATCAAACTGCATATTTTGTTACTCGAAATTCCAAGGCAGGTGCTTTTTCTAATCAGGCTAAAATTTTAACTAATCAGGATAATATAAATGTTTATAAGATCCGCAGTGTTCTTTTCATTGTTCTCTCTTTTTTTCAGTGTTCAAACTTAGCATATTTGACTTTTGTTTCATTTCACACAGGTAGTTACTCCATACATTCAATCACTTAGCATAACTGGATACATCTATATCCATCATTTCCAAATGCAAAAATATTATTTATTATAATGTTTAAAACAAAGTATGCCAATAAGAAATTTTCATTTGTTCAGGACATCTAATTTTGGCTCAAAGAGATGCAAAATGTAGAGCTGTGTTCTAAGAACCGTACAGGCATGGGTGTAGTATTCATGAATAACCTATGGGATACTTCTACACAGATACTCTATTTTATATACGGCAGTGCTTCCTTTCAAAGCGAGAGAACGATTCTGTTTCCATCAAAATATTACTTTAAAAATATAGTTAGATTGACTGCCATGTGTTAATATAAAATAGCTTAATTTGAAAATACAATATATGATGTTGAAAACACGGAATTTTTGAAGCGGAGAGTGAGGGAGAGAGGTTTAGAGAGGCAGAAAGAGGCAGATCATTATGTTTGTCCATTTCTGTGTCTGTTTCCTTGTCTCTCTTTCTCTCTCCCTCCCTCATTCTTCTCATTCTCCATCTTATAGGATTAAATGAAAGTATATTCATTTAGAATAGTATTTTGCCTTTAAGTTGTAGGTCTGTGATGCATGATGAAGGATGCATTTCTAGCACATAATGGAAATCACAGGTTCCATTATCAGAGCACATTCAGTTCCCATTTTTTTTCATATCTTCTTAAGCAGCATTCAAAGACCTGTGCCTTGTTTCCTTGTATTTGAACAGTTGAACTCCAGTACCAGGAAGTTTCTGAACTGTGAATTATTTCACTATGTGTTCTCAGAAGTTTTGTAACAACTTCTAGGTTTTATAGAAATTATAGACAGTAGAGGTTTTATCTAAGAAATTCCATTAACTAAAGATAACTTTATAAATATTCTTTTATTTCCATTTTTAAAATTGTCTTTGTAGAAAATATTTTTTTTCAATTTGTTTTCCAATATAGGACTATTTCACTTCATCACATTCTAGACAATTATGAGCATATTCCTTGTGTTTATTTGATGAGCAGGTGATGTGAAATTATCAGAAAAATACAAATATGCCTGAAAAACACTTATTCAGAATTGAATTTCTCATAAAGCAGACAATTCATAATAATCAAAATGAATTATTACCACTTAGGAAATATATATGTACACTTTTTGGGGAAAATGGCTACAGTAATGTAATAGGTAAGATTACTCTTCTATGTTCCTTGTCATTAAATTCTTACATTAATAATTCTTTATTCTTCACTTCATAATGTGAGCAATGTGGAACATAAAGGACAGGGCTAAAGGAAATTAGGTAATCTGCACAATGTTATGCAAATAGAAAGTGGTAGCTTGTGATAAACATTGTTAAGCTAATTTCACATATAGAAAACCAGGTGAAAACTATACCCAGTTGTTTCTATTCAAAAATTCACTGTGCAATAATCATTGAGTTCCATTAGTTTGAATTTCTGTATGGGTCTTAGTTCATACTACATTAAACATAGTCCTTACTCTTTCCTATATATACTATCTATACTGATTTTTTTTTTTTTTTTTGTACCAAGAATTGAACCCAGGGGTGCTTAACCACAGAGCCACATCCCCAGTCTTTTCTTATATTTTATTAGAGATAGGGCCTTCCTGAGTTTCTTAGGGCCTCACTAAGTATTGCTAAGGCTGGATTTGAGCAGGTCGTCCTCCTGCCTACCTCAGCGACCTGAGCCACTGGGATTACAGCATACATCACTGCGCCCAGCATCAGTACTAGCTTTTTAATGAAAAATAGTTCTTAAATATTATAGATAAGAGATAAATGCATAATTCAATTATCAGCTCTAAAATAATATTGATATTCACCTTATAGTTCACCTTACAGAATTTTGGCTAGAATATATACATGTATGTATGTAGGACATATTTATGTATGTGTGTATGTGTATATATATATATATATAATATATATATGTACATTGAATACAGAGACTCAATCATAGGAGGGTTTACATTATATATATATACATAATAGTTCATATTATATATTAATTACTATATATACATAATAATATGTATTATACTACCACATATAGTAATTAAACTCACTAGCAAAATGTAACTGTTATATTTGATTGTTGAATGGGAATATTCTATGTTATAAATTTTCTTCTCCTTTTTTTCTTAGTTCATTGTGTGTGAGAAATAACTTTAAAAATGTGGGCAGTGTGCAGTTTTCTGTACATGAATAAATACATTAGGACACCTTGATCACAAGATTATTTTCTTAATAAAGTATAATCCTCAAATGTTGGCAGAAGCATTTGAACTATGGTACCCATGAGAAAAACTTGGAAGACTTGTTTTCTTTCATGTAACTTTTTGGAGTCTTATTAAAGTTAATGGAAGGAGGTGATCTTAAATATGTCTGAATTCAACCAATGTCTTACATAAAGCTTTTCCATGAAATTAGAAGGTAATTAATATCAAAGAGTTATCTAACATTAAATAACTATAGTCACAAAAATATTATCAATGGGGTACAAATATCTCAAAGGTTCATATATAGAGAAATAGTACACATGGTAAAATTTTACACAAGTAGAAAATATAATGTAAACCCTCCTATGACTGATTCTGTGTATTCAATAAATGTACAGATTTTCATGTGCCTATGTAATAAAAGGTATCTATGAAAATATATACACCCAGGTTTTCATGCATTAACCATCTTCAATAAACATTAGTATGTGTGAAAAGGGCAGTCATGTCATTTTCTCACCTCCCATAAAATACTCCTACTTTTAATTATCTGAAAGAAGAGATATTCTATATAGATCTGCCCTGTAAGATAATTTCTGTAATTTGAAAAGCAAAAATACCATAACCATACTTGTCAAATCCCTAGAACTATGACATCAATGAGTCTCCATTTATTCATTTACTTGATCACATAATATTTCTTTACACAAATTCTTTTAATTCAGTATTTTACTTCATAAAGTCTAACAAAGTTTAGTAAAGATTTTGTTTACTTTTATTATAAGAATTAAAAAGGAATATAATTTGTTCTATTCTGGACTAATTTGTTTTCTAGGAATTTGTTTAACATTAATAAGCAATGCTGGAGAGAAGAAGACAATTCACATATTTATTTTGCAAGCAAAATATATTATGATAAGGCATCTTAGTCTATAATTATAATGAGAAAGAAGGTTTTCTTAAATAAACAAATATCTGTGTAGTGTTTTTTAAAATAGTGCTCTTAAGTATCATGTTCCTTTTGATATTTCTATAGAAAAGTTATAAAAGTACAAATTTCAGATTTTCTCTATACTTTTTAGTTTCAAAAACCTATAAAGGTATCAATATAATGTGTAAATTATTTAAAATACTGATAAAAAGCTAGCCAAAACAACTGAAATTCATATTTTATTGTTTAAAAGATTCAATTCACATTCATGCATTTTGAATTGAGATGTTCTTTTTCATTTGGGAAACTGAATATTAACTCTGTAAACTTTTGTCAACTTTGGGACTTTAAGGTCTCCTAAACTCTTTGTCTTACTGCACCTGTCCCACCTGTCCCCTTTGTACAGAATACATGTAAATACACTTCTTCCCCAAGTAAATGAAAACTTTTCTGAATTTCCTTATGAATGCATAGAATCCAAAAATCCCATAAATATCTTAAAATAAAAAAAACTTTAAGTTCATAAATGATACTAGCAGCCTCCTATAACATACCTGTGTTTACATGCTATCCTTTCAAACTATTTCTGCACAGTTCCCACAAAAATGCTTTTAAAATTCAAGCCAAATCTAATATGATTTTCTGTAAACCTGACAATGGCTTCTCACTTCACTGAAAATTTGAGTACAAATACATGTTCACATGAAATACTTTTGCCTTTTCTGGTAGACCCTCTTGGACTTATTTACCTTTTTTGTCTTCATTCCATTCATCTCCTGACTCATTCTCCTCATATCACACTGACCTCCTTTCTGTTCCTTGAATTTTCTAGGAAGCTTCCTCAGCACTTTTATTTCTAATGTTAACTCTCCTCTGAATACTCTCACTCCAACTTTATACTCCTCATTTATTTCTAGTCTACTTACATATCACTTTCTACTATTTTATGAAATTCTTCTGCCAAAAGAATTACATTATTCCTAGCACCTCATTTCCATCATTTGTTATACATTTGACTCACTTTGTCTTTAGAATAAATGCATGACCTTATTATATATATGTACAAATCAACATGTGTGTAGTTCATATAATTTGTTAACTTCTATTGGTGTCATTAGCTTATTTCTAATAAGTATTTCATCTCTTAAAAATTGTGTTCCATAAGACCAGGAGCATGTTGTTCATTGCCACTTCTCCAGGGACTGTGAAAAAAATTATGTGTTTAACCAATATCAGTTGAATAAATTAATTAACAACTCTCTTTCTCATTAGCCTCATAATTTCCCTGCTATAACAGTGTGGTGAAACAAAATAACGAGACCTCAGGTGAGTCTAGGACTCTGTCACTTTCAGATATATTAGCCTCGTGACCTCAGCAGATCACTCAGAAAATAGGTGTTTACCATTTTAAGACCTAATGAGAGTGGGCATTTCATTTTTCCATTACAAATCAAGCAGCAAATACTCACTAGAAATACTTACTTAAAGGTGAACATATTTAAAATGATTGATTCTAACCACAAAATCAAAAAGGAAGATGGAAGCCATAAGTTATCCTAACAAGAATGATGCCAGAATTGAAGGAAGAACAGGTTAATGTATTTAATAACTCTAGAATTTGTGAAGACAAGGAATGGTATCAACTCGAGAATAAAAATGTTTAACCCAAGGCGCTGGGAAAACAGACCCAGGACTCAAAATGAGGAAGCCAGTTTTGTTTTAGCAGCACTGAATCAGACTAACTTGAGATTAGAGTCACAATACAGAACAATGCAGATTCCTAAAGCATGTTTTACATGTGCTAAAGTGTATTTTCTGGGGCTCAAGCCCACCCCTTTGCATTTTTATATCATCCTTTTTATCTGAAGCATACCACACTAAAGTTCAAGAACTACTGCTCTATTATACTTCTGTAAGCATTACTTTTTTAGGTTAGAGGACTTTCCAATTCTCTCTTTAAATAAACCCTGTAACTGTCTAGGTATCCCAATCTGCTATGCAGCAAGCAAAAACCAAAGCACCTACA
Organism: Sciurus carolinensis; assembly: GCF_902686445.1. Lineage (NCBI taxonomy): Eukaryota > Metazoa > Chordata > Mammalia > Rodentia > Sciuridae > Sciurus > Sciurus carolinensis. Next base: position 51,825,665 of record NC_062223.1, on the reverse strand, counting down.
GCTACCTTTAAAATAAGATTACCACTTGAAAAATGTAGCAGATTTTTTTTTTCTTCTCTGTACACTGTTTTTTCTCTGTCCACTTCTGGTCTATCACTAATGTAGTGGTTATCTTGCCAGGCTATCCCCAAATCCTCAGACTAGCAACTGAAGGTAAGGGTTAATATATGTTCTAATGCAGGTATCCAAAGGGATGATAGTCTGTTTGAAAGGCTAGCCATTGACTAAAATCTGAAATCTTGGATTTAAAGGGAGTTTCCACAATTTTTTAACTGGTAAGGATGACGCACTTTGCCTTAAAAGTTTGTGCAAACAATGTCCAAGGAGTTTGGGACACTGAAACATACTGAATAGATGATTCTTATGTTGTCTGCTCCCAATAACAATCCAGAGCATACAGTCTCAGGACTTTCTTTGGTAATATTCTGAATGTTTTCATAGCTCACTGCTGGAGGAATCAAGTACACTTGTGTGACTCCACTTAGAGAAGATTCTTAGAATTAATGTGAACCTGTGCCTCTTTGACTCAGAACTTCACCTCATTTGCACGTTTCTTTTTTCTGGTTTTTTGTTTTGCATTCTTTCAGCACAATACATCAATCATGTATATGACTATACTCTGAATCCTGTATGTAACCATGGTGAATCAACTATTGTGGATGTGATCATGGGGATTACAACACAACAACCTGACACCTTGCTTCTTCTTTCAAGTATAAAAGCTATCAAAGGTAGTTAATAGAAGGTGCACAATAGTAGTAGTAATTCTAATGACAGTCTGATCATCTTCCATGCAGAAGAGCTGTGATGTGGTTTCCTAACTGATGATCCTTTTGAAGTCTGATTTCATTATTTTCCATTGTCAGATATGAAGAACTGTGATTTTATTTCTCCATATAGCCCCAAAAGTTTTGGATGTGATGCTGCATCTCAAGTATTGCAGGGTTTTCTGGATGTTTTTGAATTGAAGCAGTGAGCATTATAGATACAGTTGAAGAAGTAGTTGTACTAGTCAATATTTTGTAAGTACAACAAATGCCTAAGATAAATCAACTTAATAATAAGAAAAGCTTATATTCTTTCACAGTTTTGGAATTGTCAATCTGTGACCATTTGGTCCATTGCTTCTGAGTCTGTGGCAAGGCAGAACATCATAAAAAAAGCATGTGGCAGAGGAAGTTGCTCACTGCATACTGAGCCAGAAAGAGAAAGAGGAAGAGACCAGAGTTCCACTGTCTCCTTCAAGGACACAACCCAGGGACCTAACTTCTACTAGGTCTCACCTCTTAAAAGTTCCCATCTCTCAATATTGCCCTAGACTGGGGCCCAAGCTTTGAACACATGGATTTTGAGGGAGGCATTCAAGATCTAAATTGCAGCAGAAGGAACTTTCAGAAAATACAGGTGCTTTTGTAATCATTATTGCATCCAGAGATGAGGTAACAAAGTAAAAATTGCATCTTCTCACTGATTATATTATAATACCTGATTAGTAAGGCAGAGACAAAAAGGAAATCCTACACTTGAACAATTTCTTACATATATCACAATGTTGGTTTTAGCCCTTGTGTTTCTACAAAGAAGAAAGTATAGCAAAGAGTTTCTATTTTATGGATCTTAAGAATAAGAAAGTAATCTAAGACAGGCATGGTGGTACATGCCTATAATCCCAGGGGCTTGTTAGGCTGAGGCAGGAGGATCACTAGTTTAAAGCAGCCTTAGCAATTTAGTGAGACCCTGTCTTAAAAAGGGTTGGGGATATGACTCAGTGATTAAGTACCTCTGAGTTCAATCCCTGGTAACAAAAAATAAAATAAAATAAAATAACATTGACTATTTTAAAAATTACTTTCCTTTAGTATCAAAAGTGCTCTTTCAAAGTGATATATGTTTAGAATTTCTGAGTAGAGATACTAACCTAAATCTTTTAAAAAAGGGGTAAAATCTAAAGAAAAATACAAATCAGTACATTTCATTCCTTTGCTCTCAAGTGTTCTAATTCTGATGTCCAAACTCGTTATGTGGTGTCCTGTCAATCTCTTCTGCTCAAGAAGGGAGCAGAAGTGTGTGTGTGTGTGTGTGTGTGTGTGTGTGTGTGTGTGTGTGCACGCGCACATGGGGGGAGTTCAATAAAAATGAGGGTCCTATATAAATGACTTTGATTCCATGATTGCTTCAAGTTGATGCTACTGGGTTGTACTTGCAGATTCTGCTGCCAGAATGAACCCCTGTGCTTATTCACATTTCAACTCTACTGTCAACCATCAATGAGACTCTCAAGGACTCATGCTTTACATCAGAATGCCATCTCTCCTGTGCCTTTCCCCTTATCCTTTGTGATTTTTATTCACCATCTTCCCATCTCCTATTCATTTTACTCATAGATATGTGATGGCAATACTGGACAGGGAAAATAATGGGTTTTTCAGTAGATATATAACTGTGTTTTGCAAACAATTCTGAGATCAGAATTTATTTGGAGCTTTCTTTACTTTAGTAGTATATTGGGCACCAAACTTAATAAAATTCATAAGTATTATATATTCCAATTAATATAGTTGACACTCCTGAATTTTCAGGGATCAGAAGGCTTTAAAGAGAAAAAATTATAAATCATACTATTTTAACCAATTAAGTATCATCTTGGAGCTTGCTTAAAACTATTTTAATATAGTTGGCAAAATTTTAAAGCTGAAAATACAATGTTAAAAATTTGCCTGAACGAATCCAGAAATATTATGGTGTAGTATTATCTGTCCCCAAAAACCTCAGTGTGAGACAATACAAAAACATAGTCCCCAGATCCAGGTTCTGCTCCCCGCGTGGGAGCTCCAAGCCTTGGAGAATCCTTGCAGCCAAATGAAGTCAGGGGAGGCATCAGGCTAGTCTGACAGACAGTGGGTGTGATCAGCATTGGAAAAGAAGTCAGAAGCAGCTACCACATATGAAAGAATAGTTTACAAAAATCTCTCTGGGCACAACTGTATGAAAGTCTACCTGGAATTTCAAGATCATGAAGTTGGTTTGAATGCTGCACAGTTCAAACAGCTGCTTATTTCTGCCCTAAAGGGCCTGTTGTCCTGAGCCTATGAAGAAAAGAACCATCTGGAGAACATGTAGCAGTGTTCTAGTCCAACTGTGGAGCTCTTTGACCCTGTTAGGATCCTATGAAGGCAAAAAAATGTGCTTTCAGAGTGATTCAGTTTTCTCCATCTCTCTGGTAATAGTAGGGAGCTAGTACTGGATTGAATAGTCTTCAATTTCAGAAACTTTCCTCCATTCTCGAAAGTACTCTTTGGTACTTGCATAGTTTGAAAACAGAAGCAGGCCAGAAGCTCCTGTGGGATGAAATTTGAGGATGTTGAAGATGTTCCCAGTAATATCCAGGTATTGCCTTTGGTGGGGTGGACTTCAGGGAAGGATTCTACCTGAATCAACCAGTGCAGAAAAGACAGCCCCTGTAGCTTGTGCATGTGAGGGTTGGAGATTAGACTGAACTCAGCAGGGCCTTCACACAGAGGGATGTGGTTTCTCATAATTAACAGGAGATGTCAATCCTTCGTATTTAATGAAGATTTCGCTAAACACACCAAGTTTGGAAGGACAATTGTACACAGAGTTTTGTTCAATGGATTCATCTCAGCTCTCTTGGGTACTAAAGTTCCAGGACCAAGCTGTGCATTTTTCTCCCAGGAAACTAACTTTCAAGCTCCTTTATACATTGGAGAAGCAGTTTTAGCTTCTGCAGAAGTGAAAAAATTGAAGTGATTTCTTGCTTTTATTGTGGTGTTATGTTGTGTAAGAGAAAGTAAAAAGACTGTTATAGAAGGCTGGGTCAAGGTTATGGTTCCAGAAGTTCCCAAATCCTGAAATAGGTGTTTAAAGTTATAAGTTAAAACACCAATTTGATTGTTATGAAAAGGCATCTGGGGAAATGGGCTACTTGCTATTCATCACCAAGCAATGGTCAATAGACTCAGAAACCACATTACAGAAGGGGAGCAGGTAAAGGGGTGAGCAAATATCCATTTTCCAATTTGAGCTTAGACTTCACCCAAAGTTGAGTATGCGTGACTTCATCATCTATCTGTTAAGGTATTTTTGTTGTTGTTTGGTCTTTGTTTTTCTAATACCAGGGATTGAACCCTGGGGTGCTGAACCACTGAACCACAACCCCAGCCCCTTTTATTTTTTATTTCAAGACAGGGTCTTGCTAAGTTGCTGAGACTGGTTTTGAATTAGATCTCCTCCTGCCTCAATTTTCCAAGTCACTGGGATTACAGGTACACACCTGTAGTTTGCCACTGTGCCCAGTTGTTAAGGTTTTTTAAATTGAAAAACTATCAAGATGGTTATTTATCTGAAGGGTCTACTTTCAGAATTTCAAAGCTAGTTAGATTTGTGTTTGATAAACATCTGTCTATATCTGTGTAGAATAAGTTTCTAACTGAATTTATAACTGTCAAGCATTTACTTGCTGAAGGCAACAGTGGAACTTGGGTCATCTTTGAACACTTCTCTTTACCAGTAAATATTCTTAGATACCTTAAAAAACAAAACAAACAAGCAAACAAACAAACAAAAAAAACCAGACTATTCAGAGGTGAAATGATTGCATCATGAGAGCTTTAACCCAATTAGTGGATTTATTGCCCTGATGAATTCAGATTGAGTGGGAACTGAAGGCAGATGGGATGCAGCTGACTGGAGGAGGTGGGTCATTAAGGGCATATGTATGTATGGGGTACATATTTTGTATCTGACAGATGAAGTCTCTCTCTCTGCTTTCTGATCATCATGTGAACCACTTCCTTCAACCACACTCTTCAGCCTAGATGTTCAGCCTCACTTCCAGCCCTGAGGAATGGAGCTAGTTATCTAAGGACTAAGACTTCTGAAACCAGAGCCTCCAAATAAACTTGTGCTTCTCTATAATTGTTCTTGTCAGTTCTTTCTGTCACAGGAAAAAAGCTGACTAAACCAATAGATGAATACTAAAACAAACATATTAAAACAAAATAAAATTTTCAGTAGCCTAAAATGAATGCAGCAATTTGTTATTTGATGCTTAGTCTTTATAAGGTCTCTGGGTTTTAGTTTGCCCCAGGTGCCATTAAATTAGGAAAAATCACCTTAAAACATGTCAATTTGATACATTTAAATGGAAGGTTAATTCTATAATTTCATTGAATATCTTAACCTAAAACTGTTTTACCATCTGATCAGCATTGATTAAAATATGAATAGTGAAGTAGGCACATTAAACCTGGGTTTATCTCGATTTATACTGTCATAGATTTCTGAGGTAAATATAATTTTTATCTAGTGCTGTTCTACTTATATCCTGAGTAGTGTATTAAAATTCTATGCTCATTTATGTACTCCTGTGATTATATTTTTGTTTTGCTCACACGTGAATCCTTAATATCAAAGTGTTCCTTTTAAAGTCTTGTCTCTATGATTTTTAGATGGAAATTTTATAAAACATTGGTCCAGAAAAAACTATTGCAACATGATTTTTAATTCAAATTGTTCCTTTCTTATTATAAGAAATAAGGAAGCTAAAGGACTATAACATATATCTGAGAGTAAGGGTTTTAACAAGAGGATAACATTAAAACTGCCACAACCAGTGTTCCCTCAGCATTGACAGCTGTAGTTCATTGACACTTCTTTAAGTTTTCTAAGTGCCACTTTATATAATTGTCCTAAGAATTTTACTTAAAATTGATATTTAGGGGATCTAAGACCTACAACATCCTAATAATCCGACACAATATCACATAACTAGTAAGTGGAAGAAAGGGAATTTGATCTTTAATTTCAACTGAATTTCATGTCTGAAACATTATGCACACTTAAGATTTTGCCTCTCCAGTCATTACCAAGTCTAGCTGCATACCCATGATGTGATTTACAATTGGTATAGTAGTTGATGGGATATCTCTGCATGTTTTTTTCCACTAACCAAGACTTATTTCTTATAATAGTATACTATTTCTAGAAATTATGGCAACTCAGAAGAGATGATATTCATCTGCATGAAATTCTGCATATCACAGCATGTGGCTAACATTAATGTTGCAACCTATATTTTGTCCTTAAAATATAATAACTCATTTCCATTGTTTCCTTCAATAGGGAAATTCCATGACTACCATACCCTATTGATCTGAGGGCTGACAATGTCTTAATCACCTGCCAGTTACTCTATAAAAAGATTAGGTAATGCAAATGCAAAGACCATTTAGGCTGACATTGCACTATGATGAGTTCATAGCAGAGGAGCATCAAATATTTAATTTGTTACCATTTGACATTAGTTGTTTCACCTCTGAACTATAATCAAGCAAAGGAGGAAGGAGCATTTCTATAATTTTGAAGTTATTTCCCCTTTGAGATTCATTTCACAAGGTATGTATGAAATATAATTTCTTTGCTGCCCAATTATAGCAAAATATTTCCTGGGAGAGATTCAAACTTTAGAGGATAGAGACAGGGTCATTAGCTAATTGATATTTCATCTTCATAGCCTTCAGTGCTGCTGTTTGGGAGTTGAGAGATTACTGGATCTAATAACAAGGAAGTTGGCATTACTTAGTCTATTTGTTCAATAAGATATTTTGAACATAGAGTATTATCTACATATATTCATCTTTGGGTACTGTTCCTAAACAGTAGGTTGTTCCTAAATGGTTGGGAATATTACAACCAGAAACATATGTTGCCTCTCTCCATAAGATTATATTTGGCATCCTGCCTAAGCATTCCCTGATTGACTGTCCTTACCAGAGCTTGGAAAATAGATATCTAAAATTAAATTACTGAATGAAAGTCAAACTCTTATGGGAGAGACAAATTGAAAAATTATCCTCCATCTCTGGAGTACCACCAGTGCATTCAGTTTAAGATTCCTTTCTATCTCAAACTAAACAAAGAATTGCACATTTGTCCTTGATCTTTCTTCTTTGCCCTATATTTTTATGTGGGTAAACTTTATCAGATTAAGTTTCACAAATGTTCTCAATTTTTCCTCTAATTTGTTTCTGCTGCCACTTCCAGAAGATTTCATTATTCTTCTTGACTTCTGTGTTAACATGGGTGTAATCCCTCAGCTTTCTGCCTTGAATAGTCTCTTTTGATCCCTTAGCCCATACACATATACATTCTGTATACTTCTGAAATTAGTGTAACTATGCTGCTCACTAAATTTAAAATATTTCAAAGCATACCACAGATTGATCAAAGTGATGCTCCTCAACTATTTTTACCATAATAAAATCTAATCACAGATGAAACTGACAGTTTATTACAGGTAAAGAAGTAAAAGTAGAAATAAAAAAAAGGAGTAAAACTCTGTTTGGTTTTTTTGATACTTATTCCTAAGTAGAAGCAGCATTGTTTTTAACATTAGTAATCCTTTAAATTACTCAATATGAAATAAATAATACATCAGAAAGTGGAGCCAAAGTTCATGATAATGAATTATATTATTAACATAACTATTATTTCAATTGCCATATTTACTGTATCAACTAGCTATGTTTATAATAACCAACCACAAAAGCTCAGAGAGATATCATAATAAATATATATTTCCTATGCCTTTGTGGTTAAGAGTAGGCTTGGATGAGTTATTATGCTGCAAGTAGCAGGTCTCACTGTGTTTAGTTCCTTGTGCATAAGCTTTGATCTACTCAAATGAATTCATTTTGAAGCTCAGGCTTATGAGTGTCAATGAAACTTTGAAAGGATTTCACTTGTCAATAACAGAAGCACAAGAGGACAAGCCCAACTGAACAGGGACATTTCAAGCTCTTATGCACAAGGATAAGGGATCCACTGATTGTTTAACAAAAATCACACACCTGAGTAATTTATTGGAAGTCCAAATGTTGGACTTATTCTGAATTTAGTTGAAACTACAGGTCATTCTATGAGACAATAAATATCTTGGGTGATTTTTATTGACATATCCATTTTAAATTAACAATACAAAATTGTCTTTCTATGTAATGGTAGAATAAATGATAAAAATAAAAACTGAATACCTACACATATCCATGCACAGTTGTACACTTATATGTATATAAAATATAAATTTCCAAAAATATTTGCAAGAATTTATAATTATGACAGCTTTTGTTTCTATAGCAGAGGACCTCGCTACACATTTCATGTTCTCTTAGATCACAAGCACTGCTTTAGCAAGTTCACCTTCCTTCTGTATAAGTTCACCTGATACAGAAGAGTCAAAACCATCATTCTTGTTTTTTTTTTTTTTTTTTTTTTTTTTTTTTTTGCTAATCATAAAATCATAAGGAGGCTATAATCCCAGTGACTCTGGAGGTTGAGGCAGAAGGATCTCGAGTTCAAAGCCACCTCACCAAAGGCAAGGCACCAAGCAACTCAATTAGACCCTGATTCTAAATAAAATACAAAATAGGGCTAGGGATGTGGCTCAGTGATTGAGTGCCCCTGAGTTCAATTCCTGGTACCCATCCCCCAAATCACAAGGAGGTAACTTAGAATCATCTGTGTTGCAGGAATAGTCCCTTTTCACACATATGTTTATTCCACAATATCTAGGAAATCCTTGACTTCTTGTCAATAGATAAAAGTAACATGGAGTCATCACTTGTAGTAGGGAAGTACAATACCTTACATATTTTCCTATGTTATGTTACATGCTATTGAATTACAAGCATGAGAAAAAGTAGCTACTTTTGATTACAGTATCTATTCTTCAGCTCTGTCTTCTAAATTATAGACACTGCAAAGCATTTTCATGATTCTGATGGTTTCCTCTTTTAATATCTTTCCTACTACACAATGGTTGTTGTGTGATTGTTCTGAGCCTTTGTTTACCATTAAAAGAATTCTGATGACTAAATTAAATTCAATGTAACCCTCAATTTACAGATTTCAGTCAATTATGATACACCTGTTGGGAGTACACCCAGGTTCCTGTATCAACATATCAGATGGAGTATTTCCAGTGTGTTTGCCAAGACTACTCAATTTGATTTTATATGTAACATTATACTCCTTCATTCTTGATATGATTTTCTTAGCATTAAACCATAAAGCATTCCATTCATAAACATTAATAAAATTTTATCCATGTGCTTATTAATAATTTGTGTGTTTATGGGACAGACAGTGAATTTACCTTCATGAATGATAACAGGATCTCTCTCCAGTTACATTCAACTGCCTTTCCCTAACTTAGGAATAATTTGGAGTGAGATAATTGCATGTTATCAAGGAAGAATTAACTAGTCACATTGTAAGATTAATGTTCTCTTTTTTGTCAAAGTTAAAACTGTAGTTTTAATTGAGTTTCCCAATATGTAACAAAAATATATTTACTATAACCTAAAATATAAATTTCACTTGTGGTCAGGTAGAACCATTTTAAGTTACAAAACCATGTGGTTAAAGCCATTTTGAACTTCCCAACTTCCATCCAACCATGGACATTTTAGCTTCCAAACCTGCTTCCAATTGTAATTAAAATCTTTTCCTTTGCCCTCCCCAATTTAAAATTAGCCAGTCACATAGATTGTATATCCAAGCTCCTCCCATCAGAGCCAGGGGCAGTACAGCCATATGGATAGAATCGGGAAGACTGCCCTAGCAAGTGTACTTGTTTGCCAGTCTTTGTGTGGTGCCACGCCCTCTGCAGAAGTAAATTTGGTCTTGCCAAACTTCTTCTGAGTACCTCTGTTTTCACATGGCACCTTGGTATTTCTAACAATATTACACAAAAGAGAATGACTTTCTCTGTTAAACACATGCACACACACACCTTGATCAGCTGATTTGCTTTACAATTTGCTCCAGTTATTTCATTTTGAATTGTTATAAACTTAAAATTTAAACTCTTTTCCTATAAATCTCTGACATTTACATAAAATTTCCAGGGATCCTACTATTAATTTAACTAACATTGTAATTGAGGAAACTATGGGAAGAATATAAATTTTTTCTGATTTTAGGCTATTTAAGTCCTGTGGCAACAAGATACTTAAAAAAAAGAACATTTCAAACATTTCAAGTTATTTGTGGAGACTATATCAACTTCCGAACATGCTTTGATGGAGTACTTCAAATTCCATTATTTTTAATTATTACAATTATGCTCCTAAGTTGCCAAAAGCAACTATTCATGGCCACACTCAGATCAAGTTTCAATTCTAATTTTAGTATTCTATGACATAATATTCACTATGTCATTGGTTTCTTGCTTTTTGTAGAAAGTTTATTTCAAGCAATCACAAGTGAAGTGTTCAAATAAATTGTTTGCTACTTTATGTTTTTGACCATGGTTAGTCTTATACCACTTTAAGTAACAAAGTCATCACAATATTCAAATTCATCAGAACATCAATCACAGATTTGTATCAGTAAAGGTTTCTCCCTCCAGATCTTTCCAATGTTAAATAGCATATTATTCAGGAAAGTCATATATTTTAATTAGCAAAGATAAAATGAATCTGTAGCAAGACGATAACAGCTTCATTGTCATTTTTCAAATATAAGAATCATGCAACTGGTGAAGTCCCAATCCAGATGCCTAAGTATAAAGGAGTCTATGAGATGTACTTATAAGCTTTTAGTACAATAAAGGAAAGAGTTAGAAGGTGCGGAAATAGCATGAGTCAATTTTTTTTAAAAATCAGTTCAGTTTCACTCTTGTCTTAGATGTATTTCTATGTTTTCCCAACTTTCTCCAAAATTCCTTTAATAAGACAACATAAACTTATATAATCTGAACTAACACCATCTTTCTGACATTTTCTAAAACTTCTTTTGTTCAACTTAGCATAATTCTATGCCCTGATGTTACTTGCTATGGTTTGAATGCCCCTTCCAAAACTCAGGCTAAAAGTAAATTACATTTTAACAATAATAAGAAGTGAGACATTTAAGGGATGGTTAGGTAATGAGGACTCCACCGTCATAAATGTTATGCAAAGAATGTGTTGGTGATGTGGGAAATGTTCTTATAAAAAAGGGTGAGTTCATCTCAAATTTATTCTCTCTTATGCAGGCTTCCTTCCTTTAGACATGTTATGACATAGCATGAAGGCCCTTACAAGGTGCTGATACCATGTCCCTGGACTTCCCATCCTCCAGAGCCATAAGGTAGATGAGTTTGGATTCATTAGAAATTCCCAGTCTCAGATATTCTGATAAAGCAGCATAAAATGGACTAAGATAGTCCTCACAACAGTAAAAGCATATCTTTATTCAAATTTTGAAATACCATTTCTGCCTCTGTTTGCAGTTTACTTTTCTAAGATATGCTATTTCCCCTCCTCACATTCCTTTCTAGTTAAATGTAGCCCATCAGTGAAATTATCCTTAACTACCCCAAAATAATAACCAACATTATCACACTTCTCAGCATCTCACAAATCATATCACATTTTTTAACATCTCAAAAATCATATATTTATGTGCATTATACTTATTAAGAACTATTAACTATTAAAAATAAAGCTAGAATTTGAACAAGCTTAGTTATCAAGAGTTCAAAAGAAGTAAATTCAACTGACAATATGCCCAACAAACGTAAGAAAAGGTAATCATATTTGTCACTGATTCAAAACTACATAATCCTGTTTTTATTAAGTTATATATGTCTATTTATTATTAGATTTATTTAATAATTTGTATATCTTACCTTGATATCCATCGCTATTATCTTTATGTGTATATACACAGATTACACACCAATACACACACACACACACACACACACACACACCTATCTACCTTATATCAGGCCTACAATTACTTTTGAAACACTTATTGTAATTCCCTAAAACATTTCATCTTTTAGTTCACATTTAGTTTAATTTTATGTTTGTGGCATGAAATATTTAAATCCATTTTAGAAATGATCATTGAAATTTTAACATTAATCAGTTATTCATTTACTTAATATAAGAAAATCTCTATTCTGTGCATACTATCCATAATCTGCACACTATAATTGCATATAAATTTTAAATTTCACTGAATTTTTGTCTATACTTAAGCAATTGTGAAACCACAAATTCAGGAGAACATATTAAAATTCTATCAGATTCTTGAGATTTTTGCTTTCTTATGGCATATGTCAGATTCACAAAAATATATGAAATATAATAAACTAACAAATACTAAAGAATGAGAACTCTTTAGACAATCCCTACAGACTTAATTGCGGAAAGTATTAAATTATATTTGAATATAATAATATTTGAGTATTTAATTTATATTTATTAAATTATATTTGAAAATGATTAATGCAAATGTGCAAGTGTAAGCCAAAAGTCAAGAATTTGTAGCACTGTAGGAGAAGTTTAAAGATGAATAGAAGTACACTTTACAGTATAAATGGGTATTTGTGTTAGTTCAACTAAACTGTAGGAAACTATATTTATTTCAGGATACTTATCATGCTACCTTTCCCTCTTCTTCAATAGCTTTTCAAACTCCTGTAAATTGACGGTTGTAAAAATATGTTTTTGAAAGAAGCAAACAAGCAGGTCAATCTATTGCACCTAGTTATAAATAGATGATAAGTACAGTTTTTCTCATGTCCTAACAGATTTGGGGGGGAATTTGTTTTCTTTAACTGCAATAAACTTAGAATAGATTTTTGCCTGTCTTGAGGCATATCTTCTGTATCAAATGTCACAGATCAGTTAACAAAGAGGAAGGAAGTGTATCACATCAGAAAGCAATGTGAAGTGATTATATGCTGCAGTAACTGAGGATGATCAACCCTGGAGGGTGGGGTGAGAGAGCACGAGGGAAGTACTATTAGTTTTTATCCTGTCAGCTAAACACACAGTTTGGAATGATAGAACTATCAATAAGTCATTTCAAATGTCCCGGGGAACCTTCTGGATCTTTACAGAAGAGCTCTCCCTGATTGGTAGCATTTTGACATCAGTGTGAGCCATTCATTCTTGACCTCTCTGTCTTGCCCCTGTGCAATCCCTCAATCACCCACTATAAAAGCAAGAGTTAGGGTCTGCTGCCAAAGACAGGTGTGGTGGTTTTAGTACTAAATGTTACTTTGCTTCTATATGCTGAAAAATGGTAATCTGAACCCAATGTTCTTTTTTAAAAGCAAAAACAATGGCTCCATAAATAGAGCACAAATTTAAAAGGTAAGACCTGTTAATTCTGTTTTGTTTTTCTTAACCAATTTACACATCAATCAGTCTGTAGCTAAAATGAGCCTCCTACCAGGTTACTTTCCCTGCAAGCTCAATTATTTTCTTCCACCTGTCTACATGTACTTTGCAGAATTTATGCCCCTGGGCTGTCCTATGGTGTAGAAGCTGCCAAGGAGTCTATTAGTACAGCTTAGTTGAAGTTATTATTCTCTGAAAATACATTCCAGGTTAGACTAAGCAGTATCTCTGGGAGTGTTCAGACACAGGAGGTCAGTTTCAATCAGAGACAAATGAATTATGGTCACCTTCAGGCCATTCACAGTTGTTTCATTCTTTTGCACTGATCTTAACTGAAGGCCCTCAGAAAGAGAGAACCTGTTGAACTTTCCAGAAAAGAGGTGACTTGTAGTTTCTCCAGTAAAAAGAAATATAACAATTACTGCAATGAATAGGAAAACCTCTGTTCCTCCTCAAGGCAGCATCTTCCAGTCAAATCCCTCTTTCTTGACCAGCCAGGCTGCATCTATATTTGCATATTTATAATTTTCTACCTCTGTCTTGTACTTTGTAAATGTACTTACCTATATTTTTAAACTGAGGGTGATAAGCATTATTTGTGGCAAACTTTTCATTATTAATGTTTTTGACAAAAGTAATATGTCACTGATATGTTGAAAGGAAGGGACTAAAGTTGACTTTTGAGTATGAGATGTGTAATCTTGAAAAGTTACTACTTCAATATTGGTCTTCCATTTTCCCAATTGGCAAAATGATAAAAGTAGATTTAGTTAATTTCTAAAATAACTTACAGGTTTAATATTCACTGAGTCAGAGAAATTAATATAGCTCAATGACCCTGCTCTGTAAAAACATATGCGGAAGTGTATTGAGGAAGAGAAATCTCCCAGGCATTAAAAGATCTATTAGTCTAAAGTAATTTTATTACCTATGATACCCCAAATCCTGGTTCACTATCATTTTAAAGAGTATTGTTGATGTGTTTAATTAAAATTTCATGCAATTGAAAGTGATAATAAATTTCATTTATTGTAAAGATTAAAAATCACATCATCTATTTCAGGGATATTGTAATGAAGATGTGGGTTTAGCCCTTTTCCCCTGCTAAGGGAAGGAATGTTAGTACAGGAAAAAATACATTTAGGAAATTTAATGGATGTATATAGTAGTCACAAGCCTGATAGGAAGCATATGTCACACTAGAAGATTTTCTCTAAAGGGGATTTAACAAAGAGTTATTTGTAGTAGCTTAGGCAACAACAAGCAATGTAAAGTCCTCAGGGACTAATAACCACAGGGAGTTATTACCACATCTAGAGAGAGGAAAAAGGGAGAGGAAGAGTCCCTACTCTTAAAAGTGTAATGCCATTTGAAACAGTGCCACCTTCAGGAGCGTGGTCCATAGAATGTAGAGGATCCATGGTTTGAAGAGCATTTTACTGAGGATATTTACATTTGTGTTCATTTGGGATATCAGCTTGCACTTTTTCCTTGTGCTTTTTTCTGGTTTTAGTATCAGCATGATTTTGGTCTCACAAAATGTGTTAAATATTCTCTGTTTGTCTATTTTTTGGAAGCACTTATGAAGAGTCAACATTAATTCTTTAAATTTTCGAGAGAATTCATCTAGGAAACCATCTTTCAAGAACTTTCCTTTGTTGGAAGCTTTTTTTTTTTCTTTATTACTGCTTCAATCTCTTTAATTAATACAGAGTGTCATTTGATTTAATTTTTTCCTCATTTATTTTCTCTATAGATGAGTTCACTATTGAAGTTTTGAAATGTCCTACATTATCAGTGTATTGCCATCTATTTTCCTCTTCAGAACTTTCAAAGCCTGCTTTATATATTTGGTGCTTTGATATTAGGTGCCTACATGTTCAGAATTATTTAATTTTCTTGTTGAATTAGTCAGTTTATCAATATATAACGACTTCATTTTCTCCTGTGACAGTTTCTGACTTAAAAGTATCTTTTCTAATATATATCCACCCTCGCTCTCTTGTTTGGCTACATGTGCAGCATGTATATTTCTCTGCTAACATTAGTCAGTTTTACTTTACTATCACAAACATGTGACATATGCTACTCATGAAAATACATAAGTAGCTCAGTTTTGATGGTTCTCAGTTGAAGATGTGGGGGAACATTTGTTTGGCCTCCTGCAAGGGTAGCTGATGGTGGCATACTATAGCATGAGCACATGTAGAAGCAAGCAGGAACATCTTAAAAAGGAACAGAAAGAGTGTGTATTAGTTAGTTTTTAGTTGCTGTGACCAAAATACCTGATGAAAATAACTTGGAGGATTTTATTTAGATTCACTCTTTCAGAGGTTCAGTTTGTGGTTGGTTGGTTCCATCTCTCTGGACCCCAGTTGAGGCAAAACACCATGGCAGAAATGCTTGGTAGAGGAAAGCTGTTCAGTTCGTGGCAGCCAGGAAGCAAAGAGAAAAAAAAGAGCCAGGGACAAAATATAATTACCAGTGTCACATCCCCACTGACCTTCAGCCAAGCCCCACTTGCCTGCAGTTACCACCTAGACTATTTATATTATGAATCTATCAAATAGGTTAATCCACTAATGAGATTATACCTGTCATAATCTAATTCTTTTACCTTTGAATATTTCTACATTGACACATGAGATTTTGAGAGAGAAACCACTTATACAAACCATAACAGAGTAAGAAATTGGTATCCTATTATTGCCTTTAAGGTCATGCCCCAGGGACATTAGTACCTCCCGCTGGGCTTAGCCTCTTAGAGAGCTTCCACCACTTCCCAACAGCATCACCCTGTGTCCAAAGTTTTAGTCAACAATGAACACTTGGAGGGGTATAATGTTTAAACTATAGACTTTATTTTTATTTTTAACTATATATGTATGTTCTATAATACTGAAACTGACTGTCTGAATAAGTAGTATGTAGTTTTTTGTTTTTGTTCTTTTTTTTTAAATCCATTTAGCTACGTGTGTCTTTTAACTGGGGGGGGGTTATTCCTTTTACCTTTAAGGTAATAATTAATAGATAGGGAATTACTCTTGCTGTTTTCTAATTATCTTTGTTTTGTAGTTCTTTCACTTCTTTCTGATTGTCTTTTCTGGTGGTTCAATTTTTACAATTTTAAAAGCACTTTATGACTGACCATTTTTTCTATATCTTTTGTGCATCTCTTAGAGTTTTCTTTGTGATTATCATTAGAATTGCATGCTATAACAGTCCTTTTTAGGTGGATAGCATCTTAAATTCAATTGCTTACAGGAACTACACTTTACTCACCCTTTTAGATTAATGATATAAACTTTACTACGTTTTCTGTTGTATTTCCATCAATAAATTTCTGTGATTACAGGTATTGTTAACACCTTTATCTTTGAATTCATACTTTGGGTTAAAAGTTATTTTTCTACCTCTATTAGAGTATTATACTACTGTGTATCTTCATTGCATTTTCCCCTACAACATGAACTATATTTTCATACATTTTTGTGTTGCTATTTAATGCTTTTTGTTTAACATGAAGAAATCCCTTCATATTTCTGGGACAGTAGATACACTGATGACAAAGTCTCAACTTTTGTTTGGGGAAATCTTTATCTTTCCTTCATTTAAACAAATTTAAAAAAAAAGTTTTTCTAAGTAAAGTATTCTTGGATGGGAGATTTTTTTTCTTTTGGAATTTTGAATATATCATCCCACTTTTTCCTGACTAGCACAGTTTACATTGAGAAATCCATTGATAATGTATGGATTTCTTCTTGTAAATAAGAAATCAATTTTTTAAGATGTTTTCAAAATTATCTTTTTTGCCTTGGACTTTAAAAATTTAATTATATTGTGACTTGGCATAGATCTTTTTGGATTCAACCATTTTGTGGAATGCTGGGATTCCTTAGTCTTCCCCATTTCCTCCCATAGCTTTGAAAAGTGTTCAGTTATTTCTTTAAAAACATGAAATTATGGCATTTGCAGGTAAATGGATAGAGCTGGAGAATATCATGCTAAGCAAAATAAGTCAATTCCCCAAAACCAAAGGACAAATGTTTTCTCTGATATGCAGATGCTAATTCACAATAAGAGGTGGGAGGGCTAGGGAAGAATAGAAGTACTTTGGATTAGGCAGAGGGGAGTGAAGGAAGGGGAAGGGGTTTGGAGGTAGGAATGATAGTAGAATGAATTGGACATTATTACCCTATGTAAACATATGATTATACTATCAGTGTTATTTTACATCAAATACAACTAGAAGAATGAGAAATTATACTCCATTGATGTATGATGTATCAAGATGTGTTCTACTGTCATGTATAACTAATGAGAACAAATGAAATTTTAAAAAAAGACTTCTCTTTCTTCTTATTAAGGTCATAAGCATTGATTCATTTGATGGTGTCTCATATGTCTCTTAGATTGTCTTTCCCTTTTTCATTCTTTCAAAATTTTTACTCCTTTGACCAGATAGATTTAAATGATTTGTTTTTAAGTTTGTTGATTACATCACTTCGTAACTCTTTAATTTTTTTAAGTTCAGTGATTTTGCTTTTCGGTTAAAGAATTTGTGTGGCTCCTTTTTAAAAAAAATTCTTTATTAAATTCCTTATTTTATTCATATAATGTTTTTCTGAAATTTGTTTTGCTTTTGCTCTGTACCTTCTTATTCTTCACTGAGTTATAAGATGGTTATTTTTATTTCTATAGAAATTAGTTTGTGAATTGTTATTTCTTCAGTGTTAGTTACTGAACTTTTATTTCACTCTCTTATTATTTTTATTTTTTCTGATTTTTTATGATCCATGCATCCTTGCATTTGTGTCTGTACATTTGAAGAATAGTCATGTCTTTCAGTTTTTACCCACTGATTTTAACACAGAACGACTTTCATTAATCAGGTGGTCAGAAATTCTGTTTGGGTCAGTGTGATTATGATTAATTGTACTGATTATGAGTAATTGTACTGATGGAGCCTGCATGTATGTCTGCTGTGAATGTCTGCATTTTTGTGAACCTACTGTCACAGGCCATTGATGGGTGAACATATTTCTAGGGCCCACATGTTGTCTGATGTATAGGAAAGAAGGACTACCTTGGAGGTCCATGAAAGGGTGAGACTGATTTGGGAACTGTGAGTGGGCAGGGATGGCACCAGCTTCTGTAATAGGTGGTGCCAAGGGTCAACATTCAGATCCATTGGTAACAGACCTGCCATTTGGAACAGAGGTAGACAGACCTCCAACTACGTCTATGGACAAGTGGAGTTCTATTACCCATTGTTCTTATCAACACAAACAAATCTATCTATTCTTTTGTCAAATAAAAAATCTATAAGTAAAGTCGTATTAAATTTGACTTGCATCATTACAGACATATTAGTTATTTAGGGTCAAACCTATTTAGATTTATTTTACTCATTTAGATTGGATGTAACTTGTTCATTACTAGTTGCTAAATATTTTTAATCTCATCCTGTGTATAAATATAATAACCTTATGTTCTCAATTCCTTCTCTCAAATAACTCTGCAGATATTTCTCAATTCAATTGAATAATGAATTCCTACACTGCTTCCCTCTTCCTTATATAATCATTTAGAGGAGGATCATTTGCCTAACAATGTCTTCTCTCTCCACCATCTGGTATAAATTCCACTACTATGTATGTCAAGTTTGTTTGTTGTAGTAACATTACTTGGGCATAATAATGCCTATAAGCCACCAAAGTTCAGTCACTTCAGGCAAAATATTTTATTCAAATTATACAATTATATGTCTGCTTGGGTATCAATTGATAAAAGTTAAACTTGAATGGAGGACTCTGTCTAGCTGCACGTTTCTTTCGGTTATGCACAGGAAGCATTTATTCTAAAACCCAAGTCAAAGGAATGGTGCTCTTGGAGGAACAATTTCTCCTGGATATGGCCAAGTTGCAAAAGACAAGCTCAGGCCCAGTAGCACATATTAAGACTGCTACTAATATCTTCTTGTCTTCAGCAAGATGCATTGCTAAACTGACTGTTAAAATGGCATTTCAAAAGAGGAGAGAAAGGAGAGTGAATAATTTGAAAAATAATTTAATCTGTCAAAATATTCAAGACTTGATAGATAGATTTTCTATCTACAGAAGCAAATAGAAATGTCATTACTTTCCAAAATGTTCTGGGAAATATATCTAGCTTTCTCCACAGGAACTTCATGCCAGAGTTCATCAGTACATTTTACAATTTTCTGACTTTCCGATGTTAGCTCCATCTCACACAATTGTCAACTTTGTCACCCATTAGACCGGGATTCACTTCAAAGGCTTGGGATTTCTTTGTCATAACTTTATTTGCTAATGCTTTCAAAGAAAAATGTCTGCTTCTATTTTGCTGTGCCTTTCATCTATCTTCCCTCTTAACATCAAACTTCCTGTCATCATTTTTTCCAACAGAAATTCATGCATATCTCTCATAGTTTATGCAATTCTGTGGCAGGCAATTTTTACATTATTTCTCTTTATAGATGTATTTTACTTTAACATTATTTTACTTTGTATATATTATAGTGGTGCTATATCTATTTAAATGAAGGTAACTTAAAATTTATAGATGATAAATAATATTTTTAAAGTTCATTGCCCTTGCAAGTGGCAAAACAATACCTCCAAGAATGATTATTCCCAGTTCTTTGTCATGTAGCCTAAGATTTCTTATCTGCTTAGGTGGACTATGGGTTAATACATTCTGCAAGCAGTAAACTTCAGTTTTGGGGAAAAACTTTTATGTAAAAAAGATTCCAGCACTAATAAGAGTTGCTTGCATAATCATGAAGGGACCTTGAAACTTATGAACTATTTTAAAACATAGTGAATTAAGACCATGTCACAATAAGGCCTTTTAATAACTGTATTTCCACACAGAGATAGTAGGATCATCTAAGCATGAAGTCTTAAAAAGTGAGAAATATTCTTCTTATAGAAATTAAGACTATAAATGTCAATCCATATATGATCCAATGAAAAGGCATTTGGTGATTTAATGCTGTGCAGCATTTTAAAAATTTATATTAAGACTAATTTATTAAAGATTTATACTCACATTTATGAATAGTATTTTATAAGCTTCATATTAAAATTATATTTTAAAAATGATACATACATAAAATTACTCTATCCAGGTTTTACTGGAATTTGGAGAAAAAAGAAATTCAAGGGAAACTACTTTTCAATGATTTCAGCTTGTGATCGCACACTTTGAAAGAGAAGCTCCATGTTTCACTAAGTCTCCATCATGAATCACCCAACCTAACTCCAGTTGACCAAACATGATATTCCGAACCAGAGTGATATTGTTGATTTATAGTCAGAAGGTGAGTATATTATGTGTTTATTTTATTGGTCCACTATGTTCAGTCTGTCTCATTTACTAACAGAATCTGCCAGGGAAATTATTATGGGTATATAATTGGTCAGGATAACATATGAAAAGAAGCACTTTGAAGGTACCAGAGATTACCCAAATGTTTGGTGAATCCAGAGAGCTGATCATTAGAAGAAGCTGTTTGGGGAGAACACATGCAAAGTAAAGTTCAGCTAGCTAACAGTTTGTCTCAGACTTCCTGTAAGATAACTTATTAAATGGACGCTACTTTTAATAGACAAGTTGATTGGGCAAATGTTTTTTTCTGTGCACTATCTATGAGCAAAATGAACAGGAGACTATATAGGAAATAAAGCCTTTAAATGCAAGATCTAAATTGAGAATTATACTGATGATAGTGGTAGACAAGATTTAGTTGTTTTTGCCCATAAAGTATACTAAGTGCTTCATAAGTTCCATTTAATTCTGCATTTAATTCTATAATGAGAATTATTTTATCAATCATATTTTATATATAATGAACTGATGTTAAGCGAAATTATCTTTGTTAAGTTTATTGGCACAAATGAGTATTCCCATGTAATCAAAGTGATAATTTCCTTCTTAATTTTACATACGTATCTTATTTTATACTCAAAACACATTTTAAAGTACAGAAACTGTGGCTCAACAAAGATAGTCAAGGTGGAAATTGTGAAATTTTTTTTCATTTTAATTTATTTTTGAGTAACTTGATAGTTTTTAAATATGATCAACTATTCAAAATTAATACATCAGCTGGGTGTGGTGGTGTACAACTGTAAACCCGGTGGGCTCAGGAGACTGAAGCAGAAGGATATTGAGTTCAAAACCAGTCTGAGCAACTTAGTGGGGCCCTAAGCCACTCAAAACAAAATAAAAAAGGGCTGGAGATGTGGTTTTGTGATTGAGCACCTATGAGTTCAATCCCTGTTACCCCCATAAAATAAAATAAAATAAAATAAAATAAAATAAAATTATATAATTTAGAGCTAAATGTGTCATATTTAAAAAGATATCCATACTCAAAAATCAATTTTATCATTATTTCCCTAAATTTACACCTATGCTCTTGAGATAATATAAATCTATTGTGTATATATGGTGAAAAACAACTCTAATTACCAATTTATAAAACAGACACTGGCAAAAAAAGAAAGTTTGACTTATTGTCTTCTTGATTGTCTACAATGATAAGAAAAATATCAATAGTAAAAGTCATACTAAAATTGCACTGTATCTTTAACAATTACAGTTACATCATGAACATTGAGAAAATAATCTAGTATTCAAAAATTGGTATGTAATTCTGTTAAACAGGTGATTTTCATCTGCAACAAGCAAGTAAAAATTCTGCATGTCTTATTCATTTTCCTCTTGGATTTATGCATTAAAATGAATAAAAATATCAATCAATATGCTTATCAGAATGACTCTTGGTCTTTTAATTGCCAAGTATAGTTTTACTATAATACAAGAATGTGGGAGAAAATTCCATGATTGCATTATGGAAAATTCATCAGCTCTGGGAAATTTATAATAATGAGTATCATTTGTGGAATATTATTTGTGCCTCATTACTTTCTTCATTGTTCTTCTCTATTGATATTGTTCTCTATCGGACTGTGCCAGACTATGAGAAAGAAGTCAGCAAGTTATTAACTAAAATTGTATTCCCTTCAAAATTTCAGCAGGAAGAAGACTTGTCTTTCTCAAGAATTTCAGCAAAATTCCTTGATTGGTTCTGTTGGTCAAGTTTGAGTCAGTATCAATAACTGCAAATGTGATTATTGCCACACATGAAGTTCAGATTAATAAACTCTGAATGACTATCCACAGTCCTTAGAATCCAGGTTGAGTTTGTTTTATCAAAGTCATGATAACTGTCTATTAGAAAGTGTGTGTCACCATATTAAATTCTACTAAATTCACAAGCATCAGTCCTGCATATAGAATGTTAAAGTAATTGGCCTCATGTCACAGAGTGAATTACAAGATCATAGCACTGAGTCCTTATACTTAGAAATCCAGTCTTTTCAATATCCATGAGATTTCTGTGGTCCATATTTTAAACGTGTGAGAACATACTGAAAGTTTATTCTTTGAGAAGCTTAGTGGAGCATGTATAATGCTTTATAAGCAAGCTAAATTAATTCAGAGCCAAACTTATTATGATTTATGATCCATCTGAATAATGTATAAGGAAAAAATTTACTCTAATTTATTAAAAATATTGTCCATATGTCTGAGAAAATGGTTTTAAAGTGTTTCAAAACAAATTGATTAAAGTAAATTTTTGTGTATATTTAGTAATTTGGGGTAAAACCCACAATATATCTTTATAACCATAACCTTTTATCTAAAACTAATTCTGTCTCAATATTTATCCCTAATTTATATTTACATCCTATTTAGACTTACATGATGAGCTAAGCAAGATTGAGTTTAATTGCATATGTTTTCTAATTGACAGATAATTTTCAAGTATGAATAAAAGAGCCATTTTCTTAGCATTTGACAAAATTCAGCATCCATTCATGCTCAATACTCTAGAATAAGCAGGGATAATAAGAATATACCACAACATTGTAAATGCTATATATACTAAACTGAAGGTCAACACAACTCTAAATGGAGAAAAACTAAAAGAATTCCTGCTAAAAAATAAAATGAGACAGGGATCCTTCTTTCACCACTCCTATTCAACATAGTTCTTGAAACTCTAGCCAAAGCATTTAGACAGAAGAAATAAATTAAAAGATATGAATAGGAAAAGAAGAGCTCAAACTATCACTATTTCCTAATGATATGATTCTATATTTAGAAGAACCAGAAAACTCCACTAGAAAGCATCCGGAACTCATAAATGAGTTCAGCAAAGTAGCAGGATGTAAAAGTAACAACAATAAACCAGTTTCATTTCTATACACCAATGACAAACAAACTGAAAGAGAAATCAGGAAAATTATCCCATTCATGATAACTTTCAAAAACATTGGGGGAGGGACTGGGATTGTGGCTTATTGGTAAGACACTCACCTGGCATTTGTGAGATACTGGGTTCTATTCTCAGTATCACATAAAAAATAAATAAAGATAATTTGTCTATTTACAATTTAAAATACTTTTTAAAAATGGGGGAAATCAATCTAACAAAAGAGTTGAAACACATCTACACTGAAAACTACAGAACACTAAGGAAAGAAATTGAAGAAGACTTTAGAAGATGAAAAGACCTCCCATGTTTGAGGATAGACAGAATTAATATTATCAAAACAGCTGTACTATCAAAAGTGCTATACAAATGTAATGCAATTCCTATTAAAATTCTAATGATGCTCTTCACAGAAATAGAAACAGTAGTCATGAAATTTATTTGGAAAAATAGGAGGCTCAGAAAAGCCAAAGAAATCGTTAGTGAGAAAAGTGATGCATAAGACATCACAATACCAGATTTTAAATTATATTAAAGAGCTGAATAACCAAAACAGCATGGTTTTCGCCACCAAAACAGACATGAAGACCAATAGAGTAGAATAGAAGACACAGATACCAAAGTAAATCCAGTTATCTCATGCTAGACAAAGGCACCAAAAACATACATCGGAGAAAAGTCTCTTCAACAAATGGTCCTGGGAAAACTGGAAATCTATATGTAGTAAAGCAAAATTGAACCTCTGTCTCTCACACTGTAAATAATCAACTCAAAGTGGATCAGGAACCTAAGAAATATGAATGGTTAAAAAGAAGAACTCAAACTAGACCAGAGACTCTGCGTCTACTAGAAGAAAAAGTAGGCCCAACTCTCTACCATGTTGGTTTAGGAACGACTTTCTCAATAAGATTTCCAAAGCAATAGAAATAAAATTGTGAATCAATCATTGTGATGGATTCAAACTAAAAAGCTTCTTCACTGAAAAGGAAACAATGGAGGATATGAACAGAGAGTCTATAGAATGGGAGAAAATCTTTACTATCAGCAGCACAAGGAGACCATTAATTTCCAGGATATATAAATACCTCAAAAATTTAATATCAAAAAAAAAGAAACTCATAAAGAGCCCAATTAATAAATGGACTAAGGAACTGAACAGGCACTTCACAGAAGAAGAAATATAAACGGTCAAAAAGAAGAACTCAAACTATCACCATTTGCCTTTGACATAATTCTATATTTGGAGGAGCTGAAAAATTCCACAAGAAAACTTCTAGAACTCATAAATGAATTCAGTAAAAGAGCAGGATATAAAATCAACTCTCATAAATCTAACATATTTTTATTCATAAATGATGACCCCTTTGAAAGAGAAATTAGGAAAACTACCCCATAAACAATGGTCTCAAAAAAATAAAATAAAATACTTGGGAATCGATTTTACAAAAGAGGTGAAAGACCTCTACAATGAGAACTACAGAACATTAAAGAAAGAAATTAAAGAAAACCTTAGGAGACAGAATGATCTCCCATGTTCTTGAATAGGCAGAATTAATATTGTCAAAATGGCCATACTACCAAAAGTGCTATACAAATTCAATGCAATTCCAACTAAAATCCCAATAACAATCCTCATACAAAGAGAGAAAGCAATCATGAAATTCATTTGGAAGAATAAGAGACCCAGAATAGTTAAAGCAATCCTTAACAGGAAGAGAGAAGCAGGTGGTTTTCCAATACCAGTCCTTCAACTATACTACAGAGCAATAGTAACAAAAATGGCATGTTATTGGCACAAAAATAGAGAGACAGACCAATGTAACAGAATACAGGACACAGAGACAAGCCCTCATGAATACAGTTATCTCACACTAGACAAAGGTACCAAATACATACAATGGAAAAAAGATAGCCTCATCAACAAATGGTGCTGGGAAAACTGGAAATCCATATGCAGTAGAATGAAACTAAATACCTATCTCTCACCCTGCACAAAACTTAAGTTAAAATGGATCAAGGACCTAGGAATTAGATCAGAGACCCTGCCCCTTATAGAAGAAAAAGTAGGTCCAAATCTTTATCACGTCAGCTTAGGACCAAACTTCCTTAACAGGACTCCCAAAGCACAGAAATCAAAGCAGGCATCAATAATTGGGATAGATTCAAACTAAAAAACTTTTTCTCAGCAAAGGAAACTATCAGCAATGTGAAGAGAGAGCCTACAGAGTGGGAGAAAATCTTTGTCACACACACTTCAAATAGAGAACTAATCTTCAGAATCTATAAAGAACTCAAAGAACTTTACACCAAGAATGAAAAATAACCCAATCAACAAATGGGCTAAGGAAATGAGCAGACACTTCACAGAAGATCTATGCAATCAACAGATATTTGAAAAAATGTCCGATATCTCTAGTAATAAGAGAAATGCAAATCAAAACTACCCTAAGATTTCTTCTCACCCCAATTAGAATGTCTATTATCAAGAATACAAGCAACAAAAGGTGTTGGTGAGGATGTGGGGAAAAAGGTACACTCATGTATTGCTGGTGGGGTTGGAAATTGGTGCAGCCACTATGGAAAGCACTATGGAGATTCCTTAGAAAACTTGGAATGGAACCACCATTTGACCCAGCTATCTCACTCCTTGGCCTATACCCAAAGGACTGAAAGTCAGCATACTACAGAGATACAGCCACATCAATGTTCATAACTGCTCAGTTCACAATAGCCAGACTGTGGAACCAACCTAGATGCCCTTCAATAGATGAATGGATAAAGAAATTGTGGTGTATGTACACAATGTAATATTATTCAGGCATAAAGACGAATTAAATTATGAAATTTGCAGGTAAATGGATGCAGTTGGAGAATATCATGTGAAGTGAAATAAGCCAATCCCAAAAAACAAAAGGCCAAATGATTTCTCTGATAAGTGAATGATGATACATAACAGGTGATGGGAGGGAGACAAGAATGGAGGAAGGATGGATTGTGTAGAGGAAAATTAGGGGTGGGAGGGGTTGGGAGGAAGAAAAAATAATAGAATGAGACAGTTTTAGGTGCCCTACAATAGATGAATGGATAAAGAAAATGTGGTATGTATACACGATGGAGTGCTTCAGTCATAAGAAGAATGAAATTATGGCATTTACAGGTAAATAGATGGAAACTGGAGACTACCATGCTAAGTGAAATAAGTCAGTCCCCCAAAAAATCAAAGGCAGAATGTTCTCTCTGATATGTGGAGTGCAGTCACACAAAAACGGAGGAAAAGATTAGAAGTTCATTGCTCTAGACAAGGGGGAATGAAGACAAGGGTGGGGAGATGGAATAGAATGGAGACAGTAGGATGAATTGGACATATCTTTCTTAATTTATATGTGAATACATGACCAATGTAATTTCACATCATATAGAACTACAATGATGGGATCCTAATTGGAACAAGTTATACTTATTTTATGTATGTATAATCAAGTCAAAATACAATCTATAGTCATGGTCAAGTATATCTAGAAAGAACAAATAAAGTATATAAAAAAGAACCTTTTTCTTAATTTTAATACTCCCCAAAGAACAAAATCAAAACACAAATGAATAAAACCTTTGGAGTTATTTCTGCCATCTACTTTGATAAGAAAATATTTTAAAATCATTAAGCAGAAGAATTTTAAAATATCAATATAAAATGTGAGCTTTCACATAATGAATATACATAACATCCTTGCATATTAGAATAAAACTAAATACTGCCCCTTTGTGAGTTTTCCTCAATTTCATCAATAAATTAGGTGGGATGTAAATAAAATATAATAACATAATTTTAATTTATAAAAAGGGCTAGAGATATATGTATTCAGTGTTAAAGTACCCCTGAGTTCTGTCTCACTCTCTGTAGGAAAAAAAATGACAAGGTGAATATGTTCTATTCAATATTTGAATGTTGAATATCTACTATGTAATTATTTTTCAGGAGAGAAATTTCAGTAAAATATAATATACACCAATTTAATGTATGCTAGTAATACTAATGCAGCAAAATTAGATTTAAAAATTGTATTGAAACAATTGAATAAATATTTTGGTAATATAATTTTATAATTTATATCTGCAATTTATGTTATATATTGTAAGATACTTTACATGAATAATAGAACCAAATATTTTTAAAATATCCCAAAATATTATATTATTACAAATTTTATCAAATTGTCCTACTGGTATTTAAATGATACTAATTCAGAGAAAAGGCTTCATGGTTTAAAGTATACTTGGGGACTATGACTGACTACTTCTCTTTCTAAAGATATACATTACTAAATAAAATGTTAGATGTAAAGAATTACAGTAAGAAAAAACCTATTTAACTTTTTTTCAGCACAAATATTTCTGATCATAATTGATTAATAACATCGTTCACAGAATATTGAATCTATCATATTTTGACACAGATTTCCAGGAAGACACACTTTGAGAAATATCAATCACAGTCAATAAAAATACTGTTTTTAAAGATATAAGCTTGTTTAAAAATTAGAAAAGTGTCCATTTTATAGTTGACTATAAACATTATATAAATTTCTGAGAATGTTTTATAACACAATTAACTCCATGAAATATTTGTCTAGATCTTTTTGTTTACTATATATATGTAGTAAACAGTTGAGAGATTGCATCATGTCTGATAATTTCAGAAAAATAATTAATACATTTAAAAAGACACAAGAATGGAGAAGTATATTAACTTAAATGGAAGACATGTGATAATATCATTAATATGTTGATCATTAATTTTCAGAAAACAAAACCAAACATTTAATATTTGAGTGGAGAAAAGGCATAAAGATAAAATGGATATGAAAAACAAATACAAAAAGAGTGTGTACAAAAATATTGACTGACTATACTAGATTATGTTTTGAAGCAATGTTTTCAAAACATGAGTTATAATTTTCATGTTACTTCAATATAAAAGTAAAATAATTTATTAAAATGGTGTAGTTAATGTGAAAAGGTTTGATACAAATATTCCCTGTGCTTCTGGCTTATATATTATTTTTTTTGCAAAATAATTTGGCAGTATAAATAAAGACAGCAAAATGTGCATGTATATAGATTCTATAAAGGCATTGTTAAGAATGGTTCCTTGGGCTGGGGATATAGCTCAGTTGGTAGAGTGCTTGCCTTGCAAGCACAAGGCCCTGGGCTCAATCCCCAGCAATGCAAAAAAAAGAAAGAAAAAGAAGAATGTTTCCTAAGTTAATATTAATTTCTTTTTTAAAAAATTAAATAAAATTTGTATTTTTTTGTGTCTTAGATTTTATTTCACCATTTAGTTGAAATAAACATCCAGCTCATTTTCTCTGATAAGTAATCTTAACATACTCTATAAAGGTATGATTACTCAATCTGTCATGGTGGTGCCTCTTCATTCCACACAGACACAAGGGGCAGAAATTTAATTCAGGTGCATTTTATAAGAATATTCAATCCATATAATCCCAATTAGTGGCACAAAGATTGGCATGTGATCTCAATGTAGCCAATGAAACTTCTCCATTATATTTGATTTATAATTCCTGGGGAAGACATAATCTTTCTTTTTATTAAGTGTAAGAAAATTTGTGCAAGGATTTGCTGACATCTATCTTTCGTGGCTACTTGGAATAAACCAGTCACAGAATGAAATCAATATTCAGTTGAGAGAGAATGAAGATTAAACAAAAAAAAATTGAAAATCATTTGAAATCCTGGATCAAGTGATTACTAAACTCAGGTTTACTGTGTATTTCTGTTAGCATTCCTGGGTTCATTCTCCAAGTCTTCTTAAGAAGCTGACCTACCAATAGGATGTATGGCATATTATGTACAAACTGTATCATTTTAAGAAACCCATGGTTTTTATGACAAAATTCATTGAAATATTAATTATGTAGTGGAATTATCACTTTCTTTAGTCATTGTTGTTTACTTTTAAAATAAAGACTTAATTTTGCAGAGCAGTTTTAGGTTCCCAGCACAATTAAGAAAGTACAGAGATATCCCATATATATACAGCACTTCCCACAGGCTAGCTTTAAAAATTATCAATTTTTCCTATCACAGTAATTCATTTGTTACAATACAGTAATCTACATTGACACATCATTATGACCTAAACCCTTGTAGTTTATATGAGGCTTCACTCTTGATGTGGGGTATTCTATTGGTTTGCACAAATATATAGTGTATATTATATATATATGTATCCATCATTACAGATCATAGTATGATTTTATAACAGTGCTTAAAACTCCTTTGTGATTCTCCTAGCCATTCCTTCTCTCCCTACCCTTAGCCAACCATTGATACTTTATGGTCCCTATAGTTATCTTTTCCAAAATGCCATATAGTTAGTATTACACAGTATGTAGCCTTTACTTTTGGGTTTTCTTCACTTAATACTATGCATTTATGCTTCCTTTATATTATTCATTTGGTAGCACATTCTATGTGACACAGAAAAGTATTCTATTATTTGAATATAAGTTTTACTTATTCTTTCACCTACTGAAGGAAATCTTGGTCTTGTCAATTATAAATAAACCTGCTATAAATGCCCATGTGCAAATGTCTCTTTGGGCACAAATTCTCAATGCATTTGCAAATATACTGAAGAGAATTGTTTCTGCATTGTATGGCAAGTTTTGTATTAGTTTTGTAATAATACAAATTGATTTCCAAAGTGTTGTATGATTTTTCATGCCCACCAGGAATGAATGAGACTACTTCTTGCTCCACATCCTCACCATCATGAATGTCTTTCCATTATTTGGCGTTGTCTGGATTTTTGACACTCTAATAGCTATGTTGTGTTATCTCATAGAAGATTCAGTTTGGATTTTCTCATGAAATATAATGAGAAGTGTATTTTCATATGCATATTTGCTAGATGTTTATCTTCTATGGTGAGGTGTTTGTTAAGGACTTAGGTTCCTCTATTACTTGGGTCCTTTGTGTCCTTCTATTGAGCATGAAGAGTTTTGTATATTGTAGTTAGCATTCCTTTATTAGATATATCTTGTACAATTATTTTCTCTAAATTTGTGAATTGTATTTTAATTTTGTTACTAATGATTTTGTAGATCAGAATTTAAAATTTTAATGACATGCAACTAATTAATTATTTCATGGATTTTACATTTTGCTGGCCCATCTAGAAAGTCATTGCCATATTCAAACTCATCTAGCTTTTCTCATATGTTATCTTCTAGAATATTTAATGAGTTGTTTTACATTTAGAACTATGATCTATTTATGTTAATTTTTGTAAAGGGTGTGAGATCAGTGTGTAGATTCATTTAGTGTATATGGATGTCTAGTTCAGTCACCATTGTTGAAGAGAATATGTTTTTTCCATTGATGATTTGTCCTTTTGTATAAGAACAGTTGATTAAATTGATGTAGCTCTATTTCTGGGCTGTTTTGTTCCACTGTTGTATTTGTCCATTCTTTGGCCAGCACTGCATTGCTTTGATTACTGTAGATTTGTATTAATATTAAAAGCAAGTACTGTCAGTTCTCCAGTTTTGTTCATCCTAAATGTAGTATTAGATGTTTTGTCTTTTGCCTTCCCAGATAAAATTAAAGATAAATTTGATGGCATATATAAAATATTTGCTGAGTTTTGTTTGGAATCACATGAAATCTATAGATCAAATTGGGGAAAACTTGCCCATTGATCATATAGTCTTCCAATCTGAACATGAATCTCTTTCTATTTTTTATTTTGTTTCTTTGATCAGTATTTTGTAGTTTACCTCATATGGATTCTGAACATAGTTTTAGCTATATTCCTAGCTCATTCACTTTTAAAAACCTAATGGAAATGAATTGTTTTTTAATTTTACATTGAAATTGTACATAACTGATATGTAGAAAAACTATTGATTTTTATCTATTAGCCTTGTATTAGGTAAACTAGCTAAAATTTCTTATTAATTAAATAAGTTTCATTGTTAATTCTTTGGAATTTTCTACACAGATGATTAGTTCATTTGTATACAGATGCAGCACTATTACTACCCTCTTTATCTGTACACATTTTATTTCCATTTCTTGTCTTAACCACATAAGGACTTACAGCACAATGTTGGAAGTGGTGCTGAGAGGGAAAATCTTTTCTTCACTTGTTTTTCTATCTTTTCGCTTTTGGAGATAACTCATAGGTTTTTATTCAGTGTGGTACAGTTTTATAATGAAACCCACCAAAGGTATTCTTCATTTCTGTTATAATAGTTTTGATATCTGGCATTCATTTTTCTTTCTTAGGATATCCACATTTCTTCTTACATTGCCCATCTGTTCTTGCATGTTGCTGGCTGTATCCATTAGAGCCCTTAGCATAGTAATTGTAGTTGTTTTAAATTCCATCTGATACTAGGATTAGTTCTCAGTCTTTTATGTTACCACCATGTCTGGTTCTAATACTTTCTGTCTCTATGACTTTTCTTGCTTCCTTGCTTCCTTCCTTTCCCTCCCTTACCCTATTCTTTCTTTCTTTTTTCTTTTGTCTTTTAATATATTTTCAATCTTTTTTGGTAGTCAAATATGATATACTGAATAAAAGATTCACTGTGAATAGGTTTTAGTAATGTTTCATAAGATGTATCAGAAGGAGTTGTATTCTGTTGTGCTAGAATTAGGTCTGTCTTTTGTAAGTCTGTGCTCAAGACATTGAAATTCACAAGTTTTTCACAATTTCCTCCCTTCTCCCATAGGTGGGATAGGATGTAGTGGAATGGAGTTATTTATGTCTCTTCTTCCTCACATAAGGCTAACACAGCTGGAGGTTGTGTTTTTTTCATCTCTAAGGTCAATTACTGATAAATCCCCAGAAAGTTAGATGTGGTTACATTCCTTGTCATGTTTTACTCTGTTAAAAACAGAGTGTTTTGGTGTATTTCAAAATTATTCCTTTTTCTTTGGCCTGCTGGAAAGAAGAAGGGCATTTCTCTGGGATACTCTGAGAAACTGATCTAATTCCTGGAAGTGAAACTATCAATGTGAAGACTATGATGACTAGGTCTTCCTGGAGTTTTAACTCTCACACTTGCCCACACGGAGCCTCCAGCAATCGAATTCACATTTTCCTACCCAGGTACCAGTTCCTTTAGAAGGTTCTATCCTGATAATTTGTTCTCACTTAGTAAAACTTTTTTTGCAAATTAAATAATGTATGTAAATACCAAATATTATATCATACCTGAAATTTGAAATATTTCATTGACTTCAAATTTAAACAACTATAATACCCTAAATGAACCAAATAGAATTATATAATTGAAGTAATTTAAGGATGTTTCTCTTATTATCTCTATTACTTTTCATTTTATTTTTGCTTAAACACAAGAATGTGTAGTGTCACACCATGTGGAGATACAGCTGTATCTGAATCAAATTCAAATGTATCTGAAACAATACCCTCTAAAAGAGAAAAGAAAACTACAGGGACCGTCAACTGGAGGTTATCTGCACAAACTTTCACATGCACTAAAAGGTTATTACAAGGTAAATGATAAAATGCTTTAATCCAAACTGACATTATTACTTAAAAGCAATAGTAATCAGAAAATACACTTAGAACTTCAAAGTATTTTTAATGGAGAAATATTTTACCACTGGTAGATGTTGTTTATATTTCTCATTACATTATTAAAAGCCAGATTGATTACAGATATCTCTTCCATGGTTTTTACAGTATCTTCTTAAAGTGAAGGAAATTCACACCATTCTTCCTTTGCTGCTGTGGGTTTACCATTGGTGCCTGGCATATGTTAAACATCAAATTGTTGGTTGAGAATTCTGAGAAGAATCCAGAAGGAGAAATATGAGAAAGTATAATATATCTATAATTTCATTTTCTAATTTTAGAACTATATTCTATTTTGAAATGCAGAAATTGAGAATACAGCAAATCAGAACTGGGGAGTTGGTGACCAATCAAATTGTGCAAAGTAGTGTCTAATAAATAAATGTACTCACAGGGAGTCTGAGACATGCTGTTGACTATAGCCATGTCTTTACTTTGCACATATTGATCCTCTAATCCTTAGCTCTCTTGATGCACCAAACATTTGATTAACCTCTGGTGGCTCCAACATGTTTCCTTTCATTATCTATTGCCCAGTTATTTACCTCTGACAATAATTTCCCAGACAGAATCTAAGAGTACATTACTGAGTTACACGTAATGAGACAGACTGATCACAGTGGACTAAGACAATAAACATAAAAATAATTCATTAACTTTGTAAACATAAATCATAAGCACACATTATAGGTATGGAGATTGTGAGTACTCATCCACAAAATCCTATCTTTTCCATACAAGTATAAGAGGTATATGAGATTAATTAATGAATATACTTTCATTATATTTTTATGACAAAGCTTTTAAAGTCACTTTTTAAAATCTCTTCCTGAGACTTTTGGTTGGAATCATTTCTACTTGGAAATATGATTTTTAGTAAGTGGAAATATCAACAATATTGTTTTCAGGCAAAAAAATAATTCTTAATTTTAAGGTTTTCCCTTGGGACAGAAAACAAAATACTTCTATTAAATTCAAATTGATCAATAAAGTTCTGAATCTTTAAATCATACATGTACTATCTAAAACGAATATCAAATTAGAGAAGTAGAGTGTATCCTGTATGCTAACCTAAATAGGTGGACTGCCTAATAATGTAAATGATATAAAAGTCTTACAGAACATTAACCAAAATAGCAAGTATAAAATAAAATGTAAAATCATCAATCATTCCAAGAATCAGGAAATCCACAACTTGGATGAAAAAAGACAATCTCTAGATGCCAATACAGATAAGAATCAGAGATTTAAACTATTAAAGATTTTAAATTAGCCGTAATGAAAGCACTTTAATAACCAATTAAAAATAACCTTGAAATAAGTGAAAGAAGGTAAAATGCTTAGCACAGTCATAGAAAATAAGAAAAAGCACTGACTATAAGTCATAAAACTGAAAAACAAAATACACGAAAAATTTTAAAATAAAGGAACTCAACAGCAGTCAATAACCAATGAAATAATCAGTGGCCTTGAAGAAAGAACACTAAAAATTACCTATAACATAAAATAACCCATAAAGAAAATTTAAAAAAACAAGGTCTTTGGTATTCTCATGTGCAAATATGCAAGACAAAGGAGGTAACATAATATCCTTCAGTAATAAAAGAAAAGTAACTGTCAATGTGAATTATATACCTAGTGAAATTATTTCATGAAAAAATATAGAATAAATTCATTCTAAAAGAATAAAAACCCAATAGCCTATCACCATACCTACCCGTAAATAATAACAAATAGAAAGCAAAGACAGAGGAGGCTTAGAAATACAAAAAAAAAAAAAAAAAAAAGAAAGAAAGAAAAAAGGAAACATAAAATGTCTAAAAGTAAGGATAGATTTATTTCTCAACATAAATTTTAAATACTAAAATTTGTTATTTGGTACAAAAATCAAATATGGAACTCATTGAGCACAGAAAAATATTCAATATAATTGTATTTATAGAGGTTCAGGATAAAGAACCCAGGAGTTATTTTGTAGGATTCACTGGAAGTGATAAAAATTTGATATCTCTAGGCAACCATCGGTTGTATGTTTATATGGAAATACCTAGAGCATTATTAAGGAAGACACACAGACAAACATCATAATAATTGTTATAAATATAGCAAGCTGAGGTGTTAAAAAAATTCAACTTCAAGAATATATGAGCAGTGAAGCAAGAACCAGAGGAAACAAAAACAACCCATAAAGTTCCAGAGTTAAGTGTTAACATATTAGTGACTTTATTAAATATAAAAGAATAATTAAAACTGAAAGATATTGTTACCATACAAACAAGCCATCCTGCTCCTTGTATTGGAAAAATTATTTGCACCACAAAATCTGCAGATAGATGTTCATAGCACCTGTATTAATAATTATCAAATCTCAGAAGCAACCAAACCATCCTTCATTATGTGAATGAATAAACATTCAGACAATGCAATATCAATCAGTGTTTAAAGAAATGACCCATCAAGCTATGAGCAAACATAAATGCATATT
The DNA here is from genome assembly GCF_902686445.1 of Sciurus carolinensis. Taxonomy (NCBI): domain Eukaryota; kingdom Metazoa; phylum Chordata; class Mammalia; order Rodentia; family Sciuridae; genus Sciurus; species Sciurus carolinensis. The sequence goes on along the minus strand of NC_062223.1, from coordinate 51,790,038 downwards.
AAATACATATTGTTAAGTAGTAGAAGATCACCTGAAAAAACTACATTCAGTATGAGTCCAACTATATGACATTCTGGGCAAGATAAACTATGGGGGGGTGGTAAAAATATCAGGAGTTATCAGAGATTGGGTGGGGGATGGATGAATCCACAGAGCACATAGGATTTCTAGAACTGTTGAACTATTCTCTCAGTCTACAGTTGTGGATAAATGTCATCATGTGTTTGTCAATACCCATTGAATATCAAGAAATAATCCTAATTTAAACTATAGACTCCTAATGATAATAATGTAGCTTTTTCAATTGTAACATATATACCACTTTAGTAAGAGCCTAATGGAGTAGGCTACATATATGCAGGAAAAGAGAGTATATGGGAAATATATGTACTTTCCTCTCAGTTTTGGTATAAACTTAAAATATTTTTATAAAATAAAATCTTAATAAAAAGCCATTGAAAAAGTGAATGAAAAATAAAGTAAGGTCTATAAAGACCTCATATCAAATAAAATTATACAGGAAATAAGAAAAGTAATGAAAAAATGAAAACTGAATGAACAGATCACTAATACTATAAATGAAATGGTCAACTTCACTATTGACTCTATCGTGTAAAGAATAATAATAACATTCCTATGAACGACTTTACTTACATAAATTTGCCAACTTAAAAACATAATCTAACTGGATATTCATACTATTTGTCCATTAAATAAATCAAATTCACATTCACAAAAGTTCTGAAAATTTCTCATCCTAATCTGATAGAATTGTTGGTCTTATAGAAGAGAGAATGCACTCTCTCTCTCTCCCTGTGTGTGTGTGTGTGTGTTTGTGTGTATAGAGGTTATGTGAGAACATCACAAACAAGATGGCCACTGGTGAGGCAGGAAGAGATTTCATCAAGAAGTAAATTGGTCATCACCTTAATCGGGGACCTTTAGTCTGCTGAACTGTGAGAAAATAATCTTCTGTTGTTAAAGCCACCCAGTCTGTGGTATTTTGTTATGCCATCAAAGCAGACCAACACACTGACCAGGCTGCTATTTGTGAGGAAGGAGTTATGTTATATTTTTACTAGTAAAGAAACAAGGGAATGTGGATGAGGGGTTGTCGTTTTGGATAAATGGACAAAGGAAAGTTGTTTCCTATGTTCTATAAACAAGGTTATCCTCAAGATGTGTCTTTTGTTTAAAACTTGAAGAAGCCATTATGACTAATAATAATGGGATTTGGATGAATTTATACCGCACAGTTCAGTGTTCTTGGAACTAGGGACAGCTGTGTCTGGGTCTCTGGAAATCTGGAGATGTATCCCAGCATCTGGTTACAAGGTAAGAGTATGAGTATCTGTTATTCCCTTTGCCTTCTATAGAAATTCATATGTTTTTATTTGAAAAAGGCTGGAGAAACAGATGAATTGTGTGGGACCTGAATTCGTTGGTTTGGATTATACTTTCTTTTATAGAGAGATTATTATTATTGATTTTTAAAAACACAAAATCTCAAATGATGCAGAGAAACCGTAAGGTGTTTACGCTGAGTATCACAAACTAGTTTAAACAGGCTATAAAAAGTCCTGTAAACAACAAATTTTAGTTGAATATTCTTTAATATTTCATATATTTTTCAATAACAATATATTTTCTTTCATAAGTTATATCATGTAACTGAAAACAACTGTGGTTGAGCTTTCAGAAGACATGTAAATGTCAGGTTTGATTCTTGAAAATGATATTTCAAAGAAATAAACATGATACTTTTTCTTATTATTTTAGTGTAAATAATAATTCAACTTATTAAAAATATAATTTATTTTTAAGATATCTTTTCTCTTGATTATGCTTACAAATTACTAAACAGAAATGAGGCAATATGATATAGAAAAAAGATTATAAGCTTTGATAAAAACTGAATTTTCAAATTCCATTATCTGCTCAGGCATACTATTTAACCTTCTCTTGCATGCTGGCAATGATATCTCCAGCACAGGGATGAAGATTTTAATAACACAGCACACAAAATGCTCTAGAGTGTTTATAGGAATTGTAGAATATTTTTCCTCATGGTACACTGTTTAGGAAAGTAATGAAATAGAGATTTTTCTATTTCTGTGAAACAGGCACACTTTTAAGGGGAAAGTATTGACTATAAAAGTGAAGGTATGATTATCTGTCAAGATTAATATATAACTTTAAGCAGTCAAGTCCCTTAAGCATTTCAGTAAGACTTTTTCTGAGGATGAAATATCTGATATGAAAGAAATAAGAGACTTTTTGAGAAGGCTGTGCCACAGGGGTCTTTAGGATGATACTTCCTTTGCAGTTGCCTTAAGTCCTAACACCAACACAGGCATACTTTTAGCTTTGTTTCTCTACCCAATAGTAACCTCGGTGATGCTGGCTACATACTCCTGTCTGGTGCCACCATTTATGTTGAACGATGACCTAGACCATACCTGGCAAAAAAAATTCAGGCACATATTGACTTTGACTTTCTTTCTTTCTTTCTTTCTTTCTTTCTTTCTTTCTTTCTTTCTTTCTTTCTTTCTTTCTTTCTTTTATGTAGTTCTTGATAACTAGATTGACTTCCCAAATTCTGCTAATTTCACTACAATATCTCCCAAAGGAATCACTGAATCTTTTTCTCTCTTCTGGGGTGACTTAACATATTAGCCCCATAAATAAGCTGAGAGCAAATTCAGAGAAATTAAGGTATGGAATCATGAGACTGATATGAGAAGGAGATGAAAAATGAATCCAGATCATGAGTTAATTTTAAGCACATATTATTTTTAGAGGATGTGGATGATCAAATAATAGTCTGATGCATTAATGAGGATATGGTATGAATTTCTTACTTTGCTTTGTAGACATCTTGAAGATTTATGATGTTTACACATTCACAAAGCAAACATGTTAAGTTTTATAATTTTATGACTGGCTTCATTTAATACATTTGTGTGTTCTTTTTATAATGTACTCTTTTACTTTATGTGCTGAATGTATATTGTCCATGTGTGTATTTTACTAAGACATGAGATCATTACACATATCACACTGATGTTTGTTGGGTAACATGGACCTAAGAAAAATAAGTGTAGTCAAAAGAAATGAGGACATATTTCCCACTTTGCAATTATTCCAAGTACCAACTGTCTGTTTTTTTTTAAAACTATGAGACACTCTAATGTGTATGTATGTGTGTGTGTGTGTGTGTGTGTTTGTGTTTGTGAATATGTCTCATTTCTTACACAGTGAGTTGCAAGGAATTTATCTCCTGTTTCCTTTGCAATTGTTGTGAATATTAGATAGTCCCTTCTTATGGTCATCATCCAGATATGTTTGACATCTTGTGTGATGTTTCTAATATGGTAGTCACCTTTAACCATGATTTTTCTTTCTGCAGTTTGTTGCCATCATCAATGAAAAGAACAGTGAGCACAATACAATAAAATGTTCTGTAAGAGAAAAAAGGGGAGAGATATACCACATTGGCATAACTTTTAATATGGTATGCTGGCTGGGGAGATAGCTTAGTGGGTAAAGTGCTTGCCTTGCAAGTCCCAAACTCATTCTATGAAGCCAATATTACCCTGATACCTAAATCAGACAGAGACACATCGAGGAAAGAAAATTTCAGACCAATATCCTTAATGAATATCGACGCAAAAATTCTCAACAAAATTTTAGCAAATCACATACAAAAACATATTAAAAAGATAGTGCACCATGATCAAGTGGGTTTCATCCCAGGGATGCAAGGTTGGTTCAACATCAGGAAATCAATAAATGTAATTCACCATATCAATAGACTTAAAGTCAAGAATCACATGATTATTTCGATAGATGCAGAAAAAGCATTTGATAAAATACAGCATCCCTTCGTGCTCAAAACACTAGAAAAAATAGGGATAGTGGGAACATTCCTTAGCATTGTAAAGGCCATCTACGCTAAGCCCATGGCTAATATCATTCTAAATGGTGAAAAACTGAAAGCATTCCCTCTAAAATCTGGAACAAGGCAGGGATGCCCTCTTTCACCACTTCTATTCAATATTGTCCTTGAAACTCTAGGCAGAGCAATTAGACAGACCAAAGAAATTAAAGGGGTATGAATAGGAAAAGAAGAACTCAAACTATCCCTATTTGCTGATGATATGATTGTATACTTAGAGGAACCAGGAAATTCCACCAGAAAACTTTTAGATCTCATAAGTGAATTCAGTAAAGTAGCGGGATATAAGATCAATGCACATAAATCTAAGGCATTTCTATACATAAGTGATGAATCTTCAGAAAGAGAAATTAGGAAAACTACCCCATTCACAATAGCTTCGAAAAAAATAAAATATTTGGGAATCAATCTCACAAAAGAGGTGAAAGACCTCTACAATGAGAACTACAGAACACTAAAGAAAGAAATTAAAGAAAACCTTAGAAGATGGAAAGATCTCCCATGTTCTTGGATAGGAAGAATTAATATTGTCAAAATGGCCATACTACCAAAAGTGTTATACAGATTCAATGCAATTCCAATTAAAATCCCAATGATGTACCTTACAGAAATAGAGCAAGAAATTATGAAATTCATCTGGAAGAATAAAAAACCCCGAATAGCTAAAGCAATCCTTGGCAGAAAGAGTGAAGCAGGGGGTATCGCAATACCAGATCTTCAACTCTACTACAAAGCAATAGTAACAAAAACGGCATGGTATTGGTACCAAAATAGAAAGATGGATCAATGGTACAGAATAGAGGACACGGACACAAACCCAAATAAATACAATTTTCTCATACTAGACAAAGGGGGCCAAAAATATGCAATGGAGAAAAGATAGCTGTCGGGGTACCGTGGACCCCACCCTAGCCTTGCTTTCAGGGACTTCAATATGGCGCCTGGCACTGAGCCAGAATGGCCTGGTTTGTAACAAACAGCTGACACTGCTTAAGGAAATTGACCTGATTGGACGAGGTGACTCGTGCTTGCTGCGTGCTCTCTTCATGCCCCTAGTGTATTCTATATAGTAATCATGCTCTCCCCACATGCTCTGTAACCTGATTGGCTCATGATTCATATATAATGACCGTGACTTCCTTGTTAGAGAAGAACAAGAAGAATAAAGAGCTCTGACGAACAACCAGTTTGTAGTGTCTCTCTCTGCGGGCAGAGGGAACGCAATAAGTGGTGCCGAAACCCGGGAGACAACAAACCAGCAGCAACTACCTAGGTAAGTTTTAGAGATTAATGTTATAAATAATAAAAAAGGAGTGATAAAGGTAGCCTTGACGTTCGCGGTAAAGCGACTATCAGGACACACGGAAGGTGGTCCGGGGACACGCGGAATGCGGTCCGATTAAAGTAAGGACACACGGAAGGTGGTCCGGGGACACGTGGAATGCAGTCCGATTAAAGTGAAAGTAAGGACACACGGAAGGTGGTCCGGGGACACGCGGAATGCGGTCCGACTAAAGTGAATGTAGGGACACACGGAAGGTGGTCCAGAGCCAAGCGAAACGTGACTCGGAGTGGACTAGCGAAAGGCAGTCCGGAGACAGAGCTAAGTGAAACGAGGCTCGGGGTGGACTAGCGGAAAGCAGTCCACTTTAAAAGTATTAAAGTGAAAGTGGCACATTAAAAGTATTAAAGTGAAAGTAGCACGCGAAAGGCGGCTACACCCTGGACTAAGCGAAAAGCGGTCCACATTAAAAGTATTAAAGTGAAAGTGGCACTCGAAAGGGGGCAAATTAATCATGGGTTCTAAGATGTCTAGAGTTCGCATGGAAGGACTATTAAAGGCTTTATTAAAGGCTAATGGAACACCTTTAAAGGTTTCCTCAGCTAGGAAGTTTTTAAAAACTGTAGAAGATAAAGTCCCTTGGTTTTTAGATGAGGGATTGTTTGATCAAGAGAAACTATCACAAGAGACAGAAAAAGGCCCCCCTCCTGATCCCTTCCACGCAGCTCCATGGCCACCTAGGGAGGGAACACCCGTGTCCTTGAAGCAGTCCTCCCACTAGGCAGAGATCTCAGCAGCTCCATTCCTCAAAAGTAGTAAGAAATAATGTTTTGTGATTTTCTGCATTCAAACCTAACCTGATTTCTCAACCAGGAAGAAAAAGGGTTAAAAAGTCCTGGGTGATCCTCCCTCCCCCTTGCCTGGCCTTGCTGAAGCCTGCATTGGAATGTAGGCTGCAGCAGTCTCACCGGGAAAGGGAGGTAACCTGAAGATAAGAAAAAAAAAAAAAAAAAAGGTGTCTGTTTTAAACTTCTGGGCTGCTACACAGAACTAACTCATTTTCCAGGATTCTTGTTTTGTTTTGTTTTTCTTTAATGCTGTATTTTTGAGCTCATAATTTTCATCCTGCATACCTAGGTTAATGATTTTTTTTTCTTTTTGATCAGTTCTATTTTTTATTCAACTAGAGTTTTTGAACATCTGTTACATTGCAATGGAGATTCACCTATAAAGTTACAAGGCCTTTGATTTTGTGTTATTTGTATGTCGTGCTGTCTGGTGTCATGTTTTGTCTGTATCAAAACTGAGCGCTCCTAAAATTAAAATTTATAAATGGATCCAAATACTTTTATTCACGTGATTTAAAAAGGTTCAATTTAAATTGAGTAAACTAATGAAAGTAAAATGTCTTTAAAAATAACTTGCAAGTCTCTAGGTGGTCAAACTAATGGAATGTTGATGTTAAACAATGTCTAATATCAATTGTTTCTAGGACTTTTCTTCAATAGGAAAGAGACAGCAAATACTGTTCAGGACACCAGCCTGCTTTCTTGGTTTTTACAGAATAAGTGAATTAGAGTTAACATATATGGGATTACTCAAATGTGTTTGTAGAGACATCTGATTAATTTGCAAAGTTAAAATGCTAATTGTTAAATAACATCAAGTACTCTTAACTCCTTAAATTCCATGGAGTATCATACTTAAACATTATTGGTGTTTTCATAGGTTGGTAAATAAAAAGGGTTTAAACTTGCTTTGTGTCATCACTAAACTAAAAACAAGGTTATTAAGAGTTATATTCTAACAGATAAAACCTCAACTCGGAGGGTGAACGTTCCATCTGCTCCCTTACCACTTCCTCCTGCTCCCCCTCCAGTTCTGCAAAGCTCCAAGGAGCTCTTAGATTTGGATTTAGAGTTACCATCTCCCCTTTCACTGTGTTTCAGTTAGAGTTGTTTCAGAATGTGAACAAAAAGGGGTCAACAAATAGGAAAGAAAAAATAAAAGGTTCTAGGTTTGGAAATATATTTAATAAAAAGGTAAAGAAAATGTTTCTGGGTAAGAAAGTGCCTGTGTGATGGAATACATGAGGGTCTAAGTAAGTGCTAAGAAAGTCTGTGTGTAAGTAAAGGGCAAGTTTCAACAAGTCTGTGTGTAACTAAGTTGGTTGTATGTATGTGAAGCAGCTAAAGCTATTTAAGGTTTTTCCTAAGGTGAAATACTAATGTTCTGATATAAGCCAAAGTTTAATCTATATGGTAAAATGACATGGTAAAATAACAAGGATTTCTTAGAAACACTAATTTACTCTTAACTTTGTGTCTATTAAGTTTTATTCTTTAAAACAATTAGTCTTAAAAATTGGGGTTTATACAATTATGGTTAAACAACTGTTAAGAGTATTGTACTATATTACAGAGTCTAAATTTTTCTTTAAAAACTAAATTTAGTAAGATTAAAGTGTCAAGGTAATTGTGAAATGGTCACTCCTTGTATATTAAATGTATTCACATTTTCCAAGTATACAAGTTTTAAAGCAGGGTATTTATCAAGCTGCTATTCTCCAAACTTCTCTCTCAATGTTGGAATGCTTCTAGGTTCTCACGAGCAGTCTTAATGCCTATTCCTACCTTCCTACCAGTCCCAGTCTCTGTTACAGATACAGAACTACCAGTGCTATTATCAAGAAACAAAAGAGATTCTGGCATCACAACAGCTATGATCACTGCCATTGCAGCCTCTGCAGCAGCAGCTACAACCGCAGCAGCCGCGTTAACAACTACAATACAGACAACAACTACAGTTAATATTTTGGCAGAAAACACTGCCACTGCCTTACAGACTCAAGAGACCTGAAATCAACATTTAAGAACAGGCATCCTCCTAGTAAATCAAAGAGTGGACTTATTACAAGAACAAGTGGACTTGTTACAAGAACTTATGGGTCTAGGATGTGTTCTTTCTTTAAGAGCAGTTTGTGTTACCCCTATCACGTTTTATAATGATAGCCATGCAGCTATGTTGTCTAGAAATCTTTCTCACTATCTTACTTGTACTTGGTCATATGGGTTTGACAATTTAACCTCTCAACTAAGAGCTGAAATTATGAGAGTCAATACCACCAGGGTAAATGTGGCACCTGTATCTGAAATGGTCAAATGGTTCTCTACTGCTCTAGGTTTTGTAAAGCAATGGGCAGGCCTTGACTCCCTAGGACTAATATTTTAGGTGTTTTATATCTCATTCGCTTAATTTATCAATTACGAGCCACCCAAAGGAGAGATCGAATCATCCTTCAACAAGTCATCACAGCCTTAGAGGCCGGCAGTTCCCCTCAAGTATGGCTGAGTATGCTGGACCGGTAGTCAACGATGGGTAATGTAGGAGGTGGCCATGTACCAACCTAAGACAGAAGCTGTAGCATGCTCTACAGTCTTTGATGATGGGTAAGGACATGTGCTGGACCCCTCAACCTAAGACAGGCACGGTCTCAAGCCTTTTCTTTTAATAAAAGAAAGGGGGAGCTGTCGGGGTACTGCGGACCCCACCTTAGCCTGGCTTTCAGGGACTTCAATATGGCGCCTGGCACTGAGCCAGAATGGCCTGGTTTGCAACAAACAGCTGACACTGCTTAAGGAAGTTGACCTGATTGGACGAGGTGACTCATGCTCGCTGCGTGCTCTCTTCATGCCCCTAGTGTATTCTATATAGTAATCATGCTCTCCCCACATGCTCTGTAACCTGATTGGCTCATGATTCATATATAATGACCGTGACTTCCTTGTTAGAGAAGAACAAGAAGAAGAATAAAGAGCTCTGACGAACAACCAGTTTGTCGTGTCTCTCTCTGCGGGCAGAGGGAATGCGATAGATAGCCTCTTCAACAAATGGTGCTGGGAGAATTGGAAATCCATATGCAACAGAATGAAACTAAACCCATATCTCTCACCATGCACGAAACTCAACTCAAAATGGATTAAGGATCTCAGAATCAGACCAGAGACCTTGCATCTTATAGAAGAAAAAGTAGGTCCAGAGCTTCAACATGTCGGCTTAGGACCAGACTTCCTCAACAGGACTCCAATAGCATAAGAAATAAAAGCAAGAATTAATAACTGGGATAGATTCAAACTAAAAAGCTTTCTCTCAGCAAAGGAAACTATCAGCAATGTGAAGAAAGAGCCTACAGAGTGGGAGAAAAATCTTTGCCAATCATACTTCAGATAGAGCGCTAATCTCCAGAATCTATAAAGAACTCAAAAAACTCTACGCTAAGAATGCAAGTAATCCAATCGACAAATGGGCTAAGGAAATGAATAGACACATCACAGAAGAAGATCTACAAGCAATCAACAAACATATGGAAAAATGTTCAACATCTCTAGTAATAAAAGAAATGCAAATCAAAACCACCCTAAGATTCCATCTCACCCCAATTAGAATGGCGATTATCAAGAATACAAGCAACAACAGGTGTTGGCGAGGATGTGGGGAGAAAGGTACACTCATACATTGCTGGTGGGGCTGCAAATTAGTGCAGCCACTCTGGAAAGCAGTATGGAGATTCCTTAGAAAACTTGGAATGGAACCACCATTTGACCCAGCTATCCCACTCCTTGGCCTATACCCAAAGGATTTAAAATCAGCATATTACAGAGATACAGCCACATCAATGTTCATAGCTGCTCAGTTCACAATAGCCAGATTGTGGAACCAACCTAGATGTCCTTCAATTGATGAATGGATAAAGAAACTGTAGTATATATATACAATGGAATATTACTCAGCCATAAAGAATGATAAAATTATGGCATTTGCAGGCAAATGGATGAAACTGGAGAATATCATGCTAAGTGAGATAAGCCAATCTCAAAAAACCAAAGGAAGAATGATCTCGCTAATAAGTAGATGAGGACACATAATGGGGGGTGGGAAGAGTTAGTGTTAGGGTTAGAGTTAGGTTTAGGGAGGGGGGCAAGAATGGAGGAAGGAAGGACTGTATAGAGGGAAAAGAGGGGTGGGAGGGGTGGGGGGAAGGGAAAAAAATAACAGAATGAATCAAACATTACCCTCTGTAAATTTATGATTACACAAATGGTATGCCTTTACGCCATGTACAAATAGAGAAACAACATGTATCCCATTTGTGTACAATAATAAAAAAATAAATAAATAATAAAATAATAATAAAATAAAAAAATATGGTATGCTATTACAATTATTTTACTTTTAGTTGTTAATCTCTTACTGTCACTAGATTATATATTAACCTTCATAACAGGCATGCATATATGGGAAAAGTATTGTTCATACAAGGTTTAGTTCTGTCTGTGGTTTTAGTCATCTACTAGGAGGTCTTGGAACACATTCCCTGCAGGCAATGTGGGACTACTACAGTCACATAGCTGAAATCTCAGGAAAATGCAGATAAAAATTTTTCAGGAAGACACAAGCAAATTAAGGTATGAAAATGTGTTCTTTTCTTTTTTTTAAAAAAAGTTGGTTTAATGTTCCAGGGTACTGAATATCATATGCTACATGTACAATATTCTTAATAGAAGAGAAATATAGACAATATGAGGTTTTTGTTTTTTAAAGGACAAACTATATTTTTGACAAGGAATATAAATAACATTGAGTAGAGAAATATGAATATCCTAAGGACTATTCCATGGGTTACTTCTTTATATCAAATTCTTTCAGTATTTAGTGCTATAAAAAACAACAGATTGTATTATGTACATGGATTTTGTAAGTCAGAAATTCACAACTTTTCATTGGTGTGTTGGAGAGGTCCTAATTGACTAGATAAAACTGTGTGCATTTCTTCTGAAATTCATGCTCAGTGATACTTCATTGGTAACTTGAAATTATCTAATGGCTCTGGTGGAGATATTTATCCACCATGCAATTAGAAAAAGTAACAAAATCAGGGTTTCTTACTTCCTTACTCCCACCCACGAAAACAATGTTAAAAATATATCTGCACAAAAACAGCTCTTCTATGCTCCATGAAGCCTGGTCATTTATTTGTAAAGATTCTAACTTGAGTTGTTACAAATGATGAGGCACTGTAAGAGCTTATGATGGAGTGGTCAGTAGGAAGGCAGAATTTTCATGTGTGGGATCTGAAGTGGGATATTTGAAGAATCTTTTTTTTTTAATTTATTTTTATTGTAAACAAATGGGATACATCTTGTTTCTCTGTACATGAAGTAGAGGCATACCATTTGTGTAATCATACATTTTCATAGGGTAATAGTTTTTGACTCATTCGGTTGTTTTTTTCCCCTTCCCCCGCACCCCTCCCACCCCTCTTTTCCCTCTATATGGTCCCTCTTTCCTCCATTCTTACTTCCCTCCCACCTCCTATTATGTATCATCATCCACTTATTAGTGAGATCATTCGTCCTTTGTTTTTTTGAGATTGGATTATCTTACTTAGCATGATATTCTCTTTTACTTACATATAACATTCCATGTGACTTGGACATCTCATTACATAAATGATATGTTCTGTAAAGATGATCATAGGCACATTACCAAGAATAAGTGTGTCACAGTCCAGTGGGAAGATCCATTGCCTACTATGAATAAGGGTTGTAAGTCATTGATTCTCACTTGCATTTTACTTTTATGAGTCAAATAATATGCAGTCCAACCAAATTTCAGAAAATGAAATAGAGAATATTCCTATCAATGGGATCATTTTCAAAATATTTCAGTTCTTTAAAAAAAGAGACACTAATATTAATTTGAATATGGACATTACTTGTATAAATAGTAAAACTTGCATTAGTTCTATAATTTATTTAGCACCATTTATAGTTGTGACCTCATATATACTGGCAATTGATGTACTTGTATCTCCAAGTAGCAGAGTTAAGTGGAAGATACAGACACTGAGAATTTTGTTATAAAAATGACCATAGATTGTATATCTTCTTCTGTGAAATATCCAATCAGTTCCTTAACCCATTTATTCATTGGATTATTTTTGTTGTTGTTGTTGTTGTTGTTAACTTCTTTGAGTTCTTATATGTCCTAGAGATTAATGCTTTAATCTCTAAGGTACGTGTGGTAAAGATTTCCTCCAATTCTGTAGGCTCTCTCTTCACATTATTGATTGTTTCATTGCTGAGAAGAAGCTTTTTTAGTTTGAATTCATCCCATTTATTGTTTCTTGATTTAACTTCTTGTCCTTTAGTGGTCTTGTTAAGGAAGTCAGATCCTTGACCAAAGGATCAACAAATTATAGGAAAGAATGTTCACTATCTCTAGCAATTAGGGAAAGCAAATTGAAACTACTCTAAGATTTCATCTCAATCCAATCAGAATGGCAATTATCAAGAATAAAAGCAACAATAAGTGTTGATGAGGATGTGGGGAAAAGGAGCACTCATACATTTTTTGTGGGAATGCAAATTGGTGCAGTGTGGAGAAGCAGTGTGGAGATTCCTCAGAACACTTGGAATGGAACCAACATTTGACCCAGTTACACCACTCCTCAGTTTATACTCAAAGGACTTAAAATCAGCATAATACAGTGATGTTGCCCCATCAATGTTTATAGCAGCTCAATTCACAATAGTTAAACTATGGAACCAACAAGGTGTCCTTCAAGAGATGAATGAATAAAGAAAATGTTTATATATATATAAATATATATATATATGTATATATTTGTATAAGATGGAATAGTACTCAGTTTTTAAATAAGAATGAAATAATGAAATTATGGCATTTTCTGGTAAATGGATGAGGTTGGAGAATATCATACTAAGCAAAATAAGTCAAACCCAAAACCCAAAGGCTGAATGTTTTCTCTGATATGTGGGTACTATTCACAATAAGGAGGTGGGTGGCATGAGGGAAGAATAGAGTTCTTTTAGATTAGGTGAGGGAAGTGAAGGGAGGGAAAGGGGTAGGGAATAGGAAGGATAGTAGAGTGAAACAAATATTATTACCACATATATGATATATATATATATATGACTGTATGACTGATGTGATCCTACAAATGTACAATCAAAAAATGAGAAATTATACTCCATTTATATATGATTTATCAAAATGCATAAATACATTCTACTGTCATATGTAACTAGTTAGAACAGATAAAAATATTTTTAAAAACATGGTAGTTGTGTCAAAATTAGTATATATGAGATGTGGAATCAAAATGGAATGTTTCACCAATCCTGACATCTTCAAATTCATCAAGACAGAACTAATTTATATAGTATCTTAAATATATCAATATTCCTTTTAATTTAATTTGGTAGAGGGAAAACACTGTAGTGGCTTTTTGACTTTCCCACCATAAGAGTCACTCCAAGGGTCAAGAAGACCATATGGAATCTTTTCTAATTACTAAGCATGTCAAATCCACCTATGCTTTCCAGAGATAGATGAATAATCATGAGGGTAAGTTTAGGAATCTATTGATCCAAAACATGCTTAATTACCTGACTTTGAAAGTCTATACTCTGAAATCTTGATTCAATTGGCACTTATTTTTTAAAAATTTTCAATATTTAGACCAGTTTAGGGATAAGTTTAGAATTTTGTAAATATGTGATTAATTTCACTTCTCTAATTCATTAAAACTTTTATAAATGACTGTGTATTGCTTTGAAGAAGGGTAGGGTAAAATACAATACAAATGTCCGGTACTGCAGCAGTGAAGAGGGACCCAACCACTCCTTTCAGAGATGTCTGTGTGAACCTGAGAAACTTCTCAAGTTTAGACAAAGAGGTACAGCTCTTATTGCCCTCTGTCACGTTGGACTCCTATTTTTTAATGCTTGGAATTCTTCTGTTTGTATAAATTAAACACAATTTTTGTAGAAAGTCCATTTATTTCAGTCTTAAGTTCAGTCCTACAGTTAACTAATACAAAAAGTCATTGTATGTGATCCATAATGAACAATATTTGTCTTTTTCAGACACAACAAAGGCTGTGCCTACCATGCCTATGAGGACTAAATGCCCACCCTTGTCTTCTGTTCTGAGATCAAGCACATTATTTCAACCATATATAGAGAATCAGTTTAAAAGTGTTTTATTTATATAATTTCTTTTCCAAAGAAAAAAATTCATTTCAGAGCTCTTAAGGTCTTTGTTGTCTTTGCTTTACTTATTAATACATTTTCCAAAGCTTTGAGTCCCCAGTGATAAAGAAGACAGTTAACAAATCATGCATGGTATATGTGCTCTAACATTCTGATCTTCTTAAGCAATTGAATAACGTTTGCTACAATAGTCCAAGGAAGTTAAAAGGTCTCAAATTAATTAAGATAGCCTTCCTTTCGATTTGACAAACAAATCAAGTGAACTCTAATGCCACCCCACAGATGCATGAGTTAATATATTAGTTCACTCATCTCTGTTTATTATACCCCCAGCAATAGATTCACACAATCCAACATCATAAACATTTTACCCTGAATAAATACTTGTAGCACCAGTACCCAGATATATTCTCAAGGATTCTCCAAATATACATTAACAAACTATTTGCAACACTGTACAGTTACACTTTGATCTCCGAAGATACTCTTGAGAATGGTGGTAAGACAAGACCTGTTTATAATAGGACTGATAAGTAAGGATCAATATCTATTAAGAAAACCACAACAGGAGGCATCATCACAAATCTTTGGTCAAGGAAAGACTAAACACCTGACAGGATTAGAAGGAATTCTCCTAAGGGACATGATAACTTTAAAAGAATTTAAGTTTACCTGTGTTATGGTTTAGATGTGAGGTGTCTCCCAAGAACTCATGTGTGAGACAATGCAACAAAGTTTAGAGAGAAAATGATTTGTTTATAAGAATATTAATCTAATGAGTGAATTAATTCCCTGATAGGGATTAACTGGATGGTAATTGTAGGCAGGTAGGGTGTGACTGAAGGAGGTGGATCATTGGGGGTGAGCCTTTGGGGTTTAAATTTTGTCTCTGTTCTGTAGAGTCTCTCTCTGATTCCTAGTGTGATATCTTGAGGTGCTTTCCTTTGCAACACACTTTTGCCTTGATGTTCTGCCTCAAAATCTCTGAAACTGTGAGATCCAAATAAACATTTCCTCCTTAGAATTGTTCTCTTTGGGTCTTTTGTTCATAGCAATGCAGAGTTGAGTAAAACATCCTGCTTCATTGAATTTTCCCCCATATCTCAATTCCAATTTCCTAAATACTGTTCCTTCATAACCAATGCATGATTTTAAGAAAAAAGACCCTAAGAATATGAAAACTCAATTTGCATTGTAAAGTAGCTAATCAAAATATTAATTTAGAGATTAGTTTCAAAATTTTTAACTCTTTTGCTAGAGGGTGAAAAGAATATCTTCCAGAAATATCTTAGACATTGTGTGATTCCTTACTAAGGTGTGATTATATATTCTTGAGCTTTCCATACATTTCTTCCAATTTTTCCACAATAATAATAATAATAATAATAGTGAACAATTAACCTTTGCAAATCTTCTACTCTGTTTCAACAAAAATATGCCATTGTAGCAGCATTTTGGTCTCCTAAAGTTTGTATAACAATTCAGGTGCTTATGGGTGACAATTCAAGTCACATGATACTATAATCAGTAGTGCTTTTGAATCTAGTTGACAAAAAATTTGAAAAAGAGAAAAATTTACAGACTCTTGTCATTAACAAAATTGTCCCTATAACTACTTGAAACTGTCCTACTATTGTCAGAGTTCAGATAGGAAAGCAAGAATATTGAGAATATTATTATACTGAGAATATATTTAAGAACTAACCCTTATAAATTTGCAAAAGGACCTTGGAATCAGAACTGTCAGGGATTTAAAGAATTTCACATATCCAAATAAATATGAGTATAATGGTATAGACACTGAAATGGATAATACAATAAATGTACTAATGGAATTTTTTTTGTGCATGATCCAGAAATGAATGACAGTAATGAAAAAATAAATGTATCCTTATAAAAAAAAAGAATTTAAGACAATCACACTAGTTAGTTCTTCTGAGGAATATTGGTAGACTAAATAATATTTGAAAAGAAATTTCAGAGTCAATCATATTCTCATGTTGATGTGAGGATCATAAAAGGAAGTTTATGCAAAGATTTATGCAACTACTGCTGCAGTGGATTTGTGTCTTAGTGCCTGCTGGTGTTGGTGTTGATCTGCAGGATCATCACTCAGGAAGGCAAATCAGATATGGAGCAGAAGAGGGAATGAACTATCTGAAAGCTTCCATATCTAAAGGCTTAGAGTATGTCTCATGACCAAACATTGTGTGTCACTATGTTTCACTCTACAAAACTTTTGTGAATAATGACTATACAGCATATATATATATATAATGTAAATTATAAATATATTATTATAATAAATATATAAATATAATAATATAATAATTATTTTATTTACTGAATAATATAATTAGAATTGAATATTCTCTCATTAGGATCTCAATTAGGGACTCTGTAATATCACAACCTCAGAGAAATGTCACAGGATACTTTCCAGATAGGATTTTATAATTCTATTTTTCAGAATATAGAAAGAGAATTTAAAAATAATTTTATAAACAAGAAACCCAAACTCCAAACCTGTCACCTGAAACTTATATATATATACCACATATATATGCTTATTAATAAAAATTAGATATTAATTACAAATGAAATATATACATATACACATATACATGTATATCGGTGGCAGGATATTATGCTTTTTTGAACAATCTAGACAATTCCAAAGTTTATTTTCCCCATTGAGTTTTAAAGAAATTTATTTTTCCATTTTTCATAAAACTATAATGCTACAGGATTGTTTTTTGACAGATTGTCTTTGCTTCTAAGACATGGATTTGTACCGAGATTTCTCTTCTAAAATATGTTTTGTGACAGTCTCATCCTGAAGCAGGAAGGAAGATAGATGAAATAACAAGAAACCATTTATTTATAGGAATTGTTTTTTTATTAACTGACATCTGAACTTGAAGGATATATGGTTTTATTTTAGCCCAAAAGGGTGAATCAGATCTGTCAACCTAAATTCTTGTAAGTCAAATATCCATTATTCCATCTCATAAGCTGGAGAGTGCATTCTATGTCAGGTAGGGTACAAAGCTTGGAGCATAGCCACTTTTTTCACATCAACATTATTGAGAATTGGCATATGATCTGTTAAAAAACCAATTAACAAATCTTTTGCCCTGTTCTTCCTTCATTTTAGACATCTTAGACACTTTTTTTGTCTTCAGGGTTGTAGATCCACCCAGAGTGCTGCACATGCCAGCTAAACTCTCTACCAACTGAGCTAGGTGCCCAGACCATGGGAAACTTTGATAAAGAGTAATCTTTCTGTTTCCCTTCTGCCCTTTCAACCTTTTGAAACTTACTGATACAGATTCTTTGTTTGAAATTGATTAGGATTGTTGGGTTGTTTATTAATAAAAATGTTAAAATATGAATCAGGAAGAAAAAGAGAGGAATAAAGACTTATTAGAATAATTTGATGTTTTAGAGTGTGTCAAAGGAAGTTGTTGACTGTTATGTTTATTTAAATGTAGGATTTAGATATTATTTCAAAGTTTTTACTTTTTATTCCTTGATATGCCTTAGATAAATGGAAACTGTAATTGATCATCTAGCAAAAAAGCAGATACTAAATTCCATGAGCAAAACTTTCTCAAACAGTAATTACTATATTTTATCTTTAAAAATAAGGTTTAATTGTGGTCAAACTTAAAAAAAAAGAATTAGAATCCTTCATGTGTTAAAAATGGAATATAAAGCTAAGAAGCTCTCATTCAAAAGACTTAGATGATTAAGTCAAGATCTTTTAGGTTTATAGCTAAGTGTTTCATGCTTCAATTAATTTTCTCCATTATAATTGGAATGTCAAAGAAATAAAACCACAACAAAAGCCCTTGAATATTGGATAATGTAACAAATACTTAAGTATGACCTTGGTACAACTGTTTAAGAAAAGATTTTTTCTTCCAGAAATAATTATAAAGGTCAATAAACTGTGAATGGAAATGCCAAGATATTACCATAGGAACAGAAAGATAGTATTTGTTTTCAGAAACTTCAATATACAAGGCAAAAATAGTATGGTACATATGATACCTCATAATGAGATAAAAATTATATCCCCCTAATGGAATATAATTTTAATTATTTTTGTAGAATATTGTGTGAAACACTTGCCTTTTTTTTTATAACAGAGTGAAATAGGAGGGAGAAAAAATGTAACATCTGATGTTTATGTGTTCATGACAAAATGATCAGGATCTAATAGTTTCTGGGTTAGTAGTTTCTGGTTTAGTTTCTGTAAAGGAATCCAGGTAATCTCTTATAACATTATTATTTTAAGTGTGGTCCAAAGCCGAGCAACATGCACCTCAATTGGGAATTTTTAGAAATACAGAAACAATGTTCTCCTAAAAATCACCTTTGAAATCAAAATCCTGATGAAATTTTTGACTTTAGAAATTTGGAGGAACCCTGGTTTATAATATCCCCTGCAATAGCTCATCTAAAGCATAAAGTAATATTTACCACATACTGGAAAATTATTGAGTAATTCTAATCAATTTAAAATATTTTCCAAAATTGAAGCAAAGTCTGTCTGATATTTGTAACAAACTAGTCAAAGTTTTATGATTTAGATTAAGACTAATACCCCTATTTGAACAGATATGGGTGGAAGGCTATCCTTTTCCATTACTCTTCCTTAGTTTCTTTAGTCAGTCTTCAAATTATGTAATATTCATGGCTCCTAGCCACTTTGACTGCTCCACTCTGAACTCAATGTTTATGGTGGTCATTAAAATGAGAACTCCAGAAATAAATGCAAAATTCAGGATTTAGTGATGAAGGAAGTGAAGGAAGCTAATATTTCCCGCATCTCAATATTCTAGATGTAGTAAACACACCTGTTTGAACTGATCTTTCATTCTTGTGTAGAGGGCATGACATCTTAGTACTATTTCATAGTGAGTTTACAGATATTAAAAATTCAGTATCCTTTTTTGTCTTTGGACATAGGGCTTGGATTTATGAATCCCAGAGTAAAAACAATGTGTGGGTCCCAAAGACAAAACTTCCTAATGCCTGACCATGCAAGTCTCTGCATTCTTCTCTGAAGTATCTTTGGTTAGTTACAATTATTTGTTTATCCTTCCTAAATATTCAGTACATCAAATCAGGAAACTCACGTGATTATAACTTATGCAATTTTATCTTAGGAAATTTCTACTCCTTATGCTCTAATCTCCTTTAAAGTTGAAAATGTATGCTGTTATTACCAAATCTAAGAAATTAAGATTTGGAAATAGTTTATTGATACAGCAATTTTTAAAATTTATAAGTTAGATTGCATATCTCTGACTACACACTGGGTAAAATGTTTTCTCTCTTATTTAGGATGGGTTCATAATAAATTGAATTTATGCATTTTGAATGTGCATTTTGAATAAATTGACTTTTATCAATTTATGC
Organism: Sciurus carolinensis; assembly: GCF_902686445.1. Lineage (NCBI taxonomy): Eukaryota > Metazoa > Chordata > Mammalia > Rodentia > Sciuridae > Sciurus > Sciurus carolinensis. Next base: position 51,770,291 of record NC_062223.1, on the reverse strand, counting down.
ATTTTGAATATGCATTTCGAATTAAGATAGTTAAGTGGCTTCAATGCAGAACTAGTATAAAACAAGATCTGGGCCTCAAGTCCTACTAAGCAAATTGATGCATTTTCTAATTCATAAAATCATAAAGACATTCATCTTTTAATAGGATCTAAGATATAGGTAAATTATTTCTAAATATAGGTTAGTTATATAGAAAATATTCTATGAAATGATTTTTTTTAATTTTCAATATTGTCTTTTCTTTGTGATAAAATACATACAACATAGTATTTTATGTTTTATCCTGAACTAATTTTTTGAGGAAGTTTTAACAGAACACCAAAATTGAACAGAAAATACATACATTTCTCATGTAGCTCCTGCCTCAGGCATATGTAGATTATCCCAGTGTCAGCATTCTCGACTAGAATGGACATCGATATACGTACAATTACCATAATTGCCCAGAGTCCTTAGATTAAATTAGGGTTCACTCTTGTTGATATACTTTGCACGGGTTTAAACAAAGGCATAATGACCTGTATCCACCATTATAATATCATACAAAATAAGTTGCCCTAAGAAAATTATCTTGGCTTCACCTTTTCATCACTCCCTTCTCACTAAACATTGACAGCCACTTGTCATTGTAATGTATACATGGTTTGCTTTTCCAAAAGGTGATATAGTTAAAATCAGACAATTAATAATTCTACCAGATTTGCTTCTTTCACTTACAAATGTGCCATTGCATTTCCTCTGTGTCTTTTCTTGTCTCAATAGCTTATAAAGTTTTAGACGTGAATAGTATTTACTTGACTGACCAGACCAGTTTATTTTTTTCCACATTTTTTATTGGTGGAGTGTTACACATAAGGATGGGACATACTGTTACACATTTATATTTGCACACAATGTAACATTATAATTTGACCAATATCACTCCTGGACACTTCTTCTCTTCCTCACTTCTTCTCACCCTCTTACCTTTTTCCTTACTGAACTCCCTTTAATTTTCATTATATCCCCACCCCAACACCATCTTTCTTTTTCATTTTTCCCTAACTTTCCCATAGAAGAGAAAACATAACAGCTCTTCACTTGCTGCATTTGGTTTTTTAAATTTGACCTAATGGTGTCAAATTCTATCCACTTTCCTTCAAATGATGTACTTTCATTTTTCTTTATGGCTGAATAAAACTCCATTGTGTATGTATACAACATTTATTTTTATTGATTAATCTGGTAGTGAACACCTACACTGCTTACATGAGTATACATGTATCACTGTAGTATGATGACTTCAATTCTTTAGGATAAATACCAAGGAGTGGTATGGCTGGGTCTTATGGTGGTTCCATGCCTAGTCTTTTCAGGTAACTCCATATGATTTTCATAGTGGTTGTACTAATTTACAACACAACCAATATAAAACCAGTATAAAATTGTTCCTTTTGCTCCACATACTCTCCATCAATTAATATTGTTTATACTCTTAATAACTACCATTCTGACAGGTGTGAGATGAAATCTCAGTGTACTTTTGATGTGAATTTCCCTAATTGCTAATGGTGTTGAACATTTTGTCAGATATTTGTTGTTGGCCATTTTTATTTCTTCTCTTAAGTATGCTTTGTTTTCTTATGCCTATTTATTAATTGGGTTAGTTGGGATTTTGTTGTTGAGATTTTGAGTTCTTTACATATTCTAGATATTAATATTTTGTCAGAAGGTTGTTAGAAAACATTTTCTACTATTCTGTTCATTCTCTAATCACATTCCTACTTGTTTTCTTTTGCTGTTCAAAAGTTTTTTACTTTGATGACATCCCATTTATTAACTACTGCCATTATTTCCTGAGCTTTAGGCATCTTATTGAGAAAATTGTTGTTTGTGCCTATATTCTGGAATTTTGACCATACATTTTCTGCTAGGAGTTGCATAATTTCTGGTCTAATTCCTAGTTCTTTGATCCATTGTGAATTAATTTCTGTTCAGGGTGAGAGAAATGGGTGTAATTTCATTCTTCTCCATATGGATAACCAGTTTTCCCAGCACCATTTGTTAAAATGGCTGTCTTTTCTCTAATGCATATTTTTGGCAGTTTTGTCAAAAATACAATGATTGATAATATGTGGATTTGTCTCTGTGCCTTCCATTTTGTACCATTGATCTATATATCTGATTTTATGCTTGTATCATTCAGTTTTTGTTAGTATAGCTCTGTAGTATAATTTGAAGTCAGGTATTGCGATTCTGTTAGAATTACTTTTTTGTCTTAGGATTTCTTTGCCTGCTTGTTCTAGCTAACATTTCAAGGACTACGTTAAACAGAAGTGGTGAAAGAGAGCATCTTTGTCTTCTTACCATTTTTACAGGGAATGCTTTCAGTTTTTCTTCATTTATAATGATGTTGACCTTGGGTTGGTCATCAATAGCTTATATATACAATGTTGAGGTTTGCTTCTTCTATCCCTAGTTTTTATAGTGTCTTGAAAATGGATAGATGCTTCATTTCACCAAACGCTTTCTGAATCTGTTGAGATAATCATGTGGTTCTCATCATTAAGTGTATTTATTTGATGAATTATATTCATTATTTTTCACAGGTTGGACCAAACTTATATCCCTAGAATGAATTCCACTTGATCATGGTGCACTATCTTCTTATTGTGTTTTTGTATGTGATTTGCCAGTATTTTTATTAAGAAATTTTGCATGTTAGTTCATCAGGGACATAGGTTGAAAGTTTTATTTTCTTGATGTGTCTGTCAGGTTTTGGTATCAGATTTATACTGGCTTCATAGAATGAGTTTGGAAGAGTTTCCTCCTTTTCTATTTCATGGAATAGTTTGAGAAGAATTGGTGTTAGTTCTTCCTTGAAGGTCTGGTAGAACTCGACCGAGAATTTATCTGATCCTGGGCTTTGCTTTGTTGGTAGGTTTTTGATGGCATTTTCAATTTCTTTGCTTGAAATTGACCTTTTTTAATTTTCTATGTCCTCCTGGTTCAATTTGGGGAGGTCATATTCTTCTAGAAATTTGTTCATATCTTCAAGATTTTCTAGCTTATTGGACAATAAGTTTTCAAAGTAGTTTCTGATCATTTTCTTCTGTATTTCAGTTGGATCTGTGGTGCTATTTCCATTTTCACCATATCCTTTATTAGTATGATGATTTTTTTATTCCTTTCTTTTAGTTAGCTTGACTAAAGATTTATCAATTTCTTTAAAAAAAACAACTTTTGTTGATTTTTTAAAATCATTTTTTAATCTCAATTTCATTGAATTGACTCTGATTTAGAGTATTTTCTGTCTTCTCTTGATTTTGGTGTTGATTTGTTCTTTTCAATGGCCTTGAGTTGTAATGGTAGATTTTTTTAATTGGTGTCTTTATATTCTTTTAATGAATGAGCTCGTACTCTGGACGTCCCTCTAAGAACCACCTTCATAGTGTACTAGAGTTTTTACTTCCAAATATTTTTCACCCCTCATTTCTTCTGCTGTCCATTCATTATTCAATAGTGAATTATTTAGTCTCCAGGGTTTAGAATAGTTTCTACTTTTTATCTTATAATTGATTTCTAATTTTATCACATTAGGATCTAGTAATATACAGTATTATCTTTGTGTTTTTGTATTTGTCAAGAGTTGATTTGTGACCTAAAATATGGTCTATTTTGGAATTTGTTCCATGGCCTGCTAAGAAGGTGTTTCATTCATCGATGGATGAAATATCCTATATATCTCTGCTAAGTCTAGATTATTAATTATATTTTGTAGTTCTGTAGCTTCTTTACTTAGTTTTTGTTTGGTTGATCTTTTTGTGTTGAAAAGGTGTGTTGAAGTCACCCAGTATTATTCTGTTGTGGTCTATTTGATTCTGACATTGAGGAGGGTTTGTTTTATGTAGGTAGCTGCTTCATTATTTAGGGAATATTTATGACTCATTTATTCTTGTTCTTTAGTTCCTTTAAGCATTATAAAATGGCCTTTTATGTCTCTTCTGATCAACTCTGGTTTGCAGTCCACTTGAAGAATAGAAACACTGCTTATTTACAAGGACCTTGTGAAGTACATTTTTTTTTTTTTTTTACCATCCTTTCACACCTCATTCAGTGGATGTCTTTGTCTATGAAGTGAGTCTCTTGGTGATATTGTGTCTTATTTTTGATGCAATCTGGAGCCCCTATCTTTTGGTTCATGAGTTCAGATTATTTACATTTAGTGTTATTTTAAAAGATTCTTTTTATTTCCTGTCATTTTGGTTTATTTCAGTGTTTAAATTTAATTAGATTCTCCTTTGATTGAATATTCTTTTAGTGTTGTTTCTCCCTCTGATAATTTTCATTTTTAGTCTCCATTTCTAGTTCATGAAACATTTTATTCAGTAAGTTTGTAGTGCCAACTTTCTAGTTGTGAATTCTTTTAACTTTTGTGTATCATGAAAGATTTTTATTTCATCTTCAAATCTGAAGGTTTATTTTGCTGGATATAGTATTCTTGGGTGGCATTATTTTCTTTCAGAGCTTGGTATACATTATTCCAAGACCTACTAGATTTTAGGTTCTGGGCTGAAAAATTATGTGAGATCCAGATAGTTTTGTTTATTTCTAAATGTGACCAGTCATTTTTCTCTTGCTGCTTTTAAAATTCTATCCTTTTTCTGTATGTTAGGCATTTTTATAATAATGTTTGTTAGAGTAGATCCATTGTTGTTTTGTATATTTGGAGTCCCATATGCTTCCTGTATTTGATTTTCCATTTATTTATTTATTTATTTATTTGGTGGGAGGGGGTTACCAGGGATTGAACTCAGGGGCACTCAACCACTGAGTCACATCCCAAGCCCTATTTTGTATTTTATTTAGAGACAGGGTCTCTCTTAGTTCCTTAACACCTCACAGTTGCTGAGGCTGGTTTTTAACTTGAGATCCTCCTCCCAGATTCCTGAGCCACTGGGATTGCAGGCATGTGCCACCATGCCCAGTTTACATTTCATTTTTAAGTTTTGGGAAATTTTCTGATATTATTTCAGAAAAGATTATGCATTACTTTAGTTTGTATTTCAGAGCTTTCATCTATTGCAATGACTCATATTTTGTTTTTTCAATGTTATTCCATATTTCTTGGAAGTTCTGCTCATGATCTCTTAACATCTCTTCTCCATGGTCAACATTACTTTCAGGATTATATTCTTGTCTTTGAGGCCTGAAAATCTATCTATTCCAGGTGGTTTAGTCTGTTGATGATGTTTTTCCATTGAATTTTCAATTTGGTTTATTGATTCCTTCATTTTAAGGATTTCAGATTGAGTCTTCTTCAGAATCTTATCTCCTTATTGAAATGATTTTTCCTCCTTGTATTTTCTCTCTGATTTCATTTATTATATCATATTTTACCACATAAATCAATATAACCATGAACTTTCTAAATTCCATCTCTGACATTTCCTGTACTTTTTTGTCAGTAGAGTCTGTTGTTAAAGTATTCTGTGTTGTTGGGACAGTTTATTCCTTTCTTTTCTCATAATGTTTGTGTGATGGATTCATCTATCTGAATGAATGTGAAGTTGTATAATATCTAACATATGCATATACTGTCCCAATGTACCTCACACATTGGGGAGACAGTGAGCCCAATGATTGGAACAACCTCTACAAACAATATATAGAAGTGCACTAAGTACTTAGTTACTATTTTGATATATACAATGTTAATTGATACAATAAGCAAAAATAGTAGAATCAGCAATTTCTATCAGTAAAAACAGTAAATAATCATAAATTATGTCTGTCATAAAAAAAGCAAATAATAGATGTTACCTATACCTATGATTAATTATTGTGGTAGCATTTTTGGTGGAGGCAAATGTTATATAAATCAAGTAGTGTCAAAAGGTGTTAAGGATACAGTTGAGTACAAGAAAAGAGGAAGAGATAGGAGGGCAGAAAGGTGTTTACAATTTCAAAAGGTGAATATGGCAGATGCAGTGATCACATAGAATGTATTGTTAAAATATAGGAAAGAATTTACAGGAAGAGTGAAAAAGAGAGCAGAATTTGTATGTTAGCAATAGAAAAAAGAGGGAGACAGATATAGAATTATGGCAAAGAAAATACCAAACACACAAAAGTAAAATATTAATAAAACACCTAAGCCTTAAAACACAGAGCATAAAAAAAACACAAACAAAAAAAACAGCAAAAAAACAAAAAAAAGGGTAAAAATGAGGAGAAACAAATAGGAATAGGGTATGTGTCCTTATATTAATCAGTACACGTTCAAATAAAACCAGAACACAAAAAAACAACAAAAAATGTTGAAAAGTTAAGAAATTAAGGAGTCGTTTTGACTACGGTGGACAAAATAGTCAGTGAGCATATGTGTTCACTATCTGTACCCAACTGATTTTCTTTTTGTTTCTTCTTGAGGTCTGAGCTGAGAGTAGGAGTCTGTGGCATAAGCTGTTGAGTGATTCCTTTTTATTATGTTATTCACCAGTTGGTGGGATTTAAGACTTTTCAATTTCCCTTCTTGGGAGATTGATGTGGATGGTATGGAAAAAGCTGTCTGTTTCACTCCCAGGGTGTGTTCACCACTGGTTCTGTGGGAGGAGTTCTCATAGGTGGAGTTCCTGGTTGCAGGGACTTATGTTTAGTGAGGTTCTGGTTTCTTTATTGCCTGGTAATTTGCTGGCAGTGTTGAATCAGTGTCTGTCTAAAGCTTGGTAGATTCTGACTTACTTTGGGAGATCATACCCCAGGAATCTCCCCACTCATGGAACATGAGAGTATTATCTTTTACTCCTTCTGTTGCTCTCAGATACTGCCCTTTCTGGATTCCTGGGGTCAATTGCCAGGCCACAGAAGTGGTGGGCCAGGTGGCAAAGCAGCTGGCTGGGCCTGGTGGCAAAATGGTGGACAGGGCAGGCTGAACTGTGGACCAGGTGGGGGGGGGGTTGGGGTTTGGGGGGATAGGAGTGGGCAGGGGACCAGGTGGGCTATGACTGTCAGGACTGGGCAGGCTGGGCATGCCAGGACCAGACAGGCACAGGGGATGGGGCAAGCTTTGAGGACCAGGCTGCCCAAGCAATCTGAGAGTCAAGTACCTTAACATCCATCCTTTCAACACATGACCCTCTGTACCTGGCCTTGTGAGCTCCTGTGAGCCATGGGACTCACAAGATTGGGGAAAGCTAGGTTGTCCCCAACTTTTCTAACTTGTCTTCTCCCAGGGAAAATGCTCTCAGTTTCTGATTTTCCCAAGTTTTTAGTCTCAGTTATGTCTGTCTAGGCTCGGATATGTTTAAGCGGACCTAGCCGTGGACTCGTGGATCTGGGTTTCCAGTTCCCTTTGGCTCTACTGCAGTGTAGTCCCAAGATGGCTCCTGCCTCAGCTCGCCACAAATGATTGATAAACTCATGGTGACATTTTTTAGATCCATTTAATGAGTTAAACAGCTTGTCGTTCAGCTAAAGCAGACTACCCCTCCACTCTCAGGGTTTTCTTCTCTAAGCCTTGGAGAGAAGCAATACCCCTGCTGCTTGAGTTCTGGGTAGCTGTGCTAGAAGAAATCCACCACCTTTGATTAATCCCAACTGTTTTATAATATGTTATTGAGCATTTTGTGCCATTTACATTTCTTTGAAAATTTCTTTTAAGGAAAAATAATATGTGACATCCAAGAACTACAAGATCATATTAGATGATACAAAATAGTTGTAATTGGAATATAAGACATAAAAAAATGGAATAGAGAAGAACAGTGTTTAAAGTTCATAGCACAGAGTTTTCATAGTTGATGACTGAACCATCAACAATAGTTTTTGTAATCTCAGACTACAGTAATCCTGTAAATAGTTTAAAAATTAAGCTTAACATATTCAAACTGCACAAATCTAAATATAAATAAGAAATATTGAAAGCTGCAAGGGAAGGTTGGGGAAAAACACCTTTTCTAATGAGGGTCAAGGATGAGAATTGCATCAAATTCTACCTTAGAAGATATGCAAACAAAGATAAAGAAGAAGGAAACATTTACAGTGCTGAAAGTAGGTAATGAACACAAATCTAGAATTTCATATTGCATCAAAACATTCTTCAATGTGATGGAGAAACTAATTTTGCCATGTTTAAAAAAAAATTGACTGTACTCATTGCCAGCAGAACTGTCCTGACAAAAATGTTTTATTTTCTTTAGTGAAAAGGAAAATGATATAGGCCAATAACTTCAATCTACATAAGTAAAGCAAGGATATCAGAAAAGAAATAAATGAAAGGAAAAGAAAATCTTTTATTCTCTTTTTTTTTTTTGATCTAAAAGATAACTATTGAAAGTAGCAATAGAAATGATATACTGTGATTTTAGAACATGGATCTGTGATGTGAATGACAATACTGCCATAGGGATGAGAGAGAGGGACTGGGAATTAAGACAGTGTTTGTTGTAGAAGTTATGCATAAGACCTCTTAGGGGTCAAAGCTTAATCAATCTGAATAGCAACATAAATAAAAGATTTTGCTATTCTGATTCCAAGGTAAAATAAATATCCATGAGTTTATACTGATAAAAATAAATTAATAAACCTATAAACATGAGAGAAGAAATAATGTCATTGCAGAAGTCCTCTAAATAATTTAGAGAAAATGCCATCAAGAAGATTGAGCATATCTTTCCATTTAAATGTGAGGTACAAAAAATGATTTATTTTCTAACATTACAGCATGGAAAAGAAAGAATAGTTTAACCCTACTACATGGATATTGGACAAACTACTTCAACTAGGCAGATCAAGGTCAACATGAACAGAGATAAATCATTTGGATAGTGATACATACATTACTTCACCTTTATATTGTGTTTATGCTCAAATAGTCTAATCATTAGGAAAATATTAAGAAAATTCCAAACAAGAGGGAATTCTTAAAAAAAAACAAATACATGACAGTACTCTTCAAAACTGTCAAGGCCAACAACCCAAGAAAGTCTTAGAAATTATCCATATTTTTCCATGTTCTCTAGAGAACCAGGATCAACTGTATTTTTATACTTACTATAAGAATTTGCTCATGCATTTATTCAGTCTGAAAAGTCCAATATCTATATGGCAAGCAGTAGTCTCAGAGGAGTTTGTGGTATGGTTTCAATCCAAGTCTGATTCTGAAGGAAGAAGACTGATGTTGAAGTTCAAAAATAGGCAGAAGGAAAGAATTTCATTACTTAGGCTTTTACTCTGTTCAGGCCTTCAGCAATTTAGAAGGGGCCCAATGTCACTGAGAAAGGAAATCTGCTCCAGCCAATTCAAATATTAATCTTAAGAATGTCACTCACAGACACACCCAGAAATAATGTTTAGTTAAATATCTGGTACACTGTGAGTTTTTCAAGTTGCACATAAAAACCATCTACACATTTTCACAGCCAAGAATAGCCTAAGGGAGAAGTGGTGACTAATTGTAGTGTGTATTCTAGATGGAGTCTTAGAACAGTAAAAGGATTATTAGGCAAAACCAAGTATATCTGAATAAAGTATAGACTTTAGGTAATAACAGTATATCAATATAAGTTCATTAATTGTAGCAAATGTTCTGTCAAAATGAAAGATATTAATAACAAGGAAAGTTGGGATATGGGATATGTTGGCACTTTGTGCCATTTTGTAATGTTTAAATATACAAAAATCCTAAACAATTATTAAAAATTATTAAATAATAAATTAAAAAGTCAGTTTCTTAGTTGCTCTAGTCACATTCCAAAACCTCAATAAGCATGTTTTTATAATGGTCAGCTGCCTGAACAATTCAGATATAGATCACAGAATATTTGCATTGGGTCTTATTTCCCAGGTTCTGTGTTCTTATCCAAACTGCTATACGGGAAAACTGGCACAGAGTATATCAACTTTATGTATTAAATGCATACATATACCTTTATTTAGTAAATTTCTGAAATTATTTTCTACCTAACTCCAATGCATTTTAAATAATAGAAAATGAGGAAGATCTCCAGACTCCTGTGACAGTGAAGTGGAAAGTGTGCCTTAGGTTCCTCCTATTTGTCAAATGCCTTCATCATCTGCCTGTTGTTCTAGTCGCACTAGCTACACACCATTCTGCTTGAGTAAATGAACATTTCCATATACCTTGTAAAATCCTGGGAACATACTTAGGTCCTAGGCAGTCCAAGAATTCTCTAAAATTGCAGAGAAATGACAACAGTTGGATTTATGGTGTGTAATATGTGAAAGAGTGCAAATTTCCTATGGAAATACATGAATACACCACAGTGAATCTCCACATCATTTGCATGCATAAAACTGGGATCCTAATTAGAATATGATATGCCCCTTGTTTGTATAAATATGTCAAAATAGACTGTACTGTGATGTTTAACTAAAAAGAACAAATGAAAAAAGTGAATTAAAAAAAGCAGTATAAATATGTTCTCAATAGAGAATGCAGTTTTTCTGAGGTTTTCAAAGGAATCTGGAACTAAAAACAGTAGAATCAGTGCCCTATAAATCAGAGTTATTTTAACAGATGAAATTTTCTGACTACTTCCAGGTTGAAAGAATAAGAGTTTAAATTATTAGACTCATCCATAGATTTTAAAATCAATTAATGATACTTTTCTTATGAAATTGCTATGTTTAAATATGGAGAATAAAATTGTCAAGGGATGGAGATTAGTACATGAATGAAACACAAACTACCTCTATGAATGTCTAATATGAATGTCCATTACTTGAAAATGATTCCATGTATTTTGTACACAGAAATGTTCAGAAAATATTTATTTCTTGAAAAAGAGAAAGCTTCATCTATTATGGTGGTTGCTCAGCATTTTGGAAAATATTGCCAATTTACCAAATAAAACTGCATCTCTCTTGCTAATATTATTATCAAGCTACAACTACTATGCAAATATATTCATCATTTTGTTGAAGCTATTCTAAAATAACTCAGAGTCTGGCAATAATTTCAAAGCCCTGTGACTTTTAAGACTCAGTAATTAGTGATCTTTGATTATCTCAGCTACAACTGACTTTGGCACTAGACCTCAATTCAAAATCAAATGGCAACAATGTTTAAATAATTTTGAATTCTTGTTTTAAAGATTGTATTCAAATTCTGAGTTTAAGAATTATAAAAATTCCTTAAATTATATTTTTACCAAAGGAATAGAACATTATATTCTTTTGTCATCACTGTTTTCCAGATGGAAGAAATGGTTTTGTTATTCTACTTTGAATCACATTATCATTTAGTTATCATTTAGACAGCACTGAACTTATTTTAATTATTGCAGCAGTACAGCACCATGACATTCATCAAAGAAAAAAATAAAGTTTAGCAAAAGTCTTCTCCTTTAATTACCTTCACAATTTTATTCTTTAATTGTTTCCTTAAAATAAAATTTATAATTTGTTTTAGATTTGAATTGGAAAGTTATATTTAAATTGAAGAAATTTCTTGATACCTTGTCAAATTCATTGATACGTGAATGTGCTCACTGTAACACAAATTAAATTGGAATTAAATGTGGAAAATCTAGATTCACATAAATAAAAGTTTCTCCAATTAAGGGGTCCTGACAGGTGGCTACCTTTTGCCCTTATAAAGTTTTACTTAAATGGTGAAAAATTAAATTTCAACTGAGATAAAAACTCTTCATGTGGGGAAGACATTCAGGCTAATGAAATTAAGTTTAATATAGTAACATAGACTTTTTAGTCTGGTACAAGTAACCATGCTGAATGCAGCCAACAGCCCAATCTAGAAAGGAATTATCGACAATAGGAAAAAGGATGCTTTTATCTAAACAACCAACTGGATGGCAATCATTCTAGATTTAGAAGATTCAATTATTTCCCCATAATCCCTCATTTTACCTTTTTTCTTGTTTTGTAGTAGTGAAAAGGGGCATGTGGAGAGGGAAGTAGTGGTATAATTCACCATATGATATTATTGGAAATCTGAAACTTCCTGATGAGGTGGGCTGCCCCCTGTGCTGGTGTTAAGTTTTTGACCAGCCAAGTCGATAGCAAAGCTAAGAGTCCAACCCAGTTCCCTGGCTTCTCAATCTTGATATGTTCTCCAATTTATTAATCATTAAGATTTTCCTTAGATTTTGCACTTCTCTTCTTTTTCTTTTTCTTTTTTTTTAAACTATCATTTATATTAAGAAATTTACAGGAAAAAAAGTTTTTTTGTTTGTTTGTTTTTGTTCTAGGGATTGAAGCCCTGGGTGCTTTACCACTGAGCTACATCCACCATCCTTTTATGGTTTTTATTTTAGACATATCTCACTAAGTTGCAAAGAGTTTTGCAGAGTTGTTGAGGGTTGGCTTCAGACTTGCAATCCTCCTGCCTCAGCCACCTGAATCACTGGAATTACAGGTGTGCAAATCATGCTTGGCTCAGGGAACTGACTTTTGAGGAACTGTTATTCTGGGTTAAAGATAATCTTATATACTTTTCTTGTAATGCTATCATATAATTCTCAAGATAACTCTATGTGAACTATGAAATAGTTTAATATATGAATAAAATTGAGTCAATGAGGACAAAAGGTAGTAATTAAAGTTCCAAGGGTACATATAAAAATCTGATCACTTTCTTTTAATTAGTTCTTTTTAGTTATACATGACAGTAGACTCCATTATGATGTAATTATACAAGCATGGAATATATCTTATTTTAATTAGGACCCCATTCTTGTGGGTGTACATGATGGTAGAATTCACTTAGGTATTTTCACATTAGAAAATTGTGTCTAATCACTTTCTGCTTGTCAAAGTCTTGATGATTAGTAGTAATGATTATCTAAGCTTAAAATGAACAAGAATGGAAGCTGTTTATTCTGGGGACTGATCTAATTTTATTTGCTATATATGTGGTTCTCTCCAGAGTTACCCCAACAGCATAGCTTGAATATCACTTCTCAGTTAAAATATAGTGTTTTTTTTTTTTTTTTTCATGAAAACCTGTCTTTGAATCTCCATTCATTAGGGATATCTTTATAGTAATTGCTATCAATTCACTAATTAATGTTTAAGTGTTCCTTTTTGTGATTAACAGTCTTATCTATATTTACATTTATAATGGTAACTAGTGAATACCAATGCTTAAATTAGCAAATGTGGGGGATATTGTCTCTCAAGGCAGCCATGACTTCACCACTTGCTGAATTTATCACATACATAAGAATCTAAAAAGACCTAAATATCCATTTGTAACAAGGTTTACAGTCTTGGACATATTTGTTCTGTGCATATTTAAAGGTCTAGAAAATTAGCCTCATAGTCTATATAATTGAGAGTTTCTCAGTTTTGGTTTAGAGTTTGCCTTTTCTTCTCGCAAAAATAATTATTTTTATTATAGTTATTCAAGAGTTTATAGTAAGCCATTTTGTACTGACTTTTATAGGCATCAGCGATTCATCTGTGAAGAGAAAAAGAAAATAATTACTCATATTGCATGTATTCCCACACTGATTATAGTTTAGAAGTGCTAGAGATGTGCATACTGTTTGACTCTCAACCATAGTTGCTAAAAAGAACTTGTTTGTTGGTTTAGTAAGCAGTGCATTTACATCCAAAGTCTTTTGGAATCCAAGGTGAAAGATTTGCTTCTTTCTGTCTCTGTGAGGGAAAATCTCTAATAGACTTCTTAGACCTCAGTACACTTGTTCAATCAATACTCATTAAGATTTACCCATTTGTTGATTCTTACTTTCTTGTGCTTTGGGAGACTTGTTGAAGAAGTCTGATCCTAAAACAACATGATGAAGATTTGGGCCTACTTTGTCTTCTATTAGGTGCAAGTTTTCTGGTCTAATTCCTATGTCTTTGATCCATTTTGAGTTGAGTTTTGTGCAGGGTGAGATATAGAGGTTTAATTTCTTTTTACTACATATGGATTTCCAATGTTGCCAGCACCATTTGTTGAACAGGCTATCTTATCTCCATTGTATGTTTTTGGCTCCTTTGTCTAGTATGAGATGACTATTTATGTGGTTTTGTCTCTGTGCCTTATATTCTGTAGACTCCCAAAGAATGAGAAATCAAATCAAGAATCAATAAATGGGATGAACCCAAACTAAAAAACTTTTTCTCAGCAAAGGATACAATCAAGAATGTGAAGAGAGAGCCTACAGAGTGGGAGAAAATCTTTTCTACACACACTTCAGACAGAGCACTTATCTCCAAAATTTATAAAGAACTTACAAAACTTTACACCAAAAATACAAAGAACCCAATCAATAAATGGGCTAAGGAACTGGTCTGACACTATACAGAAGAAGACACACAGGCAATTAATAAATATATGAAAAAGTGTTCAACATCTCTAGTAATTAGAGAAATGCAAATTAAAACATCTCAAAGATTTCATCTTATTCCAATTAGAATGGCTATTATCAAGAACATAAACAATAATAGATGTTGGTGTGGATGTGGGGGAAAAGGCACACTTTTACATTGCTGATGGAGTTGCCAATTGGTGCAGTCACTCTGGAAAGCAGTATGGAAGATCCTCAGAAAACTTGGAATGGACCCACCTTTTGACCTAGTTATCCCACTCCTTGGTTTATACCCAAAGGACTTAAAATCAACAAACTACAGTAACACAGCCACATCAATGTTTATAGCAGCTCAGTTCACAATAGTTAGATTGTGGAACCAACCTAGATGCCCTTCAACAAATGAATGGATAAAGAAAGTCTGATATATATACACAATGGAATACTATTCAGCCATAAAGAAGAATAATATGGTACTTACAAATAAATGGATGGAACTGGAGAATATTATGCTATGTGAAATAAGTCAATCCCAAAAACTAAAGGCTGAATGTTTTCCCTGGTAAGTGGAGAATGATATATAATGGGGGTGAGGGGGTGGGGAGTGAGATAAGAATGGGGGAACTTGAGACTATGTAGAAGGAAATGAGAGGGAGGGGGGTATGAAAAATGGTGGAATGAGACAGACATCATTACCCTATGTACATGTATAATTACATGAATGGCATGAATCTACATTGTGTACAACCATAGAAATGAAATGATGTACCCCATTTGTGTACAATGAATCAAAATGCAGTAGGTAAAAAATTAAAAGTTAAATTAAAAAAAGAAAAAGAAAAAGATTTACCCAGAAGCAAAATTTCCCATTATGCTTTAAAACGACTATTTATTTATGTTGGTTCATATTGTCTGACATTTAAAAAACTAAATTAAAACTCCACTTTGCCATAGCTTACAAAAGTATTGCATGACTGAACTTCCAAGTTTACCCCCATTTTTAATATGAGTGAATATGTGATTTTTCTTTGTATTTAAATGAATTCCACTAATTTCCATAAGAAAACCCTTATATTGCTAGAATCAGTTTACCTGAAGGTTAAGGAAAACTATCGCCTATTCTTTACCTCTGCTTTTTCATTAAGAATATCTGTTTTGGAAAGCACAGTGGTACATACCCTAATCCTAGCATTTTGGGAAAGAGGAGAGGAAGTTCTTAAGTTCAAGACCAGTCTTGGAAACTTAGCCAGACACTGTCTCAAAATAAAAAATAAAAAACTCTGGGAATGTGGCCCAGTTAAGCATCCATGGGTCCAATCCCTGGTACAACACTGAAAATTAGTATCTGATTTTTTATATTTATTCTTGGTCAATAATTAATATTTCATTTTTATATGACTGATTATTTAAAATAATTGTTTATTTGTTTTTAATAAGTAAGATTAAATTCTGATTTATTGTTCTTTTAGGCACTAATATTACATATACATATGTGTGCTTTATGTACATTTGTTTCATATAGTAAAGGATTTAACAAACCATTTGTGGATGAAGCAGTATTTGTATTGACATATTTTGACTAATTAACATATTCTAGACATTTGCTTGAGGCCAGCAAAATTCTTTTTTTTTTCTTCATTTTTTTTTTATTGTAAACAAATGGGATACATGTTGTTTCTCTGTTTGTACATGGCGTAAAGGCATACCATTTGTGTAATCATAAATTTACATAGGGTAACGTTGTTTGATTCATTCTGTTATTTTTTTCCCTTCCCCCCCCACCCCTCTCACCCCTCTTTTCCCTCTGTACAGTCCTTCCTTCCTCCATTCTTGCCCCCCTCCCTAACCCTAACTCTAACCCTAACACTAACCCCTCCCACCCCCCATTATGTGTCATCATCCACTTATTAGCGATATCATTTGTCCTTTGGTTTTTTGAGATTGGCTTATCTCACTTAGCATGATATTTGCCAGTTTCATCCATTTGCCTGCAAATGCCATAATTTTATCATTCTTTATGGCTGAGTAATATTCCATTGTATATATATACCACAGTTTCTTTATCCATTCATCAATTGAAGGACATCTAGGTTGGTTCCACAATCTGGCTATTGTGAACTGAGCAGCTATGAACATTGATGTGGCTGTATCTCTGTAATATGCTGATTTTAAGTCCTTTGGGTATAGGCCAAGGAGTGGGATAGCTGGGTCAAATGGTGGTTCCATTCCAAGCTTTCTGAGGAATCTCCATACTGCTTTCCAGAGTGGCTGCACTAGTTTGCAGCCCCACCAGCAATGTATGAGTGTACCTTTCTTGGGGGGCTTATGTTCAGGCTCCTAAGCTGTATTAGAAGCAGAGGCTGGAATAGTTCTGGGCATTGCTTTCTTTCTCTCCCTTTAATCAGTTTTACTCTTTGAGCTGTTTTATTCTTGATATATTTTGTTTTCCTAATTCTGTTTTATTTATTTATTAGGTAAGTAGACTTTACCTACTGCTCAATACATAGAAAATTCACACTGGTCTTTTTCACTAATATCACTGACCCACAAATTTTAGAAGTCACAGGAAACCTTTGCCATAAGCTACACGATTGTCTTTGCTCTTGGGTATGGGATCTTAGTTTTCAGGATCCTTCCCATGGGGTGATCTTCTCAAAGAAAGAAGGTCACTGTGAGCTTTTGGTTGACATCAAAAGATGTCAGGTAGAACGTCCTGCCGGGAGGCTGACACATGTTATCTGAGTCATTCCTTTCCTTGACATTCAGTTAGGATATAAATCAGAAAGGTTTATGTACTTTGTCCAAGGTGACACTATTGACTGACAGATCCATTATTTAAATTCAGCCTATCTTAACTTCTTAGCACAATCAAATTCTTAGAGCTTCTATAAAACAGACATGGGGTCTTTAATGGAGAAAAAATTATCTATACTTGCGAACAATTTCCTAAATTGAGCCATTTGTCAAATAGGTAAACTTGAAATGAATGACTCCACTCTTATTTATCAGACCCTGCAGTGACACATAAATTATTTGTTTGTGTTTCTGATAACTACTCCAAGAAAACTGTTAAATATTTCTTTTTTCTTTTCTTTTTTAACTGGGAAAGAAAATTGTTAAATTTCTGTCTCAAGGTAAAAGGTTTTTAAAATGTTCTTTGGGTCATACAGTTTAACTTTTCACTTTTCTCTTAACCTGGGCATCAGGCTTGATGAAATTGTGTAGATAAATAACACCACAAAACACAGTAGTAGCAGAGGTTTGTAGAACTGCAGGCCACTGATAAGTGCTTGATCTACTGAAGTGATGTGCTTCCATACATGAGGGAATTCCTGTAGCCTATTCATAAAGGTAATCTGACTGGTTGAAAAAAACATGGGTAGAGTTCAATATTAGAAATATTGACTTTCAGCAGAGAGGCATTTCCCTACATTTGTAAAGCTCAAATTTAATTAGTAGCATAAATTCCACTTCCCTCCTATGACTTTTAGTACTTTGCTTTGAATTACCAAACACATTTTGTATTTTATATGATAATGCAGATATAGAAAGGAAGCAGGGGAAAGAAAGGAATATAAATTCTATATGAACCAAATCATTCCATCTCCACATTATTTTTTAATTGTCATTGGCTCAGCATAGATAAAATGTGAGGCCACTTGATGATACAGCTGGCAATGTGAAATCAGATTTTTAAAAACAGGAGAAAATCTTGATCAGAAGTATGATTTAGGAAGAAAAACATATACAACATAGCATAGTCCCTGGATATGTTAGAAGGGCTCAGTTAGGGTAATGCATTTTATCTATGGTACAAATATTATACTAATGATATGTTAAGGACTTTATTAATTATATATTACATTTAATGTGATTAGTTACAAATTTGTTTTCTCACTGTATAAGACTGGTCATAGGATAATGGGCTATGAAAGATAAATGTATCATTATTTTTTGGTTTTGCTTTTGTTTTTGAGATGGGTCTTGCCATATTATCCATACTAGACTTGGATTTTGGACCCTTCTGCCCCAGCCTTACAAGTAGTAGAATTACAGGCATGCACCACTGCATCTGGCTAGTGTATTGTTCTTAAAATCCAAGAATAGTACTCTTTATTCAAATGAAACACACTAAATTACATCTTCATGGTGCACATAAAAGTGGATCATTTATTATGGCGGAAACATTTCTTAGCATGTACACTATGTGTTTATGGAGTTTCCTGGTTTATGGAACACTCAATGGTATAAAGATCATCTGATTTTATATGATGACAGTCAATTATGATTGCAAGATATGAAAATAGATATACATTCAAATTCAAATATTGGGAATTATTGGTTGGCAAGAAGTCATTCAAATGATTTTTGTCCTCATCAACTTGGCTTTGAATTGAGAAAATTCATCTAGCCACATTAAAACCACAGTGATAAACTTTTTTAAATTAGAAGTCCCATGAAATTATCTAAATTTGCAGATTAGGTATAAACAATCACTTTGTATGAATAAGTATGGCATGTATTCTCACACAGACATCTAGTGAGAGTATGATCTTTTCAACATAAATTATATGGGATGACTTATGTCTACAGAAAGACACCTGCCCTGTTAAGGGTAAGGAACAACATCAGTCAAGATGACTGGTGCTTCCCTTGATGCCCCAAGGTACCAAACATCTTAATGTATTTCCCCAAGTATGCCTGAATAAAACATCATTTTTTATTCACATTAATTTGTGAAGTGACTCTGCATTGTTTTACTAATGTATAACATAATTTTAAAATAATCAGGTTAGGCAGATGGGGTTTAGTAAAAACAGATGAAACTAGAGCCACAGCATAATGAAAACCATAAAAACTGAATAATAGCCTCATGGATGTTCAACAAAGTATTTAATGTATTTTGTTTACTTTCCACATGGCTGAAATTTTTCTTGCAGATTATATGCATGTGCACATTAATGTTTGAACTTCAACAGTAGATTGGTTCAAATCTGGGATGGGTCAATGACAAGATTTGTGATTTTGGTGGATTCTAATCTCTTTCAATCTCAATCTACTCAGCTACAAATCTGGATTTATTCTTTCAACAAGGCTTTTATACGTGAATAAATAAAAAATGAATTATTGATGTAAACTCTAAGAACTGATCTGAGCCAAGTTGTATCTCAATGTTGTATTTGTAAAATGATTCATCTGCTGAAGATACTTTCAAAAAATCTATTAGAAAAATATCAAAATAGATGCACCAATCTGTGATAAATATGAATATGGGGTCCCAAAAGATACACTATGTAATTAATAAGTAGTTGTAGGAATGTTTTGGCAAAATATATGTACATAAACAATTATAATTACAATAATTCCAAGGCATCGAATTCAGGGAACAGTGGTGAGAAACTGTGACTCTGGAACTGCACACTGGCTAGCACATGAAAGAGGAGTCAAGGATCACATAGCCATGTGCTATATTTTCAAAATCTCACCTGAACCTAACCAAACTTCAGCTTTTCTACCTTTAAAACAACCTTAATTAAACCATATTAGTCAGGTTATGAAAAATTAGATTTCATGTCAAGTTCATCCATCTTATTTTCACTGCCAGAAAATTGTGAGGTGGGTTCTTAGTGGTTCCAGACTACTTTCTATCCTCTTCCAGGGAGGGGAACAATGAATGAGCTCCCACTCACCGCTCTCCTCCCTGTTCAGCTGCAGGTATACTTTCAGCTCTGGTTGTCCTGTTACATTGTGTTTGCCTTGCAAAATTCTTTCACATCATTTTTATTTAGAGAAAATGGAGTATAAATTTTCTGAAATGTCTCTATAGATGCATATAATATTTGAAATGCAAAATGAGTAAAACATCATGTTTTCCGTAGTTATTAGCCGAAAAACATGTTATGGAGTGTAACCTTGTGTTGAAGTGGAAATGCTAATGAGACGCTGAGATAGTGTAGTAATTTGCTAAGACTGTTGTTACAAGTACCACAAATTAAGTGGAATATACAACAGAAATTTTCTGTTCCTAAGTTTTGGAGGTGAGAAATCTAAGATCAAGATTTCAGAAGGGCATGCTTCCTCTGTGGGAGAGAAGTAGCTATTCCAAGCCTCTTTACTAGTTTCTGAACATTTCTTGGCTATGACAGGATAGTGTCAGTCAGACATGGCACTCTCCATGTGTGAGGATCTGTGTCTAAATGCCCATTATTTATAAGAACACTCCAATGTGACCTCATCTTAACTAATTACATCTGCAAAGATCATACTTCCAAAAAGGTTATGTTCTCAGTAGAAGTTAGAACTTCAACATACATCAGTCCATAATAGATGCAACAATATGCATTCCATCTTTGCCTAGATTTGGGTTCTATTACCATGATGTGAATTTTAGAGTCTGAGTACTAAGAATATTGTCCATTTATTTGTTTTTAATATCTGTTTTGAAAGTATAACAGGTAAGGACAAAATTATAATGTTAACCTTAAAAATAGACATAGACTTTTCTTTAATGACCTTAAGTTTTATTAAAAGAGTCATTCATTTAATGAACTATCTTTATCACCATAAATCTGGATAATATAATTCATAATCATGGAAGTCAATTTTATTTTTGTTAATTTTGTGTAAGTTAACCACTTCCTGCTGAAAATAAATTATTACAATTATTAATCCATTGTTTACATTTTATTATTAAGACTTTAAGTTCTAAATACCATCAGAGAAACTTTCTGTATCCTATATCAGTGCAACATGGCATTCTTGATGATCTTGTTCTGTCACAGATAAAGGTTACAGATACACACAAGAATTCTGGAGTGAGTGAACTACAGATACATTTTAATGCACAATTTTCCCTGAAATTTTTAACTTGATTACTATCCACATAACATGTCTTCAATTTGTCAAATAAAATCAGAACAAAATTTAACAGAAAAATCTAGCATATGTTAAGTAGTTAATGCGTGTTGTCTCATTTAATCCTAATGATGATCCCATGAAAATGTCATTATTATTATAACTGATTGACAGATGAGAATACTGAGAAAAGGTGACCTTGACCCTACTGATGCAGAGAATTAGCAAATAAGACCCTGTCCTCAAGCCTGTGCTCTTAACAAATATGATTTATTTTGAAGGTATGACTGATGATAAATTCAGGAAACAATTCACACATAAGTTCATGTACACCAGAGAAAAAAAGTTCTCTGGTCTGGATGCAGCAGATATTTCTATGTTTTATAGTAGAAAGTGACCTATATTTACAAACATTTTTAATAATCCAAAGGTTCCGTACTCAAAGAAAAAATCTACCACAAATTTCTTTATCCGAATCATTGGAATTAGCCTCAGATTGCAATAATATTAAGAGGTTGATGGAGGAATGGAATTCAACAGCTTATTGAACTGAGAACACTTCACATAGATGCTGACATCTGAGATTACCCTCCCTTTTCTTTGTACCTCACCCTGTAGATAACAGGTAAGGTGCCTGGACCCAGAAGAGACAAAAGACAAAGTAGGACAAAGTAAATTTGCTCAGTTGCAGAATATCCTTACCCAGTGATTGAAATTAATCTCCTTGGATGAGCCTATTGAAGGTCACTGTTCTCATCCTTATTGAGAAAGGGCAGGGATAGTAAGAGACAGAATCAAAAAGGACAAGGCTGGGATACCAGTGCTCTGCAAAGAGTGGGCTTATGACCTGACACTGGAGGACAATTCAATACGCATCTCTCCTAATATGAAAGAGGTATTGAAACCAATATTATCAAAAATCACTTGAAATGATTATAAAAGTGATTGATCTTACCCTATACAATTATAATCAATATAAACGTACCTTGTATAAGAGAAGTATATGTAAAATCAATTTATATTAAGTTAAAATATATATGATGATACCCTACAGATTTTTCCATTTTTTTCCTAGTACTTTTTGCCTTACTTTCACTACAACAGCTCTCAGTTATATTGGAATTTATTCTTTTATTTAAAATAACTCAAAGTGATTCTCTATCACAATTTATATTGACCAACATACCATGGTTCCAAATAGCCACTGTACAACTTCGTATACAACTGAAATTTAGGGAAATTTTACACAAGAATTCCTGTAGGAGAAATCTGTATCATTGTCTCTGGAGCTCTTTTAGCTGGAAGATAGATTCTAAATAATAGTATAATTCAAACATTCTTTTTTTTTTTTTTTTTTTTGGTACCAGAGATCGAACCCAACAGCATTTAATTCCCAGTCTTGCTTTTTTAAATTTTTTAATTTTGAGACAGAGTCTCACTAAGTTGCTTAGGGCCTTGCTACATTGCCAAGGCTGGCCTTGAACTTGCAATTGTCCTGCCTCAGCCCCCAGAGTCACTGGAATTACAGGCAAGTACCACCACCCCTGCCTCAAACATTCTTTTTTTTTTTTTTTTTGCGGTGCTGGGGATCGAACCCAGGGCCTTGTGCTTGCAAGGCAAGCACTCTACCAGCTGAGCTATCTCCCCAGCTCAAACATTCTTTAGAAGTCATTCATGTCATTATTTTCTTTATATTAAGCACACTCCTTCATTCCCACCTAGGTGTTGGTATACAAATCTTTAATTGTAAATAGCAATAATGATTACAATTATTATATCCTCTATAATTTTGTTTGTAATACTCGAAAAAGTATATTTTAATGTGTGTGGAGGTGTCTATATGTTTTCAAATCTGCATTTTAAGCGATTAACATTTGTAGTTCTCCAATCACTTAAGAGTCCTGTGGTGGTGAACTGAAAAGTGCTTCAGTATGGCTGTATGATCTTCACTAGACTATTTGCTAATTACTGTGAGCAATTAGAAATAATTGTTTTCTTGGAGAAATGTAGAAGGTTCAATTTATATGAATGACTTAGGAAGATACTATTGGCATCTCTGCTTCTGTTAAAGTCTTAGCCTGTATTCTTCAAATGCAGCTTTTGACTTAGAGCTCAGATTTGGTCTTGTGTCCAGAAACTGAAAGAGGTATTGCTGGACCATAAAATTACCCTTACATTACATTAAATATTGTTGGATCTGCCTCAAAAGAAACTTCCCTGCAGAATATTTTTTGGAGCACGGACAAGGCAGACAATTCAAACTTCATTAGGATTATAAAATGATGTTGTTTAATTGTTGAGCATCTATTGAAGTTTTCTTACCAATAAATGTTCCTATGAAGAGAATAACTGAAGCAGAAACATTGCATTTCTTTAAAACATACCACCTAACCAGTAGAAAGAGACTTCTTAAGGTCACCTAAAAATAATCTTCAGTAGTCACTAGAATTTATAAAAGGATAACAGTAATTGCAAAAGTCAATTGACTTACTTGATTTCACAACCATAATGGTGATAATAACAGATATTGAAGACTTATTATGAACCTTCCACTGTTCATTGTGATACCACATTTAATTCCATAACAAAGTTGTGGGGTAGTTAGAATTTCATTCATGTTCTTCAAGTTAAGCAATACAGGAATATTAAGAAATACTATGGTAACATTTGAATAAATATGAAATTATTTTATGATTTACACTACATTTTAAATATTTCATGTTATTGTTATTGTTGTTTTCATTTGGCTTATACATTTAATGGCAAGGTAAGAATCACTTGCATTGATGTGCCATTTCAGTATTGTCTTCAGTATCATTGTGCACTTCATTGATTTCCAGTTTTTTTTCTACTCAATTTAAATCATGGTTATTGCATCACATGATTTTCTTGTGAGTAAAATTTTTACTTTCTCTTTGTTTTTATGAGCTCAGAAGCACACACTCCAAAAATCTCAAGGTGTATACACATCAGAGACCTGTCTCAATTGCAAAATCTTGTAATTTTGGCAACTTGGGAGGTTGAGGCAGGAAGATTAAAAGTTCATTCGGATTTTAATTGGAATTGCATTGAATCTGTATAGCACTTTAGGTAGTATAGCCATTTTGACAATATTAATTCTGCCTATCCAGGAACATGGGAGATCTTTCCATCTTCTAAGGTTTTCTTTAATTCCTTTCTTTAGTGTTCTGTAGTTCTCATTGTAGAGGTCTTTCATCTCTTTTGTGAGATTGATACCCAAGTATTTTATTTTTTTCGATGCTATTGTGAATGGGGTAGTTTTCCTAATTTCTCTTTCTGAAGATTCATCACTTATGTATAAAATGCATTGGATTTATGAGCATTGATCTTGTAACCTGCTACTTTACTGAATTCACTTATGAGTTCTAAAAGTTTTCTGGTGGAATTTCCAGGTTCCTCTAAATATATAATCATGTCATCAGCGAACAGGGATAGTTTGAGTTTTTCTTTTCCAATTCGTATCCCTTTAATTTCTTTGGTTTGTCTAATTGCTCTGGCTAGAGTCTCAAGGACGACTCCCATAGCACAAGAAATAAAAGCAAGAATCAACAACTGGGATAGATTCAAACTAAAAAGCTTTCTCTCAGTCAAGGAAACTATCAGTAATGCAAAGAGAGAGCCTACAGAGTGGAAGAATATTTTTGCCAACCATACTTCAGATAGAGCGCTAATTTCCAGAATCTATAAAGAACTCAAAAAACTCTACACGAAGAATACAAATAACCCAATCAACAAATGGGCTAAGGAAATGAACAGACACTTCACAAAAGAAGATGTACAAACAATCAACAGATATATGAAAAAATGTTCAACATCCCTAGTAATAAGGGAAATGCAAATCAAAACTACCCAAAGATTTCATCTCACCCCAATTAGAATGGCCATTATCAAGAATACAAGCAACAATAGGTGTTGGCGAGGATGTGGGGAAAAAGGAACACTCATACATTGCTGGTGGGGTTGCAAATTAGTGCAGCCATTCTGGAAAGCAGTGTGGAGATTCCTCACAAAGCTTGGAATGGAAACACCATTTGACCCAGTTATCCCACTCCTTGGCCTATACCCAAAGTACTTAAAATCAGCATACTACAGAGATACAGCCACATCAATGTTCATTGCTGCTCAATTCACCATAGCCAGATTGTGGAACCAACCTAGATGCCCTTCAGTTGATGAATGGATAAAGAAACTGTGGCATATATATACAATGGAATATTACTCCGCAATGAAAAATGATAAAATTATGGCATTTGCAGGCAAATGGATGAAATTGGAGAATATAATGCTAAGTGAGATAAGCCAATCTGAAAAAACTGAAGGACGAATGATCTCGCTGATAAGCGGATGAGGACATATAATGGGGGGTGGGAGGGGTTAGCATTAGGTTTAGGGTTAGGTTTAGGGTTAGGGATAAGGAGAGTGGTAAGAATGAAGGAAAGAAGGACTGTATAGAGGGAAAAGAGGGGTGGGAGGGGTGGGGGGGAAGGAAAAAAATAATCAAACATCATTGCCCTATATAAACGTATGATTACACAAATGGTATGCCTTGACTGTATGTACAAATAGAGAAACAACATGTATCCCATTTGTATATAATAATAAAAAAGAAAAAAGAAAAAGTTCAAAGCCAACCTTGGCAATTTAATAGAATTTGGTCTCAAAATGAAAATTAAACAAGAGTTAAGGATGTAGCTCAGTTTTAAAGTGCCTCTGGGGTCAGTTCACAATACTGAAAAAATTTAAAAATATAACCGTAACTATATCATATCAAGTTAATTGTTGGAAGTTTAAAACAATTTACAATTTCTGGAACTATCTCAGTGCTTTCATTTTACTGCATCTTTTAGCAATTAAACTTATAACTGTAATAATGTCTAGTGTTCATAATATAAAAATGGTGCTTAAAGGATGAATAAATATGCAGTTTTTCCATTACCCAAATTAATATTTTTTCTAATTATTTAATATTTGTTTCTTTTTAGATGGTAATTGACCTCTTTTCATTCATCTAATCTTTCAAACCTCATCATCAATAGTAGGAAAGTACATGAGGTATGTTCTTTATGTTTATCATGCAGTAGTTAGAGAAAAATGATTCCTTTGGAATTTACATTTGCAAAGATGTTATTTATTTCCATTAAGATGTGATATCATGACATTTCACATATAACCAGGTTGTTTGGAAAGAAAAACTGAACCTCACTGAAGTTTTCCTGAAATCCAGTGCTGTTTTGCTTCAACTTTCTTATTGACTAAAATGAGTAAAAGACAAAATAAAAATGAAAAGAAATATATTTTTTTATAAAGCACCTGAAGATCCATACCATAAAATTAATGAAGTCACAAGGAACAATCGGGGGCAAGAGATAAAGGGATGATGGCATAATCATGAAAAGAGAACCTGTGTTACCAAGAAAAGAATAAGTCATTTGTTTAAATCTTCAACATTTTTCAATTAAAGTGATTAGAACCTGCAAAGAATGAATAAATTGAATATGTAAGCAAATAATTCACCTTAGTTTTGATTTATCTAAACTACATATTAACTTGACCATAATTAAATGTTTTTTTTTTTTCCTCTCTTACTTATAAGGCACAAGGAAAGCTGAAAGAATAATCTGAAAGAGTGGGAAATATTTCCCTTGAACTGTATCTCCCACTATCATTAAGAAAACCATCCCTGCCAAATTTATTTTTTCCAGTGATACTGACACTTGATCCTAAAATTAGAAAAATATATATACTATATATGCTAGAAAGATCATCCTAGGTTTGTTAAATCAGTACCTTCGTGTCAATGGTTTTCAACTGAACACTATAATTGTGATTAAGAGTAAATAAGATTCCTGGAATTTTTAGTTTCAAATGATTTCTGAGGCCGAACAGAAACTAGTAAAATGGAGAAACAATTATCCAGGTATATAGTCCCAGCGTTCACAATAGAAATGCATGGTAAACTGAAGTCCCAGCTCCATCATTGTTGGTTCTATGACTCTGGAAATTGCTTGAATTTTTCTGAGCTTTTATATTTTCTCACACTGACAATAGGTATAAAATACAGCAATGGATTTGTGGAAAGCTTGAAATGAGCCTCCTTTAAAAAATCTAATGAAGACTCCAGTCCCCAGAACAGAAGAACCCTTAGTCATTGTGTATCCTCCCTGATTCCTTCATAACTTATAAAGATATTATTGATAATGTTGGTGGAGGTGGTAAACTGGATGAGTTTTCTAAGGGAAATTCATACCTGTGACTGAACTGATGAATAGCATCTAAGAGCCCTTACTGTATGTGAGGCAAATAACACTTTGAGAGATAAGTGAACCACACAGGTCTGTTCCCTCTTGACAGTTGAAGAAATAAAGCCCAAAGACAGTCACGGTTTTGCCAAGGTTACACAAAGAAATATTGTAAGAGCAAGACCTGAAGTCCAGCTGTACTGATTTCCTAGGTGTACAAATATGCTTTGGAAATCTTTCTTTTCTATGTATGCATGAGGTATAACATGATCCATATGTTAGCTTTTCAGGTATCTTTTTTAGCTTCACTAATATCATATTAAAAATGAATTGACTTTGTGGAAGTCCACCAGTATTTGGCTGGCATCTTAAAGCTTCTGAAATATTTTATTAAAAAATTAACACCAGCTATAAGCAATCAGGTAAAAATGAAATGCAGATACATGCATTGCAAAAACAAGGCTCAAAGTGGAAACACCTTTCTTCCCCTTGATTACTTCATGAGTCTTAGGCAGAAATAAAATGTGTTTCTAAAATCTATGTTTGATCTGCTTCTAAATTTTAAGTAGATAGTATTATTTCAATTGCATTTAAATATTTTCCCTATTTTAAAGCATAGATACATAAATGTTCCTGGTACAGTAAGTGATGGGTTATGGGGACTAAACATCCAGTGTCTACATTCTCAACATCCCTCCTTAGAAGAATATATTTTTCTTATATACTACTTTTAAATAAGTTCTAACTGTAAGAATTTATATATCACAGTTTTTATAATTTAATGTTGTATTAATTATATTTTATAGACATGTTTATCAAAAAGAGGAGAGTTTTGACCAGAGGTCACTAGTACTTACATTGATGATGAATCACATTATTGTTGTTAATCAGATGACAATTCAAATGTGACATCAGAGAAAACTGAAAACAAACATAGAGTTAAGATATTATGATTCTTGTGAGGACATTTGGTATTGGTCTGTTTTAATATGATCTTCTTTAGAATATAATTCAATGTAAAATCTAAAACTATCTATAACTATGTACCTTAATAAAAACTGTATTTTTACATTAATATAGTATTTTCTATGTGTATATGTGACTTTGTTTACATGGTTTTGTGTGTGTTCGTGTATGTGGAAAGAGAGTAAAACATGTTTTGTACATGTATGTATTTGAGCATAAATCTGCATGACTACTTAAATATATACACATACATGTAGAAGTATGTTTCCTTGTAAATGCATACGATGGTTTATACATGCAGAGCTCACAATATTTTTTCATGACCATTTTCCCATTCATTTATATATTCCTTGAGAATACAGTTTTAAATATCTGTGAAGTGCCTCATTTTTGAACTATTTTATTTTTAATCTTTCTTCCATTAAAATATATTTTGTCTTTTCCCATTGTCTCACTATTAAAATAACAGTTGGAGTGGTAATTCTTCAATAATTTAAAATAATCTCTTATTGCTCCCTTAGGATAGATTTCTGAAAGTGGAATTATTACTTCTTTATTGGTAATTATTTTAAAGATCTGGATACAAATTGCCAAATTACTTCTCTTAACCATATGAGTGATGTACTCTCTAAATAGCAGTCAGAGTGGGTTTACAAAGGTAAATCATGTTACTTCCTGGTTTAGGAAACCATTCTCAAAAAAAAGCACAACCATTCACCTCATTTGTTATTCTTCAGTCACCCTGACATTCCACAGACATAAAACCCCAGAGAATTTGCATACCTTTCATGTTGTTTTTGGTTTCTTTCCTACAAATAAGTTTTAGCAGATGGACTCCTTGTTTCTTTTTTCTTGTACTATATTCTGAAATCAGCTTGATCTCCATGGGGAGAAATCATAAGTTACAGCTACTGAGGGCTAATGAATTAGTGATGTGAGAGAAAAGAGAATGCTCCACGAATTTAAGTAAAATTTTTTTTTCCTTTTGAAACATGGATTATTAGGTCTTCCATCTGTCCTTAACATCTTTGTGAACTAGGTTAACAAAAGATGCTGCATTTCCATATAATTATATAGTGTAGTCAGGAAGAAAATTAAATTACTAAACTAAAAACTTTCCAAAGTAATGTAATGACCTGCCAGATAGTATACGTTTGATCATGACTACAACACATTAGTTGTTTATCACCAGTTTGCTTTTTAAATGAAATAGTCTTCATATGAATATTTATATTATTTACATAGTTTTGTAGCCAAGTCCTTCATGTGTTCTAAGGTTCTTTCTTCATTGAAACCTTTCCTGACTATTGCATTTCATTGTATATCTCACTGTTTCTTATATGTGTTCTACTCTATGATTTCTTGCATAACATTATAACCCCCTAAAATACTATGTAATTAAATTACTTATTATATCTCTAAGCCTCAACACAAGAATCTATGATTCTATGATTCCGAGGATTCTTTTTTTGGGGGAGTGGTATTGGGAATAGAACTCATAATGCTTTACCACTGATACATCCCAATGATAGGGATGCTAGAGACAGATGCCAGTGGTGGAACATGAGTTTAAGGGAAGGATTCCATAAAATGGGCCCATTGTGCCGACCCCCACATGCTATTTTCTCCAAGAAGCAATTTGCCTGCAACCCTGCCTGGCTTACATGAACAGGATATGTCACTTTCCTACAAATTGTTATCTAGAATAGAAATGCAGGCCCAAAATAATGTCAATAAGAATTCAAGTTATCCTGAAAGGGGGGAATTTTGTGACCCTTACACAGACCAGATCCTGAAATTTAGGGAGATAAGGATAATCCCCTCTAACTATAAAATCTGTAAAGACAGATAGGGAAAAATAGAGTTACTTTTTATTAGGTAGAGGGGAGTGAAGGAGGGGAAGGGTATGGGGGAAAGAATTATAGTGGAGTGAAATAGATTTTATTACCTCATGTACATACATGACTGCATGACGGATGTGGTCCTGCAATATGTATAATTAGAAAATTGAGAGATTACACTCTATTTATGTATGATCTATCAAAATGGATAAATGCATTCTACTGTCATGTACAACTAATTAGAAGAAATTTAAAAAATAAATAAACTGGTGAGCCTGGGCCAAAGTAACCTAGAGTGGTCATTGCATTAGGGACTGAATGTCTTTCATCATCCTGCTGCCAGTCAGAAGACAAGAAGTGGACCTGGGTGGAACTCTCTGGAAACTTCCCTGTTTCCCCAATAAAACTCAAGGGTAGGAGAGGCATGGAAATTCCCTCCTCTGAGAGAATTCACTCTCTCCTTTGTGAGTATCCCCTTTGCCCCTTTCCTATTCCTTCTAATAAACTCATGCTTATTTCTCTGAGTGACAGGTCTGAAATCACTCTGACTTCATTGCAAGATTGGAGTTTGAAGGGAGAGTCTTGTGCTGCCTCAGTTTCCTGGAAAGCCCCAGTCCTGCAATACCTACCCCTTTATTTTTTATTTATTCATTTTTGAGATAGGGTCTCACTAAGTTGCTAAGGCTGGCTGACTTTTTGTTCTCCTGCCTTAGGTTCCAGAGTTACTGGATTAAAGGAGTGTACCAGTGGGGCCCAACAGACATTGGGAATTTTTGTGTATTTGTTCAGTAAAATACCTCCAATGTTTATATTATGGCAGGTTTATAGTAGTTGCTAAATATTTAAATGTTGAAGGAATCAATGGATAATTTAAAAATGCCTTTCCTTGGCTAGCTATCAAAACTGAAAAACTGATTATTGTGACATCCTGACTGATCCTGCAGACAAACATGAAATTAATATATACAGTATGTGTGGCCTTTTAGAAAAAAACCTGAAGAGGTGTGCAAGTCCAATGAACTATAATTTGTGGAGTTATCTGAGATATTCTATTACAGAGGAAGAACTATTGGGATGTATTCAGACTAGTGAAGTGGGCCTTCCTTCAAGTGTAAGTAAGTGGTGGGAAGTATAATGCAGGATATAGATTTTCTCTGAGCTAGATTTATTCATACAGAAACTGAGAGTTTAGAAGAAGCATGAAAGATAGGCTATAATATATATATGAATGGATATTAGTGTTTTAGTCTCAACAATGTAATAGGTCCTCAACAGAAATATTTATGTATATACATATGCATATGCAAAAGTATTCTGCCTACATAAACATACACATAAGACTCAGACTGTTTTCCAAAATAACAGGTAAAAAGGAATTTATAACTAACCATTTTCATAATTATATATTATTCTTCTAAAAATATAACATTTTTCACCAGTTGTTATGAAAGGTATAAGTCCTTTCCTTTTTGCTAAGTCCATGAAATTGTCTACTATATGAAAGATGGTCAGAGAGTTTATGATAATATTTTTCAATTATGCTGATTAACCTATGTCACATTGTTCAGATAGATATTGATAGTGTATGCATAGACATATTGATGCTAGCAAAAGTGCTGATAAGTTATCAAAAAGAAGTGAGAAGAATAAGAAGGTCTACATCATCTGAGAGACTATTTAAATTGTCTGAAATAGAATGTTGGTAAAACTCAAGTAGATAGTTAATCAGAAGAAAATGGGAAATATGCCTTGAAAAACTAGAGAAACTGAGACATTAGTTATATAAAGCAGGAATCTTAGATGCGGGGCCTTTATATAGTTGTGTAAAAGGAAGAATATATAGCAATGAATTTGAAAATTGAGATGAGGAAACTTCCAAAATCTTCAAAATTTAGATTCTTTTGGCTTCTTATAGTGAAGTTGAAGAGGAAAGAAATAATTGAAATAAAAACAAACCATACCTTGATAAAGAAAATTTTTAGTCTATCCACATTTCAAAGAGGTTAAAGTTAGCAGATTAACCATCAGGGATGTCACTCTGGAGGAGAGACCATGTGTATAGCCAGACAAACTTGCTATTGCTGAAGAAATTAGACAGGTGATTCATGGAACCTCTCAGTCAACTCAGCAGAATTCAGGAATACAGATGAATTTATCCAGGGAGAATTTTCTTTAAAGTCTTATTAGGTCACATGACATACATACACAGGGGACCAAAAAAACTTTTGAGAAAAATTTTATCAGCAGAAACACTGCTGGATTAGGAGTGTTTCACTGAAAGGGCAGAAGTGGAACAAACGAAAACAAACAAACAACAAAAAAAAACAACTTAGTTCCAAGATTTTGCAAGTGTTACTGAAAGCTAAGTCCTTGTCTCTGATACCAATCAAATAATGAGGATATGGTTTTGAGAAAATGGAAAAAGAAGGATTTTTACTTTGCTAGCAAAGGAGAATGATAGGAAACTCCTGTTCCAAAGGCTGTGATTCTACCCATCAGTACGAACAGGGGGCTATTAAAGAAGTGATTAAAAGGCTATGTTTCACATGTTCTTTGTTAAAGTTGTAATTCACTGGTTAATTTGGTAGATAGTCCTTTCTGATATCTTCTGATACCATCCCCAAAGTCTGGATAACTTTGTTTCTATGGTGGTTGTGTACTCAAGGACATATAAATATGCCTAAATTGGGGAAGAATGGTAGTTCTAATTCCCCTGGGATTAGGGTTGGGAAGAGATTAGGGAGAAGTAGGGAGAAAGGAGAGAAAGAAACATGTCCATTTTAAAAATAAGTAGCAGTGGCAGAGTAGCAAGTGATATAGTCAAAGCATAAAGTGAACCACTGTTACATTTCCCCACTGTTGATTTCTACAAAAAATATTGGTGACGATATCACCAAGTTGCTTCCTGCTGAAAGAGGATGGAGTTGGAAGAAGTAACCCAAAGTCCTTGTTCTGTCATGTGAAGTGAGGACAGTTAAGGGCATTAGGCATCAGAGCAGTTCAGAGGTCCACAGTGGCAGATGGCAGGTTACAGGACAAGGCATACATAGGGCAGGGATCATGCTAAGACAACAATAAACAAGACAGCAATGCATTACATTTGTAAACAATTAGCACAAAAGCAATTCATATTTTAACCAGTCTCTGAAAATCATAAAGGCAGTAACTAATAATCATATCAGTGAAAAACAGATTAAGTTTATCAGTGTAGGAGGTTAGGAAGATTTGCAATTAGCTCAGGACAAATTAGCTCAGGATAAACGTGAAGATTTGTAATTAGCTCAGGACAAATTAGCTCAGAACAAACATGTGACTCTAGAATCCTTTGTGATCATTATCATTAGGCACTTCCATACAAGAATACTTCCTTTATAGCCCCCAGCTTTACTTACTTTTGATAGGGCTGACACAACTATACATATTAGATTACATTAAAAAAATTGTTTTTCATTTTAAATGTCCATGTAGGACTGTTTTTAGTATATATTCTTCTGCCAGGTGATAAAACCAGGTTGGTCAAAACTAACCTTGTTTCTATCTACTCTTAAGGGTCAGCTGAGATTCCTTAGAGATCACTCTTGGGAACGTGTGCAAAGCCTCTTGGATCCTTCAGATTTCCTCTTCCAGTGGTGCCATCTGTGAGGATGGGTCAATGTCTTATTGACCATATGTGGCTTCTCATGTAAGAGGGACATTTCCCTCTCCCATGGTCCTCCACTTTGTAGAATGTGCACTGGTTGGCATCCTCTACTCTAGGGTCCTCTTGATCTCTCTGATCAGCAGATTGAGTGACTCACCAGAGTTGCAAGGCCCAGAGAGGGGTCCCATTGTTCTCTGGGTCCTGTCTGACCTTCCAGAGCAAGGACCAAAATGTTGGCAGCTTTTTCCCTGGCACTTTAGTTCCTTTGAGCTCCAAGTTTTTGGTTTTCAACATTCAGTAGTCCAGTTTCATCAGTCTTAAAGTGGGAGTAGCAGATTATAACTTCAATATCTATCATTTTAGTTGCCCATTTTATTTAATTGGTGTTAGTATTAGTACTGAAAGTCAGTATTATATACTATCTGTCTTATAGGTGATGGCTTATTATCTCAAATTAACTCAAGTTGTTTTACCTCAAATTGCAGTACCTCTGCAAAGCACTAACAGGCAACAGTTATAAAATTTACAAGGAAAGTACAAAATAAAATTAACAGACCAGAAAAATTCCATTCCATTTGTGCAATAGCTATGAAACAATAAAGTGATTTTTATAATCTTAAACTTCTCTGTTTAGTTTGGGATCACAGTAATCTTTACAACAAAAATCAATCTTTTGAACACAACTTTAAATGATCTGAAATCTAGACTATTTTGGAGCCATCTAACATGGAGTAAGGTGAGATGCAGAGCCTTAACTCAGGTAAGGTGAGGCTTTTGACAAACAACATAATACAACATTGCATCTGAAACATGAATCAAACAAAGTCTAAGAGAGCTTTTAACTCTTAGTTTAAAAATTGCAAAATGTCTCCATGTTTTACAATGCCACCTCTAAACAGATTAGGCTTCCCTTATTACCTTCCAAAAGTACATTTAAATTCCAACTCCAGTATGAAGAGTAACACAAAATTGTATATCTAACTTATTGACAACAGGTTACTTTATCCAGCTATAAAACATCAAATGACATAAATAAATACCAACACACTTTGTTATTTCTATACAAATCCAAGACTATTATTACACATAATTTTAGTATGGAGAACAGCAACTTGGCAAAGTGCTCTCCTCTAAGCTTTACATTTAGCCAAGTTTGACTTTTAAGTATAATTTAGAACCCAGAATGTATGGTAAAAATAATCACGGGTCTGCAAGGGTTAGCAGTACTAGCAAAAATCAAAGAATAACCTTAAACCTCTTACACATTTAGAAATAGTGTTAATGATCAGAAGTAGATTTAGTCAATACAAACAGATGTAAGACAGATTTTCAAATAACAGTGTGGCCCTTCTATGTCAGATAAAATGTATAAAAGAGAGCTCTTATTGGTTACTTTGCCAGGAAACCCAGAAAAGATTTCATTTTTTAAACTTTTACATAACACTTAGGGCTAAGATAGAGTTCTAAGATGTATATTTACATCTAGTCATATATTCTTAGGGTGCCAACTATATTGTTATAACCTATAATAATAGTTGTTTTTCTAACCAGTTACAAAGTAAAAATTTAAAAGCATTTAAAACAGATACAAAACCTAATTCATTTCAGGCTTAGTTTTCCTAAGTATTAAAACCTAACAGATACAAGAAAATTATCTTGATAGATAATAGTCAAACAATGTTTCAGACTTTGCTTAATACCAGTACATTAAAGTTCAACTAACTTTGACTATACTAATTATAGCCAATTTAATCACAAACACAAAATATTTGAGATTTACCTTCTGCAAAACTTCTGACTTACTTAAACATTTACAACTTGTTTACATCCTTAGTTTTGTCCTCCTTCATCTTGGACTTTAGCACAAGAATATTACCTAACCAGATAAAATACTTTCTCATCCAAAAACATTTCTTTTTTCTTCTAATTTTCCATACTAAAATATATTTCCATACTTACAACTTTCTTTTATTTTTTCTAGTTTGGGACCCTTTTTTGAATTCATATTTCTAAAACAATATTTATCTATGCATTTAATCTACAGAACAAATTTAATCCAAGGAGATGGACGATCTACCATATGCAAGTACTATGTCTTAATCTTTTCTCTCCCAGGTGGCATTCAAGGGATTGGAGCACAGGATATTTTTGAGCCTGACCTGTCAGCCTTATTATTATCATGATACTATCAACTTTAAGTGAGTTCCCCACTGTCAATTTACCCAGAGACTCCTTTTAGGCCTGTTTCTTATACTAGACATATTGCTAGGCAACAGAGGAGGTCCTTTTCATCCTTTTCTTTAAGCTTCCTTTAAAGATCCCTTTGCAGAGGCTGCCTATAAAACCTGTGTCTGGCCTTAGTTTTAATTTATTCTGCCAGTCTCCCCATGCATTTAGTTTAATGGGATCCTGTTATAGCAAGAATTGTTTTGCCCAGTGATGAATATCCAATGGCCTAATGGGGTGTGCTGTCAGATCTTAAAAAGGGAGATTATTCCAGTCCATAGGTCATAAACTGACAGTGCTGGAATTTACTGCCATTTCCTTTATGGCCAGCAGCCTTCACCCACAGGGGCAAAAGGGGCTAGAAGGCAGAGCAGAGGTCATATCCTCTTTGGTCATTTTTCTACATCACAGGCAGCTTTTCCAAGATCCTCCTACACCATTTTATGGCTGGTGTCCTTGGTCTACAGTGAGATGAACTGTGGCTGCATGGGATCAGGCTGAAAAACAGTGCTGGGAGTGCCAGCTCTGGGTTTAAAATATTTCAATCTCTTGTAGCCCTTTCTTCTGGTGTCCTGATATCCTTGCATACAGGAGTCAGTCCTTTTGGGACCTTCAAATTAGTTCCTGACAATCAGACTCCTTGTTACAGTGGTCTACTTTATGCTTTGAATATAAACCTTGCTGATCAGTCACTGAAACTCATTTTTAAAATGGACATGTGTTTCTTCTTCTACTTGGCAACTTGCCATGGTCAGTTGTTTTAATTTTACTTATGTGTTTTTTTTTTTTTTTTTTTTTTTGCGGTGGTGGGGATCGAACCCAGGGCCTTGTGCTTGCAAGGCAAGCACTCTACCAACTGAGCTATCTCCCCAGCCCAGTTGTTTTAATTTTAGACATATTAGTGAGTGTGTAGTCCTATCTCAATGAGGTCTTACCAAATGGCTGTATTTGATAATGTATAATATAGTTTGAAAGAATTCCTTCAACTTCCTTGTTTCAAAACACATTATTTTTTATTCCAGCATATTTTTGTTTCTGAGAATATTTCAGAACATTTTGAAAGCTTTATAAAGTTTTATTTAGATTAGTTTATAAAGTCATTAGAAAATAAATTTAATTATTTTCTTCAAAAAAAAATAAATAAAATGAACATGTTTCTTTCTCTTCCTCTCTCCCTGCTCCTCCATAATCTCTCCCCCTCCCTCATCTCAAGGTGAACAGGATTATCTTTCTTCCCCATCCTAGCAGATT
This sequence comes from Sciurus carolinensis, assembly GCF_902686445.1. NCBI lineage: Eukaryota > Metazoa > Chordata > Mammalia > Rodentia > Sciuridae > Sciurus > Sciurus carolinensis. The sequence continues at coordinate 51,732,970 of NC_062223.1, read as the reverse complement.
TATCTGTCCCTGAGTACACACCCACCTAGGACCAAAGTAATTCAGACTTTGGGGGAGATACCAGAAGATCTCAGAAATGACTATTTTCCAAATTAGCAAGTAAATTACAACTCCAACAGAGAACACATGGAATATAACCTTTGAATCAACTCTTCATTCTTATGGGCATAATCCCAGTCTTTGTGATGGGAGTTCCCTGTGTTTCTCCTTTGCTAGCAAATAAATAAACCTTCTTTGTCATTTTTCTGAAGACAATGTCCTAGTTATTGGATTGGCACTGGGGACAAGGACCTAGCTTTCAGCAACACCCTTATTATGAAACTATATACATGCCTGTATATAGAGAATCTCTTATATACTTTATCCCTGAAAGACCAACTCCAACCTCAAGATTGTGTAATAATCCAAAGAACCCATTCAGAGGCCAAGTTTTGATATAGTAAACCATCTTTCTCTTAGGTAGGTTTAAACCTATTGGTTGCCCATTCAGTCAAGATCTCTGCTCAAGAGACTAACAGTAAGATCAATGCAGCATGGCCTGTCTTAAAGTGCCAGTAACATATAAAAACACAGACGAGAGAGGATAACTGAAACCAGGACTGACAAACAGACAGACCTGGTTTCACTTGCTTTACCTTTGAGAGACCAACTTCATCTTCAAGACTGTATAATAATCCAGAAAGCTATTCAAAAGTTAAATTGTTGCAGTAAAACATTATCTTAGACAGGCTTATACCTGTAGGTGACCTTTTCTTCATCTCACTTTACCTCTGACAGATCAACTTCAATTGCAAGATTATACAAAAAAGAAACACAGAGAGACAACCTAGAAGAGCCCAAAAAGGCATGGCCAATAGACAGGAACCTTTAAATGGATCAGTCAATATCTTTCCTAAGAGACTATATATAGATACAATGCCAGGTTGGCCATGTCTTAAAAAGGATGGTAACAGATACAAACAAAACAAAAACACAAACAGACAACCCCAGTGAATTCCCAAACTCAAGGTCAACAAACACATGAGAATCTAGAAAAAACCAGAAGGGAGTAAATATCCCTAGGATCTTGAGTCCCACTTAACCATGACTCCTACACCAGTGGTGCCAGATGTCCCCAGAAAGAGGGACTAGATGTTCCCATGAAGATAAACCAGCTGTGTGAAGTCAAGGGTTTCCCTGTGCACACTGGGGGACTTACCAGATGGCAAAGGATCTTGTAACTTTCCTGAGTTCAGTTTCCTTTTTCTCAAAGTGGACCATGATGGAGCAACCTGTTTATATTTAAGGCTTGTATTCAAAAAAATAAAGTGGACCACTTTTACACAAGCAGATAAAAACAGTTGAAGAATCTATTCAGTGGCAAAACCATACTACCTCTTAAGAAAAAGGAAAGATGCCTGTGGGGGTAAGAGGGATGGAAATGCAACCTAGACTTGGAGCATCAGACTGAGGACAAATACATGGGTTCAAGAGAGTGGAAATTCAAACCACATATTATTCCCAGACTTCAAATCCTAATAGAATTTGACCAGTTGCATTTCAAAAATTGAGAGAGAGGGGACAATAGTTCTTTTCTTATTTCCATTTTTTTCTATTTTGGAATGTGAATATTATACTGTTCCCTATGCACGACCCATCTCTGTGTTTTGGATGCATATAATTTGCTTTGTGATTCCACAGGTCTACTACAAAAGGGATGAAGATGAGATGAAGAAGGAAGAAAATAGAGAAACAATAATGTTATGCTGTTGGCCTTGAAGAAGAGGAAGTGATCCTGGAGTCAAGATATGCAAGGAGTTCAGTACAGAATAGAAAAGGCAAAGAAATATATTTTCCCCTTAGTGCCTGGAGAAAACCTGACATCTTAGTTTCAGTTCAGTAAAAGTCGCTTTGGAATACTATAGGTGAAATAAAAACTGTGCCATTTTAAACCAGGAAATGTGTGATAGCTTGTTAGAGCAGCAATAAGAAACTAATTTATTTCAGTTCCTATATTATAATCCTATAACAAATATAAGAATCCAGTTATTATAACTGAGGAAATAACAAATTCTTTGAAGCTAAAATGACCAGAAAGAATGAAGAACTAAACTGTACTAGTGAGGGCCAAAAATTGGTTGAAGTTAAGTGGCAAAAAGAGTATTTAAAGATGATGATAGATATTGATGTCTAAAATCAGTTTAGCATTTAGCATATGGCTGTTTTTACCTTCTAAGATTTACATGAAATCTTCTTAATAATTTTACCAAAAGAACTTTTAGCATATCCTCACTTTTCAGGCAAGAAAATTGAAATGGTAGAGGTTAAATGACTTCCTTAATTACACATAATGAATGAAATCAGAAATTCTGTCTAATATGTCTGTCTCTAGAAACAAAGTTATAAATCTCATGACTTCTGCTGAGATGCAGAGAAATCAGAAACAGCCTTCAGAGTAGGGCAGAAACTTAGAAGATTTTAATATTTATTGGGTTTTATATTTGAAGAGGAGTGGAGATGTAACCATTATGGGCAGTGGTACCGTGTAAAGCCTTTCTCTGCTCATTTCAGCAGGAACAGAGTATCTTCTTTTGGTTTTTTCTTCAAGATTTAGCAAAGATTGTGGATTAAAGGATTGACTATAAATAGCTTCATATGTACAGGTACTAATCATGATTTGGAAAGAGAAGAAAATGAATTTGAAAGATATTAGGCTCTTTAAGGTAACCTTGATCATACCATCTGGATAATATGAAAATTGAGTCTGGAAGGAAATTTCTTTCTCTAATCTTCAATTGTATGAAAATGAAGAGAAAATTGATTTTATCCTCTCCAGACACATCCATGAAGCCTTGTTTCAGGGCTTGAAGGATTCATCATTCTGTTACACCAGCTGAATTTTTCACAACTTATGCATAATCACTCCCTAAGCAAATAGCAATGTTGATGAAGACTCATGAAACAATTCAAGCTAATAATAAATGCAGTTACTTTTTGCTAAGATACTATTATGATAAATAGAAAAAGATGAGCTATAACACAGCTCATAAAAGAGTAGATTGTTTAAAAAAATTAAAAACCAAAGCTTGGTTCAACATTTTAGTGATTTGTTTTCATCTATTATAAAGTGAAAAAAAAATTCCAGATGGAACACTCAGAGGTATCAGTAACCATCAGCTCCTAACTCTGGACTGTCAGTTCAGCAGAGGAACTCAGGGGCAGGAGGGAGTTTTGATCAGGCAGTGTGCATTAACAAATCTAAGGATAAAAAATATAAAAATCAACATTTGTGAGAAATATGTTCAGAATTCTATCATATCATTTTTATTATTTATTATTTAGAAGAACAAATAACAGAAAAATTTTGTTTAATTTTAAGGAAGAAATTATGGGAAATTTGTATTATTTTGGATTGTGGAAATATAATCCCTTGCTTTCAATAGCATATATACATTCACTCAGTAATACTCAACTATCTTGAAATCTTAAGGGAAAAACAAGTTGGAGTGATATCTATAGTATAGGGCAACACATTATTGCATATTTTGCATATATTTATCAAACAAGAATTGAAAATTAATTCCTTCTGGAAAAATATGTATATCTGTAGAGGAGAGGTTTTGGTTTCCTCAGGTTTAGAAGTTTCATATTCCAGCAAAGAGAAAAAGGTTGTTTGAAGAGCAGAGGGCTACACATACCCAGCTGATCAGTATTGCTTTGTAGATTTGCTATTGACATTTTGATATTATTATTGATTATTACATCTTTATATTCTTTGATATTACTATTATTTTTATTCAAGTATTATTTCACTATATGCCTTATTAATTAACTTTTAAATAAATTTATTTAAATAAAAGTGTGAAATGGTGCATACTTGTGGGATTTCATGTTTTTTCAATAATTTACACAAAGGTGAATGTTTAAATTAGGTTAAACATACATATCTCTTCCAACATTCTTCATCTCTTCAAAATTAGATTCCAAATTCATTCTCTGTCTGTTTCACATACACAGTAAATCATCACTATCGAGAGTCACCCTACTATGCAAAAACACAAGAGAAATTCTTACTTGTAACTATAACTTCGTATACATTGATCAAACCTTTTCTGTCTCTCTCTGTCTTCTACACTCCTAAGTCTCTGATAGCCACCACTCTTTCACATTTATTGAAATGAATTTTTCAGATAACACATATGAGTGAGGTCATGTGGTCCTGTCTTTCTGTGCCTGGCTTATTTCACTTAACATAATGCTCTTCAGTTCTATCTATATTGGTGCAAATGACAGGATTCCATACATTGTAATGTTCAAATATTATTCCATGGCACATATTAAGCACATTTTTCTTTAAACCAATCAGCAATTGATGTATACAAAGGTTGTTTTCATTTCTTGGCTATTTTGAATAGTCCTGCAATCAACATGGGAGAGCAAATGACCTTTGGATACACTGATATCAATTCCTTTAGATATATACCTAGTTGTGGAATAGCTGGATCATATGGTAGTCCTATTTTTATATTTGTGAGGAACCTCCATACTTTACTCAATGATAACCAGAATGTGACAAAGTTCTTTTTTCTTTGCATCTTTGCCAGTACTTGCTATCTTCCTCCTCCTTCTCCTCCTTCTTCTTTCTCTTTTTTCTGCAGTGCTGGGAATCCAATATAGGTCCTTTTGCATGCTCGGTAAGAGCTCTACCACCGAGCTACATTCCAGCCCCTTTAGTCTTTTTGATAATAGCCATTCTTCCTGGAGTGAGGAGATATCTCATTGTTGATTCAATATGTTTTCCTGATGATTAGTGGTGTTGAGCATTTTTTTTTTCATTTATCTGTTGTCCACTTGCATGTCTTCTTTTGAGAAATGTCTCTTAAAGCATATTGTCCATTTTTTAAATAAGTTTGTTTTCTGTGATTGAGTTTTTGGAATTTTTTTATAAATTCTTGATCTCAATCCCTTGACAGATATACACATTGCAAATATTTTCTCCTATTCTGTAGGTTGTCTCTGCTTTGTCAATTGTTCTTTTCCTGTTCAGAAACTTTTTAGTTTGATGTAATCCTGTTTGTCTATTTTTACTTTTGTTCCCTGTGCCTTTTCAGTCTTAGCCAAAAATTCCTTGCCCATCACAATGTCTTGAAGGATTTCCCCTAGATTTTCATCTTGCAGTTTCATAATTTCAGGTCTTATATATTTAATTCATTTTGAGTTAATATTTTAAATAAAGAGAAATAATGGTATAATTTCATTCTTCTGTATTTGAACATACAACTTTTTTACCGAGTGTGTGTTCTTAGCATTTTATCAAAAATTAATTGGTTAGGAATGTATGGACATCATAATGATTGCCTATTCTGACTTATTATAATATCAAATAGTTATTTAAAAGCAGTGCATATTACATGGTTCCATTAATGTTTTCAAGTATATGTGTGCACTTGGATATAATAGTAAATATATATGAAAAGGACCTAAATATCCTTGCAAAGTCCAATTAAAAATGGTTATCTGTTGGGTAGCATGACAGAGAAGAATAACTCTCCACCAAAATCCTTCTTTCTCTTCTGGAACACAGATAGAATAAGACTCCTGGATGCTCACTCAAGTAAATATGTCGGATGTTTACACTTTCATTAAAAGAAATGGTGAAGAAGTGCTTTAATTTTCAGTCCCATCCAGAAAAATCTCCAATCACATTTTTTCGTGTTCATTCTTTATCTCCAAGAAAAACATCCTACAGAGAGAAGTCAAGATGGATGGAATCTAGATCCCTGAATCATGAATTGTCACAGAAACTTCTGATGACTAGGCTTACCCTGAATGAACAGTTACAGTAGTGAGAAGTTTTATTTATATAAGACTTTTTATATTTTTACATATATTTGCTTTATAAATACCCTGTGTAATACTAGTTGAGAATGAGAGTCATACATGGTAAAGAGGGAAAGTGTGATAGGAAATTGTTATGTTTTATTCTGTATAGTTATAAATAAGTTGCAATTTTAATCTTCAGTGATACTGCACACATGAAATGTGCATGCAATAAAACTATATGTTTTTATTATTTTACATCCTAGTATACTAAGCAATCTTCTCTTCATTAAAATGTCAGTTGTTTACATCATATAGCTGGAGTTTATTTGCATGTACTTGAAAGAACTGTACAAATATGTTTAGATAAATATGAAAATTTCTCTATCAAGGAGGATGTAGAAATAAGTACCAAAATTCAAACTAATGTGAGTTAACTAGTCCTTCAAAGTTATAAAAAAGATAATATATACATATGAACATAGCAATAACTATTATTTACATAACAGAAAATGAAAACTAATGTTTAATTAATTTTAAACTGATGGAGTCACATGCTCTAACAAATGTCTTAGCATTTAATCAGGCATAATTCACAATACTTCCCTTTTATGAATTTAAATTTACAAGCATTTATTGAAGGTTTATGATGGATGGGAATCAAGGCACCAAAAAGAAATATATATATATATACACACACACACATACATTTATATATTTACACCCACATATATTTCTAGTTATGATTTTTGAGTCTCAGTTTCTTCATAGATAGCATGGAGAGAAGATCTTCCTTTCTTGATGTTATCTGCAATGTTTTATCTAGTTCCCACACTCTAGTCATAATTAATGGATTATATTTGCTAAGGGATAATTATGTGCTTGGGTGATTTCTAAGGGCTATACACATCCACTAATAATTAAGTCACCTCAACCATCACAAGAAATATATACTGATTATTCACCTTCTATAGATGAAGGAAAAAAACACCCAACGATAAAATTAAAATGCCAAAGTTGCCTAGCTCTTAGGTGTTGAATGCTACAGAACTTTATTCTAAACTACTAGACTACCCCGCCCAGTAGTAGTTCCCAGTTCCTTACTGTCAGCATATCTTCTCACATCATCATATTTGTATTCTTGGTGGTATCTTTGTCTATATTGCATTCTTCCTGTATCTCTCCCCCAACTGACAGAGATGTGCCCAAGTCTCCACCACTTGTCACTCTTGGGTGATTTTGTATTCAGTATTAATAGTACTACTCATAGTAAATTTTAAATGTTATGTTTTTAAATTCTCAGGGCAATGGAGACAAGAAAACCCCATAAATTTAGGTCACTTGCCAAAATCTTAGGATGAACAATAGGAAAAACAATATTCTGTCTAAAATTTATACGACTCAAAAATAGTCTTATTTCCATTATGGAAGGTGAACTGAAACAGGTAACAAAGTTTCAAAAAGTAAACAGTATAATTGAGACAATGAGTGCTCAGAAATAATTCAATCAGAACAATAATCCTTTTGGTAGCAAAATGGTATAAACATTAAGGAAAGCAGTATGGAGATTACTCAGAAAACTTGGAATGGAACCACCATTTGACCCAGCTATACCACTTTTTGGTTTATACCCAAAGGACTTAAAATCAACATACTACTGTGAAACAGACACATCAATGTTTTTAGGAGTTCAATTCACCATAGCTAAAATATGGAACCAACCTAGGTGCCCTTCAACAGATGAATGGATAAGGAAAATGTGGTACATGCATATACCATGGAATATAACTCAACTTTAAAGAAGAATGAAATTATGGCATTTGTGGGTAAATTGATGGATTTAGAGAATAACATGCTAAGTGAAATAAGGTAATTCCAAAAAACCAAAGGCTGAATGTTTTCTCTGATATGTGTATACTAATTCACAATAAGGGGGATTAGGATAGGAAAGAAGAGAGTTACTTTGTATTAGGTAGAGGGGAGTAAAGGGAAGGGAAGCAGTATGGGGGTAGGAATGATAGTAGAGTGAAACAGACATTATTACCTCATGTACATATATGACTGCATGACTGATGTGAATTGCCATATGTAAATCAGAAAATTGAGATATCACACTCCATTTATTTATGATCTATCAAAGTGTACAAATGTATTCTACTGTCAAGTGCAACAAATTAGAACAAATAAAAAATTAAATAAATAATAATTAAATAAATAAATGAAAAACTCTCTACTGTCATGTATATCTAAAAAGAAAAAATAAAAAAGGAACAATGAAAAAACAAAAAAGACTGCCTGTAATATAGGTAGTTTGTTTATGGAAGTCTGGTCTGTTGAGGTGCACTCCGAACCTCACCTGTGAGAAATGAAGGAGCAAGTTAGGACATGGCCACAGGGCAGGTATTCCAGACTAAGTACTTTTGGGTAAATTTTATGACTGCAATAAGTTTAGACCAAACGAGCAAAGAAACAAGTAGTGAAATTTAAGATTCAAGAAAGAAGAAGCTACCAAGAAATAACTCACCTCAATGCCACTATGAACTACTTGAAATTGAGAGTGAAATGATCTGATTATTCCTTAGTGAACCACCCTTAGTATGAAGTAGAGAATACATATTGTGGGGGTTCATTTAGTAAGTGGTTTCCTTAGGCCAAGTGGATATTGATATGATCTTGAATGAAATTGGCAAAAAATATAATGAGAAAGAACTACAATAGGAAATATTTTCCACAGGTAACCTGTCTTGATAATGAACAAGGTGGGGGAACGGGGAAATTTAGATAATGGTTTTAGCATTATTTAATGTGGAGTATGTTATAGATTGTTTTGTTAGGTGGTGGTAAAATGAAGAATTTTGCTTTGAAAAGAGTAGTACTGTTTCTGAAGTACTATTACCTCTGCTTTTGTGTTTATTCATAACAATGTGCTGTGACACAGAGAGGATTATGATCTATGATTTACCCAGCCTTTCTTTTGTTTTTTTTTTTTTTCCATCCTCACATCACTTACTAAATCATTTATAATCACTTTATTGGCCAAATCCAAGAGCAATCCTGAAGGTAATCGAGAAGGTCTGTAATGACAGAGCTACCTGGGGGCATGTTAGGTAAATGCATTACATATATTTTCTGGGAATGTTGTCTCAATAAACCATTTGATTAAAATATGTTCATTCAAAGTTCAGAAAAGTTGCAATAATTTATCAGTACAAGTTTAGAATAAGAGTTTGAAAATAGCACTTACATTTGAAGTCGTCCTCACTTCCAGACACCATCTCTTCCTGCTCATGTACAGGAACCATGCTTTTGCTTCCTTAATTTCAAAATTCATTATTCTTGGATAATTTCCTATTTCTTTGCATAATAAAATCTTAATTCTATTATTACTCACCATGAAATGGCTATTAAGGGCTGTTTTTCATTAAAAAAAATATAAATTTTCTTGTCTCTGAAATAACTTAATACTATGTATTTAATGTGGTTTACATCATTACTCATGAAGTTATATCACCCACTATCTCTGTGCCTCAAATGAATACTGGCTGCCAATCATTCTTTCAAATGCATTATTGTGCTTTGATAACAAAAGTAAACAGTTTTAAGTTCATCTGTTGTAAGCAGTAAAGTGTGAAAAATTATTTTCTGGTTATGACAAATTCACTATTTAGAATTGTGTAGTGGAAAGGGAATAAATTAACTTCTAATCATGATTGCTCTTAAACTCTTTAGATGTCATCACTGCATTTCTAGGCTGGCAACTTTTCAGTGGTAACTACCTCTCTGAAATGCATGGGAAGGATAAATGAGGGTTCGTGTGCAGAACAGAAAAAAAGTATTATAATTGCACATGGGATGTCCATTGCCTCCTTAGCATGGCTTAAGACCCTGGTGTCAACAAATCAGTAGGAACAAACAGAGAGGACGTTCATTGAAGGGTACGTTGTAGGAATGTCATCATGAAAGCCTTCAGAGAAGAAAGATAAGCCACCCCTCAGAGGACTGCCCGCCATGCAAAATGGAACCTGCAGATGGGGTAGTATGATTGTTCTGAATGACAGTAGACCTTGTGTGCACAGCAAAAGAGATAGACATTCTCATCCCCACCACCCCCAGGTTAGAAAAAGTGCTACGGTCAGAACTTAGACAGGCAAGACACAACACACAGACCCTCACGATTCAATTTAAGCACATGAGTAAGAAGTGGAATACTGGTATCCCAGAAAACTGAACTCATCCTGTGGCTGATATGAGTGAAAACTCCTTCAAATCAACATGTCAGTGCTGCTCTGGAAGCCCAATATGTGATTCCCTACAATACTGCACCCTCCAAAAGGAGGAAAGATCTCACCATCTCACCAAGTAGCAGTTTTAGAATCAAAAATTATCCAGGGGGGATCAGGGATCAGTGACCTAGGTATTATTCCTGGAATTTTTCAAAGCATATGGTCAACATGTTTATATATTCATACCTGCATCCTCATGTGGGATGTGGAACACAATGCCAGGAGAACAATACTGGTTACAACATTCCCAGGAACTGACTTGGAACAGACTGGGACTTAAAATATTCTGAGGAAAGTATTTAAAAGCACAGAACCTTTGCAGAGCAGGGACCAACTAGCTCAAGAAATTTTATATTATAGGTGAGGGGCTGTGGCTCACTGGTATAGTGCTTGCCTCGCATATGTGTGGCACTTGATTTGATCCTCAGTACCATATAAAAATTAATCAATAAAGATATTGTGTCCATCTACAACTAAAAAAATTTTTTTTTTTAAAGTGCGCCTTCTGGGGAGGATCCAAGATGGTGGACTAGAGGGTGACTTCATCTCCCGTCGCTACGGAACTCAGGATTCAAGAAGGAGAGGTATTGAAAGACTCGGACCAACATAGAGCCATGAGGTGAGTCTCTTCCACCAGGTGAAGCTCAACCCGGTTGGCAGGCCCAGACAGTGGGCAGCTTCTCAGAGCAGGGCAGGGCAGTGAGAGTCTTCCCCAAGCAGCCCTGCTCCCTCTGGCGGCAGGCATGGTCCACAGCCAACTTCTCTGAGCATGCCCACCCAGTGATAGCTTTTCCGCACAGAGCCAACCCCAAACCCTGAACCCAGCAGCGGCCCTGGCCCGCAGGCAGCTTCTGGGACCAGGGCAGGACAGCAAGAGGCTTTCCCAAGCAGACCGGATCACTCCGGTGGCAGGCAGGGTCCACAGCCAGCTTCTTGGAGCAGGCCCGCCCAGTGAGAGCTTTTCTACACAGAGCCAATCTCAAGCCCTGAACCCAGCAGTGGGACCTGGCCCACAGGCGGCTTCTGGGACCAGGGCAGGACAGCTAGAGGCTTTCCCTGAGCATCTCATCTCTCTCCAGCCACAGCAGTCCCTGTCTACAGCCAGCTTCTTGGAGCAGGCCCGCCCAGTGAGAGGATTTCCACATAGAACCAGCCCCCAGCCCTGGACCCAGTAGTGGGCTAGGGGTAGTTGTCTTCAGAAGCACTGCATTATCAAGTTCCTCCAAGAATTCAGGCTACTGAAGACTGGGAGGTGATATACTGGAAATCTACAGGGACACTATAAGCCAATAGAGGAAATCTGCAATATCTCAGAGTCCCACTGGTATCTGACCAAAATGAGAAAACAAGGGAAGAAAATGTCCCAAACACACCTAGATACTATATCAATAAAATCCAATGATAGCACAGCAGAAGAAATGTCAGAAAGGGAGTTTAGAATGTACATAATTAAAACCATCAGGGAAACAAACAAGGAGATGAAAGAGCAAATGCAGGCATTAAATGATCGCAACAATCAACAGTTAAAACAGCAAATACGGGAAGCAAAAGATCATTTCAATAGTTAGAGATACTGAAAAAAAAAAAAAAAAAGAGAAATCCTTGAAATGAAGGAAACAATAAACCAAGTTAAAAACTCCATAGAAAGCATAACCAATAGGATAGAACTCCTGGAAGACAGAACCTCAGACATTGAAGAAAAAATATTTAATCTTGAAAACAAAGTTGGCCAAAGAGAGAAGATGGTAAGAAATCATGAACAGAATCTACAAGAATAATGGGATATCATGAAAAGGCCAAATTTAAGAATTATTGGGATGAGGAAGGCTTAGACAAACAAACCAAAGGAATGAACAATCTATTCAATGAAATAATATCAGAAAATTTTCCAAATCTGAAAACCGAAATGGAAAACCAAGTACAAGAGGCTTATAGGAATTCAAATACACAAAATTACAACAGACCCACACCAAGGCACATTATTATGAAAATACCTAACATACAAAATAAAGACAGAATTTTAAAGACTGGGAGAGAAAAGAATGAAATTACATTCAGGGTGAAACCAGTAAGAATATAGGCAGATTTTTCAATGCAGACCCTAAAAGCTAGAAGGGCCTGGAGGAACATTTAACAAGCCCTGAAAGAACACGGATGCCAACCAAGAAACTTATAATCAGCAAAACTTATCTTCAGATTTGACGATGAAATAAAATCCTTCCATGATAAACAAAGGCTAAAAGAATTTACAAAAAGAAAGCCGGCACTACAGAACATTCTCAGCAAAATATTCCACGAGGACAAGATGAAAAACAATGATGCAAATCAGTAACGGGAGGAACTAACCTAAAGGACCAACCAAATAAAGGAGAAATCAAGTCGTGTCAAAAAACAAAAATGTGTCAAATGACTGGCAATACAAATCATATCACAATAATAACCCTGAATGTTAATGCCCTGAACTCATCAATCAAAAGACATAGACTGGCAGATTGGATTAAAAAGAAAGATCCAACAATATGCTGCCTGCAAGAGACTCATCTCATAGAAAGATATACCCACAGACTAAAGGTGAAAGGATGGGAAAAAACATACCATGCACATGGACACAACAAAAAAGCTGGAGTATCCATCCTCATTTCAGATAATGTGGACTTCAAGCCAAAACTAGTCAGAAGGAATAAAGAAGGACACTACATACTGCTTAAGGGAAGCATAAATCAGCAAGACATAACAATCATAAATATCTATGCCCTGAACATTGGCTGATCCATGTGCATCAAACAAATCCTTCTCAATTTCAGAAATCAAATAGACCACAACACAATAATACTAGGCGATTTTAACACACCTCTCTCACCACTGGACAGATCCTCAAAACAAAAATTGAACAAAGAAACCATAGATCTCAATAACACAATCAATAATTTAGACTTAACAGACATATATAGAATATACCATCCAACAAAGAACGAATACACTTTCTTCTCAGAAGCACATGGATCCTTCTCTAAATTAGACCATATTTTATGCCACAGATCTACTGTCAGCAAATACAAGAAGATAGAGATACTACCTTGTATTCTACCAGATCATAATTGATTGAAATTAGAAATAAATGACAGAATAAAAAACAGAAACTTCTCCAACACCTGGAGATCAAATAATACACTACTATATAATGAATGGATAACAGAAGACATCAGGAGGGAAATAAAAAATTCTTAGAAATAAACGAGAACAAAGACACATCATATCAAAATCTCTGAGACAGTATGAAAGCAGTACTTAGAGGAAGCCATGGAGCAGATTCAACAAAAGAAAAAAAAAAATATCAACAAAAGAATGACTTAAACTACAGCTCAAAGCCCTAGAAAAAGAAGAACAGACCAACAACAAAAGTAGTAGAAGACAGAAAATAGTTAAAATCAGAGCTGAAATCAACAAAATTGAAACAAAATAAGCAATCAAAAAAATTAACAAAATAAAGAGTTGGTTCTTTGAAAAAATTTTTAAAAAATTGATAAACCCTTAGCCACACTAACAAAGAGAAAACTCAAATTACAAAAATTTGCAATGAACAAGGAAATATCACTACAGACCCGAGTGAAATACAAAACATAATTAGAAGCTATTTTGAAAATATATACTCCAACAAAACAGAAAACCTTGAAACATCAACAAGTTTCTAGAGACATATGAATTACCTACACTGAACCAGGAGGACATACACAACTTAAATAAATCAATTTCAAGCAGTGAAATAGAAGTCATCAAAAAACTACAAAAAAAGAAAAGTCCAGGACCAGATGCGTTCTCAGTCGAGTTCTATAAAACCTTTAAAGAAGAGCTCATTCCAATACTCCCCAAAGTATTCCATGAAATAGAAGCAGAGGGAACCCGCCCAAACTCATTCTATGAAGCCAATATCACCCTGATACCTAGACAGAGACACATCAAGGAAAGAAAATTTCAGACCAATATCCTTAATGAACATCGATGTAAAAATTCTCAACAAAATTTTAGCAAATCGCACACAAAAATATATTAAAAAGATAGTGCACCACACTCAAGTGGGTTTTATCCCAGGAATGCAAGGTTGGTTCAACATCCAGAAATCAATAAATGTCATTCACCATATCAACAGACTTAAAGTTAAGAATCACATGATTATTTTGATAGATGCAGAAAAGGCATTCGATAAAATACAGCATCCCTTCATGCTCAAAACACTAGAAAAAAATAGGGATAGAGGGAACATTCCTTACATTGTAAAGGCCATCTACGCTAAGTCCATGGCCAATATCTTTCTAAATGGTGAAAAACTGAAAGCATTCCCCCTAAAAACTGGAACAAGGCAGGGATGCCCTCTCTCACCACTTCTATTCAATATCGTCCTTGAAACTCTAGCCAGAGAATTTAGACAGACCAAGGAATTAAAGGCATACAAATAGGAAAAGAAGAACTCAAACTATCCCTGTTCACTGATGACATGATTATACATTTAGAGGAACCCAGAAATTCCACCAGAAAACTTTTAGAACTCATAAGTGACATCAGTAAAGTAGCAGGTTACAAGATCAATGCTCATAAATTCAACGCATTTTTATACATAAGTGATGAATTTTCAGAAAGAGAAGTTAGGAAAACTACTGCATTCACAATAGCATCAAAAAAATAAAATAATTGGGAGTAAATCTCACAAAAGAGGTTAAAGACCTCTACAATGAGAACTACAGAACACTAAAGAAAGAAATGAAAGAAAACCTTAGAAGATAGAAAGATCTCCCATGTTCTTGGATAGGCAGAATTAATATAGTCAAAATGGCCATACTACCAAAAGTGCTATACAGATTCAATGCAATTCCAACTAAAATCCCAATGGTGTACCTTACAGAAATAGAGCAAGCAATCAAGAAATTCATCTGTAAGAATAAGAAACCCAGAATAGCTGAAGCAATTCTTAGCAGGAAGAGCAAAGCAGGGGATATCACAATACCAGATCTTCAACAATTCTACAAAGCAATAGTATCCAAAATGACATGGTATTGGCAGCAAAATAGACAGGTAGATCAATGGAACAGAATAGAGGACATGGACACAAACCCAAATAAATACAATTTTCTCAGACTAGACAAAGGGGCCAAAAATATGCAATGGAGAAAAGATAGCCTCTTCAACAAATGGTGCTGGGAAAACTGGAAAACCATATGCAACAGAATGAAATTAAACCCCTATCTCTCACCCTGCACAAAACTCAACTCAAAATGGATCAAGGACCTCGGAATCAGACCAGAGACGCTGCATCTTATAGAAGAAAAAGAAGGTCCAAATCTTCAACATGTCAGTTTAGGATCAGACTTCCTTAACAGGACTCCCATAGCACAAGAAATAAAAGCAAGAATCAATACTGGAGTAGATTCAAGCTAAAAAGCTTTCTCTCAGCAAAGGAGACTATTAGCAATGTGAAGAGAGAGTCTACAGAGTGGGAGAAAATCTTTGCCACTCATACTTCAGAGAGAGTGCTAATTTCCAGAATATATAAAGAACTCAAAAAACTACATCAAGAATACAAATAATCCAATCAACAAATGGGCTAAGGATATGAGCAGACACTTCACAGAAGAAGAGCTACAAGCAATCAACAGATATATGAAAAAATGTTCAACATCTCTACTAATAAGAGAAATGCAAATCAAAATTACCCTAAGTTTCCATCTCACCCCAATTAGAATGGCGATTATCAAGAACACCAGCAACAATAGTTGTTGGCAAGGATGTGGGGAAATAGGTACACTCATACATTGCTGGTGGGGTTGCAAATTAGTGCAGCCACTCTGGAAAGCAGTATGGAGATTCCTGAAAGCTTGGAATGAAACCTCCATTTGACCCAGCTCTCCCACTCCTTGGCCTATACCCAAAGGACTTAAAATCAGCATACTACAGAGATACAGCCACATCAATGTTCATAGCTGCTCAGTTCACAATAGCCAGACTGTGGAACCAACCTAGATGTCCTTCAATTGATGAATGGATAAAGAAACTGTGGTATATATATACAATGGAATATTACTCCGCCATAAAGAATGATAAAAGTATAGCATTTGCAGGCAAATGGATGAAATTGGAGAATATCATGCTCGTGAGATAAGCCAATCTCAAAAAATCAAAGGACGAATGATGTCCCTGATAAGCGGATGATGACACATAATGGGGAGTGGGAGGGTGGCAGGAATGGAGGAAGGAAGAACTGTATAGAGGGAAAAGAGGGGTGGGAGGGGTGGGGGGGAGGGAAAAATAACAGAATGGATCAAACAACATTACCCTATGTAAATTTATGATTACACAAATGGTATGCCTTTACTCCATGTACAAACAGAGAAACAACATGTATCCCATTTGTTTACAATAAAAAAAATTTTATAAATACAAAAAAAAAAGTGAGCCTTCTGTGAGTACACATAAGGAAAGAAAGAGTGTTCCTGAGGTTGTGCCCATTTTATTTCTTATTACACAGTTTTATTCTTTGTATAGGTACAAAACATGTTTGCAGGAAATAAAGTATGCAATTTCACAATAGTATTTTATTTTGTTTTGTTTTCTTTCTTTCTTATGTTCTTTGTTTCCTCCCTCCCTCTCTCCTTCCTTCTTTCCTTCCTTCCTTCCTTCCTTTTTCTTTCTTTCCTTCTTTCTTTCTCTTTCTTTCTCTCTCTGTATATCTCTCCCTCCCTCCCTCTCTCTCTCTTTCTTTCTTTCTTTCCTTTTCATTCTCAGGAGTTTATTTAAGCTGCAGTGATCCATAGGGGCTAATACCTAAAAATCTTTGGACACCAGGTCTCGAAATTCTTTTAACTTTATTCTAAATGGGGGTTTTTACAGAACAGGGCGTAGTTACATGGCAGGTACTCTTTGTCCCACATTCTTAGGGTAGACAGAGATTTCACAAGTTTTACCAAGGAAAACAGAAATAGTCACTTTTGCACAATAAACTCTCTTGAGGTGGAGTCTGTTACACCTTTTGTTTGCAAACCTGGCATTTACAAGCAAGAGCAAGTTTCAAAACACATTGAGCTTTTGGCAGAAATACTGTGAAATCCTGTCTAGACTCTGTAAAATCTTGCTGAGAAGAAGCTTAATTACGGTGGGAGTCCCTCAAGAATCTTAATTATAGTGAGGTTCTTTTTGGTGGGGTACCTGCTGACTGCATCTTCAGCACCTGGAAAGCTGGAAATGAGAAGGCTGGTGTGAAACCCGAGTGGCATCTCTGGTGCAGTTCCCAGAGATAGAGGTAGGTGAAGTGTTCACAGCCTAATTTTTTCCCACCCTCGCTTTCCAAGCCCATTGGGAATGCTCTGCTGTCACCCCAATTTCTGTCTTCTGCAAACTGTCATTCACTTTATCTTTTTCCTCCTTTTTTTCATGCCATTCATTCTCCTTTCCATGCTCAGCAGGTTCTTTTTCCTAAGTTCCATGCTCATCCTCCTCTACCACTTCTTTCATTTGTTCTTTCCAGCTTTCCTTATACTACACCTTCTTATTATCCTGCAGTCCTTGGCGCTAAATAGTCCACTGACTTGCGCTTTCTCCAACATGGAGCTGGGGCAGGGTGCAGACTGGTGTGGAGACTGGGTTCCAGTGTGAAGGCTGAAGGTTCTGGACTGCAGAGTGTGGTGGCATCTGCAACATTGCCCAGTTGCAAAGGCAGCAGTGGCGGGGGTCAGCTGGAGCATTCTTGCAGAATTGTTTGTTGCATTTCTGTTCTATCTAGAGGTAGGATTAATGGTTCATAGTTTATGCCTGAGTATATAGCACCACACCAGTTTCCAAAGTGGCTTTATCATTTTACTTTGCCACAGCAGGTTTGACAATTTCAATCACTTGACATCTCTGTGACCATTAGTCTGTTTTTTATAGTTTTTTATTTTTGATCTTTGTTTTCCTACCTAGTTGAGAATGCAATATTCTCAGTTTGAATTTTAACTTTCTTAAATAGTATTGCTTTATAATCATATTCATATATCTATCTGACATTTGAATGTTTCCTCCTTTGTGAAATATTTAAAAATCTCTCATCTGTGCTGTATTCTGGATGTCTTTTTCCCCCCAAAGAAATTATAGTACCTCATATATTCGGCACCATAAGTCTTTTACAAGAAATGTGAACTAAAAACACTTTTCCTGGTTTAGACTTACCTTTAAGCATTGGAGATACGCTGACTGAAAGTGACAAAAGGATTCAGAGATGAAGACCTGGGGATTTACAGGGTGGAATTTTGGGAAGGAGGGAGTAACACAATCAGATAACTGAAGTGCATGTGAACCATAAGAGTTTTAGGTAAATACTAGGGTCCATATGCACTGTGATGGATTGACCAGGAATATGCACAAAGGGCAAAGACATTAGTCTTTGGAATCATCTCAGGCAATATGCCACTGGGAAAGGTCCAGGGGTCTAGTCAAAACCACAGGGAAGACCTGCTACCTGAATGTGGCTGTGTCTTCTGCTCTGCTTCTGTGTTCGACTCTCTCCAATGAGCTCATTTGGGTTTGGTGAGCTCTGTATTCTCCATTATTTTGGAGGCAGTGTCCTATGCAGTTCTCTCTCCATCTCACTGTGTGTTATGGATCTTGCTCCTGTCCTGCTTCAGTTTGCAGGCTCAGGGTTCCCTGCCTTTCTTCCTTTCCTGTGCATGGATCTGCATTTCCTGAAATTCTGCCACATACTATGTGCAAGAAGAAGGTCACTGGGGGATCTGCCATCTCCTGTGCTATGGGGCCTAGACTGTGTAAGGTTTGAGGTTCTCTGTTGGTCTACCATTTTGTTCTCTACAATGGGGGCTTGTCAATCTTCTTACTTTTGAGGTTTACATCCAAACTTAGAGAGAGAATCTTTTATGACCATAAATTGAGCAATGTCATTGCTCATTAGAAACTAGAATGATTCTTTTCTACAGTCTCTAAAGAAGTGTGGTTCTGCTAACCAGGAAATCAAGCATACCAGTCAACACACATGTTCATAACAGCACTATTC
Source organism: Sciurus carolinensis (assembly GCF_902686445.1). NCBI lineage: Eukaryota > Metazoa > Chordata > Mammalia > Rodentia > Sciuridae > Sciurus > Sciurus carolinensis. Next base: position 51,713,857 of record NC_062223.1, on the reverse strand, counting down.
ACAATAACCAAAAGGTGACACAATCCAAGTGTGCACTGACAGATAATGGGTAAACACCTGGTATACACACACAATGGAATATTACTCCTTTTGAGAAAATACAACATCCTGATACATGCTACAATATGAATACACCAAAAAGACAGTATGATAAGTGAAATAAGCCAGACAGACACAAGAGAATAGTTACTTTGTGGTCCCATTTGTACTGGTTTTCCAGAGTGGTCACTTTCATGGAGGTGGAAAGTAGAATGGTGACTGGAGGGAGGAGGAGCTGAGAAGCACATTTAAGGATGGAGTTGCAGCTTGGTTATATGAAGATTTCCAGAGATGGATGGTGGAATGTTTGTACAGCAATGTGAATGTACTTAACGAGACTGAATTGTACACTTAAAAACATAAAAAGTTTAAATATTGTATATACATTGCTACAACCACATCCAAAATTATTTCTACATTGAGCAACAAGTCTTCAAAATTCACTGAACCAATTATTATAGGAACAATAAGCAACTCTTTCTTAAGTACCTTATTAAATCTATTAATAACATGAAACCTGCCCCTGAGCAGGGTAAAACTGAACACTGGTGTAGGTCCATAGTCTCTGAAATACTAATCAGTCATTTAATTTTTACCTCTATCTTTTTATTCCTTGGATACAGGTATTCAAGTCTCAGGAATTACTTCATTATATGTTCATATATTTAAGTCATATACAAAATCTCAACAGACAGCAATATATTCTTCTGAGGCCTTATCTCTCAGATTATGCTATAACTCAACTACCAGCTGTCTAACTTTAGTTTCAGTCTAGTCAATTCCTCTGGTTAATTTGATAAGGTTGGAATATTCATGCAACTACAATTGCTCAAGACCACACATTATATTCCAGATGAGTCCATGCGTATTGTCAAATATAAAGGCCCTAGGGATGACCCTCACCTTTAAGAGTCCTAAGAGATCTTTACTTTTTTGTTTTCTTTACCTAAGTTTGGGTAATCACAACTTAACTCTATCCTCTATTTTGTGGACCCATCTAACATTGTCAGAAGTGACCCTTATGTCATAATTTCTTTTTAATCTCTGCTGTCACACTAATGTAATGAGCCACAGACACTTCACCTCCCAGAAATTTTTTCCTATACTTTTACTATTTTCCATGCCACCAGTGATAGCTTCATAATCATGATAGCATCCTGTTTGAAGAATAATCAGTGTTCTGTTTCTCTTGAAAAGTGTATATCCATTCATTTGTCAAATATATAGAAAACCCGATCACAGATAAGCATTTTGAACAATGTTTCCTGGGGTCACTTGTGATATTATGTAATGCTTTAAATGGAATTTACAGAAGAGAAATACATGCATATTCAAAAGGAGTGATTCTAGGGTATAGTGAAAAGACGATTAACATAGGTGTGGACAGAGAAAGGAAATTAATAAGAGATGAAGAAATGTTGTGAGGTTCGTAGTGGAGAGAAGTAGCTTCAACTCCTAGGCCTGAAAGGACAAGGAGAAGCAGCCATTTCAGAGCCTTAGAGAAGTCTCGAGCTATAGATGAGGAGTAGCAGAGAAGAGCTTGACCTTCAGCAGAAAAGCTCATCCACCACCAGTCCCTGTCCAGAGTGCAGCAGGGGTATAGATTCATTGAGCTCCTCTCCCCGACATGCTCTCTTGTACTGCAGAGCTTCCTAGTGATGGGACACAGTTCAGATACACAGACCAAGGAAACCATGGAGGTCACATGCCTGGGACACATTGGAAGAGGTAGAGAGAGAATAATAGATCTAGAATAAACTACTCAGCAAGGCCATTTTCTCTTTTCTTGAAAACAATTGTCTTCCTGATGTTGCTCACCAAATAATTTGTTGTCCTCTGGATATTAGGTGCTTAATCATAGTTACATAGAATAAGCCCAAAGTAATTCTTACTTTTTCACCAACTCTAAACTTAAAATTTAAGTACCTCAGTTGAGATACTACCCAGCTGACCCACATGGCTCATATACATTATAAAAGTCATTGTGCAGAGTGATAGGCAGGCATAAGTCATTTGTCAGTAGCAGTGTTATTTTTTTCTTTCAAAACAATCAGGCAAGATGGGTGCTAAAATTACATCAATTCACTGAAATTGCCTTGGCTTTAGTGACTCTGATAGAGGAAGCAATTTGAAATGAACCATCAGGTACAAAACTCTGCAGATTCTTTTATTGTGCCAGTCTTTTTTCATTGCTGTCTGTGATATAATAAAGATAAAAAGAATGGTTGTGTGGAATAATACATACACCTTAACAAATGCATTTTTATTCTGTATTAATCATCATCATTTGGTTGGAAAGACAATCTAAAGGAAGTTTTGTAATCTAGTAAGGAAAATATAAAGCAATCTGTATGCACATCATTCCCTCAATATGTACTATTTGCTCCTCACTATTTTAGGCTTCCTTGAAGGACAAGAACTCATGTCATATATCTGTTTTGAAGATAATTGATTGGTTTTTACAATCTTAAATATATTTTTCTTTTACACATCAGTATTCTCCTATTTAAACAAGAAAACCCATTGCAAATACTTCAAGTAGGACAGGAGTTCATTAAAAAAAAATTAGGTATCTCACAAGATCTCTTGTGAGAAAGGCAAAGTTTGGAACTTTGAGGCTATGCAGCTCCCCAAAAGTACTAATTACAAATTAACAGTGTCTCAAAGATCCCCACACAATCATAGTGTGAACACATGGCTCACATTGTCATCAAGTACATTGGACATCTAAAACTCTTCCACTTGACTCCCAAAGGTTGGGGGCTCTGCATACCATCCTCACTAAGAAAATGAACTTCTGGAACATGTGTTTCCTTACATTGTTTTCCTCACACAATTGTGCCCACTGGTTCCTCTAATTGAGAGACCTGGGTCACATACTTGCACTCTAAAAGCAAAGAGACTGAGAAAACAAGCTTCTGATTTCAAACCTGAGGGAAGAGAAGTCTCAAATTGAAGCAAAATCATAAGAGTGCTGCCACCATGAATAAATACTAAATACTATATATAAATATATATATATAGTATTTATATATAAATATATAAATATATAAATATACTATATATATAGTATTTATATATATAAAATATAGTATATATATGGTATATATATAGTATGGTATTATTTGAGAAAAGATAAATTTTTGGCATGGCATAGTGGCACACACCTCTAATGCCAGCAACTCAGGAAGCTGAGGAAGTAGGATCACGAGTTCAAAGCCAATCTCAGCAATTTAGCAAGGCCCTAGGTAACTTAAGAGGAACTTGTCTCAAAATTAAAAAAAAAAAAAATTAATGCACTGGGGATGTGGCAGCCCTGGGATCAGTCACCAGTACCAAAAAAAAAAAAAAAAAAGATAAAATAGAAATTTTAAAAGAGCTCAGAGTTTACTAAAAACTTTCAACACCTTTCTTTAACCAATAAAATAGTTTCTTTTGGCTATTCAGAAGGAAAGAAAGAAATCCACCAGCTGTAAATGAAAATGAAATACTTCTGATAAGGAACTTTTCTAATGATAAAGAACTCTTGAGGGATTGACCAATAGCAATGATACAAATCCTAAAATCATTTTGTGATATTAGTTGTCCTTCTGCTTGAGCTGTCCTACAGGGGTAAAGAATGAACAAAATAATGCAGAAGCATTATTTCAAATCAAACTCCTCATATAATAATACGGACATAAAAGTATCTTTCTCTTTAAAGTCAGAGGTAAAATACACAATATGTTCATAAAGGCTTTAAAGTGCCCAAGAAGAAATTAATGCATTTCTCATGTTCTACCTTGAGAAGTCTGAGGTTGAACTATAACTGTATCGTGTACTGAATCTTAAAGTGACAGAATTCATAAGGTGCAGCACTCAGAAGTAGTCAAAATCTTGAGATAATCTATTCCAGAAAATACTTAATTTGTGGAAACAAATGTTAATTTAAACAATGGTGGCTATAATACATATTTACAAAGCAATATTATGAAACAAAATTTTAAAGGTTTTTGTTACTCAAGTAGTATTTCTAAAATTTAACCTGCATAAGAGTGCACTGAAAATTTTTGCTAATTTGCAGATTCAGAGACAATATATGTGGAGACACTTGCAGTTTATAAAATATTCCCTGTTGATGCTTATGTTGCCATTCTTTAGACAATCTTTGATTAATAGATTATTGAAAAGCATTTTTGTTGAATTACATTGATATCACTATACTGATATCAGTGTCAAATAAGTGGTCAAATAAGTTTGGAAATCCTTTTATAAAACTGATAAGATGACTGCTTTGTGATAAGAGGTCTTAGAAACTTTAAAAGTCAATATACTACCATAAATCTCAACTGAAAGAGAACAGAGTATACAATATTAATAATTACAGAGAAATGAAGCCTTTGTTCACTGATAACCTTAACAAAATTATATTGCATACAATTCACTTTTACAAATATGGATCTAAACTTTTAAGATTTTTATGAGTTAAACTAACAGTTCTCCTTTATATCAAATAGTACGTTAATTACTTTTAGGAGACAACGTGTTGTATAACTGATGAATATTGAGTAATCATTTTAACCCCAGAATTTTTTTGAAAAGAACAATATAACCCCAAACTTTGATATTTAATTGGAAATCTCCAAATGAAAACAAAAGTGCTTAAAAAACAATTTATATGAGAATAGGGCTCACTTGCATATTCAACTTGTAGAAGGAAAGGATACAATAAATTAATTATGAGGCACATTTTCTATATTTCTTCACAAATAATTCAGAGCATATGTTGGGAGTTAGGTACTCTGAAAGAAATAAATGACAATAAAATACACTTAAGTAATGAAATGTGTGTATAATTAATAGTTTTTAGAATGAATTATGTAATGCATTCCATACATGTGTATATATCAAAATTTCATCATTTTTTTAAAAAATTGACCAGTTTTTTCTATAATGTATATGAAGAAATAAGGTACCTATTAGATTAAGCATAATCTTAAAGAAGAACCAAGTGGAAGATTATCAAACTCACTGTAATGAAGAGAGATTGAGATAGAGTGAGAATATACAGTTAAATTGAGTGTTCTTTGATAATAAAAGAGAGTACAAAAATTGACAGACACATACCAGTTCATTTCATTTTCATCAGAATTATCAAGTTAATTCATTGGAGAACAAAGATTTGTTTTTAATCATAAAATTATAAGATTATAAAAATCTGGATATCAATATTCCTTTATAGGCAGAAATTGATTTGTCACTGATTATAGTATCAGATATAAAAGATAGTAAAAACTTATAGAGGAACACAATGGGAAGGATCTTTGCAACTGTATTATTTATCTGGTTCTACACATCATTGCAAACTGTTTTGCCTTAGACAACCACAGTCTTTATGATATCTCATTATATGAGTCAGGTATTTAAGGCTTACTGGGGTCTCCCACTGGATTTCAATCACATAATCACTGGGACTGTATTCATTAAAGTTGTGTAGCATTTCTCTTTATTCATTGTGCTGTTCCACACTTTTGTTTGATTTTAGCAATCAAATAAGAATATGGGGTTGCTTTCGACGGAGCCCGGTTGTATGGGGGAGATGCTGCTCTTTAGGCAGATGGCATAGCCGAGGCGTGCACAGTCCCTCCTGCCTTGGTGGACACCAAGAAATGGTTTATCTGTTCTCACAATGGTTCATGGTTCTGAGAGTCCCACCTGGTTTTACTCTCCTGCTCTTGGTACCGCACGGAGACTCTCTAGGCCCCCAGGCTCCTGCTGCCTGATGTGCACCTGCTACAACCAGCCTGTGACCGTGTTGGTCGAAGCCTGGTTAAGCCCTCCATGGCCCTAAGGGTCTGCTTGCTCTCCTCAGCATGGTGTAGGACCTCTGCATTGGAGCCTGTCTCTTTCTTCTGGGTCCTCCTGATTGCTTTCCCCAAAAGAGTTTGAAGAAACTACAACGGAGAAGGTATGGGCTCCTGGCCAACACCAAAGACCCCAAAGAAGTGGCCTCACTGGACAGTGGAGATCAGGAGACAGTCTTTGAGACAAGGAACCTGAGATAATGCTGAAGTGTTGGGACTAATGACACGTTAACTAACTCAGGCTGACTCCTTACTCCCTGGTGAGTGAGCAAGATCAAGGCCTCAAAGGTGGTTTTAATAGTTAATGATGATAAATTGGACCACCGTCAGGGATTGGTTAACAACAGTTCTGCGAACCTGATCAGCTCGTGCTTGCCATATAGTCTTATGGGACTCTCGCCTGCGTGAACCCCCCCATGCCTTGTTGACCTTTAAGCTGATTGGTTCCCGCCTAGCCCCCACCCTACATAAAAGCTGTGTGACTTCCTCAATAAACGAGTTCCTGCTGTGACTGGTCTCCCTGATGTGTCTGATTGCCCTCTGTCCGGAGGGTTGGGGGGGGGGTCAGTCAGCCCTACCTATCCTGGTCTGACCTTGTTGGGGAGTGTCCCCTTCCCTTGTCGCTGGTCGAGAAGAGCAAGGGGGGTTAAGACCCCGACACTGAAGGGGGCAGGCATTCTCATGGGCCACAGGAGAAGGTCGAAAGATGGGCCAGCTCTGTCCTCAGGCTTTGTCACCACCCAGCACTCTTGGGGGAGCCTGTGCAGCCTGTCCAAAGCCTCCTATATCCCCGGCCTGGACAACAGGGCCTCATCTCCCCAGGTGCTGCTCTAGTCTGGAAGGGAAGTATGTTGAAGCCCAGGGACCCAACAACCACCTGGGACTCTTGAGGTCCCCCAATTGACTTGTGCCACTCCCCTTCCTGCACGGAGATGTGGCAGCCCTGCACTGAGGCCTGGTGGGCAGATGGAATGAGGGGGCAGTCTCAGCACCTTTTGTAGGCTGGGGACAATAAAAGAGGCATTGAATATGTGGGGAAAAAAAAGAGCATGTTTGTTCATAGTTTTGTATATAGATCTTTCCCATAAGCCATTTCTATAGAAAGTTCTCATTCTCTTCATTATCAATCTACTACTTTGCTTTACAAGAAAATATTCTAAAAATAAGGGTGATAAAAAGGTTTCATAGTTTGCCTTAAATATTTTCTTAAATCTTCTTTCTCTATGTAATTATATTGCCATTATAACTCAGATTATATGGATTTTACATGGAGATCCACTGTGCTTTGAAGTAACATAAATTGAATATTATAATCCAGTGTTTTGTAATATTTGCACTTATCTCATAAAAGTGAGATTTTTAGAATGGTATGTATTTTCTCATGGTTCTTTATATCCACACCATGGTTTGCAGAAGTTCTTCATGTTTGAAGAATGAATGAATGATGGAATAAATCTTAGAACACTGCTCACAGTTACAACCCAGAGCTGTGGCTTTAATGGTGACATTTCTGACAAAATTGGAAGTTAGAATTGAGATGGTGAAAAGGGACTTTGCCTTGAAGGTCTTTAGCATCATCGTGTTAAGAATGATCTCTTCCACAGTGTATAAAGTGCCCTGTCAATACAGGTGGCTTCTCCAAGATGAAAATGGCCATTTCCATGCAGAAAAAAAAATTAATGTTGAATTTATTTTACCACTAACAAAATGTGAACTGTGCAGCAAATGTTCTTCAAACAGCACCTGTTCTCATCTTGGCATACATAACTATGTGTAAGAGTTGTAAAACTATAAAATTCAGTTTCATAAAACTGAAAAAGGGACAAAACTGTCAGTTTACTTACAATTTAAGGATTAGGAACAAAGACTTGGAGACAAGAATGAGCAAATTTGTGCTTAAGAGATGAGGAATAACAGCAGAACTATTTGACACTAGACATGATTATTTTGATTTTGGTGTCAAACTGCCTTCATCTGATTTTAATATAAAATTCTAAGTAGTTCAACTTAAATTATCTGTCAGCTCTGACCAAATTCAAGAATAGTTTTCAACATTCAGACAGAATCATCTAACCAGTGGTGAGGGTGATGGAGATTTAATTTTCTTCTTTTCAATTCCAGTGTGATACAAATATGTCTGCCATAAATAAAATGTAACAGTGCTGGTATTTTAAAGTAACAAATAGGTTTAAAATTAGTCTGGTCTTAGTCTCAACAGTGCTAATCCATTAGACATTTTTTATACCTATAACATCTGCCTATTCCTCTGAGAAACACAGCTAAACAAAATTTTCCCACCAGAGATCCTCTTTTTCATGGTCATATGTTAAACTTTCCATATTTATTTATTTATTCATTCTAATAAACTTAGTTGCAAGCCTTTGTTTGAATTTTTCTGGGCACAATTAATATAGTTCATACTTCATAGAATACTTGACTTCATGAAATTATTATGATACATTTGGAGGTAAATCAAATTTAATTTCACCTTTGCCTTTTGAGGGAAGAATTCACTGAAAAAGTGTGCATGAATCAGATCCTCCTATAAGAAATAATTAACTTTTTAACTTACCTATATTGTACACTTCATTATTGCCAGAAATATGTACTGGGGGAATTACCAGAGTATAAATATAAATGAGTAATATCTATATGTTTTTATATTCCCCTAATGTAAAGTATACATATGAAGCACATTATATATGAAAAATATTGCATATGAGGAAAGTTTGCTAACAAACTATTTATCTACATGGAATATATAGTTATAGTGAAGAATGAAATACAAAGAAAGAATTAGAATGTAAGTTTGAAAAATAGTGTGACATGATACTCAAGACAAGTGCAATGAAGTATGTGGGCTGGACATGGATAGAAAGAAAAAATTTAATCTAGTGAAAAAGAAAATTCTTAAAAGTGACAAGTTTTCACCAGACCTTGAAAGGTAGGTTTAAGGTGAAAAGGTACAAAGAGGGCAAATAATAGACATTGAAAACTAGTGCTTGTGTGTATAGAAATGGGTGAGTTACTGAGAACAGAAAATACATGTGTGAAATATGAAGGCTAAAATTCATTGATTACCTGCTATCTGCAAAGCATTTGATGAGTATTTTACCTTCATTATCTCAACTATTTCAGTTATTAATAACATTTTAAAGTTAGAACAATAAAGCTAGAAAAACAAATAACTTCAGTGAGTTAAAATAGTGGGTTAGTGTAAGAATCGAGATTTCAGATCTTGGATATACAACTTTAAAATTCATTCTGTTAATTGCAATAATTCGATAGTTTTTATTTCATCACTCTCAGATGAACTTTGAATAAGACATCTCTCACCTATAACACATCTTTTGGATTTAATCTAAATGAGGACACATGAAATCAAGGTGTGACATTCTTGAAAGGAAGATGATTAGTGAAATGCAATGTCCCTGAAGCACCCCTTTCCATTCCCAAGAACCTAGTTAATCAAGGAAACAATGAGATCATGCCTGGAGCAGAAGGTCTAGGGAAGTATTATCTTGCAGGACATTGACTCTTTTCTCTGTTGAAACTAGGGAAAGTTAGTGTTATTTGTAGAAAGCTGCTTTCTTTCACAGATGCCAAGTTCTTTGGGACACTGTTCTTACAATGGTTTAAAGCAAGATAATTATGTTACTGCTCCTCTACCCTGCCCTATAAAATCCCTCTCTCTCTCCCACAGCTGGTACAGAATAGAAGACTGTGGAGGGAGTAAGTGCTTGTGCAGTTGAGCACCACTGGACAAAATCCTGAGATGAATACAGGCAATACTTTCATGAAGCACACGGAAAGTTGGAGATCCTATTTCTCCAGCCTCTCACTACTGAACTTTCCAGAATAGCATCCTGAGCCATTTTGGCACTGATGGACAAAGCACCATGAGGGTCATAGGTGCTATTGATTCAACCTGTTGCCACTGGACCTTCCCCCAGGCAGTTTCCAGTACACTTTATTTCTGGGTATCTTCTTTCTCAAACAACCTATCCCACAGCTCCACAACAAATGGGTTGGATACAGTGCTCAAGATATATTGTTTCCCTTGGATTATGATTATTAGAGAACATATTTTAGCAAATCTGTTTGATAAGCATATGCTTGAATTGTCTTTTATGGCTTTTTAAATCACCTGTGTGCCTTATCACGGTATCTTTTGTGTATACATGGCACCAATAACAAACTAATAATATCAAACATAGAAGAAGAAAGGCAGATAAAAATATTAGATTAAATGTATATTCATAAAATGAAGGCAGCAGGAATTTTGAAAAATGTACGTATAGGTCGTAGCTTATGAAAATAAAGGTCTTGGTCTCATATTCAAAGTGCCTCTGTTGACATTGATGATTAGGGGAAAGCTGTGAGTGGAGATTTTTGGAGAGAGACCTCATGAAGATATTTTAGATGTACAAAATTTGACATGTTTAAATCTAAGTAGACATGTGATGTAGATATTTGGAGTTCATGAACTTTAAGTTTGGCAATTGTGTGCATAGATTGTAACTAAACTCTGTGCCTAAATGAGAACTCAAAGACAATGAATTTAGAGAAAGAAGGAACAAGTGCTGACACAGGTTATTCCAATGTAGAAAAGATTGGGACATAATGGGGCCTGATAAGAAGTGTCTATAGTGGAAAATGAGATAATTACATTCCTCCAAATCAGAAAGCATCACAAAAATACACAAAAGTACCAAACTGAAGAGTGTCAGAAACTCATTAATATTATCTACAAGTAGTGACAACCATGTGAAATGCTATAACTGATATTAATGATACCGCCGTTTACCAGTGACGAGTTCTGCTTCTTCTAATGTTGAAGATTAAGCACTAGAGAAGCATGCCAAGGCAAGCATATTAAGCAGGTTTATTTAAAGGGAATAATACAGACTTCTCCCGGGAGGGAGAAGGGGGCCATGGCTGATGTTCTTAAAGTCCCAAGAAGTGAGCGCGCACCCTACATCTTTTATAGGTTAAAGTCTCTTTTGTTCTCCAGTTTTCTTCCCCCTTATCTCTCTCTCCTTCCTGCCTAGGTGACTAGGCCCGGTTTTGCATAAGTGAGAAGCCAAGGGCAGGGGGAGGGCCAAGGTGATTCAGGCGGGTAAGGGCCAGGGGGCATTAATTAGCATCTCCTTGCTTGCAGTCCTTGATAAAGGCAGGTAAATTTGGTAATCAATGGGCTCCTCCGGAGATCCTTGATATTCCATTCTTCCAGGGGCAATCTCCAACTTCCAAAGGCAGATGGCTTCATGGCTTCATTTCCTCGAATTGACCCGATTTTCTATTTCTACACTAACTACCTGTCCTTAATTCTGGCTTCATTAAGAGGTATATTTAAATCAAGAATTGGCCAATTGATTTGGCAACGGAAGTCAATACATAGTGTTTTAATCAAGAATGTGATTATGGCTTCTTGCAGCAAGCGCCCAGCGTAGCACAGAACCCGACCTTAGGGTGCCCTTGCCCCAACCCCTCAACTAGCAGCCGCACGGCTCCTAGTGGAGCTGTGGCTGGCAATCGAAAATCGACTGCTTGGGCCTGTCTCCTCCCCGCAGCGCGCGCTTTGAGTGCCCGATTGCCTCGGATCCGGCGCGCGGGTGGGCGTGGCACTCAGGAGAGCAATTTCGGCGATGTGGACTCCCACCCTGACTCCGGCGAACACGGTCATTTCCTCCCTTCTGCTCATCCTAGTAACTTATTCCTCTGCTGGGTTGGCTCTCCTTTAAGGCCTCTTGGTCTTATACTTGCCCCGGCCTGTCTTCCACCCGGGCTCAGTTGTGGAGTCCTCACGCAGGAGCCCTACTCGGGTAGAGCCCATATCCCTTCCACCATGAACCGGATCCTGATTCCCCATAGGCCCATTGCTGTGGACTTTTGGAGCCTGCGCCAGGCTAGTACTGCTGGGCTCTTCTTCTTGTCCCACATGCACTAGGATCACACCGTAGGCCTATCTAGCGCTTGGACCCGGCCCCTCTACTGCTCGCCCATCACTGCCCACCTTTTGCACCATCACTTACAGGTGTCTAAGCACCTTGGATCTGAACCTTGGAAATTGGAGGGCCATGTATTGCCTCTAGATGAAATTGGAAGAGAGACCATGACTGTAACCCTCATCGATGCCAATCACTGCCCTGGCTCTGTCATGTTTCTCTTTGAAGGTTACTTTGGAACCATTCTTTATACAGGTGATTTTCGATATACACCATGTATGCTGAAGGAGCCAGCCCTGACATTGGGGAAACAGAGCCATACTTTATACCTAGACAACACCAATTGCAAGAAGCAGCCCAACAGATTATCCAGCTCATTCGAAAGTACCCACAACATAACATAAAGATTGACAGGGTTCTCTTCCAGAAGCTTTGACCAGCAAGTGGAAAAATACCATCAACCCTCACTGAAGTAGAGACAGGAGAAAATGCAGAATGACAGCCTTGTTTGATACAGTACTGCAGTTTTGAACACAGTAGCCGAAGACTAGTATTGAGAGCTTGTTTGGACCCTTACTTCTCTTTACAGGATCCTGTGGGTTCACCCTGGAGCAGCACTTCCCAGAGCTTGCTCACTGGGATCAAGGTGTCTATGAACTCTTTAGTTTTATAGTTCATTAAGGTTAAGAAACACTTTTCGTTATAAAGCTTTCAGAGTGTTGCATGAGCACATTAAAGGTTCTTAGTAGTCCTAAAAAAAAAAAAAAAAAAAGGTGATTATGCTTTGCTTAGGATGCTATTACATAATAGTAATAACTCTAGAAAAGTACAAAAATATATACATAAAATTCAGGATTAATGATACTAGTGGAAAGGAAACAAACAGGATTACAATACAAGAGGCAAGCTTAATGTCCTTTATGATTTGCAAATGCCTTTCTATTATTATTGGAGTCAACTTTACAAAATCAATCAAACATTATTTGAATAATACCCCAGTAATACACTTACTTAATAGGCAGGGCTCACTTATCCCAGATTATAATAATAAGGGAGGTGATATTGTGATTCATATGTCCCTGACCATTGAATTCTGCATTAAAGATTCTCAAATGATGCCATTAGAAAAAAAAATAAATAAAACAGATGCATTGTATAAACCACCTTGTTTCCTAAATATACAATTGCATGTTATTGTCTGCTTTAGGTACTCATGAGAGCATACATTGTAATCAATTAAGAAGGAATTGTTCACACCAGTAAACTTTTGGCAAGCTTTAATCACTACACAGGTAATAAACAAGATGTTCGCTTATTCCATCCAAAAAATTAGCTTTGATGTCTTCTAAATGTCCTATTTCTGACTGTTAGGTTCGAGTCTAACATTTATTAAAGTCTGAAATAATTATGTTTTCTTCAGATAACAAATATATCCTGTTAAATGAAAATATTTAATGCATTTTTATATCTTTGGCCTGAAGGATAATAAGATGCAATTTTGGTAAAATTCCAAGAACAATTTTCAACAAAGTTGAGAATAAGATCTGGTTTTAATCACATAGTCACCCAGCCATGCTTTTGGGATGAAATGATTGTATTAGCATGGGGGGTTTCCCTATAGAATAGAAAGGAAAAGGTGACAGGTGTTCATTCTAAAACCTGATAATGTCAGGGCAAAAATATCCTCAGCATAACTATGGGTAAATTAAATGTTTTTTCCTTATGATTGCATAGCCAATTTATCATGTCTATTTAATGCTCTGGCTATAAGCTGCTTCTTGAATCATAATGCCTTATGGAGGTTTTCATTGACATGTGGAAACTTCAGTCATCTGATAATAAAAGGATATTAAAGTTTAATTCAATAGAAATATATATTTTGGTTACAGAGCTACTGCATTTGTTCTTCAATGCAAAAGCTCCTGTGAATTCTTCTGTGTATTATTTACCTATAATTTGCATTTTAACTAAAATAGGAAACTATTATCAGCTTTCCAGAATTAAAAGGAAAAACACATGAACAGTTTCTTCCTTAGGAAGTGCATCTAAGTAGTAGAAAATTTTAAAGTGAAAAAATTTGTATTTAAGAATTGACAAAAGTAAAATATTTTAATTTTATATTAATCACCATAGCTTATGTCTTTCTTATACATTATATCTCATCCCTGGCAAAATTACACCTATTAGAAGCACATATTCCCTTTAAAATAAATTTTATAAAATATTCAAATTCAACAAATGTGAAACTTACTCTCATAGATGAATTTTGTGTAATCAGTTTAGCACATTTTAAACAGGAGCTGCTTTCCACAGTAAGACATGGCAAACTTGAGTTTTAGATTCAATGTTTCTACAGGTGTTTTGCTTTTATTTGAGATTTTGATGAGACTTACAAAATGTTTTCAGCTTCCTGAGTGTTATGATAAGTTCTATTTAGTTCTAAAAGATGATGCACATATTTTCAACTCTATAATTTATGCAAGCATAAGTAGTTGTAATTCTGAAATTTACCTTGAAAATCAAATGGGTTCAATCATATCACATTAAAGTTAGGAATAAAGCTTTAACATTATCTCCTAGCCTCAGATGTTTTGTTTTGTATACTAGGATGTTTAATTTTGCTTAATTTTTATCCATTTCCTTAGCATTGGTCCTCTTCCTCCTATTTATACAGAAAATTCTTCCAAAAAGAGTTCTCATTAAAACACCCTGAAATTACAGTATAAATTGGAGATTCATGATGATTCTCTAATTATTGCATTTTTGTGGAGGAAAATTACAGAAATTTGCTTGAATCATAATATTGTAACTCATTTCTCTTATATTCTAAAAAATTTTGAAGTATTTTAGCAATGCATCTACACTCTATCAAATTTGTAACATTTTAGATTTCCTTTTGAGAAGCAAAATTAGGTTAAATGTGCTTGCTTTCTAATGAGCATTTTTCAATATAATTATATAATGACTAATTACATAATGTTAATTGATACAGGATTTGTGAACACATATAAATGTGTTTAAGAAACTTTTTAGGGGGCTTCTGGTTTATCGTGTAGTCATCCAACTTTATATTTGAAGACATTCCTTAATATTTCATAAAAAGGATCTACAGTTGATAAAATAGTAGGAAGATACTTTATTTTCCTTTTTCCTGGCAGCTATGTTGTTGACATATGATGTAAGCATGACAAAGTATGTACTCCTTTATGCTTCTGACTTAAATGGAGCAATATGAAGACATTTTTTTTTAAAAGTCAGAGAATATTCTCAGTAGAAATAAAAGAGGCAAGTGTTTTATGGACAGTAACCAGTGATGCTACTTCTAGAAACCTGCAAATTTAAAATCCAAAAATGTAGAACTCAAATATATCTGTATCCAGGTAAACTATATCTTTTCAAGTCACTGTTTCTCTTTCCATGTCCTAAACCTGCTTTCTTTTTTCTTGGATCTGTTCATGAGTAAACTCTTCACCAGTCACTGTCTCTAGCATTTTTTTTTTCTATTTTGGTTATTCTAGCTAAATTTCACACATGTAACTAGATATTCTGGCATCTGCCATAAACTGTAAGTCAGTGTTTTGACTGATTGGAACTTTACAATATATTACTTATCAATCTAATAAATGGAGTCAATGCTATTCCATGTGATAAACTAAACTACTTTTCCTAATAGTTCTTCAAATAGGACACAAGAAGCTTCAGCTCCTTAAGGAATTAAGACTATAGGTAGAGAGCTGAAGTGTCCTGAAAGAAATACCAGTTGGAAATAATGAAGACTGGAATGGAAGCTAATTTTAAAGTTATAATGCCTATTTCATGCAGGCCACAGTCTGAGAATATCTAAAAGAAAGTAATTTATCTTCTCAAATATCAGTAAAGCACTACAGTTTGAACAAATGCTGGACTTACACCTTTAAAAACTTCTCTGGTAAGAGGAATTTTTGAACAGAAATGAATAGGAAAATTAGTGTGTGCTCCATATTTTAAAGAAAATTCTACAGCAGTTATTTTAATTGAAGACAATATGCCAACCAAAGTCTACACAAAGTATTATAATTGTCCTTTAAATTAGATCAGGGTGAATAGTGATAATTAGAAAATGTAGTTAGGTACATTTGTACAGTGTATTGATATTCCACAGTATCTTCCCTCTAGAGCATATGCTCTATTAGAACAGTGATATTCTACATTCACTTCTGCATGTCCACTTACAGTGTGAAGAATGAATAAATGCAAAGTTTTACTAGTATTAATACAAAAGGTAAATTTGAAGTACTGAGATATAAAGATGATTTTTATTATCTAATAATCATACTATATATATTATCACATACATATTACACATAAACACATACATTTGCATTTCTTTCTATACTCAACTTGTATTTTTTCTTATTCATTCTAATATTTGAAGGAAAATACACTTTAAAAGTTGAAAGACCACTAAAGAGTTCTTCAAACCATATGATCCGAGTCAACTTCTTACAATTTTCAGAAGCCAGGTTAAAAAATAAATAAAACTTTTAGATAAATAGGAAACATTGATATATGGCTGAACCTTTTCTGAAAACAAGTAACAATGCTTCCTTCAAATAGTCAGTAAGTAATGGAGTTAAAGGGGCACTTCTATCTTCAGAGATAAACTACAGAGGTGAACTTGACAGTTATTTCATACGAGGTAAATAGGAAGACTAACAAAGCTATATGGGTAATGTAGAAAAAGGGCACAGAACCCAGCTGGAGAGCTAGGAAAAAAATACTGGAGGAAGTTCCCTTTAATCAGGTGAATTTTCTGTTTATTTTGGGTGAATATTTTAAAATTGACTGCAATGATTGATCTGCTGGTAATGCAAACCATTAATTCAATGTAAAATACACATAAGTGTGCTTCTCAGAGTAGTAATAGTGGTGTGGTCATGCTACCTAGACAATTGGAAAATATGACTTGTGGAGTATTGGTGGTGTAGACAGGAAAGATGGATACTGTGTGAAGCCCTGAGTGTCCTCCATGAAGGAAAAATATTCCCAAGTCCGAGTAACATTTTAATGACCTGCTACTTATTTATTTAGGAATACAGTAATAAACTAAAATGAAAAGAAGGTTCTTATAATTATGTTAGTCTAAAACCTAACTCTGAACATTTTTGCATGGATTAACTACAGACTAAATATTCCTAGTATACAAATGCCAACAGAACTCATGATAAACTATTTTCTGTGTTTTATTTAGAACTTTACCAAGTGTAGTGCTCCTTGTGATATCAGAGCTGCAAATACAATATGATATATAACATTCTACTTTCAAAGCTGTTACATTTCATGTCATACTACATAAGGACACAAGTCTTTATGCCATTAAATTTTGTGAAGACCTGTGCCTGAAATTTGCATATTGAAATTCATATCCATAATAAATTACTTTCCTTTATTTCTCCTTTATGCTATGCTTTAATATTAATTTGTTTTCTTATTGTTCTTATACCTTTATATAAGTAGATTATATTATGAATGGGTATTTTTCAGGAGAGTAATAATAATAAAGTATCACATATGTATTTGTGTACTTGGTATAGAATTAGGAGCTTCTAATGAGAGTAAAATTATGTCTCAAAAACCTGTGGGAATCTTGAACTAAATATTTTTAAATTAAATAATTAATAATCACACTAAAAATGAGGGGGGAATGTCACTTTGGTACATGATTTCAGCTCCTAAACGTCAGCACCAGTTCTTCAGGCATCACTGCCATGTAGTCTCAGAAAATGACAGTGTTTCTAACCTAAGGACAACACAGAGGAAGTCTGTGACAAGTGGCTGCCCTGGATCTTATTCAGGTTTTGGATTAAATTACCCCGGTTGTGGGTGTTTTTAATCATACCTATTTCTGAATATTTTGCCTGAGAGGGAAATGCTGTAACTGAAATTCTAGGAATACCATTTGACTTAATGGAAACATATTACTTTACACAGTGGCCTGGAATTACTGGCCTCTAGAGTAGACTCTGGACATCCATCAAAATCACTGTCCATTTCTGTGTGACCATATGCATATCTGTGTCCAAACCTGACAAGCTTTCCTATGGCAGTTCAGGTTCATTGTCCTTTGTATTGTAGACATTTGTGCTGAAACCTTGTGAATTATGCTGCCAAATCATCTTGGAATCTGACAAAATGAACAGAAGGGACCTCAGTGAATTCCCCTTTGTTTTAACTGAGATGAGTAGCTTAATTTTATTGTTCTTGTTCCAATTTAAGTCAATATATTGTATTTAAATGAAAGTGAATGCATGACAAAGCATACAAGTTTCTCTAAATCTACACCTACAAATCCAAGATATTATTTCTAATAAACTCTAGAACTGAATTTCTACAGGAAAATACAAACCAAATAAATGCAAGGCAAAAAGGTAATTCTAGAATTAAATTAAGCAAAGATATAATAAAATCTTGTCAGCATCTGAGCAGATGGTCTGCATGGTTTAGATGTGAGGTGTCCCACAAAAGCCCATGTGTGAGACAATGCAAGAATGTTTAGAGTTGAGATGATTGGTTTACTAAGGCCTTACCAACCTAATTGGTGGATTAATCCTCTGATAGGGATTAACTGAGTGGTGATGTAGGCAGGTAGGTTGTGGCTGGAGGAGGAGGATCATGGGGTTGTGACTTTGGGGTTTATATTTTATCCCTGGAGAGTGGAGCACTCTCTCTCTCTCTGTTTCCTGAGGTGATTCCTCCACTACACTCTTCTGCCACGATGTCCTACCTCACCTTGAGCCCAAAGTAATAGAGGATTGACTGTCCAAGGATTAAGACTTGTGAAACTATGTGCCCCAAGTAAACTTTTCCTCCTCTAAAATTGTTCTTGTCAGGGCTTTTGGTCACAGCAGCAGCAAAGTTGATTAAAACAACAAACTGAACAATTTAATACAAAAATTGACCATATAAACTTAAAAAGAAATGTAGATATGCAAAGTATGGAGACCCATAGACCAATTTTTTTATTCACAGTGCATTTTCACACATTAGTTTAATATTATGTAAATAATAAAATTTAGTGTATTTTATTTATTAGATCTATGAAGAATATACCCATGTTTCTATTAGTTTGATTTAGATGACTGTAAAATTACCATTTATGAGTTTATTAATTGCTTGGTAACTGACTACTAGCAAAGAGTGAACCCAGTCAATCATATAGATTTTATTTGTGAATGAAGCCTCTGTGACAGCTAAACAAAATGGAAAGGAAAAAAATAGAGAATAATTAGAACAGGTGATAGGGGCCTTTCTTTCTTTCCTCTTTTTTTTTTTTTTTTTTTTTTTTTTTGCAGTGCTGGGGATTGAACCCAGGGCCTTGTGCTTGCGAGTCTTTCCTTTCTTACGTGAATTAAATAAACTAAGACACTGGGAATTCCTTTTGCCTTGCCCCCATCCCGAAAAAAAAAAAAAGGAAAAAGGAAAAGATGTTTTTTGTTACTCTATTTTTTAACATAAACAAGATGATTCTTTTGACAGGAATATGACCTGAATTTTTAAACTCTAAAATGATTTTTCATAGTTGCTATTATTACCACTACATCCTTAATAACATTAAAATAAAACATGTGCACTGAAATAAATATAATTGTATAAATATGTGGGTGTACTTATACTGATAGGAGGTTTTAACCCACCATCACAATAAGAAAACTGGGTTCTAAGCAGAAAATGTAAGGTGACAGATACAGAAAGAAAGTTATTGAAAGTTTAAAATAAATCGTAAAAGTTTCTATGAATCTCAATGATAAACATATCACTATTGCAATATAAAGCAAAAGTTAGAATTGTCCAGCCCAACGGACAATCTGGCCTGAAGTCTGTCTAAGTAAATGAAACTCTAATGGATCACAGCCAGTTCCACATTTTAACACACTCACTGAGACAGCTTTTGTGTTGTGACTACAGAGTTCAGTAGTTTTGACAGAGACCTTATGGTCTTCAAAGACTAAAACATTTATTGTTTGACTCTTTATTGGTGGAATTTATCAATCTCTATTCTACAATATTAATTTGCATTCATAAAAGTGATTTTATGATTCATAATTTTATTAATCATAAAAATTGCATGCTTAGTGTACTAACTTTTCTATTTAGGAAAAAGAGATGTGCATGACGCTTTTGCTAGTATCTACATTCAAAAAGTTATGTGCATAGATAAACATTCCGTTCCTTCCTTGTAGTATTGGAAATTGTACTCAGGGGTGCTTTACCACTGAGCTACAACCCCAGTCCTTTTATTTTATTTTTATTTTTGAAACAGGGTTTTGCTAAGTTGCTTAGGGCATCACTGAATAGCTGAGGTTGACCTCAAACATGGGATCCTCTGGTGTCAGCCTCCTGAATTTCTGGAATTACAAGTGTGTGCCACCATGTCTGACCCATTCCTTGTTTGTGAGTGCTAATCTCTTGAATGTCTCTGTAGTTAGCAGGTAACATACTATGTTCCACCCTGACAAGCAAGTAATATGGAAATTTGCTATTTGTTATTTGGTTGTTTTACCATTATAATCAATAAAAATTAATTAATAACAAAATTAATTATATTCAATATTAGAACAAATTTAAAAATAGCAATCATTAGCAATGAGTATTACTTGTGTAAGTGAATGTGATTCACTATAATGTCTGCATACTTGTGTATATTGTGTGTTGATGATACTCATCCACCTCTCAAACCACATCACACTTCTCCCTGGCACTCTTCTTAGTCCCTAGTAATTCCTCTAGTACTTTCCAGTCATCTTTCTTTTTCTTTTAAAGTTTTCACATCTGAGAGAGAAAACGTAATTTTCTGTGTCTAAATTATTTAGCTTAATATAATGTCCTCCAGTTCCATTCATTTTTCCTATAAAAGACAGGATTTCATTTTTATTTATGGCTGAATAATATTCTATTGTGTATATACTCCTTATTTTCTTTATCCATTCTTCTGCTTTCAGGCATCCAGACCCAAACTTTATCTTTGCTCTTGTGAATTGTGCTGGAATAAACATGACTATGTGGGTATCTCTTTTCTGTTCTCTAAATTTATTTATTTCACACATATGCCCAGTAGTGATATACCTCCATCATAGGATAGTTCTATTTTTAGATATTTTTAGTTACCCTGATAAGGTTTTCCATTGTGACCGTATTAATTTACATTCTGACCAACATTATTACTTTTTCTCAACATCCTCATCGACATTTGTTATTTTATTTATGTTGTTTTGATAATTACCATTCAAATTGGGGGGAGATGGCAACTCATTGTAGTTTTGATTTACATACCCTTGATGGCTAATAACATTGAGCATTTCCTCACATATTCATTCACCATTTATTTCTTCTTTTGAGAAGTGTCTATTAAGATTCTTTGATCTCTTTTTTTAATTTGGATTACGTGGTATTTTGGGGGGTTGTTAATTACTTAGTTCATCATACATTCTGAATATTAATGCTTTTTCAGATGAATAGTTAGCAAATATTTTCTTCCATTCTGTAGGTTTTCTCTCCATTATGTTTTAGATGTAAGGGCCTTCACTGAGGCTATAATCTACCACCTACTGTATATTCTGTATTTAATTGACTTAATTCAGCACATTCATTGAACACTCCCTTTATGCTACTCACTGAGAACATTTCCTGAGTATGCATGTTTGAAGGAAATGTGATAATAAAACTAACTAAACTGCTAGCCTAATGCTAAACAAGAACTACCTCCACACTCCCATTTGGTTGCAACTGATTCTTCACTGGAGCAAAGCACAGTGTCTTAAAACCCACTGGAGTTCAGGAGCACCAAGACATTAGGAAAATAAAAGTTTAAAGGATTACATCGTATTTATGGATGAGATGTAATCCTTCATGTTCTCTGGAGGCCAAACACAGAACAAGCTAATTGATGCTTTAGATCTTTATAAAAAGAAGATGTTAAGAGGTAAGAGGACAAAATAATATTCCTCATAAGAACCAAATTTTTAATTCTGTCTCAGCCTGAGGATTATCTTCAGTGAAAAAACTTTCTTGAGCACCAACAATAAATAGAATATTATTTCTGGCACTAAAAATAAGAAGAAAAGTCAGATACATATAGTCTGAGTGAGGAGACTGACCTAAATAGAAACCCTAATAAATCCTAATAGTAATTCAAGTTTTAACACTTTGATATTTTGTTTATCTTTTTGAATGTTTTTAGAAGTATTATTATATAATCACATAATCTGACCTATTACCTGTTTCATTTTTTTGTATTAGCTCATAAATTTAATTTCAAAAACTATGTTAAAAATATAGCTTAATATATGAAATGTGTATTGAAACATTAACATTATATATGACAAAAATCATAAAAAATTAGTCAGAATCCCATCAAATCATAAAAATATTTTCATCTGCACATTAAAACATCAATTAGTTGTCCTTGTTCATTCATTACACAAAGATTTTAAATAAATATTTCAATCCCAAAATTTGCAATGGTACTAACAACCTGTTATATGATTTTTTTCATGAAATTTGCAGTATATATATGCCTAGACAAATATTAGTATATTTGATTTTTTTTAGAAATGAAATCCTAATTTAGTTTTCTCCAAATTGCTATACAAGAATGAAATTCAAGCATCTCTCCAAAGCACTCTGTTTAGGTCAGCTTCATTGTTTTTAATAGCTGTATGATCAGCAGTTGTAGTGTTTTGATTAAATAGCTCCCTGTCTACAAACCTTCTGACTCTAAAATGTGAACTCCATGAAAACAGAACAACTTAAAGTCCATATTTGTATTCCCAGGACCCAAATCACTGAATATCTGGAAAGTAAAGAGTAAATAATATGCTACATGCTAAATATAAATTGGCCAGAGTATACCACCTGTGAACAGAAGGTGCAGAGAGCTATTACATAGGACAGGCTAATCACAGAAAACTGTAAGAAGGAAACACAAACACTGAATGGGAAATGAATGTGGGTCTCATAAAAGGAGGGCAGGAAAATATTCAAAACAGAGTTATAATTGCTTTTGGAAACCTGACAAAATCAACTTGGGTGTTAAAGAGTAAAAAAAGCCTCCCTCTAACAATTGTTGTAACAGAGACAAGCTGACCTGCCAGAATTACAGATGCACAATCAAAAACTGTACCAAAGACAAAAATAACCATGGAAATAGATGATGTAATACAAGTAACAGTACAGGTCAAGGACATGTATGTTAACACTCTGGGATTCTACAATCCAATGGTGAGACCAGACTTGATAAGTCCTCCTTTCAACATCTCTGGCAAGATAAATAAAAACATGCTGGGTGTGGTGGTGGATGACTATAATCCCAGTGCTCAGGCTGAAGGAGGAGGATTGTAGTTCAAAACTTGTCTCAGCATCTGAATGAGGGCCTAAAAACAACTCAGAGAGGCCCTGTCTTTAAATAAAACATGAAGAAGGGGTTAGGATGTGGCTCAGTGGTTAAGTGTCCCTGGGATCATTCCCTGGTATCAAAAATAAATAAATAAATAAATAAATAAGGACTTTTTTCTGAATAATTAGTCTAATAATTAGTCAGTAATCCTGATAGAAGGGTTATGATTACATGTCTCTAAACTCTCACCTGTCTTAGAAGATAATTTCAAACAAAATCCTAATATCACACAGAAAATGATGGTTCCTACTCAAACAATTTTGAGGGGACTCACCAAATACTGCCATGGAATCCAGCAGAAAACAAGAATTATGATCAGCAAGGGCAAGCACTAGATGCAGAAAACATAGATTTCTACTGTCCATGAGATAAAGTGTGATGCAGAAACTTTTCCTTCAGACATGGTTTAAAAAATAGCCAATTGAAGTGATGTACACCTGTAATTCCAACAGCTTGTGGGGCCAAGATAGGAGGATCATGAGTTCAAAGCCAGTCTCAGCAAAAGCAAGGCACTAAGCAACTCAGTGAGACCCTGTCTCTAAATAAAATATAAAATAGGACTGGGGATGTGACTCAGTGACTGAGTGTCCCTGAATTTAATCCCCAGTATGCCAAATAAATAAAATCAAATAATAAAAAATAAAACTATAAAGTTATTTTAATATACTTTCCCCTTAATATAATTAAAATGATTTTATAATTTTTCTACTTCTTGTAAACTACATTGAGAAAATGAGCAAAGGGAAGCTCCTGATTTCACACACCTGGGAAGCATCTGTTATGCTTTGGAATTTTTCAAAACAAAAGTTCACATTTTATATATTTGTGTATTCATATGTGTGTGTTTGCGTGTATTGAGTGGTTTACTTTGTTTTTCTTATTGGACTCAGACAAATGTGAGGACTTAGAAACACATAATCTATAGTGCTTTCTCCAAAACAATAGCAAAAGATATGTTCTTCATTTAAAAGTGGTCCATGAGCAAATAAATAAAAGATACTTTATGTACATGCTACAAAAGAGAATCTGAGAAGTCTGAGAGACAAAAACCCTTTTTTATTCTCTCTGTTCAGTCAAAAAAATGCCGTCTAAGTAAAAGGAGCCCTTTGAGTACAACATAGACTTCCCATGAGCATCAGGAACATTTCTGGCCTCTCACAATGTAGACCAATAGAGTAGCACACTTTCTCATTGAGTCCTGGGTAGATTATAAGATGATACAGAGGAATTTTAATACCAAACAAATGAATAATGGTGGTTTCATAAGTAAGTTGCTTTAGTCAGCTTTTTCACGATTGTGACCAAACGACCTGACAATTTGAGGAGGAAATGTTTATTTTGGGAGTCACTGATATAGAGGTCTCAGTCCACAGACAGCAGACTCCATTCCTTGGTGCCTGAGGTGAGGCAGAAAATCATGGGTGAAGTGTGTGGTAGGGGAAAGCAGCTGGGGACATGGCACTAGAAAACAGAGAGATATATTCCACTTGCCAGATACAAAATGTATATTCCAAAGTCTCATCCCCAATAACCCACCACCTCCAGGCACATATTCCTTCCCACTGTTACCATTCAATTGATCTATCAGAGAATTAATTCAGTGATTGGGTTAAGGCTCTCATAACTCCGTCATTTCATTTCGAAACCTCTTGTATTATCTCACACAAGTGCTTTTGGGGGATACCTCATATCTAAACCATAACAAAATAGATGTCACAGATTTTTGAAATATGCTAATATAAAGATATTTTTAAGCCCTGTATAAAAATTTATGTATGATATATGTACATTTACCAAAAAATACATGCTCTGTATATGCATATACATCTTAAACTGTTTGTATTCAAGTGTATTTAAACATGAAGAGGAAACTTGGATATTTTTAACTATAATATTGCTCAGAGAAAAACAAAAGACCCTTCAGGATTGGGGATGTAGCTCAGTAGTAGAGCACTTGCCTACAGATGTGAAATCCTGAGTTAAGTCCCAGCACTATGAAGACAAAAGGAAAACAGAAAAAGAAACTTTAAGTACTGAATGGTTTGTAATAAAAAGTTCAAAATTTTTCAGAGTGCTAGTGTTATGAATAAATGACATGCTGGTTATATTTTCACAAAAGTGGCATGAGTTTATTGGATATTTTCATGTTTTTTTTCATAAATTTGTTGATGGTAACTAATCAAACTTTCAATTGAATGAAACAACTGTATTTTCACATCCAATATTTACTTAAATTTATATAAAATTTAAATGTTAAATAATGGTGTAGTTATTAAAATTGATTTCATACAAAGGCCTGGAATGAAAATCTTACTTTGAAATAAGAGCTGGAGGTGGGCAGATGCTTAAGAAGTATACAGTATATTTCCAAATATCACTAAATGTCATAAAATCTTATCACCAAGAAGAGGTTGTTGATTCAGGAGATTTCATTGATGTTTTCATAACTACAATCCTGAAAGAGTTCTGAAATGCTTTGTTAACTGGCTTACCATATTGTCTTTAATAATAAATATGTGTCATTTGCCTGGATTTGTATACTTCTGTGTGTGAATTCTGAAGATCAAAGCCATGATAATCAATCCACAGATTGAGGAACCTGTGGTGCCTGATGAATCTTAGTGAACTGATACATTTTTCATCTGTTCTTCCTGAGGCAAGAAAATTGTTTCATGTACTTCTTTTAATCACTCAATCAATTAATCCATTTCTTTTCATATTTCAGTGTTAAATAGAATAATCAATTTATTTTTTTATTAGTGGAATATATTCATTCTTTAAGATTTTTATACATAGTTATAAATAATAGTTCAGAGGATAATAATCACTTTTTTACCCCAGAAAGATGAAGTTATGTTCTGACTGGCTTTGGATCAACTTTCTAAAATAACCACACTGACCAATGAAATAGCCAGGACTCTGAAAAGACATTCTAGAGACAAAATGTCTTTCACTAAAAATACCATTTCCAAAGTACAAAAACAAATCTCTGCACTAATGTTGATTATTTCTGAGGTTACTATTGCAAAAACAAACTATAATTTCCATAGAATGACAATTTTCACACAAAAAGAAGAGAAGGTTTTAATGGAAGATAACAGTAAAGAGACATTTTGAATCTATGTAATTGCTAAGAAGGGTAATGATTAAGTGGAAATAATTTACCCAAAGTGTCAGAGTCAAATATAAGATAGATACAAGGAATTACACTTCCTTTTCTTAGTAAGCAGTGTGCTTCTTGAAATCATGATTGTAAAAGGCTTTTTAGACTGATGACAAGTGTGGTAGGTAGGTAGGTAGGTAGGTAGGTAGGTAGGTAGGTAGGTAGGTTAGGTAGATAGAAAAATGTAAAGACAGACAGACAGAAGTGTCTATTTTTTCTTCTCATATTGAGTTCCATTTACCAAGAATTTTCCATGTTGGAATTAGTGGAAGTGCAGCCTATGATAGCTAAAGGTACCTACAAACCTGGATTTATAGTGTGAGGGCAGATTACAGTGAGTTAACAAGATCAAAGTATTTTTCTCATAAAGTAGACTACAGGGAAGAGGAACTGGGCTAGTAGGGAAGCACTACATTTCTCAATATATAATTTCAATTCAGATTCTAAGATGTCTATTGTGGTGGTTTCTAATTTTTCAGCAGAAGGAAGAAGAAAATTGGCAAGACGTGCTAGCATTTCCTGTTAGAAATGTAATCAGGAAGTGAAACTCACTTCATTGTATTTTATTGGTAATAAAAAATAAAATCAAGCAGAAATGAAAATGGGGACATTGTTTCTATTTTGTGTGTCTTGTGCCCAAATTATGGGAAATCTATTATTAAATAAGTTTTAGTAAGGAAGGTAAGAATTGAGATTGATGGGGCAGTAAGGATTTAGTAAAAAACCCTGATACAGATATTACTAGTCCAAAATTTTTTAAGACATGAATGGAAATGTTGAAAACAGGACCTCTAGGGCAATGTTCCGTACTAGGCTTAATGGCTCTGAGATCTTCTAGTTTCCTTGTGTGTTTCTTTAGAACAGAAAATCTCCTTCATTTTGCAAATTTGTCATGTTCTTGTAATGGTACAAAAATGGATTTGGCATTTTATAACTGCCACTAGAAGAGTGCTCTGAGCCGAAAAAGATCTGGACACAAACTCTAACATTCCCTCTAGATCTGTTGGCATGGACTCACAATAGTCCTGTGTATGGTAGGGTGCCAGAGTCAAGGAGAGAACGCTATTTGGTATCAGACAAAAATATTTGGAAATTTCCTATGTTTTTAGAACCTAAGTAATATAATACTCATATATTTTCTTTCTTTAAAAGTACATGTCACTTCTGAATTATTTATTTGTTGATGCTTTATATACTGACATTGCAAATTATTGAAATGCATGGAAATATTCTCAATTTTCTTGTAATTAAATTCCCTACTTTTCAACTTAACAGTTAAATTTATTTATAGTTTAACATCTTAATTGTATGTCATACTGAATATTTATATAAGGATTTTTAAATATACTAATAATAAATACCAGGCAAGTAATGCTGCAGATTTACGTTTAATGACACGGAAATGTAACAATAGCCTTCCAGAATCTGGTTCAGTTTCTTATCATGATTAGCATGTTCTTCCTGAATATACTGATACTTTTACCACAAAATATGCAATGGTTTGTGTAGATACATTTTGCTACTACCTTCTTCCCACTCTCTATAATTTTGCGATATATAGTACAGTTTTTAAATATTTGTGGTCAGAGCTTACATAGTTATGAAATGTGATGAAGAAATGTGTCTCATTACCTCTTTGGGGTTTATTGCTCCCATGCTAAAGTTAGAAGTCCAATTAGCTAATGTAATTTTTCATCATCAGTTAAAGCTATAGGTATATAGGTATATAGGTTAAGGTATATTTGTTATTGGTCTTATATATAAATATATATATTTATTTTTTGAACCCCAAATATATTCAGATTAGATTTTCTTTTTAAAATATGTATTTCCCTAATATCACTAAAGATAAGATTATCCAGTAAAATTCAGAGATCATGTCGTTCCACATTATAAAAGTAAATAGAAGAAAAAGTAAATCTGGTGACTGAGAAATTTATAGGGTACACAGCTTCAATCTAAATCTCATAACTTCAGGTTTTTTAAATTTATTTATTCAGAAAAAAATTACTGAGGCAATGTTTTCTATTTCCTATGATACAATGGAAGTGCTCTGTCTACTTGTTGTGATGCCATTACCTTTAGAAAGTTTCTTTACCTAGAATCAATATATACATCTGTTCCAAGTTTCTGACATTTTCTCATTGCTACTTAGTTTTCAGCTTTATGATTTGAGGCTGATAATCACTGCCATGTTGGGAGTTATGATGGTAGCAATACATGGAATGGATTATTGATGAAATAGCTGTTTCATTGTCTATTGTTTGAATATTTAATATTTACACATAATATTTAGTAGTGTAAAATATATCAATGTGTATATTTATAATCTTGCTACTAATTCTGGTTTTCAAACCAGATTACCTGGTTCATAGAAAAATTTAAAAAGTGATACAATTTGAAGATGACAAAATGCTTAAAACAATTACATTATGTGAGCAATTCATTATGCCTTTTCAGACTTGCTGAAAATACCCCAGTTTGGAACATATGCTGTGACAATGGAGCTATCTTATGAGCTTCAGGGGGAATCAACACCTTGTGGAGAGTACCGTTACCTACATTTCTTTTCTAGGAAATTTAGCGTTTAATCAGCAAACATTTTTTCATGGACTATAGGTTTCCTTTCACCTACTTAAAAAGAAATAATTTGCACCTCATCTTCTGAAATTTTTGAGTGACTTGGAAAGTTGAGACTTAGGGAATAATCTGATATTCTATAAGGTCATTAGCCTTTATGGTCTTTTTATGTGTTATGACTGAACATGGGGGAGTTACTATCCAGAGAATTACTATAAGTAACATTAGCCCTATTTCAAAAGTAGATGAATTTCAATGTGGACCTTCATGGTAAATAGCATATTTCATTTTAAAATACCATTGTAAAGTAAAAGTAAGGTTACTGAAGAAAATATACAGTTTTATTCACTAAGTACTTTACAAAATACACCTTGCTTTCATTCTTTTACTTAATACTGATATCACCAAAATTTCTGGAGAATGGGCAAATTGTCTTTCTTCTGTGAATATTATTGCTTCAAACATCATATTTAGTAGTTGGTTTTTTTGTCAAAGAACAACATTTGAAAAATTAAATCTTGGCTGCCATATGATATAAAATAAACATGAACTTTTATTTACCACCTTACTAAGGAAACACATCATAACCAGTTTATAGAATGTCATTTTAAAGAGCTGTTTATAGATCAAGAATTCTGAAATCAATTTACAAATGAATGCAAAATTGATGTCTTCCACAAGGAAATAGACAAGTCAATTATATCCCCATTGGACAGAATTTATTTGCAGACAGGAATTGCTTTGTACTGCAATCATTTATCTGCAACTTAAAAAATTGTGAAATAGCTCAAAGGCAGTGAAAGATATGGAGATCATAGAATCAAAATTGGGTAACTCAAAATTGCTTATACACTTTATGTTTCTACTGATCTGGGAAGAGTGAGTTTTGAACCATCTGATGTTATAAAGAAGAGAAGTCAGTCACCTATACACGTAATTATATGGACGATTCCTACAACAAATACATGTTAGAGAGAGTAAGAAGAAAGAGGAAGAGTTGGAGAAAGAAGAAACAAAAGACTACCAAAAGACAACTCTACAGAAAAGGATTGCTTATTAAAATTGGTTTACCCACCTTATAGACATAAAATAAATATCTGAGAGTTATCTACCCAGGTAATATTGCATAAGTGAGCAACACATGTAATTTTTTACCTAGAATTTGATGAGAAAGACCCCTGAGATGAGACCTCCTGTGAATAAAAGCATGATGTGTCAAGTTCAACTAGTTCATGTAAGAGTTTCTAGAATTTCTGTTTGGAGGACTCTTAATCCACCATCCAATTAATCCATCATCTTAGAAAATGTAAGAATTTCTTCACTTGCACCCAGTAGGCACCCCTCTTGTCTCACATGAAATCAGTCAATTACACACATAAAATTAGTTTGTTAAACCCCAAGAAAAGTGGTTCTCTTTTTGCTAAATTCTGACCAATGCAGAATCTCTGCACAATAGTGTGTAAATCAATTTTATAGATTTCTGCAGAAAACTCCACTGATAAGTCAAGCTCACTACTTGGAGGAGGAAAAAGTCACCCTCCCCCCCAATTCTCTGTCCTTGGTCTCTTCACTGTTCTTTGTGACTATCTGCCAATTTTGTTCTCCATGCCCACTATCCTGATGAGAATTCAATTTATGGTCTAAGTGGGTTATATTGTTGGGAGAGTGTTTGTATTAAGTGAAGAATAAAAATCACCCAGAAAAATGCAGAAATATGCAGGGAATGTGTTCAGATCCCCCAAAGCCCTGAATTCATGATACTTAGAGATGAGCTAATTAATAAAACCTCCTGAAATTGCCAGCATTAGTATGCATTTTCCCCCAATTTTTCCCTGATGCTTTAAATGCTCCTTTAGAAACATCAGCAAGCATATTTCCCCAACCATTGCCAACCCAGTCCAAGAACCAGAGAGATGAAAATGGTCTTACGGCTACTGATGTTTTTAGATTATCTTGGGATGATGTGTGTAAGTGATGTGCTTATAAATTACCTAAAACCTTTTGTGTGGATACTGCTTCTTAATATCCATAGAAAATCTACATTCCACAACTAAGAAGCACTGATGAGAGGCTCAGGACTGCTTTGTATGCTTAAACAGAAAACAGATGAAAGAAAGATTACATAACAGTATTTCTTGTGATGATCCCATCATTAAACCATGTTGACATTTTTAACTATATTTATATTTAACATTTCTACAGAACATTTTATCACTGCTTCTTGCTTAGAAAACAAAATTTTTATAATGGAATAAAAATATGGTCAAAATCTAGGTTCTTCCTCAGATCTTCCACCTATCTGACAGTATGGTCAAGTCTATTAACTTTATTTCCAATATGTCCATGGGCATAAATTAGGCATGTAATTAATATATTCCTCTCAGAGTTCATAAACAGGAACAAAGGTGATTATGTTTGTAAATGCATCTTACAAACTATTTTGCTGCACGTATTCAAGAAAATATTTTAATTTAAATATATAAAATTACTAGCATTTGTATCAATGCCTTACTTTCTATTTCTCTTAAAGAAATGTTGCAATCCTCAATACATTTTTCTGGCTGTTTTTCCTTTTTTTCTGTTTTAAACAATGATCTTTCTCTCAATTAATGTGTCACTCTACCTTAATTCTTGGTCTTGTATTTTTCAGTCACTGGAATGTGAGCAAGGATGCCACCCGACTTCATTATTTTTTGTTTTGTTTTGGTTTGGTGATTGTTCCCTATATTTCACAGTGGCAGTCTACCCAGACTACTGGAGGCCTAGTTCTTTGTTTTGACTTCATAGACATTACACAGGCAAAAGACCCTTGAACACAATAGAATCTAAAGTTCATATGGCCTGTCATTTCTTGGGTCATCAAAGCAGAGGACATTAAAATTTTTACAAAAGTTTTCATTATGATTTTTACTTCCATAATAAAGGGTTTACTTGAGTTTCTTTACTAAAGCAGAAATAAATTGAATTTATTGCAAAATAAATTTATTTAACTAATATGTGGAGGCAGAGATCTAAAACACTACATTCCCATTTCCAACTGCCTTCACCACAGTAGTTTAGAGCAAATTTCTTAACCTATCTGATTGTTTTTCTCCAATTGAACAAAAGTCCCAATTCATGTATGGAAATGTTATGAAGGTATGAATAGATGGCATTTATAATTTACAGAACAAGAAGCATGATGTAGGCACTAATCAAATACTGAGCCTTACCATTTTTCCATATTTAGTTTTATAGAACTACATTTTAGATTACTGCTTATTATTTAAGTTAAATACAGTGAAAAATAAAATGTAGAGTTTTCTCTTTTTCCTGATACTATACAGGCAAACCTGAGATATCTTGCACATAGGTTTTAGAATGAGGATACAACACCTCCAAGGCAATTCACTGAGAGTAGCATGTCACTGCTTTTACTTATCTCAAGGCAAATGCTAAATATCATATCATTCCAGCCCAGCAATGTGTAATTGTTGTGTCACCTTGTAGCATTTGTGATGAATACATTTGCTTCTTGACTTAACAAGTTCACCTTCTATGGCATATTTGGTTGGCATTATTTGTTCAGCCTGTTAAGAATTTTCAAATCATGATTAGCATTTTCATTTCATTTCAAATTCAGTATATAAAGAGGTTGTCTAATATTTTTTTGCCTCAGCTAAGAGAGAAAACAAATAATCATGATTCATGAGTTTTGAACATGAAAACACAAAAGGGAATATTTTTGCTATAACTGCACTGCTGGATTTGAGCGAAAATTAATTTATTAAATAGATATTTATGAAGTAAATATGGTTATATAACAATACAAAAGCTAATCATGACAGAATTTTGCACAGGAAAGTTATGTGGATAAATGAAGACTTCGAGGAAGGACTCTCCCTCTAAAACATTAGAAGTTTGTGGTTTTCATACTCTTAACATTCCACACATTCCTCAACAAACATGAAAGGATAGTCTTAATAGATGTGAAATTGACTTCTACAGTGGAAAAGGGAAATAAATTGGATTTCAAGCAAACAATGTTTTTGCATGTTTACAAAAACAATTATTTACATTCTTATTGGTTTTCCGCAAGTTGATACCTATCTCTATAACGTTGTGAAATAGTTCAAAGAAAAGGAAAATCATAAACAGCAAAGAAAAAGACAACTCAGAAAATTCTACAGTAAAAAATGCATAATTTACCTTTGAAGATGCCTTTTTGTTCATTAAAAAGTTCTTCAGAATTTTTCCCTTTCAAACTTTTATTTTCACCCTTTACTTATGATTTCACTTTTAGGAGAACTTCTCTTAATCAGGATAGTGTACTGATTCTTGTATTTTAGTTGGAGCTTGATGCCTCTGGCTGCATAATTTGAAATATCCAAATATCAATCCTGGGTCTCCCACTTGCCGGGTAACCTACAGCTTCTGAGTTAACATCTGGGCACATCTTCTTCACCAAGAGAATCAAGAAGAATTCTATTGTGATGTTTGAGTGATAATGCATTCACATGTTTATCCTGATGCCTGTCACAGAATGAGTTCTTTATATATGTTTGATCCTATTATTTTCAATATTCCTAGCATTACTACTATGAATTAGGTCCTCATCCTTCAATAAAACAGATTCATTCATGGCTCCCTTTTCTGAGTACCCAGCATGTCTGAGACTCAGTTTCCCCACTCTGTTTGCCTGGTCATTATCTTCATATCTGTATCCATCACTAGAGGTGTGTGAGGACTTGCTTCACACTGTGTGTTCACTGTTTCTCAAGAACACTATTGTATTCAATCAGTAAACAAGGACTAAAAGCCCCTGTTTCTGCTCCTAAACAGTTCATCTACATGCCACAAAAATGAAAGAAGAAGCCTGAGTCTCAGTATAGAAGGAATCTTTAATATTTTGACAGATATAGACAATGATAATACAAACTGTAAACCTAATCTTTTTAGTGTAGCAGGAATTATACCGAGAATTTACGTGACCTCATTTAATACAACAGACATTAAAAATGAGTTCAAATTCCAATCTTACATAAGAAGGAACAGCCAGATACGTGAGGTAAAAATAAGAAAGTCTTTGGGAGGGACTTGTGATGATTATTGAGTTAGCCAGGTGCCAGAATTGCAGAAGGATGTTTAAGGCAAGTGGAATAGCATTAACAAAGGCGCAGAGGCATGATAGATCATCAGCAACTTGGATTTGTCAAAAAATAATAGGGGTCTTTGGTGACCTGTCAGTCACTAGGATAGGAATGTAAAGGACGTGATTAGATCACATAATGTGGAATGCAATGCCAATGTAGAACAGCTTTAAACTGTACAACATGTTAAGACTTTGTAGAATTCAATTAAACATTAAACTGAAATGTTACATTTTAATATACAGTTGCATCTATAAAGCTGCTCTGTTTAAGAAATTGGATTTTTAGAAAGCAGCAAAGGGTTAGAATGTTCTTTTTATATAAATAGTCCTTTGCAAATGGCAAACCAGATGTCACTGGAAGGAGGCATGTTTTTTCTAAAACCACTGATTTGTCTATGAGAGATTAGCAATGTAATTAGATGTCAAATTGCACCATTTTCATACATTTTCCCACCCAACCCGAAATAGGAAAATCTAAAGGAATGAAAATGACTGTCTTTTCTAATTCTAGTATTTAGAACCTTATAATAAGTTGCAATTGATGTGTTGATTCTGTCATGATTCAATGATTATTTATGACCCTAGGGAAGAATCAAAAGAACTTTTACTCCTATATACTTTTTGCATTCCTTCATCCTCTTTTTTCTTCATGCTGTCAGCACACCCTCCAAGGCACCGAGACAGCAGCCTGACAGCATCCCTGTCATTCCTCCCCATCTTCAGGAGTTGTCTCAATCAAATTGGTGCCACACCCTTGAGTCTAAAATGTTTGAATATTTTAACAGTCCCTATTGTATTTAATCTAGACTTGTTAAGAAAAAATACAAGTGTCCTATGAGCTGCTGCCTACCACTCTTTCCTGTATATGCCACCTTTACCTGCTGCATATGAAAAGTCAGAAATTATGTATAATTGACAATTCTTATCTTTCTTTCTCTGCCCATGTTTTCTTTCCTTTCTTCTCCCCTTTTTCCAAAAACGCCAGTACAGTTTTTCTTCACCTGCATAATTTTAAATCTAACATATAACTTCAATGTAAATGATATGTTATCCAGGAAAGTTTAATGAAAACTAACTTTGGGTTAAGTATCGTTCCTCTTTTCATATATAATATTGGAAGTGCACATTTATGTCTCTTGTATTACCCCAGTTTTGATATTCTCAGATCTTTCCCAAACCTGGTCAACATTTACACATTATTCAAAATGTAATCAAAGGTCTGCAATCTTCAGAATTCCACCTCTGACTCCACACACTAAATTCTGTTAACACAACTAGGGATTGCTAGTTACGTGTGCTTTTCAGTGTCTTTAGCCTTACAACATTGTTTAATTAAGTAATATGACTTCTTTTCCATCACTTTACCACTCTGTTTTTTCCTATCTCTGTAGAACTACTGTTAACCTTATTTCAAGCACATAGTAGATAATCATTGATTAATCGAATACAAATTGAAAAAACTGTGTGCAGATATTTTGCAGCCTTTTATGCAAAATGGTTGCACATCTTTGCCTTTGCAATAGCATCACTGAAAAAATTAAAGCAATATCTGCTGGTAAATTGATTTTAAAAATTAAAATTATTAATTGCATGTTAATTCTGTTTGTATTCTCAGAATATAATCTCAAAATGGGTATTGGTCCACAATTCAACAGATAAATAAGTGTTACCATGAGGAGAGATGCTAGAATGAGCAGGTAGCTGTTGTAATGCTCACAGACTATATAATATGGCAACTGCTATGGTTTAGCTGTTAGGTGTCCTCAAAAAACTAATTTATGAACCAATGCAAGAAAGCTTAAAGGTATACTGACTGATTTATGAAAGACAAGATAATCAGTCCATTCATTCCCTAACAGGAATTAACTGGATCATAACTACTGGTAGATATGTTGTGGCTGGGGGGTTGGGGTATATATTTTGTCCTTGATCAGAAGAGAATTCTCTCTCTCTCACACTCTCTTTCTCTCTCTTTCTGGTTCCTGGTGGCCATGTCCTGAGTCACTTTCCTCTACCATACCCTTCCAGCATAATAATTTGCAATACTTTGGACACAGAGCAATGGAATCAACTGTCCTTGGGCAGAGACCTCTGAAACTATGAATACCAAATGGACTTTTCCTCCTCTAAGATTGTTCTTGTCAGGTCTTTTGGTTAAAACAGGGGGAAAAAAGCTGACTAAAAGTAACTAAATTATTCAGAAGTGTCAAAGATGTAATCTCTAAGAAATTGCTTATGTGATGACATTAAAAAGGCAAATGTAAATACAGATTGAATAGCCATATATCAATTAAGAAAATTGGATCAATAACTTATAACTATCCAAAGTATTATATGTCAATACCAGGTGGCCCACTGGTTAATTATGTAGAACAGTAAAGAGAGAAACTACAATTATTAACTCAATTTTTCCAGAAGATAGAAGAAAAGGAAATTCATTCTAATTCTTCTTAAGAGTTCAGCATTAGCCCAATAGCAAAACAGACAAAAGTATTATAAAACAATGAACTATACATACCAATTTATATCATGAGCCTATAAAAACTACTCAACAAAATTTCAGCTTTTGTAATAAAAAATGTATATAAAATTATACAATGAAATCAAATGGAATTTATTCCAGATATGCAATACTTTTTCAACAGTTAAAAAGACAATTAATGTGCCAGATGCCTATAATCCCAATGACTTGGGAGGCTGAGGTAGGAGGACTGCAAATTCAAGACCAACCTCAGTAATTTAGCAAAACTCTGCTTCAAAATAAAATATGTGCCACATCAATATTTTTAGCAGTACAATTCACAATAGTCAAGCTATGGAAATAGCCTATGAGCTCATCAGATGATCACATTTTTACACACATACTCACACAAACACATACACACACACACACACACAAGTGGAGTCTTAATCAGTTATGAAGAAGAATGAAATTATGGCATTTACTGGTAAATGATTGGAACTAGAAAACATAATGTTAAGTGAAATAAGTCAGACCCAGAAAAGCAAGGGTCAAATATTTGCTCTAGTATGCAGAACCTGGATCAAAATAAGGGGGGAAGAAAGAAAGAAAAATAGAGGTGTGAAAGAGAGAGAAGGAAGATCCCATGAAAATATAAAAGAGTTCAGTGGAGTAAAGGAAAGGTATTGAGAGTTAGGAAGGCTGGACGGGAAAATGGAAGAAGAGTGGAATGAATATGATTAAACTTTCACATATATGAACATACCAGAATGAATTTCACTTTTATACACATGCATAATGCACTAATTTAAAAAAATGACAGATTTCCCATGTTCTTGTATAGGCAGAATTAATATTGTCAAAATGGCCATACAACCAAAAGTGCTATACAAATTCAATGCAATTCCAATGATGTTCCTCCTAGAAAAGAGAAAGAAATCATTAAATTCATTTGGAAGAATAAGAGACCCAGAATAGCCAAAGCAACCCTGAGCAGGAAGAGTGAAGCAGGTAGTATCACTAAATGAGACCTTCAACTATACTACAGAGCAATAGTAACAAAAATGGCATGGTATTGGCACCAAAATAGACAGGCAGACCAATGTAACAGAATAGAGGGCACAGAGACTAACCCACATAAATACAGTTATCTTATACTAGACAAAAGTGCCAAAAACATACAATGGAGCAAAAAGATAGCCCGTTCAACAAATGGTGCTGGAAAAACTGGAGATTCATATCCAGTAAAATGAAAGTGAACCCCTATCTCTCACCCTGCACAAAACTCAACTCAAAATGGATCAAGGACCTAGGAATTAGATCAGAGACCTGTACCTAATAGAAGAAAAAAAGGGTCTAAATCTTCATCATGTTGGCTTAGGACCAGACTTCCTTACTATGACTCCCAAAGCCCATGAAATCAAAGCAGGAATCAATAATTGGGATAGATTCAAACTAAAAGGTTTCCCTCAGCAAAGGAAACTATCAACAATGTGAAGAGAGAGCCTACAGAGTGGGAGAAAATCTTTGCCACACACACTTCAGATAGAGAATTAATCTTCAGAATCTATAAAGAACTCAAAAAACTCTACAACAAGAATACAAATAATCCAATCAATAAATGGGCTAAGGAAATGAGCAGACATTTCACAGAAGATCTATGCAATCAACAGATATATGAAAAAATGTCCAATATCTCTTGTAATAAGAGAAATGTAAATCAAAACTACTCTGAGATTTCATATCTCCCCAATTAGAATGTCTACTATCAAGAATACAAGTGACAATAAGTATTGGTGAAGATGTGGGGAAAAAGGTACACTCATACATTGCTGGTGGATTGCAAATTGGTGGAATTTCCATACTCCGGAAAGCAGTATGGAAATTTCCTTAAAAACTTAGAATGGAGCCACCATTTGACCCAGCTATCCCACTCCTTGGCCTATACCCAAAGAACTTAAAATCAGCCTACTACAGTGATGTAGTCACATCAATGTTATAGCATCTCAATTCACAATGGCTAGATTGTGAAATCAACCTAGATGCCCTTCAATAGATGAATGGATAATGAGTCTGTGGAATACATACACAATGTAATATTATTCAGCCATAAAAAGAATAAAATTATGGCATTTGCAAGTAAATGGATGTAGTTGGACATATCATGCTAAGTGAGATAAGTCAATTCCCCAAAAAAAAGTTCAAATGATTTTTCTGATTAGAGGTTGATGATACATAACCAGGGTGGGGGGAGGTAAGAGAAGAACGGAAGAAGGATGGATCATGTAGAAGAAAATGAGGGGTGGGGATGAGGCGGAAAAGGAAAGATAATAGAATGAGACAAACATCATTACCCTATGTACATGTATGAATACACAAATGGTATGACTCTACTTTGTGTACAACCAGAGAAACAATAGTTATACTCCATTTGTGTACAATGAATCAAAATTAAAACAAAACAAACAAAAAAAAAAACTGAAAAAAAAAATAGAAGAAAGATCAGTGGAGTAAAGGAAAGGGAACAGGGGAAGGAAAGTGGGGAAGGAAAATGAAGTATTTTGGACTGAACAGGAGCAAATTACATTCCTTGCTTGTATAATTATGTCAAAATTAACACCAATATTATGTATATCTGTAAGGAACTAATATAAAAAAAAGGCTGGGGGTATAGCTCAGTAGTGAAGTTTCCCTGAGTTCAATCCCAAGTACTCCCCCCAAATCAATTAACGTAAACTGTGACGTCAACAGGCTAAAGACAAAAAGGAACACAATAAAATCAACAGGTGCATATAATGCACTTTAATACATCCAAATTTTTGAGGTGCTGATGTTGAAATATTTTATTTGGAGTATCCAGGATGAAGGAGAGTTCAACTATGACTCAATCTGAGCAATGGGGGCCCAGATACTGTAAGGCCTATAGTTTTGGGTTTTTTTATAAGGATTTTATTTATCATAGAGCAAATATAACTGATAGAATATTTTCATTAGAGTTGTTTAAAGTCTCAATATCAAATAATTATAAAATACAGTTACTTTTTCTTTTCATAAAGGCAAAAATAAATAAATACAAAGTAGATTAAAGAGGTCCAGTTAAGTGCTTAATAAGCAACTGAAGACTGATGAAAAGAGATGGAATTGACCTGGCCCAGATTAAGCTTTTGATGTTGACATCAAAGAGTGAAGAAAGTGAAAGAAGAAAGTGAATACATAGAAAAAACAGGGCATGGGTGAGCTTCATTTAAGAGGTGACATATATAGAGAGGACAGTTCCATGGATTAGCTCTAGCATAGGAAGGGGTAGGGGAGGACATATCAAGGATGATCTGGGTATCTGGTTTACTTACTAAAGATTCAACCAAGTGAAGTGGTCTTAACTATGGATAATTCCAAATTAAGAAATGAACTGAAAAAGTAAAAGAGATATCTCTGCAGATAAATTGAATAATCTTAAATTTTGCAGTTATTAAGAGCATGTAATTTCTATGTGGGTTACACAGAGAAATTGGGAGTTTTCTGAGGATATTGTTATTCCTACATTTTCTAGATTTATGTTCTAAAACATTTAAAACAGACACAGGAATGTGGAAATCTAGTAACACTTTTGGTGAATCAGGAATGATGTTATGACCTACAGTCAAATTTTAACATTTTTCCAATTGACTTCCAGTCCATTTCCTGAATACATTTTTGCATGAGATAAATGGGTCTGTAAAGCTACAAAGAATAAACTTTTAATACAAAGAATCACAAAAACAGGAAAGATAAATGAATTCCAGGAATGACTCAAGAAGGCATGTTGTAGACTCTCATGCATGTGGACATTGGTGGTGAAATAATAGTAGCTAACTCTATGAAAAACAGTTCCAGAAAAGAGTATAAAATGATATTATGAGCAAACACAATCCTTTAATACCTGAATCCTGCAATATATTGACAAAGTGGCCAAAATAGTTTAGACTCTTGGCAACTTTATCATAAATATACCTCTGTATTGGGTGAGAAATGAAGAGGAGTTGGAAAGTGTGTTTTCAATATCATTCCCTGTTGCAAAATGAAGAAAATGTTTCCTCATGAAACCAAGAGGAGAAATCTATTCTGATATCAAATATTTATTTTCCTTTGATAAATATAAACCAGTTCTAAAATATATTGCTCTTTCTTTCACTAATATCAATGGACTTTTTAAAAAGGTATATTTGTTACATATTTTGATTGGACTGATATTGAACTATCCCCTCTCTTTGGATTACAAGTGGTTTACATTATGTGCTAAGAATGCTTAAAATTGATAAGTATTCTACTGAGCTGTTCCAGGGGAAATATAGTATTGAGTTGAAATTATATCAGATGTTTGCTCTGAGCCAGCTGGGCTCCTTGCTGCCTGTGCACTAGAATTGATATGAAGGCATTTTCAAACATCGGTACTCTAACTAAGCTGTAAGATATTCTGATTTGGGATACTAGGCTTAAAATCTAAGTATGTACATTTTTTTCGAATACTTGGGGTGATTTGAGTAGTGAGGATGCAGAATCACTTTTTAAGGAGTATTTTACTTTAAATAAGTAAAGGATAATCACACCATCTTGATCAGTCATTTAAAAATTATTGAAGAAGCAATAAAAGGGTTACAAAGGTCAATATTTGCATAAGTTCTAATTTTTAGGAAGTTAGCACAGAGACAAAAGAAACTGTTTATTATAAATTAGCTTTTAGTTTTTCTAGTATATGCAATATTTGATCAGCCTAAGAGACTATTTAAATTTATTTTTGTTGATTAAGTTCTACATAAAGAAAGATTTTGAGAGATTTTTCTTCAGGGAAAGTTTATACATAACAAAAAATATATACACTCAGGCCACATAAATGAAAAATTCTATTCCTTAGTCTTTTTAAATAGTTAATTAATCTAAAATTTTAAAAGTCAACAATTTCCTAATATCATTTCTTGGTGATATTTTAAAATTCTTTCTATTTTAACATATTTCACATTTACAGAAAAAATTGCAAAGATGATACAGTGAATTCTCATAAAATCCAATTTCATCTATTATTAGCATTATTACATTCATATTATATCTCTCATACAATTAATGAACCAATATCAACAGATTATCATTACACAGTTTATATTTTATTCATATTTCCCTACTTCTCCCCTTATGTACTTTTTCTGCTCCAGTATCCCATTCAGAATATTACACATCCGATATCACATATCATCCTTATGTCTCCACAGGCTGCTGTTCAAAGTGGATGTTTCCCCGATTTTTCTCATTGTTGATAATCTTGTTAATTTTGAAGAATACTCTTTAAATGCTTTGTACTACTCCCCTTTAGGATTCCTTATAGAAATGTGTTTGAAATGCTATTACTGGGGTTGCAGGATTTTGAGCGAAAGATCACAGTTGAAGTGCAATTTTCATCACATCATAGGAATAGGGCATACTCTCTCTATGTCTATGACTATTGATGTTGACATGATGTGACTAAATTCATGTACAACTACTTACATAAGTGCCTTTCCAAACTACATTACTTGGAAAGACGTTTCCATGCATGACAAGTACTTAAGAGGAAGAAACTACTCCACCTATTTGAGGTCAAAGCACCCAAATGAATTATTTGAAATTCATTCACATAGGAGGTTTCTTCTCCCCCATTTAGTTATTGAACTACTGAATTAGAGTGCATTGAGAATGAATTTTCTTCTCTCCTTTCCAGCTGCAGGAATACAGGTTGCTGTTTTCACAGATACTGCTAAGTTGGGGAGTGGGGAGTGAGACTGGTATAAGTGAAAATGCCATGCAGTTCTCTGTTCTTACCAAACCAGTCTCAATGTGATTAAAAATTATGATCAAACTGAATATTGTCAGTGACTGCCACTGAGCAACCTAGTGATCAATCAGTACATGATATTAGTATCATGGGAATATCTGGGAGCTTGAATAGTACTATAAAAAGGTAGATAAATAAACATTCTTTGATTGATAATTTTTTCCAAGTTTAGTTTTACCCTGTGTTATTCATGTGAGAATATATATAACAAATTAAGTATGTCTGCAGTTTTCTAAAAGTACAGAGGAATGCTCAAAGTGCATTTAAGTTTTAGGAATGTAACACCAAATGCTATAAGCACAGCAGAAGTGAAAAATAGGAATGAAAACCAATTCAGAGAAGAAATATGGATTTAAAAAGTAATGACATTGCATTATTAGAATCCAGATTCCACCCCTAATCCCAATCTCGGACTGTTCTCTTCATTTCCAAACAAATCACTTGTTTAGGATTAAACTTTACAACTCACACCATAAAACCTGTGACTATTGAACCTATTTAACTCAGCAAGGGTCATTTGCCAACTTTTCATGTTTGTGGAAAATGTTAGTAAGGTTAGGGCATTTGGGCTGATATAGAAGCTCAAAGGCATCCGAATGCAAATTACATTCTGCTTGACATCTGCAGCTTTAAAGTGAGGAGATTTTGTATTTCTTTCTTCATTGCCAAAAATCTGTTGCAAAGAGTTTTCCAAGAATTCTCACAGGCACACCTGGAGTCATCATAGACCAATGGTTCTCAACCTGTGCCATGCATTTTAATGACTATGGAGCTGTAAATATTCTCACGACAAATTTCTGTCTCCAGAGATGCTGATTTAATTGGTTTGGAATACATTATGGGAAATAAGATCTTAACAGCCCTTGAATATTTCTAATTTATAGCTATGAGAAGAGAAAATTAACCAATCTTATACCAAACTAAAATATATATAAATAATCTGGTTCTATTTCTTTTTTAATATGCTGCCATTTTAATTGTGAGAGAATTTCTACCAGTGTGTAATGACTGTTTTTGTACCCCACCAAAAAATGAACACTAAGCAATTGTAAAAGTTCTTCTGATTAATTTTTGCTTGCCACATATGCATTTACAAGTTGGAAAGACTACTGTATTTTCTCACTGATAATGAACCAACTCTTAATGTTGCCAAACTTAAGAGCATTTTTTTGATTTGGAGGAGAAAACAAAGCAGCAATTGACCAAATTTCCTAGTGCTTTTTCTTTTCCCCACAAGAACCAATAAGCATATAATTACCAATAATAATATTTATTACTTATGGCATTTGGAAAAAGAAAAACAATATAATATCTTTAACTCTCTGGCCAATGTATCAAACTAAAAAGATATTCAATTTAAAAAGTTTGACAGTTATGACAAGACTCCATCATGAAACCACTGAAAGTTGATGAAAGTACCTAATCAGAAAGCAATGATGAGAATTGACTGTTATATTGGTACTTTTATTGGCTAAATAGAGGGAAAGATCCAGAGCAAGAAGGTGGAGACAGGAAAAGTTGTTAAAAGATTGCTGTATTCTGCATAATCAGAAACAATGGAGACTGAAAAGGAGAGGAGGAAATAGATGTGCAAAATGCAAATGTGATACTGCTGTCAGGAATTTGCAGAGGCAAAATAGGTGGAGATAAAAAATATGCTTTTATGAAATATGGTAGGCAGAAAGAAGGGCAGAATATCAAGGGAGGGGACACCTTTTGGGGAAACAGTGTGAATCCACTTTTAATTAGGGAGGAAGGAATCAAAGAAATAATATATTAAAAGCACAAGTAAGAGAAACAGGTGGTAATTGATACAAAGTTCTAGAGGAAGAAATAGGAGTGTGACCATAAGCCAAATTGCATCAGTGGGTAATGAAAGACTCATAGTAGCATTCTAGAGGAGACATAGTGCAATGGTCATTTTAAAACTGAGGATATTAATAGTACTTTCTTCTTAAGACTATTATGCAGATTGCATGAGAGCTGTTCTTATTGGTAGAGCATTTTCCTAGCATTTTCCTAGCTGGAGTTCTGTCCCCAGCACTGAAAATTATCAAAGAATAAAATCTCATGAGTTAATACTTAAAAGGTAAAGTGTTTAGAACAGATACATATTTCTTGATTGACAAATGTTTATATCTCAGGTGACATAATTGATAAGCTAAGAACAATGGAGAAAAA
The DNA here is from genome assembly GCF_902686445.1 of Sciurus carolinensis. Classification (NCBI taxonomy): domain Eukaryota; kingdom Metazoa; phylum Chordata; class Mammalia; order Rodentia; family Sciuridae; genus Sciurus; species Sciurus carolinensis. Next base: position 51,669,238 of record NC_062223.1, on the reverse strand, counting down.
ATTTTTCTATGATTTCATACATACATACACAGAGTAAATAGGTAATTTATTACTATAAATAATATATCAGATTGACTAATCCATGTAGTGCGTGCTATAATTGGTTGTATACAGATAAAAATGACTAGTATCATAAATTATTGCATAAATATTGCACTTTGGCAGATATTATCACTATCTCAGACATATTAAGAAAATACCAAACTGGATATATGTTTAGTCTTCTGAAATGTCAAATGAATATGTGAGAGATTGTGTGTACCTCTGTCTCTGTGAATATAATTCTGGGTGTATGTGAATAAGTGTATTGGAGGCAAAGAACAGAAAAAGAAAACATGTCCAAGCTCAGTGATTATGCAGTTATTTTCCAAATGTCTTTCAGAACTAGGAATGCAGACCTTGAATTTAATTTAATTTGTTCACCCAGCTAGGCTATTGAGGCCACATTATCTCACATGTCCCTAACATTTCCATACAATTAAACTTATATTATGCAGTGAAGTCTCTTTAACTGTCAATATTTTTTTTTAAGTTGGAGCAACATAGGACAGTGATATCTTAAATAAAGACAGATAGCTAAAATTTATACTGACATTAATGTTTCATGTATATCTCTAGACTGTTATGCAGAAAACCACACATATGCATACCAAATGTAATTTAAACCATTTTTTTAAATCTTGAAATGAATGTGTTTTAAAGTTAAGCGCTAATCTCCAGAATCTATAAAGAACTCAAAAAACTCTACACCAAGAATGTAAATAATCCAACTGACAAATGGGCTAAGGAAATGAATAGACACTTCACAGAAGAAGATATACAAGCAATCAACAAACATATGGAAAAATGTTCAACATCTCTAGTAATAATAGAAATGCAAATCAAAACCACCCTAAGATTCCATCTCACCCCAATTAGAATGGCAATTATCAAGAATACAAGCAACAACAGGTGTTGGCGAGGATGTGGGGAGAAAGGTACACTCTTACATTGCTGGTGGGGCTGCAAATTAGTGCAGCCACTCTGGAAAGCAGTGTGGAGATTCCTTAGAAAACTTGGAATGGAAACACCATTTGACCCAGCTATCCCACTCCTTGGCCTATACCCAAAGGACTTAAAATCAGCATATTACAGAGATACAGCCACATCAATGTTCATAGCTGCTCAGTTCACAATAGCCAAATTGTGGAACCAACCTAGATGTCCTTCAATTGATGAATGGATAAAGAAAATGTGGTATATATATACAATGGAATATTACTCAGCCATAAAGAACGATAAAATTATGGCATTTGCAGGCAAATGGATGAAACTGGAGAATATCATGCTAAGTGAGATAAGCCAATCTCAAAAAACCAAAGGAAGAATGATAACGCTAATAAGTGGATGATGACACATAATGGGGGGTGGGAAGGGTTAGTGTTGGGGTTGGAGTTGGGTTTAGGGAGGGGGGCAGGAATGGAGGAAGGAAGGACTGTATAGATGGAGGGGAAGGGTGGGAGGGGAGGTGGGGAAGGGAAAAAATGGCAGAATGAATCAAACAACATTACCCTATGTAAATTTATGATTACACAAATGGTATGCCTTTACGCCATGTACAGACAGAGAAACAACATGTATCCCATTTGTTTACAATAAAAAATAAATAAATAAATAAATAAATAAATAAAAATAAAAAAATAAAAAAAAATAAAGTTAAAGGGGAGTTTCGAAATTACAAAACTCAAAGGTTTTTTTAGCAAGATAGATTATTCTGATTTTTCTTTTTCATGTTTTCCAAATAAATATCATCTTAAAAGTTCAATATTTGAACACAGGTAAAAACGGAACTCATTTTTTGGTGGCATGTGAAAAGTGGCTGCTCGCGTCCTCTCCACTCAGCCACTTCCCTATTGAAGGATCTCTGGTATTCCTCCATAAATCTAGAAATTTGAAATATCAATTTGAAAATCATTTCTATAGACTGGAATCATTATTTCATAACAATTAATGGTTTAGTGAGAGTTTTTACTAGTTTCAAATCTATCTTTGTGAATAAAATGCTGCACAATCATTTGTAAAAAATTGCTGTGGACTTCTAAATGGAATCTGAACAATTAAAATGAAAGCAAATAAATTACAGCTTTTACTGAACAAGAAATAGGGAATTTCTTTGTATGTTCAAAACAATTAAAATTTTTATCTTGCTGACAAAATCCCAGGGAACCTGAATTTTTAACTCACTCTCAAAGTAATGGTAGCTCTAAAGTTCTGTACAGATAATTAGAAGTGATAGCTTTATTTTTCTTCAATATATGAAACTAACTGTGAGGTTTTTATGAAATCGTGACAGATTTGGGGTAATTTTCACCACTAGCCTTCAATTCCATAATGTTCTGAGACATGGACCAGAATTTGATAATTCACAACCAAGCCTCCTGCACATCTTTCTAGTTGAGTTTAACTCTAATATTTACATTGCTCCAAAATTACAACTGCTAATAGGAAAGTAGATTAACACAGATTTATTCTGGGAAACTTCACTGTTAATTTGGAACAATATTAAATTCACTCAATGCACCCATCTACCATATGAAGGCGGGTAGCTTGTTTGTTTTATTTTGTGTTGCTTTTGTCTGAGTTGCAGTGATACAGATTCATGTCTCATACATGTTTACACTTTCTCAACATATCTATCTCTACAAAGCTTTAGAAAACTTCCTATATTATTTAAACGTGAAAACAACAAAAATGAGGTTTATAGGTGCTTAGGATCCTGTGAAGCTGAGCACTTTAGATTTCTAGTTTGACCTCTGTCTTTTTTCACAGGGATATATGGTCACACTTGCTAAAGCCACTTAGTTCAACACTGTGCAGTTAAAAAATTTACCTTAGGTCTAGCAACTATGGAGCAATAGATCTAAGCTAAGCTCTGGCAGACTAAATCCAGTGATATTTTTCTATGTTGTCAAACAAAAGAGATAAAGTCAACTATTCCTGCTATTCCAAGTTATTCACTATTTCCAAAACACAAATATATTGTCCTTCAGAAAACGCAGGGCTTAGGTTTTTTTTTCCTTTATTTAAAGAGGGGAACAGATACCATGGCTCTAAATCTCTTTTCCTCCTCCCTGATTCCATCCAACCTTCTCTTAATAAATGTTTATCATCACATACTGTATTTTAGTGTGTCCAGGGATGATGAGAAAGCACTAGCTTTCTGCCTAAATTGCAGGATTTCACAAAGAAATAAAAATTACATTTATTTTTTATTTCAATTAGTAGAAAGGTGGCAAAAGGAAAACAGGACAAAATGAAACAATAAAATCAGAAATACACAGGTATACATAAGACCTGTGGCCAGAGAATCTTCTTTCAAAGTGAAAGCTTTGAAGTATGACTAGAAAATTATTAGGTTACTGTAAATAGTATATACACACACACACACATATATATGTATATAATATTTATAAAAGAAGGACCCTATGGGGAGAGGGAGGAAGGAGACAAGATAGTAGCTATAGGGAATTAGGAAAGGTTTTTAAGGAAGATACTGGAGAAAATGCTTTAAAGTTGGCATTGAGCAAAATATGCCAACAGAGATGTCAACATGACATGCCTGCAAGGATAAAGTTGTCATTAATACTGCCAATGTTTGCTTGCCCTAGCCTCTTTGAAATTGCCTATCACACTAAAGCTGTAACATCCATGGTCTTTGATACTATTGCTTACTTTTCTTCTTTCCATTAATTATTTGGCAATGTGAATGGAAGCATTGAGGATGGCCACTTAAGTAAACCAAAATCGCTATATTTGATATTTGCCATTAGAGAGAACTCTTTAAATCTATAGACTCATGAATTGAGTTTATTCCTTCTTCTTTAAATATATATATATATATATATATACGTGTGTGTGTGTTTTCACTGTTTTTCATATATATATGTACATATGTTTTAGATATGCATTTCAGATTTTCATTTGTAATCATTTGGAAAATACTGAGACAGAAAAAAACATATACACATTCATTCCTTCATTCAAAATCCCAATATTTGGAGAAAGCTGATCATAAAAATACATATTTGAAATAATTATTAACGTACACATGTTTTAAAACTAAGAAAAGATCACAGTGCTTGATATATAAAAATTTACCTTAGCATATACCACATATTCAATGAGTGTTAAGCTATTTCATTAGTTTAATGACTATGTAGAATTCCACAGCTTTTCACCAGTTTTCACTTTGTTTCTCATCTATCAGATTTTCTTCTTCGGCTGCAGGATGCACTTTTAATTCATTGTCTTGAAAGGTCCCTGTTGTTGAGAAAATTAGGGCAAATTAATCAGGAAGAAGTAGGAATGTAGCATTTTACTTGTGTACTAAGAAGTCTAGCTGTATTATATCTAGTCTCAGAATATTCTATGACTAACTTTTAAATATAGTAAATGAATGAGTAAAGTGTAAAAATATTTGTTTGCGATCCTTCTCTCTCCTACTCACTTTTTCTATCCTCCTTGCTTTCACGCTTTCTTGCACGTGCCCTTTCTCGTTCCCTTTCTTTTCCTCTCATTTTCTCTCTTACCCTGCAGGGAGACACTATGTTTGCTTAATAAACTCCCTTATGTGAAAAAAAAAATATTTGTTCGCAAAATTCTTCATCATGTATGATATTAGAAAGACACCAAATGCTTATTAATAGATCTGTATTAAGCTAAAATGTATATTCATATGGTGTATTACTAAGCAATCTTTACATTTAATAATGAAAACATATGGGGAACATTAGGGGAGTGCTCCAACATCAATTACTCAAGCAAATTTGTTTATTTATGAGCAGTGTATGAATGTTTGCAAATCATATGTATGAGCAAATAAATAAATATTTGGGGAAAAACAATATTTCAAGTTTCTAGATTGTAGGTTTGAATGCAATTTTGACTTTTGAATGTCTTTTTATTTTTTCGAATTGTTACTGCAATTACATATGCTATAACAGAAAGATATTTATTATTGAATGTAAAGCACTGTGAATATGGATCACTGCTAGAGCATTTGCCTAACATGTGCAAGGCCCTGTATTCAATCCCTGGTACCACAAAGAAAAAAAAATAAAAACATAAAGATAAGGAAAAATATTCTCCTTAATCAAATCCATATGGCCCCAATAGGAAACTATATGAAAACAATAAATGGACTTGGATTGTGTATTTGTACATTTTCTCTCTTTGCAGTTACTAGAACCCAGTCACTCTCTCTTCCAAATTTCATTCCATCAATCTCATGCAAGTGTTGGATGCAGAGTAAACAATTGCCCTTTAAAACCCCTCTCAAACATCATTGCCATTCTCAAATAATTTTTATTTCCTGATATGCTGTATGAATAATGACAAATTAAATATATTTATGTATGTATATATACACATATATGCAAACTTATAATTACTTGGAGACTTCTATCTCAGAAAACATTCTTTTACATGATTTCCAGTTCATTTTTCTCCAAGTTAGTGATAGATAGGCATGTTCTTATTATACAGTAGCAAATATTAAAAAGTATAATAATTCATTGGAAAACCAAAGATGCTTCACAAAGTTTGGCAATTATTCTCATATTTCTGAAAAAAATGGTTTTATGTGGCTTATTTACATTTCTGCTAGATGTAGATGCATTTGGAGTGCCTTCAGGACACAAATTTTAAAATATTCTCATTGTCATAGCATAATAGGAAAAGTACTACTACCTATAAATTAAAATCAAACTTTAGTCACTTATTTTTATATTTATTTTCAATTTTAGAATAATTTTTATATTCTCATGTATAACTTTGCTAAATAAGACTCTGACCTTAAAGTAACATTTATTTAAGGTATGATTGTATTCAGACATCGGTAAGACATTATGCTTAATGCTATTTTTATGAAGTGAAGTGAGAAATAGAATATTTCAAAAATAAGGCAAAATTTTCTTCCATAGAATATCAACTACACAACTATCATGTGTCATCATTATTCCACATAATTCCCTTAGTTTATAATTCATTATTGTCTGTTCAAATACTAGGCTACATTGTATTTATTTCATTCTCATTTTATTCAACAAGTAAGGTCATTTTGTAAGGATTTAGGGAGACTGTGGAAAATGTTAAGTCACTTTCCCTTATTTTGTCTTCACTGCCAAACAATGCATTCAGGTCAACTTAATACATTGGACGATCAAGTTTGAGGAGTGTGCAGTCCTCAAATATGATTAATAATAATGCAATAAAAATAATAATATCAATAAAATTAATATATCAGAATTAGTAACTGTGATAAAAATATAAATTGTGAATGATGATCATCACAAAGACATGTTTAAGGACATTAGTTCCCTTAGTATATTGTGTATTAGGTACGTATACATGATAGAACATTGGTAACCTCTATCTCTAAGAAAAATGGCTCCATAGTCATAAATAAGCCTGATGATATAAGAATGGTATTCATAGCCTCAAACTAGTAGGGCTTCCTCGTCATCCTGAGTTAACTGTTTTGGATCCATGGAATGACTATGAAATTTTTTTCTTGTAGAGATTATCTGTATATTATAAGGTGAAAAAGGAGAGGATTTCAGCTTAGGGATAAAGGGCCATTGGAGTTAAAAAGTATATCAGAGCATATTACACACACATATGGAAATGTCACAGTGAAACCCATTAATTTACACGGTTTATTTTTGTTAATAATTGAATAAAAATAATAGCACATTTAAAAGGAATGGTATTAAAAAGGACATAGGAGGAAGACATGGCATTGTTTATTCAAAAGACTCAGACATTTTTAATGATAAGATATTTGTAGATATCCTGATGCTGCTAGAGTTCAGACCATCAAAGAAATATTTTATTACATGCTAATTGTTGAATATGTCAAAAGACAAACCCCAAAATTATATGGCCCAGGGAGATGGAATGAAGGAGTCATTCTCTTTCCCAGTGACAAGACAGGTCCCAGGGAGGAAATTTTCATCAAATCTGAAATGACAGTTTCTGAGATGAGACCAACACATTGATCCCACCCTAAAGCGGACTCCACTCCTCCATCTGGCCCAATAAAGATAAATCTAATCCCACACCCTCCATCTGGCCCTATAAAGATAGCTCAAACTGACATACTCATTAATTGTGTCACCTCTCAGTGTCACCTATATAAGCCTACCCCACCCCCTTGTGGCCTGTGACTCATTTTCCACCAGGAAAATGGGCCCAACAGAGGTGTCACTCCTTCCTGAATAAAAGTTGTGCTGAGCTGATCTGTAAAGTTTGCATCTGGCCTGGTCTTTTTGCACTAACCCTAATGAGTTTGAGCTTTATTATTTAAATAAATGATTCTCAGGGGACCAGCATCACCTTTTATGATGCATTTTGGAAATTTGAGGGGGAGTTACTGTATACCATGACTATTATATATACTAGAAGTATATTGTGAGTCCTATTGGCATATGATATGAAATGGATAAGGAGAAAAATAATTTTTTGGTGCCCAGGACAGTTCTGAAAACCTGCCCCATATTTAACTGGACTTTTGAATATTATCCAGGTTATTCCATTATTTCTAATCAACTCAAGGTAGAAATGATCTCTTTTTAAATAAACCTGGTGTATCGTTTTTGCAGCTTTAATATACACTGGATATCCATTGGTGGTATTATAGACTTTGGAAATCAGCAGCAGTTACTAATCACTTTATCTGAACTGTTTAAAATTTATTATTTTTTTAAAAATCATATCACTAATACAAATATCCTTGTGATATTAAATACCCAATCTGATACATTTGGATCAGTTTGGACTATAGTTTTCATATTCAGTTTTTTAAATAAGCCACTGAAATTGTGCCACTAATTCACTATACTTCCTAGATCAGTCTATTAGATATGGAAAATGACAAACCCCCAAACTAGTGAGACCTAGGAAAGGGAAGTGAGAAAGAAAACCATATATTGAGAGAATCGATCCTTTCCCAGTTCATTTTTTTCCCGGTGATATAACAAACCCTGGGGAGGAGGTGTCCATCAAACCTAGAAAGGCAGTTTCTAGGGAGAGGACAAAGCATTAATCCTTCCCTAAACAAATCCTTTCCAGATAACAACCCTGAACCCAGGCCCTCCACCAGGCCCTGTAAGATAAATCCCAGAGACCAGTTGTTGACCCCGGAATCCCTCCCATTTCACCCAGTAAAACAGACTCCAAATTCCTGAGTATCCAAGCTGACACACTTATTAAGTCACTTCTCAGTAAATCTACATAAGCCCAGACTCTCCTCCTTTTTTCAATGGCTCATTTTCTACCAGGATAGTGGGTCCATTGGCATCATCCCATTCCTGCATGAAACTTTAGTTCTGAATAAACAGCTGAGATGATCCATGAAGTTTGGGTCCAGTGTGATCTTTTTGTACTAACACAGTCTACAAACTGAAATACATTACCTCATTTTAAATTAAATTCCTTACACTTTTTTTTTAATTCTATTAAGCCAGTGGATGGATTTAAAAATATATTTGGAAGTAATTATTTTTCATATTAAAATTTTGCTTCAGGACAGTAAAAGCAACTCAAGAAAGATCATTGGATTTCCTTTACAGGAAAGATCATTGGATTTTGTGAGTTGGGTGTCACTGCTATAGTCAATATAGATTTAAGGAAGTTAGAATACTGAGAATACAGTTGTGTACTCTCAAAAGATCATGTTGTATGTTATGGTGGAGAATAAGAAGTAGAGAAGTCAGTATGTTGTAATGGTCCAGAGGACAGATTATGAAAGTCCCAGATAAGATGCAGTAGTGGAAAAAGAGTGAAAATAAAATATTGCTAGGGGAGACACATAATGAACAGAATTTGATTATTGACTGGAACTTTTATATCTCAACGTGCAAATGTTTCTTCCAAGCTATGCAGAAGAAACTAATTGAACATCAATAAGATTGTCCCAAGATTCTCCCAGAAGTTCAGATTTTCCATCTAACAATGAGGATACTCATTCTCACATGCATCTAATTCATGAAATTTGACTCTACCTTTATGGATTTATGTCAAATGTCAGCACTTATTTTATCATATTTCTTAATCTGTAGTGCAATTTAAAAATTACCTGTATTTCTATATTGTTCATGGTACCCAATGAACAATTACATTTAGGATTCAAGACATGGTCCTATGAGAACAACTCAAATTCTAAAATTTCCCTGGTGTGATTGCCTTTCAATAAACAACTTCCAATTGCAGGTGGCAAATAGGAAGTTTGGCACATTTGCAAATTCACAGCTATCAACAATATGAATTAGGTCACTGCTAAGATGTGTTGTCTGCAAAGTGCACAGAAAGGAAACAATCTTTGTCATATTTTGTTATTTAATGTGTAATTTTTTAAGTGAAGTAGTTATTATGTCACTACTCATTTCTTAAGGTTAAAGATAATATCAAAAGTCACATTTATCTTAGTATTTATTTAAATTAGTTGAATTCAAATTTAGCACAAATTTTTTCTATATTTTCTTTGATATATAAGAATCAAAAGGGATAATCTTGACCACAGGATCTACTAGACAGCATTTAAAGGATGAATAAATCACAATAAATTTAGAAGAACAGATCTACGTATTTAGCTACTTATAACTTCAGTTTTTGTCAAATTTCCTAGTATTTGAATCTCATAATTCAGAAACATGTTTTTATCATTATATTTACTTTTGTATTTTATTTTATTGACAACATGGCCTTTATGATACTTATGAATAGATTTGTTATTTTGTTGCAGTTTATCAATTTTGATTCTGTTTTACTTTTGCCTTCCATATTCCTAAAGAAAAAAATAATAATTTTCTGGAATTATAATTTATGTGTATTTTCCTAAACTTCACAAGTTTTGCAGCACATATGATTGAGGAAGATCTTTCCTTTCTTTGCAATTCTTTTCATAACTCAAATGATAGATTAGTTGAAGAGATAAGAAAAAAATACTGATATATATACCAGATTTCATGTACATTACTAGTGCTAGAGTTGGATGTAAGTTGGTGTTTTATATATATTATGTGATATTATTTATAGTTTGGTACGCTATAATTTTACATGATAGTGGGAATCATCATGCCACATTTATGCATGCACATCCCTTTCCTATCCCATACCTTTTCCCACCCCTAGATGTGCTTGCTCTACTCTAATGATCTTCTTGCTAGTCTTAAAATTATTAGTTTCACTAGTGAATTTATCTATTTATCTATCTATCTATCTATCCACCTGATTCACTGTGGTATATTCATATATGGACATAGCATAATTTGGTAGATTTCATTCTCCAGGATTTCTTAATACCTTTCATGCCTTTCCCTCCTTCCTCCTTCTCAATTTAATCTGTATAATAACTGCATAAGGTAGCTATTCTACCTATACTAATGAGGAATCTGAGGCATAATTGTGGTACCTGACAAAGACGATACAAATATTATATTGCATAATTATGGCTTGAATTTGGGAGTCTGTATATGAGTAACAATTATTTTATTTATATTTAAGTGGCCTTATTGTGCTGCTTCATCTATGCCAACATCAAAATAATAAAAGAAAAATAATGGTGGCAAAAATCTTCTGTTAGCAGAGTTTCCCATTATGGAAGACAATTGTAGAGTAGAAAACAGCTGAGTTTGAATGTCAGAATTTACAAGATAAAAATCCAAATTCCATCTACAGGGTACTGATTCTGATTACTTTCAACCTATTTCTAGAGTCAAGTCTTTGGGGAATGTCAGGGAAATTATCTCTATCACAAGTCAGACTTCTATGTTTCCCTGTCCATTGGCTCCTCTGACCTTCTAGTATGAAAACTTAGATATAAATAGATAAATGCACTTTTTAATTGTTAATTCGTGCTAAGAGAATCTTCTATGAATTATTCTGTTCTGTGTGTAATTTTTGAGAACCTATATAATTCTTTGCTAAGTTTTGTGCTACTAAAGACAAATATTGAATGCCAGTAATGTTGTCAGGGACATAATTAAAAATGGGCAAAGGACAATGTATGTTTCTTCAAGGAAGACATGCAGATAGCAGAGAGCTATCCTCGAAGAAGTTATGCGATTTCACTAATCATCAGGGGCATGCAATTCAAAATCACAATGAGATATTTCCCACATTTGTGAGGAAACTATCATCAAAATGGCAAAATTTAGCAAGTGTTAGAATATCTAAAGAAATTGGAACACTTACAAACTGTTGGAAAGTATGTAAAATTGGCCAGTTATTTTAGGAAACTCTCCAGATGTTCCTCAAAATATTAGAAATAAAACTATCATATCATGCAAATATCCCACTTTTAGGTATATGTAAACAAATATATAGGCATATATTAGGTATATCCTAAATAATAGAGTTCAGGATCTCAGTTATCTGAACACTTGTGTTCATTTGAATGTTAGTCACTTTAGACAACCAGCAGAGACAACCTATATGTTCATCACCACTCATCCTCTGGTAACCAACACTTCATCTCCTCTTTGCTTTCATAAATTTGACTATTTTATATACCAAACACATATGGAGTCATGCAATATATCTGCTCTCCTATAACTGGCTTATTTCACTCAGTAATGTCTTTCAGTTTCATCCACATTTTCATAATAATGTAATAATATTCCATTGCATGCATATAGTACCTGCTCTACTTTTTCAAAATTTTACTTTCATTTGAGAGATATCATATTTCCTTTATCCATTTAAGTCTATGCATTGCATAAAATATGTGTAAAATGTGATATTAGAATACATACATGTTTTGCATATTACACTTCAACAAAGAAATAATAAATAAATAAACAAGAAAATAAAAATTCTGTCTTACCTATTCTACTTCCAAAGCCTATCTGCCCAGTTTACATTTAGAAATAAATTGATTTTTTTCAGTTTTTGAGTTTTTTTTTTTTTTTTTTGAAGAAGTCCATCTCTACTATGAGTGTAAGTCCATCTTACTATGTCTAGCAAGACAAACACCTTAAATTCAGGAATGAGAGTTTAGGTAGGTTTTTGCACTCTAAGTAAATTATAAAACATTTTCTTCCTAAATTATGGCATTTTACCAAGCCATAGACTTGCTGTATTTTCTTCATTTTACCTTTGCCTCATCATCCTAATTGCCACCCCTTGCATTAGACCTGATCATCCATCCTTAGGCATGGCACCAGCTTTCCTTATCTGGTCTCTGCTTCTGAACTACTTCACATTAATATCCTCCTACCACCCTGCTTTTAATGACATTACCAGTCTGAATAATATGATTTCTCATTTGAAAAACCTTGGTTAACTCCTGAGCAACTGTAGATCTAAGTCTAAGAAATATTCTTTAACATCTTTTCCTAAATTGCCTCTATCCCAGAAATTGGCAAACATTTACTCTAAATAATACAATAGCAAACATTTTAGGATTTGTGAGCCACCTGCAGCCTCCATTTAGCCTTTGGGCAATAGTTTGTTTGATTCCTGTTCTAGTTTGTAAACCCTACATTTAGTGCTATATATATCTCTCTCCCATTTATACCTAACAGATAAATAATGACTTCCATTATTTTTATGCTCCAGAAGACTTTAATTAATTTTCTCTTAGTTTTGAATGTCCTAAAAATTAAATTAAGTTAAATGTCCTAAAAATTGAATTAAATTGTTTAGCACATAATTTATACAGGAAATGAGTTTAAGTCTGTTTTATAGACAGAGAATGTTCTTTCTTTCTTGTTCACCATGCTCATTTGTTACTATCTTCTTTTGGTATTCTTTTTGTTTGCTAAAACATTTTCCAAATTTTAGATTATTTGGTTTGTACTGCTTTTTTATTTAGCTGATTTTTAGAACATTTTAGCACAGTTTTATGTTTATAGAATTATGGGAAAGATAATACAGATATTTCCAAGGATTCCACATCCAAGATTCCATATGTTTAACTTCTTATCTTTATTGTCTAGTAATTATGGATCAACATTTATGTAGCAATATTAACTGAATTCCGTGTTTTATTTGGATTTCCTTGGTTTTCCCCCAGGGCTCATATTTTTTTTTTTTTCTCCAGGATGTGCTTCTTTTTAATACTGATGACCTGAGAAATACAAACATAAAATTTAACATCCTTTGCATATGGATTCTTCTGTTAATTGCATGTTTGTTTTCTCTTGAGTATCTTTAGAAAGTTTGGAAGTATCTAGACATTTCACAGAATAACAGAGCAAGTATATTTTTCATACTTTGCCTTACAAACACTTTCCTTCATTACTATTACTACCTTCCATCTGCTGAGCACTTAACATGTAAAAGATTCTGTCCTGAGCATATTCATTGAACAAAGCCATTTTAAACTTAACCATTATTTTTATGAAATATGTGCTATTATGATTCCAATTTTTATATGAAAAAATTAAATCCTAAAGAGACTAAATATCTTGCTAGTATTAAATAAAACAGTCAGTGTTGAAGCTCAAACTAAAATCTAAGTAGTAAGTTGCCAGAATTTGTGGTCTAAACCACCCCAATGAACTAACTCTCACATACATCTCTGTTGCCTCATTTGGCAGGAGAGAAAATGTTGTTATTGTGTATTTTCTTTAGGAATGCTGCATTTTGAATCTGGATACATAAAAGTAAGTTATAGATTTAAAATTATGTTATAAAAAATATGTTATGTTACGGTTTTAAATGAACAATATTGGTAGGAATTTCCATAATGCAATAATGTAACTATTTGTTACATTACTAGTTTTAACTGAGGATTTCTTCTGAAGTGTATATATATTTCATCATTCTTTAGAGTGCTTTACAGATTATAGTTTTAAATAAATGCTTCATGAAATATAAGAATAAACAGAAGATATGAATGTAAGCAGTTTTGGCTTTATGTAATCATTTAGCATGTTGGTTTAAATTTCATTATTTTTTTCTCTGTGCGTTTTAATTTTGGTGTAAGGCAATTAAAAATAATCTGTTCCTAAATGATCATTATGTTCTACCCTAATTCAGGGGTTCTTATTCAAATATACACAAAAAGAAGTTTTGGGAAACTTACATTAAATATACATTAAATTTTACTCTTGGGGGAAGGGTGAGATTTTGTGATTAATTAGATTTTATGTCAATGACAATAGCAACTCAAACCAGAGTTAGTATGATGTTTTGCTTTGCATTATATATCTGGGCCTAATAATATCAGTCTGCATTTTCTGAGTTATTACACACAAATTTAAGGTAACTAATTATTGAAAACACAATTATACATTTTTTGACTGTCATATGCGATCATTGAAACCTTGATTAATACATTTCATGCAGGATTTTAGAAAATATATGAGTATTGATAGTTACCTCAAAAGAACAAATGAATTAAGATATCACTATATCATATTGGAAATTACAAGAAAGAAAATTATTTTGTAAAAAAAAATTATATTTACTTAACTTTTAGAATGGTTGTGAGATCTGTGACTAGCAAGTTGTATAACCCTCTTAAAAAATCATCCAAATATAAAATTGTAAATATTTGTTTGTCAAAAAGTTATCTCCTGTAACTCAATGGAGATTAAAAAAAAATAAGTACTACTTATAAGATCTTGTTTTCAGTCATTCATACACTTTTCCTTGTTACCTCCAGGAATGAGGATCCCTTGCATCTACAATTCAGTTTTACTATGAGCTTCTGAAGGATCATTAATTGTCCTTGAGTTGACTAAACCTTGAGTTTGTCCTGTTTTTCACTTGACTTCAAATAATATAAAATTTAACATAAATTTTATTTTTGCCAAATCATTTGCTGGTAAGTTTTCCATATGAACAATATCCTTGATCCAAATTTTTCAAGTTTAAACTTTTTAAAGTACCAGCTATCTTAGAGTAGATAAGACAAAGAACTTCAAAGTCAAGTGAACTTTAATTCTATTTTTTTCTGCCACTTTCTTGCGATTTGTCCTCAGACCAATTGATGAGTTTCTCATCTCTAAAACAGTGACTCACTCCAAGAGAGAAAATTAAATAATGCCTGCTAAGTATACACAATAAACACATCTTAAATGCTACCTAGCTATTAGTATACAGTAATCCTTTATCATTTGTACCAATTTTTATAATCTTCAACAAAAAGGGTACTTGACATTTCTAAAAATTTATCAATGTTATTGTTATATACACATTTCATACCCAATAGCATTATTTAATATAGTCAATTACCTGAGTGCAGAGAACATGTCCTAGTTTGCTGCCACCAGTGTTTAGTTTGGGACACGATGCATTGTTACTTTTAATGAATATCAGATAGGTAAACAAACAAGCAAATGAAAGAATGAATAAGTAATCTAGAAAAATGAGTGATTCCCTAGTGGTCAGGCTGTGACATTTCTGAAATCCTGGAGAGATTCATGTTCATTTAAGGTATGGTACTGTTAGTTTTGTATTAATCCCTTTTTCCCCTCATTTCCTCATCCATTGTGTGTATATTATGATATTCAAGTCCCATGATGTGATCAACTTTATTTTAATCTCCCTTCTCACTCACGACATGCATTAGGACAATGAGCCTGGGTTACAAATCATTTGATTTCACTGTAATGTATGCTAAATTTTTAACATTTAATTTAAGATGAAATATAAAACCAAAGAACATTTGTAAGTTTTCTTGTGTGGGAAGTGCTATACTGCAATATTTTTTTAACCCTGTACTTAACTGTTCAGACATTGACCAATATATAGTGGGATTAAAAATTTTATCAGCCGCCCTGGCTTCCTTTTTCTGACTTAGTCTCTTGCAGTTCTCCAAAGCCAAACTTACAACTGAACGTTGTCTATCTGTTCTCATGGTTCACTGGACTGTTCAGTCCGTCCTGATAGAGGCCTCCTTCCTGATGTCTGTGGGCTCCTGTAGTCGATATATAGCCATGAGGCTTCCTGGTGATTGAGTAGTTTGTGGTGGCCACATTCCCCCAACCTCTTTATTTTATTAATGATCTGTTTCATCTGTACAAGCACAGCTGTTGATTTACCCAATAACCACTTTCGTAGGTAGCAATTATATTCTGAAAGTATTTTAATTATTTTTGTGATTAAAAATAACATGTGCAATAGTTGTAATGTTCATGTGCCTTCTAAAATATGTTGAAATTTTCCTCTGTTGTGATGGTATTAAGAGGTGTGATCTTCTGTGAAATGACCAGATCATAAGAGTTCCACCCTCATGAACAAATTAGTGATTATTAAAAGGCTTCTTTTGTGAAAACACACCATCCATGACTCAGGTCTATATGAGACAGGGAAACTGTCCGTGCCTTTATCTTAGAAGTCCCAGACTCCAGTTGTGACAAAATTAAATTCTATTGTTTATGAATTACCCACTCTTAGGAGTTTGGTTGTAGCGGCGCAAATGGGTTAAAATGCTATGTGTTTGCCATAGAAATCAGTAGACAAAAATCATATTTTTTAAATAATATTATTAAAACATATTCTCATTTTATAGAGCAGCACACAGAGATTGCTATTTGTCCAAGATCATACAACTTGTTCAATTTTCACAGCATTTTAAATTTCATTGCACTTATTGTAAATATAATTTCACTGTAGAGATATAATTTTAATTGATTTTAAAACTCTCCTATATCCAAGACTCATATCATTTACTTTTTGCCATTGTATTAATATTGTAATTGTTTCTACCACTACTAAATAATAAGTCACTAAAATTCAGAGACTTCCAGTACATCATTTTAATATTGATAGTTTCTGTTAAAATTTAAAAATTTTCCACTTTAAAACTGCAATCAAGTTTGGAGAACAGCTCTGGTACAGTGTTTGTACAGCAGGTGGAAGGTCCCCAGCATTGTAAAAAATAATTAATTAACCAATTAAATAATGTTTTTATCGTAGTAACTGACTTTTTCTTTAGGTCATCACACTGACAGAAACTAGGTATAGTAACATTGATTGGGCCCAAAGTGATCCTTCATATTTTTGAATATACTGTCAATATTTAAAAATAGAAAATGTGTTTACTTTTTATTTAAAGTCTCATGAATTGACTAATTTTCCTTATATTTGTTAAGTTAACTACTGTGGACCTTAGTAATGAAAGGGTAATACTTCAAGTACTGTTAAGAATTTAGTGTTTTACAAAGTTTTAAAAACTGTGAGAGTTAAGTATGGAAAGAAAAATGCTCACTGGAGGAATTTAGCCCAGCTCTTATAAGTATATTGTCCAATGTTACTAAGGCCACTTTCTGAGCATGATATTTACAGAAATTATTTTCCAAAGACAAATCATCACTTCACTGGTCAATTATTAAAAATAACAATCATTCACCTTTCTTATTTCTATTTTATCATATTACATACCATTGTCCTCAGCAGTATTCAGTCATTGAGTTTGCCACCATGAAATATAGAGATTTCAAAAAAAGCTTCTCTTCTTGACTTAACTAGTTATGCTTTATTGCATCATTTTTTCTTTATCATTGAACAGGGTCAAGTCCCCTGTTGCCCCCTGTGAAGTATAATTCGTCATGTTGCTGAATATGGTGATAAATGGTTTGTGTAGTTAGTGAGCATTCAAATTTAGTTTGATTCAAAATTCAACATATTTCAAATAATTTTTTCTTCTTTATTTCTCTCTAATGAGCACTATATCATAAATAAAACTTAAATGCATGGGTGAATTTTTAAACCTTTTATATCATTTTACACTCTATTAATGCCTTCTGCTAGACAATTTCCTGTGAGACTTTAATAGCTTTTCAAATTATTCCATTGCCTGTGCTTAACTCCTACACTAGATAAAATATGAACTGGTCTTATTCTTTGCAGGATAAGAATCTTCTTGACTGTATTGAAAATATGTTAATCTTTTCTGTATGAAAATTTTATGTAGTATAGTCTACACTGTACTATTATCTGAACTTCTCTAACATATTTTGAATTCCTGAGTCTCATTATCATTTTGAAAACGAGTGTAAAAATATTTACTTCATTGTTATTTTTGGACATCCAACTATTGTGCAGGATGTGTCTTTAATCTCTAATGACTCATTCAAAGCTAAATTCATCCCCATAATAGAGGGATATGGCTTCCCCAAAATGTCAAAGCCTTGGACAAACTAAATATCAGTTCTTTTTACAGTAGGTTGTTTTGGTGAAAGTAGGTGTAAAATATAGAGTAAGTATACAAAGTTTTGGGGGGCGAGTGAAACTGTTCTGTGCGACCTTATACTTATGGATAATTGCCACAATGCAATAACTTAGCACAGTGAACCTTATGCATACACATTCAGGAGACTGAGTGATCCTACAAAGAAATACAGATTATAATAATAGAATCTATTTGCAAATGTATAGAGTAACCTCACTGAAAGGAATAAAATGCTTTATACATAAGTAATTTCAGAAAATAATAGAATCTATAAATCTAAAGGGAAAAATAACTACATGTGAACACTGTCCTGTAACATTATAAAGAAATTTCTGAAAGCATACAGATTAAAGCATCTGAAAACATCATAAAAGTACACTTAAACCGAACACTTGAGTAAATACACAATGGAGTGTAAGAATCTGGTTTCCCACTCTTGGAATGAGTAGTTTCAGATAAGCAATGGAAGAGCCTAAAACAATGTATGCGATGATGGACAGGAGTTGGAGACATCACTAAAAGCTCATGTTTACTTAATGCATATTTAAAATATGTATAGATATGTAGATGTCCTTGTTATACACATGTATTCCCGCAGTTGGTTGGATAAGAGAGCTCAGAAATATTTATACAAATACATGCCAATAGCAACAAGTAAAGCTAACACTTAGATCCTTTTCTAATAACATTATTTGAGAAATGGACCAGGAAATCTACCGGGACACTATAAGCCAATAGAGGAAATCTGCAATATCTCAGATTCCAACTGACATCTGACCAATATGAGAAAACAAGGGAAGAAAATGTCCCAAACAAACATAGATACTACATCAATAAAACCCAATGACAGCACAGCAGAAGAAATGTCAGAAAGGGAGTTCAGAATGTACATAATGAAAATACTCAGAGAAGCAAATGAGGAGATGAAAGAGCAAATGCAGGCATTGAAGGAGGAGATGAAAGAGCAAATGCAGGCATTAAATGATCCCACCAATCAACAGTTAAAAGACCAAATACGGGAAGCAAGAGATCATTTCAATAAAGAGTTAGAGATACTGAAAAAAAAAAACAAACAGAAATCCTTGAAATGAAGGAAACAATAAACCAAGTTAAAAACTCCATAGAAAGCATAACCAATAGGATAGAACACCTGGAAGACAGAACCTCAGACATTGAAGACAAATTATTTAATCTTGAAAGCAAAGTTGGCCAAACAGAGAAGATGGTAAGAAATCATGAACAGAATCTACAAGAATTATGGGATATCATGAAAAGGCCAAATTTAAGAATTATTGGGATTGAGGAAGGCTTAGAGAAACAAACCAAAGGAATGAACAATCTATTCAATGAAATAATATCAGAAAATTTCCCAAATCTGAAGAATGAAATGGAAAACCAAGTACAAGAGGCTTACAGAACTCCAAACATACAAAATTACAACAGACCCACACCAAGGCACATTATTATGAAAATACCTAACATACAAAAGAAAGACAGAATTTTAAGGCCGCGAGAGAAAAGAATCAAATTACATTCAGAGGGAAACCAATAAGAATATCAGCAGATTTTTCAATGCAGACCCTAAAAGATAGAAGGGCCTGGAACAACATTTACCAAGCCCTGAAAGAAAATGGATGCCAACAAAGACTCTTATACCCACCAAAACTTACCTTCAAATTTGACGATGAAATAAGATCCTTCCATGATAAACAAAAGCTAAAGGAATTTACAAAAAGAAAGCCAGCATTACAGAACATTCTCAGCAAAATATTCCAAGAGGAAGAGATGAAAAACAACAATGCAAATCAGCAACAGGAGGCGCTAGCCTAAAGGAATAGCCAAATAAAGGAGAAACCAAATCATGTCAAAAAACAAATATGAGTCAAATGACTGGGAATACAAATCATATCACAATAATCACCCTGAATGTTAATGGCCTGAACTCATCAATAAAAGACATAGACTGGCAGATTGGATTAAAAAGAAATATCCAACAATATGCTGCCTGCAAGAGACTCATCTCATAGAAAGAGATACCCATAGACGAAAGGTGAAAGGATGGGGAAAAACATACCATGCACACGGACACAGCAAAAAAGCTGAAGTATCCATCCTCATTTCAGATAATGTGGACTTCAAGCCAAAGTAGTCAGAAGGGATAAAGAAGGACATTACATGCTGCTTAAGGGAAGCATAAATCAGCAAGACATAACAATCATAAATATCTATGCCCCGAACATTGGCTCATCCACGTACGTCAAACAAATCCTTCTCAATTCCACAAATCAAATAGACCACAACACAATAATACTAGGCGATTTTAACACACCTCACTCACCACTGGATAGATCGTCCAAACAAAAATTGAATAAAGAAATCATAGATCTCAATAAAACAATCAACAATTTAGACTTAACAGACATATATAGAATCTACCACCCAACAAAGAACGAATACACTTTCTTCTCAGCAGCACATGGATCCTTCTCTAAAATAGACCATATTTTATGCCACAAAGCTGCTGTTAGCAAATACAAGAAGATAGAGATACTACCTTGTACTCTATCAGATCATAATGGATTGATATTAGAAATAAATGACAGAATAAAAAACAGAAACTTCTCCAATACCTGGAGATTCAATAATACACTATTATATGATGAATGGATAACAGAAGACATCAGGAGGGAAATAAAAAAATTCTTAGTAGTAAACGAGAACAAAGACACATCATATCAAAATCTCTGGGACACTATGAAAGCAGTACTTAGAGGAAGATTTATTTCATGGGGCGCATTCAAAAAAAGAAGTAGAACTCAACAAATAAGCGTCTTAACACTACAGCTCAAAGCCCTAGAAAAAGAAGAGCAGACCAATACCAAAAGTAGTAGAAGACAGGAAATAGTTAAAATCAGAGCCGAAATCAACGAAATTGAAACAAAAGAAACAATTGGAAAAATTAACAAAATAAACAGTTGGTTCTTTGAAAAAATAAACAAAATTGATAAACCCTTAGCCACACTAACAAAGAGAAAGAGGGAGAAAACTCAAATTACTAAAATTCGGAATGAACAAGGAAACATTACAGCAGACATGACTGAAATACAAAACATAATTAGAAGCTATTTTGAAAATCTATACGCCAACAAAAGAGAAAACCTCGAGGACATCAACAAATTTCTAGAGACATATGAATTACCTAAGCTGAACGGGGAGGACATAAACAACTTAAATAAATCAGTTTCAAGCAATGAAATAGAAGAGGTCATCAAAAGCCTACCAACAAAGAAAAGTCCGGGGCCAGATGGGTTCTCAGCCGAGTTCAACAAAACCTTTAAAGAAGAGCTCATTCCAATACTCCTCAAAGTATTTCATGAAATAGAAGAGGAGGGAACCCTCCCAATCTCGTTCTATGAAGCCAATATCACCCTGATACCTAAACCAGACAGAGACACATCGAGGAAAGAAAATTTCAGACCAATATCCTGAATGAACATCGACGCAAAAATTCTCAACAAAATTTTAGCAAATCGCATACAAATATATATTAAAAAGATAGTGCACCATGATCAAGTGGGTTTTATCCCAGGGATGCAAGGTTGGTTCAACATTCACAAATCAATAAATGTCATTCACCATATCAACAGACTTAAAGTTAAGAATCACATGATTATTTCAATAGATGCAGAAAAAGCATTCGATAAAATACAGCACCCCTTCATGCTCAAAACACTAGAAAAAATTGGGGTAGTGGGAACATTCCTTAACATTATGAAGGCCATGTACGCTAAGCCCATGGCCAATATCATTCTAAATGGTGAAAAATTGAAAGCATTCCCCCTAAAAACTGGAACAAGGCAGGGATGCCCTCTTTCACCACTTCTATTCAACATAGTCCTTGAGACTCTAGCCAGAGCAATTAGAAAAACCAAAGAAATTAAAGTGATACGAATTGGAAAAGAACTCAAACTATCCCTGTTCGCTGATGACATGATTATATATTTAGAGGAACCTGGAAATTCCACCAGAAAACTTTTAGAACTCATAAGTGAATTCAGTAAAGTAGCAGGTTACAAGATCAGTGCTCATAAATCCAATGCATTTTTGTACATAAGAGATGAATCCTCAGAAAGAGAAATTAGGAAAACTACCCCATTCACAATAGCATCGAAAAAAATAAAATACTTGGGAATCAATCTCACAGAAGAGGTGACAGACCTCTACAATGAGAACTACAGAACACTAAAGAAAGAAATTAAAGAAAACCTTAGAAGATAGAAAGATCTCCCATGTTCCTGGATAGGAAGAATTAATATTGTCAAAATGGCCATACTACCTAAAGTGTTATACAGATTCAATGCAATTCCAATTAAAATCCCAATGATGTATCTTGCAGAAATAGAGCAAGCAATTATGAAATTCATCTGGAAGAATAAAAAGCCTAGCATAGCTAAAGCAATCCTCAGTAGCAAGAGCGAAGCAGGGGGTATTGCAATACCAGATCTTCAACTCTACTACAAAGCAATAGTAACAAAAACGGCATGGTATTGGTACCAAAATAGACAGGTAGATCAATGGTACAGAATAGAGGACATGGACACAAACCCAAATAAATACAATTTTCTCATACTAGACAAAGGGTCCAAAAATATGCAATGGAGAAAAGATAGCCTCTTCAACAAATGGTGCTGGGAAAACTGGAAAACCATATGCAACAGAATGAAATTAAACCCCTATCTCTCACCCTACACAAAACTCAACTCAAAATGGATCAAGGACCTCGGAATCAGGCCAGAGACCCTGCATCTTATAGAAGAAAAAATAGGTCCAAATCTTCAACTTGTTGGCTTAGGATCAGACTTCCTTAACAGGACTCCCATAGCACAAGAAATAAAAGCAAGAATCAACAACTGGGATAGATTCAAACTAAAAAGCTTTCTCTCAGCAAAGGAAACTATCAGCAATGTGAAGAGAGAGCCCACAGAGTGGGAGAATATCTTTGCCAACCATACTTCAGATAGAGCGCTAATTTCCAACATCTATAAAGAACTCAAAAAACTCTACACGAAGAATACAAATAATCCAATCAACAAATGGGCTAAGGAAATGAACAGACCCTTCACAGAAGAAGATGTACAGGTAATCAACAGATATATGAAAAAATGTTCAACATCCCTAGTAATAAGGGAAATGCAAATCAAAACTACCCTAAGATTTCATCTCACCCCAATTAGAATGGCGATTATCAAGAATACAAGCAACAATAGGTGTTGGCCAGGATGTGGGTAAAAAGGAACACTCATACATTGCTGGTGGGGTTGCAAATTAGTGCAGCCACTCTGGAAAGCAGTGTGGAGATTCCTCAGCAAGCTTGGAATGGAAACGCCATTTGACCCAGCTATCCCACTCCTTGGCCTATTCCCAAAGGACTTAAAATCAGCATACTACAGAGATACAGCCACATCAATGTTCATTGCTGCTCAATTCACCATAGCCAGATTGTGAAACCAACCTAGATGCCCTTCAGTTGATGAATGGATAAAGAAACTGTGGCATATATACACAATGGAATATTACTCCGCAATGAAGAATGATAAAATTATGGCATTTGCAGGCAAATGGATGAAATTGGAGAATATCATGCTCAGTGAGATAAGCCAATCTCAAATAACTAAAGGACGAATGATCTCGCTGATAAGCGGATGAGGACATATATTGGGGGGTGGGAAGGGTTAGCATTAGGTTTAGGGTTAGGTTTAGGATTAGGGATAAGGAGTGTGGTAAGAATGAAGGAAAGAAGGACTGTATAGAGGGAAAAGAGGGGTGGGAGTGATGGGGGGGAAAGGAAAAATAAATAATGAATCAAACATCATTGCCCTATGTAAACGTATGATTACACAAATGGTATGCCTTGACTCCATGTACAAATAGAGAAACAACATGTATCCCATTTGTATACAATAATAATAAAAAATAAATAAATAAAAAAAAAGAAATGGACCAGGGCTCTTGAAGCAAATGATTGATTATTGGACTGTGATAGGAATTGTCAAAATAAACCTGAGGATTTTGAAGTGTTTCATCAAGTAAAGAAGTGCTCAGTAAGATGAGGTATGTCAAAGATACACAGGAGCCATTTGACATAGCCCTGAATGGTCAAAACTGGAATACTGTGAGCAACAATATGGAGAAAATAGTATTAAATTATGACCTATTGTATAAAATAAATTTCTGAGTCAGAACCAATAAAAACAAATGATTGATGAATTCATAAATAAATGAGAAGACACAAGTCCCTGTTCCTCAAAACCAAATGATCTATATTTATACTCTACAGTAAGAAAAATAGATCAAAATACTGCACTCCTTAATTATGGGATGTAGATAGATACTACCTTTAAAGAACACAATATAGAAATGGGAAGAAACTTTCAAAATGGAGAAACTAGACAGTGTGTGCCTTTGGTATAATTTGATTGAAATCAATGGCACTGTACTTCTATGTTTTTCTTCCCCAGTTCCCATAACTTCATGTAAATAGGGGCAAAAAGTCAAATACCAGTTGAGGAACATCTGATAAAATACCTCTGTAGTGCACTTCAACATAATCAAAGAAAAGAAAGAGCTTAAATGTATAAGGCAGTGATATTCACCAAATTATATTATGTGCATGTATGAAGATGTAACAGCAAATCCCATCATGATGTACAATGAAATGCACCAATAAGAAAATGTGAAAAAAGAAATAAAAGCCTAAGAATATATGATTATTAAATATTTTGTGGCATCCTGAATGGAATCCTAGAAAAGGAAAACAAAAAAGAAAAAGAATGTTGTTAACAGTAAGATTGTATTAATAATATGTGAACTTTAATAATAGTATATAAATGTTTATCAGAAATGAGGTAGTATAAAATACTTTAAAGATGATGAGTTGTACATTGAAAATAGACACTGAATTTGCATGTAAATGGATGTGGACAAAGACTAAGTGACACCACCAAGAAATGAAAATAGCTATTAGTACTATAACAGATGAATTTAATATTCTATTTAGTTGAATGTTTTCAGAGTACTGTTAGATAACAGTTAAGATCCATAAAGAAGACTTGGTATGCTTTCCCAGTTTTTTATTCAAAATAATTAATAAATGATAAAATTGCCTCTTTGCTTTTTCTATGATTTTTTTTTCCAATTTTAAATTTATCTTTTGGAAGCTGTGGAATTTGGTCTCAATGCTTAGAAAGATTTTGGCTCACCATTAGTGTTTATTTAATCTTTCTGAGTTCTTATTGATATCTTCTCTGAAAGCACCTATAATTTATGGTCCATGGAGAAGAGGTGATGAGCACTTACTATATTTTAACTAGAGTGAATGACTAATTTTGGCTGTTGCTAAGGTTTTGAATTTTACAGAACATTCATAAAATTCTCTATCTAAGAATTCCAGTGTTTTACACTCTTCTTTCTCCAAACTGAAATCACCCTCCTCTCTAAATCTTCCTCTTCCTTAACATCCTTTAATTCTGTTCAATATTCCAAATTTTGCAGTCTAACCCTTGATGCACAAACACAAGGTTACCACCCATTTTCTATGGATTTTACCTTATTTCCATTGCACTTTGGATCATAGTTTTGTTATCCCAATCTGGCTTACTTTTTGTTTGTCTGTTTTTAATGAACTTCATTTTTGATAAGTTTTCATAGTGAAATTGAGCAAAAAGTACAAAGAACTCCCATGTACACCTATCACTAAACAAACCCAACCTCCCCTGGTATCAATATGACATGCCACAATGGTACACTTACTGTAATCAAGAAACTGAAAGTTGGGGAAAGGAAAGATAGTGGACTGAGTCAGGCATTATTACCCTATGTTCATGTATGATTACACAAATGGTGTGAATCTACATTGTGTAAAACCATAGAAGTGAAAAGTCGTACCCCATTTGTGTACAATGACTCAAAATGCAGTCTGTAAAAAGAAAAAGAAAAAGAAAAAGAAAAAGAAAATGATATTGACAAATATTAACCAAAGTGCACAGATTACATTAGGACTCATACTTGGCATTATATACACTATGGATTGGTTTTATTGTTTGTTCTACATGACAGCAGATTGCATTCTGATTCATTGTACACAAATGGAGTACAACTTCTCATTTCTCTGGTTGTACACCAATGTAAAGTCACACCATTCCTGTAATCATACATGTACATAGGGTAATGATGTTTGTCTCATTCCACCATATTTCATTCCACTTGCCCTTCCCCTCTCATCATTTCCCTCTACATGATCCAAAGATCCTCCATTCTTCCCTTAATCACTACACTCCCCCTACCCCAGATTATGTATCAGCGTCCACTAATCAGAGAAAACATTTGGCCTTTGGTTTTTTGAGATTGGCTTTTTTCACTTAACATGATATTCTCCAACTCCTTCGATTTACCTGCAAATGCCATGATTTTATTCTTCTTTATAGCTGAGTAATATTCCATTGTGAATATACACCACAGTTTTTTTATTTCTTTATTTCTTTATTTATTTTTATTATTGTATACAAATGGGATACATGTTGTTTCTCTATTTGTACATGGAGTCAAGGCATACCATTTGTGTAATCACACGTTTACATAGGGCAATGATGTTTGATTCATTATTTATTTTTCCCTTCCCCCCCACCCCTCCGACCCCTGTTTTCCCTCTATACAGTCCTTCTTTCCTTCATTCTTACCACACACCTTATCCCTAATCCTAAACCTAACCCTAAACCTAATGCTAACCCTTCCCACCCCCCAATATATGTCCTCATCCGCTTATCAGCGAGATCATTCGTCCTTTAGTTATTTGAGATTGGCTTATCTCACTGAGCATGATATTCTCCAATTTCATCCATTTGCCTGCAAATGCCATAATTTTATCATTCTTCATTGCGGAGTAATATTCCATTGTGTATATATGCCACAGTTTCTTTATCCATTCATCAACTGAAGGGCATGTAGGTTGGTTTCACAATCTGGCTATGGTGAATTGAGCAGCAATGAACATTGATGTGGCTGTATCTCTGTAGTATGCTGATTTTAAGTCCTTTGGGAATAGGCCAAGGAGTGGGATAGCTGGGTCAAATGGCGTTTCCATTCCAAGCTTGCTGAGGAATCTCCACACTGCTTTCCAGAGTGGCTGCACTAATTTGCAACCCCACCAGCAATGTATGAGTGTTCCTTTTTACCCACATCCTGGCCAACACCTATTGTTGCTTGTATTCTTGATAATCGCCATTCTAATTGGGGTGAGATGAAATCTTAGGGTAGTTTTGATTTGCATTTCCCTTATTACTAGGGATGTTGAACATTTTTTCATATATCTGTTGATTACCTGTACATCTTCTTCTGTGAAGGGTCTGTTCATTTCCTTAGCCCATTTGTTGATTGGATTATTTGTATTCTTCGTGTAGAGTTTTTTGAGTTCTTTATAGATGTTGGAAATTAGCGCTCTATCTGAAGTATGGTTGGCAAAGATATTCTCCCACTCTGTGGGCTCTCTCTTCACATTGCTGATAGTTTCCTTTGCTGAGAGAAAGCTTTTTAGTTTGAATCTATCCCAGTTGTTG
The DNA here is from genome assembly GCF_902686445.1 of Sciurus carolinensis. NCBI lineage: Eukaryota > Metazoa > Chordata > Mammalia > Rodentia > Sciuridae > Sciurus > Sciurus carolinensis. The sequence continues at coordinate 51,641,464 of NC_062223.1, read as the reverse complement.
ATTCTTGCTTTTATTTCTTGTGCTATGGGAGTCCTGTTAAGGAAGTCTGATCCTAAGCCAACAAGTTGAAGATTTGGACCTATTTTTTCTTCTATAAGATGCAGGGTCTCTGGCCTGATTCCGAGGTCCTTGATCCATTTTGAGTTGAGTTTTGTGTAGGGTGAGAGATAGGGGTTTAATTTCATTCTGTTGCATATGGTTTTCCAGTTTTCCCAGCACCATTTGTTGAAGAGGCTATCTTTTCTCCATTGCATATTTTTGGACCCTTTGTCTAGTATGAGAAAATTGTATTTATTTGGGTTTGTGTCCATGTCCTCTATTCTGTACCATTGATCTACCTGTCTATTTTGGTACCAATACCATGCCGTTTTTGTTACTATTGCTTTGTAGTAGAGTTGAAGATCTGGTATTGCAATACCCCCTGCTTCGCTCTTGCTACTGAGGATTGCTTTAGCTATGCTAGGCTTTTTATTCTTCCAGATGAATTTCATAATTGCTTGCTCTATTTCTGCAAGATACATCATTGGGATTTTAATTGGAATTGCATTGAATCTGTATAACACTTTAGGTAGTATGGCCATTTTGACAATATTAATTCTTCCTATCCAGGAACATGGGAGATCTTTCTATCTTCTAAGGTTTTCTTTAATTTCTTTCTTTAGTGTTCTGTAGTTCTCATTGTAGAGGTCTGTCACCTCTTCTGTGAGATTGATTCCCAAGTATTTTATTTTTTTCGATGCTATTGTGAATGGGGTAGTTTTCCTAATTTCTCTTTCTGAGGATTCATCTCTTATGTACAAAAATGCATTGGATTTATGAGCACTGATCTTGTAACCTGCTACTTTACTGAATTCACTTATGAGTTCTAAAAGTTTTCTGGTGGAATTTCCAGGTTCCTCTAAATATATAATCATGTCATCAGCGAACAGGGATAGTTTGAGTTCTTTTCCAATTCGTATCACTTTAATTTCTTTGGTTTTTCTAATTGCTCTGGCTAGAGTCTCAAGGACTATGTTGAATAGAAGTGGTGAAAGAGGGCATCCCTGCCTTGTTCCAGTTTTTAGGGGGAATGCTTTCAATTTTTCACCATTTAGAATGATATTGGCCATGGGCTTAGCGTACATGGCCTTCATAATGTTAAGGAATGTTCCCACTACCCCAATTTTTTCTAGTGTTTTGAGCATGAAGGGGTGCTGTATTTTATCGAATGCTTTTTCTGCATCTATTGAAATAATCATGTGATTCTTAACTTTAAGTCTGTTGATATGGTGAATGACATTTATTGATTTGTGAATGTTGAACCAACCTTGCATCCCTGGGATAAAACCCACTTGATCATGGTGCACTATCTTTTTAATATATATTTGTATGCGATTTGCTAAAATTTTGTTGAGAATTTTTGCGTCGATGTTCATTCAGGATATTGGTCTGAAATTTTCTTTCCTCGATGTGTCTCTGTCTGGTTTAGGTATCAGGGTGATATTGGCTTCATAGAACGAGATTGGGAGGGTTCCCTCCTCTTCTATTTCATGAAATACTTTGAGGAGTATTGGAATGAGCTCTTCTTTAAAGGTTTTGTTGAACTCGGCTGAGAACCCATCTGGCCCCGGACTTTTCTTTGTTGGTAGGCTTTTGATGACCTCTTCTATTTCATTGCTTGAAACTGATTTATTTAAGTTGTTTATGTCCTCCCCGTTCAGCTTAGGTAATTCATATGTCTCTAGAAATTTGTTGATGTCCTCGAGGTTTTCTCTTTTGTTGGCGTATAGATTTTCAAATAGCTTCTAATTATGTTTTGTATTTCAGTCATGTCTGCTGTAATGTTTCCTTGTTCATTCCGAATTTTAGTAATTTGAGTTTTCTCCCTCTTTCTCTTTGTTAGTGTGGCTAAGGGTTTATCAATTTTGTTTATTTTTTCAAAGAACCAACTGTTTATTTTGTTAATTTTTTCCAATTGTTTCTTTTGTTTCAATTTCGTTGATTTCGGCTCTGATTTTAACTATTTCCTGTCTTCTACTACTTTTGGTATTGGTCTGCTCTTCTTTTTCTAGGGCTTTGAGCTGTAGTGTTAAGACGCTTATTTGTTGAGTTCTACTTCTTTTTTTGAATGCGCCCCATGAAATAAATCTTCCTCTAAGTACTGCTTTCATAGTGTCCCAGAGATTTTGATATGATGTGTCTTTGTTCTCGTTTACTACTAAGAATTTTTTTTATTTCCCTCCTGATGTCTTCTGTTATCCATTCATCATATAATAGTGTATTATTGAATCTCCAGGTATTGGAGAAGTTTCTGTTTTTTATTCTGTCATTTATTTCTAATATCAATCCATTATGATCTGATAGAGTACAAGGTAGTATCTCTATCTTCTTGTATTTGCTAACAGCAGCTTTGTGGCATAAAATATGGTCTATTTTAGAGAAGGATCCATGTGCTGCTGAGAAGAAAGTGTATTCGTTCTTTGTTGGGTGGTAGATTCTATATATGTCTGTTAAGTCTAAATTGTTGATTGTTTTATTGAGATCTATGATTTCTTTATTCAATTTTTGTTTGGACGATCTATCCAGTGGTGAGTGAGGTGTGTTAAAATCGCCTAGTATTATTGTGTTGTGGTCTATTTGATTTGTGGAATTGAGAAGGATTTGTTTGACGTACGTGGATGAGCCAATGTTCGGGGCATAGATATTTATGATTGTTATGTCTTGCTGATTTATGCTTCCCTTAAGCAGCATGTAATGTCCTTCTTTATCCCTTCTGACTACTTTGGCTTGAAGTCCACATTATCTGAAATGAGGATGGATACTTCAGCTTTTTTGCTGTGTCCGTGTGCATGGTATGTTTTTCCCCATCCTTTCACCTTTCGTCTATGGGTATCTCTTTCTATGAGATGAGTCTCTTGCAGGCAGCATATTGTTGGATATTTCTTTTTAATCCAATCTGCCAGTCTATGTCTTTTATTGATGAGTTCAGGCCATTAACATTCAGGGTGATTATTGTGATATGATTTGTATTCCCAGTCATTTGACTCATATTTGTTTTTTGACATGATTTGGTTTCTCCTTTATTTGGCTATTCCTTTAGGCTAGCGCCTCCTGTTGCTGATTTGCATTGTTGTTTTTCATCTCTTCCTCTTGGAATATTTTGCTGAGAATGTTCTGTAATGCTGGCTTTCTTTTTGTAAATTCCTTTAGCTTTTGTTTATCATGGAAGGATCTTATTTCATCGTCAAATTTGAAGGTAAGTTTTGGTGGGTATAAGAGTCTTTGTTGGCATCCATTTTCTTTCAGGGCTTGGTAAATGTTGTTCCAGGCCCTTCTATCTTTTAGGGTCTGCATTGAAAAATCTGCTGATATTCTTATTGGTTTCCCTCTGAATGTAATTTGATTCTTTTCTCTCGCGGCCTTAAAATTCTGTCTTTCTTTTGTATGTTAGGTATTTTCATAATAATGTGCCTTGGTGTGGGTCTGTTGTAATTTTGTATGTTTGGAGTTCTGTAAGCCTCTTGTACTTGGTTTTCCATTTCATTCTTCAGATTTGGGAAATTTTCTGATATTATTTCATTGAATAGATTGTTCATTCCTTTGGTTTGTTTCTCTAAGCCTTCCTCAATCCCAATAATTCTTAAATTTGGCCTTTTCATGATATCCCATAATTCTTGTAGATTCTGTTCATGATTTCTTACCATCTTCTCTGTTTGGCCAACTTTGCTTTCAAGATTAAATAATTTGTCTTCAATGTCTGAGGTTCTGTCTTCCAGGTGTTCTATCCTATTGGTTATGCTTTCTATGGAGTTTTTAACTTGGTTTATTGTTTCCTTCATTTCAAGGATTTCTGTTTGTTTTTTTTTTTCAGTATCTCTAACTCTTTATTGAAATGATCTCTTGCTTCCCGTATTTGGTCTTTTAACTGTTGATTGGTGCGATCGTTTAATGCCTGCATTTGCTCTTTCATCTCCTCATTTGCTTCTCTGAGTGTTTTCATTATGTACATTCTGAACTCCCTTTCTGACATTTCTTCTGCTGTGCTGTCATTGGGATTTATTGATGTAGTATCTATGTTTGTTTGGGACATTTTCTTCCCTTGTTTTTTCATATTGGTTAGCTGTTAGTGGGACCCTGAGATATTGCAGATTTCCTCTATTGGCTTATAGTGTCCCTGTAGATTTCCAGTGTATCACCTCCCAGCCTTCAGTAGTCTGATGTCTTGGAGGAATTTGATAATGCAGTGTTTCCGAAGTAAGCTGCCCCTAGCCCCCTACTGGTTCCAGGGTTTGGAGCTGGCTCTGTGCGGAAAGGCTCTCACTGGGGTCCTGCACCGTGCAGCTGGCCATGTGGGAGGAGCCCACTGCCGGAGTGTGGAAGGCTACCTGGGGAAGACTCTAGCTGCCCTGCACTGCTCTGATAAGCCACCCCTATCTGTGCCTACTGCCCAGGCCAAGTTTCGCCCAGTGGGGGAGACTCACCCCGTGACTCTATTTTTGTCCAAGTCTCTCAAAGCCTCCCTTTCTTGAGTCCTGGGTTCTTGAGCGACTGGAGAATGCAGTCACCCTCTAGGCCACCATCTTGGATCACCCCATGGAAAGAGCCTGCAGCCGGAGTGGGCACAGCCACCTGGAGAAGTCTCTGGCTGCCCTGCCCTGATCCCAGAGGCTGCTTATGGATCGAAGCTCTCTGTTGGCTCGGGGACTTGTGCCTGGCTCTATGTAGAAAGCCTTTCACTGGGCGGTCTGCTCCGAGAAGCTAACCTTGAAAGGCACCTCCCACCGCAGGGATCCAGTCTGCTTGGGGAAGTCTCTGGCTGCCCTATCCTGATCCCTGAAGCTGCTTGCGTGCCGGGGTACGCTGCCCTGGCTCCGTGACTTGGAGCTCATTCTGGTCAGAAAGGCTCTCACTAGGGGGCCTGCTCCAAGAACCTGGAGAAGCTGACTGTGTGGGCGGGGCCCACTGCCGGAGTGCGCAGGGCTGCCTGTGGAAGACTCTAGCTGCCCTGCCCTGGTCCGATAAGCCACCTCTATCTGGGCCTGCCACCCGGGCCGAGCTTTACCCAGTGGGCAGACTCACCCATGGCTCTATTTCAGTCTGAGTCTCTCAATGCCTCCCCTCTTAATTCCTTGGTTCTGGAGCAACTGGGGGTGCAGTCACCCTCTAGGGCGCCATCTTGGATCACCACACCACAGTTTCTTTATCCACTCATTTGTTGAAGGACATCTAGGTTGGTTCCACAATCTAGCTATTGTGAATTGAGCTGCTATAAACTTTGATGTGACTGTGTCACTGGAGTATGCTGATTTTAAGTCCTTTGAGTATAAACCCAGGAGTGGGATAACTAAGTCAAATGGTGGTTCCATTCCAAGTTTTCTGAGGAATCTCTAGATTCAAACTCAAAAGTTTTTTTTACAGCAAAGGAAACAATCAATCTATGGATTTTGATAAACATATAATGATGTGGAATGAATCTACCGATGTAATACCATTCATAAGTTTTATCCCTTAACATTCTTCTGCAAATGCCATAATATTCTTCTTATTTATGGCTCAAATAATATTCCATTGTGAATATATACCACAGTTTCTTTATCCATTCATTTGTTGAGGACATCAAGGTTGGTTCCACAATCTAGCTATTGTGAATTGAGATGCTATAAACATTGATGTGGCTGCATTATTGTAGTATGCTAATTTTAAGTTCCTTGGGTATAAACTGAGGAGTGGGATATCTGGCTCAAAAGGTAGGTCCATTCCATGTGTTCGGAGGATTCTCCACACTTCTTTGAGAGTGACTGTACCAATTTGCAACTCCACCAGAAATGTAGAAGTGTGCCTTTTTCCCCACAACCACACCAACATCTATTATTGTTTGTGTTCTTGATAATAGCCATTCTTATTGGAGTAAGATGGAATCTTAGAAGTGTTTTAATTTGCATTTCTCTAATTACTAGAGATGTTATATATGAACACTTTTTCATATATTTATTAATTGCCTGTATGTCATCTACTGTAAAGTGTCTGTCCAGTTCCTTGGCCCATTTATTAACTAGATTTTTTGTCTTTTGGGGGTAAAATTTTGTAAGTTTTTTATAAATTTTGGAGATTAGTGCTCTATCTCAAGTGCATGTGGAAAAGATTTTCTCCCACTCTGTAAACTCTCTTTTCACATTATTGATTGTATCCTTTGCTGAGAAAAAGCTTTTTAGTTTGAATCCATACCTTTTATTGATTCTTGCTTTGATTTCTTGTGCTTTGGGAATCTTGTTAAGGAAGCCTGATCCTAAGCCGACATGATGAAGATTTGGGCCTACTTTGTCTTCTATTTGGTGCAAGGTCTCTGGTCTAATTCCTAAGTCCTTGATCCACTTTGAGTTGAGTTTTTTGCAGGGTGAGAGATAGCATGCAAAGTGAAATAAGCCAAGCCCCCAAAACCAAAGGCCAAATGTTTTCCCTGATAAGTGGATGATGGTATATAATGGGGGTGAGGGGGTGGGGGTGAGAGAATAATGGAGGAACTTTAGATTACGTAGATGGAAATGAGAGGGAGGGGAAGTATGAAAAATGATGGAATGAGACAGACATTATTACCCTACGTACATGTATGATTACGTGAATGGTATGAATCTACATCATGCACAACCATAGAAATGAAATGATGTACCCCATTTGTGTATAATGAATCAAAATGCAGTCTGTAAAAATTAAAAAAAAAAGAAGTCTCCTATACCCCTTGTCTTTATCACTTTCCTTAATCCGAATATATTTCTTTCAGTTCTGCCCACATGTAGGGAACATTCCTCAAGTTTATCTGACAGCAGTCACTGAAACCATGGTCTAAGTAAGTCAAACAGTCTGGACAGAGAAACTGAGGTAATGATAAAGACTCGCCATAGAATCGAGGTCTTTGCAGTTGCTGAGGCTGAGTTGGACTGAGGGGAGGCCTCAATTCTGTCAAGCATCCCAGCAAGCTGTGATGTGAGCTCTCCCCTGCTGCCTTGCCTCATGCTGTGTGCTGGAGCTGCCATTCCCCCAGTCCTTTGTCTCAGACCTGTTGCTGGGCAGAATTGGTTAGGCAAGCTTGGTTTGTTTACATTACCTCCGACATATAGTTCACCTATAGGCTGACTCTGTTATGCTTTAACAAGCGTGTTAACCTGATTGGATAACGTGCCTACGTATGTTTTGTATGATCCTAAGTAAAATTAGATCTGTGCCTTCAGAGCTCCATCTCTGAAGTCTGACTGAGTGCACTGGGCTAGGTAGAGGGTGCGCGGCGGACCCGTCTCCGAACACCTACACCCACACACTGCTGCCATATCATGAAACAAGGACTCTAAACCCGTGACACACTTGGTTTGGGATTGCCTAGGGCTCCCATGGATTTTTATAAGTACCAACTGTGCAGTTCAATCCTTGAACTCTCTGCTTATCCTTGTAGCCTTTTCTTCCATGATTATCTTATTCCCTCTTGAAGTCCATCAAACGTACTAACTTCCTCTTCCTTGATCACATTTTTGTTCGGACCCTCATTTTCTTGGAATGACTTTTCACATTCTTTCTTGAATCATTCAAGAAATTCACCACTTATTAATGAATCATATCAAAGATTCTTCTTTTGTTGTTACTTGCTATGTCGAATTAATTTGAAGTCTGTTCTTTCAGCTCAAATATACCCCAGCAACAAACTCTTTTACAAAATGAATCTGCTTTGTGAGTAGTTATACATGCAAAAGTTAGACAATACTTTCTGAGCAAATAGACGAAATTATACACTTTTGCATCTCACAACATTACTATCTCTGTACCCTAGTTTGTCTTCTTAAAATCTTATCTAAGCAATGTTGAAGAAATTCAATGATGAGAGGAAAAAAAAAACCTATTTGTAAATTAAATTTACTTTTAAATAGATACATAGTCATTTAAAATTTTTGCTTATGGGTTATCATGTGACATTTTGATATTTATAGAATTATGTATTGTTCAAATCAGATCAAACATTTTCTCAAACATTTATCAGTTTTATGGTAAAACATTAAAATATTTTCTTCTAGCTTTTGAAACATAAAAGTCATTAGCATTATCTATGTGATATCATTATGTGATAGCACATTAGATCTTCTTACTTCTATCTTACCAGTTAGTACCCATTTATCCTACCTCTGTCTTTCTTACCCTCTCCAGACTGTGGTAAATACAATTCTATTTTAAATTTCATGAGGTAAGCATTTTTAGATTCTGCATGAATCATGTGGTACTTGTCTTTCTGTGCTGAGTTGATTTCATTTAGCATAATGATCTTCACTTTCATTCATGCTGTTCTAAGTGACAGGATTTTATTTTTTAATTGTTGAACAGTATTCCATGGTGTATATGAATCATATGCTTTTTATTCACTCATCAGTTGATGGACACTTAGGCTGTTCCCATTTCTTAGCTATTGCAAAGAGTGCTGAGATAAACATAAGAGTGCAGAGGTTTCTTCAACATACTGGTTTCATTTCCTGTGGATATATATATCCAGTAGTATGATTGCTGAATTACATGATAATTCTACTTTTAAATTTTTGAGGCGTCTCCACACTGGTGTCCATAATGACTATTCTAGTTTATATTACCACCAATACTGTATAAGGATTCCCTTTTCTCCACGTTCTCACAAAGATTTATTTTCTTTTGCAATTTTTATAATGATTCCCATAGGAATAAGGTGATATCTCACTGTTGTTTTAATTTGCATGTCTCTGATGTTACTGATGTTGAGTTCTCTTTTTCCCCACATACTTGTTGACCATTTATATGTCTTCTTTGGGCAATGTCTACTTAGGAGAGTTTTGTATTTTTAATCAGGTTATTTGTTTATTTGTATTGAAGTTTGTAACTTCCTGTGAAAAAGGATTGATATTCTGGATAGCAATCCCTTAAACTTTTATTTTAAATTTATTAATTTCTATTTCTAATATACAGAAGGAAGAGAGAGCAAGAGAGAGAATCTTTGTACCCTGCACAAGGAGGATATGGGTAGAAAGAAAGAGGTAGAGATGCTTAATGACTTTTTTAGATAATAAATTAAACTTGGAATATATTAGGAAAAGATTTATACATTTTATTTAGTTTTTCTTAAACCCAAAGTCAAGCAATTTGTGTAGTTCATTAACTCTTTTAGTGGAATAATGTACATTACATTCTGTTTTTATTTATTTTTTGACATTTTGCTTGGAATTACTTTCAGTAGGTTTAAAAAAATAAGCTTGCATCTTTTAAAAATATTCATCAGAGGTAATTTTTATATAAATTTTCTTTCTATAGACAAAATTTTCATCTTTTTTTTAAGACAAAATCTTTTAAAACAAATATTTCACCTAGCAAAACACACTGTCAAAAACGACTTCACTTTTGGAGAGGAAAGCAATAGGTGAAAGAGACCAGAACTAAATCCTGAAAAAATCTCAGCAGAAATAAGGAAGGCCAAGGTAGTGGGAAAGTGCTGAATGAGTTTAATAACCTATCAGTGGAGTGTGGGACATATTGAGTCCTTCTTCATTTTGTAGATGCTATTGTCTAAACCATCTGTGTTTGCTGATAGGAGCTCATCAAAGTTAGACACCCAGCCTCCCACGGGGCTGGGAGATTGGGGCTCTGTCCTCCTTGATGCTTACATTTCAAAGGGATGGCTCTCCAGCTCTTTATAAAGATCTCCTTTTGTCTTAAACCTGGCAGAGGTTTTAAAAAGTGATAAGTTATGTCTCAACAGGCCAGGGAAAGCATCTGTAAGTTTTCTAAAGTAAACTCTCTGAGAAAAAGTTCAAAGGTCCAGAATCAAGAAGAAACTTGTTTAAAGCTCATTCCTGCTGAAATTGACAGTATTTTGGGTTGCTCTTTGGTCATAAACTGAGGAGATAGCTTCCAATTTTTTTTTTTTTTTTTTTAGTGTACTTTCTTCTTTTTGCAACATGCCAAACCATACAGCAGTTTCTTTAAACATTCTACATAATTGATTGCTAAAAGCTATTATAAGAAGACTCCTTAATATACTGCTAAATATATGCTGTTTTTATTTGGTCTCCACAATCTGTCACATGCTAAAACATGGATGAAACTAGAGGACATTATGCTGATGGAAATAAGGCAGTTCCTAAAGGATGCATACTCCATGATTCTGGTCATGTGAAGCATCTACAGTAGTCATACTCACAGAAGCAGAAAGTGGAATGCTGTTCGCAGTATATCTGGAGAGATGAGCAAATGGGGAATTGCTATTCAATAGAGAGTTTCAGTCATGTGAAATGTTAAAGTTTTTGTGATTAACTGTACAGCAATATGCAGGTAGCTAATAATATTGTACTGCACCCTTAAAATCTTGTGAGATGGGTAGATTTCATGCTATATATATTTCTCACATATGATCTCAGAGAGAATTTTAAAATTGGGATATTTTTCTCTGGTAAGCTATCTATTGAGTCACAGACCCAGGATTCAAACTCTAGCCAACTGCATCAGATTTGGTATATCTGGGGGTTACGGATCACTGGGAATAGCTGTATCCAGTGGGAGACTATGAGGTTCCTTTAACAATCAATGTGTCAGGGATCCCTGAAGGTCTCTGGATTCGATTCTGTGACATCAATTCTTTGCTCTCTTTCTTCGGTTGTGTCATTAAGATTTCTGAGACTCATTCTTCTCACCTCTCTGTAGAAGGTAATGACATTTCCTCCATGCAGCATTTTATTAATGATAAATCAGATTATCCAAAGGAAACTATTCTAAATATTTATGAATATGAATAATTGATATTACAATTGTGGAATCTCAAGTCACCCTCCATCATCCATAATAGTGCAACGCCATCTTATGTGGAGACACTGGGGAAAAAAGAAATACTAAGGACTAAAAAAACCCTCAGTTTTAGCAATCTGATGTAGACTGACTCAGAATCAGATGAGCAAATATTTACATGTGTCTTTATTTGGCATAGCACCATTTAAAATAAATATGAGAGATACATCAGCAACTTCAAATTTACAAAGAGTTATGTATAAAGAAAAAAGCACTACTAAAATTAAATAGTTGAAATTCATTTTAATGCCACACTTTATTTAATTGAATATACAAAGTATTATCACTTCAACATCAAGTCAACATAAAATCATTAATATCTTACGTTCCTTTCTCTCTGAACAGACTCATCAAAATCTGTTTAACTTTGACTAACAGAATGTTGCACTTTGCAAGTTAAGTTTTATCTATGTAATTTATCTGTATTTAAATTTTATAAAATTTTAAGTTGAAAAAGTAATTTTAGATATCCAGTTTGCTCTAATCATACATACGTTTTCCAATAAAGAGAGTAGCAGATCTCATATTTACAGTCAATTAAATTAAATAAAATTGAATTTCTTCCTTTGCACTAAATCTCAAATCACCACATATGCCTGGTGGCTGTTATATTCGACACTACAACCCCAGAAACTCTGAGTTCCATGTTCTCACCCCATTCACTTTTGAGATAAGATTTCAGTCTGTATTGATTGGTGAAGGGACATCACAGAAAAAGCCAAATCTAAGCATTATATCTATCTTGGACTTTCCATTCAGAGGGGATGTGGGAGAGACAAACAAAATGCATGTGATACTTGAGAGAATCTTGGACTTCATTTTACCAGAAAGTTTATTTTATCGCTGAGGAAATAGAGAGCTGGACAAGAAAGCAACTTGCTGAAAGCACATCCTGAGTGACTGGCAGAGCTAATGGCACAATCTGGAGCTTTGAGCCCCAGATTATCACTTTCAGGACTCAGTGCTGCCAGGCAGTTCTGAAGAGAAGCCCCAGGCAAAGTGAAGTGCCGGTAGAAAAGAGCATTTAGGTAAAAGAAGCTCTAAGATTAAAGCTTAAAGGAAAACCCCTCTATTAGGGTAAATATTTTGGAGTGTACTTAGATCCCATTCTGACCTGTATTTTTTTTTTTCCAAAACACAAAGATAAAAAGAGAAAAACAAAATAAGACAGAGAAACTTATGAGGGTGTGCTATAGCCCTGCAAAATCAAAGCCACTCTGGACTTTCTAACTGGTCTGTTTACCAGGGCCTGAAAACTCAAGTCAATGGTATTTTCTTTTATGCCCAGAAAAAATGATGAAGGCTCAGAACCAGAAATTTGTAACATAACACCTGTTATGTCACCCATCAAAAGTTTGGAATAAGCGTTTTCACTGCAAAACATACCAAGGATTCAGCTTTCCTTCACTAATAAAGAGCTGAGATAATTAAACTTAGAAAAAAGAAAAGTCTTATTTGGGGTCATGCTGTTCAGATTTGAGTCCCTGAGTGGTTAGCCACATTGCCCACAATAGGCAGCACATCATGGTGTGGGTTCATGCAAAGCAAACCTGCTCATCTTATAGCCAGGAAGCAATGGGGGAAGGAAGACGAGACCAGGGTCACACAACCCCTTCAAGGTCACACCCATGATAACTTCAAGATTTCCCACTAGGCTCTGTCTTCTAAAAGCCCCACAAACTCCTGAGAGTGCCAAGCCAAGGACCATCCCTTAATACACAGGCCATTATGGTACATTCCAGGTAGAAACTATAGCAGTGAGGTACTGTATGTGTTAAGCAGTTTTACTGAGCCACTCCGCAGTATATTCACCTCAACACACCATCTTGTACTTGACAAATATGTGCAATTTTTGTCAATTAAAAAAAAAAATAGTTTTGAGCCATGCACAGCAGTAGCTCAAGAGTCTGAAAAAGAAGGATCACCAGTTCAAAGCCAGTCTCAGCAAAAGCAAGGTGCTAAGCAACTCAGTGAGATCCTCTCTCTAAATAAAATATAAAATAAGGCTGGGGATGTGGCTCAGGTGTTGAGTGCCCCTAAATTCTATCCTCAATAGCCTTTAAAATTAGTTTTGTTTTAAGTCCTGAAAGTTGAGATGATTCATGGACAATAGGGTTTGAACTCTTTTGCAATTTTCTTTTCAATAAATATTCTACAGAGATAGAAAGATGGCATTCTCTTTTATAATTATTTGATTTATTGCTAATAATTTACATTAATGATCAGTGTTATTTGCTGTTTAACAACGCAAGGAATCTATATGCCTGTTAAAGCCAAAGTACTAGAATGTAACTTTATCACTCTTGCTTTTTTCAAAAACAAATGCTTTCTGGATGTGAGTGTGCAGGTTCTCTTTAGAAGAAGCACTAGGACTGCTACAGCTTTGTGAAGTAAACAACCCATTCGTCCTTAGCTCCATGCATGAATGCTGTTGAAATGTGAAGAAACAGGATGTCATGCTGCATTATTCTCCCCAGAAAGTAAATAAAACCAATAACATAGAGATATCATACTAAAAGAAGTTTTTTTTTTCTCAAAAAGATAATAAAAGAGGTTATTTTAAAATGTGAATCTAAATCCCTATTTTGCTTCTTTGATTTTTGTTATCTTTTTGCACAAAGAACATAGTATGATTTTAATTCTAGAACTTACTCAGTCAAGTTCAGAGGTTGACCCTGCTTGGACCTGAGAAATAGCAAATGACAATGACCCCATTGAATGGATTCAGAACTAGAATTTGAGAAATTTGAAATATTGTAAAAAATTATTGATGCTTTTGAGAAATTTGAAATATTATAAAAAATTATTGATGCTTAAAAATGAATCAGGTTTTATCCAGGAAGTACAGAGAACAAACATAAATTAATCAATTCAGTCTCTTTGACTTATGCTGACTGATAAGGAAGATTATTAAAAAATGATTGGATTAAGGATGTTGCCATTGAATCTCTGGTATTTATATAGGCACAGCAAGGTAGAATATAACAAGTTTAACAAGGAGTAGAGACAAAATGTTCTACAGATTGAGGTAAGCAGGATTTACTTTAATGTGGCAACAGGGAGAATACAAGATGAATTTAAACAAAAGCAGCACATTGGTGCTGTAGTTTGAACAGTGGTTGTATCTTTGATAGAGTTAGCAAATGGGCAGAGGCTATGCAATTCAAGATTGTTTTCCATGTCTAGATGTAGAATATGGGAAGGTGCATAGAGGCATATGAGTTGAAGAAAGGTAAAATATTTGGAGTAACAAGGGAAGCAACAAAAGTGTTTTGAAGTTTGTGTGCAAGTCCAAGACAAGGCCAGAATCTTTATTTTGGCAGAGACAGCTTTATATAAATACAACACACAGGGATATCACTTAGAAGAGTCCCACACTTGAGTAGTCACTATCTTAAAAATTATTATAAACATTGTCCTTCTTCTGTAAGTGAAATCCAATGGAATAATAGAGCCTGTGTGTCAGGAACAGACTTATCAGGAGGTGCACTCTGTCTTTCAATTCCATTTGCATTTTCCCATGATTACCCAACTTTGTTTTATCCATGTTTTGGGAATGTTCAGCAAAAGTTGAAGTGAGCATAGGTAAGCATGTCAGGAACCTAAGAGGGCATTGACCACCCTGTCCATTTACACCGGAACATGAATCAAACATAGGAAGAGGACAAGTCTTTCCTACGGGTCTTTTCATAACCTTTCTTACTCTCTGTATTTCTTTGAAATGGCCAATCACTTAGGGTAAAATGATGGAATAGCAGGAAAGGGAAGGATAGGACAACCCACAGGTCCTTCTCCTTTGAAGCTTCCATTACTCATCAGAGAACCAAAAGCATAGCAAGTTAGTAGCATGTGCCAATGCCAAGGGTTGAATAGCAAGTTAGTTTCTTTTAATGTTTCATTCTGGAGAAAATGAAATACTCATAAATGTGCAAATTATGACAGATAAAATGTACAATTTCAGTGATTCTTCATTCACATTAAATTATCTTATATTTGTATATAAAGCTGGCAATGCAAATAAACAATAAAATTTGTGCTAATAATTTAAATTTTAAACTATATTTAATGAGACCTTTTTTAAGTGAGCAAGAAGAAGAAGTTGCACTTTTCCTTATTTCTCCCATTGAGTGCAATTGAAATCCCTAAGTAATATGTATAAAACCTATATAAGAATATCTAAATGTGAAAAGGTCAGACCAGCTAAGAACTTCAAGACTCAAGGAATGACATGGAGGTTGGTTCCCTGAGTTTTCCCTTTGCCTATGTATCCTTTGCTGCTGAACAGAGCCAGCAACCTGAAAATCACATAGGTTTTAATAACAACAAAACAATAAAATAAAATAAAAACAAATACTACTCAAATCACCAGAAAAAGTGCAGTTTGGCAAGATTTAAAATTTCAGATAATAATCTCTATTGAAACTAAACACCACAAAAAGCAACTATGTTATCATTCTCACTTATGAGTTATTATTATACAGTGTAGATGGATATCCAGAGAATTATGTTGAATGAAAAAATGAAGAGTTAATTCCAAAAATCTATATACTGAATGGTTCCATTTCCATTACATTCATTAAAGGATACGATTATAGAAATGAAGTAGTGATTAATGTTGCCAAGGATGAAGAACTAGAAATGGAAAGTTTTAAAAGAAAGCATATGAATTCACAGTTTACACAATGGAATTTCTGGAAACTTACTTAAGTGTGTGTGTTTCTGTGTGTATGTATATGGTTAAGCCCAGGGTGCTCTTTGTCATTTTGGGTTAATAAAATGATAGGGGACACCTTGTTTAACTCACATGATCAAGGTATCTTAGAGCTAAGCAATAATCATTTTATGTCCAAATTCATGAAATACAGATATACTGGGATATTATGCAGCGTGAAAAATGAATGAATGCAAACAGTGTTGCTGGAGGTAGAAATTAGTTCATACTTCTTGGAGATACTGATAGGAAAGGAGAATAAATGAGCTAAATTATTGGAAATGTTCTATCTATTGATGTAAGTGATGGTTTATATATTATATACACGTACCATATATATATATATGCTTATATATATATATATGTATCATCTTAGATATATGTAAAATCTCAAATGTCCTTAACATTTGTCAGTTTACTGTATGCAAGTAAAAAAAAAAAAAAAGTAAACCTATTTAAAAAGTAGAAGAAAGTATATGACTACAAAAGGCCAATATAAGGGATCCTTACAATGATGGAAATGTTCTCTACTTTGTGTCAATTCAGAGTCCTTGCTATGAGAATGTAGTACAGTTTACAAGTTATTCTTTTGGGGGAGTTGGGGTAAAGCAAACATTTGTTATGTCTACATATGGATGTACAATTATCTTAGTATGAAAAACTTACACTTAAAAAAAAAAACATACCAACAAAAATCAACATGCTAAGTTGTACAAGAAGCAGTAAAAAATGAACAGCTTTATATTCAGTAACTTTAATAGGCCATTTTACCAACTTTTTATGAAAGGAGTCCTCATGATTGAATTTGCAGTGAATTCCACAAATGATGCACGTGGTACTATTTATGAAAGAAATGTTTACTGTTCATTCTATTTTTTCTGAAACTTCAAAGGAAACCTGTGTTACTACTGATGGTGGTGCTGTAAGAGGTAGCAATTCTAGAAGCCATTTGCTGTCTTCTCTGGCTATTGTAAATGACTTTCATTTTTTGCTTGATGTTTAAAGTGTGGTATCTGCTCACACTTCCATTTCTGTCCCTTGTCCCATCTGCTGTCCCGTCATCATGTTCTGCATTCTAACTCTGAGTCATTTCATTAGTGCTGTGAAAGTTCTTTCTCAATCTGGTCCCAGTAAATTGGCTGTCATTTATGTCTTTCTTTCTAAGAATCTGTACCAACTAATGTAGTGAAAATTCAAATTCCAGAGCCTGCAAGATCAAATACATTTAAAGTTCAAGTGAACAAATAAAATGTAATTAAACAAGATCTGCTTAAGAAGGAAGGTGGTGAGATTGTGCTGGCATCAAGAGTCTTTCTTCAACTCTGTAGTAGCATTGGCAGGGGGGTTTTACAACATACCTATGCCAGAGGCAATTCCAGATCAGTTAAATAAGAATCTCTTTGGGTATAGTTCAAGGCATTGTATGTGTTATCCAAGAGAATAGATGTTTATATGAGGTTAAAAATCATGATCAATTGTTCTTAAATGTAAATGAGCATATGATCCACACAGAAAGTTTCTGAAAATGAAGATTGCCAAGCAATGTCTCAGGACATTCTCAATGAAAGACATAAAGCACTCAGAAATCCTCATCTGAACACATCCTCCCCACTGTCACGTATCTCAGATGATTCTGCTGCACACTGTCTGTTGGCAAATATTTCAGATACACCGTTTCAGCTAAAGAAAGTTTTCTTAATATAATATTCAATGACGGGTGTTCTACACTCCCTTACTTTGATTTATTTTACAAGGCCAGAGTTCTAATAAAGCTTCTAAAGTGTGGGTTTGTAAGTGGAAATGATACACTCTGCCATTAGCTTTGATAGTAGGTAGGTGGTACTGATCCCAGACCCTTTATTTAAATGTAGGTAACTACATTTAAGTTTTCATTTCTTGTGATCTCACTAGAATGACCAGAAATGAAATCTACCAAATTATGCTATACCTATGTGTGAATATACCATAATGCATGATGCTTATCCCTATATATTAATAATGTGCTAATTCAAATAACAACACCAACGAGAGTAATAGGAGTGAGATCAGTAGAGTATGGTAAGCATTTTGGGAGAGGCAGGAGAGGAGCGAAAGGGAAGGTACTGGGGAATGGGTTTGATCAAATTATATTATGCTCATATAGTAATATAACATAAAGAATCTCACTATTATGTATGCTTTTAATGTAAAAAACTGACATGAAAAATAAATCTCTTATACATTTACCAGGAAAACAGACTTTAAATACTTTAAATTTGTGGGAGAATGATATGTCCAGGACAGATACCATCTACCTACCACATGTAAAATCCCAGCTTGCCTATATGTTTTGTATTGAGTACAAGGAAGCAATAAACTTAGATTAGTGCTTACTTTAATTAAAAAGAAAGAGTAGTACTACACAAGAGCTCTGCAGCATAGGAAATATGTAGTATCTGCTCTTTCTGGCAACATTTTACATAGGGAAACTCATTTAATTTCCATTTTCCTTACACAATGTCAACAGATATCTTATATTATTCTTTAATTTTTCTCAAGCACAAGGAAACTCGGGATTAAAGAGATTAAGTAATGTACCCAAGCATGCAATCTCATGTTAACAGGAAAAACAATGATACTGATAACATTATAACCCCAAACACACACACTCACTCACTCACTCACACTAACTCATTATTCTTTTCACATTTTATTTTAGACAAACCATCACTTGTGTGCCTCACAACAATCCCAGGATGTAGCATGAGGAAATAGGTACAGATACTAAGACTTGTGCCTAAACTATTAGGAATGCCAGTACTGGGAGCTGAACACAGAGAGTCTCTCTGGAGCCTCTTTCCCACTTCCCTGCAGGAATCATAAAGCAGGACTTGCATTTCCCAAAAAGGAAAGGAAAATGAAATTCTATTCAGAACACAGAAAAGGGAACCACAGAGTCGCCAGGCAGGAAGACCAAGAGTTAATTAATAACATGTTACTTCCACTTTCTCTGAGCTATTGCACAGTGGTCAAATCATAAAAATACTCAGTGGTATACATATAGGGGAAGAATAAGAACTTGGCAAGCAAAAAAAAAAATCTTCAAATACTACCATTTACATTTACTGAGTTACAAAGACTCAATTTCTTTATCTTTTAGCTGTGATTTGTGTGAGAGAGGGAGTAGGTACTTTGCAACAAGCCATTAGTGAGTGGGAGATGAAATGAAACGAATAGCCTTAGATGTTCTCACATCTAGATATTTGGTAAATATTAGTTTCTGCATTTTTCATCTGCATCCCATAAAATGATCTTAGATTACTGTTATGAATACACGCTAGTATTATATATATATTTTCTTTCCTTATATTTCATGTTACTCTTTTGAAGGGAGCAGTACCTGAAAGGGCTGTAGTAAGAGACAATAGTACTAAATAATAAAAAGCAGTAGGGAGTGATGTTTTCAGGCCCTGAAGAATTGATGAAGGGAGGAAACATGAGTGATGTTAGAGGCTCCATCACCTCTAGCATCCTATGGCCATCACAGACCTGCATAAAAGTTGGGAGGAAGACACTTCAACTATTAATGGAAAAATAGTTACTTCTGATTCTGAACAGAATCAAGTGATGAATCTAATGATTTGTTTCAAGTTAACCATAATCACAGTTTAGGTCCTCCTTGCATAGTTATCCTATCAACCTTCACGTGAGCAAGGAAATAAGTAAATGAATAATTTACTGAGATTCAGTTTGAGGAAAGTATTTTTAACTAACTGGGGCCGGGGTTGGGAGACTAAACAACCCAAACCTGGGAGCTGACTGTGGGTCAATGACTGTGACTACACTGAACACCTTCTCATGTGAGAGAAGCACACTTGAGTTCTCAGTGAGTAAAAAGCAAAGTGACACATCTGAGATAGAGGCACATACCGGAAAACACTTGAGCCTAATACTCAAAATCAGATTTTATTTCTGATTTAGTTGATTGTCACTTATGTTATCTTGGGGAAGTGGATTCAATATCCTGAATTTCTACCATATCTATAGAATATGAAATCACAGTTCTCAAAACTACACAATGCTTAAAAATCTCCTAATATGTTATTTAAAAGCCTATAGGCAGGATCCGTCATTTCCTCATAAGATGAATGAAGGCCTGAAATAGGACCCAGAAATCTAACATACAGTAGGCAGTATACTTATTCTTCTATAAGCATTGTTATGTTCATGCTTTAAGAAAACAGTGATATTACTGCCTTTCAATTTTATTAGGATAATTATATACATCATGGGTATATTATTAGTTCTTTCTCACAAACACCGTGGTCTGAAATTGTAATATTAAGGATTTGTGAACTATGGTTGAGATTCATAGCTTTGTGTGAGGGATCATGCTCCTTCTTAGATGCTTCTTAGGTCCTGCACACTGCCTCTGTCCTCTTCAAGGAACATAGGAATTAGTCTTGGTTCTCTGATTATTTTTAATGGACTCAGAAAATTTGAAAGGGATCATCAAGAGCTTACAGAAATATTAAATTTTCAATTCAAAGTATGTTTAAATTACTTTAGGATGACTTGTTATGCTCAGCAATTTTGCTTAAATGATAACATTGAAGTCAAATGAAGGAAGAAAAGAATGTACTTTCCCCCTTCCCATTTCCTCCAGCTTGTAAATGTTCCTCATATTGTTTAATAGCATATCTACAATTAAACAAATTGTGCATTTTATTTTATCTCTGGGATTAAGACTTAATGTTCAATTTAAATGGTTTTTACAATGTTTCCAACTCCTTGAGGTAAAAACCATTTAATTTTTCTTAATGCACTGAGGAAATGAAAAGCAACAATGGCCTTTTGCTAAGCACAGGGAGACTTACTCAGTTTTCTGTCATTATACTTGCTTTCCTGTCCCTGTCCAAGGGTAGCTTATTCAACAAAATGGTATTGTCAGGAGAAAATGGAAGGGAAGATTGTATAGAAAGTAATAAGTCCTAGAGCAGGAAAACTGTTGCCAGCTTTTTCAAGTTAAAACTGAATTTTGGCAGAGATTTGTGAAATCATTGTTTGTTGTTATTCCATGTTTATTGTATGACATTTGCAAACTCCAAGGATTTGTTGGCAGGCACTAGTCTAAGAAAAATAAATTTAATATAATCCCTGAGCCATTCATGCCCTGCTGTACTGGACAGAGACCATATACCATTGTGATTTTGGGCAATACTTCTTTGGGCATCTGAGCAGGTGGTTTTGCATGCAGCATTCTCAGAACTGGCATTTATTAAGAAATAGGCTCCCTTCCAGATGTGGCAGACCTGATGAATAGCTCCCATGGTCCTCGGACTAATTTGACTGCTTTCTCTTTGGATATCTGTCATAGAACACCTGGATAAAGAGAATGTCCTGATGTTTCTCAAAGTTCCTTGTCATATAGGAAATAAACAATAATCAAAGAATCTGATGGAATACAATTGGACATATAGTAAACTAAAATATCTTGTAGAGAGATGGTCGAATCAATTGTGTCCAGATACGAAGCTCAATCTGGCCTATAGTTCTGTGTCTAACAGCCTAAACCACACCAACAAACTCTTAGGGGTTTTCTCCTGTCTCACTGGGGTCCTTGATTTACAGCAGTATTAGAGGCAGAATCACAGCCTAAGAACTTACATGTATGAGGTTTATTTAGTTACTTCTATAAGATACCTTCTTCTCACATTAGATTGACACTGTTTGTGATTAAGTTGCCATGATCTGTATTAATGTTATCACTCTGCCAAGATATTTCCTTCGGTGTCTATTCAGTAGTATTTGTTGAATATAATTACATAATTTTAAAGCTAGTTGACATTGTAGATTGCCAACACATTTTACTCTTTCATTGTACAAATGAAAAAATTCAGACATAAAGGAGCGTGGTTTTGCTGAGGTGGCCTAAGAGTTAAAGGTTAATCTCTGTCAGAACTCACAGGTCTCACGCTGACTCTAACACACATAGGATCCACATCTGCATTCAGTCATTGCTTACAGATCTAGCTTTGAATTTTGTGACTTTTCATTTCTCCCTTTTCATCTTCTCCATGTTTTAAAGCAATTTTCCACCTTTCCTTAATAACAGAACTGTACTAAATCTGTGTTTTTTCTGAAATATGAAAATTATGTTTAGTACTTGTCGTAGTATCACCGGAAAAGTTGCCTAAAATGCAACATGTATCTAAGTGAGATATTTCTCAATCCCATTATTTCCCTTTAGAGTATTCTAAACATTATTCTTTCTTTAAGTCCCTAGGTTTTCTTAAGCCTTAATTAAATGAGTTGGGGATAGTAGAGTTGCTGGTTTTTTTTTTTTTTTTAATTTTTTTTGTGGGGGAGGAGGTTGGTTTATCTTTTCCTTATTATATATATTTCATATGTACTAAAACATCCAATTGCTCACTTATAGGGGTAACAGAGAGTACATCAAACTCTATTTAGACAAGATGGCAATAAAATATTGACAAATCATGCTATGTTCTTTATTTTAAAAGTGTCAAACAAAATATTTTTGATGGAAAAAATAGTCAAAATGAAATTTAAAAGAGTAATGTTCTTTGTCACAGGTGCTTAAAAGAAAATGGGGGAAACAATGGAAGCAGACATTATCCTCTACATGATCCAAGAAGGCAGAGTACCTGAGTAAAGAAAAATTTTTCTTGCCCTGAATCAAATAAATTAAGAAGAAAATAGATAGCAAAGGTGAAACACCATAGACTTAGAAGAAAGATTATAGAAAATAGTTTGATACTATCAAGAATTGTGAAGACAGAAATTATTGTATTTACATCACGAATTAAACATAAAAGATATTGAATGCTTCCTTTTCCACTCTCATACATTTGTTGGTATAAAATATATTTTGGAAAACCAGAAATGCTGGGGAAGCATAGGGGGAAAGAAACTACATTTAATCAAATGCATACTATGTGCAAAACTGCATGAAAGGAAACATCATAGATTATTTAATCTAAACCATGTAAGAACCTTTTTAAGAAGATACTATTTTACTTGCTTTGTAGTTGAGGAATCAGAATTTTTGATGAGATGATAGAACTTTTCCAAGTTCATCCAACCATGTTGTAAGGGAATTTTAATCTGAGGTGTAATAAATAGCACTTTCCATTACACTGTGTTAATTCTGAAGGAGCAAGAAATTAAAATGAAATTCTCTATATTGAGCCATTCGCATTTGTTTCTTGAATCATATTCCACCTATCATCTCATATTCTTGTGATGTCAGTCAAGCTTATGTTGAAACATTTTACATTCACTACAGGTAGAAGAAAAGAATGTAGTAAAAGGAGAAATTTTTAAAAATAGCATAGTGATTTTTCTCTCCCTAAGTTTTGAGTGTTAAAATGTCCTTTCCTTTTCATTTTTGAATTACTGGCAAAAAGATAACATTTGATAATGTGTATGCTTACTATTTCAGTGTGACATTTCAAAGTTAGCGATTATAATGCTGGCTACTCTTGTTAACAAGCATGCAATTTCCAAAGAGAAATGGGTAACTTCTTCTTCTTCTTTTTTTTTTTTAATCACATAAAGGAATAACATTTTACATTTACAAGCTTCATTTCATGTTTTACAGAAAAAAAAAAAAAGCATGGAACTCTTAAAACACCAAAAACATAATCAGAAGTACCATATTTCAAACTTTATGGTTCACGTAATTTTGCCATCTTTCATCATCCCCCTTTTGTTCAGTTTCTAGTTGGAGAAATTGAACACTTGCTTTCTGTTTCGATTTTTCTTCATCCCAACTTCAAAGTTTCAAAACCTAGGAGACTATTTTCATTCTTCTCATTCCACTACCCACTTTTTAAAGGATCCTTTGTGAATAGAACTCTTCCTGATACACATTAAAATTTCTTTGAAAGAAATAAATGAGACAGAGTCTCTGTGGTACTGAATGACTCATGAAAGTCTGGACCTCACAAACCCCATCAAATTATTAAAATGAAATCTTATACAACTTCTTGAACTACTGTACTTTCCTCCTAAATTTTCACTCTATTTCACCCTTATTCTTAAGTCTACATGCCATAAAAGCCATAAGGCTCCAACATTTGTCGGGGAATAGCACCTTTCTCCTAAAACTCTCCTGTCACTTTTCACTTTTCATAAAGTATCCTCATTATTGTCTATTATTGGCCCTTTCTATATCCCTCTTGGTCTGACCTCCTATAATTCTCCCCTTGGTCCACTTAGCACCAGTCACTCTGCTTTTCTCTCTGTGTCTAGAACTCCCAAATACCTCTTGCCCCAGGCAATTAGCATTCTTATTTGGGCTGCTATCCTCCCATGTTAAATGACTTACTTCTTTTTAGTATCTTCTCAAGTATCATCTTATCTCAGAATTGTGCATTGATTGCCTGAAGTAAAACACCATCTCCACTCAGCTATCCCAATTCTATCACTTGTTATAGCCATTGCTTTTTAAATTTGTTTTCATAACATTTATTACCAGTGATTGCTACACACAATATTTACTTTTTGACAGTCTAAAATACAATCTCTTTAAAAGCAGGGACTTGATTCCTTTTGTTCAGGGTTATATGCCCATGTGTGTTAGTAAGTCTTCTGTTACTGTAATGAAGTTTCTGAGATAATCAAGTGATAAAGAGGAAAGATTGGGGCTGAGGTGGTGTCTCAGTGGTAGAGCACTTGCCTAGCATGTGTGAGGCAGTGGCTTTGATTCTCAGCACTACATATAAATTAATAAAATAAAGACCCATCAACAACTGAAAAAAAAAATTAAAGAAGGAAAGGTTGATTTTGGCTTATAGTTTTGTAGATTTAAGATCATAACTAAATGCCTCTTTTGCTTTGAGCCAGTGATGGCACAGAATATTAGTGCAGAAGAGTAGGGTGGAGGAGGCCTGTTACCCAGTGGTCAGAGGTGGGAGGTTGATACTGAAAATTCACAATTCCCCTCAGGTGCTCACTCTTCAGTGACCTAAGATCTCCCACTGGGTCCTGCCTGGAAGTTTCCTACACCTCCCAATAGCATTACATCAGGAGTGAGCTTTTAGCACAGAGGCGATGGGCATATTCCACATCCAAACTGAAGCACCATAGTGTGGCACAAAGTAGGGTCTCAATTAAAAAAAAAAAAAGAACTTAATGAAAAACCCACTTTTTCACTGGTCCCATTGCATCTTTGTCATGTTACTTTAGAGATATAGGTTTTAAATAGTTTAAATTGAATTCCTGGCTCTGCCCCTTGCAGGCTAATTAGTTTTATGAACTCAGGAGAATCATTTGGCCTCCCTAAAATTAATTATCTTTGCCTGTAAACTAAGGAGAAACACAACTGCCCTCCTCACCTAGGAGGATTGCCCTGAGAACCAAATGAGAAGATAAAGGTGTCAATGCATTGTAAAATTTTAAGTACAGATCAAAATGAAGAATCATTTTTAAAAGGTAGTTGATAGATTAACAGGTACTGCTATTATGTGCACGTAGTTAAGTATAGGTTTAGATGTAATCTGACATCTAGTTAAAACTATGGATTAATACATTGAATAATTTTGAAGCACTGATCTTATATATCATTTTTGACACAAAAACTGGAATTAACTTTTTCTTCTTTTGATATGTTTGATATTTCTGGTAGATTTACTCTCTGTGTAAATCTCCCTCTTATTGGGACAAGTTGAGATGCTGAGGGAGGAGGATCGCAAGTTCCAGGCCAGCCTGGGTAACTTAGTGGGACCCTGATTCAAAATTTTAAAAAAATAGTAATAAAAATGGCTGGGGACATAGTTCAGTGCCCCAGGGTTCAAACCCCAGTACACACATGCTCTTTACAAATTTAAAAAATAGTCTGAGATACATCCTCTAAAATAATGAACTAACATATATATTTTTTTCAGTTTATTTTTAAAAATTGTTTCTTTTTTGTTATGCATGACAATAGGATTCATTTTGACATGGAATGACAAATCTATGGAATTGACAAGCATGGAATACAATTTGTTCTATTCAATCCCTAGTACTTCCCCTTTCCCTTCCTTTAACCCTCCCTGCTTGGTTCCCTTCCCTTTACTTTTCTAACTTTTCCACTCTTCACATATATATTATATATATATATATTTTTTTTTAATTACTGTCTGGTGGATATACATGATGGTGATATTCACTGTGGTATATTATATATGTACATAGGAAATTTAAGTCTCCTTCGTCCACTGTCTCTCCCTATCCCATCCCTCCTCCTCTCCCTTCATTTCCCTTTGTCTACTCTACTGTTGTGGTGTGCAACGTAAGAACAGACCAATCGTCACCAAGAAGTCTGAATTTGAGAGTCTTTATGAGCCAGCCTGGCCAGCTGACAGTCTCACACAATGCCCAAAATGGCTATTGGGAGAACAGCCCTGACCATAGATAGGGTTGCAGGGATTTTATACCATAAGTCAGCACATCAATCATAAGGGTCTGTTGCTATGATTCAAAACTATAAACTAACATCACGAGAGCTAAAATTATAAGCACAAGGGGAAGTGGGTCAAAAAGACCTTTGTTGAGTGGTATTAACATCTAGAAAATCTTTGCTGACAGGGTACATTGTACAGGAAAAGTAGGAACCAAAAAGAGAACAATTTTATATTACATAAGAATTGCCATTTTGTGTTGCCAAACGAGTTATGCTAAGCAACTATTGCTGGGTACAGAGGCAGGGTGTTCCCACAGGAGAAGTATTTCCTACATAACATGGAATCTCAGGGTAAACTGGAGTCTGTTTAGTCATTGCCCATATAGCCTGGCCCATAACATTTCCATGGAGTCATATATGTCAATCTGTCACATCTTCTATTCTTTTTTTTCTCCCCCTTATTTTGGATTAGCTTCCGCATATCAGAGAAAACATTCTACTCTTGACTTTTTGGGACTAGCTTGTTTCACTTGGTACTCTCCATTGGAGCTGACTTATTTAAAGATTCAAGACCAATGCAAACAGGCAAGAGAGGGTAATATTTGTTGAGTGGATGAGTATTTTGGACAGTAGTATATTTCTGAGCTAGTTATTTACCTTTTCTTTTTTTTTTTTTTTTGTACTGGAGTTTGAACCCACGGGCATTGAGCCATTTTTTTTTTTATTAATTTTGAATCAGGGTTCCACTACATTACCCAGACTGGCCTGGAACTTGTGATCCTCCTCTATTCCCCTTCTAAATTGCCTCAGCAACAGGTTTGAGACACTTCCTGGCTGGTATTTACCACTTTTGGACATTGTAGGATTGGTACTTTATTCTTCCCCTTAAATTACCAGAACTACCACATGAAATCATCCTTCAAAATAAGCAAGATTAAGTAGTGTGATTATAATAAAAAAAAATCAAAAAAAAGAAGCCATAACTATTCCTAAATAGAATGATTCAAGGATTTAAAATAGGGTTATGTCAGAATAAGAATGGATAGATGATAGATAGATAGATAGAGAGAGAGATAGATGAAGCATATTTGAGGCTAAGTACACATATTACCCACTCAAAATATTCAGGCAACTTACCTGAGGTCACATGAAAATAGAACCAGTATTGCTCTACCTCCACTAGCACTGAAGTTTTGAATAAGGAACCTGCATATCAATAATCAGGGGTATTTAGAATATAGAATTGGGGGTTGTATCCTAGATATGGTATAGGAAATTTTCTGGAGTTAGATCCTAAGAAGCTGCTTTTAAATTATACACTCATAAAGAACCCCTGCACACTCAGTGCTAGGGTCCATTGTCATATATACAGAATACTGTCTTATGTAGTCATTATTCTTTCAAAAACTTTTCCTTTATATGAACTCTACCTTGTTGTCCAAATTTGTTCTGCACCATGGGAAAAAAAAAAAAAAAAAAACAGTGGATTGCAAGCTTTTTACAAAAAGATATATTCAGTCCCAGTGTTGGCTGTTTTTCTCAGTTAGTTCAGTAGCACATTTGCTTCTTTTCTTACTCTGATCTGCTTCTAGTATACCAAACAGTGTGCCAGACTGTCACCAAGTCTTCAGATTGGAAGTCTTTCAGACTTCACATTCTCATCCTGTCTGAATGTGTGCTAATATTGACAGCAACAACTGAGGACTGAATATAATGAAGATCAAACTAATAATCATCTAATTGGACTCCATGTAGATGTTTGTGATAGAATCTCCATAGCAACAGTCATTTTGAAATACATTGTTTCCATTGTTTTTTTTTTTTTCCCTTTGCTCTCATTAAGCACAGTGAGCTCATTTTATTTATCCCCAAATAGTTTATTTTTAAATTTTTTTTATTGTAAACAAATGGGGTACAACTTGTTTCTCTGTCTGTACATGAAGTAGAGGCATACCATTTGTGTAATCATACATTTACATAAGATAATGGTGTTTGATTTATTCTGTTATTTTTTCCTCCCCCGCACACCTCCCACTCCTATTTTCCCTCTATACAGTCCCTCCTTCCTCCATTCTCACCTCCTTCCCACCCCCCCATTATGTATCATCATCCGTTTATCAACAAGATCATTCATCCTTTACTTTTTTGGTTGGCTTATCTCACTTAGCATGACATTCCCCAATTTCATCCATTTGCCTGCAAATGCCATCATTTTATTATTCTTTATAGCTGAGTAATATTCTATTGTGTGTGTGTGTGTGTGTATATATATATATATATATATATATATATATATATATCACAGTTTCTTTATCCATTCATCAGTTGAAGAGCATTTAATTTGGATCCACAATCTGGTTATTTTGAATTGAGCAGTTATGAACATTGATGTGGTTGCATCACTGTAGTATGCTGATTTTAAGTCCTTTGGGTATAGGCCAAGGAGTGGGATAACTGGGTCAAATGGTGGGTCCATTCCAAGTTTTCTAAGGAATCTCCACACTGCTTTCCAGAGTAGCTACACCAATTTGCAACCCCCCAGCAATGTATGAGTGTACCTTTTTCCCCACATACTCACCAATACCTATTGTTGCTTGTATTCTTGATAATCACCATTCTAATTGGGGTGAGATGGAATCTTAGGGTAGTTTTGATTTGCATTTCTCTTATTACTAGAGATGTTGAACATTTTTTCATATGTCTATTCATTGCTTGTATATCTTCTGTGAAGTGTCTGTTCATTTCCTTAGCCCATTTGTTGATTGGGTTGTTTGTATTCTTGGTGTAGAGTTTTTTAAGTTATTTATATATTCTGGAAATTAGTGCTCTATCTGAAGTATGAGTGGCAAAGATTTTCTCCCACTCTGTGGGCTTTCTCTTCACATTGCTAATAGTCTCCTTTGCTGAGAGAAAGCTTTTTAGCTTGAATCTATCCCAGTTATTGATTCTTGCTTTTATTTCTTATGCTATGGAAGTCATGTTAAGGAAGTCTGATCCTAAGCTGACATGTTGAAATTTTGAACCTACTTTTTCTTCTATAAGATACAGGATCTCTGGTCTGATTCCAAGGTCCTTGATCCATTTTGAGTTGAGTTTTGTGCAGGGTGAGAGATAGGGGTTTAGTTTCACCCCTTCATGCTCAAAACACTAGAAAAAATAGGGATAGTGGGAATATTCCTTAACATTGTAAACGCTATCTATGCTAAGCCCATGGCTAATATCATTCTAACTGGTGAAAAACTGAAAGCATTCCCCCTAAAACCTTGAACAAAGCAGGAATGCCCTCTCTCACCACTTCTATTCAACATTGTCCTTGAAACTCTAGTCAGAGCAATTAGACAGACCAAAAAAATTAAAGGGATACAAATAGGAAAAGAAGAATTCAAACTATCCCTATTTGCTGATGACATGATTGTATATTTAGAGGAATCGGAAAATTCCACCAGAAAACTTTTAGAACTCATATGTGATTTCTGAAAAGTAGCAGGATATGACATCAATGCTCATAAACCTAATGCATTTTTACACATAAGTGATGAATCCTCAGAAAGAAGTTAGGAAAACTACCCCACTCACAATAGCCTCGAAAAAAATAAAATACTTGGGAATCAACCTAACTAAAAGGTGAAAGCGCTCTACAATGAGAACTACAGAACACTAAAGAAAGAAATTAAAGAAAATCTTAGAAGATAGAAAGATCTCCCATGTTCTTGGATAGGCAGAATTAATATTGTCAATATGGCCATACTACCAAAAGTGCTATACAGATCAATGCAATTTCAATTAAAATCCCAATGATGTACCTCACAGAAATAAAGAAAGCAATCATGAAATTCATCTGGAAGAATAAGAAACCCAGAATAGCTAAAGCAATCCTTAGCAGGAAGAGTGAACAGGGAGTATCACAATACCAGAACTTCAACTATACTACAAAGCAATAGGAACAAAAATGGCATGGTATTGGCACCAAAATAGACTGGTGGATCAATGGTACAGAATAGAGGACACGGACACAAACCAAAATAAATACAGTTTTCTCATACTAGACAAAGGTGCCAAAAACCTGCAATGGAGTAAAGATAGCCTCTTCAACAAATGGTGCTGGGAAAACTGGAAATCCATATGCAGCAGAAGGAAACTAAACCATAATAATTTTGAATTTACTATTGCTTTTCAGTTATGACAAACAACTGAGGATGTTTGTTGGAGGAGAGAAGAACATGGAGTTAGAGCTTTGATTATGAAAAAGGGAATCTAAGGACTATTAAAGTGAAATTTTCAAAATTGGAAAATTATACTCCACACAACTATAGAATTTATGTAGACATAAATTTAAGTATAATATTATATAACTCATTAAGAAAAGAAAAGAAAGTGTCATTACCTGCTCAAATAGAACTTGATAAACCGTATATATAAAAATGAACAAAAATATTAGGTTAAGAGTGTTCATTTATATATATAAATCAAGTTATTATCCAATGATGCCAAAAAACATAATCTAAAATTATATCTTCTATCAGAAATAATTCATCTTGCTGGGCATGGTGTCACACACCTGTAATCCTAAAAACTCAGGAGGCTGAGATAGGAGAATCACAACTTCCAAGCCAACCTCAGCAATTTAACAAGGCCCTAAACAACTTAGCAATACCCTGTCTCAAAATTAAAAAAAATAAATAGAAAGGGTTGGGAATGTGGTTCAGGAGTTAAGTGTCCCTGAGTTCAATCATTGATACCAGAAGAAAAGAAAAGAAAAGAAAAAAAGTAATAATTTATCTGCATCTTCCCCTGTGAGTTGTAAAATAGACTAGTCAACATGAATTGTTTCAGAGTTGCAAGCCCAGAAGTGCGCTGAAGAAAAGACTCAAGATCTCCACCTATTTCCAGATTTCAAAAAACTTTCTAACAGGAGGGACTAAATTTCAGGAGGTAAAGGTTTGTCTTCCTCTAGTTCAGGATGAGTTGTGAAGCAACACAGGGCCAGTACTCCTGGTTGTAAAAGAGATGAAAAGGAAACACTTTGCAATGAGCCAGCTGTTGGCCAGATCACTAAACTAGAATTTGCATTTGATTTCTCAGTATGGCATAATGTTTTCCTCAGACCCTCCGTATCAAACAGAAAGATTAAGAAACACAACTGGCCAGAATTCCAATGGTGAATTTCTGTTTCATATCCATTAAGAAAAAGAAAATTCCAAAAGTGATTTTCATTTCAACCACTGAGGCTACTTTCTGAGGGACCATGATCCATGTTATGTATATACCACATTTTATTCATATATTGCTCCATCAGTAAACATTCAGGTTGTTACCTTTTCTTGGATATTATGAATAATTGCTGCAGTGAGCTTCTGTGAGGTCTTGGGTTCAATCCTTAGCACTGCAAATAAACAAAATTAATAATAATGCTGCAATGATCATGAGAGTGCTGATATCTCTTTGAGATCCATCTTTCAGTTATTTTGGATGAATACATGCAAGTGTGGTTGGATTATACAGTAGTTCTATTTTTATTTTTTTAAGGTCTCCATACTGTTATCCATAGCATTTACAAGAGTTCCCATTTCTAATATTTTACCAACACTTGTTATTGTCTACATTATTGAGAAAATGATAATCCTAACAGGGATGAGGTATAACCTCATTTTGGGTTTGATTTGCATTTTCATGATGATTAGTGGTGTTGAACATTTCATATGCTTATTGATTTTTATGTGTTTTTCAAGGAAGTGTCTTCTCAGGACCTTTACCCATTTTTTTTTAAGTTGGGTTATTTACTTTCCACATTTGCACACAACTTTGACATTGTGAGATCATATACTTAGGAATAATTATAAATCCATGACATATGTATTTTTTTAATTCTGTGCTTTACACACAAAAACACATTGAATAATATAGAAACATTCATATACTCATCATCAGTTTAAGAACAATGTGGTATAGTTAAAACTTGACTATATTTCTTAACCTGAATTATACTATATTTGTTTGTAGGTTTTTTATTTATCTTATTTTATTTTGCATTTCTCTCTAAGATAATAGATTAAAATTCACTAATATTAATCCTGGTGCTCAAAGAAGAAAGATTTTTGTAATCTTCCAAGCAAAACCTTAACATGTGTAAATCAAGGTTACTATTTTACATTACATTGCATGGTCATTCAACAAGTTTCAAGAGGAGCTGGAATATTACTATTAAGTGATGCTTAGGGTTCATAAATATATTGAAAATGCTCTACATTTAATGGTAAAGAAAATGCAATATTATATAGTGTTTTGAAAAAAGTAATGGAGAATTAACTCTTGCTTTATGTCATCTTTATATATTTTATTTATATCACATCTTCTATGAAAAGACATTTACTTAAAGAAATCCCCCCCCAATTTCTTTCTTAATAAACATTTAATCCATGGGTATGCTACAACAAAATATCACTAAGTGAGTGGCTTATGAAGAATTCTGGAGACGGGAATATCTAAGACCGAGAAGGCTCTATCAGATTTGGTGTCCAATGAGGACCATCTTCCTAGTTCACCTTCTTACTGAGTGTTGATACAGAAAAAAGGGAGCAGGTCTCTCCCGTTCCAGTTTTATAAGGACAGCATGCTATCCATGAGCTCTGCAATTACCTCTCCAGAGCTTTCTTCCTAGGATCATCACCTTGGTGGTTATGACTTCAATATTTGAATTTTGTGAGGTACATTCAGGCCTTGGCAAAGAGTTTGTAAAATTTTCATATGGGATGATGGTAATAATTGAACTAAATTCTATTAAATGAAATATAAACAAATTCAAGTAAATGTATTTTTTCTTTTAATGTAAGGGATTTGGAAAACTGCTTTTTCTCAAAATGCAATACTCTTACATGTGCCTGTCCTGATTGAGAATTACAAGCCAGTTCATGTGGAGGCTAGGGACATAACATGTCAGAAAAAAAGTGGAATAATATTATCAGTTACTCATCAGTTACTCTGTAAAAACACAACCCTCCCTCCAATTCATTTCCTTCTGCTTTTCCTAATCTCTCTATGTACATGTGGCTGTTGTTTTGTTTTATTTTGTTTGTTATTTCCTGAGCTCAGCTCATACCTGTGGCTCTATGGTCCTGGTAATACAAGATGACTGATAGTATAATTTACTCAAAACTTCTGTGCTCTAAATAATACATCCCACATGTAGCCTCAGAAGGATCTTTGGAAGAATGCTGAGATTCTGATACTGGGTGCCTATCATCAGGAAGAAGAGGTATCACATGTCTTATTCCTTCTTGATGAAATCATTTGGAAGGGTTTAAGGGCACATTTGCCTTGTCAGAGTCAGAGACACTGGCTATTACAGCAGTCTTTGGAGAAATGTTGTCATCAATGCAACGATGCAATGATCCTGATTAGCTATTTTTCCTTTCCAGAAGTCTTACACTTTAATGACTCATTCTTCCATTACTAGCATAACTCTCAATTCTAGAGGACCATCTCTATCTTCATATTTATAGTTCTATATTTTCATAGATATCTCTATCCCTAACTTTGTCTTTTTATATTCACATAAACATTGCCACTAACAATATGTATATATGCATGTAATATATACCTAGAGATAGACACATATATACATACACATATATCTGTAATTCAAAGATAAACTTCAACACATTAAATTTTCAAAGAGTTTATCTGAACATTCAATGATTCATGAAGTGGACAGCATAAGACTTCAAGGGGTTTAGCACTGGATGAGGAAGACAGAGAAGAAATTTTTAAAAGGTTTTCACCAAAGCAGCATAAAAGGAAATATATTTAATTACCTAAAATTGCAAGTCCCTAGACAGAGGTTAGTCACTAGTGTCTTATTAGTTAAGTTTAATTTTGCTGTTTAAGATTTGGTTTGCTGATCTCAAAATCCAAGGTGCTGAAGGTCCTCTCAGTCTGATGACTTTCCCATAAGATTTGTAAAATATATGTTTGGTAGGTTCACATATACATATATATGCATCTCTATAATATTTTTACTATTATGACAAATTATAGGCAAGAATCATATACCTTTTCTCCAATGGATGCCCTCTAGTACTGGGAGTCTAGAATCCACACTGGTCTTGGCTTCTCATAAGCTGTGCCGTCTTAGCCAACTCTTCTCCATTCTTGACCTCAGTTTCCGAATCAGCCAAATGATGAAACTGAATTAATTCCCTCTAAACTTCTTTCCAACTGTAATCATCAGTATATGCAGTTTGATGACCCTGTTTATCAAACGTATAAGAACAATATTTCAGTAAATAAATTACTCTGAAGAAAGGAAAAATATGTACAAGGCTGAAACAAATTTGCCTACACTTTATCATCTATGGTTACATAATCCTGAATCATTTTCATTTTTCCTGAGTAGAATAAATAGACACATGTTTTCAGTAAATACTTTCTTAACTGAAATGGCTATTACCAAAAGTATATGCTAGAATTTTTCTCTTATGAAAATTTGAGTCTCGGTAGACATGGACAAGGGTAAAGGAGACAATATTACAAGGAAGAAAATATGTGTCAAGGAATTCCTTCATGATTGCTGTGGCAGTCACACACCCTGCAGAAGACAGTGGGCTGACAGAAGGTTTTTCTCTGAACAGAGTTTAATGAAGGGACAACCTACAGAGGTGTAAGCAAGCCTTAAGTGTTAGGCGACCCCACCATGTGTAATTAAGGGGAAGGGAATGAACAAGGGGTTTGAAGTGGACAAAGTGGCATCATCCAGATGTCATTATACCACCTAGACCTAGAAGACAAGGAGGCATGAGCAGTGTTTCTGAAGTCAAGAAAAAGAAATGATAAAATTAAGACACACCACTAAATATAATGCCTTTGATATACGGTACCAGACCCACAAAAAAGCAAGGAGAGAACAAGGACAGGGCATGTGAATCATGGCCCCATGACTTCTCTCTCTCTACTTTTTGATACCTTCCCGTTGATTACATGCATTCAGAGAGTTTCACAGTCCATATAATGTGTGGTATTGAGATTAGAGCAAATTAGAGTGGTAAGTGAATATTCAGTGTGGAGAATAACTGGGTGCACCTAATTACATTAGTTACTAAGTATCTATTCATATTCTTTACTCAGAAATAATTTGATTTTATTCACAAAGTGATTTGGAAATTGAGTAAGAGAATTTGAGGCTAATGAACTTGAGCATCATGTCAATCTTTAATCACTATTATTTCATGCAAAGGAGCCAGCAATTGCCTAAGAGTACAAGTTTAATATCTGGGGGATGCTCTATAAAATATAGTAAAGCTATAAACAATAATTCAGATGTGAGTTAATAAAAAGGCAGGTGATGATTTAAAAATGCATTTTAAAAATTGTTTTTAGGGTTAATTGTTAAAAACAATAGTTATTTTTTTGAAATAACTTTTACATAACCAACACTTCTAAAAGTACAGTGATGAAATGGCATCCTTTTGAACTTATTTCTTCTTGTTTTGAATAGAAGTTATAAAAATTAAGATTATCTGGGAGAAATGGGCATGCTAATGAAATGATTCCAACCTACATTCCAATCTGCTGTTAAAATAAACCTGATGTTTGAATCACTGCCCACACTGCATGGAGCAATTGGTAGCTATTCGTACTAAAAGGAACACAGAAACAGAACTGTGATGATGATTTACTTTTTTCTACGAAGTTATGTTCCTGTATTTTCTTGGTTCTCAGCAGTCAACCTCCCTCAAGGGACCAGCATTACTTTCCTGGCAGAATCAGCAAGAAGGCAAATGCAGACAAATTACCATATCACAGAGAATAAATGAAAGTGCTGCGGAGGTATTGCCACTTAACCCAAAAGTTCTGGGTAGTCTTATGCCTGAAACTTATGCTTCAGGCAAGTGACTGCTTTGTCCCTAAAACCTTGTGATGGATTTCATCAAAAAAGATTCTATCCTCTCCAAACAAGCAGAAAAATAAAGTGAATTCTGACATGCCATGTATTCCATCCCTTTTCTGTGTTAGTTGCCAAGGGAAGGATTCCACATCTGCACAATCACAGCAATAATGACAGTGGATCATTTGTACTGAAGGCTTTGTGTGCCCCACTCAACAGCCAAGTACTTTGTTCAACTCTCCAAAGAGGTCTCTTTTATTATCCATATTTACATACAGACAAAAGAAATTTAGAAATGTTATATAACCTCCTAAGTATATTTGTGCAATAGGTCAACCTTTTCCTTCAATTGCAATTATATGAATGCCTTAATCTACACAGTTTATTATCTCATTTGTTCCACACAGCTATCCATTTTAAGGTAACAGAAATTGTGAAACAAACAAAATGTTTGTCCTGGCATGAAAATGTAATTGCCTTTTTAAGACAATTTTAATTAGTTGATTTATTCTGGTATATGTTCAAGAGGGTACCACATTCCCATGAACAACTGATTAACTTTTTAAAAGAGGATGCTATCTCTTTGGATAACACATGTTTAGAGAAGTCCTTTTAATCTACAGACAGCCAGTGGACTGCTGAGTTGGATGAAGGACTGTCACCAACATCTCATCATAATTAGAGTACATCAGAGCTTAACTGTTAATAGAACAGTTTGGAAATGATTTTAATCTAATGGAACAGTGCTTGTCTAGCATGTACAATGCCCTGGTTTAGATCCCAGCAATGGATTAAAAATAAAGAAGAAAGAAGGAAAGAAAGAAAGAAGAAAGAGGGAAAAGAAATTATTTTAGTCCACGTATTTTGATTACTTGCCTTTTAGTATAGGTATTATGCTAAGCAATGCTATAAT
The DNA here is from genome assembly GCF_902686445.1 of Sciurus carolinensis. Lineage (NCBI taxonomy): Eukaryota > Metazoa > Chordata > Mammalia > Rodentia > Sciuridae > Sciurus > Sciurus carolinensis. The sequence goes on along the minus strand of NC_062223.1, from coordinate 51,604,752 downwards.
GTAAAGTTTGTTAGTTTTATACTTCTGAATAATAAAGGTATAGATTTTGAAGTAGTTAGACATATGTTAATAAGGTAGGATGTGTTCTGAAAGCCATGGGAGAAGGAATAGACCACACCATGGATGGATTCAGTAAGGAATATTAAACTGCATTTGTTTTATGCAGAAATGAAAATGAAAACTTGTTTGAAGACAGGTGTTCTCTTTGTCAGACAAGAAGTTCCTTACTATCAGGGTTTTCTCTTTGGTCAGTTTGACAATTTAAAAATTATACAATGTCTTAGGAAGGGAATATAAAATAGGCTATGGGATTCCTCAGTTTCTTCAAGAATAAGTAAATGTACAAGGGATTTGATATAATGGGCACAACTTTAATTGTGGTACAGTAAAAAGGTATAGCATGTAAAATATAGTATTATCATGTATATAATATAATTTAATGCTTAGAGTAAAGCTTAGACACAAAGAGGGATTACTAATTCAACTTTATTTTTCAGATGAGAAATGTATGATCACGTAGACGTAAACTGCCTCTCAGTAAACAGGACAACTGAAACCTGTTTACGTCAGACAAGATACAGCCAGAAGACAAACTGCTCTAAAATTGACATCAGGCAATTAATACAAAGAAGGATTAAGTAGTAGTGTTTTAGTCAGCCTTTTTGTTGCTGTGATCTAAATGACCCGACCAGGACAATTATAGAAGAGGAAAAGTTTACTTGAGGGCTCACGGTTTCAGAGATCTTAGTTCACAGAAGACCTTTAAGTGAGCCTGAACATCATGGTGGGAGGGTGTGGCAGAGGGAAGCCACTAACATCATGGTGCTCAGGAAGCAGAGAGAGTGAGTCTCCACTCTCCAGACACAAAATATATACCCCAAAGTCATGCCCCAATTCCAATCTCCTCCCATCACACCCTACCACTTCAGTTACCACTCAGTTAACCCCTATTTACTGACTAAGTTAAGACTCTTACAATTTCATCATTTTTTTTTCTCTGAACCTTCTTGCATTGTCTCACATGTGAACTTTTGGGGGACACCTCATATGTGAACTGTAACAAGTACCATGTCATTAATTCCTAAAAAGTATACGGAATTAAAAAGATGACAAGAACAGTAAATTCAGGAAGTACACGCTACCTCAATGACTAAAGCAGAAAGGTCAAGAACACACAAACTTGGAAGAGGACCACCCTTAGCAACACATTATTTATTCTTTTGGATGGAATGTGCAAGCTGAATAGTGAAATTTGTGGAGGTGCCAAAGGCTGGTTCTGGGAAGCAGGAAACTACCTGTCATGATGCCAGAGGAGCTGCAAATCTAGCTGCTGGGAAGAATTGCTGCTCCATGCTCCATTGCTGCTGAGTCCTGCAGGAGCTAGCACAGAGGAACAGACCCCACAGGAAAGAAACTCTTTTGTCTTTCAGTGGTCCTAAGCACCCGCTAATGACAGAACAAATATTGGGCCAAGTGGCAAAGAAGCAATATTATAGGATCCAAGAATGGTGTCCCAAAGCATGGGAAAAGAGATTGACTTTGGATTGAAGAATAAATTGATAACTGGCAGGTCATTTCATAAGTGTGGTTTATGATTCAGAGATACTGAGCTAATCTGAAAATTGCAAGAATGGTTATAAATGCACAGATGGCATTATAAGTCTGCTATTTAGCCACAAAGCCTATGTAACGTACCAGTGTTCTGCTTTTTGTTTAATATAGTCACATTTTATCAGACATGCATTCATAATTTTATTTTTATTCATTGACTTAGTCACATGACCTTCGGTTCCACAAAGAATTGTCTACCAACAATTATATGCAATTTGTTAACTCATTCATTAAACAACACATTCTATAACCTTTAATCCAACAAATAATTCAACTCCAAACACTTGCAAAACAATATTTTGTGTACTTTCTGTTCATAAGTGAATACAGTAATTATTTAAAAAATCTGGCACTATGGCCACAGGAGACTGGCTTACTAAAAGAGGAAGGAGACAGAATGTAGAGAGATAATATATAAATCGTATAAATACTTTTATATAAATTATGTGAATATTTAAAATATATAAACAGATACTTTATTAGAGTTGATGATACAGATAAACATTAAGGAAAGAAGGAGAATGTGAATTCCAGATGATTTTGCAATTTTAAATTCAGTAGTCAGGGAAGTTCTGAAATGTCGATGTGTGCAGAATCCTAAAGGAGGTGAATAAAGAAGCCATTGATAAATTTGCAGGAGACTGATGGGGCACTTACAAGAAGAGTACACATAATGTGTTTGAGAAAAATCAAGAAGCTCCTGTGTTATCACTTATGGAAGAAGAATGGTAACATCTAAGTTCAGAAAGGTCTTGGAGTTAAGATTACGAAAGACCTTGTGGAACACTGAGGCTACTCCCTTAGTATGAAGCATTAGAATGTTGTAAGCATAGAGAGCACCTGCTTCATACAATGTGTTTAGAAATAATTATTGGAAAACACTGATAGAAATGGAGAGTTCAAATAGGAAGGCTCTGTAATCCAGGCAAGATATGACGGGGAATTGGATTAGACTGACAAAGAGATGATTTAAAACAATTTTAAAAATTAGTTTGGTTATACAATATAGATGTGGCACTCAGAAGGTCAATATCTGAAGTATAACTATTAGATAATTTTGATCATTTATTTTGTCAAGTAAACATTTAAAACTTATTTTTCCAAAGAAGTACTGGTTATTAAAGAAATAAATTTTGTAGTTGAAGAGTGTCATTTTGTAGTTGAAGAGTGTCATTCTGCAAATAAAAGCACTGCTTTGTTTTGTTTTCATGTATGGAGTTTGAATCTAGAAATATCTTTAGAATACTAACTTCTGAGATGAATCTAATTCAAGATCATCTTTGATATCAAAATTATATTATATGTGACAGATATTCTTCATAATTTAGTTCATATGGAAAGGGGGAATGCCATATGGCTATATACAATAGAAAATTCCAGACATAGAAAAATGATTGAACTCTGCTAAATTCAGAACTACAAAAGTATCATGAGGTTTTTATTTTCAATGTTTCATTCGTATTTCTCTGCATTGCTTTTGGGTTTATAGACTTCATTTCCAAGCATGCTTATCCACAGTTGCAACAAAGATGTCCACTGCATTTTATTTTTTATTAGCTTATTAACCAGAGGAGAAATTGAGTATTTCTACAGCAACAGTTCTAGTAAAATTTTTAACTTAATTGGATTTGACATGATTTGGGTCAAAATCATTACTGAAAAAAATAACTATGAATATATAGAGAGAGTTCTTATTGGCCAGACCTAGATCAACTTCAATATCAAACAGAAGATAGGGAAGTTCAATCTGAACCAAACCAAGTTATTTGAGATTGTAGGAGTAGATCTCCAAATTAATGCAGCTTATTCAGTAAACTCATGTCAGTCCTGAATGACAATTTTACACACAAGGAAGCAGAGACAGAGAAAGTCAAAATAATTTTCTCCAGATTGCAAAATGAGTTTATTGACAGACCCTGAGTGACTTCATTATATCCAAACCATTTAGCTTTCCTTTATGGCAAAGTGCCAAATTATGTGGTGCACATTTTAAACACCACATGTTACAATAAAACATCATTGATTCTTTGGGAAATATGATAGTTAGTGGTCTATGCTTTCACAAAAAAATTACTTAAAAGTGATAAAAGTGGGTAAGATTTTTATTCAATCTGAACAATACAAAAGGTAGGGGAAATTTGTTACTTAAATTCAATGAAATATCCTTCCAAAGTGTTTGATTTAGATAAGTGGTGTCATGTGTGAGAAAAATACAAGAAAGTTTAGAGATTAAATGAGTATAAGCAGTGCATTACTCCACTGATAAGAATTAACCATAGGCAGAGAGAATGTAGCTAGAGGACGTAGGTCACTGGGGGTGTGACTTTGGGGTTTCTATTTTGTCTCTGGTGAGTAGTGCTGTTTCTTGATTAGCATTTTCTGAACTGCTTTCCTCCTCCATCCACTTCTGCCATGATGCTCTGCCTCAATTTTGATCCAGAGCAATGGAGTCAGCCAACTATGGACTGAAACTTCTGGAAACTGTGAGCCTCAAATAACCTTTTACACTTTAATTGGTACTTGCCTTATCTTTTGGTCTCAGTGACAAACAACAACAACAACAACAACAACAACAACAAAAAAAAAACTGATTAAAACACAAGTCTTAAAAAGCATCTGAGCACCTTTTCACAAATATTAGGCAGAAAGTGTATGTAAAAAATGTAACTATAATCACCTAAAAATGTAGATATTGTGTAATCATAGTCATTGCTCTTAAATATAATCTGGTCCACTTTTTTTTTAATTGGCTGTTTTAAGTTATACATAGCACTGGTATTCATTTTGACATAATTATAAAAGTATGGGATATCATCTGTTCTACTTTAGTCCCCAGTACTTCTACTTTCCCTTCCCCTCTCCCTCCTCCTATTCCCTTCCATGTACTCTACTGATATTTCTGTTCTTTACTTGTAGTTTAATTAGTATCTTGTGTATATACATAATGGTGAGATTCACTGTGGTGTATTCATATATGTACATAGGAAAGTTAGGTCAGATTCATTCCACTGTTTTTCTTTTATTGCATCCCTCCTCCCTCCTTAATTCCCTTCATCTAGTTCACCAATATTCCTTCTATTTTAGTGGAATTCTCTCCATGTTTTTCTCTCTCTCTCTTTCACTCTCTTTCTCTTTCTCCCTCCCTCTCTCTCTCTCTCTACCCCCCTTATTTTGGACTAGCTTCTGCGTCTCAGAGAAAATATTCAACCTTTGACATTTGAGTCTGGCTTATTATACTTAGAATGCTAATCTTCAGTACTATCCATTTATTAGCAAATGCCATAATGTAATTCTTATTTTTGGCTTAGTAATACTCCATTGTGTGTGTGTGTGTGTGTGTGTGTGTGTGTGTGTATTATTATATTATATGATCACATTTTCTTTATCCATTCATCTTTTTTGAAGGGCACCGAGTTTGGCTATTGTGAATTGAGTTAAATGAATACAAATAGGAAAAGAAGAGTTCCAATTTTCTCTGCTTGTTGATAACATGATTCTATATTTAGAAGACTCCAAAAATCCACCAAACAATATCTAGAGTTGATAAACTTAGTAAAGTAGCAGAATATAAGATCAACATACATAAATCAATCACTTTCCTATACTACAATAATGAATCTGCTGAAATAGAAATTAGGAAATCTACCCACCCACTGCCCCCCTCAATTAAAAAAAAAAAAAGCCTTGGGAATTAATCTAACCAAGGAGGATAGACAGAATTAATATTACCAAATGACTGTACTACCAAAAGCATTATGCAGATTCAATGCAATCTCTATCAAAATACCAATAACATTCTTCACAGAACTGGAAAAAGCAGTTCTAATATGCTTTTGGAGAAAAAGAGACCCAGAAGAGCCATGGAAATCTTAAGCAAAAAGAATAATGCTGGAGGCTTCACAATACTGGAACTCAAATTACACTACAGAGTTATAGTAAAAAACAAAACAAAACAAAACATTGTACTGGCACCAAAGCAGACCTGAAGAGTAAAGGAATAGAAGAGAAGATACAGAGACGGACCCACATAAATACAGTTATCTGATCCTACATAAAGGTGCCAAAAAACATTTGTTGAAGAAAAGATAGCCTATTTGACAAAATGGTATGGGGAAAACTAGATACCCAAATGTAGAAGAATGAACCTTTACCCCCATTTCTTACCCTGCACAAAAGTCAACCAAAGCTGGTCAAAGAATTAGAAATTAGATCAGAAGCTCTGCAACTACTAGAAAAAATGTTGACCTAGTACTCCAATATGTTCCCACAGGAACCAAATGTCTTAACAAGACTCCTAAAGCATAAGAAATAAAATTAAACAAAATTAAAATAATCAGTAAGGTGATGCCATTTTCTGCAGAGGAAAGCAAATGATTAAGAATGTGAAAAAAGAACCTACAGAAGGGGAGAAACTCTTTACCCCTTGCTCCTCATATGAGGCATTGGTATACAAAATATATAAAAAAAAAAATTCAAAAACTTAACACCAAAAAAGCAAATAACCCAATTAATAAGTGAACAAAATAAACAGACACTTCTCAAAAGGAGAAATACAAGTTGAACATCTTGGCACAAGCCTTTAATCCCACCAACTCAGGAAGCTGAGACGGAGGATTGTGAGTTCAAAGTCAACCTCAGCAACTTAGCCAGACCCTGAGCAACTCAGTCAGACCCTTTCTCTAAAAAGAAAAGAAAAAAAAAAAAAGTATATATATATATATATATATATATATATATATATACACACACACACACACACACACACACACACACACACACATATAAAGGTTTATTATATATATAATATATACATATATATTATATATAAAAGGACTGGGGATGAGCTTAGTGGTTAAGTGCTCCTGGGTTCAATACCTAGTACCAAAAAGAAAACAATATAAATGGTCAACAAATATTTGAACAAAATATTCAACCATCTCTAGCAATTAGGGAAATGCAAATAAAACTATAATGAGATCTCATCTCATTTCAAGCAGAATGGCAATTATTAAGAATACAAATAATAATTCATTGGCAAGGAGTTGTGGGAAAAGTATACTCATACATTGTTGGTGGAACAACCACATTGGAAAGCAGTATGGAGACTTCTCAAGAAAACTAGGAATTGAAGACCATATGACCCAACCATCCTACTCCTTGGTAAATATCCCAAAGAACTAAAATCAACATCCTATGGGAATACATTAACATCAGTGTTTATAGCAGTACAATTCATAATACCCAAATGGCTTTTATCTTGCTTTTATCTATATGAATTGTATGTGCTTTTTAATTTGTAATTACACATAAAATGTGTTAGCATTATTGAGTTAATTTTGTTTTTTTGTTTTGTTTTTTTTGTACTGGGGAATTGAACCCAGGGGTGCTTAACCACCAAGTCAGATCCCCACACTTTAAAAGTATTTTATTAGAGACAGGGTCTCGCTGAGTTGCTAAATGCCTCACTAAATTACTGGGACTTGCTTTGAACTCTCGATACTCCTGCCTCAGTCTCCCAAGATACTGGGATTACAGGCAAGGCCCCCATGCCTGGTCTAGAGTTAAATTTTAAATGATTTTTGTTAAGAAACACTTAAAATTGAACGATTAAGACTGCCTCAAAATCTATAAATACATAAAGTTTTTTCTATATTCTGGATATTAAAGCCCTATCTGAGGAGCAGTTGGCAAACCTAAAATTCTAGAAATTTGTAGAAAGATCACAGCTCTGTATAATAATAAGAACTCTTAAGTAAAATATTATTGAATAGAATATGGATGAGCAGCATATAAAGTAAAATGCAAGTAACATATTTAAAGGAATGCAAAACCAAAATATGTTCCTACATATTGATGTTTGTTAAATTCTTCAAGTTCCTTAATCAACCTAAATCAAAGCAAATTCAAGCAGAATAAGATATTTTCAATTGACTAACCTAAAATCATTAAAAAATCAATTTGAAACCAGATAGGCAAAATTCGGATATGAAAATTAACAAAAGCGAAATTTGAAAAGTTTAAGTCTCAGCCCAGTATTATTTTTAGTTAAATAATAAAATAGAAATTTCAGAAAACAGTACTTTTTAAAAGGTAAATGTAAATTTATGTCCTAGGATACAGACTTTTGAAATACCTAAATTTATATGAAAAATTAGTAGATAAATGTGTAAAAGAATAAAACTTATGACACTAAAAATGCTTAAGTTTTCTAGTTTAGCTAAACAAAAAGAGAAAACATTTAGAAGTTTATTGTATGTCATATAGAAAATAATACTTATGTGTTGGAGAATAAATATTTTAGATAAAAATAATAAATATATGTATAGATCATACATACATAAAAATTTTATAGCAGTATTTTCAAAACTTGAATCACATTAAATACTAGCACTAATTAATGCTTTCAGAACATGAAACTCCAAGTGAAAATGCTTTGGAATCAGTATCTGCTATAATTCTCAGAGATTCAATACACATAGCCAAATATTAAATAATTGGAAAATAACAATATAAATAAAAGATTTTATCATATTAAACTAGCATCTTCTAACATATTTATGTAAACTACACTTTTCCTATAACACTTAATTTGTCTTTTTAATTTTTTTTTAAATTTTTGTGATACTGGAGATTGAAACCAGGGCCTCTTCCATCTAGGCAAGTGCTCTACCACTGAGTTATTGCACTTACCCCTAATTTGTCTTGTTTCATCACAAGTATCAAGGCAAACAACATTTTTTACAATATTGGAATAGATGATTTATTATTCATTTAAAAAAAATCAAATCAACAGAATGAATCAAAAACTATTACCCTAGGTAAATGTATGATTACAAAAATGGTATTCCTCTACTTCATGTACTAACAGAGAAACAAGATGTATCCCAATTTTTTACAATAAAAATGAATAAAAAATGTTTATTTAAATATTTAGTGCAATAAAACCAAATGTCAAACATCAAAAAAAATTTAGTAGGCATAAAATCTTTGTATATGTAAGAGACCTTAACTCTCTAATAAGCTTGGTGGAGACAAAGAGTATAACTCTTTGCTCCATACAAATATCTGGCACGTAGTTTAATTAACAATGATTTAATATTTGAGGAATAAGTAAAAAATATTAAACAGTTAAGAGAAATATGACAAATTTTTTTTATTAAATAGAAAGAAAGTGTACTGATATTAATATATGGACAGAATATGAAACCTTACAAACCTACAATTAGATAAAGAACATGATTGGATAATTTGCACAAGATACAACCATACAAAGTAAATATAAAATCATAATAAGAATTTTTTTAAAATCCAGAACATTATAAAGGAGGTATTATTTTTCCTATATTACTTTATGAAAGAAAATAATGAAGAATAGAAAGTTTAAAGTAGAAGAGATATATTTATATCTGGCATATGGTCTTTTAAAATACATTTGTCATTAATATATTAGCATGCAAACTTAAATACATAATTCTCAAGAATCATTTCTATAATTAAATCTAAAAGGGTTTATTTCATTATTTATTTTATTTTGTTATAATTAAAATTAAAAAGTAATAAAATATTCATAAAGACATTTATAAAATTTATGTTTTTGTTCAATTTCCTAGTTTTTATTATCTCTGTAACTGCTAAAACAATCTGTCATGGAAAAGACTTTCATTCTAACTCTCAAATTGGATGAGTATTTTATCCACACATATGTATAAGAATCTTCTCTGCAGTCCCAATGATCATACTGGGGATGGATTCGTGATCCCAAAAGATGATTGTGAATTTCATATTCAGTATTCATACTAGGAATGAAATGGTCTTTCTCTTTTCTAGAGCTATGAGTTATAAATACATTTGAAGCAGAAACTGTTCATATTCCTCTTTTCTGAACTCAATGGAAAAATGACTGCATACTTTAATAAATGCCTAAAGGATATCAAAACCAAGATAAGAAAGAAAAGTTAAAATTGTTACAGCAATTGCAATTCTAGATCTGATATTACCTGAAATTAGGCGTTTTGAATCTTTTCTGTTATCTCTTCCCAGATCTGTGACATCTTTTGCCTTTTTACATCAGGGGGCTGACTTATACAGTCCACATCAATGGACCCCTTTTCCACATGGTTTTTAATTGGATTCAGCTAAATGAGCCAGGAGCAGAAGACAGGAACTTGAGAAGCAAAAGGTTAACCTAATTTTCCCCCTCAGTTCCTTCTCTCCTGTATCACTGAGGGTCATCTATTGAAGTTCACAGCTGCTGTGAAGTGGTGGTCTTAATTAAGTAGTTTTAAGTGGGATATAAAAACAGTCCCCTGCCATGCTCCTTGTTAGTGTCCCTTATTAAACTTTTCTCAAATTATTGAATTTGAGTATATTATTTGCTTCCTGGTTGCTAACACATAAAACGCATGAATCCCCAGAATCTTCAGTTATTAGGCTATAAAATTAGGTCCTTTCTCTTGTAAAATAGATTTAAGCTGAGATCTGTCTCTTGAAGTTAAACAGTTCTTCTTGATGTGTTGCTAATTATATTATTTAATAAAGCAAAATTTTGAAAGTCAGATAACATGACCAACAGAAGATAGTTAAGCAACAAAAAAGCTAATGTTTCTACATTTATACTGCATGACAAATACTGACCTTGTGAGCAAAGAAGTCAAGATATATCCCTTTTGGTTAGAAGTTTGGATTTTACTATGGTCAAAAAGAGAAGATATTGCCCAGTTATAAGTAAGGGAGTGATAGGATTTGCGATAGAGAAATGTCAAAGTTTCTTCTGTGTAAAGATTGAATTGTCAATAGGTATGGAGTTAAGACTAAGTACCAGTAATTTTGGTGCTGCAATACTAAAGGGAAAAAAAATGTATTCTAGATTATAATTTTATATATAAAGATCTTAAGAAATAGATAGGTTTGGGAAATGGTTTTAGAGGTAGAAGATAGAGAAATTATTCAAGAACCAGATGTGCTAAAAGAAGCTGGTGCTAAATCAAGTTGAAGGGGCCAATTTTTTTTTTTTTTTATTGTGTTGGAAGAGAAAGGACTTAAGGACTCAAGAAAGTGGATGTGTTGAAATGAATATTTTATGTAAGGCTGGCATTTATCAGAAAATTACATTCCACAGATAAGTCCAGAGGACACACTTCACAACATTGGTAATTCACTGGTGAAGGGGCACACACTTTAATGTTAGTTTCTGTACAAGGCAGGGATAATGGCAGGGAAAGCTTTCCAAGAGTTTGTCCTGATAGGGATGATGAACCTTCAAAGCCAAGTGATAATTCTCTATATACAAGAAGGAAAGGACTGCAATTATTGTGATGGCTTAATGGCACCTAAGGAATTTGGATATGGTGGGCCTTTTTTCCTGAATGGAGACCTATATGGCATTCTGTCAGGAGATGAAGATGACAAACAGGATCCTTGGGGACTAGGGTTCTACCCTGTCCCCTGGAAGGAGGCCAACTTGGCGTGTGTCTTTCAGGTCAATTGAGAACTAGGGCCTCACCTTCCTCTCCTGTGTTCTGTGAACAGGATGTTCTTTGGTGGTCTATAAGACAGTTCTTCTGTGGTCTGTGAAACTGTCACCTTCTGTGTTCACACTTTTTTTTTTTTCTTTTTTTTTTTTACTTTCTGTTACTGGCATATAATCTGCCAAATAGTCTAGTAACTACTTATGTAAGGCGTGACCTTTAAGATGTATGGGTAGCTTAACTGCAAACATAAAAAAGGCAGTGTTATACGCAGTAAAGGCAGAAACAGCTTCCTCTGTGACAAGTGCTCCATTTCTCCCAAATAAGGCTCTTCTCCTCAGATCTTTGTGCAGTGACTGAGTCCTTTTCCTATCATTGTCAGTGTTGCAGACTCCGATAGTGCAACACAGAGGTGACCCTCCAGTGTTGCAGACTTGGATAGTACTGACAGATATATGCATAATATATACATAAACAAAGACATAACCAACCAAGAGCAGCAATGGATGTATAGAAGCACTTGCCTTAATAAGAATTCATAATCTGTGACCCAGTTCTGTTCTTCAGACTGAAAACCCTTACTTAGGGAAATGGCTGGATCCCTGTGACATAGACATATGCCATTATGAAGGTCACCTAAAACTCTGTACAATGGGGAGGGAAGATATTCAAATATTCTCTGGACCTTTTTTATTTGTCAAAGTTCACCAAATAAACAGAACCAAAAAAGATACACACAGATATATAAGAGGAAATGAATTATGTGACTGGGTCATGTGATTATGCAGGCTGCAGAGTCTCACAGCACGAGGTCTGCAAACTGGAGAACAGGAAAACTGGTGATACAATTTAGTCTGCAGGATTGAGGTGCAGGGGAGTAAAGATGCAACTGCTAGTCCAAGACAAGAGGCTTAAGGATCAGGAGCTGTAATATTCAAACACATTGGTAAATGGATTGTCCAGAGCCAAAACGGAAAGGAAATTCACCCTCCCCTGTATTTCGCTCTTCAGGGGCTTTCAATGGATTGGATGATTCCCATCCCATGGTTGAACTCAAGTCTTCTTTCTCAGTTCACCAATTCAGAAGCTAATCTCTTACAGAAACTATCTCAAAAGTGGGAAGAAATGTATTGTTTTACCAATTCTTAGAATTCAATAGAAAAGTTTTCTCAGATTTTTTTTTATTTTTCTTAAGTGTCTTGGTTATTCTCAGTCATTTAATCTTTCATATAAATTTTAGAATTAGGTTGATTGTGTGTTTCTCTTAATAAAAAAAACTGTATTAAGATATCAATTTGGATTTGAAATAGGATATATTTAATTTCCTGGTCATTTTTTAGGATATATATCTGAAATTTGTTGGATTTTGTCTACCCATTAGGACAGCTTTCTTCCCTGTGTTTATTTGTCTTCCCTTTAATATTTTTAATAAAATGTTATTTTCAGAAAGATTCTTTCTCATATTTTGTTAAATTGCAATATTGGTAGTTGAAATTTCTGGTTTTTATCATTTAAAAATATGCTGTACTGGAGGAACATGACAATGGAAAATAAGTAAATAAAAATAAGGGTTTCTGTTAGGAAGTGCTTCCCTTTTAGAACATTTCCTTCATTATGTAATTGTGTATATTAGTAGGCTAAACCATATAAGAAGAAATATGTACATAAAAGTGAAATTTATTATAATTGCTTGATGCTAAAGAGATCAAACCCACCACTCTTTCTGGAAATGTCACCCTAGGGACAGGGGAGTATCGTAGCTTGATGAGTTATTACCAGATTTGCAAACAAGTCTTAGCTCAAGAGAGGCCTTGACTGGAATAAGGAGATTATTGTCATATTCTATCTGAATAGCATGCAAATCAGAGTATAGCAAAATCAATCAGCTCAGGGTTTGATGCAAATTCTATAGAAACTGCACTTTCAGCTGTGAATGAATAAAAAGGGTGAACTTTTGAGAATAACACCTGGTTTTAAACAATGGCAGACAGATTTTCTGAGTGTTTGTTAAAGGAATTACTGAAATATTTTCTTTTCTGAATGCAGTGCAAAATGCTTATGCAGACTATAGATGAATGTCTTCTTTAGAGATAGAAGATAAGACAAAAGCTTGTGAATAAATGCAGGACCAACATTTTAAGTTTCAAATTTCCTGAGGCTGACATTATCAGAAGAAACAAGTACATACTGAATATCCTTGTTAACATTCCTATTCTGTTCAACTTAACCACAAACTTGTTTTTCTTGCATTTGCCTGTTATTATATATAATTTTAGAATTTGTGGGTTTGTACTAATCTTTCAGGTTCTCATTTACCTGGGGAGGAAGACAATGGAAAAGCTGAATAAATTGACATATGGGTAATTATTTCTAGTGGAAGAAGTGAACATCTGCTTGTTCTAAAAGATCATCTGCTATTTAACATGCAAAACATGGCATGAACAGCTGTACCCAAGACAAAGGAGCTAATTTACCTGGTTCTAGCTTAGACTTCAGTTGCCAGAAAGTGTGAGCAAATTTTGTTTGATCTGTCACTCGTATCACTTGTAGAAAGATCTCATCAATGGGAAGGGACCCTTCAGAAGCATTATTAAAATAAATAATAAAATAAAATAAAGTAAAACAGCATCTATCTGTGTGCCTAAGTGGCCATGGAAGTTGTATATTTCTACTCTGTTTCATTTTCTTTTGCTATCCTTTTTTCTTCTTCCTCCTCCTCCTCCTCCTCCTCCTCCTCCTCCTCCTCCTCCTCCTTCTTCTTCTCCTTCTCTCTCTCTCTCATCTCTCTCTCTCTCTCTCTCTCTCTTCTCTCTTATTTCTCTTTCATCTTTTCTTTCATGGTCAATTTACTCTTCCTACCAAAATTACAATCTCCTCTATTTAAAATCTTCCATGGACCAAAAATCACAGTAATAGATGTTATGATTTGGATCTTCAGTATAGTCCAATGATTACATTAAAAGCTTGGTTACCAGTCTCAGAAGCTATTGGGTGGTAGTGGGATTTTTAACATGTGAGCCTAAGGGTAGGATGTTGGTGCATTGGCTATTTCCTTACAGGAAATATTGAAATCCAGGCTCTTCCTCTTTTTCTCTTTTGCTTCACATAGGTGAGAAGCTCTGCTCCCCAAGCACTATCTACCATTATTTGGATCTTGCTACAGGCACAGTCAATACATGGTTGCCTAGAGCCAAGCAACCATATATTGAAACCTTTGAAAATATGAGCCAAAACAAATTTTTCCTTAATAAGTAGTTTATCTCATGTATTTTGTCACAGCAATGGAAAGTTGATGAATACACTAGGACAGATTAAACCTTCCTAAAACAAAAAATAAATAAGTTTTCAGTAACAATTTCAGTTTTGTAAAAGCTTCAATTATTCAAGGACAGGAATTCTACTTCATTGTACCTTATGAACTTGTTAATTGGTCAGAAGTCAATTTTACTGCATTCTGGACATGATTTATGTTTATATAATTCACATAATTAGAAATTTTTCTTTACATTGAAAATGAGTCATGTATGTAAAATACATATATTTTTCTTGACTATAAGAATTTTATGTCTCACAAATTACACAATGAAGTGTGTCATTGAGAAATTTCACTGTACATGTTGACAATTTTATTCTGACTCTAATTGCTTAATAAGTGACTATTAGCTCATAATATATTCTTCAAAATGAGGAGCCATTTAATATAACATTTAAATAAAATCAAAGGGATCATTCGAGAAGATAATTTGCTCCATTACATCTTAAACATGAATTTTGCAAATTGATAACTTATCTATATGAAATATTTCCATTTAGAAATTTTGTTATCCACTATATATTAAACTTTATACTAGCTATAAATATAAGAATGAAAACCAAAGGACAAATGATCTCACTGATAAGCGGATGATGACACATAATGGGGAGTGGGAGGGGTTAGTGTTAGGATTAGGGTTAGGTTTAGGGTTAGGGTTAGGGAGGGGGGCAAGAATGGAGGAAGGAAGGACTGTATAGAGGGAAAAGAGGGGTGGGAGGAGTGGGGGGAAGGGAAAAAATAACAGAATGAATCAAACAACATTACCCTATGTAAATTTATGATTACACAAATGGTATGCCTTTACTCCATGTACAGAGAAACAACATGTATCCCATTTGTTTACAATGAAAAGAAAGTACTACCTATATAAAAAAAAAGAATAAAAAATATATTATTCTATATTTTCTCAGATGGGGAAGGGATCCATGGTGGAAGGAGAGTTAGAGAACTCTCAAAGATCCTTTCTAAAAAGGTAATAATCTCTTCATAAGAATGCCACCCTCATGATTTAATGGCCTCCCCAAAACTCTGCCCCTAATACTTTCACATTTGGGTTCAGGATCCTAATGTATGAATTTGGAGGGACACAAACATTCAATATATACAAGTCACAACAAAATAAAGGTTAAAACTGTTAAAATGTATGCATTTGAACAACTTTCTCTTTCTTCAGGAAGTTAGTGTGTGCCTACAGAACTCTTCTCAGTGTATTTTCACAGATTCTCTCCCAATTACTAATGATGTAATTTTTATAAGACTATAAAAATTAGGAATTACAAGGAAATAGAAAATAAACTCAAAGTGTTTTTAAAGATTATATAAGACAAAATCTATTGAAGGAGAGGAAAAGGCATTTTTAATCACACATTTTTAACCCATCTAATAAGAGATGAAAGACCTCTACAATGAAAACTACAGAACGCTAAAGAAAGAAATTAAAGAAAACCTCAGAAGATGGAGAGATCTCCCATGCTCTTGGATAGGTAGAATTAACATTGTCAAAATGGCCATACTACCAAAAGTGTCATACAGATTTAATATAAGTCCTATTAAAATCCCAATGACATTCTTCATGGAAATAGAAAAAGCATTCATGAAAATCATTTGAAAAAATAAGACCGAGAATCCTTAGAGACAAAGCAATCCTTAGCAAGAAAAGTGAAGCAGGAAGCATCATAATACCAGACCTTAAATTATATTACGGAGCCATATTAACAAAAACAGCATGCTGTTGGCACCAAAACAGATACATAGACCTATGGTACAGAACAGAAGACACAGAGAAAAACTCACATAAATACAATTATCTCATATTAGACAAAGGTCCCAAAAACATACATTGGAGAAAAGATAGCCTCTTCAGCAAATGGCACTAGGAAAACTAGAAATTCATATGTAGCAAAATGAAATTAAACCCCTATCCCTCATCCTGCACAAAACTCAACTTCAAGTGGATCAAGGACTTAGGCACTACAACAGAGACCCTTTGCCTAATAGAAGAAAAAGTAGGCCCAAATCTCCACCATGTTGACTCAGGAACTGACTTCCTTAACAAGTCTCTTAAAGCATAAGAAGTAAAAGCAAGAATCAATAAATGAGATGGATAAAAAAGCTTCTTTAGAGCAAAGGAAATAATCAATAATCTGAATGCATTTTAATATGAAATGGGAAATACATGACTGAAAGAACTTGATCTTCTATAGAAGTATGTTGAGAACTAAGTAAGATTTCCAGGTAGCTGCAATATTTTGATTGCTAGTCAGTCAAAATTAAATTAGATCATATCAATCTAGGAATTGGATTTCATTGCAATATTAATTTGCTTTCTGCCATGAATGGACTACTGCTGAGTGTTCAGTCACAATTATGCATGAAGACTCTGAGTTCTAAAATTGACAGTATGTGTATTGGGAGGAGCTGGGGAGCCTGCCAAGCTGCAGACTGCTTTCTTCTTGCACAGCACATCTTTTATAGGGCACTATGAGGTTAAATCTTAACTCTGGCATAACATATTGAAAACTAACCTGTTTGCTAGTACTAAGAAAATATTTTCCACTGCAACAAAAGAGAATATGTTTTCATAAAATGCTAGGAAACATACACTTGAAGTATGTAGAGGTAGTACAGTTGGGCTTTATTTTTCTCCTTAATCAGGGTCATGTGCCCCACAAGAATTAGCCTAGTGAGAGGAGTTACTGATGTCCTGTTGCGTTTAGCATTCCAGCCTTGTTGTCTACTTCAGAGTGCATTGTCCATGACTTCAGAAGATCGGGTCCCAACAACTTCCTACACTAAAGTTTCTATTGTTAACTACTATACTTTAGGCTTTACATTAGCAATAACTGTAAGAATGAAAAATAGGGCTGGGGATATAGCTCAGTTGGTAGAGTACTTGCCTCACAAGCACAAGGCCCTGGGGTTCAATCCCCAGTACCGTGAGAAAAAAAAAAAAAGAAAAGAAAAAGAAAAAAATATTCTATATTTTCTTGAACGGGGAAGGGATTGGAAATGAGGAAAGATAAATAAAAAATGTAATTTGAGTATACAAATCAATTCATTTTTATCATTCAAATAGTCAGAAAAATTTCAGCTCTGTAGAAAGGTAGTTAGGTATGATTCAGATAATTTTACTTAAAACCAAAGTAGTTAAACAACCGTAATATTAATATAGCAAAAGGAAGTAGAAATATGCAGGCATAATATTAGGGGTTGAGAGTGACATAAAGATGCAATATTCAGTAACCTAAATTTATTTCATATTAATGGTGAAAATTTATCTTTCATTCATAAAATACTTTCTAAAAGGGAATGGAACCACCTTAAAATATAAGTGATATTTAAATATGCTTTACTTTTCTTTATGTCCACATACATATTATGATAAAAGGATTAATGTCCTACTTTTTTTATCTTTTTGTCCTTTTTCTTGCCCATTCACTCCAACCACTTTAGCCATTTAGTGCTGACTTCCTCCCATCTTATCATCTGCTCCATTTTTTTCCTGGAAATGGTCTGCCTTAACTATTCTACAATCACATCCTATCCCCAAGCACAATGGGGTCACATAAGAATTGCATATTAAAGACAACCTCAACTGAATAATATGCACTTTTATGGTATAATGTTACTCTATATATCTCAGTAGCTTCAAGTCAATTAGATTCTTCCATTTGCCCATCCAGAGAGTTGGGTGCCATGGAAATGTTATTTTCCCAACTGCTTAAAACGTAAATATCTTCTAAAAAAATCTGGTTTTGACAGAACATCTTGTTCCTTTGAGACATGTACTTGTACCAAAATCATTCTTCTAAAGTTGTCTTCTGACAGTCTCCTTTTAGAACAGGCAGTAAGAAAGGTAACAAGAAAATGTTTACGGGGATTCATTTTTCAATAATTGACACTTAAACACAATGGAGTTGTGGTTTCATTTTCTACCAATTTGCTAAATAAAGTGTGTCAAATTAAACATTCTGTGTCCACCATTCACTCTATTATCTTGAAGTAAGCAAATATTTGCCATTTGTCAAAGTTTGAAGTCTGATTCTTTGCACCCATTTACCATGATTTTCTATAGAATTTGGAGCAAATCTGTGAAATTTGCCCTTGTTTTATTTTTTAATGATTAGCAGATGACACATTGAAAACAAAAGCCAAGAATTGTAATCATTCTTGCTATTTTTTGTTATTATTTTCTTGTCAGCCTTATGGAACTGATTGGTACAAATTCTTTGAAATTTGGTGTAGCTTTTAGTGTGGGTATTGACATGAGGAGTTGAAAATTGAACTCTATCTGCAATAATTATTAGTATAATTCAAATTAGAGATTTAAATTAGAAAATAAAGTGGAAAGGAGGATTTTTTATTTTTGTTATGTGACATGTATTGAAAATTACTTCAAAATCCTGCCTTTTTATTGTTATTCCCTACACAGTACTAAAAATGGTAAGTGGTAGTCAATCACTACCTACCGTAAGGTGAATATTTTCAACACAGGGGAAATTGCATCGCATCTTAGTAGACAAAATTTAATTAAGAACAAAATAAATAGAATTTATAATCTGTGTGTTTATGAAAAAAATCGATTAGACATTTCTGTTAAGACTTATTCAATTCAATTCCCAGGCTCTACAGCCAAGAGACTGAAAGTTACTTGTCCTTAATTTATAACTGGACCATAACATGAGTTAAAATAACAACAAAAGGCTTTGGGAGTTAATAATGTTTTACCTCCCTGTCTGCCATATATAATTTGCCTAATTCACTTGTTATTTAAGCATGACCCAGAGATAAATATCTCATTAAAGAATTTTGCTTCAAATATACTAAAGAATGTCAAGGAACAATAACATGAAATAAAATGATACTACCTCACAGAGACCAGGCTGTCCTTTTAGGCAAGATTCTATCACTTTCCTCTGATAACCCAACCTGCCTTGTAAAATTTGCCTGCTTTCTCTTGCAACATAAGGATGAGAGAAATTCCCCCACCAAGAAAGTAATCATTTCATACTATATTCAATAGGGTGTCAAAGGAACCTTCAATCACTGACAAACAGACTATAAAGTTCCCATAATTCCTACTACTCAAAGTGTGATTTGAAGACTTGTTAGAAATGCAGACTTTTCGATGGTGCACACCTATAATCCCAGCAGCTCAGGATGCTGAGGCAGTAGGATCAGCAAGGCTGACTTCAAAAATTAAGTTAGGCCCTAAGTAACTTAGAAAGACCCTGTCTCAAACTAAAAAAGGGGATAGATAAAGCACCACTGGGTTCGATCCCTGGTACCAAAACCAAAATCAAAACCAAAAAAAAAAAAAAAGAAGATGACTCTTAAGCCCGCCTTCTTAACAAGATTCCACTATGATTCACATGTGCACTGGTGTTTGAGAGACACTGCTACTCTGTAGGGTCATCTTCCAGAACTCACCCCAACACACTCAAATTTCCCCAGCTACTAAAAAATCACTCTTCAGGGAAGCTTTTACAGTGTCCAACAGCGCCAACAGTAACAAAGTCCTCTCTCACATTAAGACAAAGTTCAGCCTCTGTTACTTTCATCTAATTAGTGAAGAATCTTCCCTTTAAAATAACAGAATAAAAGCAATCTCTTGCTCTTTCAGCAAAGTCTTTCACATAATAACAACCAGAACCTCTTCTGTGCTCTTTCTCTTCTCTTCTTCGGTTACCTGTACTATTCTATAAATGTCATAATTATTTAGTCTCCCATCTTATTTAGCATAAAATTGAGTGCTTTCATAAGAATATACCCTAATTACTAACATGAAAGTATGGTTTCTAGAACTGAGTACAACATTATAGATAAAATTTGACCAAAGCAGGATTGAGAATGGGGATTACTTCTTCACCTCCACTCTAGCTAATCTACCTCTCTTAATACGAGCTTACAATTTCACTGTCTTTAAATAAGGAGTGAGAAAAACAGTAGCATTTTATAATTTCACGTGAAGTTTATAGATACTGGATTTACAGATTTCTAGAATCCTAGTTATTTTCTACTTGGAAAATACTATGTCTCTCATACCAAATTCATTCTTGGAAACCAAATGTGTAATAGTTAATATAAGAGAAGTTCAAGCTACTGTTATCTGTATCCTTTCATTTCTCTAGATTATAACACTCTGATTGTCAACAGACCCAGGAGAGAGAAATTAGATTATGATTTTTATATACTCTGAGTTTACTGTTTCATTCAATACAGTCGTTACTTTGGAATGTGATATATTATACCACTTGCCCTCATCCCTAGACAATATGATCTTATTTCTTCAAATGTATTCATCGAGATGCTCTGTTTGGGGTTTTATGGGTTAAAAAGTATTTTCTTTACTGACAAATATATAAACATTTTTGGTAAATAAGCACAATTGGAAAAATATGTGGTCTGATTTTTGAACAACAATATGGTTCATCAGGACTCTTAACCATTGTGTTAAGCAGAAGGGCCTCCCAATGTGACTCATAGCCTAACCTCTATCAACTGTGAGTATGTTTTGTTTGTTATGTGTCAAAAGGGACTTTGGAGATGTGCATAAGGTTATTGACTTTAAAAAGGTGGATTATTCTGGATTTTCTGGGTGACCCCATTCTCATCACTTGATCTTTTAAGACCAGAAGCCATTCTCTTGCTGGAAGTAGAAGAGATGAAACAAAAAGAGAAGTCAGAAATTCAGAGTGTAAGAAGGACTTGGTGCACCTGTGCTGGTTTGAAAATAAGGGGAAATGTGGTAAGGAAAGCAAGCTGCCAGAGCTGAGAGTCCCTTGACACCAGCCAGAAGGAAACAGATCTCTGCCTGGAACCGGGTTCTATCAACTATTTTACAGGAATACAGCCCACATTATGCCCTGATTTCAGTCCTTTAAAATGTCCTAAATAAAGGCCCCAGTTATGCCACTCCTAAGCATCTTCCCTGGGAAGGTATGAGACAAATGGGTATTGCTTTAAGTCACTAAAAATTTAAACTTTGGATTATTCGGTATGTCAGCGCTAAACAAAGAAAGTGGGGTTGTGTGTATGCATTCCTAAAATAATAGCAGACATTGCTAATTTATCACAGAACACCACCTTCAGATCCAGCTCATATCTGGCCTTAACATCTCATAACAAATGTTTCCTGGAAGCGTTTTGAAAACATTCAGAGATGACACTTCAGTGAATGTTTCTTAGCTTTGGAGGATAATCAGTGAGTACCTCTCACACAAAGCAATCTTCTGTAATTGTTTTTCCAAATGATTTTCCAATTTTATTTTCAGAGAGAGAGAGCAAGAGAGAGCCAGAGAGAGAGAGAGAGAGAGAGAGAGAGAGAGAGAGAGAAACACATTTGAAATTATGTGAATAGAGTAATAACAGAGTCTTTGTGAACATCTGGATTTAAATAAATCTTTAAATTTCCAAGCCTTTAATTTTCGTACAAGTAAAAGAAAGGGTAAGATCCCAGCAGTTTAAAATATTAGTCTTTCCTCCCTTCCTCCCTTCCTTCTTGCCCCTCCCCCAGTGCCCCACAGCGGGACGCCTTATGCTGGAGTTTATGAAGAAGGAGATGCTTGAGAGGTGCAGACTCTTCCAACCATCCAGACTCTATCATCACCTGAGGACACCAAGGCATCCATGTAGATTCTGAGAATGCCAAAGAAATTTGTTTCCACACCATTGGATAACAAAATGCTTCACATGATTTTTGTATCCAAAGTTCTAATTTTTTAAATGGATATATAAAGAAAAAAGATGAAAACAAATCTTCTCTACCTCAATAACCCTCATGCCCCATTTACCACTAGATATGGCACTGCCTACTTATCATGAGTATATGTGAATGCATAAATGCACCTATGCAGTATGTATTATTAATTATAAGAACTAATGACTGTGTGCTCTCTCTATAGACATGCAGTTTTCTTTGTCTACTGGAATTTGTCTAATAAGAAGGTGAGAGGTCAGTGATTCATTCCTTTTCTTATTTATTACTTTTGGGATTTATTCCTTATCCCATAATTCATTACTTATGCAACTAAAACATGAGAAAATCATGTATCTGGCAACAAAAATTTTCCTTAAAATTAAATGTGATTCTCTTCTTAACTGCAGATTAAAAGCATAAATTGTTAATATTAATAATTGATATTATAAATGTATTATACAGTACCCAACATGCTGTTAGTCTAATTAGTTCAAATATTATGAGAAGCAAATCATCTTGGTTGTTTGGACTCAAAATTGAATACTACATAGATACATATCTTACTTCTGCAAAGTTCTTCAACTTTTGAAATATAATTTACTGCTTGACTTTGAAAATTTAAGAGTTTAGTGGACTCTCTTAAAATTAACTCTTTAATTGAAACACTGGATTAGTTCTTAATCTGTCTTCCATTTCTAAACAATTGTGGCCAATGTTCATAACTCACTGAACTTTAAGATTATTAAGACACTCTCTACCATCTTGGTGCATTTAATTTCCCCCAGCCCTCAAACTGCCTGTTCCCCAAGATGGTACCTACTGTGATTGTTGTTGTAAATGTGAACTTAAATAAAATGAATATATAGAAAAATTTTAAATGTAGTGGAGAGGTCTATACATGTAAAGAAGAATAACAAAGTCAACTCATTAAAATGAATTTTATTGTTTGTGTGCTTGATAATAGCCATTCTAATTAGAGTAAGAAGAAATCTTAGAGTTGTTTAATTTGTATTTCTCTAATTACTACAGATGTTGAACACTTTTTCATATATTTATTAATTACCTGTGTGTCTTCTTCTGTAAAGTGTCTGTCCAGTTCCTTGGCCCATTGTTGATTGGGTTCTTTGTATTTTTGGTGTAAAGTTTTGTAAGTTCTTTATACATTTTGGAGATAAGTGCTCTATCTAAAGTACATGTGGAAAAGATTTTCTCCCACTCTATAAGCTCTCTTTTCACATTCTTTATTGTAACCTTTGTTGAAAAACAGCTTTTTACTTTGAGTCCATCCCATTTATTGATTCTTGCTTTGATTTCTTGTGCTTTGAAAGTCTTGTTGAGGAAGTTTGATCCTAAGCCAACATGATGAAGATTTGGGCCTACTTTGTCTATTAGGTGCAGGGTCTCTGGTCTAATTCCTATGTCTTTGACCCATTTTGAGTTGAGTTTTGTGCAGGGTGAGAGATAGAGGTTTATCAAGAACACAAACAATAATAGATGTTGGCATGGATGTGAGGAAAAAGACACACTTTTACATTGTTGGTGGAGTTGCAAATTGGTGCAGCCACTCTGGAAAGCAGTGTGGAGAATCCTCAGAAAGCTTGAGATGTACCCACCTTTTGACCCAGTTATCCCACTCCTCGGTTTATAGCCAAAGGACTTAAAATCAGCAAACCACAGTTAACACAGCCACATCAATGTTTATAGCAACTCAGTTTACAATAGCTAGACTGTGGAACCAACCTAGATGCCCTTCAACAGATGAATAGATAAAGAAACTCTGGTATATATACACAATGGAATAGAATTCAGTCATAAAGAAGAATAATATTATGGCATCTACAAATAAATGGATGGAATCGAAGAATATCATGCTAAGTGAAATAAGCCAAGCCCAAAAAAACAAAGGCCAAATGTTTTCCCTGATAAGTGGAAAATGATATATAATGGGGTTGCGGGGGTGGGGAATGAGAGAAGAATGGTGGATCTTTAGATTATGTAGAAGGAGATGAGAGGGAAAGAGTTATGAAAAATGGTGGAATGAGACAGACATCATTACCCTATGTACATGTATGATTACACAAATGGTATGAATCTATACCATGTACAACCAGAGAAATGAAATGATGTACCCCACTTGTGTACAATGAATCAAAATGCAGTCTGTTAAAAATTAAAAGATAAATAAATAAATAAATAAATAAATTTTATTATGCAAGTTTGAGGTAAAACTTAAGAGGAATTATTGTAATCTCAAAATATTTTGCATTTGCATTGCTTCTCAATTGTACTTCAATTTCTGACTTTAGTTAGAAGTTATTAGAATTAATTATCGGTTATGCTAGAAAGGCAATCAATGCAGAGCTCTGATGTGAATGGTTGTTAAATGTACAAGTGTGTAAATTACAAGGAAAGGAAGCAGGAATGGCCTGTGTGTGTACAAGTGTATGACTTTGAATGTCTATGCTTTTAACTAACAGTTTTTTCTTAACCAAGTCACTTTTTAATTGGATCACATTGGTTTAAAAGCCTCCTGTAATATATTTTTTTAAAGTTTTATTAAACCAATAAATCCATTGCTGTGCAGTAAACCCTGTAAAACAGAAGCAGGAAAAAAGGAAAGTATTTATGGGAGTGAATGGGAAAGATTTACTTCTTGACTACTGTTTAGTAAGAATTAGTATATGTGAACTCTCTGATATATCTGAAAAGATTAAATAACTGTCATCTTCACAGTGATTTTAATTTTACTAGCATGTAAACTCAACATAGTATTTGTATATTTCAGCCTATATCTTGGTTATGAAATGTTATATTTGTAGAAAATAGAGATCTAGCAAATTACTTCCTCAAAGCAAAAGAAGGAAGAAATTGTATTCACTGATTCAAAGAGGAATAGAAATACACAAAACAGTAGCTGGGAAAGCTTTAAACAGACTCTCATTCTTCTACTTTATCTCTCTTTTTCATTTAATTATTTATTTATTTTTTAATTTCTTACAGACTGCATTTTGATTCATTGTACACAAATGGGGCACAGCTTTTTGTTTCTATGGTTGCACACGATGTAAATTCATACCATTCATGTAATCATACATGTACGTAGGGTAATAATGTCTGTCTCATTCCACCATTTTTCATAACTCTTTCCCTCTCATCTCCTTCTACATAATCTAAAGATCCACCATTCTTCTCTCACTACCCACATCCCCCACCCCCATTATATATCATTCTCCACTTATCAGGGAAAACATTTGGCCTTTGGTTTTTTAGGATTGTCTTATTTCACTTAGCATGATATTCTCCAATTCCATCCATTTAACTCCAATGAATTAGGTATGACTTTGAAAAGTTTTATTTAAGTAACTTATTAAAACCTCATTATAATATTAAGACTATTGATTGGCATGAAATTATTGAGGCATTTTAAGACATTTTGCTGCTTAAATGTCCTATGATTTTTTTTTCTGGGTCTACTGTCTACTCCCTATTAGATAGGTAATTTAAAGACAAAATATTTCAAGAATTCCAGGTTTCATATTCAGATCTTAAGTTTTCATGCTGTCTGTATTAAATACAATTTCAAGTCATTTTTCTATCTCATATTTTAAGGAAAAATTTATATACATATTTTCATTGAAATTCTTTTATGTACAATATATAGTAAATAAGATAATATATTTAAATGAATTTTGTTCAAAAGAGACACTGCTAGTCATTTAGAACTGACTAGCACTGTATATTTTCTCTCCACCACTGTTACCTGCAATGTGAAGTAATTCTTATTGCAGTATTTTTGTTCAATCTGTGTGGAAGGTTTGTGTGTATTAATGATCCTTGGTGAAGGTGAAGCCTGGATATGATAATATCTCAGTTGCTTTTTGACATTCTAACAGTTTGACATTTGGCCCTTGATTATGAAATTATTACAGATTTTCAAAATGAGTTCTGCATTTAATAAGTGGGGTCATTAGAATTTTATGCAAAATTAATTTCTCTTTTATGATCTTGTGCTGTGAATTCCTTTTATACTAAATTCACAATCAAATGTCATTAGAAGAATGTGTTTCCTGGAAGTCCTCATTTCAGAAATTGTTAATTTGTTCTTTATTTAATTTTACATAAAGGCAAAATCCCCCTTGTGTATCTCTGCAGTATTTTAATAATATTTCAGATTAGCAGATCATGTTGAGTTTTTAAGGAGACACATAAAAATAACCTCCCACTATTCTTACAAAGAGATTTTATTTTTTATATAATCTCATGTTTAAAGATTTTCTGAAGGGCCAAATAGGAAAGTATGTAGTTATACAAAATTTTTTCAGTAAAACTTGAAAATACCTTCCTTCAATGAAAAGTAGACCACAGTAGATGCATGTATGGAAATGTCAAAATGAAGCACTCTCCTTTGTACACTTGATAAAGGCTAATATTTAAATTTATAAAGATTAATAAATAAAGTAGACATTCCCAATTGTAAAGTACAATTTACAACAATAACATTTTCTCCTTCTTTCCCTTGCCAAGAATTGAAGGAACACTTTGTTGCCATCATATTTGATGTTGCAAAGTAGTTTCCCTGGATGTTTGGGCTTGATACCCTGTCTCCATAGCTTGATTACTGTTTGTTCCAAGCATGAGAACAATGTCCACTCTTCAGATGTTACCAATTCTGATTTCTGAACTCTGAAGGGATATACGTTGGGCAGACTCTGGACTGCAGTGAATTCTGCACAACAGTGTCTTTGGAAAACAGCACCTCTCTTCATGATTACTGTGTAGCAAAACTTTGTTTTAAAATTTAATCTGTAAGGATCACATTTTAATTACCTCTTTGTGCTTCTCCCACCAAAGTTCTAAGAAACATTCATATAACTGAACTTAGACTATATCTCTATCTCTATCTCTATCTCTATCTGGTTATTCTATATAGAAGTATTTCTCTAGCAACATTTTGGTACTTTTATTAGAATAAAACTTTTATCTCAGCTTGTTGCTGCATTCACATAACAAGTTACTTCTCTCAGCAACATCGAGGGATCATGGAAAGACCACATTCAGAAGGACTTGAAGACCTGAAATTGATTCTTATGCCTCATGGCACCATGAACAGTGGAGCCTTCAGAGGGTCACCTTAACTTTCCTGAACTTCCTAAGGCTCATTATTGAAATAGTGATGAAGCAATATCCCTAATAATCACAATAGAAAGAGCACTTGGGTCACAGAAAAGAGAAATGGAAAATCTGAGGTCTGAACATAAGCATTCTGGGTATTGTGTCTTTACTCTTAATCACTGAATTATTCAGAGTATGTGCTCAACAAATACACTTTATCTTCCCTTTAACCGCATGCCAGTGAACATGTGTAGTCTCAAGATGCAGATATGAGTTTTTGTCCCTGTGTTTTAATAAACCTTGAAAAGTTTCAATATCTTATGTGTTGGTACTGGTTAGTTTTCTGAATATGAAACATCCTCCATATCAACACACATCTTCATTGTAAACCCACATAAAATATGGTTATTTTATAGTAGACACAGGTACCACAAACATGCATTAGAGGAAAGATAGACTCTTCAACAAATTGTACTGGGAAAACTGGATATCCATGTGTAGAAAATAAAATTAAACCTCTATATCTCACTCTGCATGAAAATAAACACAAAGTGGATCAAAGACTTAGACAGTAGAATAGAGACCCTAAGCCTAATAGCAGGAAATGTAGGCCCAAATCTTCATTGTGTCAGCTTAGGACCTGACCTTCTTAACAAAATGTCTAAAGTGGAAGAAGTAAAATCAAGAATCAATGAATGGGATGGATTAAAACTAAAAAGCTTCTTCTCAACAAAGAAAACAATAACATGAAGAGAGAGATTACAGAGTGGGAGAAACTCTTTATCACATACAACCTCAAATAGAGTACTAATCTCCAGGATATATAAAGAACTCAACTGAACAGACACTTCACAGATGAAGATATACAATTGATCAACAAATATATGAAAAAAATGTTCAACATCTCTAGAAATTAGAGAAATGCATTCAGAATGGCAATTATCAAGAATACAAGCAACAATAAATGTTGGTGAGGATGTGGGGGAAAAGGTACACTCATACATTGCTGGTGGGAATGCAAAATGGTGCAACCATTATGGAAAGCAGTATGGAGACTCCTCAGAAAAGTTGGAATGGAATCACCATTTGACCCAGCTATCTCACTCCTTGGTTTATTTCCAAAGGACTTAAAATCAGCATACTACAGTGATGCAGCCACATCAGTGTTTATAGTAGCTCAACTCACAATAGCTAAACTATGGAACCAACCTAGGTACCCTTCAGCAGATGCACGGATAAAGAAAATGTGGTATATATATATACACAATGTAATACTACTCAGGTTTAAAGAAGAACAAAATTAAGGCATTTGCTGGTAAATGAATCAAGTTGGAGGAATATCATGCTAAGTGAAATAAGCCAAACCCAAAAAACCAAAGGCTGAATGTTTCCTCTGATATGTGGATGCTAATTCACCATGCAGATGGGACCTAAGAAAGAACAGAGTTACTTTATATTAGGTAGAGCGGAGTGAAGGGAGGGGAAGGGGTAGAAGGGTAGGAAGGATGGTAGAGTGAAACAGACATTATTATCTCATGTATATATATATATGACTAGATGACCAATGTGATCCTACAATATGCACAATCAGAAAAATGAGAAATTACACTCTATTTATGTATAATCTATCAAAATGTATAAATGCATTCTACTGTCATGTACAACTAAGTAGAACAAGTAAAAACTCAATAAAAAAAGAACTCAAAAAACTTAACACCAAAAAGCAAATAACCCAATCAATAAATGGGTTAAGGAACTGAACAGACAATTCACAGAAGAAGAAATACAATCAATCACAAAAATACATATGTCTTTATTGGCTCACTTGTTTATTATTTATTTCCCCACACTGAACTTTAAGAATCATGAAAGTAAACTAATTATATTTTGCTCATGGTTGCATCTCTAATAACTACTTCAGTGTCTAGCATGTAATGGATCTACAATAAATATTAAGTGGACTACCTTAATGAGAGGAAATAAAGTCATATGCCCACACACTTATGATTTATTACTTCAAAACTATGCATACTACTCTTGCAAAACTAAATAAAGACAGACATATATTCAATTGCCCATCACAACATTCCAGTAGGAAAAAAGTGTTAGTTAGTTGTGTCTTAGACTCCTTTTATTTAACAAATGTGAACATACTCAGCCCTCTTATTCATATAAACTGGATACAGAACTTCTTGAATGGTCAAGTAGCAGTTCACCTGGAATTCCCTGATATCTCAGGAAAATGATGAGTCTACATGTATTTTTGCCAGAGAAGAATTGAGAATTTTTCTTAGACAGTCAAAGATTTGAACGTGAAATTCAAAAGAATTTTTAGTGGCTATCTTACATAGTGAAAGTTATTTTATCATGATTTTAGACATATAAATGTTTTCAAAATTGTCAAAAGGCTAGAATATCAAAGTATAATCTTCTAGAATTTCAAATCAATTAATGATACTTTTGATAAATACAAATATGGAGTACAGCATGAAATGGTCATGTGTAGGGGTAAATTTATGATCTAGAGATGAATAATTTACCTTTAGTAGCTTCTAATAGATCTTTTCTTATCAAACTGAATTTTCTAGTATATGCACAATATATATAATTTTCATAGAGAAAATGCTTCATGTATTCAGAGGTCAAGGAGCTATTGCTACTTTAATAAACTAAGCTTCATTTTTTGATATTCTTGAGAATATCACAGGCTGATTTTTGACAATGTTATCAGAAATTAGCTAAAACTACAATGTAAAATTTATTCATTGTATATTGAGACTACTCAAAAGTGATTCAAAGACTAATATGAGTTCAATATCCTATGACCTTCTGAAATCAATAATTAATAAGCTTTGATTGTTGGAATAGATTCTGTGGCTGATTTTAAAAAAATATTAAAATTCCCAACCAAGAAATTATGTAAATATATGTATTAGTTCTTTCTGTATCACCACTTTCAAGATTAGAAAGATAACTTCACCATACTCTCTTCCTGGTTACAGAAAACATATTGTACTTATTATAGGGATACTGGCAAAATACAACAGAACAAAAAGTTTGGATAGAAATAATAAGTACAAAAAAAAAGAAAAGTAAAATCTAATTTTAATTGTAGCCAAGGAATCTAGGGACACAATATTTAAGTATATTTCAATCAGTTCTCATAAGAATAAATATCATAACAAGCTAAAAATATTAATAGAACAAACATGAACAGCTAAAACTTAGAAAAGATATGCATCATAATGGAGTAGGTGGTACCAGCTTTAAATTCCTCTTCCAGATAACTATGAAACCAGAAGGGGTTATCCATGAAACTTTTCCCTCAGATATTGCATAACAGATATTACAGGTTTGTGATCTCTAAGAGGAGGAAGAGAAAGTGTGGTGAACCCACATAATCAACACTAGTTTAAAGGTGTTTTCTGAATCACAGCCCATAGAAGCACAGTGGCTTCAGTAAGATAGAGAGACAGACGGGAACATGGGGAGGTAGAAGCAGATCAATGTGTAAGCATCATATATCAGGGGTGGAATCACTCAGAAAATGTGAACCACGTATCTTCACTTGATCAAATCTGTTGTTGAACACTATTCTGTACACACAATAAAGTAAAACTCCATAGATAATTCAATAAAACATATAGAGATCTAAAGGTGAAAAATTCCCAGATATGAAGCAGAGTTTATAAATGTTTGATTTCCAATCAGTCATTCTAAGACCTTCAGTGATGATCCAGTAAAAGCAAAGTCATAATTATGAATTTAAAATATCTCCAGAATGAAGAATCCCTGATTCTACCCTTATTGATCTTTAAAAAAATTAAAAGGATTTATCTAATTCCTAAGTCCTTGATCCATTTTGAGCTGAGGGTTGTGCAGGGTGAGAGGTAGAGATTTAATTTCATTTTACTGCATATGGATTTCCAGTTTTCCCAGCACCAATTGGTGAACAGGTTATCTTTTTCCCATTGTATGTTTTTGACTCCTTTGTCTAGTATGAGGTGACTGTATTTATGTGGTTCATCTTTGTACCTTCTATTCTGTACCATTGGTTTGCCAGTCTATTTTGGTGCCAATACCATGCTGTTTTGTTACTATCACCCTGTAGTATAGTTTAAGTTTGGGTATTGTGATACCTCCTGCTTCACTTTTTCTGCTCAGGATTGTTTTGGCTATTCAAGGTCCCTTATTCTTACAAATGAATTTCATGATGGCTTTCTCTGTTTCTGTGAGGAATGTCATAGGGATTTCAATTCGAATTGCATTGAATCTGTATAGCACCTTTGGTAGAATGGCCATTTTGTCAATATAAGTTCTGACTATCCATGAACATGGAAGATCTTTCCATCTTCTAAAGTTTTCTTCAAAATTTATTTCTTTAGTGTTCTGTAGTTCTCATTGTAGAGGTCTTTCACCTTTTTTTAGATTGATTCCCAACTTTTTTTTTTTTTTTATCTTGAGACTATTGTGAATGGAGTGATTTTCCTAATTTCTCTTTCAGAGGATTCATCACTTATGAATAGAAATGCATTAGATTTATGCATATTGATTTTATATCCTGCTACTTTGCTGAATACACTTGTTAGTTCTAGAAGTTTTCTAGTGGAGTTTTTTGCATCCTCTAAATATAGAATCATGTCATTGGCAAATAGTGACAGCTTGAGTTCTTTTCCTGTTTGTATCCCTTTAATTTCTTTGGTCTGTCTAATTGCTCTGGCTAGTGTTTTAAGGATAACGTTGAATAGAAGTGGTGAAAGAGGGCATCCCTGTCTTGTTCCAGTTTTTAGAGGGAATGCTTTCAGTTTTTCTCCATTTACAATGATGTTGACTGTGGGTTTAGTAAATATAGACTTTAAAATATTGAGGTATGTTCCTACTATTCCTATTTTTTCTAGTGTTTTAAGCATGAAGGGGTGCTATATTTTATCAAATGCTTTCTCAGCATCTATTGAAATAATCATATGATTCTTAACTTTAAGTCTATTGATGTGATGAATTTACAAAGTAGGCCCGACTCTTCATCATGTTGGCTTAGAATCAGACTTCCTTAACAAGATTCCCAAAGCACAAGAAATCCAAACAGGAATCAATAACTGGGATGGATTCAAAGTAAAAAGCTTTTATCTCAACAAAGGATACTATCAATAATGTGAAAAGAGAGTTTACAGAGTGGGAGAAAATCTTTTCCACACGCACTTCAGATAGAGCACTTATCTCCAAAATTTATAAAGAACTTACAAAACTTTACACCAAAAATACAAAGAACCCAATCAATAAATGGGGCCAAGGAACTGAACAGACACTTTACAGAAGAAGACATACAGGCAATTAATAAATATATGAAAAATTGTCAACATCTCTAGTAATTAGAGAAATGCAAATTAAAACAACTCTAAAATTTCATGTTACTCCAATTAGAATAGCTATTATCAAGAACACAAACAATACTAGATGTTGGTGTGGATGTGGGGGAAAAGGCACACTTTTATACTGCTGGTGGAGTTGCAAATGTGTGCAACCACTCTGCAAAGCTGTGTAGAGAATCCTCTGGTAACTTGGAATGGACCCACCTTTTGACCTAGTTATGCACTCCTCTGTTTATACCCAAAGGACTTAAAATTAGCATACTACAGTAACATAGCCACATCAACATTTATAGCAGCTCATTTCACAATAGCTAGATTGTGGAACCAACCTAGAGGCCATTTGGTAGATGAATGGATAAAGAAACTGTGGTATATATATACTCAGTGGAATATTTTTCATCTATAAAGAAAAATAATATTATGGCATTTGCAGATAAATGGATGGAATTGGAGAATATCATGCTAAGTGAAATAAGCCAATTCCAAAAACCCAAAGGCTGAATGATTTCCCTGATAAGTGGAGAATGATATATAATGGGGATAGCTTGGGAGTGAGAGAAGAATGAAGGAATTTTAGATTATGTAGAAGGAAATGAGGGGGATATGAAAAATGGTGCAATGAGGTAGACATCATTACCCTATGTACATGTATGATTACACGAATGGTATGAATCTACATTGTGTACAACAATAGAAATGAAATTATATATCCCATTTGTGTACAATGAATCAAAATGCAGTCTATAAAAATAAAAAATAAATAATTTTTAAAAATATAAAAAATAAAAGGATTTGCCTAATCTGTACATTACTTAACTTCAGACTGAAAAATGTCACTATTATTTAAAGAAATATAGCAAAATCCAACACTCCATTAAATATGTCCAATATTCAGTCCAAAATTACTAAAGGCATAAATAAGCAGAACAACTTATCAGTAGGATAAAATCAATAGACAAACAAAATTAGTGGGAATGATAATATTAAAAGAAAATGACCTTCAAACCTTTTTATAAATATGCTTAGAGAACTATGGGTAATGTGGGCATAAATTAGGGAAAAAAATGAGAATATTAAAATATACTTTTAAATCTAAAAAATGCAGTATCTGAAAAATAAGTTCATTTAAATAATTTATGTCAATTAGACATGAGAAGAAAAGATCAGTAAATCTGTTATAATAATGCTTGACACACCCAGTACCATGCCCATATCCAAATCCCTGAAATATATGAATATGTTATATTACATGGCAAAGAGGGTTTGAGGTTGAATTGAGTTTACTTATGAAATGACCTCAAAATAGATCATCCTGCATTATCTAGGTAGGACAACTATAATTAAACAGGTGCTTACATAAGAAAAAATATCATCAGTATCAGAAACCAAAGGTCGGCAACCTGGAAAGACTTGAGTAACTGCTGCTAGATGAGAGGATGGGCAGAGCTCATATGCCAAAGGACTCAGACATCTGACATCTGGAAAAGTCAAGACCATGGATTTCCCCCTCGATCCCTAAGAAGAATGTAACTTTGCCCACACTTCCACTGTATACAGAGGGATCTATTTGAACATCTGACTTCCAGAACTGTAAGAAAATATATGTGCTGTCTTAACTGACTAATTTCATTGTGGGTTTTTACAGCAATAATAGGAAACTATTTATGTGGACTTAAAGATATAGCATACAAATATTCCATTGAGCACAGGAAAGAAAAGAGCAGGGGAAATGAACAGGGTCTCAGTCTTCAGTGAACCATGGACTAAGTTATCAAACCAGCACTTAACATAGGAGTAACCGAAGTCTCATAATGCAGTGGTGGTAAAGAAATAATGAAATTGAAGAAATTATGGTGGCTTTCAACTAATTTGATAAGAAACTACAAATCATTGTATACCATTAAATATATTCCTGAAAACAGTGGGTGTTTGCTTTTCTTTTAAAGTGTATTTACAGGGTATATTTTCATCTCATTTATTTGCAGGTTAGAAGGAAATAGTTGGTATAGTTGACACCAAGAGAGATTAACTGGGGTCTGTTAGGAGAATTGATTTCAAGATCCAATCTTATTTAAACACAAATTGTATGTGAGTAGCTCATGAAAATGAAGAGGATCTCTTGGTAAAAAAGATGGAGAGAATTATAAGAGGATTTTACTCTTATTTTTGAGAAAGTCAGTAGCATATATGAAAATAACCTTGACAGAGGACTTGCTAACTGAAAACAAAACAATACAAGATAAAATTTCTTAAAGTTTGGGGTAGAGACAGAAATGCTAGAGATATATATTTTTAGAATAGATGTAAAAAAAATGTTTCAAACATTGATAAATCACCTCTAATTACATTAACCATACTTGGACTTTTTTACTTACTGAATATTCTCAATCTAATTTCTTGTTTGATAAGAGTTGAAAGATTACCTCCTTTCTATGAGATATCGCTGAGGACACTACTTCTGACTTCTCAAAAGTGAGTGTATGATTAGCAGGCCTATTGGTGGAATATTCACAGATAAAACTTTTATGATTCCCTTTTATGATGTCCATATTGCCTGTTGATTCACACTCTCTGACATTTACAGCCAGATGAGTGAATGTATCATAAAGTGAATAAAGCACAGCTTTCTAACAGATAAATAAAAGACTGTATGACCTCAGAGGTCATTCCCAACTTGAATGTCTGTGGAAATGTGATTTTTCTTTGAGTTTCCATCAACTGATGATCAAACTCCTGAAAACCTCATGTGGTTAGTCTATTTGCCACAAGCCTAAGGAACCGTTTTAAATCTCTTTTGTCTCTTTCTATTAAGAATATATCCCCCTTTTTTTTAAAAATTTGAGAACATTTTTTTTTATCATTTTTTAAGGTAAATGGTCAAAGAGACCAATCTTGGTTCATTTCTCTTCTAGCCAATTCATACATGTGTTCTTGTACTTCTCTTTCATAAATGGAATATTGGAGGCAGTTTAAATTTAAATTACAACTTACAGTTTGATTTTTTTTAATCATAAGATTAGGAGTTCAGAAAATATAAATTTTGAAGAGAAACTCCAGGAGTAGGGAAGAATAGATTTATTCAGGCTAGATTGTTCTAGATACTTAAACATTTGAGCTGTGATATGATTTCTACAACTGTCTTTTATTGAGCACCTGCTCTGTGCTAGACAGCATGTTGCCTGCCAGTCTCATACCCTGCTCTGTGCTAGACAGCATGTTGCCTGCCAGTCTCATACCCTATACACACATGCACATAAACCCCTCAAATTGCATCCCATATGCATAAATTGACTCTGTTTTCAGCTATAGTATTGTATCTGTTGTTGTTTGAAGTTTTACTAATACATCTTGTAATTCATTTTTTTAAATTGTTGTAAATAAATATATAAAATAAATATTTGTTATAAATAAGTATATAAAATATATAAAATAAAATTTATCATTTTAACCACTGGACACTAATTGCATTAACAGTATTTGGCAACTATCACCACCATCAATTTACAGAACAATTTTTTCATCTCCCCAACTTGAACCTGTGTGTCAATTAAACAACAATTCCCTTCCCCACTTGTCAGTGTCTCCTAACTAGCATATCGTGTTTGGTCTCTAAGAATGATTCTTGCCGGGCATGGTGGCAAAAGCCTGTAATTCCAGAGGCTCCAGAGACAGAGACATGAGGATCAGGAGTTCAAAGCCAGTCTCAGCAAAAGTGAGGTGTTAAGCAACTCCAGGAGACGCTATCTTTAAATAAAATTCAAAATAGGGCTGAGGATGTGGCTCAGGGGTTGAGTGTCCCTGAGTTCACACCTCCAGTGTCCCCCTCCAAAAAAAAACAAATGTGATTCTTTGGGGACCTCATATAAAGGAAAGTATGAGTTCTAGATCTATTTTGAATTTAACTCAGCATGTGACCTTGGAAAATGAATTAAGTTTTCTAAGTCTCATTTCTAATATTCTTCTAATACCATAATTTTATTATTATGCTCAATAACAAATAGTTACTTAACTATGGAAAATAAGAGCAAGGAAATGGAACTATTATTTTTCTACTCTCTAAATATTTGCCTTCAGGCTTGAATCAAATTTCACATGAGTATCTAATATAAAACTTATATTCTGGGGTTATAATCTTAAACACAATTCAGATAAAATGATAATAGTGATCATTTATTAACCTCTGTTGAATTTCAGTCATTTGATAAATTCTTTATTATTTAAATTTTCAATATAATTTTGTTGAGTCATCTTTGTTGCTTATATTTTTCTAATGATGAAAACTATATCTAAAGAGGAACATTCAAGAGCTAATGTATAATTTTGGACTTTATGTTCAGATTTTTAATCCATTCAGAGTTGATTTGTTGCGTATGATCTTAGGTAAGGGTCCAGTGTTATTTTTATACAAGTGGATACCCAGTTCACACAACACACTTTGTTGAACAGAGCCTTTGTGAATTATTGTTACTCTTTTCAAAGATAAATTGACCATGTATGTTTGGGTTCATTCCTGGAATCTCTAATATGTTCTATTGGTCCATACGTCCATTTTTAAATCAGTAACTTCCTGTTCGATTACTATAATTTTGTAGTATTTTTTGAAAGAATGAGTGTCTACACATGCCTCTTATATAACCCAGCAATTTGGGAGGCCATCCTCAGCAACTTAACGAGGTCCTAGGCAACTACCAAGAACCTGTTTCAAATTAAAAAAAATAAACAGGTATGGGGATGTGACTCAATACTAAAGCCATCCTGTGTTCAAACCCCAATACCAGGAAAAAAAAAAAAAAAAGAAAAGAAAAGAAAGAAAGAAAAGAAACAAGGACATTTGATGACTTTCGCTGGAAAACATAAGGAATCTAGAAGAAAACGTGGGGAATGGAAAATATGCAAAAGTTTACCGACAGCAAAAGTAAAAATAGACAAGCAGTATTACATCAAAATTTAAACCCTCTGCATAACAAAGGGAAAAATCTGAAATGAAATGATAACTATGTTAGTCAACTTTGTATCATTGTGACCAAAACACCTGATAGGAACCACTTAGAGGAGGGAAAATTTATTTTAGCTCATGGTTTCAGAGAGGTAATTCATGGTCAGCTGAGTTCATTATTCTGGGTCATTCTTGTCCATGGCGGAAGGGCCTGGTGGAGGAGCATTGCTCTCCTCATAGCAGCCAGGAAGTGAAAAGTGTGGAGAAGGGACCATAAGCCTTTCTGATGAGCCTTTCTTGATCATGACCCCAGTTACCCACCTGCATATGGTTAACACTAAGTCCATTCAAACTAGCATGGGCTGATTTATTTATAAATCTCACAATCCAATCATTTTACTCCTGAATGTTTTTGCATTTCAAATAGGGAAATACCTCCTTAGGCCTATTTCTACACCATATATCTGATAAGGAGTTAATATTTGAAATATATGAGGAAGTCAAGCAACTCAAGAGAAAGCAAATGACCTAATTTAGAAATAAGCAATTGACAAAATAGACATTTTTTTCAAATGAAGATATACAATCCACACCTATGTTAAAGAATTGACCATCATCATTGATCATCAGGAAAATGCAAATCAAAACCACAATGCAATATCACTTTATGTCTATCATGATGACTTTGAGTTTTAAAAAAGTTAAAAAAAAAGTTGATTATGATGTAGACAAAAGGGGACCCTCATTCACTGTTAATAGTAATGTGAAACACTGCAGTCACAATGAAAAACAGTGTGGAGGTTCCCCAAAAGTTTAGAAGAGGAACTCCCATATGATCAAGCAAGCCAAATCTTACTATAGATGTACATAGGGATCAAAATCAAAATCTGGAAAAGATAGCTGGTCTCTAACATTCATTCTAGTATCATCAATCATAATAGCCAAGACATGGAAACAATCAAAATATTCACTAACAGGTGATGGATGAATAAAATGTAGGATATATGAACAGTGTAAAATAATTCAGCCATAAAAATAAGGTATGAACCTGGAGTACATTAAACTGACTGAAATGAGCTAAGTGCAGAACCAATCCTACATGATACTACTTAAGTCACAAACCTGAAATAATAAACTTCAGCAGGGAGTGGAATGACTGATCCAGCCTCCGGGAAGGGGGAAACTGGGAGATACTTTTCAAAAGGAACAGAATTGTGTTACATGTCTTAGAGATCTTATATATAGCATAATGCTTAGAATTAGCAATACTGTATTTCAGACTTAACATTTTCTAAGAGTGTAGATCTTACACTAAATGTCCTTATTACAAAATTTTTTTTTGTTTTCTTTTTTTTTATTGTAAACAAATGGGATACATGTTGTTTCTCTGTCTGTACATGGCTTAAAGGCATACCATTTGTGTAATCATAAATTTACATAGGGTAATGTTGTTTGATTCATTCTGTTATTTTTTCCCTTCCCCACCACCCCTCCCACCCCTCTTTTCCCTCTATACAGTCCTTCCTTCCTCCATTCTTGCCCCCCTCCCTAACCCTAACTCTAACCCTAACACTAACCCCTCCCACCCCCATTATGTGTCATCATCCACTTATTAGCGATATCATTCGTCCTTTGGTTTTTTTGAGATTGGCTTATCTCACTTAGCATGATATCTTCCAGTTTCATCCATTTCCCTGCAAATGCCATAATTTTATCATTCTTTATGGCTGAGTAATATTCCATTGTATATACAAACCACGGTTTCTTTATCCATTCATCAATTGAAGGACATCTAGGTTGGTTCCACAATCTGGCTATTGTGAACTGAGCAGCTATGAACATTGATGTGGCTGTATCTCTGTAATATGCTGATTTTAAGTCCTTTGGGTATAGGCCAAGGAGTGGGATAGCTGGGTCAAATGGTGGTTCCATTCCAAGTTTTCTAAGGAGTCTCCACACTGCTTTCCAGAGTGGCTGCATTAATTTGCAGCCCCACCAGCAATGTATGAGTGTACCTTTCTCCCCACATCCTCGCCAACACCTGTTGTTCCTTGTATTATTGATAATCGCCATTCTAATTGGGGTGAGATGGAATCTTAGGGTGGTTTTGATTTGCATTTCTCTTATTACTAGAGATGTTGAACATTTTTCCATGTTTGTTGATTGCTTGTAGATCTTCTTCTGTGAAGTGTCTATTCATTTCCTTAGCTCATTTGTCGATTGGATTATTTGCATTCTTGGTGTAGAATTTTTTGAGTTCTTTATAGATTCTGGAGATTAGCACTCTATCTGAAGTATGATTGGCAAAGATTTTCTCCCACTCTGTAGGCTCTTTCTTCGCATTGCTGATAGTTTCCCTTGCTGAGAGAAAGCTTTTTAGTTTGAATCTATCCCAGTTATTAATTCTTGCTTTTATTTCTTGTGCTATGGGAGTCCTGTTGAGGAAGTCTGGTCGTAAGCCAACATGTTGAAGCTCTGGACCTACTTTTTCTTCTATAAGATGCAAGGTCTCTGGTCTGATTCCGAGGTCCTTGATCCACTTTGAGTTTAGTTTCCTGCATGGTGAGAGATATTGGTTTAGTTTCATTCTGTTGCATATGGATTTCCAATTCTTCCTGCACCATTTGTTGAAGAGGCTATCTTTTTGTACAAACAATTAAAGGGAGTCAAGGAATTTTTAGAGATGATGGATTATTTATGGCATGGTTTGTGCTGTATAGTTATCTCTCGAATTATACTTACTGGTACAAACTTATCTCTAAACTCATGAAGTTGTATGAATTAATTATGTATAATTTTTTTATATCAATCAATAAAGGGATATAGGGACACAGGCAATTTAGGGGAAAGTTCACTAAAATGATTCAGATGTGATAATTTTTTACCCACTGATTACAAAAATTGGAAAAGAAAGCACTAGTTTTGTCCAAAGTGTCACCTACTAATGCAAAGCAAGTTAAAGCCAGAAGAGCTGCTGTTCTCAGGCCCTCTTGGCTGATTACTCTATGTTGGACAGCATTTTCTTTCAACAGGAACAACTTTAAATGAAGTGATGACAACTCTTAAGGATTCACATGCTTCCTTGGCTAAAACCTAAAATATAATGCCATTTATTTTCCCTGGTGTACTGGAAATGTTCCAAACTGTTTCCCTTCATTTCTGCTTGCCTCAATCAATAAAATCATAGGTTCAGTTGTTTCATGCCACTTAAGTTTGGCATACTATGAATAGGTTTTTCAGTTTGCTGTCTAAGGAAAGGAAATGGATTCAAGTTACTAGGAAAGTATAGGTAGAATCATGCTTAATATCACCTGATGATGGAATTAAATGGAAAATAATTCCCTCCTTAATAGTCAGTCATCTCAGGTTTCATTTTGGTTTAATTGAATTTTTTCAGGAGACACAGTTATAAGACATAAAATGATAATGACAATGACTTCTTCCTCTTCCTCCTGTTTCTTGCTCACCTTAGTCTCTAAGTCAAGTTTTGATATGGACAAGCTGTCTGAAATTCATCTGAGTATTCAGATAAACAATTCCAAAAGCAGGTTAAGGAGATATTCAAAAGAAAATTTTCTTGAAGGCTGTTAACATTTGGATTGCAAATTAACTCAGGCATATTAGGTGTTCAAAATAATTACGAATGAAACTAATATTTATTGCTTTTCAAATTACTGGTTTCTGAACCAATAAGTTAAATGATCAGTTAGCTCTTACAAGATTATTGGGTCAAGATCTTGAAGATAAGACATGAAAGTACAGGGACTTCAATGACAGGTTCCTCTTAGAGTTTTTAATATTCTGACTTTTTTATTTGCAGTTATTTTTATTTAGACTACAGTTGGATGCTTCTTAAACATGAGTAAATGGTGCACAAAAACATGGTGAGATAATGTAGAAGACTAAGAGATGCTTTAGTTTTTGCACTTAGTCTACACAACTTAATGGCTTTCGTAACCTAGTGACAAGAGTGTGCATTGGGGAAAATGTACTTACTGCTTTGTTAACAGTTCATATTTGGTATTCTCTTGGTATAAATACAAAATATTTTTAGTGTGATGTTAATCTTGATTAAAATCTAAATACCTTAAAGTTAGGACATACAAATTTCCTTCTAGGACAGTCTCACACCTTATCTTTAGGAGAAGAAAATATCATATACATTACATGAACCCCTTATAGGATTTTTAAGATAAATTTTAATGTCTAAATGATCCTTTAACATAGGAAGAATAATTGGAGTTTGTTTGTGTTTTTAAAAGTTTGGAAAATGTGTCCCACAAGACATTCTGACTTTTTTACATTGAGCCCCCAGCAACCCACCAATTTTATTTCAGATTTCTCTAACCTGGCAATGGTTTCAACAGAGGCTTGTGCTTAAAGTTTTCTTTTCCAGTAAGGAGTGTTTCTCTTTCTTTTATTATTATTATTATTATTATTATTGTTATTATTATTATTGTCATTACTATTATTATCATCATCCTCATCCTCATCATCATTGTTATTATTATTATTTTGGTCAGCCTCTCCTATTTTGAAAAGAGTGATTGCCTTTCAACCCTAACCATGCCAGATTTAAGATTAAATTGTTGATTTTTTTACTTATTTCCAGGCTTTTCCTTGTTCTTAGGATGGAGTGGAAACTTCCAGTTTGTAATATTAAATCATAAATGGCAGTACTTGTGAAGGGCAGTTTTTACAACTATTTATCAATCAATATAACCTTGATTTTTTAAAATCTATGGAGGTAATAACAGTATGGAAAGATACTACTTTTAAAGACAAGAGTCAGACTCTTGGAAGGAAATAGTGAAGGAAGCTATGTATATGAAATTAAAAACCAATTTCTTACAAAAGTATATGAAATACATTCCTTATCAATAGATTTTAAAGTAAATGGAACTCCTAGAGTGAGTCAGAATAGTTAGAGACACTCTTTCGAGGAAATTTCAGAGTATTTCTCACCAGAAATTAGACATTCCAAGGAATTAATTTTCTGCTGACTTTTCTAGGGTTAAAAGTGCTGATGGATGAAGTTACAGTTTTTACAGCTAATTTGTGTGACAATTGAATAATTCATGAACAAGAATTAGGAAAGATCCTGGTTTTCTCAGGGATTGCTCTGAATAATTAAATTTAGCACAATTTAACTACTAATAACATCTCATTCCCAAAGTGCTCCAGTTTGGGAGCACTTAATTATTATTATTAATAATTAATAATGCCTTAATAATATCAGTGGCCTGATCAGATTACTGTAAATACTGATTCAAAAACTCCCATTGGAAAACAGGAAAGCACCTACAAATTTCTTAGGTCTTTGCGAGAGGACCAAAAAGTAAGAGAAAGTTCATAAAGGAGTCTCAACTCAGAACAAAGAATTAGGGCCAACGGACTTGGTGAGTAGGGGAAGACAGGATTGAGGCAGAAGCAAATGCCCAGGCAGAACCATGGGAGTTGACAAAATGAGCAATCCCACAGGAGAAAAACACCAAAAAGAACTGAGATCAGAAATGAGAATTCTAAGAGGCAACATTTAAACATGAAGGAATTGTGTTGCCTCAAACTCTAAGCAGTCTAGAGACTAACCTAATTTCAGTGAGAGAAATAGTTACATCTATTTAGTCATTCACTTTAGGAATAAAAATTTTATCCACCACACTAGCAAAATACTCAACTACTTGAAAAATCATCAACATGTTAAAAATCAAAAGGAAATACAAAAACTAAAGTCTAAGAATGCAAGTTGTTCCTAGGATCTGATCCAGTAAGCTTTCTAAGTGTGAGAACAGAAATAGAAGCAGAAGTCAAGAAAACCAGAAAAGAAAAATCCCTACTATAATTAGGAACTATGTTTCTAAAACTTAGGGTGAGATGAAATAGTAATAATCTTTTAGTTTTCCTGAATGATGCATTTGGAAACTGTAGAGTTCTAGAACTGATAATTACTAGGCCAGGTAATAAATATATTAATATATATTGAGTACCCACTTCATGCTACACATTTATTCTAGTTAAGCTAGTATGTTCGCCATTAACAAACTTGTCAAATTTGTTTTGAAAAAAGAGGGAAATTTACTGGGGAGACTAGGGTGCTTTGAAGGACCATAGACTGCTAGATTCAATTAATAACAGAAAGCAGAAGCTGCAAGGAGTCAGGAACCCTGACATTGTTATTTTTCACTTCCTCACTTTTCATATCTCTGAAACTTACTTCTGTGCGTGTTTGCTTCTTTGTTTCAAATTTATTTTTTTTCATTGTCCATCCACAGAACACACAAATTTGTATCTCCTTGACTCAAGCATAAGATATATTGTAATCCAACTTCCAAATATAAGGGGGATTGTACTCATCTGGCCACCTGTCAATCAAATGTAGTCATGGGTGCAGGGTCATGAATTTCAGGATGCTTCCACTGAGGTGAGTTCTTCAGAGAAAGAGTGACATTGTGAGATGGACAAAGACTCCAACTGATGTTGAGTGCAGCCCTGTGCTGGGTAGTTGACATTGCTATTCAAGTGAATTATTTTAGTAATATATCAGAAACAACAGTTAGGAGGAGGCTAAAGCAGAAAAATATATATAGTTTGCCTAGTTCACACAACTGAATGACAGATAAACTTTGAATATAACTTGCTATAAAATTACAATAAAATCTGCAAACTCCTTAAATTACACAAATTGAGACCCACAACTCTGTAAAAGGAAACAAGGAAGACACATAGAGGTAGACATTCAGTGGAAGAGGGGAATATAAAGGAGAAGAAGGAAAGGAGGGGAAAGGAAGAAGAAGAGAAGAGAGGCCTGGAAAGGAGAGGGGAGAAGAGCAGAAGGAAGGAAAGAAAAGAAAGGAGGGAACCTGTACTTCCAAAAAGGAAATTTTTCAAATAGCTGCACTAAGTAGGGCCTTAATATTCTCCTCATTTGGACTAGGTTCTAGACAGGTATCTTCCTATAGTCATGGTCTCTCTTTTGATATAATATTTACTTTGGGGAATTTGTAATTAGACCTTTTTTCTCTGCCCCCTTAGAGATGTAAATATTTTAAAAGTTTTTCCTGTAGTTTTCATAGTTTAGGGCTATCTTTTCTCAATAAAGTACATGGTAGTTATTCTTTGAAATGTAATCATCAAAGAAAATAGCATCCCTACTTCCCAATCTCTACAGGATGTACACACCTAACATTTAGGGACACTTTATTCCAAATTGTAAAGTTGTTTCTTGTCATAAAGATGTGAGAAAGTTTACTTTTCCTTAGAGTAAGGCCAATCATCAAACAGATGGCATTTTATCCTCTCATTCTAGTTGTTAAAAAATCCTGTCCAGC
Organism: Sciurus carolinensis; assembly: GCF_902686445.1. Classification (NCBI taxonomy): domain Eukaryota; kingdom Metazoa; phylum Chordata; class Mammalia; order Rodentia; family Sciuridae; genus Sciurus; species Sciurus carolinensis. Next base: position 51,559,917 of record NC_062223.1, on the reverse strand, counting down.
TCCTTAGTCCATTTATTGATTGGGTTCTTTGTATTTTTGGTGTAAAGTTTTGTAAGTTCTTTATAAATTTTGGAGACAACTGCTCTATCTGAAGTGTGTGTGGAAAAGTTTTTCTCCCATTCAGTAGGCTTTCTTTTCACAACATTGATAATATCCTTTACTGAGAAAATTCTTTTTAGTTTGAGTCCATCCAATTTATTGATTCTTGCTTTAATTTCTTGTGCTTTGGGAGTCTCGTTAAGGAAGTGTAATCCTAAACCAATATGATGAAGATTTGGGCTTACTTCATCTTCTATTTGGTGCAGGATCTCTGGTATCATTCTTAAGTCCTTGATCCATTTCAAGTTGTGCAATTTTGTGCAGGGTGAGAGATAGAGGTTTAATTTCATTTTACTGCATATGGATTTTCAGTTTTGCCAGCACCATTTGTTGAAGAGGCGATCTTTTCTCCATTGTATGTTTTTGGCTCCTTGTCTAGTATAAGGTGACTGTATTTATGTGGGTTCAAAAAAACCAAAGGTGGAATGTTTTCCCTGATAAGTGGATAATGATATATAATGGAGGTGGGAGGTGGGAAGTGAGAGAAGAATGGAGGAACTTTAGATTATGTAGAAGGAAATGAGAGGGAGGGGGATATGAAAAATCATGGAATAAGACAGACATCATTACCCTATGTACATGTATGATTACATGAATGGTATGAATCTGTATCATGTACAACCACAGAAATGAAATGATGTACCCCATCTGTGTACAATGAATCAACATGCAGTCTGTAAAAATTTAAAAAATAAATAAATAATTAAAAAAATAAAAAAGGCAAAAAAAATAAATGTTTACCATTTTAAAAAAATCTTCCCTTTATTTTAGTAGGACTGAGCTCAGTTTGAGTCTGACCTCTCTCTCTTATTGCAAAACCCTTGAATAAAGTCTTTTTCTTCCTGTTTAACTGTCCATTTTTGCTTTGAAACATGATCAGTCCCATCCTTACTCAGTAAATCCTAGTACACACCTATTATTACTCCGCCTTGCTATTGAACACTCTGGGGAAAAAAAGAAAAGTTGTATTATTAGATAGTCAAAGTTCTAAGCTTCTATTTCAGTTTGAAAGACAAAATAATGCTATGTTTCACCAGAAATTTAAATTTACCTTCTTTTAACTTTGGACATCAGGTTTGATGGAACTATGTACAGATGAATAGTACTATAAAGCATGTGGAAAGCCATATTCTCCAGGTTTGAGACCCATTGACAAGTAGTTGTTTACATCAAGGTGACACATTCTTGTATGTTAGGAAAACACATTCCCTGCAAACTTGTCACAACATATAATTTGAGAAATGCTCAACAATGTTAAGTGTGTCTTTAGGAAGATAGAATTTTTCATATGTCCATGTTAGGAAGAGAGACTCTTCCTGTCCATGTGACTATTTATTAATAGTATAAATCCCTACACATGCTTTTCACATCTCAACAACCTATTCTGAGTCACCCAAGTATAAATTACATATATAGATATGACTGAAAAAATAAAAGGTAATTTTGTATGCAATACAAGGCACTGACTATCTCCTTGGCTCAGACGAATAAAATTCTGAGTTAAAGATAGTTTGAAATGGAAGATGCCATCAAAAGAATTGCTGTTCATACTAAAGAACAGATGATAAGAATGGACAATTCCCTCTTGTTGTATCCTGAAACATATAGTACCTTTGTCTACTCAGGTGAAAGAAAGAAGATTTATGGTGGAATGATCTAAAATGGTCAAGTTAGACTTGCTCTTGAAATATTAAGACCTACTAATAATATTTGGTGATTATCATATTAATTCACCAACATATCACAAAAATTTCTTGTTGATGGCATACAAATTTGTCATGTCATGTAATACAGTTATAAGCTAGATGATATGATTAAAAAACAATTAATACATTCTCTAAAGTCTTCTTTGATTTGCATATTCAATAGGAAATCGGAATAATACTTCCACTCAACTTGCAACTTCTGTGGAGCCAAAAATATTCCATTATGACCTCACAAGTATCAAAGCACTGAAATAGTCCAGTTCTCACTTCAACAAATTAAATGTTTTCTGACAGAATAGCAACATCAATGACAAAGTATATTACAGATTAAAACATAGTTCTTAACTTGCAAATTTGGCAGAGAAATAATACATCGGCATTTTTTGGCACATAGTAGAGACTCAGTAACATGTTACTGAGTTAAAATGGTGGTAAAATATGTGCCTAATGTGCCCAGCATGGATGAGGCCCTGGGTTTCATCAGGAGCAACCCACATGCATGTGTGCACACACGCACACACGCACACACACACATAGAGAAGGGAATGTCTTCAGCTAGACTTCTATAATGAGAATTTGATTTTTCCATGCTGTAAGTGATCTGTAAATATGCCTTCTTAAATGGGATGTCAGGAAGAATAATTATACCTTTATGTAATTGTGTAATATATACCTATTGAAATTCCTAGTGATTTTTGTTTCATTATATTTTTGTAAGGTATGGATGACTTGCATTATCATAACTCTCTCAAAATACTCTCCAGTAAGCATCAAGATATATAAAATGGTGATTGTTATTAAAGAAATTTAAAAGTTTCCTAAGAGCCAAAAGTAAATATAGTACAGAGACTCAAGAAGTTCTCAACATTATCCTACACTGGGACCAAGGAAACATGTCACTCATGTTCATCTGTCCTTCCATCTCCACTTCCTTCAGATGACTCATTACTTAAAGCATTAAGGTGCTTGCAGGAAGTTATGTGAATGGAAACTAGAGTCTTAAGGAATTTTGTATAAGCAAATCTAACTATAATGGGATTAGGCAACTAAGTAGATAGTAAAATCAGTCATAATGATATTTTGAAACTAGTAATATACTAGATTACAGAAATAGAATGATTGTTAACTCATTTAAATAACAAATATTACGTATGCTATGTGCAAACATTGCCCTAACATGATATATAGGAGTTCATGGTTTCAGAATTCATCATTCGTCTTATAACTTTAGTGACCTATGGAAAGAAAATAGTATAGGATAAAATCCCAAACATTTGTAAGTTGTGGTAAATATTAAGCAACTTTGACAGGTTATTCTGAACAAATGCCAGAAGGTGCCTAAATTGAAACGAGGGAGTCATAAATTCATTTCAGAAAAAATAGCATGTAATAGGAGTCCCTGGAAGAAAAGTGTTCTGGTCAACAAAAAATAGCAGATGTAAAAGTTACATGTTAGGGAAACCCATATACTTAAGAGAATAAAATGTCAAGTCTGTGTGGCTACATTATTAGAGAAGGTAGTAGTATGAATTAAGGCTAAGGTTAATGTTAAAAGTTAATGTTAAGTATTTCACAATTTCCATGGTAAAATTTCTTTTAATAAAAGATATAAACAAGGGTGGCATGGCATGAGAACCTGAGACTGTAAAATAGAGGAAGATCTAACTTTGACATCATCAAAGAGTAACTGCTTAAGACAAGGCATCACATGATCACAAATATATGCAATGAAGGGTTATGTATGAATTAAAAATAATAGGCAGGCTTAGATTTCAAAAGGAATAACAGTTTTCCTTGGAATAGTGGAAAGAAAAAAGGGACAATAAAGAAGAATGTTTAGCCTGCATATAGGATCACATTATCAAACCAAAAAGACTGGAAGCAAAGATCCTTTAGTGGCAATTTCAATGATACAGGCAATCAAGAGGCACAGGCAGCACAGAGAGAGGGCTACCCCAGAATAATAACTGAGGTGCTAAGTGATATCTTCAGGTAATCTCACACAGTGAAGAGCACTCAAATTTTGAAACATCTCTTTTGGTCCCTGAAAGTTGTATAATTTACAAGATATTCTTTAGAGAGTTGTACTACATAGAATTTTGATTTATTTATCTTAAGTAGTGTGTTAGAAATATCTTGCTAAGCTCATACAGTAGATAAAGCCTTTTTCTACTAGTAAACACCCTTATTATATTTATCCAGATATCAGCTTCACAAAGACATTAGACACAGTGACTGTGATGATTAATTCTAAGCAACAGCCTCGCTGGACAAGGAATACCCAGATAATTAATGTAGTATTAGTCATGCCATGAGGGTGTATATGGAAAAGCCTGTCCTGAACTAGTACCATTGCTGTTAGAACAGGTGGGAAAACACAAATGCAGCATGTGTTCTATAATATGGTGCTAGAGACTGGTGCTTTCATATATAATCTGGGCCAAAAATGAAAAATAAAACATTTGATAAATTCAGGAATTTTAATAGGATAATTAATTATATTTTGGGTTAATGTTGCTAGCAATAAGATTCTTAATTTGCTCATTAATAAAAAATGGTTATAGAGGAGTGGGTCATAATAGAAAGAACTTTGTTATTCTTCAAGTCCAACTCTAGTATTGTTACTAGAATATGGATAGTGTCCTCCAAGAGCACATGTTAAAGAACTGGTTGTCTGCTTGATGCTAAGGAGCTTTAAAATGTTGATCCTACTGGGAAGTCATCAAGTCATTAGACGATTGCCCCCAAAGTGAATTGTTGGACACTGGTCCATCCTCTCTTTCTGGACTTCCCGGCTCATGAGATGAATATTTTGCTCTGACACTCGATTCCCACCATTATAATTAGGCACATTCAACAGTCCCAAAAAAGGGGCTACCTGATCTTGTAATGAAATCTCCACAAATGTGAGCCTAACAATATTTTTCTCTTTATAAGTTAATTACTTAAAGTATTTTGTTGTAGTAACATTAAGCTAACTAATACAATATAATCTGCAATCAAATCACAAATTCTGAGTTTTTTTGTATTAACACTGTAGACAGGCTGTTTTGAATTTATTAGGATATAATCAATGGATTTTATATATGCACTTTGTACTTACAGAAGTGTATAGCAAATTGGATCATCAATTGCTCGGGATTTAGCTGACTTAGAATGAAAATTGTCAATTATAGATTCATATATGAAAATGTGGATGCATTAATAAATGAACATTATAAACTCTGTACGGGCAATGAAAATTCTTTAAAATTATTTTCCTAGTCAACTTATTTTTGGATTAAAATAATTTGATTTTCTAGCCTCAGTAATTATTGTTATTTGTGAAAATCATATCATCATGTTCCAAATTTGTAGATTATGAATAAAGAATCACATAATAAAATGTGACATGCATTTTTATATTGATCTCTTTTGAGAATATTCTATCTTTGGAATAAGTCATGTGAAAAAACTGATTTTTGATGAGGGAGAACTGTCTTCCCAGTATAGACACAGGCTGCTTGTCTGGCAACTATCAGTCATCAGCATTGCTTCCCTCAATTTCTCAGGGTTCTAACTGCCTTCAAATACTATCTAAAGTCTTTACTCATGTCAAGTAGAAATGATAGCTAGTCATTCAATATCCATTCTGTTAGCATCAAACTGTGGTTTAAAAATATAATTGGGTGAATATGGAATAGAGAGTATAGGAGAAATGTGAATGACAGAGTATTATGAGCTGTTGGAACTGGATGTGGGCACATGAATATTCTATATAGTTTGAGTTTGCATCAACAGCATACAAACTAAAACTGTACAGAATGATAGGTAAAAAGAAACATTATGGACTTCAGAATTCAAAACATCTGGGCTCATTTCGCAGGATTTTTAGTGTCAAGTTTTGTGACATTGGACAAGTATCAACATTTATTAACTTCAATTTTTTTATCTATACAATTAAGACACTATTCCATTATAAAAGTTTTCTATAATGATAAAATAGTCTATCTCATCTATAAGCAAAGTTCAGGACCATTACTTACCCTGTGATGCCTTTGTGATATCCTGCTATCATTTTCTCAAAGAAGAAAATGTCAATTTTGGTAAATTCAAAGTGAATCAGGTGTCATATTGTGCCCAGAATTATATTGTCACAAAGTAAGTACTAAAAGCATCACTGCTATAATTTTTCTCAGTCATCAAACCAATATAAGAATGGCAGCAAGTTGAACTCTGGAATTTCCCATGACCTATTGCTTAGGGGAACAGTTTCTTGAGCTTTTGTGCCCTACCACTACCCAAATTTCCATTTTGATTTATCAAAATTTGCCTTGGTTAATTTATACTTGTAAGTCAAGGTATGAGAGCAATATATCACAGTTCTGGCTATGTACTTTCAGTTGCACTGAAGGAAACTAAGACGACTTTCCAATGCAGAGCTCTAACCAGCTTCCACTGCACAGAGACAATTTGGAATGCTTCTTCTGAGCTCTCAGATCACTTTATAGGTTTCCTTTCTAATTTTATCCCTAACTTCCAACCTCACCCATTTAATTGACCTCATAAACTCCACTGACCCATAATTTAGAAAAAAATGGAGTGATTTGATAACTACAGTGACAAATAAAGTTCCATTTGAAATATGTAACAAATACAAATTTCATTTGAAAAGGGGCACATTTTCTGGAATAACTGAGCAGACACATTCTTTGCATGGTGGAAAAGTGCTGAGAACACTAATGGGGTTTGTGCACTCATCAGGCTGTGTCCTGGCATTCTGAGAATGAGATCAAAGGAAAGCAAAAGTGGTTTCTACTTATTGTTATGAAATAAATGACATTATCCTTGATGTGATCATATCTCTGATTTTTAATGATTCAACCACGCACAGCTTATACTTCAGCACAAAATGCCTAGTCAGGAATATATAGGTTGTTATTATAACCTTCACTTGTTCCTGGACATAAGATCCACTTAGGAAGTAATTTATTAATTATAGATATTTTTAATTACAGACACTTTCTCAGCATAATTTCAGATAGAGATTTGTTTATATGTTTACATACATACATTAATTTCACTTTTATTAATATTGATTTTTGTAAATAAAATACTCCCCATCAAAATATATTTTAATTAAATAAAATGATTAATTAATGGCTTTAGCTCTTACTACCTTATTTTATTTTATTGATGAGGATTTCTCATCAGCCTCTAACTAATATAAATAAATTAATTGATGATATAGCTGTAATAAAGCTATAATTATATAGAATAATTATGCTAGGAAATACAAAAGGAGCTTATTCTAGCACACATAATTTAACAATAGAAGATGTATTTCCCTATAACATGTTTCAATGTATTTTAATAAGATACAACCAATGATGTATCCCATTTGTGTACTATGAATCAAAATGCAGACTGTAAAAAAACTAATTAATTAATCTTAAAAAGAATAAATACTAAAGAGCTTTAGGTAATTTTCATGCAACAGATAATCTCTATCTTATACATATTAATTTAAAGACTGAGAAACACCAAGACAATCTATAAAGCATATTTTGTAAGACTATACTATGGAAAAAAAAAACACCAAAAGAACAGAAGTAAAAAATTTATAGAGCAATGTCATAATACAAAAATTAAACATAAAATTTAACACAAAAAGAAATATAGCAAAATATAAAAACCAGTTCATTTTGCTAAGTAAAATATATCTTATCAAAAAATAAGGTAGTACTAAGTAGACTTGTCTCAAACTCAGTTATGATATGCCAAACAGTTATGCATGTATATATTTTTCATTTGAAAACAACAACACTATGAAATTACACACTGATAATTTCAACTGATAGATGAACTAACCAAGACAGGAAATAAAGCAAATAACTCTCCCAAATATCCCAAGGTATCTGAATCTCAGAACTGGGAGAGAAGAAGGGTAGGTAGAGGCCTTGAAATCCGCAAAGGTGACTGAGATGAAATCTCAGGGACAAGTCAGTTGTGGTCATGTGCTGCTAGAAAGGACATATAAAAAAGGTAGAGCCAAAGAGGAATAAAGTCTATAGTCAGCCGCTGTGAAAATTGAGCTGACTGGTCAGCTTCTGTAGGCACCAGAACATTGCTGCCAATTAAGGTTCAAACATACACATGAATACACAACATTGAAACCACCACAGGAATATTTAATTTAGTAATATGGAATAATATTACTAGAGAGCACTATGAGAATGGTTGAATTCACTCTGTAGATTTAGAACTAATTCTCTTTTTAATTAAGTAGACATAGGTATTTAGACACTAAATTTAAAAAATAGTTTTAAGTTCTTGTATTAGTTATGCAAATCCTCCAGATTCTCTCAAGGGAGGGTTGATGAGACCATTGGTGAGTATGGAGAAAGGAAATAGCATGGACCAGTTGATCATACCCAGACTACTTTCCTCTAATGTATCCTAATTTCATGTCACTCACTGATGATCTCCTGAATTGAATAACTTTGTGTTAAAGTAGGCATTTTTAGTACAGAGTCTTTTATGCTAATTATAAAGAAATATCAGTGTATCTATCTGTAGCTCCTCAAAGAGCACCTCTCTCAGGTGTTTCTTTTGTTTACTTATTCTACTTCCTATATCTACTGTTATATTAAGGTGAAGTTAAAATTTAGGATGATTTGCTTCCCAAAATTCCTGCAGATATTCCTTGAACAATCTCTTCTGTAGCTCAGTAGCATTAAGATTGGTAACAGAACCAAACTTTCTACATAGATTCAACTATATTGAATAATTTCTATGCATATTTACTATGCACAAGTCAGTTGTTTGATTTCTTCATGTATTATACTCTAAAGTCTCCCCACTGAAATAGGATAAATAGAATTTCGATCTATAAAATAATTACAATAATATCCATAATTACTAAATATGTTAGTACATACTACATAATCTGAACTCTTTTATGGCATTTCAGTGCAGGCAGAACAATATTTCTATGTGTGTTACTCTGTTCTCTCTATCCTGAGGGCAATTAATTAATAGATAAAGCTCTTCTATCATGTCAACTGTGAGGTCTTCAGTTATGGCTTATAAATTCTTCCCTAGAAAGTTCATCAGTTACCATGGAGATGTTAGTAGTATGTTTTTCCATTGGTGTTAGAGGTTATAAATTTTATGGAAAAATTCATTTAATCCCTATATTCTTTTCTTCTGCTTCCAGAAATTGATCAATCAGCTCATTTTTCAGAATGCCTTGCAATCGACCTTATTACTCTTTGGCTCTGCCTCTTATTACCTGTCTTTTCTAAATGCACATGAATGAAAACTGGCTTGTCCCTGAGATTTCATATCAATCCTCTGTTGGAAATTTGACATTTCCACATATCCTTCTCCTTACCCAATTTCTGAGCTTCAGACACATGCCCAATATGTATTATGTTTTAATAAGGATTATATTGGGTCATACATATTGTATCCAAATAGGTCCAAAGTTATAAGAATCTAGTGAGTTTAGTAGTTTATTCTCTAAGAGACACTCTTTTAGCTAGTAGTATAGTTTAGGTTATATTCATATGCCCTTCTATCTAATAGAGGATTACTTGCCTAATCTAACCAGAAAATTCACATAAACTGCTATGATTTAATATGTTTTGCAAGGGATCCTTTTAAGGAAAGGTACTTCTGTAATAACTACTTGAGATGCAGAACACAGATTCTACCAAGCTGCAAGATATTATATAAGTGCATACTGATATATATGCCTTCCTGTTAGTAAATATTTATACTTACAACATAATTTAAGATGAATTCTGATTTAATTAAAATAATACACCTGGTAATAAGATTCTGGTCACCACTTTTTATCATCCTTCTATGCTGCTATGTGACTGTATTATTACTTTAAAAAACAAATCAGTCCCTGTCATGTGAAAGCAACGTTTTAGTACAATGCACAGTAAAGGAAATAAACAGATTACATTTCCTTGCATTGCAACTAATCACCTACTGATTACTAAAGAAACTCACGATATCTGCCACAAAACACTCAATTTCTTTGATGGTCAAGCTGACTTAAGTCAGTTAAAAATAATAGCAATAATAGTTAACATTAAAGATTTGCTATGAGGAACATAGTATTTTAAATACTTTATATATGTTCCTTTTTATTTTTTACAGACTGTATTTTGATTCATTGTACACAAATAGGGTACATCATTTGGTTTCTACGGTTGTGCATGATGTAAATTCCTACCATTTGTGTAATTATACATGTACATAGGGTAATGATGTCTGTTTCATTCTACCATTTTTCATACCCGCCTCACTCTCAAATCCCTCTATGTAATCTAAAGTTGTCTTTAATCCTCATAATGAGTATAGAAATAATAAGATGCAATTTTATCCATCTATTAAGAGAGATAAGATGAAATACATGTCTAGGCATAGATGCTAGTTTTTCATTGCTGGAACAAAATACATGGGAAAATAAATTTAAGGGAGAAAAGATCTATTTTGGCTCAGAGTTTCAGAAATTTCATTTCATGGCCAGCTGACTTTGTTGTTTCTGGCCTGTGATGAAGCAATACTTCATGGTGGGGGAGTGTGGCAGAGTCAGGTGCTTACCTCATGGCATCCAGGAAGCAGAGAGAGAAGGAACCAAAGACAAGATATGGTCCCCAGGGGAATGCTCACAGGGACTCTCTTCCTGTATCTAGGTCCCACCTGCTGAAATTGCCACCACTTACTTATCAATAGTTCATTCAATTATTAAGCCCTCAATGCATTAATTCATTCATAAGGTTAAAGTTCTAATGATTCATTGACTTCTCAAGTTCCCCACTGTGAACATTTGCTTCATTCAGGACCAAGTGTAATACATGAGTCTTTGGGGGAGCTCCAGATCCAAAATGTAACAACTTATTGATATAATGATGTAAATATAATAATTTTAATCAAATTTATATATAATTTTAGATATTTTATAAGTTTACTCCTCTTACTGTTCTTCTTGCCATCATAATAATTAACATTCATTGATAATATAATGACTACTTGTATTAATGTATTGACTTTGAAATTTCATTTGTGCTATATTGACATTTTATTTAGAGAGAATGCATCTATATAAGAATTTCTCCACATTAAATTGTTGGACTTCTGCTAAGTTAAAAATCATACACTGAATTCCTAGAGTTAGGTTTCTAAATTAGACTATAAAATACCTACAGCTATTTTGTTACATATTACCTTCTTGTCTTTTGAAAATAATATACTAATTTACCATGGTGACATAAATGTATCTCTGGTCCAAAATATAATATAATTCCAACTTTTTTATTGTATATAATAAAATCTTTATGTAATATAACATTATTTCATATAAAATCATATTTAATATAAAACTATTTTATATGGATTTTTATATGAAATGTGCTGTAGTGGGGATCAAATCCATATCTTCACACATGTAGTCAAGCGCTTTACCACTGAGTTATTTCCCCAGTCCTACAATCATGTTTCTTTTGTTAGAATAAAGCTAGTGTTGGGTGAATGTTTTAATATACACTTCTTTAATCAATCACAAGGATAATTTCATGTTAATTGCCTCTGCGTTTATGTGTTTTTTAAAGCTTAAATACAGAGTTCACAGGGTTCATTTTGGCATTTTTATATATTTGGTAAATAGTTGTTTCAAGAGTGAAAAAAAAATTGAGGCGTATTAACAAACAAAAATCAGTTCAGTTAACACTTGTCTGGCGTTTTCATGATGCTGGCTGTCTCTTGTCTCAGTTTAAAATGGTGAAAGGGAAAAGTAAAAAGGAAAAGGAAAGCATGTTTTAAATTGTATTTAAAGGTAAATGAAAGGAAATAAACAGGTCACATTTCCTTGAAATCACTTTTTAATGAGCCTATTTTTCCACTTTGCAATAATGCAAATTCTACCATCTTTGCTTAAGGTATAAAAGAACTGCCTATTTTTGGCAAAATATAGGTAAGTAGAGTATCAAAAGAAGGTTGACACACATGAAAAGAAACAAAGGAATTTGTCACACAAATAATGAAGCCAAATCTTGGGCTTTTAATAAGATGTAAATTACTCATTTCAAATACTCTAAATTTGTTTCATTTTCTAATGTGCCTAGATTGTGTATGAATGAATACAAAGCCTAAGCAGAGAGCTCCCCTTTGAATTTCACTAGCCACCATATTACTTGTTACCACGTGCTAGACAATGGAAGAAGGTTCAAAGAAGAAATGATTGGGTTACCAGAGCCTTAACCCAATCAGTGAATTAATCCCCTGACAGAAATTAACTGAGTGGGAACTGAAGTACTAGAGTGTGGCTGGAGGAATTGGGAATTGGGACATGGCACTGGGTTATAAATTTGTATCTCGCAAGTGGAAACCTCTGTCTCTGCTCCCTCTGTGTCTCTCTGATCACCATGTAAGCTGCTTCCCTCTGCCACACTCTTCTGCCATGATGTCCTGCCTCACTTGGAGCCCCAAGGAATGGAATCGGCTGTTCATGAGCTTAGACCTCTGAAACTATGAGCCTCCAAATAAACCTTTCCTCCTCTATAATTGTGCTGGTCAGGTCTTTTAGTCACAGGAGTGAAAAAGCTGACTAAATCATTATTATTTTGTACCTCACAGAATAAGGTGTGTACAGATACATGTCAGATGAAGAAACTGAAGTCCAAGAGGGGAAGGGACATGCTAAGGTGGCAGAGACAACTTTAAAAAAAGATCTGAAGGTCAATTATCTTGACTGGCCCTATGCGCATGTGCATGCTTGTAAATCATCTCCATCTCTGTTGTGAACTTAAAGACCTTTTAATTTCTCAGATATCTCTATTTTTCCTTCACTGCTCCTTTGATTTTCAATTACATAATATTTTGATCTACAAGAACCAAAGCCAAAGGTAACTCATGACTGGGACAACAGGGCTCTGAGGCAAAAAAAAGTAGAGGAAAATCTGAAATTCTTCATGTTTCTCCTCTTAAAATTAATAGAAACCTTTGATGTTCTTTGCTATTTTTCTATTATATCTTTGTATCAAGAATGATAGAAATATCAATATTGTCCTGCACAAAATGTGCCTATCTAAAAAGGTTATAAATCTCTATTGATTCCTTAGACATGAACAGAAACTAATTCATTAAAATCTTTTTTCTTGATTGTTACTGCCTCAAATAAGGTATAACAGGGAGAATGTATAAGGCACAGCCCTTATAAATTAAAAAAAGATTAAATATACAGTTTAAAGATCAAACAAACTTATAACACACATAAACTTGTAAAGTATAAAGCTGCTCCCCTGCCCACCAGGTACAGCCATTTTGCCTGCCTCCCAACCACTTGTCAATCTGTGAACATCCTAGCTAGCTATTGGTTCATCAGTCAGCTTGCAAGTATCCTTCTCCCATATTGGTCCCCAGTTAGCCTGGCAGAATTCAACTGTTTTACTCTAGCTTCCCCACCATCTTTTTTCCATTCTTCTGTCTGTCCTACTCACTTTTCTCTATCCTCCTGGCTTTCCACTCTCTCTAGCACGTGCCCTTTCTTTTCCTTTCTCTTTTCCTCTCATTTTCTTTCTTACCCTGCAGGGAGACACTGTTTGCTTAATAAATTCCCTTATGTGATTTCCCGTGTCCGGCATGGTTCCGTGGAAATTCCTTATAAAACTTAGATTAATTTTCAATTAAACTATAACATATAAACCAAAGCATACCTTTTCTTGTAATTAAATTTGTAGCTCAGATCAATACAGTGATGAAGGAGTGAACAAAATGATAGAAGTCAAGATTCTAATGAATCTCTTTGAAATTTGAAGTTAAATTAACCAAATGAAAATAATACTTTGTTATATTAGCATAAAACACATTATCCATGAAAATAGTTTTTCTTCAAAAATATGCAAATCTTAGTGTATATGCACATGTGAATATGTAAAGACATATATACATGTTCATTAGTATGTTCCTGTCCCTTTAAATATGTATGGAAAATGTACTTTAAGTGCTTTGTAATGCTTCTTAGATGTATTAGGTCCCTATTCATTCTCCGGTTAGAGGTTCTATTTTCACTATTACAAAAGCATAGCCAGGGATATTCTTCAAGAATCTTTAATCATGTTACTTTTAGAATATTTTCTTAGATTTTGGAAAAGATAATTTCTAGTCCATGGATAGCAATTTCTTCCAGAATCTTGATACATGCAGACAAATCATTTCCAGTAACCTTTTGATCAATCCATTCTGAATAGCTATCAGAATGCATACTTTCAAAAGCAAATCCTATCATGTCCATACTGACCTAAAGTGCTTCTAGGGATTTTTGATGATTTCTGAATAAGATATAAACTTAACTCTAATCCACATGTCCCCTGGAGTGTCTATTTCTGTCTACCTCTCTAATGCAGTCTCAAATAAATCTTCCCTTGACGCACTGTCCTCCACCTACCACGCTCTACTTTCTTTTTCTATATCTGAGCCATTTCACATGCTTCTGTCTGCATAATAAAATTATTGTTTGATCTCTTTATTCAGAACTTAGCCCAAATGTTACCACTAGCTAAAATGTCATCAGCATAGAGATTTTCCCAGACTTCTCTATCTGAATGTTTTTAATTACTCTCCTTTACATCACCGAATTTCTTTCTTACTATACTCTGTAATTATCTGCAATTTATATTCTACAAATATTTGTTGAGTAGACTAATCATTACCTATTGAGTCTCCAGTTATCTTTTACGTATGTTGCAACTGTGACCTGAAGCATTTCCTTTTAATATACTTCTATTATTAATTAATACATTTTGCATGTTTATAATATGTGAAACATCTCAATTGCTTTATTATTTATTTCTGTCTTTTTATGTTTAAAAAGTGCTTGCCTAACCTGATATCTGTTACTATTCTCTGGCTTCATTATTATATAGTTAGCCATTGTTATTTATAGATTTAGTGTAAAGCAATGGCTTTTCCCCCCAAATAATAGCTAAACTTGGAAATAGCTAAATAATTAATGCACACAAAATTGATTTGATTTGATTTATTTTCAGATCTTTATTTTTATAGTTTTCCAGCTAAATTAATTTTTTTTTAATTTTCTAAATTATTTCATTGAGATTCTAATTGTCTTAGCAGTAAGTCATATTATAGGCTTCTTAGGGAGGATGTGTCTTTTATACAGTATTTATTTTCTATTTTCCAGGATGAAAATGGTACATTTGCACACCTAAGTGTCACATTTTCCACTTGTAATTAAAGTAATTGCTTTCAGAAGTTTTGATTTTCTATTACTGTGTCTATCCCTTCTAAATTCTTTCCAACTTGTAGAGCACTGGAGAATAAACAGACATCTAAAAGCAAGACTATGCACCAGGAAAACTGAAAAGTCATTAAAAACAATGAGAATTTATGTGGGTTTATTAGTCATTAGATACAAAAAAAAGAAAGGAAAGAATCAATAACTTCTATATAAAAAAGAATAAGAAAATAGAATAACACTATTTTATTCACAACAGACACACACATACACTCACTTTAAAAGTTAAACTCAGATTAAAAGAAATAAACACTATATGTATATAAATATTGTTAAAAATTTTCTCCCTTCTTCTATTTGGTGTGAATCCATGCATGAAGGATATATGGTTTAGATATTAGGGTTCCCCAATGGCTTGTAGGTAAGACAGTGCCAGAAACTTTAGGGATGAAATGATTGGGTTATGAGACACTTAACCTAATTAGTGCATTAACTCCCTTATTCGGATTAACTGAGTGATTGAAGGAGCTGGGTCATTGGAGGCATGCCTTTGGGATACATTTTGTCTGAGGGGAGGGTATGGTGCTCTCTCTTTCTGCTTTCTGTTACCATGCCCTGAGCTGCTTTCCACCACCGCAAAGAAGCATTGCAAAACTCTTAAAGTATATTTTCCATAAATAATAGGACTACAGCCAATAAAGACTGGGCTCATGAGGTTTCAGAGGAAAGTGAGGACTCTATTGGAAATTGGAATAAAGGACATTCGTATTATATTCTAGTTAACAAATTGTCTACATTTTGTCTGTGTTCTGAGACTTTCTGTGAGACTGAATTTAAAGGTGATAAACTAATATGGTGGAGGAAATTTCAAGACAACACAGCCTTTAGGAGGTGGCACTGATATTGTTGGCAACTCTTAGCCACATTTACTGTGATAATCAGGAGCAGAACTCAAAGCAGAAAGACTTGAAAAATTGGCAGTTTGGCCAAAAAACTGCAAGTAAAATTGGAGCTAAGGAAGATGGGGTTGTTAAATACATTACAATCAATAAAGAAATGCTAATTGCTTCCCCCAGAATCAATTGGAAAGATGTATTAAGGGCATCTCAGCAATTGGCAAGACTACATTCATCTCAGGCTCAAGGATGTAAAAGTAAAAATTCCTTTTTAGCAGAGATCAGTGGGCACTCTAGTTGCACAGGAGAACCTAGGAAGTTATTTTACAATGCTCAACCACCCAGGAACTCAGAAGTGGCTGCAGCTGGGGTCCCTGGAGGCTTGGCTGCTATTCAAGTTGGTGCAGACCTTGGTTTCAACCATGTGGGGTTGGTTCTGCAGAAATGCAGGTAGCTAGAGTTAGGGGATCATGGAGCCTTCCACCAAGATTTAAAAATAATGTCTGGGAGGGAGTCCAGGCAAAGTGCAGCAGGGTCAGAGTCCCTGATATCAGTCTTAAAAATCAATATAGGGTCCCCTTCTGAAGTGTTGAAGATTGAACACCCAAGAAACACAGAGGCAAACACAGAAAAGAAATGTTATTTAAAGGATAGAACAGAGACAGACTTCTCCTGGGGCAGGGGTGGGGAATCCAGACCTGGTACCCCTTTTCCTCTTATAGTTTCCTGGTATCTTTCTTCTCATGACCCCTCCTCCCATTCCACCCATTTGGCCAAATGTGGGGAAAAGAAACTTACAAGGGGTACCTCTCCCTCTTTTCCATACATGCCCAGAAAGAGGGGAAGGGAGCCCCTCAGGGGGTACTCCTTAACAACTCCTTGGTGGGAGAATACTTCCCTGGAGGCAGGTGACTTTGGTGACCTTGGCAGATGAGGAGGAGAAGAAAGTGTCCTGAAGGTCTTAACTCCATTTCCTATGAATCAGCTTCCATCTTCCTGACCCAAGGATCATTGACTTTATTACTTCAGCAGCCTTGAGAGGGTGATGCATGGAAATGTGAGAAGGAAGCCTTAGTTGCAATGGAGGCCCCAGGGATTAAGAAATGCCAGTAATATGGGATATCTGTCAAGGAAAACTGCAGTAATTTAGCAGAGACAAACCAATAGAGATGCCATGGGGGTGCAACCAATAAGGCCATAGGTGCAGAGTTGCATAAAATCTTTTCAAAGAACATCATGATGCCATTTGTCTCAGATACTGAACATGCAGCTAAAAACTTGTCTGCTCAGAAGGATTTCAATCTTTCTTTGGTCTCATCCTTTTTTTCTTTCTTTTTTTCCCTTCCTTCCTTTCTTTCTTTCTTTCTTTCTTTCTTTCTTTCTTTCTTTCTTTCTTTCTTTCTTTCCTTCTTTCTTTCTCTCTTTCTTTTCTTCTTTCCTTCCATCTAAGGTTTCCGTCTTTTAATTTTGAAATTAATATACAGGACTACAATACCATTTCAGGTTCAAAGAATGGGAAATATCATACTCAAATATGCTTAGAGTTGACAAGTTGCTGTTACATTACTGAAAATTTTCATGAAAAAGTTTATTTAACAATTGTTAAGATAATCAAATGTCTTTTTACTACATGTGCCATGCATTAACAGTAACTTGTTTGAAAATGCAGTCTTTTGGACTTCAAATTATTAAAAAAGAATATAAAGTTTATATAGATATATGTTCTGAAATATTCAAACTCATTCCATTTTTGAAAGCAGACGGTAAACATTCTATGTTGAACATTTCATGAGACTACTTCTCCTTTGCATTACATATAAAAGTCAAAAACTATAGCACAATTCCCTAAAGACATAGCTATTTCTAGAATATATTGGTGTAATCATAAAAGACTACTAGAACTAAATTATCACTTTTATATTAACAATTTTCACCACAACACATCTTTCCTAAAAAGATAAAAAATCTTGGGAATTTAGGTTTCTCTTATTGAACTGAACATAATAGAATCTCTTACTTTCTGACTGTAATAAACTTCAACTCCCTCCAGTGGGAACTACCTACACAGCACAGTGCTACTTACAACTATTCCAGTGAGATATGTATTTAGTTTCACAATATGATCAACACAGTAGTGCCATACAAAGTTTTCTGCAGGTGAAAATGTTAGGAAATTCCATGGTGGACAGTGCCAGACACTGAGTACAGTAGATAACCAATACCACTGAGGGTCAGAGGAGACCACAGATTTCAGTCTTTGTCTAACAGTAGAAAAAGAAAAACATCTACAGAAACATAAGAATAAAAATATATAATTCCACTGTTGATATTGAAAATGTAATTTTCCAGATACTGTTTCTTTTGTTAAATGGACGAATCAGTTTCCCATCCCTTTGATCTATGTCCCTATCTCTCGTTTTTGGAATGGACAGGTCTACTATGTAGATTTTTAGATTGGATATATGTATCTTGCTTTTGATTATTATATAGGTCCCACAGTGAGAGTTTGCCTTGAGTCTCAGAGGAGACAGGACTTGGACTTTTGGGCAATGCTAAAATTGTTGAGAGTATAAAGACTCTTGGAAATGTACTAAATATATTTTGCATTTTCAGATGGACAAGAACTTTGTGGGGGTATGGTTAAATATTATGGTTTAGATGTTGGGTGTACCTCCAAAAGTTCATGTATGAGACAATGCAAGAACATTTAGAGCTGAAATGATTGGGTTATGAAAGACTTAACATAATCAGTGCATTAATCCCCTGGCAGGGATTAACCAGATGATAACTATGTAGTGTGTAGTTGGAGTATATGGATCATTGGGAGCTTGCTTTGGGGTATATAGTTTGCCAGTGTTCATAGGAGTCACTATCTCTGTTCTTGTTGTCATGACCTGAGCTGCTTTTCCCCACCACCCTCCTCACTATGATGCCCTGTTTCCTTGGGTCTTGGGGAATGGAGTCAGCCATCTACGAACTGAGACCTCTGAAACTACATGCCAAATAAACTTTTTCTCCTTTAATATTGTTCCTGTCACATAAGTGAAAAAGCTGACTAAAACATATCATCCAAATCATCCATCACACAGAATTAAGTGATACGGTTTAGTGAGGTTCACATTGGTACTCTATAACCAAACATGATGACATTTGGAGACCTTTGAGTGGTAAGGAGAGTTAATGAGGCAAGAAGAGTGATATGACTCTTCAGATAGTATGAGACATTCTAGGAAGTGTGCCTTCTTTCTGCTATGTGAAGGAGTATATCACAGTCATCTGCAAGGCAGAAAGCATGTTTTCCCTAGAAACTGGTTATGCAGGCACCCTGATCTCAGAATCTCAGCATCAAACATTACAAGTAAAGGGATTTCTATTGTTTAAGCCACAGAGTCTGTTGCATTTTGTTATGGCAGTTTACAGCAGGCTAACACACACACACACACACACACACACACGCACAACCATACCTTATGTATTCTTGAACAAATACAAAAAAGTCATATTTTATCTTATATTGACAATAATTTAAATATTTGTATCTCCAGGGGCAGATAGGGAAAATGAACATTCTTATGCTCAAAGTAAAATTGGTGAAAATTATGTCTGGAAGATTGTTTCCTGTATCAAAATCTAAATTGTTCTTATCTATCAACCATTTTTATGCCTTCACAGATGGAATATATACTTCACATGTATTCTTAGCCTCTCAAAAGGATATGTGTACAAGAATTCTTATTGTAGCTTTGTTTTTATTTCCCTATCAATAGAAAGAATGAAAATACTGATCAGAAGGTACAGTTTAACAATGCATGGTGGGGATTGGGGAGATAGCTCAGTCTGTAGAGTGCTTGCCTTGCAAGCACAGGGCCCTGGATTCGATCCCCAGCACCACAAAAAAAAAAAAAAAAAAAAAAACAATGCATGGTGAAACCTAACTATGAAACACTATATGGCTGTTAACATACATAACTGTAAATGCTAATTACCTGCTCCTTCTTCCCTGAAGTGCCAGATGACTAACCTAATTTTTGTTATACAACTTTACTGTTGTAGGTACATCATAGAAGTGCATTCAGATAGCATTTGTCCTTTAGTGTCTCATGTATTTCAGTTAGAATAATGTCTTTCAGGTTCATCCATATTGCAGTATGTATCAAATTTTCATTCATGTTTAAAACAATAATATTTTACTGTATGTATATAATGTATTTTCTTTTTTGATTCATCTATTGATGGATGTTTGGATTATTTCCATCTTTAAGCTCTTGCAAATAATTCTGCCATGAGCTTAGTGTACAAACATCTGTTTCAGTACCTGCTTTGAACTCTTTTGGGCATATTCCCAGAAATGGAATTTTTGGACCACATAATAATTCTGTTTAATTTTTTATCACCATGCTCTTTTCCTGTGTATTTTCAGATATAATGTTTTTCAACATAATTTTTTCAGAAGAAGTACAAAAGGAAAATTTTACTTATAAAATATGATCTATTTTGTTCAAAAAAATTTAGTGATGTGAGTTCCTATGTGTCAGAGTCATATATAGAAAGAGGTATGCATGTGAGTATATGCACATGGCTGCTCCTAAAAAGTAATTAAAGTGTGGTTGCATTTAGCAAGAAAAACTAAATATGATAGGACCACTTTCACTTTGCATTTTATAAATATACCTTTTTAAAATTCTAACCAAGAAAATGTATTTATTTATGTATTTATTTATTCATTCATTCATTTTGAAATAAGTTTCTTGGTACTGGTTTCATGGCTCCCTTTTATAATTTTATTTTCTTCTTTGCACAACTAGCTTTTAAATTTTCATTAATAAGTCTTTTTTTGGGAAATAGCTATTTAATTCCCTTGCCTAATTATTGAGGGTGTGTGTGTGTGTGTGTTAATCTGCAAAGAAATAAAAAAGGAATAAAAAAAGGTTGTCTGGAAAGTAGAAAGGAGAACAGTAGAATATAGGAACGAGAAGAGAGGAAGGAGAGGAAGGAAAGAGGGAGGTTCTGGGGAATGAGATCAATCAAATTATGTTATGTACCTATACAAAAATATTCAGAGTAAATCACCCCATGATTTATAATTATAATGCACCAATGAAACCATTAAAAGAAAATATTAATAAATATACATGAACACAATCAAATGACGGGTTCTTCCAAAATTTTCAATGCTTTCCTCCCTCTGATTACAAATAAACCAAGTTATGATGAGAAAAGCAAGTTTGAATTCCTCTGAATTCCACAAGAGACCACTGGATTCTTTAAAACTAGATATACTAAATATTAGTTTACTATTTCTGTGTCTTTTACTGTCAAAATGGAAGCTTCACAAGCAAGGTCTTTATACATCTGGTCCAGTATTTCACCCTCTATATAGAACAATATGTGATATTGGATAAATGATCATTATAATAATTGTTGATTGAAAGAAATGAATACATTTATGGAAGAACAAGTTTATAGAAAAAGTCCCTAAAGATCATTCAAGTTGACATTGTGTGTAGGTGTTCCACAACCTTTAGATAAAACAAATTTAGCAACTTAGTTTGGTTCCTGTGTGCTCATCATGAAACCTAGACTATTCCAGGTTATTCTGTGATGACATTATTTCCATATTTGCATACTCCATTTTCTCCAAGAACACTTTTGAACCCTCCTGCAGCTGGTTAATTCTGATCCTTTCCACAGATCTCCCTACCACTTCTTTTTGTTTTTCTTTTTTAAAATTATTTTTATTTTATTTTTATATATACATGAAAGTAGAGTGTATTTTGACATACTATACATACATGGAGTCTAACATTGTAATTAGGATCCCATTCTTGTGGTTTTACATGAAGTGAAGATTCATTGGTGATGTATTCATATATGAACATAAGAAAGTGACGTCTGATTCATTCCACTGTCTTTTCTACTTCCATCTCCCCTCTATTCCCTTAATTTCCCTTTGTCTAATCCACTAAACTTCTATGAATATTTCAATTCAAGCAATTGTTCCTTGAGTCTGCTAAATTAGATGAGTTGCCCATTCTGTGCTCCACTAACACACTGCTCTCTTTTCTTTTAGAACACTTTTTCAATATCTATGTATGTTATAGAATGCTTGCTCAGTAAAATAGAATAATCTGTCTGTAGATTTTTGTTAACATTTCTTTTGACAGTACCGAGGATTGAACCCAGGAGCACTCCACCTTTGAACCATATCCCCCATCTCTCCCACCTTTTTTATTTTTATTTTTTTGAGATGGGATATCCCTATGTTGCTGAGCCTAGCCTCTAACTTGCAATCCTCCTTCCTCAGTCTCCCAAATCAGTGGGATTCGAGTTGTGTGCCACTATCCCAAGCTTTCTTGGTACTATATTTGATTGGATGGGTAAATGTAAAGAGCCAATGACTGACACTTGTAGAACTTGAACATAATTTCCTGTGTTCTAAGCTCTGAGATCTGTTTCTTCACAGTAAATGTGATTTTTTTCTGGGATATAATTTTATTCTTAAAATTGTAGTGAACACAACTCTAGAATAATGAGGTTAAAATATTTTATCCAACAATGGTTATTGTCAGAATGAGATGCAATACAGATGTGAAAGTTAATGAAGGGAAAGAAGTTTTTAAAATTTATCCTCATTTCTAGACACAGGTGCTGTCAGTCATGAAGGGCTTTCAGACTTGAAAATGGATGGTCTGTCAAAGGGCTCTCCCTCTAGGATAAAATTACTCCAAATACATTTGAAGAATTTATCAAAGTTTGAGAGCACTGCAGTGACCTATCCCAGTTAGAAATGATCAATCTATGTAGCATTCACAGTGACTCCCTGATGCCTTAGTGTGAAATGTCAGAAAGCTACAGAAGACACAGGTGGGCAGTAAAGCTGTGACCAAGCTCTCCTTCTATGATATGTATTATTAAATATTGGCCAAGTAACTTGATATATTGTAATGAATAAAGATGTGATTAAATTGAGTTAAATTTAACACTAAGCATATATTCCTACCATTGATTTATTTTAAATCGCCGATATGAATAAAGAAATTGTCATAATGTACACTTTTATTCTTGAGCATGTTAATTTGCTTTTTACATAGGAAATAAGTTTCCCACTTGGTTTAATTCTGCAGTTCAAGATGCTAAACAGCTTTTCTTAAGGAAAAGAGAAATCATAAAAGCAGAACATACATGGCATCATAAAGAGTTTCCAATACACAATAAATTTTTCTCAGCCGACTTTTGATGTTTAATGACCTGCTTTACCCAGAGTAGATTTACTACAGCTGTGGCAATAACAACCATTTTATGTATCAGTTAAATATTTAAAAACCTTTTATTATTTTGATAATCCTTTATAAATTTAGATAGCTATACAGTTTTCTAAATATGCAGAAAACTTTATCTCATTTGTTTTTATTTACACAGCAATTTTAAAGATAAGAATGGAGAAGAAATAGGAAACTAAAGTTACCCATTGGAAAAATGACCCTGAGTAAGACTAAGAACTTGTCTACAGTCATGTACTAAAGACTAATCTGTAGCCAACTGTTAGGCCTGTGGGGAATTTTTCCTTTACCTGTTGGGCAACAGTCACCCTCAAATCTTTACAATGTGGAATATCTCCATAGGGTTATTTTTTCATAGAAAAAAGAGTATGAAGTACCAGGAGCTTGCATGAGAAAGACACTACTGTCTTCAGTAACTTAGTATGTGAAGTAGGATTCCATCCCTTTTGCCACTTCTTTTCATGATCATTATTCAAGAGAATAGGTTCAGCCTATTCTCAACAAGTAGATCATACATAGGAAATGAATGCCATCAGGGAGGGATAATCAGAAATTATTTATAAAGTTGTCTATCTCAGATATACAGATTGAAATAACAAATTAAAACTGTATTTCTTATCAGAAATACATGAAGAAATACTGCACAAGCCAAAAATATGCTATCACAACTAATACCTGAGTTTAGAAGTGTTATAAAATAGGTTAAAATACATAGAAATCAAATCTAAACCTATTAGCAACTATTAGTATTAATTTTAATACCATCTAAAATAAAATTGAAATATGTTGTGTAACAAAATATGTATAAGATTGGTGTATTTAAAACTATAAAACACTCCTGAGAAAATTAAATAACTCAATAAATGAAAGTTCTCTTAATATATGTATTGAGAAATTCCATAGAAATTCTTAACAACCTTGATCCTAATTTGATAGATCAAATGACTTACATTTTATAAATCTATTAAATTTGAATAAATAAAATGAAAGGAAATTAATAATATTAACTAAAATTAGAAAAAAAAATCAAAATTGTTCCTAGGTATGCCAGGCAGTGGTGTAGACATGTAATCCTAGCTCCGACTGAAGCTGAGGTGGGATGATTGCTTGAGACCAGAAGTTTAGAAAGCTGAAGAGTAAGCAACAGAGTGACACCCAGTCTCAAGGAAAAAAACCTATTATTGGTATGAAATATTCAGAACATGATTTTAAATATTTTATGAAAATGCAAAGAACAAAAACATTGATTTATTTTTAAAACATGACTAAAGATTTTGTAATCACACTATCTGGTTTCAAGAGTCACTATATTTTATTTTTTTCGAGGCTATTGTGAATGGGGTAGTTTTCCTAACTTCTCTTTCTGAAGATTCATCACTTATGTATAAAAATGCATTGGATTTATGAGCATTGATCTTATATCCTGCTACATTACTGAATTCACTTATGAGTTCTAAAAGTTTTCTGGTGGAATTTCCTGGTTCCTCTAAATATATAATCATGTCATCAGCAAACAGGGATAGTTTGAATTCTTCTTTTCCTATTTGTATCCCTTTAATTTCTTTGGTTTGTCTAATTGCTCTGGCTAGAGAGTCAAGGACAATGTTGAATAGAAGTGGTGAAAGAGGGCATCCCTGCCTTGTTCCAGTTTTTAGGGGGAATGCTTTCAGTTTTTCACCATTTAGAATGACATTGGCCATGGGATTAGTGTAGATGGCCTTTACAATGTTAAGGAATGTTCCCACTATCCCTATTTTTTCTAGTGTTTTGAGCATGAAGGGGTGCTGTATTTTATCAAATGCTTTTTCTGCATCTATTGAAATAATCATGTGATTCTTAACTTTAAGTCTGTTGATATGGTGACTGACATTTATTGATTTCCAGATGTTGAACCAACCTTGTATCCCTAGGATAAAACCCACTTGATTGTGGTGCACTATCTTTTTAATATATTTTTGTATGTGATTTGCTAAAATTTTATTGAGAATTTTTACATCAATGTTCATTAAGGATATTGGTCTGAAATTTTCTTTCCTCGATGTGTCTCTGTCTAGTTTAGGTATCAAGGTGATATTGGCTTCATTGAATGAGTTTGGGAGGGTTCCCTCCTCTTCTATTTCATGGAATACTTTGAGGAGTATTGGAATGAGCTCTTCTTTAAAAGTTTCTTGGATAGGCAGAATTAATATTGTCAAAATGACCATACTACCAAAAGTGCTATACAGATTCAATGCAATTCCAATTAAAATCCCAATGATGTACCTTACAGAAATAGAGCAAGCAATCATAAAATTCATCTGGAAGAATAAGAAACCCAGAATAGCTAAAGCAATCCTTAGCAGAAAGAGCGAAGCAGGGGGTATTGCAATACCATATTTTCAACTCTACTACAAAGCAATAGTAACAAAAATGGCATGGTATTGGTACTAAAATAGACAGGTAGATCAATGGTATAGAATAGAGTACATGGACACAAACCCAAATAAATACGATTTTCTCATACTAGACAAAGGGGCCAAAAATATGCAATGGAGAATAGCCTCTTCAACAAATGGTGCTGGGAAAACTGGAAATCCATATGCAACAGAATGAAATTATCTCTCACCCTACACAAAACTCAACTCAAAATGGATCAGGTACCTCGGAATCAGACCAGAGATACTTCATCTTACAGAAGAAAAAGTAGGTCCAAATCTTCAACTTGTTGGCTTAGGATCAGACTTCCTTAACACGACTACCATAGCACAAGAAATAAAAGCAAGAATCAACAACTCGGATAGATTCAAACTAAAAAGCTTTCTGTCAGCAAAGGAAACTGTCAGTAATGTGAAGAGAGAGCCCACAGAGTGGGAGAAAATCTTTGCCACTCATACTTCAAATAGAGCATTAATTTCCAGAATATATAAAGAACTCAAAAAATTCTACACCAAGAATACAAATTATCCAATCAACAAATGGGCTAAGGAAATGAACAGACACTTCACAGAAGAAGATCTACAAGCAATCAACAGATATATGAAAAAATGTTCAGCATCTTTAGTAATAAGAGAAATGCAAATCAAAACTACCCTAAGATTCCATCTCACCTGAATTAGAATGGTGATTATCAAGAACAACAGCAACAATAGGTGTTGGCTAGGATGTGGGGAAAATGGTACACTCATACATTGCTGGTGGGGTTGCAAATTATTGCAGCTACTCTGTAAAGCAGTATGGAGATTCCTCAGAAAGCTTGGAATGGAACCACCATTTGACCCAGCTATCCCACTCCTTGGCCTATACCCAAAGGACTTAAAATCAGCATAATACAGAGATACAGCCACATCAATATTCATAGCTGCTCAATTCACAATAGCCTGAGTGTTGAACTAACCTAGAATCCCTTCAATTGATGAATGGATAAACAAACTGTGGTACATATATACAATGGAATATTACTCAGCCATAAAGAATGATAAAAGTATGGCATTTACAGGCAAATGGATGAAATTGGAGAATATCATGCTAAGTGAGATAAGCCAATCTCACAAAACCAAAGGACGAATGATCTCGCTGATAAGCGGATGATGACACATAATGTGGGGGTGGGAGGGGTTAAGGTTAAGGTTAGGGTTAGGGTTAGGGTTAGGGAGGAGGGCAAGAATAGAGGAAGGAAGAACTGTATAGAGGGAAAAGAGGGGTGTGAGGGTTGGGGGGGTAGGGAATAAATAACAGAATGAATCAAACACCATTACCCTATGTAAATTTATGATTACACAAATGATATGCCTTACTCCATGTACAAATAGAGAAATAACATGTATCCCATTTGTTTACAATAAAAAAAGAGTCACTATAACATTAAAGGGATTGGAAGCAACAATAGAGACAGAAGAACAGACATATAAAACAATGGAAAATATTTCATATTTATAGCTGCATTCAATTGCTCTTTCAAAGTCATAAAAGTTGATCCAATGAGGTAAAGAAGCCCCACAAAAATTATCAGAACAATTATATAACCTTATTTAATTGTTTTTCAAATGACCTAAAATTTTGCCGACACTATAAGTTAATGATATATATATATATATATATAATGTATATAATATATATCACAGACCTGAACATGAAATCTTTTAAAGAAAACTTTAGACAAAATGCATACCAAATAATTTGAAACCTTCATGTAAGGAAATTTCTTAGGACACAAAAAAATACAAAATGCTGAAAAACCTCTATCTCTCATCCTGCTCAAAAATCAACTCAAAGTGGACTAAACACATATGCACTAGAACAGAGACCCTGTGACTAATAGAAGAAAAAGTAGGACCAAATCTTCATCATGTCAGCTTAGGCCCTGACTTCCTTAACAAGACTTCTAAAGCACAAGAAATAAAATCAAGAGTCAATGAACTCAACCTAAAAAAACTTCTTTTCAACAAAGGAAACATTAATGTGAAGAGAGAGCATATAGAATGGGAGAAAATCTTTACCACATGCACTTCAGATAGAGCACTAATCTCCAGGATATATAAAGAACTCAAAAGACACCAAAAAATACAAATAACTTCATCAATAAATGGGTTAAGGAACTGAGCAGACACTTCACAGAAGAAATACAATCAATCAACAAACATGAAAAAATTTTCATCATCTCTAGCAATTAGAGAAATGCAAATCAAATCTACTCTGCAGTTTCATCTCACTCCAGTCAGAATGGCAATTATCAAGAATATAAGAATAAATGTGGTAAGGATGTGGAGAAAAAGGTACACTCATACATTTCTGATGAGACTGAAAATTGTTGCAACTACTCTGGGAAAGCAGTATGGCTATTCCTCAGAAAACTTGGAATGAAACCACCATTTGACCCAGTTATCCCACTCCTCAGCACATACCCAAAGGACTTAAAATCAGCATACTACAGTGACACAGCTACATCAGTGTTTATAGTCACTCAGCTCATAATAGCTAAACTATGGAACCAACCTAGATGTCTTTCAACAGAGGAACAAAGAAAATGTGGTACATATACACAATAGAACATCATTCAACCTTAAGCCAATCTCAAAAGACCAAAGGACGAATGATATCGCTAATAAGTGGATGATGACACATAATGGGGGGCGGGAGGGGTTAGTGTTAGGGTTAGAGTTAGGGTTATGGAGGGGGGCAAGAATGGAGGAAGAAAGGACTGTATAGAGGGAAAAGAGGGGTGGGAGGGGTGAGGGGAAGGGAAAAAATAACAGAATGAATCAAACAACATTACCCTATGTAAATTTATGATTACACAAATGGTATGCCTTTACGCCATGTACAAACAGAGAAACAACATGTATCCCATTTGTTTACAATAAAAAAAAAAACACATATACAATTTTAGGTAAAACAGGTCATTAGTGTAAAGGAAATAATTAACTACCAGAGTTGCAGCAAATTGTTTAAGTGTGATTTTTTGTGTGCAAACAGAAGATTCAGGAACAAGTAAGACAAGCTTGGAGCAAGTTAGTGAGCAAACAGACTTCCTGACCAGAAGGTTCAATTATATTTTCCTTTGGACTGCTGGAAAAGTTCAAACTGCATGTAGAACCAAGCCCCAAAGAAAATTATCAATTCATTTAAGATAATTTTTCTATATGCTGATTTATATGCTTATATACAAAGTTATTATTGGATACTTTAAAAAAAATTCTGCATGTTTTCTTTACTTGCCATCAGATAAGAAGGCATGAGTGTTTCTGTTATCTTTATAAAATGATCAATCTGTTATTTTTCTTTTCTCTGATAATCATTTGAAATCCTCATTTGGATCAAAAAAAAAAAAATTACAGCATTTTCAGGTAAATGGATGGAACTGGAGAATATCATGCTAAGTGAAATAAATCAATTCCAAAAAACCAAAGGTTGAATGTTTTCTCTGATAAGTGGATGCTAATACATAATGGGTGGTGGGGATCTTGAGGAAGAATGAAGGAACTTTGGATTATGCAGAGTGGAGTAGGGGAGGGGAGGGAGTGTGAGGATGGGAAGGATGGTGAAATGAGATGGAAATTATTACCCTATATTCATGTATGTTACACTACTGGTATGACTCTGAACCACGTTGAAATGCATTCTACCATCATGTGTAACTAGAACAAATTAAAAAATAAAAAATTCTGACTTTCTAAAGATACTATTAAATAAGTTTAAAAAGCAAGTCAACAATATTTAAACATTGAAATGTGCATATTTTCAAAGCATTATTTTAGGAAACTATACAAACATTATGTCTACACAATAATGTCAGGAAAAATTACCCACCCAAAATGCAACCAATATATTTGCACTTAGATTTCATACAAGAAGATACATCAATGAAGTGCAATGTGATGTTTTCATACATGTACATATTATGCAATGAACCAAGCTAACTAGCATATATATCACCTCATACATATATCATTTTGTGGTATAATATCTAATATTTACTTCTAATGATTTGAAAAAAAGATACATTATTAACTATAATCAACATTCCATAAAATGTAGCTCAAAATCATATTCTTCCTGTTTAAGTGAAACTTTGACCTCTGGACCAATATTTTCCCATAGGCTCCAGTCATCAGCTTCTGGTAACCACCATTCAATTCTCTACTTCTATAAGTTCAAAATATAAATGATTATTAATTATAATTGTAAAAAATAAATTAAACACTCACACAAAACAAGGCACATTGATGACAAACATGTGAAAAGACACTCATTAGTCAACTGGAAAATCCAATGGAAACCGCAATATGATCAACATGTTACCTCCACACATTCAATGAAATGATAAAATTTAAAATTTAAAGGATTTAAAATATTATGTATTAACAATGACACAAAGCACCTGGAATTTAAATATGTATGTATTCATATATATGGAATATATAGCTATGGAAATTGATATTGTTTTTGGGAATACAAAATGGTATGATGATTTTGTAAAATTGTTTGAAATTTTTTGTAAAGTAAACCACATATTTAATTTTCAACCCATAAATTCTACTCTAAAATATTTGTATATCGCGTTCCCTGCCCGCAGAGAAACACGACACCTGGTTGAAGTTTCAATGCTTTATTGCGTGCTGTCCTTCTGCTTCTATTGTTTCTTTTTCTTATCCTATTTCTCTCCCCCAGCAGGGAAGTTACAGACCTTATATAGGTAAAACCACCAATCAAAGGAGAGCACACGAGGGAAAAGCGTGGACAGATACAGAGAGCCAAGCAGGGCATACCGAGATCATGCGTTGTGCATGAGACCAGAGAACCAGTCATAAAGACTTCCTTAAAATGATGTCAGATGTTTGTGCAAAAGTTAACTGCTCTGGCTCACTGCCAGGCGCCATCTTAGCCACACCTAGGGCCAGGGGTCCTGGGTACCCCGATAGTTCCCCCTTTTTTATTATAAAATTAAAGCTCAGGACCGTGCCTGTCTTAGGTTGAGTGGTCAGCATATGTCCTTACCCGTCATCAGAGTCTGCAGAGCATGCTGCAGCTCCTGTCTTAGGTTGGTACATAGCCACCTCCTTCATTACCCGTCTTTGACTACCGGTCCAGCATCGAGAGCCACACTTGTGGGGAGCTGCCGGCCTCTAGGGCGGTCATGGCCTGATGAAAGATAATCCGATCCCTGTTTTGGCTGGCTCGTAGACGCACAAACAGACGAGTGAGGAAAAGGATACCAATGAGGAGAAGCAGTCCCAAAGTGCCCAGACCTGCCCACTGTTTTACAAAATTGAAAGCAGAAGAAAACCATTTAGCCATCTCAGATACAGAAGCAATATGTACCCCAGTAGAATTAACTTTGACAATTTCGGCTCTAAGTTGTGAGGTAAGATTATCAAATTGAGATGACCAAGTAGAAGTAAGGTAAAGTGACAAATTACTAGATAACTTAGCTGCAGTGCTGAAATTATCATATACAATAGGGGTAACACAAACAGCTCTTAAAGAGTAAACACATCCCAGTCCCAAAAGTTCTTGTAATATGTCCACTTGTTCTTGTAATAGGTCCACTCTGATTCACCAGGAGTAAGCCTGCCCTTAAATGTTGGTTTAAAGTCTCTTGAGTTTGTAAGGCAGTAGCTGTGTTTTCAGCTAAACGGTTGACTGCAGTCGCTGTCTGTATAGTAGTTGTCAATTCACAGCTGCTGCGATGCCAAATTGTCTTTTATTTCTTGATAGTAGCACTGGTAATTCTGCATCTGTAACAGAGACTGGGATAGGTAGGAAGGTAGGGATGCGCATTAAGACCGCACGGGAGAAATTGGTAGCATTTCAACATTGAGAAAGGTAGCAACTAGATTGAGAGCAATCAAGAGTTGTGTTATTGGAAATATTGGTTAGTAGAAACATAAAAGGAGGGAACACACAGGCTGGAGTGGATGAGAATGTAATGTCTCTAGTACAGTTAGTAGTAGTCTCAGCTCCAGCATTTTTTCCGCTCCACGCCGAAGAGTTCCATTCGCATTGTCTAAAAGATCCTCCTTTAAGAGCAAAAAAAAAGGTTGTAAGTTAGTATATCCTGAAGTCGAGGTGAATAGCAACCAGCTATCAAAAGGATTAACGCGCTCCATGCCCATGGCGTCATGATCAGCAAAATTATCAGTGGTACACTGGGAAGTAAAATTTGGTGTGAAGAAAAATCCATGTTGAACCGGGGTCGCTCGCTTGGCATTTTGACAACCTGTCCAAATGGGAGGTGTGGAAAATTTTGGATTACATGGAGGAAAAATTCTGGGAGTTTTAAATCCATTAGTGGGAAGAGGTAATTTGTGAGGTACAAATCCTGTGATCAAGGTAGCTTCCCCTTCCCAGTATGTCCTTGATATGGTTATTAAATTATTATTGGCATACTGAAGACCAAGCATAGCATAACCCTGGAGCAGAGCATAAGGGGATTCCATACTCTTATAAAAGAGACCCTGTACCTGCTTTTGGAGAACAATACAAGGGCTAGAGTTATTATTACTAATAGCATTATCCTCAGGTATATCAAAGCATAAGGCTCCAGGGAGGGAGAAAGCGGAAGAATTATATGGTTGAGTCTCTGGATCATAAAGTGTAGTGGGTAATATTAGTTAACGGTAAAGGATATGGCCAAGCTTTAACTATTGCCCACAGGTCAGTCTTTCAGGAACCCAGATCGGAGTTTGTTGATCCTGTGGAAAAATACAAACAGACCCTCGGACCCAACGTAATACTGGATCTGGTCCAGCAACCTGTCAATATGTCTTTCCACTTGGCCCATGTTTGAGGGACAGGGGAAGGGTTGCTATGGCGATCAGCCAAAGAGTGTCCATAATTGTCTATAGTCAAAAAATTTAAAATAAAAAGAACCAGATTAATTTTGTCCTTGGGAGATTTAAAAGAGGCTCCTATTCCCCCTTTTTGTTTATTAAGACAATTTTTTAAGGTGAGATGTGTCCTCTCGACTATACCTTGTCCTTGTGGATTATAGGGAATACCAGTAATCAATTGAATATTAAATGTTTGTAGAAATAGCCGGAAGCTTTTGGAGGTATAAGCAGGACCATTATCTGTTTTTATAACTTTAGGTATGCCCCAGCAAGCAAACGCTTGTAGGCAGTGTTGAATGACATCTTTTACCTTTTCTCCAGAGTGAGCAGAAGCCATGATGACCCCTGAAGCAGTGTCTACTGACACATGTACATACTTTACAGTACCGAATTCAGGAATATGAGTTACATCCATTTGCCAAACATGATTAGGTAACAATCCCCTGGGATTGACTCCAAAAGATTGTACTGGGATCAAAGGAGCACAGTGTTGACAATTTTTTACTATTTGTCGAGCCACACATTTAGAGATAGGAAATTTTCTACTCAAGGTAGTGGAATTTACATGGAATTTCTCATGAAAGAGTTTTGCTTGTTCCTCTATGGAAAAAACAAAAACGGATTTGGTAGCCATATCCACCAAATCATTTGCTCTAGCCAAAGGTCCCGGTAAATTAGAATGAGCCCTAATATTTCCTATATACATGGCACAGTTTCAAGAACACTTAAAGCATTAACAACATATGAACTATCAGATAGGAGATTAAACAGTTGATTATCTGCTACTTTAAAAGCCAACACCACAGCTGAAAGCTCAGTAACTTGTGCCGAGTTGGATTGAACTATTATAGTATGAAGTTGATCATGAACAAGTGCAGATCAAACTGAACTGAGGTGGAACAATATAATACTGACCAATCATCATCATTATTGCTTAGCCATTTAATTTGCTGAGTGGAATAAGGGGTTATAATGATAGAAGGATGGATTCCAAAGACAGTAATGCAAGATTCTATTCCCTTAAATATTACTTGAGCAACAGCTTTGGGATATGATTGTAATATTTTAGCTGGTAGGAATAGGCATTAAGACTGCTCATGAGAACCTAGAAGCATTCCAACATTGAGAGAGAAGTTTGGAGAATAGCAGCTTGATAAATACCCTGTTTTAAAACTTGTATACTTGGAAAATATGAATACATTTAATATACAAGGAGTGACCATTTCACAATTACCTTGACACTTTAATCTTACTAAATTTAGTTTTTAAAGAAAAATTTAGACTCTGTAACATAGTACAATACTCTTAACAGTTGTTTAACCATAATTGTATAAACCCCAATTTTTAAGACTAATTGTTTTAAAGAATAAAACTTAATAGACACAAAGTTAAGAGTAAATTAGTGTTTCTAAGAAATCCTTGTTATTTTACCA
Organism: Sciurus carolinensis; assembly: GCF_902686445.1. Taxonomy (NCBI): domain Eukaryota; kingdom Metazoa; phylum Chordata; class Mammalia; order Rodentia; family Sciuridae; genus Sciurus; species Sciurus carolinensis. The sequence continues at coordinate 51,525,946 of NC_062223.1, read as the reverse complement.
TGTCATTTTACCATATAGATTAAACTTTGGCTTATATCAGAACATTAGTATTTCACCTTAGGAAAAACCTTAAATAGCTTTAGCTGTTTTACATACATACAACCAACTTAGTTACACACAGACTTGTTGAAACTTGTCCTTTACTTACACACAGACTTTTTTAGCACTTATTTAGACCCTCATGTATTTTATTATATAACACTTTTTTATCCAGAAAGATTTTCTTCTTCACTAAATATAGTTGTATTTTTAGAACCTTTTATTTTTTCTTTTTTATGTGTTGACCCCCTTTTGTTCACATTCTGAAACAACTCTTATGAAATTTCTGAATTTAGATAAATTACACCATTTTAACAAGATAAAATACTTTGTTGTTTATAGTACTCTAACTGAAACACAGTTGAAACCTTTAGAACCCTTTGTATATAGAATTGTACTTGTTAAGACATAACTCTTAGTAACCTTGTTTTTAGTCAAGATATTAGACAAGTGTCCTGAACAGTATTTGCTGTCTCTTTTCTGTTGAAGAAAGGTCCTAGAAACAATTGATATTAGACATTGTTTAACATCAACATTCCATTAGTTTGACCACCTAGAGACTTGTAAGTTATCTTTAAAGACATTTTACTTTTATTAATTTACTCAATTTAAATTGAACCTTTTTAAATCACGTGAATAAAAGTATTTGGATCCATTTTTAAATTTTAATTTTAGGAGCGCTCAGTTTTGATACAGACAAAACATGACATTAGACAGCACAACATCCACATAACACAAAATCAAAGGCCTTGTAACTTTATAGGTGAATCTCCATTGCAATGTAACAGATGTTTAAAAACTTTAGTTGAATAAAAAATAGAACCGATCAAAAAGAAAAAAAAAATCATTAACCTAGGTATGTAGGATCAAAATTATGAGCTCAAAAATACAGCATTAAAGAAAAACAAAACAAAACAAGAATCCTGGAAAATAAGTTAGTTTTGTGTAGCAGCCCAGAAGTTTAAAACGGACACCTTTTTTTTTTTTTTTTTTTTTTATCTTTAGGTTACTCCCCTTTCCCGCTGAGACTGCTGCAGTTCACATTCCAATGTAGGCTTCAGCAAGGCCAGGCAGGGGGGAGGGAGGATCACCCAGGACTTTTTAACCCTTTTTCTTCCTGGTTGAGAAATCAGGTTAGGTTTGAATGCAGAAAATCACAAAACATTATTTCTTACTACTTTTGAGGAATGGAGCTGCTGAGATCTCTGCCTAGGGGGATTGGACTCGGGGGAGGACTGCTTCAAGAACACGGGTGTTCCCTCCCTAGGTGGCCATGGAGCTGCGTGGAAGAGATCAGGAGGGGGGCCTTTTTCTGTCTCTTGTGATAGTTTCTCTTGATCAAACAATCCCTCATTTAAAAACCGAGGGGCTTTATCTTCTACAGTTTTTAAAAACTTCCTAGCTGAGGAAACCTTTAAAGGTGTTCCATTAGCCTTTAATAAAGCCTTTAATAGACCTTCCATGTGAACTCTAGACACCTCAGAACCCATGATTAATTTGCTGTGATCACTTTTCGCATACCAGTTTCAGTTCACTGGACCGCGTTCCGCTTGGTCCGGGTTGATTGATGGTGGTCTTTCACGCACCACTTTCACTTTAATATCTCTAATGTGGACCGCTTTTGGCTTAGTCCAGGGTGTAGCTGCCTTTTGCGTGCTACTTTCACTTTAATACTTTTAAGGTGGACTGCCTTTTGCTAGTCCACTCCGAGCCGCGTTTCGCTTAGCTCTGTCTCCGGACTGCCTTTCGCTAGTCCTTACTTTCACTTTAATCGGACCGCATTCCGCGTGTCCCCGGACCACCTTCCGTGTGTCCGGACTTTAATTGGACAGCATTCCGCGTGTCCCCGGACCACCTTCCGTGTGTCCTGACTTTAATTGGACCGCATTCCGCGTGTCCCCGGACCACCTTCCGTGTGTCCTGACTTTAATTGGACCGCATTCCGCGTGTCCCTGGACCACCTTCCGTGTGTCCTGACTTTAATTGGACCGCATTCCGCGTGTCCTGATAGTCGCTTTACCGCGAACGTCAAGGCTGCCTTTATCACTCCTTTTTTATTATTTATAACATTAATCTCTAAAACTTACCTAGGTAGTTGCTGTTGGTTTGTTGTTTCCCGGGTCGGGTTTCGGCACCACTTATCGCGTTCCCTGCCCGCAGAGAAACACGACACCTGGTTGAAGTTTCAATGCTTTATTGCGCGCTGTCCTTCTGCTTCTATTGTTTCTTTTTCTTATCCTATTTCTCTCCCCCAGCAGGGAAGTTACAGACCTTATATAGGTAAAACCACCAATCAAAGGAGAGCACACGAGGGAAAAGCGTGGACAGATACAGAGAGCCAAGCAGGGCATACCGAGATCATGCGTTGTACATGAGACCAGAGAACCAGTCATAAAGACTTCCTTAAAATGATGTCAGATGTTTGTGCAAAAGTTAACTGCTCTGGCTCACTGCCAGGCGCCATCTTAGCCACACCTAGGGCCAGGGGTCCCGGGTACCCTGACATTTGTAAATTCAAAAAATTATACATGACTCTTTTATAGTGGCTATATTCATAATTTCCTCAAACTGGAAAACAACCTGAATTCCAAATGTATATCAACTAGAAAAAGACAAGCAAATCCATTTCTATACATATATGTCCACAAATGAATCTTAAACACGTACTCATTAAAAAAAAAACATACATATTGGAATACTATATGATTCTAGAAAAGACAAATATAATCTTAATGATATTACAGAATAGTAGTCAATATGACTAAAATTGAAAACAGTGCTGGAGAATGCTCATGGAAACATTTGGGGCATAATAGATATATTATTTTTATTTTTCTTTACTGTGATGATGGTTATATAACTGTACAATCGCTATATGCAGAGTGCAGTGTTGCATGTCTGTAATTCCAGTGACTGGGGAGGACGAGGGAAGAGGATCACAAATTCAGAGCCAGCCTCAGCAACCTAGCCAGGCTATATGCAACTTAGTGAGACCCTGTCTCAAAAAAAAAAAAAAATTAAAAAAGAAAAGAAAGAATGAATATGTGGCTCAGTGGTAAAGCACCCCTGGGTTCAATCTGCAGTAAAAAAAAAAAAAATCACTGCACACTTAATAAGGATGTATTTATTATATATTAACTTTGTCTCAATGTGTTATTAAAACTACATTTGTTTAATTCTCAGTGGGCAGAGATAGGAGACTCCTCACCTGGCACAGACCATACCTGGTTGTCATCTTCACAAATATACAGTCTTATTCCCTAGTTAATCATAGGTGTCTTCTTGCATCTCTGCTTGAACTTTGTTCCTATTTCCTGATTATTACACTACTTCAGCTTTCTCTCTCTGGGTTGTTTATGTTCAAATTTTTTCTCTGATTTTGGATGAGAACACAGTCTCTGTCTTTGTGACTGCCAAATCTGCCACTTCAAAGTTATTTTCGTCCTCAGAGTAGTACTTTAATACTAATTCTCTCATCCATTTCAGGCTCTCACAACCAATGTTGTTATGGCAAAATAATATTTAACTCAATTAGTAGTTCATGTTTGTGACCTTTTACTACTTCTATTGCATGATTAATATTTTCTTTAAAAATAAATTGCAAAGCAATTTAGGATGGAGAAGGTTATGGTGGAACCATCTATTGGGATCAAAAAAAATGGGCAAGGATGTTTTCATTCTACAGAATTGAAGTGAACTGGGGAGATCACATAAGGCATTAAAGAATTAAGGCTTTATGTAGTGTTTGGAATTGTATTTGCTATAAGACAACTATAATGACTGATTGATAGAATACAAATACTCAGTAGTACCACTTTATCCACAACTTTGCTTTTCACAGTTTCAATTACCTGAGATCAACTGAGATATGAAAATATTTATTGAAAAATTCCTGAAATAATTAAATTACAACATTTAAATAGCATTTCTTATAGCATAGTGTTATAATTGCTCTACTTTATTATAGTTATTATTAATCTCTTACTGTATCTGATTTATATATTGAACTTCATCATAGATAGTTATTCATAGGAAAATATATAGTACATATAAGGTAGAGTACTATTCATGGGTTCAGTCATCCAGTGGGGGTTTTATTTATTTTTATATTTTTTTATTATTATTATATACAAATGGGATACATGTTGTTTCTCTATTTGTACATGGAGTCAAGGCATACCATTTGTGTAATCATACATTTACATAGGGCAATGGTGTTTGATTAATTATTTTTTTTCCTCCCCCCCCTCCCACCCGTCTTTTCCCTCTATACAGTCCTTCTTTCCTTCATTCTTACCACACTCCTTATCCCTAACCCTAAACTTAACCCTAACCCTAATGCTAACCCCTCCCACCCCCCATTATATGTCCTCATCCGCTTATCAGCGAGATCATTCGTCCTTTAGTTTTTTGAGATTGACTTATCTCACTTAGCATGATATTCTCCAATTTCATCCATTTGCCTGCAAATGCCATAATTTTATCATTCTTCATTGCGGAGTAATATTCCATTGTATATACATGCCACAGTTTCTTTATCCATTCATCAACTGAAGGGCATGTAGGTTGGTTCCACAATCTGGCTATTGTGAATTGAGCAGCAATGAACATTGATGTGGCTGTATCTCTGTAGTATGCTGATTTTAAGTCCTTTGAGTATAGGCCAAGGAGAGGGTTAGCTGGGTCAAATGGTGTTTCCATTCCAAGCTTTCTGAGGAATCTCCATACTGCTTTCAAGAGTGGCTGCACTATTTTGCAACACCACCAGCAATGTATGAGTGTTCCTTTTTCACCACATCCTCGCCAACACCTATTGTTGCTTGTGTTCTTGATAATCGCCATTCTAACTGGGGTGAGATGAAATCTTAGGGTAGTTTTGATTTGCATTTGCCTTATTACTAGAGATGTTGAACATTTTTTCATATATCTGTTGATTGCTTGTACATCTTCTTCTGTGAAGTGTCTATTCATTTCCTTAGCCTATTTGTTGATTGGATTATTTGAATTCTTGGTGTAGAGTTTTTTGAGTTATTTATAGATTCTGCAAATTAGCGCTCTATCTGAAGTATGGTTGGCAAAGATATTCTCCCACTCTGTAGGCTCTCTCTTCACATTGCTGATAGTTTCCTTTGCTGAGAGAAAGCTTTTTAGTTTGAATCTATCCCAGTTGTTGATTCTTGCTTTTATTTCTTGTGCTATGGGAGTCCTGTTAAAGAAGTCTGATCCTAAGCCAACAAGTTGAAGATTTGGACCTACTTTTTCTTCTATAAGATGCAGAGTCTCTGGTCTGATTCCGAGGTCCTTGATCCATTTTGAGTTGAGTTTTGTGTAGGGTGAGAGAAAGGGGTTTAATTTCATTCTGTTGCATATGGTTTTCCAATTTTCCCAGCACCATTTGTTGAAGAGACTATCTTTTCTCCATTGCATATTTTTGGCCCCTTTGTCTAGTATGAGAAAATTGTATTTATTTGGGTTTGTGTCCATGTCCTCTATTCTGTACCATTGATCTACCTGTCTATTTTGGTACCAATACCATGCCGTTTTTGTTACTATTGCTTTGTAGTAGAGTTGAAAATATGGCATTGCAATACCCCCTGCTTTGCTCTTCCTGCTAAGGATTGCTTTAGCTATTCTGGGTTTCTTATTCTTCCAGATGAATTTCATAATTGCTTGCTCTATTTCTGCAAGGTACATCATTGGGATTTTAATTGGAATTGCATTGAATCTGTATAGCACTTTAGGTAGTATGGCCATTTTGACAATATTAATTCTGCCTATGCAGGAACATGGGAGATCTTTCCATCTTCTAAGGTTTTCTTTAATTTCTTTCTTTAGTGTTCTATAGTTCTCATTGTAGAGGTCTTTCACCTCTTTTTTGAGATTGATTCCCAAGTATTTTATTTTTCTCGATGCTATTGTGAATGGGGTAGTTTTCCTAATTTGTCTTTCTGAAGATTCATCACTTATGTATAAAAATGCATTGGATTTATGAGCATTGATCTTGTAACCTGCTACTTTACTGAATTCACTTAAGAATTCTAAAAGTTTTCTGTTGGAATTTCCAGGTTCCTCTAAATATATAATCATGTCATCAGTGAACAGGGATAGTTTGAGTTCTTCTTTTCCAATTTGTATCCCTTTAATTTCTTTGGTTTTTCTAATTGCTCTGGCTAGAGTCTCAAGGACAATGTTGAATAGAAGTGGTGAAAGAGGGCATCCCTGCCTTGTTCCAGTTTTTAGGGGAAATGCTTTCAGTTTTTCACCATTCATGGGCTTAATGTAGATGGCCTTTATAATGTTAAGGAATGTTGTCACTACCCCAAAACTAGTGTTTTGAGCATGAAGGGATGCTGTATTTTATCGAATGCTTTTTCTGCATCTATTGAAATAATCATGTGATTCTTAACTTTAAGTCTGTTGATATGGTGAATGACATTTATTGATTTCCGAATGTTGAACCAACCTTGCATCCCTGGGATAAAACCCACTTGATCCTGGTGCACTATCTTTTTAATATATATTTGTATGCGATTTGCTAAAATTTTGTTGAGAATTTTTGCATCAATGTTCATTAAGGATATTGGTCTGAAATTTTCTTTCCTCGATGTGTCTCTATCTGGTTTAGGTATCAGGGTGATATTGGCTTCATAGAACGAGTTTGGGAGGGTTCCCTCCTCTACTATTTCATGGAATACTTTGAGGAGTATTGGAATGAGCTTTTCTTTAATGGTTTTGTAGAACTCAGCTGAGAACCCATCTGGTCCCAGACTTTTCTTTGTTGGTAGACTTTTGATGACCTCTTGATTTTATTGCTTGAAATTGATTTATTTAAGTTGTTTATGCCTTCTTCGTTCAGTTTAGATAATTCATATGTCTCTAGAAACTTTTTGATGTCTTCGAGGTTTTCTTTTTTGTTGGAGTATAGATTTTCAAAATAGCTTCTAATTATGTTTTGTATTTCAGTCGTGTCTGTTGTGATGTTTCCTTGTTCATTCCGAATTTTAGTAATTTGAGTTTTCTCCCTCTTTCTCTTTGTTAGTGTGGCTAAGGGTTTATCAATTTTATTTATTTTTTCAAAGAACCAACTATTTATTTTGGTAATTTTTCCGATTGTTTCTTTTGTTTCGATTTCGTTGATTTCGGCTCTGATTTTAACTATTTCCTGTCTTCTACTACTTTTGGTATTGGTCTGCTTTTCTTTTTCTAGGGCTTTGAGCTGTAGTGTTAAGCCGTTTATTTGTTGATTTCTACTTCTTTTGTTGAATGCGACCAATGAAATAAATCTTCCTCTAAGTACTGCTTTCATAGTGTCCCAGAGATTTTGATATGATGTGTCTTTGTTCTCGTTTACTTCTAAGAATTTTTTTATTTCCCTCTTGATGTCTTCTGTTATCCATTCATCATATAATAGTGTATTATTTAATCTCCAGGTATTGGAAAAATTTCTGTTTTTTATTCTGTCATTATTTCTAATTTCAATCCATTATGATCTGATAGAGTACAAGGTAGTATCTCTATCTTCTTGTATTTGCTAACAGTAGCTTTGTGGCATAAAATATGGTCTATTTTAGAGAATGATCCATGTGCTGCTAAGAAGAAAGTGTATTCGTTCTTTGTTGGATGGTATATTCTATATATGTCTGTTAAGTCTAAAGTGTTGATTGTGTTATTGAGATCTATGGTATCTTTATTCAATTTTTGTTTGGACGATCTATCCAGTGGTGAGAGAGGTGTGTTAAAATCACCTAGTATTATTGTGTTGTGGTCTATTTGATTTCTGGAATTGAGAAGGATTTGTTTGATGTATGTGGATGAGCCAATGTTCGGGGCATAGATATTTATGATTGTTATGTCTTGCTGATTTATGCTTCCCTTAAGCAGCATGTAATGTCCTTCTTTATCCCTTCTGACTAATTTTGGCTTGAAGTCCACATTATGTGAAATGAGGATGGATACTCCAGCTTTTTTGCTGTGTCCGTGTGCATGGTATGTTTTTCCCCATCCTTTCAGCTTTAGTCTATGGGTATCTCTTTCTATAAGATGAGTGTCTTGCAGGCAGCATATTGTTGGATTTTTCTTTTTAATCCAATCTGCCCTTATATGTCTTTTGATTGATGAGTTCAGGCCATTAACATTCAGGGTTATTATTGTGGTATGATGATATGTATTCCCAGTCACTTGACTCATATTTGTTTTTAGACATGATTTGGTTTCTCCTTTATTTGGCTATTCCTTTAGGCTAGCGCCTCCTGTTGCTGATTTGCATCGTTGTTTTTCATCTCTTCCTCATGGAATATTTTGCTGAGAATGTTCTGTAATGCTGGCTTTCTTTTTGTAAATTCCTTTAGCTTTTGTTTATCATGGAAGGATCCTATTTCATCGTCAAATTTGAAGGTAAGTTTTGCTGGGTATAAGATTCTTGGTTGGCATCCATTTTCTTTCAGGGCTTGGTAACTGTTGTTTCAGGTCCTTCTAGCTTTTAGGGTCTGGATTGAAAAATCTGCTGATATTCTTATTGGTTTCCCTCTGAATGTAATTTGATTCTTTTCTCTCACGGCCTTTAACATTCTGTCTTTATTTTGTATTTTAGGTATTTTTGTAATAATGTGCCTTGGTGTGGGTCTGTTGTAATTTTGTATATTTGGAGTCCTATAAACCTCTGTACTTGGTTTTCCATTTCATTATTCAGGTTTGTGAAATTTTCTGTTATTATTTCATTTAATAGATTGTTCATTCCTTTGGTTTGTTTCTTTAAGCCTTCCTCAATCCCAATAATTCTTAAATTTGGCCTTTTCATGATATCCCATAATTCTTGTAGATTCTGTTCATGATTTCTTACCATCTTCTCTGTTTGGTCAACTTTGTTTTCAAGATTAAATATTTTGTCTTCAATGTCTGAGGTTCTGTCTTCCAGGTGTTCTATCCTATTGGTTATGCTTTCTATGGAGTTTTTAACTTGGTTTATTGTTTCCTTCATTTGAAGGATTTCAGTTTGTTTGTTTGTTTTTTTTTTTCAGTATCTCTAACTCTGTATTGAAATGATCTCTTGCTTCCCGTTTTTGGTCTTTTAACTGTTGATTGGTGTGATCATTTAATGCCTGCATTTGCTCTTTCATCTCCTCCTTCAATGCCTGCATTTGCTCTTTCATCTCCTCATTTGCTTACCTGATTGTTTTAATTATGTACATTTTGAACTCCCTTTCTGACATTTCTTCTGCTGTGCTGTCATTGGGTTTTATTGATGTAGTATCTAGGTTTGTTTGGGACATTTTCTTCCCTTGTTTTCTCATTTGGTCAGCTGTCCGTGGGACCCTGAGATATTGCAGATTTCCTCTATTGGCTTATAGTGTCCCGGTAGATTTCCAGTGTATCACCTCCCAGTCTTCAGTAGCCTGAAGTCTTGGAGGAACTTGATAATGCATTGCTTCTGAAGAAAGCTGCCCCTAGCCCCCTACTGGTTCCAGGGCTTGGAGCTGGCTCTGTGCAGAAAGGCTCTCACTGGAGGCCTGCACCGTGCAGCTGGCTGTTTGGGAGGAGCCCACCGCCGGAGTGTGGAAGGCTACCTGGGGAAGACTCTAGCTGCCCTGCTCTGCTCTGATAAGCCACCCCTATCTGTGCCTGCCACCCAGGCCACGTTTTGCACAGTGGGGTAGACTCACCCCGTGACTCAATTTTTGTTCAAGTCTCTCAATGCCTCCCCTTCTTGAGTCCTGGGTTCTGGAGCGACTGGAGATGCAGTCACCCTCTAGGCCACCATCTTGGATCGCCCCATGGAAAGAGCCTGAGGCCGGAGTGTGCACAGCCTCCTGGAGAAGTCTCTGGCTGCCCTGCCCTGATCCCAGAGGCTGCTTGGGGATCGAAGCTCTCCGTTGGCTCGGGGACTTGTGGCTGGCTCTGTGTAGAAAGCCTCTCACTGGGCGGTCTGCTCCGAGAAGCTAGCCTTGAAAGGCGCCTCCCACCGCAGGGGTCCAGTCTGCTTGGGGAAGTCTCTGGCTGCCCTGTCCTGGTCCCTGAAGCCACTTGTGGGCTGGAGCACCCTGCGCTGGCTGCGGACTTGGAGCTTGTTCTGATCAGAAAGGCTCTCACTAGGGGGCCTGCTCTGAGAACCTGGAGAAGCTAGCTGTGTGGGAGGGACCCACCGCCGGAGTGTGCAGGGCTGCCTGTGCAAGACTCTAGCTGCCCTGCCCTGCTCCGATAAGCCACCTCTATCTGGACCTGCCACCCGGGCCGAGCTTTACCCAGTGGGCAGGCTCACCTGTGGCTCTGTTTTAGTCCGAGTCTCTCAATGCCTCCCCTTCTTGACTCTGGGTTCTGGAGCGACTGGGGATGTAGTCACCCTCTAGTCTGCCATCTTGGATCCCAGTGGGGGTTTTAGAATGTATTTTCCTCTGATAGGGGTTAACTAGTCAATGGTCCTAGAACATTCTTATGAGTAGAACAAGCTACACAATGTATATCACTGAGAGATTATTTTCTTTAAAATATTATATCTGTATTTTAATTGTTATTAATTGAAAGTATGTCTACTGTATAATTTATGTGAGCTAGATTATTTGTAAGTGAAGACTGCATTCCTGTTTTGAGACAGGCAAGGACTTTGCAGTTTGCAGTGTTATAGAGGAATAGACTAGTTGTGATGATAGAGTTGAAAGTAAACTTTATTCTAATTTTGTATTTCTCTATACATGATTAAAATCCATTCATGGAACATATTCCTGGGCAGGATTATGACAGAATCTCATCCTCCTTGTTTATATAGTAATGAGAACATTACTGAAGTGAGTAGTATTCTCCCTAACAATGCTATATAACATGGAAATCATAGATGAATTCCTCTCAAAGAAAATCAATATGGCATTAAAAATGGAAATAGATACTAACACCCCCCCCTGAAAAACAAAGAGGAAATCTATCAAATAAATAAAAGAGGGACAAACCTTCAATCCTTATGTGGAAGTTATGTGGATGTTCTATACAACAATATGAAAAACCACAGCCACGCTAAGTGTAGAATCAGGGACAGTCCCCTGACAGGCAAACATGTTTACTACCTGTCTGTTTCGATTTGTCTTTACTGCTTTCTGAAGCTTTCAGTTTGAAAACTGACTCACTTAACAAACAGGCTGCCTGATAAAGCATGCCTTAGAACCATATTTCAAAGCAGAGAAATAAAGCGATTGAAAGACTATCTCCTATGAACATAGGCTGGGAATATTTTTTTCTTCAATAACTAAACTGTAAATGCAACCAAATAGTCTTTTGCATTGGCAAGACACAGAGGTGTATATTTTCAAATCTAATTCTTATAATCATGGAAAAGAAGAAAGAAAAAAATTTGATTTGCAGAGTGATCACAGTAAAAGAGGACCTCTTCATTCAGTGAAATTTCAAAAATAGAATAAATCCCTTTGGGTTTGATATCATGAGAAATATATTATCTCTGCTCCACATTAGAAGATAATTCCCAATATCTTTTGGATATTGCTATTTAAAATTGTTTTCATTTTTTTTCCATTTTAAGTAAGGTATTTATGAATCTATTTCTATGGTGTTAATGCTTTAAAAACACTCCATTTCTCCCACTGCCACGGCTTATGGTTCCAAAGAAAGGGTTCCAAGTAACAGCTGCATTCCATAAATAATTTCATTTGGTTTGCAAGGGCAAATGCTGCAAAAATTTTTGATCATGAAGAATTACAGTGCTAACAAAGGAGTGATTGAGAGAGAGGTTCAGAGTGAGAACTATTTTGTCATAAAGTCTTCGATTTTTGGACATTCTACTATCAGCTTTGGAATAAGAAGGTAATGCCATTGCAGTGGTTTTTAATAAAGGAATTGATTACAATGCCTGACAGCAAACAACACGGGACATTTCTCAAAGAATCATTCCTCTGCTCATTACTGCATTTGCCATGAATAGTCTCACTGCCCTTGGATGGTATGCTGTACACTGTATAAAGATCAGGACTTCATATTCTGGGTTTCTTAGGATAGCCCTACGTATTTACTCATAGCTTTCCTTTCTCTCAATCTATTTCAGAAATGCCTATGGGCAAAATACATGATTCAAATTGTCCGAACAGATGTTTAAAAGCAAATGTTAAGATGGTTAAAAAATTCTGTTGCAAAGTACCAGAATGAATAGACTTGAGTTTTTCAACAGTGAGGTGTAAATTTCAGAATTAATAGATACATTCTGTCCACTAAACTACCTTGTCTTTCCTCTAAACCACCTTGTCTGACAAAGGAGCTGATTCAGAACACATGGTGATTGATGATTCCCCTTCAGCTAAATATATCACTGATTTTTTCAGACATTTCTACTGCTGAGTGGAGATCCTGTATGTGCAGTTGAACCTAGAGGAATATCTAAATCATTAGAAATGTGTAGGAGCACCATGACTGATATGAACTAAAAGGAAGGCATGTCACATTTATTTATTGTATGACCTTTTGGCCACACCCTTTTGGTGTGTAAGGGAAATTGCAAGATGGACAAAAAAATGATTTTCTAAAAGAAAAAAGCCAAAGAACCAGTATTTCTAACACACTTATTTTATACTGATGAGGCATCCCATGATAAAAAATATAACATCACTGTTATAATCACACGGTGAAATGAGGATGTCTGCTGCAGGTGTGTGCAAGTAGCTTGAATCTGTATCTCTGAGCACTATGTAAACTTTTAGCTTAAAGAATTTACACCATGCTGATCATTTGTCTTGCATTCATTGATGACTAATCTTAGACTTCTTTGAAGTACCTGATCTTGCAAAATAAAGTTAGTGAAGTCTAATAGAAAAGTAATATTTTGCAAAAGCCTGTAACCTGTGAAGAGGTGCAATTTGGCTGGAGTGATCCTGAATGAAATTAAATCACCCACCAACTCCCTTGGCTAATGCCTCTTCTCTGGTGTTGGTTGTTAAGTAGATAAATGACAATACCCTTTCAGACTAAGTGACTTTTGCCCAATTTCCCTTTTTGTTTTATTTGAATTCCATTAATGTCAGAAAATATCTTCCTTTACATTTCTCTCTTCCAATGGCCAAAGCTTTAACTATGCAGGTACTTTGTAACAATTATTTTGTATGTAGAAATTTCAGGAATGCAGTAAAACTTATTTAGCTTTGATGGAAGAATGAAGATTTTTATCTTTTGCTGCTTTGTTTTGCAAATTCAGTAAATTGGTTGAATTTAGTTTTATAATGTGTTCTTTTTCTGTGGAATAACTGGCTTATTCTAAGATAACTCAATTGAAAAAGAGGAAAACTGATTTTAACTTTACCCTAGAGAATCGTAGGCAGGTAGGATTTGAAGTGGTATAAAATGTCATTATTGAAGCAAAAAATACCCTTGTATTCATACTCTACTTCAGAATCCCATCTACTCAAATAGCACAGAGCCCAGAATTCTCTGGACTTAGAAGCTAATTCATACTAATTAAATTTCACTGAAGGTTATTGGGTAGAAGCATAGTGTCTTCACATGACACCAGAGCCAGACTCCAAATGACTGCAAATGTAATGACTTCCTTCGGTGAAAATAAGTAACCTAGATTAACTCAATCCTATGGTATGTGTGTGTGCGCTCATGTGTATATGAAGTGTATACCTATAAAGGGCAATTGGGAGAAAGTTCAGAAAATCTGAGTTGGACTACTTATTATGTAATACTAAGGGTTTTTCTTGGGTCATAAAAATGGTATTTTGATTATGTGAAAGAATGCACCTATTTTTAAGATTTGCTTCATAGAATTGGTGGTTAAAACATCATTATATCAGCAAATTAATTTGAGAAGTTCTAGACAAAGGTGTGTACTCCACCTGTGTTTACTAATTTCTAATAAAAACAGAAGATTAGCACAAAATATTACTGTGCTTAATTTTTGCCTGTGGTATATGATACTAATGATCCATTTCTTCATAATCAAATCAGTTAAGGTCTGATTTACAAATTCAGTCCAATAATTGAACTATGATGGATTGATGCTGAGAGGATACATGAAGCTAAAATCATTAGACCAATTTTATGTACCTGATATTCAAAAACAAGTAAATAAAATAGCCAAATAACTAAGCAGTGTTTATTCATTCATTTCTAGTAATGCCTTTCTTAGCCAAATATTTCATTATAGAGTCCATGGTCATTGTCAGGTTAAGAATATAGGAAAAAAAACTAAACACAGGAAAATTCAAAGTAAGTAAAAACTTGGATCTGAGACTGACATCATCAGTAGGTTGCAGATAGTGCTCAAATCAGAATCAGAGACTCTCTGGAGCAGAAATGAAGCCCCAGAGGTCATGGGAATATATTTAGAATTCAGGCCATCAGACAACATAGGTAAGAAGGAATAGCCAGGAGATGGCACATCTTCATCTACTGTCCTAGTAGCCAGTTCCACTCTCTCCCTCAACAGTTAAGTCCTAGCCATTATCAATTATTACAAGGTTTTGCATGCATATGTCCTCCAGAAAGTATATGCTTTTTACAGTATGTCATTGTCTTCCTACTATGGTTTCCCTTCTTCAATTCTGTGAAGTCCTCTCATCTTTCCATTTCTGCCCCACGTTATTTCTGATATTTCTTCACTTCATCCTATGGTGGAGAGGATGTTACTACTCTTCCTCTGTGAATAGGCACTTTAGTCTGTCACAGAACATGCACTGTATCTCCTTCTCAGTCCTTTCACCTGTCTCTCCTACTGATCTGTGGCTGCCACCAGCTTGGACTCATAAATGTGTAAACTTTATATACTTAATGCATACCTGGTCTAAGATGAACCAACAGATGGAAGAAATTTTAGCATTAGAAATTGCATCTCTGTCTGAACCATGTTATGAACTGTGAAGGTCATGATGGACTTATAACCAAAAAGGATGCAACACAAATTTCCTCACATCTACAATCATAAGTATTGCTTGGTATTTTAGAAAATTTTTGTTAAATTCTTACAGGTAATATAAAAGAAATATTTTATTTCCAACTCACTTTTATTTAAACTTATTCCAACTTTTGCCTATTCAATGTTGTGGGTGAAAAGTGAGATAGTGAAGTTTTAATTCCATCTTTTTTTTTATTGTTTTACTCTGTGAAATCTCACAATAACCTAAAGCAGAATGAAAAATTTCCATAATGTAAATAACCTCTGCTAAGCATAGGCTCTCTACTGCATCAATGAGAGTGACCTATATCATTGAGAGAAATTCTATGTAATTTGGATTGTCTATTATAATTGAAAAGGTAGGGCATCTTGTTAAAAATAGGGAAAGGATAGTATTAAAGTTATTAATGCATTAGGATTTTTCCTTTACAAATATTTATTTCTTATAAAACAGTCATATAGGAATAACAACATAAACTTACAAACTTGAGGTCATATTTTTATATTATAAAATAAATAATGCTACGTTATTAACATGGTATTTACAAGATTCTTCTAGCCTATATTATTGAAAAATTACTTTTTAATTATCAAGATCTAGATGTAATTTCTACATCTAGAAATTTATTTTCAATCAATATTTTTGAGTGCAACATGAGTTGCTCTTGGCAAAGGAAAGCAAGATGGCAAATGATTTTTTTTCTCTAATTTTTATTTTGAGAAGGATGTTTCTGGTGATATGACTTTTAGTGGAGTTATTAAGAATTTTTATAGGCTATGACAATATCTGGATAAATTTCTGATATAATATTTAAAAATGTAAATTTTATGCATCTGTACATTGATTCTCTTGGATCAATTTTTTAAAAAAGAGTCTTCATTCTTTTATGTTAGAATTTATGCAAAAAGAATTTCTGTTTTTAGATATAACATAGAATATTTGAAACCATTGATATACCTGGTGATATATATGAGGAAGTTAAAATGATTCAATATAAAGTACTCCTGAACTCAAGTTTTGGGCATAAATACTTTGATTCTCACTTACAAGTAATGAGCCTAGTAGACAAAATTAAGCTAAAATTAATGATATTCTTGAGTCAGATTGTATTAATATCAAATCCTCAAGACAAGGAATAAACATTTTCAATCATATTAAGTGTCTGTTCAAAAGTAACTACATATTTACATAACAGCAGTCATACTTTAATAATAATAACATGTATGATACAATATTTCATATTAGAAATCAAATCCATAGAGAGTAGAGTCCAAAGCAAGGAATGGAGTTCAGGCACTGTATTCAGCAGTTACAAATAAAGAATAGTAAGGATGGAGGAAAAGAGATATAAAAAGAGAAAAGTCTGCACCAATGTAAAGTGAAGCAAAGCAGAGCCAGCAAGTGCTGCCTGTTACTGCTGAAGGAATAGTGGGCTTTATGATAAGCGCACTCACTGACCCGTGGGAATTCTCCACAGGGCTACAGAAAGAAGTTGTTTCTCCTAGGAAGAGGCAAAGAAGAGGATTGCTGTCTGACCTCCCCGACATCTCCTGTTTCCCACTGTTCCAAGTACACCTCAAAGGAAATTAACTTTTATTGACTTCAGTGTTGCCTGAAAAGACTCTTTCAGTGGATGCTCAGAATGTGAGATCTCACACCCATGGTGTAACGTTTTTTTCAAATACAAAAGTGGAGGGGTAATCCACAGTAACTGTGGCTTAGACAAAATGAAGGGGCAAGAACATAAGCAAGAAGGAAACAGTTGAGGGAACTGAATACAGTACTCACAAGACCTAGTCTAGCACAAGAAGTTCAAGCTTACTTATGAACAGAGACTAATCAATATAAGAATAGTTAGAAATATTAACTTTTTTGCAGAAGGAGATAATTTCTCTAAAATTACTATAAAATAGTTGATTTCATTTAGGACTCAAATAAAGGGATCATAAGGAAAATATCTGATGTGCAAGGCCACATGGTTGAGACCTATTCATTCAAAATTTAACAAAAACTTTCTGTTAAATTGAGTAAAGATCATAAAATTGATTAGAATAATTAAGAACAATATCAAAAATTTTTAGACTTTTTAAAATCTGATAAAATCTGTTCTAATAACATTTTAAATGTACTTTGGAATCAAAAACAAATAATATTATTTCATTACTAAGAGATTCTTGCTGTTTTTCAGCTTGGGGCTTCATTTTTTGGGGATCAGGGATAGTTAGTATTGAACCCAGGGGTGATTTACCACTGAGATACATCCCCAGCCTTTTAAATTTATTTTTTATTTTAAGGTAGGGTCTTGTTAAGTGGCTTACAGGTTTGCTAAATTGCTGAGCAACTTGACCAGTTGGAGGTGAACTTGCAACCCTTCTGCCTGAGCTTCCAAAGTCACTGGGATTACAGGTATAGCTTGGCACCACATTTTACAATATCAGGTAAGGGACAATTAAAATATTACCCAGCTTAATATTCTCTGGGTGGTACACTCCTTTGCAATATTCTTTTGGGCAGAATAGTAGCTGATTCAAAGACTTCCTACACAGGAAAAACTTGACACATTCAAAGAATTGATATAAAGCAGTATGACTTATATTCTTGTATTCTTATTTGATTATTATTTAAGTTTAAAAAAAAGGGAAGTTTTTTGCTTCCATTTGAATTTTAGGATTGCTTTTCTATTTTTATGGCATTGGGATATTGAGAAGAAATGAACCAAATTTGTAGATTGCTTGGGGAGAATGGAGATTTTAACAACACAATATCTGCCTATTCATAAACACATTTATTTCCATTTATTTGTATCTTCTTTCATTTATTTCACTGATATTTCATAGATTTCCATATACAAGATTTTTGCCCCCCTGGATTAATTCATAAATATTTTATTCTTTTTTGATGATATTTATTATAAATGGTAGTTTCATTTTTGAGTTTTCCATGTTAATACATAGAAGAATAGCAAATTTTATATCATGAAGGTTTATTGAACTTATGTCTTGATTCTAACATGGGTTTTCTCATGGATTATTTTTAGGGTTTTGTCTATATAAAATCATATCATGTGAAAACAGATAATTTTACCTTTTCCTTCCCAGTTTGGATGCCTTCTATTTCTTTATCTTGTTGCTCTGGCTATGACTTCCAAACCTGTGTTGGTTGAACAAAAGATCTGAATGCAGACATAATTGCTTTGATCCTGATTTTAAAGTGGAATACGTTAGCTATCAAACTCAAAACAAATACTGTACGGTTCCACTTGACATGCACGGCCATTATTGTGTGGAGAAACATTATGTCTATACCTAATTTATTGAAAGGTTTTGTCACTAAAGCATACTGAATTTTTTTCAAATACACTTTCTGTGTTTATTGAGATGATCATATTTTCCTTTATTCTCCTAAAGTGGTATATCTCATTTATCCATTCTATGCATTGAATGATCTTTTATGTGCTGTTGAATAGGCTTGCTAATATTTTGTTGAGACTGCATACTTTTCCAGCAAAAAATTGGCTTATAGTTTTCTTTTTCATTAAATTCTTATTCAGCAAACCATACTTGCACATATTTATTGCATACAAACAGATGTTTTGAAACATGTATAAAACAGAATGATTAAATCCAGTGACTGAACACATCCATTCTAGTTATTAGCTTTCAGATATTTTTCTTTTCCATGATATATAATTTATTATGTTTAGGTGGCATGGTTCTCAAAATTTATCCATTTCTTCTGTTATTCAATCCTTTAGCATATAATTGTTTATATTTGTCTCTTATTATCCATTTTATTTCTGTAACATCAATTCCAGTGTATCCTCCTTCATTCCTGTTTTAAGTTGAATGTTTTCTTTTTTCCTTAGGTAGTATAACAAAATGTTTGACAATTTTCTTTTCCTAAAAACAGTCTGTAAGCAATATCCAAAATACATAAAAACCCTATAATTCAATAGTATGAATTAATAAATAACCCAACATTTAAGATGATAAGAAGACTTGAATAGTTATTTCTCCAAAGAAAACATGCAAGTGTCCACCAGATACATTGAAAGATGTTCACCTTCACTTATAGTCACAGAAGTACTAGTATGAGCCAAAATGAAATATCACCTCATTTCTATTTAGTATTAACTATCCAAGAAAAAAATAACTAATATTAGCAAGGATGTAGATAAATTAGTACACTTGTGCATTATTCATGGGAATATAAAATGGCATAGCCACTTTGGGAAAGAGTGAGTCAGTTCTTCCATACTCAGAAATAGAAAGAACTATCACATGATAGCTAAGAGAGTTGAAATAAGACCTGGAAAAGATAACTCTACTCCCATGTTCATGTAGCATTCACAGGTCAATAGATGAAGAAAAACTGTTAGGCACAATGGAATATAATTAAATTTAATGAATAAGTCATGGAAGAATAAATACTGCTTGATTGCACTTATATGAGGTATCCAAAATAATCAATATTAGAGACACACAAAGTAGAGTTGTAGTTCCCAAGGCCAGGATAGGGGGTAGAAATGGGGAATTGATTTTTAATAGGTATAAAGTTTCAATTAAGCAAGATAAATAAGCCCTAGACATCTACTGTATAGTACTGTGTCCACAGTTTATGATATTATATTCTGCACTTAACTAAACATTAACAAGATGAATTTCATATCAAAGTTTCTCCCCACAACAGAAAAATGATTATGGTATGAAAATATGGGAAATTAAGCAAGAAGACTGAGAGACTGTGGTAAAAAAATTGGTACAAGTACTTGTTAGGAATATGGACTAGTTTTAAACTATATATATATATACATACATATATGTTAATTGAAAGATTATCCAGCATAGTTCAATGCATGTTCATGTATCTTTTATGGGAATAGAGAGTAAAATAATGCAAAATTCACTCTTTTTGGTAATGATTCACTTTGAAGCACAATCTTGGGAAGTGTTTAATAAATGTTTATTTCAAATTATGCACTCAGGATGTACTATTAGAATTATATAGGTCTAGATCTCATATTCTAGATCTGACTTTGGAAAAAGATATAATCTGTCTGTAAATTCCTTTACAAATAAATCAAAGATGATTTATTCCTCTATGACTCCTCTCAAGTGGTAAGCAAAACCACGAATGAGAATTACTAAGTACAGGGCCTGGCATTTAGCAGATAATCAATGTATATCAACATATTTTCCCTATATTCTGAATAATTGAAACAGGAATGAAAATCCAGAAAAAAACTCTTACATGCATGGCCAATTAATTTTAAGCAAAGGTATAGATTTAATTCAATTGTGAAAGAAGTTTTTTCAACAAGGTGTGCTGCAACAACTGAATAACCACACACAAAGAATTAATCTGGACAACTAAATCCAGCTATATGTAAAAATTAACTAAAAAGGGATTGATGAATGGGAAATAAGGAATAAAACTATGACACTCTTAAAAGATAACTTAGTAGTAAAATAGTCATGATGTAAGAGAGAAAATGACCAATATACACATAAAAATTATTAACAATAGTTACCAGAGATTATCAATTAAAAACATACTGATAACCACTTCAGACCCAACGCAATGAATAAAATAAAAAAGAAACAACAATGTTTTCTGGCAAGGATGTGGATACATTGATATCCTCATACATTGCAAGTAA
The DNA here is from genome assembly GCF_902686445.1 of Sciurus carolinensis. Lineage (NCBI taxonomy): Eukaryota > Metazoa > Chordata > Mammalia > Rodentia > Sciuridae > Sciurus > Sciurus carolinensis. The sequence goes on along the minus strand of NC_062223.1, from coordinate 51,505,366 downwards.
GATGTTGTAGTAACTTTGGAAAACATTATGACTTTCAAAAAATGTTGAACATAGTTTATCATAAACCCAGTAATTCTGCTCTTAAGTATATGATAAAGATAAATGAAAACTTACATCCACACAAAAATTTACACATGAATGATAAATAGCAATATTATTCATAATGGTCACAAATGAAACAAAGCAATTGTTTATCCACTGATAAATAAGATGTGATATGGTTATACAATGTAAAATTCTGTGATAAGAAAGGAGTATTGATATATGCAACAACATTTATAATCTTTCAAAATATTATGGTAGATAAAATATGTTAGCAAAAAATAAATCATGTATTTTATGACTCCTTCAAAGTAAACAATCAGAACAGGTAAGTTCATAGAAACAAAGTATGTTAGAGACTATTGAAACTGGGAAAAGAGGGAAGGAAATAATTGCGTAATAGTGTGAGTTTTCTGAAAGTGTTCTAAAATCAGATAGCAGTAACAATTGTGCAGCTTTATAAATGTAAAAAGTGCACTTACATATATACTAAAATTTTTTAATGCTATGGTGTTTTAGTTATGTTACAATAAAACTTTTTTCTGTTCTTATAATTGATTACTTTTGTTAAATTTTACAGAATCAGTGGAGGAAACTATGTAAATCCTCAGGGAAAATAAGTGTGGTAGAGTCCTTAAAGTCTGGAGGAATTGTTACTTTGACAGTGATAGGGTAAATAATAAAGGAGGAATGGTCAGAGTATGGGATAAAGTAACAACTGGTAAACTGCAGACTAAGCTGAATTCACCAGTTACTCTTGTCCTTTATTTGCTAAGGGTTTTAATGAACAGATACAGTAGCTTATTTTCTCAACTCTTAGTTTTTTCCTTATTTTGCATACAGTTGATAAAAATAATAAAGCATTACTTCGATTAGTCCTAGGTTAGCATTATATAACATAAGAAGGCTACTGCAATTAAACACAATCTGGGAGAGGAAATTATCTTACTGAGTTAATCACTAGATTTTTTTGTTTTTGCATTTTTGCTTTTTTAAATTTATTTTTACTGTAAACAAATGGGATACATCTTGTTTCTCTGTTTGTACATGAAGTAGAGGCATACCATTTCTGTAATCATACATTTACATAGAGTAATAGTTTTTGATCAATTCTGTTATTATTTCTTTTCCCCCACTCTTCCCACCCCTCTTTTCCCTCTATACAGTCCATCTTTCCTCCGTTCTTGCCCCCCTCCCGCCCTCCATTATGTGGCATCATCTGCTTATCAGAGAGCTCATTCGTCCTTTAGTTTTTTGAGATTGGCTTATCTCACTTAGCATGACATTCCCCATTTTCATCCATTTGCCTGCAAATGCCATAATTTTATTATTCTTTATGGCTGAGTAATATTCCATTGTGTGTGTGTGTGTGTGTGTGTGTGTGTATATATATATATATATATATATATATATATATATATATATATATATATATATACACCAAAGTTTCTTTATCCATTCATCAACATCAATTCAAGGGCATCTAGGTTGGTTCCACAATCTGGCTGTTGTGAATTAAGCAGCTATGAACACTGATGTGGCTGTATCTCTGTAGTATGCTGCTTTTAAGTCCAAGGAGTGGGATAGCTGGTTCAAATGGTGGTTCCATTCCAAGATTTCTAAGGAATCTCCACACTGCTTTCCAGAGTTGCTGTACTAATTGGCAACCCCACCATCAATGTATTTATTTGGGTTTGTGTCTTTGTCCTCTATTCTGTACCATTGATCTACCTATTTTGGTGCCATTACCATGCCATTTTTGTTACCATTGCTCAGTAGTATAGTTGAAGTTCTGGTATTGTGATACCCCCAGCTTCACTCTTCCTGCTAAGGCTTGCTTTAGCTTTCTGGGTTTCTTATTCTTCCAGATGAATTTCATGATTGAGTTTTCCTAACTTCTCTTTCTGAAGGTTCATCACTTATGTATTAAAATGCATTAGATTTATGAGCATTGATCTCATATCCTGTTACTTTACTGAATTCACTTATGAGTTCTAGAAGTTTTCTGGTGGAATTTCCCAGTTCCTCTAAATATACAATCATGCCATCAGCAAATAGGGATAATTTGAGTTCTTCTTTTCCTATTCATATCCCTATAACTTTCTTGGTCTGTCTAATTGCTCTGGGTAGAGTTTCGAGGACAATGTTGAATAGAAGTGGTGAGGAGGTGCATCCCTGCCTTGATCCAGTTTTTAGGGGGAATGCTTTCAGTTTTTCACCATGTAGAATGATATTGGCCATGGGCTTAGCATAGATGGCTTTTAAAATGTTAAGGAATGTTCCCACTATCCCCATTTTTTCTAGTGTTTTGAGCATGAAGGGGTGCTCTATTTTATCAAATGTTTTTTCTGCATCCATCACAATAATCATGTGATTCTTGAATTTAAGTCTGTTGATATGGTGAATTACATTTATTAATTTCTAAATGTTGAACCAAACTTGCATTCCTGGGAAAACACACTTGATCATGGTGCACTATCTTTTTAATATATTTTTGTATGTGATTTGCTAAAACTTTTTTGAGAATTTTCACGTCAATGTTCATTAAGGATATTGGTCTGAATTTTCTTTCCTCAATGTGTCTCTGTCTGGTTTAGGTATCAGTGTGATATTGGCTTCATAGAATGAGTTTGGGAGGGTTCCCTCCTCTTCTATTTCATTGAATACTTTGAGAAGTATTGGAATGAGCTCTTCTTTAAAGATTTTGTAGAACTCAGCTGAAAACCCATCTGGTCCCGGACTTTTTTTTGTTGGTAGGCTTTTGATGACTTCTTCTATGTCATTACTTGAAATTGATCTATTTAAATTATTTATGTCCTCTGGTTCAGGTTAGGTAATTCATATGTCTCTAGAGACCTGTTGATGTCTTCGAGATTTTCTATTTTGTTGGAGTATAGATTTTCCCAAAATAGCTTCTAATTATGTTTTGTATTTCATTCACGTCTGTTGCAATATTTCCTTGTTCCTTCCAAATTTTAGTAATTTGAGTTTCTCTGTCCTTCTCTTTGTTAGTGTGGCTAAGGGTTTATCAATTTTGTTTATTTTTTCAAAGAACAAACTATTCATTTTGTCAAATTTTGATTGTTTCTTTTGTTTCAATTTCGTTGATTTTAGCTCTGATTTCAACTATTTCCTGTCTTCTACTACTTTTGGTGTTGATCTGTGCTTCTTTTTCTAGGGTTTTGAACTGTAGTGCTATGTCATTTATTTGTTGATTTTTTTCTTCTTTTATTGAATGCACTCCATGAAATATATTTTCCTTTAAGTATAGCTTTCCTAGTGTCCCAGAGATTTTGATATGATGTATCTTTGTTCTCATTTACCTCTAAGAATTTTTAACTTCCTTACTGATGTTTTCTGTTATCCATTCATCATACAATAGCATATTATTTAATCTCCAGGTGTTGGAGTAGTTTCTGCTTTTTATTCTGTCATTTATTTCTAACTTCAATCTATTATGATATGATAGAATACAAGGTAGTATCTCTACTTGTATTTGCTAACATTAGCTTTATGGCATAACATATGGTCTATTTTAGAGAAGGATCCATGTGCTGCTGAGAAGAAAGTGTACTCACTCTTTGTTGGATGGTATATTCTATATATGTCTGTTAAGTCTAAATTATTGACTGTGTTTTTGAGATCTATGGTTTTTTTGTTCAATTTTTGTTCATAGGATCTGTCCAGTGGTGAGAGAGATGTGTTAAAATCACCTAGTATTATTGCTTTGTGGTCTATTTGATTTCTGGAATTGAGAAGGATTTGTTTGACATATCCACGTATCCACGTATTGTTTGTGAGCCACTGTTTGGGGCATAGGTATTTATGATTGTTATGTCTTGCTGATTTATGCTTCCCTTAAGCAGTATGAAATGTTCTTCTTTATCCCTTCTAACTTTGGCTTGAAGTCCATATTATGTGATAAGAGGATGGATACTCTAGCTTTTGCTGTGTTCATGTGCATGGTATGTTTTTTCCATCCTTTCACCTTTAGTCTGTGGGTATCTCTTTCTATGAGATGAGTCTCTTGCAGGCAGAAAATTGTTGGATCTTTCTTTTTAATCCAGGCTGCCAGTCTATGTCTTTTGATCGATGAATTCAGGCCATCAACATTCAGGGTTATTATTGAGATATGATTTGTAATCCTGGTCATTTGTCTCATTTTTGTTTTTTTGACATGACTTGGTTTCTCCTTTATTTGGCTGTTCCTTTAGGGTAGTTCCTCCCGTTGCTGATTTACATCATTGTATTTCATCTCTTCCTCATGAAATATTTTGCTGAGAATGTTCTATAGTGCCAGCTTTCTATTCGTAAATTCCTTTAGCTTTTGTTTATCATGGAAGAATTTTATTTCATTACAAATCTGAAGGTAAGTTTTGCTGGGTATAAGATTCTTGGTTGGCATCCATTTTCTTTCAGAGCTTGAAAAATGTTGTTCCAGGCCCTTCTAGCTTTTAGGGTCTGGATCGAAAAATCTGCTGATATCCACATTGATTTCCCCCTGAATGTAATTTGATTCTTTTCTCTCTCAGCCTTTAAAATTCTGTTTTTATTTTGTATTTTAGGTATTTTCATTATAATGATCCTTGGTGTGGGTCTATTGTAATTTTCTGTATTTGGAGTCCTATAAGCCTCTTGTACTTGATTTTCCATTTCATTCTTCAGATTTGGGAAATTTTCTGATATTATTTCATTGAATAGATTGTTGATTCCTTTGGTTTGTTTCTCTGTGCATTCCTCTATCCCAATAAATTTGGTCTTTTCATGATATCCCATAATTCTTGTAGATTCTGTTCATGATATCTTTCCATCTTCTCTGTTTGGTCAACTTTGATTTCAAGGTTAAATATTTTGTCCTCAATGTCTGAGGTTTTGTCTTCCTGGTGTTCTATCCTATTTGTTATGCTTTCTATGGAGTCCTTAGTTTGTTTTATTGTTTTCTTCATTTCAAGGATTTCTATCTGTTCTCTTTCTTTTTTTTTTTTTTTGGTATCTCTAACTCTTTATTGAAATGATCTTTTGCTTCCTGCATTTGCTTTTTTAATGTTGAGTGGTGCGATCATTTAAAGCCTCCATTTGTTCTTTTATCTCATCGCTTGCTTCTCTGATTGTTTTAATTATGTACATTCTGAACTTCCTTTCTGACATTTATTCTTCCATGCTGTCATTGGATTTTATTGCTGTAGCATGTAGGCTTGTTTGGGACATTTTCTTCCCTTGTTTTCTCATATTGTTCAGGTATCTATCCTTCTAGTAGTGAAACTCTGAGATATTGCAGATTTCCTCTATTGACTAATACTGTCTGTAGATTTCCAATAACTCATCTCTTAGCCTTCAGTAGCCTGAAGTCTTGGAGGGACTTGATAATGTGGTGCTTCACAAGGAAGTTGCCCCTCTAGGGGTGGTGGCCTTCAGGAGGGGTATTGTCGGGGTCTTAAGCCCCCTTGCCCTTCTCAACCAGTGACAAGGGAAGGGGACACTCCCCAACAAGGTCAGACCGGGATAGGTAGGGCCAACTGACCACCCTCTGGGTGGAGGACAATCAGATGCATCAGGGAGACCCGTCACAGCAGGAACTCGTTTATTGAGGAAGTCACACAGCTTTTATGTAGGGTGGAGGCTAGGCAGGAACCAATCAGCTTAAAGGTCAGCAAGGCATGGGGTGTTCATGCAGGCCAGAGTCCCATTGGACTATATGGCAGGCATGAGCTGATCACATTTGCGGAACTGTTGTTAACCAATCCCTGACGGTGGTCCGGTTTATCATCATGAACCTTTGAAACCGCCTTTGAGGCCTTGATCTTGCTCACTCACCAGGGAGTAAGGAGTCAGTCTGCGATAGTTAACATAACATTAGTCCCAACACATCCCCCATTTTTGTTTTATATTAAGGGTGTGTCTGTCTTAGGTTGCCCCTGGGAGGGTCTTACCCATACTGGACCATCACCCTAGCAGTTTGGGGGTCCGCCTTACTCGAAAGTGTGCCTGTCTTAGGTTGTCCACGGCAGAGCAACATCCTTACCCATCATTGGACAATGAGGCTCTAGCCTTCATTTCCTATCTTAGGTCGGTATGAGCTCCCCATGAATCTTAACCATCATTGACTACCACCTTAGCACTTCAAGCGGGCCCCTCAGGAGGAACAGGGCTTAAGGAAGAGACACTTAGACCCCAGTGTCCTGATATGAGTGATCCATGATCCTATAGGGCTCCCAATCATCATTATGAAGGGCGGTATAATGCTGTTGGACCACCAAGAGCTGCACAGATTTAGCCTGGCTCTTCAGGAAATGGATAAGCTTATTGATTATGCAAGGCCCAAAGGTGAACACAAGGATAATGGTGATTAGTGGTCCCCTAAGCGGGAGGAGGTAGGGGAGCCACCCATGTAACCCAGTCCAGAGGACTGTATCATGTTTTGATACAGACAAAACATGACATCAGACAGCACAACATACACATAACACAAAATCAAAGGCCTTGAAACTTTATAGGTGAGTCTCCATTGCAATGTAACAGATGTTCAGAAACTCTAGTTGAATAAAAAAAATAGAACTGATCAAAAAAAGTCATGACTCAAAAAAAATGTAGAATTCAAATAAAACAAGAGTCCTGGAAAAATGATACGGCCATTAATTACTTTAGTAAAGCACCATAAAATTTACTTTTGCTGGAGTTCAGGTAAGACTTTCTGGTCTTTTTTTTTCTTTTTTTTTTTTTTTTTCTTGGGTTTGAGTCTGGTCTCCTACTGAGTCTTCTAGCTTCCTCCATTTACATTTCAATGTAAGCCTTGACTGAAATCAGGATCTGATAGGGGCTAAAATGTTCTAGCAGAAACTTGATGCCTAGGGCATTTTAACCCTTATTCCTGGTTAGTAATCAATTCAGGTTTGGACGCAGAAAATTGTGAAACAATTATCTCCCAATACTTGTGGGGCCTGGGGCTACTATATCATACTCCTTACTAGGACATGCCACTGATGGTTGGGCTGGTTACTCCCTCCACACCAGCATATGTGGGATCTCGTGGCAGGAGGACTAGGTGGGCTGGGTGGGGCAAAGTTGGAGGAAGAGGAGGAATTAAGAGGGGGAGAAGAAGGAGGCATTCGAGTTTGCAGGAAGAGCAGAGAAGCGCAAGAAAGAAGAGACTTGAAGATAAGGAATCCCTTTCCATCTGCCTGCTTGCTTGTAGAAGCTGTGTGCCAATATCTTTGGTAGCCACAATCCACCTTCCCATGGAGCGATCTTCCATCCCTGCACAGGTCAATTTGTGATCGGTAGTCATTCCTTCCCAAACTAACTCTTTAACATTTACCGGGAAGGCCATACAGGGACGGGGGAGGTTAGAGTATGTGAGTTCTTGACCAGTATCATAAAATGACCACCGGGAAGATTTCCTGCCATCCGGAAGGAGGAGAGTGAGGGCTTTCATTGGAGTCTGATGTGGCCCCAGAATACAAGATGGCAGCAATGAGCCTCCCTGGGGCGGTAGTGGGCCCTCCCTATGTGTAGAGGCTGGCTGCCCTCGTGGTTCCTCAACCTTGGAAGGAGCTGATGGAGATGGATTGGGCTCCTCATTAAAGGTCTCCCAATGTTGTTTACTACATGGCAAGTTTCTGGAAGGAGATGCAATGGGAGAAGCCGGCGGTTCTTTAGGCGGCGGCTCTTTGGGGATAAACTTGGAGCTCCCTTTGTGAGGTCCTGGAGAGAAGCAGGCCTTAAGGGCGGATAATATAGGGCACACTCCCAATGGGGGACCCTCCCCTAAACTGATTTCCCTCTTCTTAACAAGTTGTTGTACACGATCCCATGTGGACCAGTCAAAAAGATTAGCAGCGGGAAGCCAAGGGGCCACCCGAGTAAAGGTGTCCCAGGCTTTTTCCACCTGTGTATCAGACCACTCAAGGCCCCTACTCTTCAGCATGAGTCTAGGAACTGAGAGCGCAGGGTCACCATGTGTGGTGTGTGTTTGCCCCATCTTTTCAGGATGCCCTTACCTCGGAACTTGCTTGGCCTGATCTGCTGGTACTTTCGGTTTCGAAACTGCCTTTTTCCTTTGGCTGCGGTTCAGCCTTGAGAGACCCCATGTTGGGTGCCAGATGTCGGGGGTCTTAAGCCCCCTTGCCCTTCTCGACCAGCGACAAGAGAGGGGACACTCCCCAACAAGGTCAGCCCTGGAAATGTAGGGCCAACTGACCGCCCTCCAGGTGGAGGACAATCAGATGCCTCAGGGAGACCAGTCACAGCAGGAACTCGTTTATTGAGGAAGTCACACAGCTTTTATGTAGGGTGGAGGCTAGGCGGGAACCAATCAGCTTAAAGGTCAGCAAGGTAGAGGGGTTCACGCAGGCAAGAGTCCCATTGGACTATATGGCAAGCACGAGCTGATCACGTTTGCGGAATGATTGTTAACCAATCCCAGACAGTGGTCCGATTCATTGTCATTAATTTGTTCATTGTCATTAACATTGTTATTAAAAATGTAGAATTCAAAAGAAACAAGAGTCCTCGGAACTTGCTTGGCCCGATCTGCCGGTACTTTCAGTTTCAAAACTGCCTCTTCACTTTGGCTGCGGTTCAGCCTTGAGGGGCCCCACGTTGGGTGCCAGATGTCAGGGTCTTAAGCCCCCTTGCCCTTCTCGACCAGCGACAAGAGAGGGGACACTCCCCAACAAGGTCAGCCCTGGAAATGTAGGGCCAACTGACCGCCCACTCCCAGCCCTCCCAGCGGAGGACAATCAGACTCGTCAGGGAGACCCATCCCAGCAGGAACTCATTTATTGAGGAAGTCACACAACTTTTATGTAGGGTGGAGGCTAGGCGGGAACCAATCAGCTTAAAGGTCAGCAAGGCATGGGGTGTTCATGCAGGCCAGAGTCCCATTGGATTATATGGCAGGCATGAGCTGATCACATTTGCGGAACTGTTGTTAACCAATCCCTGACGGTGGTCTGGTTTATCATCATGAACCTTTGAAACCGCCTTTGAGGCCTTGATCTTGCTCACTCACCAGGGAGTAAGGAGTCAGCCTGAGTTAGTTAACATGTCATTAGTCCCAACAGGGTATATTACCTGTCAGTGGGCAGAGGCGCCTTCACTTGTTGACTGATGGTCAGCCAAAGGGGGAATAGACTGCAGACTGGGACACGTCTGATCTGGGCCTATGTCTCTCGTTTTACTGCCTTGGTGGGAAAGCCTCGCCCAGCGTGGAAGACTCACCCAGTGAGGAAGTTTTGCTGGGCAACTCTCCTCCAAGAAGTTCCCTTCAGTCCAGAACTACCACCTGGACTGGGAAGCCCTCCTCTGCTATGTTTCCTGGGGACCAGAGCTATCACCTGGGCCTCGGACCCTCACTCTGCATTGATCCTCTTGCTGTGCAACCCTCCTCTGCAATGCTCCCGATTGACTGGGTTCATGGCTGCAGCGAGGGAGTCTCACTGGGCCACTCTACTCCAGGAAGTTCCCTGCGTTTCAGGTCTACTGCCCCATCTAAGGAGCCTGCCCAGTGGGAGACACTCACCCAGTGGCTCTGTGTTGGTCCCGAGTCTTTCAATACCTCCTCTTCTTGACTCCTGGGTCCTGTCAAAGTTCCTCTGGTCTCCTATAGGTGTCTCAGGAAGGGAGCTGCCCTTCCAATGATGATGGCCACATCCTCAGGAATAATTCAAAATACCTGCATCAGCCTATAAAGAAGCTGGGGAGCCCCAGGGAGGGTGCCCTGAGTCAGCACAGAGGCAATTGCAGTGTCCCTCAACAGTAGTGGGGACAGACAGGCAGGCTCAGCAGTGGTGTCCAACCTCTGTGTGGGGATGAGGCGAACTGGCTCACCATCTGGCTAGCTCCATGATGCAGACAGGTTTGCTTATCCACCGCCTTGCTCCGTGATGGCAACCCACCTCAGTGTGGTGGTCAGACAGGGTCGCTCAGTGATGGCGTCTGACTTTTACCTGGTGGTTGGGTGGGTTGGGTGCCTGCTGGCTAGCTCCATGATGCAGGGGGGCTGACTCATCCGCCAGCTCGCTCTGCTACTGGGACCTACCAGTGATGGCGCCCAACCTCAGGGCAAGGGTCAAGCCAGGGTCACTCAGTAATGGCACCCCGGCTCAGTGCAGGGGTCAGGTGGGGTCGCTCAGTGATGGCGTCCAACTTTTGCCTGGTGGTTGGGCGTGTTGGCTGCCCGCCAGCTAGGTCCACTATGCAGGTTGGTTTGGTGCCCACCGACTCACTCTGAAAGTGCCACCGACCAGTGATGGCACCCGACCTCTGTGCAGGGTTCAGGTGGGGTTGCTCAGTGATGGTGGTTGGGCCGGTTGGCTGCCCGCTGCCTAGCTCCACAATGCAGGCGGGTTGGGTACCCACTGGCTAGCTCCGTGATGCATGCAGCTTGACTCACCCGGCAGCTTGCTCTGCGTATGCCAATCACTAGTTTTTATACTCTGAAAAATTTGAAATTTTGTACAACCAGAAGAATGAAAAATTATACTCATTTATATATACAGTGTATCATAGTGTATTCTACTATAATGTATAACTAATTAGAAAAAATTAAATAAATAAATATTCTTTCAGAGACTTTTTTTTAAAGTTTAAGAATTTCTGCATTTTTATGATCAAAAATACAAAATCTTAGCCCTACTCCTAATATTTCTCTTTCCAAATGTGAAATTGAACAATATAGTTTGAAATTTCCTTGTTCTTATACATCAACTTGAGAAAGCAGAACAGTCCTGGCTAGCATAGAAGACCCTCTTGCTCTCTGGTCACATCAAGTTCTGTTGCCTAAAGCCCTTCTCACCACGACCTCATTCTCATAAATAAGATATCTGATTTCTGCTAAATGTCAGCACAATCTCATCTTAGAACTGACCTTCCTAATAAAGCATCACCAAAACTTTCCTTATTTCATGTGCTAGTTGTCTTTTATAGGAATTAAGTAAGGAAGTCTATTGATCTGATTGGTAGGCAATGAAGCTCTTAGATAATTACAAATGACAACAAATAATTAAGTGCTAAAGTGAATGATTCAATATCCTTTCACTGTAATGATCACAGAGTAAGAAGCATGACTGGGAGTCTGAGGATCTATTGAACTCTAATGGTAATGCTTAACCAATTTCTTATCATTAAGAGAGTGAATTGTAAAATATGGGGAGGATTAAAAAAAATTTTAAAATCAGTGGAGTAGACATAGGAAAATAAGGGAAGGAAAGATGGGTGGGATAGGGAAAGATAGTGGAATAGGTCTGAACTAACTTTACTATGTACATACATGAATATACCACAGTGAATCTCACCATCATGTACATTCACAAGACTAATTAAAAATGACAAGAAACTATCAGTAAATGGCAGAAAGATCAGTAGAATAGAGGGAAGGAAAGGAGGAAGGAGAGAGAAAGAACAAATTATATTCCATGCTTTTAGAATTAGGTCAAACTGAATCCTAATGTTACTTATACCTAAAAAGAACCAATAAAAAGAATTAATCAAAGAGATGGTGAATCGCCACTGAAAAGTTTTATTTATTCCTTTACCTATAAAAATTTAAGGTAGACCTAGAGGTTTCCAAGGACTCAATACTAGTAAAACATTTAAGAAACTGGACTGTTGATCTAGCTATATATTTGCTTTAGGAAGTTGCATTTACATACTTAACAAGCTGCAAATAAATTCACCATATTTGTATGATTTGCTTAATACTGCAAGTGATGTGACTCTCTTGATATAATTGGCATGATATTGCATCTAATCCTCTTATTAGTCAGAATTTTTTTTCCTTCTTTTACCCAGAGAATACTTGAATTCAGTTTGTCTCATATGTTTTGATCTAAACACTGTATGATCTACCGCATGGAATGAGAACAACAGCAATGTAACTTACATTAGGTTAAAAATGCTTCATGGTTCAACAAGGGGTTAGGATTATGATGAACTAAGAAGTCTTTACTCCATTGGTACTTTTATCTATAAACACCCAGAGATCATTTGCTTACCCTTAGTGTACTGATTCTTAGATTCTTAGTGTCCCCATTGGCATGTCTCCATGTAATCATCTCCTTTATAGAGGATGCTATCAGGTATTATGCTAGTGATTGTGCAGAGGACAAATGTGAGGTGGCAGCAAATGTTTTTAAGGAATATCTCTCCAAAAGTAGTTCACTCCGAAGAAAACATACTTCTTCTGACATTTATAGCTTTTTAAAAATCAAATTGTTTCAAACTATCAAGAAGAATATCCATGCCAATTACCATATTATCTTTTCAACCACAGCAAAATGTGGTAGCGGTCCATAAATGTCATGTTCACAGAAGAAATTTCTTCTATTTATTCCCAAAGTTACACTGTGAAATTGTATTTTCATAGCGAATGCTCCCTAGACCATAAGTTCTAATAAATGATGGCTTGTCCTCTACAGAGCGTCGTAAGTCACAGAGGTGCTTATGGCACCAAATCAATGACAATATTTGAAGATGATTTTCATAACTTGGCATTTATAGCAGGCAAACTGCCCTGTTTTCATTTTACCTGAAATTGTTCCTAATGAGATAATTTCATAATTTCTTCACATTTAAGCTTTTAATATTTCATGGAAAATTAAGACCATATCAATAATAATTATTATTTACCTGAATTACAGTATGTGGAGTGTTCATAGCATATTAAGAAACTTGCATGTTAGAAGAGGCAGAACAAACCCAGAGGATTTTAATGGCAACAAAATAAGTTGACCCTAACGTGGGTCAGTGAGACTTAAAGAAAACATCAGGAAATTGATTTTACACTTGTGAACAAAAGTTATTAGCAGATTTTTTTATTTATTGCTTATGCAACTATAATCAATTGTTGGTATTATTTAAAAATAGTATACATGCATATTATGAGAAAAGTGGTTCCTTAGGAAGTGGTCAATTTTTATCTCCAACTACTTTAGTCAGTAAATGGTAAAGGTGGGAGATGAGCCCTATCCTGGAATTCTTGTGTTGATCTCTGCAAATAAACACCACCACATTTGCATTATTTTATGTGGGGACAGCAGAACCATGTAAAAATATAGATGACTTCCTGGCTTCTAACTGGTGTTTGGGTTTGAAGAATAGGCAAAATCATTAATAGATAGAACAGATGAAAGAAAAATGAGGCCTGAGTACATATTTGTACCCCCAGCTCTTCCCTTGCAGTTTTACCTGGAGAAGCTTGACCAAAGCTTGATTATCAGGTACTGAAGATCACACCACCATTCAGATGTCCCTACACGATGATGTTTTCAAGTTCACTTAATGGCTGTGTTCCCCACTTTTAGGAACCCCCTAGCACCATGCTGTCCATTGTGGTCTATGTACAACCTACTCAATTCTTTGAAATCACTTGTTTTCTATAAACTTTTAAAGGTACACAATCTGAGTACTCCATCTGTTTCTTGTGGTACCAGTGAGTGAAGCTACCTATATCCTTTGCTTTGATCCAGAAGTGAAGGCTCATTATGTTGCTCATTCTTCAGTCCTCTCTTTCCCTGACACTTCCTCCTCCTATACTCCATATTACTCCCTATATATTGTACCATAATCCACACAATATCAAAGTCTCAAAATGAGGGTCATCCAACACATTTCCCCATCTCTTTTGTAGACATCTAACACCCAACCAGGTGTGAATGACAGAAAAAGATTTGCTTATGAAGATCCCTCTTCTTAGAAAGTATTTTCTCTTCACTCCTCTACTTCCACTACTTCTTTCTTCCTTTTTGCTAGAAAATTACTATTTTTATTTTAAACACACTGCAGGTATGTTCTTCTAAGTTAACCCTGAACCACTCACCATACCATCCCGCTTCAAAACCTACTCCTATTGCTATTTTTCATTGGTCTGAAGACATGTTTGTAAAACATGTTTCACCACCCAGCAATCTGCTTGAAAGAGGAAAAGCAACAACTCTGAATTATTTTCAATCTCACAAATTTATTAAAGTACTTGTCCATATGCAAGTGCTCAATTTATGTTCATTAATTAAGTTATAGTCACATCAATATCTGGTTTGTTGTTTTCATGCAACCTCCTCAAAATGTTCAGATTCACAGACCATGGTTTTCACAGAGGAGGGAGCTGCATTCTTACCTATGGCAGATGCTTGAAAGGGAAAGTTGTTTACTAAGGTGACACAGGGCAAAAGCAAAGAAGGAAAGGTTCCTCCAAACTCTCCAACTGTGACAAAATTCAAGTGCTATAAAAAATTATATAAGCAAGTCATGCAAATAGCTTCCTAAATTTATCCTCCTCACACCACAAAATCACTTTGGTCTTAAAATAAATTTCTGGTACTTTGCATAGTAAGTCACCTTTTAGAATAAGGGGTACCCAGCTGTTCAGACAATAAATTCTCACAGCTTCCAGTTGATTTCACTGAGCCCCACCTCTCCTAGCACTTTCTCCAAGTATCACACTTTTAGTGTGACACCAGCATAATTTATTTTGGCAAAACACACTCTCCTTTGATCTACATTCTGACAGGTTCCTCTTACAGTTGTGCTAATGGGAAACAATATTCTACTGAGACATTTATAAACTTTTTGAGAATTTTAGCATAATAAATAGCTCTAAATTTTAAACTGCACTGTATTTGTAACAAAGCAAATATTTCCCCTATGACCCCTGGGATTCTAGAGTCCTGTGTGAAATGCCCATATGCATTCCTGTCTAATGAGGGGTAGTATTCACTTGTGATAATCTGCTCTCCCCATTCACCATTAATACCAAAGACTGTGATTTAATTGCATTTAGCTGAATAAATGCAACTGCTCATTTTATTTTCTCCTGTAGAACACTGAGAATGACTTTCTGAATGGGTTTTCAATTTCTCCAAGGTACTGACCCAGAGCTAGGTGCAGTGGGACCAGAAGTAATCACCTCTGATATATAAAGGAGAATATTGCCTCTTTCAGAGTATGTTTTTGCCATTTTTTCAAGGTGCATTTCTTCATTGCAATCCTTACTACTTCTTTTCTCTCCTGTCTTCCCTCCCCTAGATCCCTTTCCTCTACTATACTGTACTTCCTTCAATTTATTTTTCTAATTGATGTAGTATAGTTTGACATAAAGGTAGACTGTTTTTCCTAGTTCCACAAACTATGTCTTTGCTATTTTAATGGGAATTGTTTTGATTCTGTACTCCACTTCTGATTACATAGCCATTTTGATAACCTTAACTCTGCCTATCCATGAACATGGAAGTTCTTTCCATCTTCTGAGGTCTTCTTTGATTTCATTCTTCAGAGTTTTATAGTTTATTTCCTTGGTTGGATTTCTCCCCAAGGTTGGTTGGTTGGTTGGTTTTTGAGACTACTATAAATGGAATGGGTTTTCAATTTTTTTTCAGCAGGTTCTATACTGGATTATAGGAAAGCTATTGTTTCTTGTATGTTGATCTTGAATATTGCTATTTTGATGAATTTGTACAGATCCTCTAAAATTCACAACAAGACAAAGGTGTCCACTCTCAACAATCCTATTCAATGTGATTTTTGAAACTCTAGCCAGAGCAACAAGGCAAGAGAAGCAAATTAGAGTGATAAAAATAGGATAAGAAGAAGGCATATTATCTCTGTTTGCTGATGACAATCCTGTACTTAGGAACCTCCAAACTCTACCAGAATATTTCTAAAACAGGTAAATCATGTTGTTTTTGTTATATGGTTTCAAATACAATATTTCACCTTAACACAGAACAGTGTCATTCAAAGTATATTTTATAATTGATTTTACACTTAAATCTAGCAGAATTAGACACCTTCTCACCCTCTTCTGATTTAGGAAATAAATGAAAATGACAAATTTAATGCTTACTAGGGCAGAGGAGAACTTATAATTAATTGTAATCTTTCTTCCTCAACAAATATTACACTTGGTTTGCAAATTAAAATAAAGTTTAATAGAGTATGTATCTGATTATTGTGTATATTCTTAACTGGAAATTTTGATAAATTCAGTTTTAAACATCTAATCCTATACAGTCTTTCCTTAAGACCACCTTTCCCCTAAGTTCTCCTTAACATTTCTCTTGATAAAATCTTGTTTAATAATCTACATTTTTATGTAGTGATAATCATATGTTTCAAAAGCAAAGTTGTTATTTATAGTCCCTGGGAAACAAATACAGATATCCAGTTATAAATGATCTTAAGGTTTTCATAAATAAGATTTGCGCTCATCAGCAAAAAGGATGGCAATAGATAAATGGAAAGAGATATTTAACACAATATTGATATTTTAATTATTTATTTCTAAAAGCTAAATTGACTTGACATGGAAAATAGTCATAGAAAGTATCACATCTACATATGATGAACCTGATGTAAAAGAAAACAGCTGGCATTATTTGAAGAAACTCACAAATTCCTTAGCTTTTAGCATCAGATTAATGGAATTTTCTTCCTAATTTGAAGAAATTTCAAGTAAACCTATTACACAAATTCAGAGCAACACGTCATTTAATGAAGAATTCAGTAATGGAAATCAATAACAATGTTTTGTCACTCATTTACAATGAAAACAAATTTACAATATTCCTCCAGTTTTAACTTGGGTAGTTTTTCATAGTAAATTAATTATTGGTGTATGTTGGAAATATGCACGCATATAAGTTTTGCTGCTTTTTCTTTTTAAAGTACATTTCTTTGATACTATCTCCCAAGAGTGAGTTGATGAATCAAAATAATTTTATAGAGATTAAAGTTACTTTCCAACCACACATTAAGCTGTATCCCTCCTCATACGCAGGAATTAACTTCAAATTATTTCTCCAGCCAGAATGTCTTTTGTGATTATATTCTTCTCAATATATTCATTCTTCACATTCTAATTAAAACTTGTATGTCACAGTTTGTTATGTGATTTGTGTCTTATTTTAATTGTACACAGGCAATTAAAGTAGAAATCAACTTTATTCTTTATTTGTATTAAGGAAAGATAGGTCACCTTCATTCCACTGACTTTCCCTATAGCATCCCTCCCCCCTTCCTTCCTTTCATTCCCCTTTGTCTATTCCTCTGATCTTATTTCTATTCTTCTTTATCCCCCTCTCATATATACCCATGCAGCATTAATTTAAAAAAAAAAAAACTGTAAGTAAATAGCAGAAAGATCAGTAGAGTAGAGAGAAGGGAAGAAGGGGTAGTAGGAAGGGAGAGGAAGGGGAAAACTGGGGATTGAATTAGAATAAATTATATTCCATGCTTGTATAATTATGTCATAGCATCTTCTATTATCATGTATAACTAAAAAAAATAAAAATTAAAAAGATGTCAAGTTTACATTTAATCGAATTTTCAAGACTTTAAATTCTTTGAAGTTTGATTTTTTTGGTCCAAATTTTCTTTTGACTGATCTCTGTTTCTACCCCACGGTTCATCATACTGCTGTAAACATATATTTGAATGTAATAAATTCTACTCTATATCAGATTAAAGGTGTAAAATCCTAGTTTAGTTAATCAAGTAGTGTATCAGGTAGATTTCTAGTGAAATTATATTTTATATTGCTAAAACTAAATATAAGTACATGAGGTAGATTATATATTATATTTTCCATTGCTTAAATTGATCATAATTATATAAGGATATTTACCCTACGTAGATTTTGTTTTATAAAATGAACATCTTTTAAATAAAAGTGTCATAAATAAAACTAGAAGAATCTGGTGTGAACAAATCTGGACTATGTGGAATAATAATGGGAGTGTCAGGAAAAGAAATAAGGAGGAAACTCTAATCCTCAGAAATAAATATGTGTAAAAAATATAAATAAATGGGTGAGAGTAACATTTTATTAATTTATCTGAAACATATATCAATAAAGAACTAGGTTACTGTGTATGCTGATAGGAAATTCATTTTCAGACTAATGTCTCAGAATCAAAAGAGTGTTTCATCATGTTGATGTTCTTTTATGGTTCTACAAAGGCCACTTGGGTCTCCAGATTACTAAGAACGTGGCAGCATTGGTGACAAAGTTCACTTGCTGAAGAATGGTCTATTTTGAGAAAATAACAAATTTTTTGAGACAGAAACCTCACTCAGATAAAATTTAAGTGAATGAGAAGTGTCATGAATCTCTGAACCACACGGGTCATTGTGATGAGAGACTTGCCACAGAATTTTTAATGTGCATTTTTAATTGGTGCATTATAGTTGAACATACTGATAGGAGTTGTTACATGTTCATACACAAAATGTAACAATGAAATTTGTCTCATAGTGTGTTCCCCAACACTTTCCCCCTCGTCCCTGCTTTCCACCCCTTGGTCCCGTTCCTCTACTGATCTCCCTTGAATTATCATGGGTTCTTCCCTGTCTTTCTTTTTCCTTTTTCCTCTCTAGCTTTTGCACATGAGAGAAAACACAGGATCCTTGACTTTCTGAATTTGACTTATTTTACTTAACATGATGGTCTCTAGTTCTATCCATTTTCCTGCAAGTGACATAATTTCATTTTTCTTTATGGCTGAATAAAACTCCATTTTGTATATATACCACATTTTTTTATCCATTCATCTATTGTTGGGCACTGAGGCTGGTTCCATAATTGGGCGACTGTGAATTGTGCTGCTACAACATTAGTGTGCATGTATCACAATATCAGAGTAGCGTAAATGTTTCACATGACTAGTGATTTGAGGAATCTCCATACTGATTTTCACATTGATTGTACTAATTTACAGTCACACCAACAGTGTAAAATCTTTTCTCCCTACATCCTCAGTAGCATGTATTATTATTGTATCCTTGATGACTGCCAGTTTGACTGGTTTGAGATGAAATCTCAGTGTAGATTTGACTTGCATTTCCCTAATTGCTAAAAATGTTGAACATTTTTCCGTGTATTTGTTTTGTAAGCCATTCAGAGAATTCCCTTGCATAGACCTTAGCTCAACTTCTATGAAAGAGAACTGGTTCCAGAAATGACTGTTATGGATAGAATTGTAACCCCACAAAATCTGCCTATTAATGTCCTAACTTCATATGCATCAGAGTTAGTGTATTTAAAATTAGGAGCTTTGAAGAAGTAATTATGACAAAAGGTGATCATTGGGACAGACCCTATCTAGCAAAATAGTAACATTAAAAGAAGATGAGATTAAGATGGATGTGCACTGAAGACCAGGCAAAGACCCAAGGACATGACCTTCTTCAACTATTATGAGAACATAGGCCAGGTAGGGCCTCACATCCATCATTTCAATAGGTCACTATAGAGCATGTCTACAAGGAAAAACAGACTTAGTCCTTTGAATTGCAGATTATTTGATGTGACTTTAATTAAAACTTTAATATTGGTGTCCTTAACCCTTTTTGTTGGCCAATGTTCTCTATACCATGACTTAAGGACATTCCTTTGCTGACACTCTGAAACACAAAGAACAATCATTCCTCCTATCTTGAATGCAATTAACAAAACTAAAATTCTTTTAATGCCCAGAGATAGATCCTGTATGTATTGGCAACCAAATCATTCCTGAAATTTAAGAGCAAATTTACAGTCCTGTACTATCATCAGGATATGTGTTGAAAATAATTAATTTCATTTTGTGATATAGGGATATGGATAAACATATTCTCTAGATATAATAATAAGATTTTGAATCTCAGATTGAAACCCATGATGTGACAAAGGAGTCATTTTAAAATATAAACTCTACCTTTATTTAAACTGACTGGCATATAAAACATTTACCTCTAATTTTTATGGGTTAAATTTTACAAGTACATAAAGGTTATATCATTTTCATCCCTTGAATAAATTGCCTTTACTGAAAAAAGAAAATTACCTAAAAAACTGGAATTATGGGAAAATCACAAGATATGATTGGCTATGCCTCTAGGGAAAAGTTTACTAACTCAGATTTCCAGAAAGAGTTTTAAATAGGACCAAATTTTGCTTGTGGAAAGTAAAAACAACCCTCCCAGTTCATGACAGGTTTATGTGTCCCAAGTCAGTTCAAGGAATGGGATCTCCAGGCAAGTGTGCAGGCTTTGATTAATGAGAAACACAGATAAAGATATGAGAAAATTTATAAATGTTTCCCCATATATAAAAATTTGTGACCACTTTTCAATTTGAAAAGAAGCCATAGGCAGATTTTTTTCAGAAGCAGAGAGACAACACAGACTTTTAGACAACTTTATCCACTCCTTGATTCTGCACAGGGATAATGGTAGAAGGAATCTAGGAGACAAAGAAAGTCCTCAGTGAAAGTTGTTTTAGGTGAGAGATATTCAGTCCACTAGATAAACAAGAGGATATAAAAAAGGTTCTGACCTTTTTGCTACACTTACTAACAAGGGTCTGGCATGTTAATCTGTTTAGAATTATTTATTTAAGACCTACTATTTTCTTTTACAAAAGAACTTTTTTAAATTAAACAGTTTTAATAATATCAATTAATACTATCCTAAAATGGAAACACAACATCCCTATCCAGAATTGACATTATGTAAGAACTCATGGAATAATCTTAGAGAAGGAAATCAGATAGACCTAGTATGATACAAAAAAAAAATAATAAAATAAAATAAGAGAATCTAAGAGTATTGCAAAACAGAAATAATTTCCTGAGACGGGCAAAGGAATTTTACTGGAGTCTGGCAATAAGGACATGAAAGTCTTCCAGATCCTGTCCATAAAAGTCTTTGTAGAGTCTACTCTTTTATAGTATTTGGAAGTAACCTTATGCCATAATTTTAACCAGTGGTTTTTGCATATGTTTATTATCCATAAAATGTCAAAAGTTATAAATTTCTGCAGCTACCTTTTAGATATGTATATCTGAACAGGTCATGATAATTTTTTTCATAAAGATTTTGGTGCCTACAATTCCAGCCTAAGCTACTAGTATTTCTTCAGGAACATTTTGTGAAAACTTCCATATGTGTGCTACTTTTTACAAAAAAAGTGAGTACTCAGGAGAGAAACAGAAAGGTCAGCACTGGTGGCTATTAGCATATAGTACAGAACAAGTAATTTTACATTGAAATAGAAGTCAGATATTTTGGTTGTACTAGAGAATGAACCCATTGGTGCTCTTTCTTGAAGCTGCATTTCCAGCCCTTTTTCATTTTTTGTTTGTTTGATTTTTTTTAATTTTGTGACACAGTCCTGCTAAGTTGTTCAGGATATTATGGGGTGCAACTTAAGAACAGACCGATCACCACTGAGAAGTCCAAATTTGAGAGTATTTATTAAGCCGGCGGGCTGACTGTCTCACACAATGCCCCAAAAAATGGCTATTGGGAGAACAGCCCCGACCACAGGGTTGTAGGGGTTCTTATACCAAAAATCACATTAATCATAAGTGTCTGTTGCTATGATTCAAAATTACACATTAACATCATGAGATCATCGACAGAGGGGGAAGTGGGTCAAAATGACCCTTAACTAGGTACAAACTAAAGAATGATTACTAACATCCACACAATCACTGTTCACATGGTACATTGTTTAGGAGCAATAGGAATCAAAAGAGAGCAATTCTTTACTACATAGGAGTTTCCATTGTATATTATTAAACATGTCACACCAAGTAACTTATGATGGGCACAGAGGCAGGGTGTTCCCATGGGAGAAGCTTATTTCCTACATAACATGGAGTCTCAGAACAAAATGGAGTCTGTTTAGTCATTTCCCTTAGAGTCTGGCCTATAACATTCTCATGGAGCCAGTTCTGTCAGTCCATCACAAGTATGGCCTCAAATTTGTGATCCTTCTGCTTTGGCCTCCCAAGTCACTGAGATTTCAGGTGTGTACTAACATTCCCAGTGATAATTTACATATTTCAATGAGCTGTGGAGTATTTGAGATGGAAATAGGATTGATAAACTGAGTGGAAGGTTTAAGTTTACAGAATAGAGAACAGGTATTGAAATATAGATGTGGAAGCTAAGGTGTGTTTTAGAGAGAAGCAAGTCTCAAGTTGTAAAATGCAGAATCATAAGACATTATATATTTATGGAAGAACAAATAAGTTTTGCCTTGTAGATGTTTATGAGGAAATGTCAGAATAGAGCTGAGGCTATAATATTGGGAAGCTTAAATAATATGCTGAATGTGGAGTGATGGAAGGATATAAAGGGAAAAGGATTAGTATCTGATCCAAAGGTTAGCAAGATCTTTTGAGCCAACAAGCAAGGATGAATGAGAATTGATTAAGAAACCTTGACAAATCAACCAACAGAATATTAGTTTTTATATTTGTCTGAAATTGCATTTCCTTTGGCATCCATCCCTCAACTTTTTCAGAGAGTAGTGTAGATAATGATAGTTATTTTTGTTGTTATTATTACCATTATATTTAGGAACATTGAGGTCTAGTTTATTTGCAATATAATGCATACATTTTAAGTGTACCATATGATGAATTTTGACAGTTATATACACCTGCATACAATTTATCCCAATCTTCATGTAGAACATTATCATCAATCAAAAAATCCTCTCATAACCCTTAGAGTTTGACAGACATGTGTGTTATAAACATTTTCTACCAGTCAATAGCTTGTGTTTGCGAGGTTTAAATAATGTTGTTTACAACAGCAAACGTTTATTTTTGAACTATAGTTATCTTACTTGTACATTTTATATTTCATAATAGATATATGCAGTCTAAATAATCATAAAACTGCCCCCCACACACACTTTAGATTTTGTCTTGGACTATTCTATTTATGATTAATTATAACTAGAAAAGTAGGGGCAAGAGAGTAAAACAATTTGAAGAAAATTTTAAAAATGACCTCATAGATCATTGTGGTTTTGATTTATGTTTCTTTAATGGTCATCAACATGGAGAATCTTCTCATACACATGATGTCTTTTTTGTGTTTTTTTTTTTTTTAAACAAAATGCTATAGCTCATTTTTGACAAGGTTTTTAAATATTTAAAAATATTTCAATTGTAATAGTTTCTTACATATTTTAGAACTTATTCTACAAGTTGTCTTTTCACCATTGATTGTTTCCTTTGTTGTGCAGAGATTTGCAGTTAGAGATATCTCCTCCTCTCTCTGTTAGTTTTCATTGCTAATATTTTTGGTGTAACTTCCAAGAAATGGTTGCCAAGATGTATTGTGAAGATCTCCCCCATGTGTTCTTCTCGGAGTTTACACTTCCACTTCATATGAAGGTAAAATGTCAAAGATTAATGTGTGTGCAGGGATTTACTTCTGGGCTCTGTATTTTATTTCCTTAGTCCCAATGACTGTTGTTATGCCATTCTAATGCTGCTTCAATTATTCAAGCTTCTCAAGCTTCTGATGCTTCCAGGTTTGCATCGGTTTTTTAGTGGTCTTTTGAGGTTCAATATGAATGTTGTGGGGTTTTTTTCTACTTTCATAAAATGTAATTGGGATTTTGATATGGAGTGTATTGACTTTCCAGGTTAATGTTGGTAGTACGGACATTTTAATGTGAGTAAAATTTAAGGTGAAAAAACTCTTTAAGAACTTATCCCCAAGAGAAATGATAGTGAATAATCAGTCCCACAACTTTAACATTGAATATTTAAATAGGAGGGAATTGCTACAAGAGGTTTTGCAGAGCTTCAGTGATAGAACCTGACAAACTACTGGGTATGGAAGTGAAGAGCATGAAGTTCAATATACAAAGATTTTTAGTCTTATTTTGTAGGTGCCTGATTCTCTTTCTATGATTCATGAGAAGACAGAAGAGATGATGACCTTGCATGTCCCCATACTGGGCTTAAGTCATGATGTCGCAGCTGAAACAAATGAGTTAACTTACCAGGTTATCAGAAGAAATGAAAGGTGAATATAAGAGTGGATTAAAGAATGCATTTCCAGTGTCAAAAATTACAGAGGGATAATGTGAGGGACAAGAACGATGTTGGAAAAGGAGGATGAATAAAAGCAAGTCAGAATATAAAGAGACATAAATGTGTGTGTGTGTGTGTGTGTGTGTATAAAAAATGAAATATTACTCAGTCATAAAGAAGAATGAAATTATGGCATTTATCAGTAAATGGATGGAACTGAACACTATCATGTTAAGTGAAATAAGCCCATCCCATAAAACAAAAGGCCAAATGTTCTCTCTGGTATGTGGAACACACAATAAGGTGGTGGAAGGGAGAATAGAGGTTCAGTGAATTAGACAAAGGGGAATAAAGGGAAGGGAGTGGGGATGGTACGAGGAAATACAGTAGAATGAATCAACATAACTTTTCTATGTTCATATATGAATAGATGACTAGCATAATGCCACACCACGTACAACCACAAGAATGGCAAGTTATGTATGTATAATGCATCAAAATACATTCTACTATCATGTATAACTAAAAAGAACACATAAAAATTAAAAAAAAATCTTATCTGGTTGTGTGTTAACCTCTGTCATCTTTTCCTAGGCTTCTTTCCATGCTTCTACCTGAGCAACTTTTGCCTCCTTTCCATGCCTCAACCTAGTACTCATGTTGTTGCCCAAAGTGCTTTTCATTGATTATTCCTGAGATGGCCTTCCCAAATATCTGTGTGCTGTAGTCCAAAAGCCTCTAAGTATTTCACTCAAATATTATCCTACCAGTGAAGCCTTTTCTGACTATTCTATTAAAATTGAAACCCTGCCCCTGAAATTACATAACCATTATGATTGTTTTTTCTCAATACCTCAAAAAAACCAGGGCTGGGGAGATAGCTCAGTCGGTAGTGTGCTTGCCTTGTAAGCACAAGGCCCTGGGTTTGATCCCCAGCACCCAAAAATAAATAAATAAATAAATAAACCTTTAAAATCATTTATTTCACTTTTACTTTTTTTTCTTTTTCTTTCTCATCATGCTAGTCAGAATGTAATTCTTGAACCAGCACAGACCATCGTGATTTCTCTTTTGAGGTGTGTTACCAATGCAGAATGTGACTGCTTCCCATGCCTGCCAAATCTGAATCTTTATTTTAACAAGATCCTCAGATGAATAATGCTCTGGGGTTCTCCCAAAGGCTACCGTGTTTGTTTATTGCTGGCATACAAAGTTCATTAATATCTGTTAACCATTAGCCTTAACAACATATTATCAAACCTCATATTCTACTGTAATGAATGAGACATAATGGAACTGGGTGAGGTAAGGACAACAGGAAATTAAATTATAAATCTTAAGTTCTGTCAACATTTATGTGACTTTGCCTTTTGTAGATTAAAAGGAAAAATCTCAGAACACACTTTCCAAACTTTCATATCATCATCACACCCTTGCATAGTCAAAACTACACTAGTTTTCTGTGAAATCACTAGAATTGTAGAATTTACAAGTACTTAATCTCAGGCAGTAATGTAAAGGAAAAATAAAACATTCCACTCAAGTCTATGAGCTCAAAAGTAACTAACCTGCAAAGGGCAAAAAAATAATTTGAAAACAGTTTAAACCCTAAGGGATATTTGCTTTACATACTCAACAAGGAACCTAATTACATTTTATAAATAACCAAGCATGTAAATGCAAGTCTCGAGCATCTTACGTCAATAATAAAGTGGTTGGAACACATTGACTTGAAAGAAGAATATACCCAGAGGCTTATTTTCCAAAGATCCAAAGTCTAAACAATTTTTTTTTTTAGTGAGAATTTTATGTTTTATTATTATGCTTATCTCAATCAAGCCTGCTTAATGTTGGCCTACTGATAATTTGTTGCTACTTTTGCTGACAACTTTGAAAGTCTGTACATATGACTGATACGAAATTCTAATAATGGCTCCCCTTATTGTAGCACTGGATTCTTCTGTGAATAAATTGCCATTTCTTACAAGGTGGGCCAATAATGTGCTGCAACTAAATTATTCTTAAATTGTTACTGCCCAAATAAAATGAGATTTGCAAATTTTTACACCATTATTAATAGTTTTTTTTTAGAATGCAAACTTCTTCAGCTACAGAAAAAGTAAAGAACAAGAAAGATTTGTTCTAAGTTGCAAACTTTATTGAATTTAGCTGTGTAGTATTATTGCAGGAAGACAGAAAACTGGCATTATTGATGACAATTTTTTCAATATGCTAACATTTAAAATATTTGTAATTATTTTGGATGGGTATTTAGTCATCCAATATAACAATATAGCTTGGAAAGACTTTAAAATTAACCAGAGAAAACACTACTCCTTGTACATTTGCAAAAAGAAATTTAAGAATATAAGGAAATTAAAGAGGAACTAACAAGGAACAAAAGATTTTGCAAAATAAAGGATGAGAGCACTCACTGACGGAGACATCAATGTCTTCAAATGTTAAACAAGAAAGACAGCATTTCTGGGCTAGTATAAGATAGTCAGGCAATGAAATTCTAACCGCCAAGGTCTCTTTGCTTGAGGACCACATGCTTGAGTGCCTTTGTTCTCAGACTCTGAATCTCTTAAACTAGCAGGGGGAGTCAGCAGGAGATTAGAAGATGGGGAAATGGAAGTGTTTATTCCATTCACTCTATGCTTTCCGCTCAATTGTTGGTAATAGATGGTTCCTCTGCTGGAGTTCACAGTAACTCTCATCTGCAAACAAATCTTTCTATGTTCTAGAAATTGTTTCTACTATCTCTTGCTTAGGGCCTTGTGCCTGTTTTTAATTGCTGCTGGGACTGCTTCCATATCTCACTGCTTTCCTCAACCATGCTTCTGACTTTATAAAAATAATTTCATAAAACCGTTTAGTTATTTCTATTGATTGTCTCATCTGTGTTTTTATGGGGACTCTGAATAATATAGTGATTGGATCTAGCAGTGGCCCATGGACATGGAATTCTGAAATTGGAAATCAGAGCGTGGTTTGTTTACATAGTGGATGAACGCATTTATAATTGCTAGAAAACTGGAGACAAATAGCCATCCATGGCTGGTAGTGCCATAAAAATTATTTAAATTTTCTCTGATTGTGGCATAGGTAACAGAGCAAGATGCTAGAGGCAACATGCAGGTGCAGGTGTTTTCAATTCACTTTATTTTAAATAAATTTTGGCATGGAGCACTGCATCTCCAAAACTAGAGAGAAGACACACACAAAAAAGAACAATATAAAAACTCTGAAAGACCTAATCATAAAAAAGAAAACAAACCAGAAGACATCCATTGGTATTCCTTAAAAGTTCCTTACTCCACTATACTTACAGATGAGATATGGTTGAGGATCAATCCAAAGGTCTAAATAAAAGATTTTCTGGTTTTAGCATCAAGTAAATGGTTACCTGATCAGATCTCTTATAGTAAAGAAGATATTGCAGAAAAAAAAAGTGTAATTCAGTGACAAGAATGGTGACAGATTGGGTAGCATAGAAAAGGCCCAAATTCCCCCCAACGGTTGTTCTTGGTAAGTCCATTAACGAGAGCCAGATTCCAACAGGGCTGAGGCCAGTAAGAGCAAGGGCCGATTAAAACTGATAGAGGAGGGTATTTACCCCAAAAGCTGCATGGTTGCACAGTTTGAATTTTTTAAAGATTGCCTTTAATTTCAATTCTCTTTGATTTCTTTCATCAGCATTTTGCAGTTCTTACCACTATAATCCTTTACATACATTTTAGCTTTATTTTTAACTGACAAATAATAATTATATAAATTTAAGGAGTACAATAAGACGTTTGATACCTATATACATTGCAGAATTATCGAATCAGGATAACTCACATTCATCATCTCAGATATGTATCACTTCTTTGTAGAGGGAATATTTAAAATTCATTCTCTAAGTTACTTTGAATTGTAATTATTATTAACTAGATGCCTGCACCCTCATGTTCATTGATGCCTCATTCTCAAATTTATGGAAATAAAGAGCTTGTCATGAATGAATGGATTTAAAAAATACTGTGAATGCATAGAATGAATGCATTAGCTTTCCTTCACTGTAATGAAATACTTGAGACTATTAACTTAAAAAAAGAAAAGATTTTTTTGACTCATGGTTTTGGAAATTCCAGTCCATGATTGAATATCATTGATTGAGCAACGTTTCATGGCAGGATCACATGGCAGAACCAGTTTGCTCAACTGATGAGCAAGGAAGCAAAGAAAGAGACAGGAAGGGTCAAAGATTCCCACAATTCCCTTCAAGGGCTTGCCTTCAATGATCTCAGTACCTCTCACAAGACCCCACTTCTAAGGAATTCCATTGTCTTCCAATAATACCTCCCTGTTTTAAAAGTCTTTAATACATGGGCCTTTGAGCATCCAAGCTCAGTATTTATAAGATTCTACATGAAGTGAAATAAGTCAGGCATAGACAAATAAAAACTGTGTCATCTCATGTAGGTGTGGGATCTAAAAATGTCAACTCAGAAAAGTAAAGAACAGAATGGGGGCTACAAGACCCTGGAATAGGAGGGTGAGCATGGAAAGAAAAGATGTGATCAAGGGGTTAAAGTTTCAGTTAAAGAGCAAGAATAGATTTTGATGGTGTGGTGTTGTACTTTATGGTGAATTATAGTTAATAATAATGTACTGTGTAATTTGAATTTGAAGGTTACTGGGGAATTAATTTCAGTCCTTATATTTTTCTTTTATTTCTCAACAAATTTAAAGTTTAAATTTTAAAAATATGTAAGATAGCATACTGATATTATGTCAAATAATATGTGTGAAACATTATGGTAACTGGTCTTCTCAAAACTTAACACCACCAAAGAAAACTCTTTAAACTTCTTATATTTTGACTCAGAACAGCAAAAACAAAAACAAATATGAGTCCTTAGTTTTCAAAATCTCAGTGTAAACCTGCTAAACTGAAATATAAACCTTTTCCTCATTCTTCATTTTCCATTTCTGTGACAAAACTTGCTTTTAAGGAATTAAAAAAATATATTAAAACTAATGACTTCTCATCACCTCTGCCATTCCGAGCCTTATTCTAGCTACTATCGACTTCTACTTGGTTTATGACAACAAACTCTTAACCAATCCCCTGTTCACAGTAGTACTCTGCTCACATGAGTGAAAATCATAGCTAAACTCCATAGAATCACGTTGTTGTGGGGCTGAATACCTACATCTCTTCCCCTTGCTTTCTCTGGTCTGGCTACAAGCACTTGTGTTCAGGACCAGGTCAGGCTGAGTCCTGCCAGTTTCAGGCTGGAGTGCCTGCCCCCGGGACAGTTTACTTTGCCCACACTTTCAAGAAAGGACTCTTGTAATCAACCTGTCTACAGTGGAACCCCTCATCATGTCATACTCTTATTATTTACCATCTAGGATTCATATTAGATTAGTAATATAATTGATGAATTATTTAGTGTCTCATTTGTCCACATAATTCATCCTTTGTAAATCAAGAACTTGGTTTTGTTCATTTTATTAATCCCCACTTCTGGGGAGTGCCTTATAATTTGTCATCACTGAAAGACAATATTGTGGGCAATCTGCTTCACCTCCTTTGCTTGACAGGGATGAGAGGTTTTAAGTTTCTTCCTATCCCTTAGTGGTTTTGTCCAGACTACTGAAACTTCTTTGAATCACTGGCATCAGTTGTAAAACTGAAAAAAATAAATACATGCCCTGGATCTCTGAGCTTTTGTATGTAAAAGTAAATAAGTAAGAAAAGTTATAGTTCATAATTTTAAATTTTCACAATCTCATTTCTTAGGCCTCCAAACCCAAATTAAACTGTAAAAGAGAGTTTTAGAAATTTCATCAACTCACTTTTTTCTCCATTAGAAACTAGACTGGTCTAATACTATTTTGTGCTCCAGTTGATGTTAAATAAAATTTAAATCTTTTAAATTTGAAAGTGAGAGTTAAAAGTGAAAGCCTGTCCTCCTCATCACCTTTTTCTTTGTGGTACCTTCTTTTCTCTCTGTCTTTTTAAATTTTATGTAAGATAATTTCATCTTAAACATTGAAGAAACAAATTTATTTAACCATTAGGCAGATTTATGATACATATAAATTAGGATTAAAGATTAAAAAATAAATTGTCCATTAAATCACTCACAGATTAACTTTTTGTAACCCTGTTTCAAGTCACTACCATAAATATCTGTAGGTTACCCAATAAATACATGAGCTATGTTGACTTTCAAAAATCTCTTTAATAAATTAGTTTCGATTTTTTTTACATGTGTATATTTTTATTTATTTTTTTATTTTTTTATTATTATAAACAAATAGGATAAATGTTGTTTCTCTATTTGTACATGGAGTCAAGGCATACCATTTGTGTAATCATAAATTTACATAGGGCAATGTTGTTTGATTCATTCTGTTATTTTTTTCCCTTCCCCCCCCACCCCTCCCACCCCTCTTTTCCCTCTATACAGTCCTTCATTCCTCCATTCTTACCACCCTCCTTATCCCTAACCCTAAACCTAACCCTAACCCTAACGCTAACCCCTCCCATCCCCCATTTTATGTCCTCATCCACTAATCAGCGAGATCATTCATCCCTTAGTTTTTTGAGATTGGCTTATCTCACTTAGCATGATATTCTCCAATTTCATCCACTTGCCTGAAAGTGCCATAATTTTATCATTCTTCATGGTGGAGTAATATTCCATTGTGTATATATGCCACAGTTTCTTTATCCATTCATCAACTGAAGGGCATCTAGTTTGGTTCCACAATTTGGCTATGGTGAATTGAGCAGCAGTGAACATTGATGTGACTGTATCTCTGTAGTATGCTGACTTTAAGTCCTCTGGGTATAGGCCAAGGAGTGAGATAGCTGGGTCAAATGGTGTTTCCATTCCAAGCTTTCTGAGGAATGTCCATACTGCTTTCCAGAGTGGCTGCAATAATTTGCAACCCCACCAGCAATGTATGAGTGTACCTTTTTCCCCACATCCTCGCCAACACCTATTGTTGCTTGTATTCTTGATAATCGCCATTCTAATTGGGGTGAGATGAAATCTTAGGGTAGTTTTGATTTGCATTTCTCTTATTACTAGAGATGTTGAACATTTTTCCATATGTTTGTTGATTGCTTGTACATCTTCTTCTGTAAAGTGTCTATTCATTTCCTTAGCCCATTTGTTGATTGGATTATTTGAATTCTTGGTGTAGAGTTTTTTGAGTTCTTTAAAGATTCTGGAAATTAGTGCTCTATCTGAAGTACGAGTGGCAAAGATATTCTCCCATTCTGTAGGCTCTCTCTTCACATTACTGAGAGTTTCCTTTGCTGAGAGAAAGCTTTTCAGTTTGAATCTATCCCAGTTGTTGATTCTTGCTTTTATTTCTTGTGCTATGGGAGTCCTGTTAAGGAATTCTGATCCTAAGCCAACAAATTGAAGGTTTGGACCTACTTTTTCTTCTATAAGATGCAGGGTCTCTGGTCTGATTCCGAGGTCCTTGATCCATTTTGAGTTTTGTGCAGGGTGAGAGATATGGGTTTAGTTTCATTCTGTTGCATATGGTTTTCCAATTTTCCCAGCACCATTTGTTGAAGAGGCTATCTTTTCTCTATTGCATATTTTTGACCCCTTTGTCTAGTGTGAGAAAATTGTATTTATTTGGGTTTGTGTCCATGTCCTCTATTCTGTACCATTGATCAACCTGTCTATTTTGGTACCAATACCATGACATTTTTGTTACTATTGCTTTGTAATAGAGTTGAAGATCTGATATTGTGATACCCCCTGCTTCGCTCTTTCTACTGAGGATTGCTTTAGCTATTCTGGGTTTTTTATTCTTCCAGATGAATTTTGTATTTGCTTGCTCTATTTCTGCAAGATACATCATTGGGATTTTAATTGGAATTGCATTGAATCTGTATAGCACTTTAGGTAGTATGGTCATTTTGACAATATTAATTCTGCCTATCCAAGAACATGGGAGATCTTTCCATCTTCTAAGGTTTTCTTTAATTTCTTTCTTTAGTGCTCTGTAGTTCTCATTGTAGAGGTCTTTCACCTCTTTTGTGAAATTGATTCCCAAGTATTTTATTTTTTTCGATGCTATGATAAATGGGGTAGTTTTCCTAATTTCTCTTTCTGAAGATTCATCACTTATGTATAAAAATGCATTGGATTGGTGAGCATTGATCTTGTATCCTGCTACTTTACTGAATTCACTTATGAGTTCTATAAGTTTTCTGGTGGAATTTCCAGGTTTCTCTAAATATATAATCATGTCATTAGCGAACAGGTATAGTTTGAGTTCTTCTTTTCCAATTCGTGTCCCTTTAATTTCTTTGTTTTGTCTAATTGCTCTGGCTAGAGTCTCAGGGACGATGTTGAATAGAAATGATGAGAGAGGGCATCCCTGCCTTGTTCCAGTTTTTAGGGGGAACGCTTTCAGTTTTTCACCATTTAGAATGATATTGGCCATGGGCTTAGTGTAGATGGCCTTTACAATGTTAAGGAAATTTCCACTACCCCAATTTTTTTCTAGTGTTTTGGGCATGAAGGGATGCTGTATTTTATCAAATGCTCTTTCTGCATCTATCAAAATAATCATGTGATTCTTAACTTTAAGTCTGTTGATATGGTGAATGACATTTATTGATTTCCGAATGTTGAACCAACCTTTCATCCCTGGGATAAAACACACTTGATCGTGCTACACTATCATTTTAATATATTTTTGTATGCGATTTGCTAAAATTTTGTTGAGAATTTTTGCGTCGATGTTCATTAAGAATATTGGTCTGAAATTTTCTTTCCTCGATGTGTCTCTGTCTGGTTTAGGTATCAGCATGATATTGGCTTCATAGAACGAGTTTGGGAGGGTTCCCTCCTCTTCTATTTCATGGAATACTTTGAGGAGTATTGGAATGAACACTTCTTTAAAGGTTTTGTAGAACTGGGCTGAGAACCCATCTGGTCCTGGACTTTTCTTTGTTGGTAGGCTTTTGATGACCTCTTCTCTTTCATTGCTTGAAACTGATTTATTTAAGTTGTTTATGTCCTCCTCGTTCAATTTAGGTAATTCATATGTCTCTAGAAACTTGTTGATGTCTTCGAGTTTTTCTGTTTTGTTGAAGTATAAATTTTCAAAATAGCTTCTAATTATGTTTTGTATTTCAATCATGTGTGTTGTGATATTTCCTTGTTCTTTCCGAATTTTAGTAATTTGAGTTTTCTCCCTCTTTCTCTTTGTTAGTGTGGCTAAGGGTTTATCAATTTTGTTTATTTTTTTCAAAGAATACTATTTATTCTGTTAATTTTTCCAATTGTTTCTTTTGTTTCAATTTTGTTATTTCTGCTCTGATTTTAACTATTTCCTGTCTTCTACTACTTTTGGTGTTGCTCTGCTCTTCTTTTTTCTAGGGCTTTGAGCTGTAGTGTTAAGTCTTTTATTTATTGATTTCTACTTCTTTTGTTGAATGCGCCCCATGAAATAAATCTTCCTCTAAGTACTGCTTTCATAGTGTCCCAGAGATTTTGATATGATGTGTCTTTGTTCTCGTTTACTTCTAAGAATTTTTTTATTTCCCTCCTGATGTCTTCTGTTATCCATTCATCATATAATAGTGTATTATTGAATCTCCAGGTATTGGAGAAGTTTCTGTTTTTTATTCTCATTTATTTCTAATTTCAATCCATTATGATCTGATAGAGTACAAGGTAGTATCTCTATCTTCTTGTATTTGCTAACAGTAACTTTGTGGCATAAAATATGGTCTGTTTTAGAGAAGGATCCATGTGCTGCTGAGAAGAAAGTGTATTCGTTCTTTGTTGGATGGTATATTCTATATATGTTGGTTAAATCTAAATTGTTGATTGTGTTATTGAAATCTATGGTTTCTTTATTTAATTTTTGTTTGGAAAATCTATCCAGTGGTGAGAGAGGTGTGTTAAAATCGCCTAGTATTATTGTGCTGTGGTCAATTTGATTTCTGGAATTGAGAAGGATATGTTTGACATACATGGATGAGCCAATGTTCGGGGCATAGATATTTATGATTGTTATGTCTTGCTGATTTATGCTTTCCTTAAGCAGTGTGTAATGTCCTTCTTTATCCCTTCTGACTAGTTTTGGCTTGAAGTTCACATTATCTGAAATGAGGATGGATACTCCAGCTTTTTTGCTGTGTCCGTGTGCATGGTATGTTTGTCCCCATCCTTTCACCTTTCGTCTATGGGTATCTCTTTCTATGAGATGAGTCTCTTGCAGGCAGCATATTGTTGGATTTTTCTGTTTAATACAATCTGCCAGTCTATGTCTTTTGATTGATGAATTCAGGCCATTAACATTCAGGGTTATTATTGTGATATGATTTGTATTCCCAGTCATTTGACTCATTTATTTTTTTTTTTGACATGATTTGGTTTCTCCTTTATTTGGCTATTCCTTTAGGCTACTTCCTCCCATTGCTGATTTGCATCCTTGTTTTTCATCTCTTCCTCATGGAATATTTTGCTAAGAATGTTCTGTAATGCCGGCTTTTTTTTGCAAATTCCTTCAGCTTTTTTTTAATCATGGAAGGATCTTATTTCATCGTCAAATCTGAAAGTAAGTTTTGCTGGGCATAAAATTCTTGGTTGGCATCCGTTTTCTTTCAGGACTTGGTAAATGTTGTTCCAGGCCCTTCTAGCTTTTAGGCTCTGGATTGAAAAATCTGCTGATATTCTTATTGGTTTCCCCCTGAATTAATTTGATTCTTTTCTCTCACAGCCTTTACAATTCTGTCTTTATTTTGTATGTTAGGTATTTTCATAATAATGTGCCTTGGTGTGGGTCTGTTGTAATTTTGTACATTTGGAGTTCTATAAGCCTCTGGTACTTGATTTTCCATTTCATTCTTCAGATTTGGGAAATTTTCTCATATTATTTCATTGAATAGATTGTTCATTCCTTTGGTTTGTTTCTCTAAGCCTTCCTCAATCCCAATAATTCTTAAATTTGGCCTTTTCATGATATCCCATAATTCTTGTAGATTCTGTTCATGATTTCTTACCATCTTCTGTGTTTGGCCAACTTTGTTTTCAAGATTAAATATTTTTTCTTCAATGTCTGAGGTTCTGTCTTCCAGGTGTTCTATCCTATTGGTTATGCTTTCTATGGAGTTTTTAACTTGGTTTATTGTTTCCTTCATTTCAAGGATTTCTGTTTGTTTGTTTTTCAGTATCTCTAACTCTTTATTGAAATGATCTCCTGCTTCCTATATTTGCTCTTTTAACTGTTGATTGGTGTGACCATTTAATGCCTGCATTTGCTCTTTCATCTCCTCCTTCAATGCCTGCATTTGCTCTTTCCTCTCCTCGTTTGCTTCCCTGATTGTTTTAATTATGTACATTCTGAACTCCCTTTCTGACATTTCTTCTGCTGTGCTGTCATTGGGTTTTATTGATATAGTATCTAGGTGTGTTTGGGACATTTTCTTCCCTTGTTTTCTCATATTGGTCAGAGGTCAGTGGGACTCTGAGATATTGCAGATTTCCTCTATTGGCTTATAGTGTCCCGGTAGATTTCCAGTGTATCACCTCCCAGCCTTCAGTAGCCTGAAGTCTTGGAGGAACTTGATAATGCATTGCTTCCGAAGAAAGCTGCCCCTAGTCTGCTACTTTTTCCAGGGCTTGGAGCTGGCTCCATGCGGAAAGGCTCTCACTGGGGGGCCTGCTCCGAGAAGCTGACTGTGTGGGAGTAGCCCACCACTGGAGTGTGCATGGCTACCTGGGAAAGACTCTAGCTGCCCTGCTCTGCTCTGATAAGCCGCCCCTATCCGTGCCTACAACCCAGGCCGAGCTTCACCCGGTGGGGGAGACTCACCCCGTGGCTCTATTTTAGTCCAAGTCTCTCAATGCCTCCCTTTCTTGAGTCCTGTGTTCTGGAGCAACTGGAGATGCAGTCACCCTCTAGTCCGCCATCCTGCATCACCCCATGGAAAGAGCCTGTGGCTAGAGGGTGCAGGGCCTCCTGGAGAAGTCTCTGTCTGCCCTGCCCTGATCCCAGAGGCTGCTTTCGGGTCGGAGCTCTCCGTTGGCTTGGGGACTTGTGGCTGGCTCTGTGTAGAAAGGCTCTCACTGGGCAGTCTGCTCCGAGAAGCTAGCCTTGAAAGGCACCTCCCGCTGGAGGGGGCTGGGCTGCTTGGGGAAGTCCCTGGCTGCCCTGTCCTGGTCCCTGAAGCTGCTTGGGAGCTGAGCTCGCTGCGCTGACTCCGGGACTTGGAGCTGGTTCTGATCAGAAAGGCTCTCACTGGGGGGCCTGCTCCGAGAAGCTGGAGAAGCTGGCCGTGTGGGAGGAGCCCACCGCTGGAGTGCGCAGGGCTGCCTGGGGAAGACTCTAGCTGCCCTGACCTGCTCCGATAAGCCACCTCTATCTGGGTCTGCTGCCCAGGTCGAGCTTCACCCGGTGGGGGAGACTCACCCCGTGGCTCTATTTTAGTCCGAGTCTCTCAGTGCCTCCCCTTCTTGAATCCTGGGTTCTGGAGGGACTGGAGATCCAGTCACCTTCTATTCTGCCATCCTGGATCACCCCGTGGAAAGAGCCTGTGGCCGGAGGGGGCAGGGCCGCCTGGAGAAGTCTCTGTCTGCCCTGCCCTGATCCCAGAGGCTGCCTGTGGGTCAGAGCTCTTCGCTGGCTTGGGGACTTGTGGCTGGCTCTGTGTAGAAAGGCTCTCACTGGGCGGTCTAACCGAGAAGCTAACCTTGAAAGGTGTCTCCCGCTGGAGGGGGCTGGGATGCTTGGAGAAGTCCCTGGCTGCCCTGTCCTGGTCTCTGAAGCTACTTTCGGGCCAGAGCTCGCTGCACTGGCTCCGGGACTTGGAGCTGGTTCTGTGCAGAAAAGCTAGCTTCAATTTTTAATTAGTGGAAACAGAAATTATAGTATTAACAAATTAGTTAACAGTCATTAAATAATTTTCAAGTTTCAATGAATAAAAAAGTCATCTTAAATTAGACAAGTTGGGAAAGTATCTTAATAATATTTAAACTTCACAGATTTCCACCTTTTCTGAGTATTTGTTTTCTCATGAGATATAGTTTTCAGTAAGATTGTGTTTTTTTTTTTAATTATTGCCAGAAAATCAGGCAAAATAATCTTATCTAGGGTGCAATTGATGCAAATGGATTCTAGCAAAATAAATGACTATTCCTAACACTTTTGAAGTTGATGTGAGCGAAACATATATCATGTGGAAGAAAAAATGAAGCTACTTGTGGGTAATTTGTCACTTTGTGAGGAATATTTTTCCCAAAACACATGCAAAAATATTTTTCACAAAATCCCATTCATTTACTTCAATAATGTGTTATCATTGAATTAAAATCCAAGTATCTTTCCTTCAATTGTGTGAAATATATTTTTGTATATTAAATGATTTATATTGTAGCTTTCTTTTTGGTGGCAAGCTCCTTTGACCCGTCATAGGATGCTCATAATAGTTCATCCTGTTGGCTAGAACTGATTAAGACATTGGAAAAGCAAGGAAGGGAAATTAAACCATGCCTTTTAGTAGAAGAAATGTTGAATAATTTTCTTCCACGTTTAGTTTATCACAACGACCAGGCATGGAAAGTTTGCACTGAATAATGGAGTTTATTTTAATCATGTCCCACAGTATGCCTGCTATGTTGCATTTTGAAAGAAACCAAGGCTTTCCTACAAGGGAAATGAATCAGGAAGGAAGCCTTGATGTCAGTGAAAAAGTAATAGAGAACAGCAACAACGATCACAAAATTGTGCCACAAACTATATGGTACAGCCTAGAATCTTAGCCTTTGACAAGAACAGGCACAGAGAAGTGACAAATGACCATACTTTTGATCATCAATCACATTCTGAAGGGGAAGAGACAAAAAAAACCAAAACTTTCTCAAAACCTGGCTATTTCCATCCCTGTTCTGAGAATAAAATGGGTTAAAAGACAAGGCTTGAATGTACTTGCTTCCAAAGTTTTAGTATTATGCATCATGTGATGATATGGGAAAGAGTTTATATTGTGTGTGGAAGAAATCAAATGCCATCATATTTGGCAATGGAAACTATGCCCCTGTCCTTCACAAATAGCAATATTTCAAAGCTATGGATAAACTCAGTAACTTAAGGACTGGATCTCCTTTAAGCCAATATATTTATGAGTAATGGAAGAATAAGATAGGTAGATTGCCTTCTAGTCAGGTGACCTTACCAATAATTTTGAGTAAATGCCAAAAAGAATAATTGAAAATCTATTTTATATTGTGCTTACTGCTGTTCTCTGAAAACACAAAGATAAAAAATGAGAGAATGTATAAAAGGCTATTCACATAGAGCCTATCACAGAATTAATATCAGCTGAATAGAAGCTATTGCCCTGGAATCTCTTTGAAAAGTTACTAATCTTATTTATTAGAATTAGATTTTTTTGGTTTCAAATCACCTGCCTTATAGATGGAGATGCTTTGCCTCACTCTATTGATCAATATAAAAAATAAAAAAAGGAGTTCTAGTTTAGACTTTCCAAAAGCATATCATTAAATCATCCACATTATTTCAAAACATAGATTTTTCTTTTTTTATATCCTATAGATATTGACAACCAGAGAAACTGGTCAGGCACCATAAGAAATGTTAAGTGCACTCTAGTAGGTGTTCCTTAAAGAAATTCTTGCATACTAGCTGGAATGCCTGAAAAACAAAATCAGAGATTAAGAAGAGAATAGCATAAATTCATTAATTCCTCCAATAAGCACTTTGAAAATGGGGATATTAATTTTAGAGACACATGGTTATGTTGGGGGAAAATGTTCCATAGTTATTTCTGTTATTTTTGCCTGGTCTAGTTGTGTTGGGGGGACAGTGATGGTTTTGGGACTTGAACCCAGGGGTGCTCTACCACCGAGCTATATCCCAGCCCTTTTTATATTTTATTTTAAGAGAGAATCTCACTAAGTTGACAAGGCTGGCCTTGAACTGGTAATCCTCCTGAGTGCCTTTCAAGTAGCTTGGACTATAGGTATCAGCCATCTTGCTGGCTACATGGCCTAGTCTTTATGGATAAATGATAAATATGCCTTGGCAGTAGGAGGTTTCACTGAGGGATTTGAACTCACATCTCCCCAGAACCATTTTCTCACTCAGGTCAGAAGTATTCCCACTTTCCCTAAAGGATTTGTTTGAATTCCAAATAAAAATTATCTCTCTCTCTTGTCCTTCTCTCAAAGGAAAGAGAAGATGATGTGCTAATTGCATGGCATAAGCTTCTGAGTTTCTAATTTGGGAACTCTTCTTGTGGTATGGTATGTCTGATTCTCAGTGGGTGACCTTGTGAGAAAGTGGAAGTGGGAAAATCATAAAAGATGCAAGATGCATTGGGAATAAGTTCTCTTCTCTAACCCAGTTGCATCTTGTGTTTTTGTGTACATTTAACATATAAGCCACATGCATGTACACACTAGCAATCACACACACTATGACAGCTATTTTGGTAGTTTGGATGGTGCAAAAATAGGGTGACATCTCAGATCTTTCATATTTTCAAACTTAATAAGTTATCTTCCCCAAGGAGGCTACAATGTGGCTTATGGTGGCTAAATATGAATGTCAAAGAGGTTAGAAAGTATTCACTGTGCATTCTGATAAGTGATTTGGCAGGAATAAACAGAGTCTTATGGGAAGGCAGAGATGGAAAATGCTAATAATTCTAGGATAAATGCAACTCTATGTATTTTTTTTTCAGTTATTTTTTCCTGAACACCAAAATAAATAAATAAATAAATAAATAAATAAATGGGACTGAGCAGCAATTAAAAGATTTTCCTTTAACAGGGCAGGAAAAAATTAATATGATTAGTCAGATAACAAGATTATCAATTATGAAATGGAAGTTAAGTATGCAATGGGAAAAGGATTAATATTTCTTAGAACTCTGACAGTTCATGTAGCAGATAAGCATGTATGCAAACTCATTAACATTCACTCTATCCCTGATTGGGGATATGATCATTCACATTGTATAGATGATCAACTTAATGTGTCAA
The DNA here is from genome assembly GCF_902686445.1 of Sciurus carolinensis. Lineage (NCBI taxonomy): Eukaryota > Metazoa > Chordata > Mammalia > Rodentia > Sciuridae > Sciurus > Sciurus carolinensis. The sequence goes on along the minus strand of NC_062223.1, from coordinate 51,465,459 downwards.
ACAATAGATGATTAAGAAAGAGTAGTACTAGCATTCAAACCTATACCTGCTTAACTCTGTATTCTTTTCATTAGACCATGAAAATGAGTAATTAAGTATTAATTATTCAGGCATAATATGTAAAACATTCCATATGTTTTCTATTAATTATTGAATGGATATTTGTTACTTCTTAGTTTACACTTCATAGACTTAACTCTAATTTTGATTTTCTCTCCATGAAATAAAACTTTGAGCATTACTCAAACAGAATATAAAAAAATACATTGTTACTACAATGTTGTTATAAGTGTTCACCTAACTTTTTCTGGAGCCTTGGGTGATGACTATAAAAGCTCTCTCCCATTACCATGAAAAGTCAGAGACTAATTATGAATATCAAAATAGACAAGATGAATATCAAAAGTAAAGTACTTTAATTAAGAACACAATTATTTTAACACCTATTAAATTTTCTCAGAAGATATTAATTGCTTAGACTATAACCAAATCATCTAATTAACATATGAATGGAGAGATGTTATATGTCCACGTAATGAAATATTACTCAATCATAAGAAGTAATTCAGAACTAATACATGCTATAATATGGTTCAAACTTGCAAATATATGGTAAGTGAATGAAGTCACACAGACACAAAATACAACCTATAATGATGGCACTTACATGAAATGTCCAGAATAGACAAATTCATGGAGTAAGAAAGTAGATTAGTGATAGATGGGAAATGAGAATAAGGGGGAAATTGCAAGACTGAGAGTTATTTGGGGGTCAAGAAATGTTCTGGAATTAGGTAGTGAGATAATTCATAGCATTACAAATACATTAAAATTACTTAATCTTATAAGTCAAATTATATAAATGGTGGAATGTGTGTTTGTAACTTTTATAAAATTTTTAATGAATTGAATGTTGTGAAATAAAATATCTGGTGCAAATGTTGCACACATTTCTTCTGCTATATCCACAAAAGACATCATTAACACTAACCAACAATCCATCATTCTAAGTTGAATAGGGTTTCAGTGTCCTTCTCAACACAGCTCAATAGGCAGCCCAACAAATCAATTAGAAAATGAGTACAGAATTTATCTATTATCCTGGACTAGTCTATTTTTAAAGGGTCTTCTAATTCTAAAATATTCTCTTGGTATGAACTTTATTAGCAGAGTAAATGCTTATTAAGATGATTATTACATGATCCTAGATAATACAGGGTGGTGAAGGGATTCCCCAATGCTGGAATTTTCAGCATACCATCCCATGTCCAAGACTATGCTAGGAAGTATGAGGCAATGATGACTGTCAATTCCCTTGTATCATAATATTTTGGCAGTAAGTCTCTCATTCCATTTTGTAGTTTGGGAGATGCAAGATAATTCTCACATTCAAGTTGGAAACATGATGTCAAATGTGTTCCTTTATTCATAGTATAATCAGAGGAAGATATAAAGGTGTGCAGGTAAGCATACTGTGTTAGTCAGATTTTCATCTTTGTGATCAAAATACCTGATACAAATAATTTAGGAGAGGAAAGGTTTATTTTCGCTTAGAGTTTTAAGAGTTTTCAGTCCATGGTCAACTGACTCCATTGCTTTGAGTCTGAGGTGAGGGAGAACATCATGGCAGAACAGCACAGTGGAGGAAAGCTTTTTAACTCATAGCATTCAGGAAGGAGGTGGGGACGAGATGGGGAGAAGAATTATTTTCCTAGGACATACCCCCAACTTATTTCCTCCATCTAGGACCTGCCTCTCAGTAGTCCATTCAGTTATTATTGAATCAAAATGGATTTATCCACTGAGAATATCAGAGCCCTCAATATCCAGTCATTGCCTAAAAACCCCAACTCTCAGCCTGGTTGCATTAGGCACTATGGGTTTCAACATGAGACTCTGGGGGCATTCCAGATCCAAATCATAATACATAATGATATTTTTTTCCAAAATAGTATTCCTATAGTAGTTATGTTTACAACTACTTTTCAGTGGACATTATAGCATGTTCAGTATGTTCAGATCTTTGTTACACATTTAAAACAGTTTACTTCATTATTTTCTAACTATATTATTTATGCTTCATCAGAAACATACAGATGGATGAATAGATAAATAGATGATAATGATAGACGATAAATGGATAAATAGAAGAAATGAGATCTATTTGTGAAATTAACTTCATGTCTATAAGGTTTGGAAGTTCCTCAATAGTTTTTTGTTGTTGTTGTTTGTTTGTTCTGGTAAACTGGATACTCAGGATGCCAGTAGTGTGGTTCAGTACAAATCAAAAGCCTCAGAACAAAATAAATCAATGCTATAACTCTCAATCCTAGATCAAGAACAAGAAAACCCTGAGAGGTATACTGGTGCAAACCTTAGTGTCCAAAGACAAGTCATTCTGGAGTTCTGATGTCCCAGGACAGTCGAAGAAAGGTGTTTTAGATCCAGAAGAGAAAATAGAGGAGAGGGTGGGGAGTGGCGGAATTCACCTTCCTTTTTGTTCTGTCCAGGTCTCCAGCCAATCAGATGGTATCTAATCACACTGAGAGTGGATCTGCCTTACTCAGTTCACTGACTCATGCATTTCCTTTCCTTATGGTGTTTCACTGTTTATCCCCAGTGACATTAGATGAAATAACCACATAGCAACCTAACATAAAATGTATTACAAATATGAAGTGCATCTAAAAAGCTTGTTGAGTTTTCACAAAGGAATCGTGCTAGCATTTGTAAAATGTTCTGTGATGACTATAGCTGAGTCATGGAACTTTGCATTTTGGCATCATCTAACCATCTTCTAATTTAATTATTGAATGAAAGTCAGGGAAGCCCAAGGTACAAAGAGTCAGTATCTCTATTTCCCAATATTTTCCCAATAGCAAAACCAATTGAATTGCAAGACATTTTGGTACATGCAGTAGATTCTCTATTTTTTAAAAAATTGATTTGTATTGTAAACAAAAGGGATACATCTTGTTTCTCTGTTTGTACATGAAGTAGAGGCATACCATTTGTGTGATCATTATTTTGGTGTCAAATTAAAATTCATTGTCTAACAGACAGTAATTAACAGAATAAATTTAATAGACAAAGGGAAAACTTAGAAAAACATTCACAAAATACAAAAAGAAATAGCACTAAAATCTATACAAGGATTTTTTTTCAAGTTCTTTCTTTTAATTCATTTTTATTGTAAACAAATGGGATACATGTTGCTTCTGTTTGTACATGAAGTAACCGCATACCATTTGTGTAATTGTACATTTACCTAGGGTAACAGTTTTTGATTCATTCTGTTATTTTTTTTTCTTCCCCCTCACCCCTCCTGCCCCTCTTATCCCTCTATACAGTACCTTCTTCCTCCATTCTTGGCTCCCTCCACCCCCCATTGTGTGTCATCATCAGCTTATCAGTGTCCTTTAGTTTTTTGAGATTGTCTTATCTCACTTAGCATGATATTCTCCAATTTCATCCATTTGCCTGCAAATGCCATAATTTTATTATTTTTTATGGCTGAGTAATATTCCATTGTATATGTATACCACAGTTCCTTTATCCATTCATCCACTGAAGGCCATCTAGGTTGGTTCCACAATCTGGCTATTGTGAATCCAGCAGCTATGAACATTGATGTGGCTGTATCTCTGTAGTATGCTGATTTTAAGTCCTTTGGGTATAGGCCAAAGAGTGGGATAGCTGGGTCAAATGGTGGTTCCATTCCAAGTTTTCTAAGGAATCTCCATACTGCTTTCCAGAGTGGCTGCACTAATTTGCAACCCCACCAGCAATGTATGAGTGTACCTTTTTCCCCACATCCTCGCCAACACCTATTGTTGCTTGTATTCTTGATAATCTCCATTCTAATTGGGGTAGATGGAATCTTAGGGTAGTTTTGATTTTCATTTCTCTTATTACTAAAGATGCTGAACATTTTTTCATATATCTGTTGATTGCTTGTAGATCTTCTGTGAAGTGTCTGTTCATTTCCTTAGCCCATTTGTGGATTAGGTTATTTGTATTCTTGGTGTAGAGTTTTTTGAGTTCTTTATATATTCTGGAAATTAGTGCTCTATCTGAAGTATGAATGGCAAAGATGAAACTAAACCTCTATCTATCACCCTGCACAGAAATTAACTCAAAATGGATCAAGGACCTTGGAATCAGACCAGAGATCCTGTATCTTATAGAAGAAAAAGTAGGTCCAAATCTTCAACATGTAGACTTAGGATCAGACTTCCTTAACAGAACTCCCATAGCACAAGAAATAAAAGCAAGAATCAATAACTGGGATAGATTCAAACTAAAAAACTTTCTCTCAGCAAAGGAAACTATCAGCAATGCAAAGAGAGAACCTACAGAGTGGGAGAAAATCTTTGCCACTCATACAGTAGATAGATTCTCTGTTAATAAGGACTACAAAGTGGACAAATGTTTAATAACATAGACATGATGAGATATGAAGAACAAAAGCCAAGGACATAGTGTTTTTACTCAAAAAGAAAAATTAATGATATTATGTGAACATTAATACCGTTTTGCAAAGAAAGGCTACTTGGTTAAGAAAAGTGAGGGTTATTGCTTCTGTAGTGTTTTTTTTTTTTTTTTTTTTTTTTTTTCCTGTACTGGAAGCTGAGATTTAAAAAAATCTATCAAAATAACATTCCAAGCTGGGCATGGTGGAGCAAATCTACAATCCCAGCAACTTGGGAGGTTGAGGCAAGAGGATCCAAAGTTCAAAGCCAGTCTCAGCAATTCAGTGAGACCCTAAGCAACTCATTGTGACCCTGTCTCTAAATAAAATACAAAATAGGGTGGGGGAATGTGGCTTAGTAGTTAAGCACCTTTGGGTCCAATCTCTGCTACCAAAACAATTGTTGTTATTATTATTCTTATTACTATAAAAATAGAATTGAATATTTTTCATTGAGTATTTTCGTGTGAAGTATACATTCCTCAGAAGAAAATATTTTATCTCAATGTTACTGAACACCCACAATATATTGCCACAGTGTATTAGTAGATGGAGTTACCATTAAACATGCCATTGAAACATGCACTGCCTTCATGAAGTTCAAAAGGTATGCATGTCTCCACAGTGTGGGAGTATACACTATCATGACCATAAGGAAAACATTTCTATATTCCAAATTTTTCTTTATTTTTGCTAAAGACCAAATTAGGGTTATTGGTTCTATGGTTTATGCAACTACTTCGTTCGAGGCAAACACTCTTTTTCTTCTTTACCTTCTTCTTCTTCAAAATCAAACCCAGAATGCAGTGTTTGCCATAATTTATGGTAATGTATCTAAATAAAATATCATTGTTAATGCAAATAGACAATTTGTCATTGATTTGTTTTCTCTGGTAGAGAGAAATGAGCAGGCTGAACAGAGTGGGATGGGAGATGGCAGTTCCTGGTTTTCCCCCATGAGTCGTTCACCTGGATCCCAGCCTTCACCTTATTAATAACACACAGATTCATGGCTCCTTGAAAGTCAGGGTTGGCATATGTAATCATCCTTGAGCTCTTTATAGCTCCTCTTATAAGCTAATTTTGCCCATTGCTACATCACTCATTCTTCACCATATCTTCTGTTTGTATTGGCTACAATAACAGATTACAAAAATACAGCTGGCCTGAAAGAATGATGGATCCTATAGGCACTGAAGTTAGATTTCATGCATTTGAATGGATGAAGTGAATTCATTTTTAAAGAAATTCTTATATACCGTTTCCAGGGGAAAGGACTCAACACTGCTCTACTCCAATTTTCCCAATAACTCTGGTGCTTTTGTAGCATTGGATGATATTGAAAAAACTAATATCTCACAATCCTTTATGTCCTCATTCACTTCATGATGAAATGCAATAAACAGTGATATTTATTTATAGTTAAACTTTTCAGTGTTTTCCTGTGCTAGTTTATAAACATTACTGGCCAAGGGAAAGCTATATGATCACGCTATATTAAATAGGTGATAAATTTACTGTCACTGAAAGAGTTGCTAATTTTTCTTCTTGTCTTCTCCACCAAACTAAATTTGACTTTGAGGACCTACTCAATTTTGAGCCTTAAAGGAAGATGCTTCTGATCATTTAAGTTCCCCTAAGAAATAATATGATTTAAAACAGACAGACCTTGATTGAAACCTTGACTTCATCCATCATTAACACCATAAATTTGGCAGGTTGATGAATATTTCTCATCTCAGTTTCCTCATGTGAGCAATGAGAGTTCTCTCAAATCGTTCCCATAAGGTTGTTAAGACAATTTCTTGTTATTAAAAACATAGGACAATGTATCATACACCTTCTATATCCTGACTGGACTGTTGTCATCATCAATTTTGTTATAAATCTAAAACTGCTTTTAAAAATATAGTACTTAAAGCACCCACATAAAAATATAGAAACAAATAAAACAAGAAAGAACCCATCACTCCATGAGACAACTAGAAGTGTTTTAATATATTCTATTCTGGTCTATATCTCTCAATGTTTTGTGATTCTGTCTTCTCTTTTTCCAGCTCTCTTTATATTGAGCTCTACCTCTTTTCTCCCATGCACTTTGGGGAGGTGTTCATTTCCTAGATCTCACATTCGAATTACTCTTTCTCTACCTTTTGCACATCAGTGAGACACGGAGCATCTAAAATCCCCTGTAGTATTACCTAGTGATCTAAATATAGAATTCCAGTCATGTGTCAGACCATAGTCAAATTGTGTGGGCCACAGACATGTGTCAGATGCCATCGCTGCCCTCAGATGCTTGGGGTATAATTATGGATGTTTTCCTTTCATGCTTAACCTTAAAGACTTTGTACTAATTTTTTGTGAACCACTATCCTAGACCTAACTTCCTCCCTCATTTCAACTCAAGGGACAGGCCCAGAACATTTGCTTCTTTACACCATTAAGGTCCTTAATTGTATTTTCATAATTTTGAAGGAAGAACCTCTGGAAATTTATGAATTTTATATGCATATGATATTCAAATAAAATATTAAAGCTGTTATAGTAGAATGAGAGTTGATTTAATCTGTCAATTATTTTGCCCCGTGACATTTTACTCTTTTATGAAGAGTATTGATTCTCCAAGAAATTATTATTAGAGGACCAGAGAATTAGAATGCAATAGAAAAAGTGTGAGGGATCTTTTTTTATATCAGTTTTGAAATTTGAGGACTACATACTCTGCTTTCTAGATTCTGACAATTTTGATCTTACAGAAAAAAGTGTGGCATTCAACCTTCAGTTATTTTCAAGGTTGCTCACTCCCTCACTCCATCCTGACTTTCAGCATTATAAGACTTTGCAAGTAATAAAAAAAAGGAATGACAGAATCATAAATCCTAAGATGTAAGAAATGCTTTTAAAGGTCGTATTGCTCCACGTTTTATGTGTCGGGTGAATATCTTCTACACCATATAAATTCAACTTTGTTGACTGTGTCTTGGTGAAGAATTTGTGATCAAATTTCACATGCAATTTGTGCAAGAAGGGAGGCATTTGACAAATGGCTTCTCAGGGTTAGTCAAATTTTTTTAAGTGTGACTCCTATCCCTATCTTGCCAATATGCCATGATGGCCATGACAGTACTTTTGGGGCTATGGAAACATAATACTCCCCCAAATGTTAAAAATGATGGAAAAAAATATTGCTGTCTTATTGCAAGCTCAATATAAAATTGGGCAACATTTATTCCACTTTCTACATATTTATTATGAACATTTCATACAAGTGAATTATATAATATATCATTATCTGTGACAGTCTTCTTTTCCTGAGCCTAGAATTTTCAAAGTTCACCCTATTTAGCATGCATCAATATTTCATTCCTTTTTTTTATTATTATTACCAAACAGCACTACTTTAAATGGGAAAGCTACATTTCATCATTTTCTCAGTTAATGGACATCTGGGTTGTTTCTATTTTTCTGGCTGCTTCTACTCTGGCTAGTATGAGTAATGCTATTATGAAAATTTGGATATATGTTTTTGCATGTGCCTATGATTGTATTTATCTTGAATATTTTTATTTCTTTCACCTGGGCACATTTCTAGGCATTTTTTAGTTCTGTAGAAAACTGATGTTTAATCTTTTAAGGAACTGCCACGCTGCTTTTGAAATGCCTACGTCATTTTACAATTCCATCAGGAAATATCAGAAACTTTCAATATTTCTATACCCTCACCATCAGTTTTTTTATGTGTTTTTTATAAAAGTCATTTGTATACATTTTAAAACTTCCAAATGTTTACAAAGTCACACAAAAAGAAATGACTCCTTCGAATCCCGTTTTCTAGGGATAAGACCCTAAAATGCTTCTATTCTCAGACTGTTTTAGTACCAAGATTTTAATATCCTTCTGAAGCTATAAAGAGAAACTTTGGAAATGAATTAATACTATAATTTTAATGAGAAAAGTTTGTTTCAGCAAGAACAATTACAAATAATTCTGATGAGTGTTTGGAGTTCAATTTAAAAATACAAAGAGGAAAACAAATAACTAAAAAGGATCTATAATCCTGTCTCCCAGATAATTTGTGATGATGATGATTTCAACACTTAAAGAAAATAGTAAATTACCCTAGGAAAAATAAGTTAAGCTCTCTTACAAATATAATTATCTTTCCCAAAGATAGCTCCTATTAACCATTACTCATTGTTATTTTTAGAAGTTTATGTACACACAAACATGCAGCATACATGCATACATATCACACATTCACATGTCTTTATATTTTTTCTCTTTTGTAGAAATAGTTCATGTTTTGCATACTTGAATGGTCCTTCCTTCTTCAACTTTTGATCTCTTCTAATGTATTCCATATCAATACAGAATATCACTGGTTATTTTAAAGCAACTGCATACTCTTTATTATAAAAATAGACCAAAATTCACTTAATATGTTCCCTATGGATGAACTATATTGCATCTTATCTATTTTACTATAACAAAGAATGACAAAATAATATTCCTACATTTATTTCTTGGTAACTGTGAATCTACCTGAAGGGTGAATATATGTCGGTGGAGATTTTTCTGGTCAAAGTATATGGATGTTTTACTTTCAGATTTATAAAACTAAGTTTTTGTTTATTTTTTTTTTGGGGGGGATACATTGTCTAAGTTGACAATTTAACTAAAACTTTTTCCTTGCCTTAGTAATGTGAAAGGATGTTGGTAAAATTTGTGGCTAACTTTATTAAGAGTTTCATAGTCTTGACAGAATGACCCATATTGAACAGACAAGTATTGACATTTCTTTCTTTTTTATTTTAAAGGGAAAACAGAAAACTAATAAGGCTTAAAATATTATGTAGAAAAAAGCTGTTATTATTATGATATATTATTTCATATGGAAAAAGAAAATTGTCTAGATTTCATTTGATTTCTGTTTAGGATTCACTGATGAGAAACTTACCTTCTGCTTTGGTCTTTATTTCTGTACCTCATTTACTTACCTTCAACTGCGAGGTGACTGGCACAGTGTTCCATGTAACTTTACATTAGGTAAACCTCCATCCTGAAATAAATTTAAGTATTTAAAGGTTTAAGTATGAGATTATCCAGAAATCAAAAAGAATGACGATGAATATACAAATGTACACCTGGGAATTTAGCAGATGTAAAATTGTGCTTCCTGATGAACTGTAGTTGTCCTGAGGTACCAGTTCTTCCTAGTACACAGTTTCATTTAAATTTTATGACAGAGGACACATCTCTGTGTCTTCTTCCTGTTCTTACCGTGGCTCTCACACTGAAAAAATGATTTTAGATGTTAGGTTCTTCAGTCACAGTCTACTGCCTACTGGCCTGCCTACTTCTCCAACACCAATAGCTTGTAAACACAAATGAAATGAAGAAGAGGCTGTGTTTGTTAACATCTTTTTTCTTCCTGAGCTAACTTCTTCACAAATAATACCAAACTCCAGTGTGGTATTTTCTCCATATTTTGTATGGAGAGGGTAAAAATAACAAATTAAGATACATGCCATACAGAGGAGCTCTGACTTCCACACATTGAAATTCTATGGGGTATAGCAGGACAATTGAGACCCCATCCCACCAGCCTATGTTCTGCCTCAAAACTCAATTGAACAGTTCCAGAGCATCCATTTATTCATATGGTAATGTGTTTCCTCCAAGGTAATGATTTAAAAGATTTAGGGACAGAAGAAAGATATTTATCCACAATATTCTGAAAGCAAAATTATCTGAGGCATATCTACTACCTTTTACTAAAGAGTGTGTCAGCTGTAATCAAGCTGTAAATGCCATGTTTCCCAAGTCAAAGTAGAAAATGAAAACTTAGGGAAAAGTTTTCTACTCCCTTCTAGCATTCCTTCAGCTTTTACCTGTTGCTTTATAAGTAAGAAAGAATCATGCTTAATTATGACATAACAAACTTGTGCTGTGAACTAGCTAACCTGTGTAAGTTTCTCCCCAAGCTTAAATTTCTAGGTACTGTAACTAGTGGGATAATGGGTAATTCAAATGAAGGTCCTTGATTTTTAACAGATCATAATCTGTCTTCATTCTTAGGCCAAATTTCCTTTCTCTCTCTTGTTATAATATGTCATCATTGTTTTGCCAGTCTCTTGATTTATGTTTTGCAGCCAAAAATGTGATGTTACCTTTTTTTTTTTTGCAGTGCTGGGGATTGAACCCAAGGCCTCATGCTTTCAAAGCAAGAACTCTACCAACTCAGGTACATCCCCAGCCCCAATCAATTATCTTTTTAATCCACCTTCTATGTTATTTGCATTATGTGCTAAAGAGAATGATCGCCTCTCTTTAAATTAGTATTCATGGTATGAAGCTCTTTCATTCTTTGACTTTGTCTTTTAAAAACTAGTTTTGTAATTATCTTTCCAATTGTATTGTCTTTTTAAAACACTTCTATTGGTTCAATATAGTTTTACATAATGATGGGATTTGTTGTTACATATTCCTACATGCACACAATATAGCAGTATACTTTGGTCAATATCATCTCCAGCACTTTTCCCCTCTCTCCCACCTTATATCCGTTGGTCCCTTTTCTCTATTGATCTATTCTTTACAATTTTCAAATATAGAGAAAATGTCTGAATGCACTCTTATATATCTGGTGTTAAAATTCGAAAACTTACATTAATGAAAAAATGATTAATTATCATTTGGGGGAGGTAGTAAATATATAAAATTGAAAAATGTCTAACTTTGAAGGTGACAGTAAGTGTATATTTGAGGTCAAAGGAATGTGTATTAAAAGGTATATTGAGACTTTTTCACATGAACACATCATAAAAATGACAGTGTTTTTGGTAATGTATAGTGAGTGGTATATAGACTTTTGGAAAAAAATAAGATAATATGTAGCAATAGATTTAATTACTTCATAATATGTTCACAGCAAATTTATTCAACAATTATTGCTCAAAAAAGCAGAAAGTTTCATGCACCATCATTAATCACTTATAAGAAATAATATATGAAATATAAGATTATATAATATAGAATTAATACATTAGTAAAATGACATTGTACATCTATTAAATTGTAACTATTATACACCAAAGATAAACATGATGTAAAAGTTATAATAGTCATGTTGTGTAAAATTATAAAATAACCTTATGTGGATAATAATTACAATTGTATATGTCTGTGTATATTTCAAATTTCGTCTTCTCCATAAGAACATTATGGGCAAAATATTATTCACTTCATAATTTTGTTCTGTAGATTAAATGTGATAATGCAATGAAGTGCACAGAATGGTGTTTTATACATAATATACTTTTTTCTAGCTATTTATTCATGTTTTTATTTTTCGTATGCATTATATATATTTCATAGGTAGTTTTTAATTATCAAAGACTGCATTTTGATTAATTGTACACAAATGGGCTACATCATTTTGTTTCTATGTTTGTGCATGATGTAGATTCATACCACTTGTGTAATCATATATGTACATAGTGTAATGATGTCTGTCTCATTCCACCATTTTTCATACCCCCCCTTCTCATTTCCTTCTACAAGATCTACAGTTCCTCCATTCTTCTCTCACCTCCCAACACACCACTCCCATTATATATCATCATACATTTATCAGGGAAAACATTTAGTCTTTGGTTTTTTGGGCTTGGCTTATTTCACGTAGCATGATATTCTCCAATTCAACCATTTATCTACAAATACCATAATATTCTTCTTTATGGCTGAATAATCTTCCATTGTGTATGTATACCAAAGTTTCTTTATCCATTCATCTGTTGAAGGGCATCTAGTTTGGTTCCACGATCTAGCTATTGTGAATTGAGCTGCTATGAAGATTGATCTGGCTGCAACAGTGTAGTATGCTGATTTTAAGTCCTCAGGGTATAAACCGAGGAGTGGGATAGCTAGGTCAAATGCTGGGTCCAATCCAAATTTTCTGAGGATTCTCCAGACTGCTTTCCAGAGTGGCTGCACCAATTTGCAACTCCACCAGAAATGTAAAAGTGTGCCTTTTTCCCCATATCCATGCAAGCATCTATTATTGTTTGTGTTCTTGATAATAGCCATTCAAATTAAGATGAAATCTTAGAGCTGTTTTAATCTCTAATTACTAGAGATGTTGAACACTTTTTCGTATATTTATTAATCACCCGTATATCTTCCTCTGTAAAGTGTCTGTCCAGTTCCTTAATGCATTTATTGATTGGGTTCACTTGTTTTGAGTGTAAAGTTTTGTAAGTTCTTTATAAATTTGGGATATTTTTGCTTTATCTGAAATGCATGTGGAAAAGATTTTCTCCAACTCTGTAGGCTCTCTTTTCACATTATTGATTGTATCCTTTGCTGAGAAAAATCTTTTTAGTTTGAATCCTTCCCATTTATTGATTCTTGCTTTGATTTCTTGTACATTGGGAGCCTTGTTAAGGAAGTCTGATCCTAAGCCAAAATGATGAAGAGTTTTTGGTTTAATTCCTAAGTCCTTGATCCATTTTGAGTTGAGTTTTGTTCAGGGTGAGAGATAGAAGTTTAATTTCATTTTTCTGCATATGGATTTCCAGTTTTGCCAGCACCATTTGTTGAACAAGTTATCTTTTCTCCTTTGCATGTTTTTGGCTTCTTTGTCTAGTATGAGGTGACTGTATTTATATAGGTTTGTCTCTTTTGTCTTCTATTCTGTATGATTGGTCTGCCTGTCTATTTTGATGCCAATACCATGCCTTTTTGTTACTTTTGATCTGTAGTATAGTTTAAGGTCTGGTATTGTGATACCTCCTGCTTCACTTCTTCTGCTCAGGATTGTTTTGACTTTTCAAGGTCTCTTATTCTTCTGAATGAAGTTCATGATTTCTTTCTCTATTTCTACAAGGAATGTCATTGGGATTTTAATTGAAATTGCATTGAATCTGTTTAGCACCTTTGATAGAATGGCCATTTTGACATTGTTCATTCCGCCTAACCAAGAACGTGGGAGATCTTTCCATCTTCTAAGGATTTCTTCAATTTCTTTTTTAGTGTTGTGCAATTTTCATTGTAGAGGTCTTTTGCCTCTTTTGTTAGATTGATTCCCAAGTATTTTATTGTTTTTGAGGCTATTGTGAATGAAGTGGTTTTCCTTATTTCTTTTGCAGAGGATTCAACACTTATGAATAGAAATGCATTAGATTTATGCTTATTGATTTTATATCCTGCTTCTTTGCTGAATTCAATTGTTAGTTCTAGAAGTTTTCTAAAGGAGTTTTTTGCATCCTCTATATAGAATCAAGTCACGGGCAAATAGTGACAGCTTGAGTTCTTCTATTCCTATTTGTATCCCTTTAATTTCTTTTGTCTGTCTATTTGCTCTGGCAAGTGTTTTAAGGATGATGTTGAATAGAAGTGGTGAAAGAAGGCATCCCTGTCTTGTTCCAGTTTTTAGGGGGAATGTTTTCAGTTTTTCTCCATTTAGAATGATATTGGCCGTGGGTTTAGCATAGATATCTTTTACAATGTTGAGATATGTTCCTACTATTCCTATTTTTTCTAGTGTTTTAAGCATGAAGGAGTGCTTTATTTTATTAAATGCCTTCTCAGCATCTATTGAAATAATCATATAATTCTTATCTCTAAGTGTATTGATTACATTTATTGAGTTCTGAATATTGAAACAAACTTTCATCTCTGGGATAAACTCCACTTGATCATGGTGCACTATCTTTTAAATAGGTTTTTGTATGTGGTTTACCAGAATTTTGTTAAGAATTTTTGCATTCATGTTCATCAGCAATAATGGTCTAACATTTTCTTTCCTTGATGAGTCTTTGGTTTTGGTATCAAAGTGATTTTAGTTTCATAGAATGAGTTTGGAAGAGTTCCCACCTTTTCTATTTCCTGGAATATTTTGAGGAGTATTGGTATTAGTTCTTCTTTCAAGATCTTTTATAATTTGGATGAGAATACTTCTAGTCCTGGACTTTCCTTGGTTGGTAGGCTTTTGATGACTTCTTCTATTTCAGTGCTTGAAATTGATCTGTTTAGATTGTGTATATCTTCCTGATTCAGTTTGGGAGGATCATATGTCTCTAAACATTTGTCAATGTCTTCGATATTTTCTATTTCGTTGGAGTACAGATTTTCAAAGTAGCTTCTAACTATGTTATGTATTTCAATGGTGTCTGTTGTGAACTTCCTTTCTCATTATGAATTGTAGTAATTTGAGCTTTCTCTCCTTTTTTTCATTAGTGTGGCTAAGGGTTTATCAATTTGGCTTGTTTTTTCAAAGAATCAACTTTTTGTTTTGTCAATTTTTTGAATTGTTTCTCTTATATCAATGTCAACGATTTCAGGTCTGATTTTTTTTTTTTTTTGCTGTCTTCCAATATTTTTTTTTTATTTTTTTTTACGTTTACATAGGGTAATGATGTTTATTATATTTTTCCCCTCCCCCCCACCCCTCTCACCCCTCCCACCCCTCCCACCCATCCCACCCCTCTTTTCCCTCTACACAGTCCTTCTTTCCTTCATTCTTACCGCTCTCCTTAGCCTAACTCTAAACCTAACCCTAAACCTAATGCTAGCCCGTCCCACCCCCCATTATATGTCCTCATCCGCTTATCAGCGAGATCATTCGTCCTTTAGTTTTTTGAGATTGGCTTATCTCACTTAGCATGATATTCTCCAATTTCGACCATTTGCCTACAAATGCCATAATTTTATCATTCTTCATTGCGGAGTAATATTCCATTGTATAAATATGCCACAGTTTCTTTATCCATTCATCAACTGAAGGGCATCTAGGTTGGTTCCACAATCTGGCTATGGTGAATTGAGCAGCAATGAACATTGATGTGGCTGTATTTCTGTAGTATGCTGATTTTAAGTCCTTTGGGTATAGGCCAAGGAGTGGGATAGCTGGGTCAAATGGTGTTTCCATTCCAAGCTTTCTGAGGAATCTCCACACTGCTTTCCAGAGTGGCTGCACTAATTTGCAACCCCACCAGCAATGTATGAGTGTTCCTTTTTACCCACATCCTGGCCAACACCTATTGTTGCTTGTATTCTTGATAATCGCCATTCTAATTGGGGTGAGATGAAATCTTAGGGTAGTTTTGATTTGCATTTCCCTTATTACTAGGGATGTTGAACATTTTTTCATATATCTGGTGATTACTTGTACATCTTCTTCTGTGAAGTGTCTGTTCATTTCCTTAGCTCATTTGTTGATTGGATTATTTGTATTCTTCGTGTAGAGTTTTTTGAGTTCTTTATAGATTCTGCAAATTAGCGCTCTATCTGAGGTATGGTTGGCAAAGATATTTTCCCACTCTGTAGGCTCTCTCTTCACATTTCTGATAGTTTCCTTTGCTGAGAGAAAGCTTTTTAGTTTGAATCTATCCCAGTTGTTGATTCTTGCTTTTATTTCTTGTGCTATGGGAGTCCTGTTAAGGAAATCTGATCCTGAGCCAACAAGTTGAAGATTTGGACCTACTTTTTCTTCTATAAGATGCAGGGTCTCTGGTCTGATTCCGAGGTCCTTGATCCATTTTGAGTTGAGTTTTGTGTAGGGTGAGAGATAGGGGTTTAATTTCATTCTATTGCATATAGTTTTCCAATTTTCCCAGCACCATTTGTTGAAGAGGCTATCTTTTCTCCATTGCATATTGTTGGAACCTTTGTCTAGTATGAGAAAATTGTATTTATTTGGGTTTGTGTCCATGTCCTCTATTCTGTACCATTGATCTACCTGTCTATTTTGGTACCAATACCATGCCGTTTTTGTTACTATTGCTTTGTAGTAGAGTTGAAGATCTGGTATTGCAATACCCCCTGCTTCGCTCTTGCTACTGAGGATTGCTTTAGCTATTCTAGGTTTTTTATTCTTCCAGATGAATTTCATAATTGCTTGCTCTATTTCTGCAAGGTACATCATTGGGAGTTTAATTGGAATTGCATTGAATCTGTATAGAACTTTAGGTAGTATAGCCATTTTGACGATATTAATTCTGCCTATCCAGGAACATGGGAGATCTTTCCATCTTCTAAGGTTTTCTTGAATTTCTTTCTTTAGTGTTCTGTAGTTCTCATTGTAGAGGTCTTTCACCTCTTTTGTGAGATTGATTCCCAAGTATTTTATTTTTTTCGATGCTATTGTGAATGGGGTAGTTTTCCTAATTTCTCTTTCTGAAGATTCATCACTTATGTATAAAAATGCATTGGATTTATGAGCATTGATCTTGTAACCTGCTACTTTACTGAATTCACTTATGAGTTCTATAAGTTTTCTGGTGGAATTTCCAGGTTCCTCTAAATATATAATCATGTCATCAGCGAACAGGGATAGTTTGAGTTCTTCTTTTCCTATTCGTATCCCTTTAATTTCTTTGGTTTGTCTGATTGCTCTGGCTAGAGTCTCAAGGACGATGTTGAATAGAAGCGGTGAAAGAGGGCATCCCTGCCTTGTTCCAGTTTTTAGGGGGAACGCTTTCAGTTTTTCACCATTTAGAATGATATTAGCCATGGGCTTAGCGTAGATGGCCTTTATAATGTTTAGGAATGTTCCCACTACCCCAATTTTTCCTAGTGTTTTGAGCATGAAGGGATGCTGTATTTTATCAAATGCTTTTTCTGCATCTATTGAAATAATCATGTGATTCTTAACTTTAAGTCTGTTGATATGGTGAATGACATTTATTGATTTCCGAATGTTGAACCAACCTTGCATCCCTGGGATAAAACCCACTTGATGTGGTGCACTATCTTTTTAATATATATTTGTATGCGATTTGCTAAAATTTTGTTGAGAATTTTTGCATCGATGTTCATTAAGGATATTGGTCTGAAATTTTCTTTCCTTGATGTGTCTCTGTCTGGTTTAGGTATCAGGGTGATATTGGCTTCATAGAACGAGTTTGGGAGGGTTCCCTCCTCTTCTATTTCATGGAATAGTTTGAGGAGTATTGAAATGAGCTCTTCTTTAAAGGTTTTGTAGAACTCGGCTGAGAACCCATCTGGTCCTGGACTTTTCTTTGTTGGTAGGCTTTTGATGACCTCTTCTATTTCATTGCTTGAAATTGGTTTATTTAAGTTGTGTATGTCCTCCTCGTTCAGTTTAGGTAGTTCATATGTCTCTAGAAATTTGTTGATGTCTTCGAGGTTTTCTGTTTTGTTGGAGTATAGATTTTCGAAATAGCTTCTAATTATGTTTTGTATTTCACTCGTGTCTGTTGTGATGTTTCCTTGTTCATTCCGAATTTTAGTAATTTGAGTTTTCTCCCTCTTTCTCTTTGTTAGTGTGGCTAAGGGTTTATCAATTTTATTTATTTTTTCAAAGAACCAACTATTTATTTTATTAATTTTTCCGATTGTTTCTTTTGTTTCAATTTCGTTGATTTCGGCTCTGATTTTAACTATTTCCTGTCTTCTACTACTTTTGGGATTGGTCTGCTCTTCTTTTTCTAGTGCTTTGAGCTGTAGTGTTATTTCGTTTATTTGTTGATTTCTGCTTCTTTTTTTGAATGCACCCCATGAAATAAATCTTCCTCTAAGTACTGCTTTCATAGTGTCCCAGAGATTTTGATATGATGTGTCTTTGTTCTCGTTTACTTCTAAGAATTTTTTTATTTCCCTCCTGATGTCTTCTGTTATCCATTCATCATATAATAGTGTATTATTTAGTCTCCAGGTATTGGAGAAGTTTCTGTTTTTTATTCTGTCATTTATTTCTAATTTCAATCCATTATGATCTGATAGAGTACAAGGTAGTATCTCTATCTTCTTGTATTTACTAACAGTAGCTTTGTGGCATAAAATATGGTCTATTTTAGAGAAGGATCCATGTGCTGCTGAGAAGAAAGTGTATTCATTCTTTGTTGGATGGTATATTCTATATATGTCTGTTAAGTCTAAATTGCTGATTGTGTTGTTGAGATCTATAGTTTCTTTATTCAATTTTTGTTTGGACGATCTATCCAGTGGTGAGAGAGGTGTGTTAAAATCGCCTAGTATTATTGTGTTGTGGTCTATTTGATTTCTGGAATTGAGAAGGATTTGTTTGACGTACATGGATGAGCCAATGTTCGGGGCATAGATATTTATGATTGTTATGTCTTGCTGATTTATGCTTCCCTTAAGCAGCATGTAATGTCCTTCTTTATCCCTTCTGACTAGTTTTGGTTTGAAGTCCACATTATCTGAGATGAGGATGGATACTCCAGCTTTTTTGCTGTGTCCGTGTGCATGGTATGTTTTTCCCCATCCTTTCACCTTTAGTCTATGGGTGTCTCTTTCTATGAGATGAGTCTCTTGCAGGCAGCATATTGTTGGATTTTTCTTTTTAATCCAATCTGCCAGTCTGTGTCTTTTGATTGATGAATTCAGGCCATTAACATTCAGGGTTATTATTGTGATATGATTTGTATTCCCAGTCAATTGACTCATATTTGTTTTTGACATGATTTGGTTTCTCCTTTATTTGGCTATTCCTTTAGGCTAGCGCCTCCTGTTGCTGATTTGCATTGTTGTTTTTCATCTCTTCCTCTTGGAATATTTTGCTGAGAATGTTCTGTAATGCTGGCTTTCTTTTTGTAAATTCCTTTAGCTTTTGTTTATCATGGAAGGATCTTATTTCATCGTCAAATTTGAAGGTACGTTTTGCTGGGTATAAGATTCTTGGTTGGCATCCATTTTCTTTCAGGGCTTGGTATATGTTGTTCCAGGCCCTTCTAGCTTTTAGGGTCTGGATTGAAAAATCTGCTGATATTCTTATTGGTTTCCCTCTGAATGTAATTTGATTCTTTTCTCTCGCGGCCTTTAAAATTCTGTCTTTATTTTGTATGTTAGGTATTTTCATAATAATGTGCCTTGGTGTGGGTCTGTTGTAATTTTGTATGTTTGGAGTTCTATAAGCCTCTGTACTTGGTTTTCCATTTCATTCTTCAGATTTGGGAAATTTTCTGTTATTATTTCATTTAATAGATTGTTCATTCCTTTGGT